>NW_027361693.1:6330000-7602500 GCF_039654945.1 Dendrobates tinctorius
AAAAAAATTATGCAAACATAACAACATACATACCGTAAGGTGACAAGGAGCCTTTCTTCGGGAGGAATGGCACGCCGGAGCTGAGTGTCCCTTCTCCGGATGTTTCCTTCAACCATACCCAGCAAGTCAAGGAAGCTTTCCTGGGACATCCGTGTATAGTCAGCAAATTTCTCCGGGTTTTCCTGTAGCTCGCTGTACAGCGTGTGATATGCTCCACGGCTTGGCCGGAGTTCGATGATTGGATGCCTCCAAAACCTACGCCGCTGCCGTCTCTGCTGTCTCTCCCTCTCCCTTTCTTGCTGGCAACAAAAGACATACGCCTGAGACAGCGCAATGTCAAGATCCAGCTTGAAGCGGAAATTATCCAGACGCAAGTCCATCTTGACACCGGAAACAGCAGCAAAATCTGATGAATTCAGCAGTACAGGGTCTATAAAACATTCCAATGAAACACGCCCACTGGTGACCCATTGGTGGTCAAAGATTTTGCTATTGTGAAATGTCACACCTAAAAACGCATGCGCATAAAAAACGCAACCGCATGCAAAAACGCATGTAAAACGCAAGTAACACTGCGTTATTTTGACGCATCAGCGTGCGCATGAAGAAAAAAAAACGCACATTTGTTTTGCGTTTTTCTTTGCGTTTTTTATGCGCACGATGCGCTGCGCAAAAAAACGCTAATGTGAAACTAGCCTTATTTGTTATTTTCTGATATTGTGCCAAAGGCACATTTTTATTTGTCGATTGAATAATAGTTGTTTATGTACCACTGCCTCCTCATTGACTGCACTGTTGCATGTGCTTACTTACCAAATGGGTGTTCATATGACCACATGTGTGAGATTTGCATATGCCAACTAGATTCTGCTGCACTTCTTTCAAATACAGAGGAATTTTGACAGTGTGCACATTGCATGCTGTCATTATTCGGTGGTCTACAATTATATACAGTGACAGCAGATTATTTGATTCCACCCGAAAACTCCATTAGGGTATGTGCACACAATGCCTTTTAGAAGACAGCATGCTTATTGAGTTTTTCCTAAAGCATCTTTTATGTATTTTCAGTCATATTTTGCAGTGTCTGCTTTAAAGTAGTGAAAACCACCTAAAGAATGGTCAGGTGACTAATTTTTGCCTGTTCTCTAAATCGTGGCTCTGTAAGCCTGAAGCTGTTGAAGTTCAAAAAGATTGAAAAGATGCACGGCACATTGTTCCTACATTGCTACATACAGGTGCTTCTCACAAAATTAGAATATCATCAAAAAGTTAATTTATTTAATTTCTTCAATACAAAAAGTGAAACTCATATATTATATAGAGTCATTGCAAACAGAGTGATCTATTTCAAGTGTTTATTTTTGTTAATGTTGATGATTATGGCTTACAGACAATGAAAACCCAAAAGTCATTATCTCAGTAAATTAAAACAATTAATAAAAAACACCTGCAAAGGCTACCTACGGGTTTAAAAATGTCCTCAGTCTGTTTCAGTAGGCTCCACAATCATGGGGAAGACTGCTGACTTGACAGATGTCCAGAAGGCAGTCATTGACACACTCCATAAGAAGGGTAAGTCACAAAAGGTCATTGCTAAAGAAGCTGGCTGTTCAGAGTGCTGTATCTAAGCATATTAAAGCCAATATCACACGTCCATTTATTTCCAGTACCTGAAAAAACGGTTCCCGATTTATCCGTGTATGTGTGTCCATGTGTCTACTTGTGGCACACGTGTGGCAACTGTGTGCCGCCCGTGAGTCACATCGTAATCACATGGACAGCTGCCGGGAAAGAAGCATTACAGTAAGCTCTGTTCCCGGCAGCTGGTGCTGAAGATGGCTTTCATCATTCTCCCCTGCTCTGCTGGCGATCGGCATGAGCAGAGGAGAATGATGAGAGTTATATTAAAGTCAGAAAGATGACAGCAGGTGGGGGCTTTTGGGACTCTTATTTCCATCATCTGACAACTGCTGCCGCTAATAACAGTGACAGCAGGAGCGGATGATCAGGGTATTCCTCACCTGCTGCCTGCGATATAACTAAATAAATGAATGAAAAACCCCATGTGGGTTCCCCCCTATTTTCTTGGACCAACCAGGCAAAACTCACAGCTGAGGACTGCAACCCTCAGCTGTCAGCTTCAGGAAGGTTTGTTATCAAGAATAGAGGGGTCCCCATGCTGTTTTTATAATTATTTAAATAAATAATTGAAAAACCATCCTTGCTAAAGCTCATAGCTGGGGGCTGATATTCTCAGGCTGGTAAGGGGCCATTGATATAGGCCCCCCAGCCTAAAAACAGCAGCCCACAGTTGCCCAGAAAAGGTGCATCTATTAGATGTGTCAATTCTGGCGCTCTGCCCGGCTCTTCCCACTTGCCCTGTAGCGGTGGCAAGTAGGGTTAATATTTTTGGGGTTGATGTCACCTTTGTTTTGTCAGGTGACATCAAGCTCATGACTTAGTAATGGAGAGGTGTCATTAATGTATTTTGTTATATCGCAGGCAGCGGTTGAGGATTACCTCGATCATCCGCTCCTGCTGTCACTGCTAATAGTGGCAGCAGGTGTCGGATGATAGGAGTAATAGTCCCATAAGCCCCCACCTGCTGTCATCTTTCCGACTTCAACATAACTCTCATAATTCTCTTCTGCTCCCGCTGATCGCCGGCAGAACAGGTGAAAATGATCAGAGCTTCTTCAGCACCCGCCGCCGGGGAACAGCTCTTACCGTAGCGCTTCTTTCTCGGTGGCCATCTTTGTGGTACAGATGCCACACACGGATGACATCCATGTGCGGTACATGTTTCCATGGACCCATTGACTTGTATGGGTCCGTGTGATCCGTGCAGCTGCACAGAAGCAGACATGTCGACGTTGGGGTCACTCGGACCCAAGGTCGATGAAAAAACAGATATGTGCACAGACCCATTCATTTGAATGGGTCTACGTGTGTAAGTGTCTCTGATACTTGTGAAAACTGTCTCCACCGGTACTGGAGACACTGACGTGTGAAACTAGCCTAATGGAAAGTTGAATGGAAGGAAAAAGTGTGGTAGAAAAAGGTACACAAGCAGCCGGGATAACTACAGCCTTGAAAGGATTGATAAGAAAAGGCCATTCAAAAATTTGAGGGGAGGTTCACAAAGGAGTGGACTTCTGCTGGGGTCATTGCTTCAAGAGCCACCACACACAGATGTATCCAGGACATGGGCTACAAGTGTGGAATTCCTTGTGTCGAGCCACTCATGACCAATAGACAATGCCAGAAGCGTCTTACCTGGGTCTAGGAGAAAAATAACTGGACTGTTGCTCTGTGGTCCAAGGTGTTGTTTTCAGATGAAAGTAAACTTTGCATTTCATTTGAAAATCAAAGTCACAGAGTCTGAAGGAAGAGTGGAGAGGCCACAATCCAAGCTGCTTGAGGTCTAGTGTGAAGTTTCCACAATCAGTGATGGTTTGGGGAGCCATGTCATCTGCTGGTGTAGGTCCACTGTGTTTGATTAAGACCAAAGTCAGCGCAGCTTTCTACCATTAAATGTTAGAGCACTTCATGCTTCCATCTGCTGACAAGATTTTTGGAAATGGAAATTTCATTCTCCAGTAGGACTTGGCACCTGTCCACACTGCCAAAAGTACCTGGCTTAAAAACAGTATCACTGTGCTTGATTGACCAGCACACTAGCCTGACCTTAACCCCTTAGAGAATCTATGGGGTATTGTAAAGAGAAAGATGAGAGACACCAGACCCATCAATGCAGATGAGCTGCAGGCTGCTATCAAAGTGACCTGGGCTTCCATAGCACGTCAGCAGTGCCACAGGCTGATTGCAACCATGCCATGCTGCATTGATGCAGTAATTGATGCAAAAGGAGCCCTGACCAAGTATTGAGTGCATTTACTGAACATACATTTCAGTTGGCCAACATTTCGGATTTTAAAATCATTTTTCAAGCTGCTTTTATAAAGTATTCTAATTTACTGAGATAATGACTTTTGAGTTTTCATTGGTTATAAGCCATGATCATTAAGATTAACAGAAATAAACACTTGAAATTGATCACTCTGTTTGTAATTACTCTATGTAATATCTGAGTTTCACTTTTTGTATTGAAGAACTGAAATTAACTTTTTTATGATATTATAATTTTGTGAGAAGCACCTGTAAATTTCATTATTTTTGGAATTTATTTAGCGCTATTCCAGACAGGCTATGCATGAAAAACACATCATGTGCACATACCCTTAACTTACACCCAAACAAGAGAAGAGTGACTATTCTTCATGATAATTAGTCTATATGATGCATTATTGTGAGCCAGAAATGTGCTAAATTGTATCACATTTATGACAAGATATAGGCAAAGGCACACTATTATGTTTTCGTATCGCAGAAATGTATTTCTCTGGGGAAAAATGTAAATATGTTGTTTTTTAAATGTTTCTATTCATTTCTTTTTCTTATATTAGTGATGAGCGAGTGTATTCGTTACTATTCGCTATTCGCAGGGAGAGTGCCTTATTCGAGTTACTCGTTACATTGCGAGTATTTGTGTACTTTCCTCGCTATATTCGGATATCCCGCCCTGCAGTTTTGGCGTCTCCTTTGCAGTCACTAAACATGCTGGGCTTCTTAACCAATTGATTGGCTGGCTGCGCAGCCTCATAGGGTCTAGTTAAGCCCTGCTGCCATCATTTTGTGCACATTGCATCTACAAGCATAGGGAGACATCGGTCAACTGCTAGGGAGAGTCTTTAGGCCTCTTGATAACACAAAAGGGACAGTTTAAAGGAACAGGTCACTAACTCCATAATACCACCAAAAAGTAGCTCTTTTCAGAGTTGAGGACACACAACAAAGTCAGACTACAGGGAGGGAGAGATTGTGTATTAGGTAGGGAGAGGTTAAAATGTTCTTCCAGTGTTCATATTAAAACAACTCTTGTTAGAGGCGAAGAACTATTTTTCCAGCACACAGAGTACAAGCATTTTATGCTGCCTTTTTTTTAAAGTACCGGTCTATTTTCCTCTCTGTTTTTGGGTTAGTCCCCTACGCAAAGCAGTAGCCCATACATTTCCTACTGCCTGCTACCAAGCACGCACCAGGACATTTTCCCCGCTGTTTTTGTGGTCACTACCTGCCTTCTGCTGCCACATTAGTCCACTGAAAAAGGCAGTTAGTGCCATATGCAAAGCAATATTCCAAACATTTCCCAGTGCCTGCTACCAAGCATGCACCAGGCCATTTATCCCGCTGTTTTTGTGGTCACAGCCTGACTTCTGTTGTCCACATTAGTCCACTGAAAAAGGCAGTTAGTGCCCTATGCAATGCAGTAGTCCAAACATTTCCTACTGTTTGCTAAGTGGACGTGTTGTTGTCAGTGGTGTGCGAAAAGGCATTGGGTCTGTGTCAGGTCAGAAGAAGCTTGATGCATCCACTATGTTCCTGGAAAAATTTCCCGGTCTAGAACGTAAATGTGTGTGGAAGCCTGAAGAGTGAGAGCAGATTCTGTCTTGGATAGCAGACAAGGTAACAAATCTGTGTCTGCGGGTCAAACCACTGCCAAGTCGCCTGGGCTATGTCCTTCAGAAAGTGCTGTTCAGGAAGGAGAAGCTCATACCTCCTGCCAACAACCTGCAGTCGCTCACACACAAGAAACATCAACCACATCCACTTCCTTGTCCCAGCAAAGTGTCCAACTGTCCGTGCCTGCGAGCTTGGAAAGAAAGCGTAAATACCCAGCCATGCACCCACAGGCACAAATACTAAACTCGCACATTGCCAAATTGCTAGCTGTGGAGATGTTGCCGTTTAAGCTTGTGGAAACAGTCTTTCCGTGATTTCTTGGCTATGGCTGCCCCATGAAACAGTGTTCCCTGCCACCACTATTTTGCCCGGTGTGCCGTCCCTGCATTACATAAGCATGTGTTAAACAATCTGAACCGTGCTCTCACCAATGCCGTAACTGGGAAGGTCCACGTAACAATAGTCAACTGGACAAGTTGTTGTGGTCAGGGATGATACATTTCTGTCATGGCACACTGGGTGAACCTGGTGGAGGGTGGGACAAAGGCGCAAACTGGAACATCACACATCCTACCCACACCAAGAATAGCGGGCCCAACTTCGGTCAGTGTTTCCTCCTCTTCATATTCCACTTCCTCTCTCCCGTCCTCCTGCTCCTCATCCTCTGCTGAAGTACCCTCACCATCATTGCCAAGTTGGGACCTATGAAGCAGTGTATTGGCAAAGCGGCAATATGCTCTGCTGAAGCTGATTTGTTTAGGTCATAAACAGCACACTGCAGCAGAGCTGTGGCAAGCTTTAAAACAACTGACCGATCAGTGGCTCTCTCCGCTGCACCTCCAACCTGGTCTGGTCATCTGCGATAATAGGCGTAACCTGGTGGCGACTTTAAAATTTGGCAAGCTGGTACACATGCCATGCATGGCTCACAAGCTGAACCTAGTTGTTCAGAAATTTCTGAAAAGTTATTCTGCCTTGCCGTACCTACTTGAGAAAGTGCACCATATTAGTGCTCATTTACACCATTCCTCTACTGCTTTTGATGGTCTTACAGCACTGCAAAAGCACTTGAATTCGCCAAGTCACCAACTCATTTGCGACCTGCCCACGCGATGGAACTCAACCTATCATATGTTGGTGAGGATTAGTGAGCAGCAGAGGACAGTAGCTGAGTACCAGCTTCAACACTCCTGTCACACTGAGAGTCAGACACCACACATACAGTAACAACTATCAAGTGGGTGTGGATTGCTGACATTTGTGAGGTTCTTGAGAACTTTGAGTACTGCACCAACCTCGTGAGCGGTGATCAGGCTATTATCTGCGTAACCATCCCACTGCTGTGTCTCTTGAAACAATCACTGCATAATCTCAAAGAGTAAGCTTCGAGTGCCCAGTATGTTGGTATGGAGCCAGATTTCACTTTGGGTGATACTACCAAGCCCAGCCAATATTCTGAGGCAACATTGGGTGATGAGGAGGGAGAGGACTTGTTTTTCTATGCTACCGAGGGGACTCCTAATGCTACAGAGGGGACACCCAACCCAAGTTTCATGTCTGTGCAGCCTGGATGGGCTGGAGAGGAGGAAGTAGATGAGGAGGAGGAGGAGGTGAGTCGGCATGAGGAGAGGATGGATATTGTTCCTACTGTTGGGGACACAGAACTTTTGCCTTTTTACAGCTTGGCTCACATGGCACAGTTCATGTGTAAGTGTCTGTGGCAAGACCCTCGTGTGATACATATTTTATCCAACAACCAATACTAATTGGCCACCTTTCTCGATCCACGGTACAAGAAGAAATTTTCTTCTCTCCTTTTGGAGTCACCAAAGAGTTTTACAATAGAATCGTTCAAGAGGGCCGTTGTTGATCAGTTGCTGACAACATCACCCTCAGACAATGCTGGTGGCAGAAGTATTGGCTGTTTTCAACACAAGGGATAATGGGGAGAGACACAAACATCAGGTCCAACAGAGGTGGGGGGAAAATGTGCACAAAATGGGCGATTTTCAATAAACCAGCACAACAGAAAGGGCTATCTGTGCCTGTAATGATGCCAAGGATGGAGAAGTTGCAGAACATGGTCAAGGGGTACTTGACCATACATGCATCCTTTCTGATGCTTCAGCTCCCCTTAATTATTGGGTGTCCAAGCTGAACACTTGGCCCGACCTCTCCTTATACGCCTTAAAAGATGCTGGCCTGCCCGACTGCAAGTGTGATGTCAGAGCACATTTTCAGTTCTGCTGGGTCAATCATCACTGATAGGCGTACACGCCTCTCTACGGAAAATGCAGACATACTTACTCTGATTAAATTCAACAAGGACTGGATATCTCCACAGTTTGCAATCCCTCCAGATGACAGCAAGCCAACCTAAATTCACCAAAAATGCTGATTCACGTTACTGCTGTTAATGTGAATCCCTTCCCATAAAAACCAGTTTCCTTCCTTCATCAACCATGACTCAGCCCATAGGGCTAATTTTTACAGACCCTATGCACACTGTGCAGTGGAAAAACCAGGACAGTATTCCTACTCCAGCCTAACTACTATTTTTGATTGTAGGCCCTTGGGATGGTTGCTTCCTGCGTCAACCATGACTCAGCCCATTGTTAGGAGTCAAGTTCCTGCGTCTGCTCTGCAGGAATCCAGACCCTTACATTCTGCGTTCTCTTGCTCTTTATCTACCACAGAGGAGATTGCCTTGCAGCTAATCTCTCCAGGGGCGAAGTCCCTCTGTCCTCCTACTGAGCATGCTCATGAGACAGTTTCTCATTGGAGATCGGGAGTCATGTGCTCAGGTCCTGCTCCAGATCTCATTGGTCCATCGCGGAGATCTGGAAGCTTCCGGAAGGTCCCGGCTGCTATAAAAAGCGCGCATGGCCGTTCCGCCATGCGCTAGTATAGACTATACTGCTATGTGTGAATGGTGACGGATGTATGATTCTGGTGACTGACTTATTATGAAACCCCTTCCCTCTGATATTACGCATGTGGTTAGGGAATTAGTTCGGTAGTCTGAGCCAGTCTGTGGCAAGCCTTAGGCCACTGTGCACACCGCACCTCTGCGCTAGCGTCCGACATAGCGCCTGCTTTGTAGCTGTGTCGTCCAGCGACAGTGTCCTGCGCCGCACTGGAGTTGCAGCCCTTCTTGGCGTTCGCAGTAGCGATGCCGCACACACGGTAGGTCTAGATGGACGCAGCCCCTCTGTCTTAGTTCCTGCTCCTGTGACCTTATACCTTGTGTGCATTTACCTGAGGCCTGTGACTCTAACAGGCTCAGCCTTTTGTATGTTTTTGTTGCGGCGCCTCTGTGTGTGAGCAGAGCCCGCTTTCCACACTTCGGGTGAAGTTGAACCCGTGCGCATTATATCGCCATATTGCTCATCTGCCATTACTCAGCAGCGGTTGTAACACCTACTGCACGGTGGACCCCGAGTGGCGAACGCACTTTATTATTATTTTTATTTAGTGCGTTCCGCCGTTCCTAACACTCATAGGGCTAATTTTTGCAAACTCTATGCACATTGTGCAGTGGACAAACTAGGACAGTATTCCTACTCCAGCCTAACTACTATTTGTGATTGGAGGTCCTTGGGATGGAGGCTTCCTGCATCAACCATGACTCAGTCCATAGGGCTAATTTTTACAAACCCTATGCACATTGTGCAGTAGACAAACCGGGAAGGCATTCCTACTCCAGCCTAACTCCTATTTGTGATTGGAGGCCCTTGGAACCTTGGGATGGTGGCTTCCTGCGTCAACCATGACTCAGCCCATAGGGCTAATTTTTACAAACCCTATGCACATTGTGCAGTGGACAAACCAGGAGAGTATTCCTACTCCAGCCTAACTACTATTTGTGATTGTAGGCCTTTGCGATGGTGGCTTCTTTCATCAATCATGACTCAGCCCATAGAGTTTGTAAAAATTAGCCCTATGGGCTGAGTCATGATTGATGAAAGAAGCCACCATCGCAAAGGCCTACAATCACAAATAGTAGTTAGGCTGGAGTAGGAATACTCTCCTGGTTTGTCCACTGCACAATGTGCATAGGGTTTGTAAAAATTAGCCCTATGCACATTGTGCAGTGGACAAACCAGGAAGGTATTCCTACTCCAGTCTAACTACTATTTGTGATTGTAGGCCTTTGCGATGGTGGCTTCCTTCATCAACCATGACTCAGCCCATAGGGCTAATTATTACAAACTCTATGCACATTGTGCAGTGGACAAACCAGGAGAGTATTCCTACTCCAGCCTAACTACTATTTGTGATTGTAGGCCTTTGCGATGGTGGCTTCCTTCATCAACCATGACTCAGCCCATAGGGCTAATTTTTACAAACTCTATGCACATTGTGCAGTGGACAAACCAGGTAGGTATTCCTACTCCAGCCTAACTACTATTTGTGATTTGAGGCCCTTGGTATGATGGCTTCCTGGATCAACAATGACTCAGCCCATAGAGCTAATTTTTACAAACCCTGTGCACATTGTGCAGTGGGCAAACCAGGACAGTATTCCTACTTCAGTCTAACTACAATTTGTGATTGAAGGCCCTTGGTACCTTGGGATGATGGCTTCCTGCGTCAACCATGACTCAGCCCATAGGGCTAATTTTTACAAACTCTATGCACGTTGTGCAGTGGACAAACCAGGATAGTATTCCTACTCCAGCCTAACTACTATTTGTGATTTGAGGTCCTTGGGATGATGGCTTCCTGCGTCAACCATGACTCAGCCCATAGGGCTAATCTTTACAAACCCTATGCACATTGTACAGTGGACAAATCTTGAATGTAGAGTGGTCCTACCAAACTAATATTTGTCATTGGAGGCCCTTGTGACAGGTTGTCCCACATTGTGACTGAGACAGGGGATACGTATTCTACAGAAATCTTGGTGTAGTAGTTGTTCTTGTGTATCTGTAAAAGTGTCGTAATACTGCCACAAACTTATTTCCAGAAACCATATGTGAGTCAGAAATGCATGCAGGCATATTCTCCAGGCTCTTCCCATTCTGTTTCATCACTTTCACATCCATTTCAGCATTTTCCTCTGGCCCCCAGACCCCTTTGTAGCGTCCAGCAGAAATTTGCTCGCATTTCCCATTGACATGCATTTTACATGCTATTCGGGATGAATACATGATTTTTACAAAGTACTCGTTAAGAGTATAGCGATTGCGAATATTACGGTACTCGCTCATCACTATCTTATATAAATCATAGGATTAAAGAGGAAAACACATTTGCAAATGAAAGGGGTCATCAAAAGAGAGAATGTCATCACTTTTTCCTACAGCACAAAAATCCCATGCCGAGCCCCCTCAGCTGCCTTACAGCAAGTATGTCATGCCACCAGGAGCGCGGTGATTGACTTCACAAAACCCATTGTGAAGCATATGTACATCCAAAGCATACATAGAGTGAAACGCTCCGACTAACCTCTTAACCAGACTACATGTGCATTAAGGTTTTCCGCAAATCAAAGTGATCTACTTCTTGCATCCTGGTTTTCTCTTTTCAAACAAACCAAGAAATCCAGCGTCTTTTATCTGTCATAAAATAGCTTGCAGCATGAAATAGGAATTCAGTACTGTCTGCCATATAATCACCATTATGTGTTGCTAGGAAAGGTAAGCCAGTGGGATCTTATCAAAGAAGCTGTGTTTTGTAGTAGACACAAAGAACATGAAAAGTATGCATGAATTAAGAGGAAAGTGCCCTCAGCTTTCCACTTTGTTGGATTTCCAGATATTCTCACTTGCAAGTAAAATAAAAAAAAAAATAGAAAAAGAGGTAGATGCGTATGGAAAGACAAAAAAAAAATGCCAAAAGCAACGACATAAAGAAACCAACATGGATGGGGCTAGGTTTTGCTGTGTACATTTGTAAGACAGCGGGGATTAATTAAATACACTATGTTTTTAACTTTCATATCCATAAAATATGTATAGATTTCTCTTGGTAGACAAATTCCCCAAGCTTAAACTAAGTGAATAGACTTCTTGATGCCCACATCTCCTGTTCTGTAAAAGCTAAATTGGAGAATTTGGGCTTGATTTGTATTCAATACACATACGGATGCAGCTCATTCTTTCACTGCACAAAGCTACCAATTTAACTATAGAAAATATAGCCTTTTAGCACCACAAATGATTCAGAGTGTTTAATGGTGAACTCGGAAAAAATGGATTTCATTTATTTGCCCTTTTTTCCCAGATTTATGTAGAATAGGTTCTGCTTCTACACAGATTCAGAAGTATTTCCTGCACTGTTAATGAGCTTACAAGTGTGCTGTTCAGTACTTAACCCGTGTGCAGATTCCTATTCACATCTTCAATATATTAAGCAAGAGTTGCTGACTAGAGTTGAGCGATACCAGCCGATACTTGAAAATATCGGATTGGAATGGATCGGCCGATCTTAAAAAAAAAAAAAGTATCGGTATCGCCGATTCCGATACCGGGAACCAATGCAAGTCAATGGGGCCAAAATATCGGAATTAAAAAAAACCTTTCTTTCCTTGTTGGTTAATTCTACATGAAGAAAAACAACTAAGAATAATGTAGAATGTATTGTGGGAGGTGGAGGAGACATTAAAGCCATAGAGGTTTAGCCCAATCAAATGGAATAGCAGGAATTAAACTTTTTTTTAAAGACGCTAGGAGTTACAAAGATATTGACTATGTTAGCCTCATTTATATTTTGCCAGACATGTATGTCTTCTTCTTCTTTCTTCTTTCTTCTTCTTTCTTATTCTTCTTCCTTTTTTTACCTTCTTCTTCTTCTTCTTATTCCTTTTTTTACATTCTTCTTCTTCTTCCTTTTTTTACATTCTTCTACTTCCTTTTTTTACATTCTTCTTCTTATTCCTTTTTTTACATTCTTCTTCTTCTTCCTTTTTTTAAATTCTTCTACTTCCTTTTTTTACATTCTTCTTCTTCTTCCTTTTCTTACATTCTTCATATTCTTCTTATTCAACAATTATTATTCTACATATTCAACTTCTTCATCTTCTTCCTATTCTTCTTCATCATATTCTTATTTGTGTCAGGCATTCCTGTAGATGTTATCTAGAAAAGTTAGAAGTTTACACCTTCCGTTCTGCCTGTCACAAAAGATTTACAACAGGATTTGTCCGCGTTCAGTTTGGCCTGCAGCAGCAGGCCTTTTCCAGGGGCACCACGAGGAGGAACGGACTCACCCCCATACACTGCTTAGTCTTCTTCTGCTTATAAATAAGATAATATCATTTGCTCAGAGTATTAGTCTTATGCTTAATGTTCTTCTGCTTTGTTTTTTTATGCTTCTTTGTCTTCTCTCTCTTGTTGTTCTGCATCTTGGTGGTTGTCTTCCTGTTCTTTGTCCTCTTGAACCAGCTGACGGTACTGGCACCCGGAGGGGCAGCAGAAGGAACAAGAGCCAATGGCACTACCGAGGACCAGCTGACGGTGCTGGAACCCGGTTACTAAGCAGGAGGTACCTGTGCTACAAAGCACTACCAAGGACCAGCAGACGTTGCCGGAACTCGGATACCGAGATGGAGGCACCTAGGCCAAAGGCTCTGCCGAGAACCAGCTGACGGTGCTGGAACCCGGATGGGTAGCATAAGCTGCAAGAGCAAATGGAAATAGCGAGGACCAGCTGACAGTGCTGGCACCCGGAGGGGCAGCAGAAGGAATAAGAGCCAATGGCACAACCGAGGACCAGCTGATGGTGCTGGAACCCGGTTACTAAGCAGGAGGTACCTGTGCTACAAAGCACTACCAAGGACCAGCAGACGTTGCCGGAACTCGGATACCGAGATGGAGGCACCTAGGCCAAAGGCTCTGCCGAGAACCAGCTGACGGTGCTGGAACCCGGAGGGGCAGCTGAAGTTACCCCTGAAAAGCAAAGTTGGCATGCCGCAAGCTGGCCGCAGTTACCGAATCACACAGTCCTAAAGGGGGTGCTTGTCCTACTGGCACTACGGAACAAGCCTTTCTTACCAGAACCCACAGTCCACATAGGAAGCACCTAAACTGCTGGCACCCTAGCCTCGGCTAAACCAACCGCAACACGACATGGCAACTTGGGGCGGCAAACTGACATTGACACTTCCCGGAAACAGCAGGCAGGGCTGGAACCAAAGAAAACAAAAAGCAAAAAACACAAATATCCTGAACTAAAAGTAAAAAATATACTGCAAATAATGCATAAAGGTAATAATAATAAGGGTATTTAGTAAACATAATTTTGATCAAAATAATGAACAAGCCATCCCGCCACGTCACGGCAACCCTTGTGGGACAGTCCCTACTCTAGTATTTAAAACCTTTTCACTTGCCAAGTGGCGTGAATGTGAATAAGGGTCGAGCGGCTGAACCACTTGTAACAGCTTAGGCCAGACTGGATGGCTGGAACCAAGCTGGGCAGGAGGGAGTACCCGTGCCAAAGTCAGTTATGAGCCGCAACTGGCGATGTTGGAGCCCAGGGACAAGCACTTAGCAGGCTGAGGCCTGATGTGCTGTCAATTGGGAGGCAGCAGGACAGATTGCCATCAAAACAGCAGGGGAACAGCTGACATTACTGAACCCCACAAACACAGGAGCTAGTGTTTTACTCTGTGAAGATGGCACTTCCGAGCAACAACTGGCTGTGTTGAAGCCCAGGGACAAGCACGGAGCAGGCTGAGGCTGCATTGAAGAAATTTTAAGATCGGTTGTAGACTTCTACTAATTTTAACCAAGCTCCACTTAGGCCTGTGGCTTCATTGATTTTCATATTTCCCCTGTCCTCCAACCCCGCAAGTTACAGCTCCGAAGTGGCGTCTGCACAATCCACACTTGTTCCTGTGTTACAGGTGTTCAGTCCGGTCAGTTAATCCCCTGATGTGTGTCCGGCAATGTCGCCTGCTCTGTCCACATTCCCATAACTAGTAACTAGTTATGGGAATGTGGACAGAGCAGGCGACATTGCCGGACACACATCAGGGGATTAACTGACCGGACTGAACACCTGTAACACAGGAACAAGTGTGGATTGTGCAGATGCCACTTCGGAGCTGTAACTTGCAGGGTTGGAGGACAGGGGAAATACGAGAGACAGTGGAGCCACAGGCCTAATTGGAGCACGGTTAAAAATCAGTAGTAGTAGGACTGTGTAGGCAGCAGGAGACTTTGCCATCCACACAGCAGGGGATCAGCTAGCGTTACTGAACCCCACTGAGACACGGGAGCAAGTGTCTCTTTCCGTGTGGACGGCACTTCCGAGCTACAACTGGCTGTGTTGAAGCCCAGGAAATAGGAGGGTGTAGGCAGAGGCCTACTGTCTTTGGAATGCGGAGACAGCAGGAGAGACTGCCATCCACACAGCAGGGGAACAGCTGACGTTACTGAACCCCACTGAGACACGGGAGCAAGTGTCTCTTTCCGTGTGGATGGCACTTCCGAGCTACAACTGGCTGTGTTGAAGCCCAGGAAATAGGAGGGTGTAGGCAGAGGCCTACTGTCTTTGGAATGCGGAGACAGCAGGAGAGACTGCCATCCACACAGCAGGGGAACAGCTGACGTTACTGAACCCCACTGAGACACGGCAGCAAGTGTCTCTTTCCGTGTGGACGGCACTTCCGAGCTACAACTGGCTGTGTTGAAGCCCAGGAAATAGGAGGGTGTAGGCAGAGGCCTACTGTCTTTGGAATGCGGAGACAGCAGGAGAGACTGCCATCTCCACAGCAGGGGAACAGCTGGCAGTGCTGAACCCCACTAACACTTGAACGAATGTGTTTGGCTCTGTGGAGACAACACTTCTGAACACCAACTGATGCTGTTGGAGCCCAGGATTAGGCGAGGAGCAGTCTGGGGCCTGTTGCTTTTGGCAGGTGAAGGCAGCAGGAGACTTGCCATCTCCACAGCAGGGGAACAGCTGGCAGTGCTGAACCCCACTAACACTTGAACGAATGTGTTTGGCTCTGTGGAGACGACACTTCTGAACACCAACTGACGCTGTTGGAGCCCAGGATTAGGCGAGGAGCAGGCTGGGGCCTGTTGCTTTTGGCAGGTGAAGGCAGCAGGAGACTTGCCATCTCCACAGCAGGGGAACAGCTGGCAGTGCTGAACCCCACTAACACTTGAACGAATGTGTTTGGCTCTGTGGAGACGACACTTCTGAACACCAACTGACGCTGTTGGAGCCCAGGATCAGGCGTGGAGCAGGCTGGGGCCTACTGGATTTTGGCAGGTGTAGGCAGCAGGAGATTTGCCATCTCCACAGCAGGGGAACAGCTGGCATTGCTGAACCCCACTAACACTTGAACGAATGTGTTTGGCTCTGTGGAGACGACACTTCTGAACACCAACTGACGCTGTTGGAGCCCAGGATCAGGCGAGGAGCAGGCTGGGGCCTACTGGATTTTGGCAGGTGTAGGCAGCAGGAGACTTGCCATCTCCACAGCAGGGGAACAGCTGGCAGTGCTGAACCCCACTAACACTTGAACGAATGTGTTTGGCTCTGTGGAGACGACACTTCTGAACACCAACTGACGCTGTTGGAGCCCAGGATTAGGCGAGGAGCAGGCTGGGGCCTACTGGATTTTGGCAGGTGTAGGCAGCAGGAGACTTGCCATCTCCACAGCAGGGGAACAGCTGGCAGTGCTGAACCCCACTAACACTTGAACAAATGTGTTTGGCTCTGTGGAGACGACACTTCTGAACACCAACTGACGCTGTTGGAGCCCAGGATTACGCATGCCGCATGCAGAGGCCAATGGGCAGCGGTTTTTATGGAGGTTGTTGACTACTACTGATTCTAACCATGCTCCACTTAGGCCTCTGGCTCCACTGTCTCTACTATTTACCCTGGCCTCCAACCCCGCCAGCTACATCTCTGAAGTGGCGTCAGCACAATCTACACTTGTTCCTGTGTTACTGGTGCTCAGTCCCGTCAGTTGATCCCCTGATGTTTGTCCGGCAAGTTCGCCAGCTCTGTCCTCATTCCCACTACTGGTTATGGGAATGTGGACAGAGCAGGAGACCTTGCAGGACACACATCAGGGGATAAACTGATGGGACTGAGCCACAGGAACACAGGAACAAGTGTAGATTGTGCTGACGCCACTTCAGAGATGTAGATGGCGGGGTTGGAGGCCAGGGGAAATAGTAGAGACAGTGGAGCCAGAGACCTAAGTTGGGCACGGTTAAAAATCAGTAGTGGTTTGAATGTTGATGGAGCTGGTGACTTTGCCGTCCACACAGCAGGGGATCAGCTGGCGTTACTGAACCCCACTAACACAGGAGCTAGTGTGTTTCTCTGTGCAGACGACACATCTGAGCGACAACTGGCTGTGTTGAAGCACAGGGATTATAGTTCAGGTGGTAGAAAAATGAACACACCAGCAGACCTGGATACAGTTGCCAACCACTAATTTAGTCTGTAAGAGGAATGGCAAAGTCTTTGGAGATCCAGGCCTTGTTCATTTTCAGAAAAGTCAGCCGGTCAACATTATCGGAAGATAGTCGCGTGCGACGGTCTGTTAGTACACCACCTGCGGCACTAAAGACGCGTTCCGATAATACACTGGCAGCAGGGAAAGCCAGCACCTCCAATGCATACTGGCTAAGCTCTGGCCATGTATCCAGCTTAGAGACCCAAAACTTGAAGGGGGAAGAGCCATCTGGGAGTACAGTGACAGGGCAAGACATGTAGTCTGACACCATCTGATGGAAGCGTTGCCTCCTGCTGACTCGAGGCGTCGCTGATGGTGTAGACAATTGTGGTGGACACACAAAACTTTGCCACATTTGGGCCATAGTGGTCTTGCCTTGTGCTGCGGCGCTGCCTCTGCTCCCTCTTTGTGCAGAGTTTCCTCCACTGCCTCGACGCACAGAGCTGCTTTGTAAAGCACTAGCAACAATGCTGTCGGGTGGAATGGAAAACATTATGGACTGCACCAGTGACTCTTCGTACTCCCGCAGTTTACGCTCCCGGTTCAACGTTGGTATGAGCCTTTGTACGCTGTCCCGGTAGCGAGGCTCTAGGAGGGTGTACACCCAATAATCAGCCGAGACGAGAATGTGGGCGATGCGGCGGTCGTTTCTCAGGCACTGCAGCATGAAATTAACCATGTGCTGCAGACGCCCAACTGCCAAAGAACCGCTGTCCCCTGTTTGAGGCGTGACCTCGGCCTGCTCTGCATCACCCCACCATCGCTGTACATACTGAGTAGAGGTTTGTGTACCTCCCTCCTCTGGAGAGATGTCTTCCTCCTCCATCGACTCCTCCTCATCCTCCTCACAAAGTGTCCCCTGCCTAGGCCTTTGTGAGGAAACACGTAGCGTAGACTGTCCAGAAGCAGATGGCATTTGGGACTACTCATCCTCCACCTCTTCCGAAACCTCATCCCTTAGTGCTTGCAGTGTTTGTTGAAGCAGGCAGATAAGGGGGACAGTCATGCTGACTAGTGCATCATCTGCACTCGCCATCCGCGTGGATTCATCGAAGGCACGCAAAACGAGGCAGATGTCCTTCATAGAGGCCCACTCAATGGTGCTGAAGTGTGAACGGCGCACAGTGCGACTTGTTTGCGCCTGATGCAGCTGGTACTCCATGACTGCTGCCTGCTGCTCACACAACCGCTCCAACATATGTAACGTTGAATTCCACTGGGTGGGTAGGTCACATATGATGCGATGTTCCGGAAGGCCAAATCATCGCTGCAGAGCAGCGAGGCGCGATCTTGCCGTGCTGGAACGCCGCAAGTGAGCGCACTCTATGCGGACCTTGTGCAACAGTGCATCAAGATCCGGATAGTCCCTCAGAAAGCTCTGCACAACCAAGTTAAGCACATGTGCCAGACATGGGATGTGTGTGAGGTTGCCTAGGCCAAGAGCTGCCACCAGATTTCGGCCATTGTCACACACTACCAAGCCCGGCTGGAGATTCGCTGGCCCAAACCACACATCGCTCTCCTGCTTGATAGCATTCCAGAGCTCCTGCGCTGTGTGGCTTCGATTCCCCAAATAAATTAATTTGAGTACAGCCTGCTGACATTTGGCCACGGCTGTGCTCATATCGGTCGTAACAGGCTCCTGCTCTGCTGTTTCTGAGGAACTTGAGTAGGAGGAGGAGTCTATGTGTACAGACTGGAGTCCTGCAATCCGTGGCGTTGGAAGAACACGTACAGCGCCACTCTCCAGATCTGTACCCGGCTCCACAACATTGACCCAGTGGGCAGTGAGGGAAAGGTATCGTCCCTGTCCATGGTTACTGGTCCACGCATCGGTGGTCAGGTGGACCTTGCTACTAACGGCGTTTAGTAGCGCATGTTTTATTTTGCCCTCAACATGTTTCTGCAGGGCAGGGACGGCTCGCCTGCTGAAATAAAAGCGGCTGGGCACGTTGTATTGGGGGACTGCCAATGCCATTAAGTCCAGTGTCCACCAGCCTGAATGACAGCATTTCAACTGCCAGAAGTTTGGCAATGCCAGCATTCAGAGACTGTGCTCGGGGATGGTTTGCCGAGTAAGGGCGCCTTTTATCCCATGCCTGTGCTACCGATGGCTGTGATGGATGGGAACGTGCTGCTATGAGTGGAATCTGACAGGGTCTCCGGACAGCAGTGGCAGAGGTTCTTCCTTGGCGATCCTGTGAGGAAGCCGAACCAGCAGTGTGTGAGCTGGAGGAAGAGGCCCCAACACGAACTGAAGAGGTGGTAGGTGGTGCTGTACGTTGGCCTACGTCTTCAGGGTGTCTCTGCAACTCCAACTTGTGCTTGGTGCGCACATGTTTCCACATATTTGTGGTATTGAGGTTGCTGACATTTCTCCCTCTTTTGACTTTCTGATGACACAGCTTGCATTTGACAAAGCAAATGTCATCTGCAACTGTGTCAAAAAAGGACCACGCACTGCAAGTCTTGGGAGCGCCCGTTTTGCCTTTGGAATGAGGAATGCTCCTAACGGGTGCTGAAGTGGAGGGTACAGGCAACCAAGTCTTCCCCCTCCCTCTGCCTCCTGTTTTGGTCGGTAGGGGAATCTCTTCCTTCGAGCTGCTCCCACCACCTTCCTGTTCCTCACGCCATGATGGGTCAAGGACCTCATCATCTTCCCTCCCCTCTTCAAACAGCTGCTTCTCCGGGGTTGTCTCGCCAGCACCGTACGCACCAGAAAGTGGCAACTGAGTCTCGTCATCATCTGATGTGTACTGAGGTGTGCTGACCATAGGCACTGGCCCACTCGCCTCTTCAGATTCAGAGGGACAAAGAAGTTGCGCATCACTGCATACTCCCTCCTCTTCACATTCAGGAATGCTGCTTGGCTGGCCCCCTCTTTCCAAGCCAACAGATTCCGAGAACCGAAGTAGAGACTGTGATGGCTCCTGTCCATGTCTCTCTGACTGCCTGGGCACTTTGGTAGGTGGTGAAGAGACAGATGGTTGCTCTTCAGTGCTCTGGTCCTGAGAGGCTGTGGAAGTAATTGAAGTCGATGCGTTAGCTGCCATCCATCCGACAACGGCTTCAATTTGTTCCTCCCGCAGCAGTGGGGTACGTTGAGGTCCTACAAAGCTGCGCATAAAGGACTGTTGCCTGCTAAAACTGGGGGATGCTGATCCACTGGTGCCTGCAGCAGGCCCAGAATCCCCACGTCCTCTACCTGCAGAATCCCCACGTCCTCTCCCTGCAGAATCCCAACGTCCTCTCCCTGCTGAAACTCCACGCCCACGCCCACGCGCCTTACTCCCTGCCTTCTTCATCTTGCCAGATTGATTAAGATAGGCAGAAAAGTACAAAGGGGGGCCTTAGTGTGCTTATTCCTGAACAGCTGGTTACAGGTACAAGAAACACTAATTTTATGAAGTGTGTGTGTGTGGACTACACTTTAATAGGAGCTGATGTGGCCTACACAAGTTCCAAATGTAGTGTTTGGTGAACTTTTTTTGTGGTTTCTTTGTTGGAAACAAACTCAAAGTATGTGAACAAAGAATTGAAACTGATAGTATCACCAACTTTTTGGAGCTATTACAATGCAGGCAGGTAACCTACAATGCAAAAGATGAGGCTCCAAAATAATTGGGTAATACTAATCTGGCTGCGCCGGCAGGGCACAAGCCAGAAAAAAAGGCTCCTCTATCTACTCCTATATAGTGTTTGCAACCAACCAATGTTCATGGATACGGATGGATGCACACTTATAGGAGAAGAAAAAATGAGCTGCACTCAAAGACAAATATGTGTGAGGCAGTGACGCATGTTGAGCGTCCTACAACCAGACGTAGCTGCAGGATACTCTACTCAGCGTGAGCTGCACTCACACACAGTCAAGAGACCTCTCAGACAGCCGTGAACAGTGCAGCTAAGTGGGCACTGGCACTGACAGGCTGCAGAAAGGCTCCGCTGTGTACTCCTATATAGTGTTTGCAACCACCGTAGATGGAGATGGATGGATGCACACTAATAGAAGAAAAAATGAGCTGCACTCAAATAAAAATATGTGTGAGGCACTGACGCACGCTGAGCGTCCTACAACCAGACGTAGCTGCAGGACACACTACTCAGCGTGAGCTGCACTCACACACAGTCAGAGACCTCTCAGACAGCCGTGAACAGTGCAGCAAAGTGGACACTAGCACTGAAAGGCTGCAGAAAGGCTCCGCTGTCTACTACTAGTGTTTGCAACCAACGTATATGGATACGGATGGAAGCACACTAGATTGAAATTATGTAAAAAATGCAGCTCAAAAATTAAAAGATGTATGAGGCAGCAGTGAGGCACGCTGGGCAGCCTACAACCTGACGTGGCTGCAGGACCCACTCCACAGCGTGAGCTGCACTCACACAGCACTTGCAGACAGCTGTGAACACTGCTGCTAGGGCAAAGAAGGCTACAGTGGTGGTTTATGTAGCCTGGGTAAAGCACTAGATGTTTGGTGGAATCGCTATTTCTAACTGTCCCTCACAGTCTTCTACAGCAGCCTGTCCCTAACTGAATTCACAGCAGAGTGAACCAGAAATGGCGGCTGCGGTGGCTTTTATAGTGCATCATGACATCATTTCGGCAGCCAATCACAGCCATGCCAATAGTTAACATGCCTACATGCCTAACAGGATGTGCCCACACTTCGGAGGATTCCCATTGGCTTAATCAAAGCAAGCAGGCTCATAGCATGATGGGAACTTCCGATTCCGGTATCCGATATGACAAAAGTATCGGAAGTCAGTATCGGAATTCCGATACCGCTAATATCGGCCGATACCCGATACTTGCGGTATCGGAATGCTCAACACTATTGCTGACTGTTCAATGAGCGATTTCTGTTAGAACTGCATTACTTCAATGATAAGGCAGCACATTATGCCAACACTTGATCTTGTGCTACTTTCTTTCCTGCATTATACAGTCAGTGAAAGTACAGACAGTCCCATAGCAATAATGATTGCACTGGCCATAAGGCCCCTTTGCATGAAGACCCATGCGATTATTTGGCACATAAGAGCAACGCAGTGCAAGATAACATTTCATAATGTAGTGATACTAAATAGGGCTGGCTTGTTGCAGGAATTGATACTTGTTTTCTATTCTCTTTGTAGATACTAAATGGCAATGTTGGATTTAGTAGCTTTGACCAATTAGATGAAATGATTCAGAGGTTAATTATGAAAAAGCAAAGTTTATAAAACACTTTTTTGAAACAGGTATCTAATATATACTTACCTTGTAATGTCTTCACATCCTGTTCCGTCCAGATGTGTCCGGATCCCAGAATTCCAAGCGGTGGAAGTTCACCGACCGTCATATAGGGACACCCAAGTGATGGGTGTCTCAATATGGAAACTGCTGGTGGTACCAGCCTCTTGCGCAATACCACCAGCGGAACACCATCGCACCACACACACACACACACACACACACACACACACTGTATACACCGTACGCACTATACACACACAAACACACACTGTATATGCCGTACGCACCACACACACACACACTGCATACACCGTATGCACCACACACACTGTATACGCCGTATGCACCACACACACACTGTATACGCCGTATGCACCACACACACACTGTATACGCCGTATGCACCACACACACACATTCTGTATATGCCATATGCTCCACACACACACACACACTGTATACACCGTATGCAGCCTCTTGCGTGTTACCACCTGCAGAACACCGTCACGAACAGCCGAATGATTGACTGACCGCCGCCATCTTTGTACAGGAGGAGCACATGCAAAGTTTTAATGTGCCTACCGCTATCTGTCTGCACAAAGGTGGCGGTAGTCTGATTTACTGTGCCTGAGCGCACATGGGGTACACAGGTCACAGAAGAGATGACATGAGAAGAGAAGACAGCAGATGGGGGAGAGAGAAAGTGCAGAGGGGTGAGAGAGACAGAGCACAGGGGGAGACAGCTCAAATGGGACAGCACATCAGGGGAGAATACAGCAAAGGAAGGAGAGAGACAGCAGACAAGGGGGATAGCACATGGGGTAGACAGGTCAAAGAAGAGAGCACAGACAGGAGAAGTCAGCACATGGGGAAAGGGAGAGTAGATAGGTGGGTGAGCACATGGGAGGGAGAGATTCTCAATGCTGTAAAGCCTGCCCCCATCGTGACTTACCGCCCTCCCGAAGCGATAGCATCGGGTCTCCATCTAGTCTAATATATACTTACCTTGTAATGTCTTCACATTCTGTTCCGTCCAGATGTGTTCGGATCTCAGAATTCCAAGCAGCGGAAGTTCACCGGCCGCTATATTGAGACACCCAAGTGATGGGTGTCTCAATATGGAAACTGCTGGTGGTACCAGTCTCTTGTGTGGTACCACCAGTGGAACACCGTTGCACCACACACACACACAAACACACACTGTATACGTCATACGTACCGCACACACTGTATATGCCGTATGCAGCCTCTTGCGTAGTACCACCAGCGGAACACTGTCGCGAGGACGCCACCGCCGGGATCAGCCGAATGATTTACTGACCACTGCCATCTTTGTACAAGAGGAGCGCATGTGCAGTTTTAATGTGACTGCCGCTGTCTATCTGCACAAAGATGGTGGCAGTCTGATTTACTGCACCCACGCGAATTCCACGCAGGCACAGTGAATAATTCGGCTGATCCAGGCAGCAGATGTGCGACGTGTCTACAGGCAGAGGAACCCAGTCACATTAAAGGGGTTTTCCCACAAACGAAAGTTCATTTTAAAATTTGTCTGTGTCTGACCGTGTACGGAGCATACCACGTCTCCAGGGCAGGGGAGGAAGCAAATGACAATACTGACATTACAGCAGGGGATCACAGAGGATTCATTTTGTGAGGTAAAATATTTCGCTGACTGTTTTTAAACAATATTTTACCTCACAAAATGTATCCTCTGCAATCTCCTGCTGTAATGTCAGTATTTTCTTTTGCTTCCTCCCCTGCCCAGGACCTGTGGTATGTTCTGTACATGGTCAGACACAGACAATTTTTAAAATGAACTTTATGACATGAGATTAGAAGATAGCAGATGGATGAGAGAGAACGCGCACAGGGGTGAGAGAAACAGAGCAAAGGGGGGAGACAGCTAAAACGGGACAGTACATGAGGGGAGAACACAGCACAGGAAGGCGAGAGACAGCAGACAAGGAGGATAGCACATGGGGTTGACAGGTCAAAGAAGAGAGCACAGATGGGAGAAGTCTGCATATGGGGAATGAGAGAGTGGATAGTTGGGTGAGCTCATGGGAGGGAGAGATTCTCAATGCTGCAAAGCCTGCCCCCATCGTGACATTACCGCCCTCCCAATGCAATAGCATCGGGTCTCCATCTATAAAGGGCTGGTTAGGCAGAGAATTTACCAACAAATATAGAAATGCTGGGGGATTGGAGGTCATGAATGATCTGTCAGGTTCCCTTTAGTCATAGATAGAAGACCTCTAAAAAAATTTTCAGTTAATATAATGTATTGTGAGCTGTGAGAGACATTATTTTGAATGGGAGGCTGTTGGGGCTTAGGGACAGAGTACTAAGAGTTAAACAGTTGGGAGAAGTTAAAATCAGGATGGTGCAAAGCCTCAGGGACTTAGGGAAGGGACTTCCTGCTCTTAGAGCAGAGCCCAGGCAGACTTGCCCAAGGAGAGACATGCACCATAGCAGGGACAGAAGAATGCCTGGTCGAGGGGATAAAAGTTGCCCTAGGCTGACGGGCAGCGTGGACGGACACTGGCTCTGCGGGATTGAAACCGGGAGAAATGCATGGTTGTGGACCAAGATAAGAGCTGGTGGCATGTAACATACAGAGGCTGCAGTGAAAGTACAGGAAACATTGCCTTGTTTGCACTGTGATCAGTAAAGTTTTAGCGTTGGAACAGAACTGTGGCTTGTGGTGTTTCCTTAGATCTCGTTCCCAGCGACTGAAGTGAATGTGTGATGGAGGTAACTGACTGTACCGCAGGTCTGGGACTTCACTTGTCTTTCTATGTAGAAGGTGCTGGGGTGCTTACTGACTGTTACTTAAGGAACTCACCCATGAGTACCACCCCATGCCACCTTGTTACAAAGGCTGTGGAGAACATTATACTGTTTGGGTAGCTGATGGTGACATTATACTGTTTGTGGGCCCATAGGGCTGTCATACTGTATTGTGGTTATGGGAGACATTACACTGTGTATAGGGGGATGGGGGGACCTCATGTTGCTGTGGAGGATAGCATACCTTATATGGGTGGGTTTTGTGGATATACTGTATGGGAGGCTGTTATGGATATCAAACTATATATGGGAGGCTGTGGTGAATATACAGTAATACTGTGTATGGGGGCTGTGATGGTCACAAGGAGCAATGTTTGACCTCCCACAAGTGACCCCATTTTGGAAACTAGACTTCTCAAGGAACTTATCTAGATTTGTGGTGAGCACCTTAAAGCCCCAGGTGCTTCACAGAAATTTAGAACTTTGAGCCATGAAAATAAAAAAAATTAAATTTGCTCCATAAAAATGTTATATTAGCCCCAAAGTTTTTATTTTCATAAGGTTAACAGGAGAAAATGGACTTGAAAAAATGTTTTGCAATTGCTTCTGATTATACCGACATCCCAAATGTCTGGGAAACCTACTGTTAGGGCACATGACAGGGCTCAGAAGAGAAGGAGCACTTTTTGAAGTCAAAATTGGCAGGAATTGAGAACCAATGTCATGTCGCATTTGGAGACTCCCTGATGTGCCTAAACATTGGAAACCTGCTGCAAGTAATGCCATTTTGGGAACAAAATCCACAAAAGACTTTACCAAATGTGTGTTGAACACCTTAACCCCTCTCTGCCATATGATGCACTATCCTATCCATGTGCAATGGGACTTAATTCCCAAGGACGGGATAGTACGTCATAGCCGATCAGCGGCACTCATTGGGGGAGCACAGCTGATTGCGGCTGGGTGTTAGCTGTTTATCATAGACCGCTCCAGGCACATTAACCCAGCCACACTGCAATCAAACATGATCGCAGTGTTCTGGGGGCATAGGGAAGAATCGTGCAGGGAGGGGCCTCCCTGCGTGCTTTCCTGAGACCCTCGGAACAACGGGATGTGCTCACATTGTTCCAAGGGCCTTCCTCCTTGCAGGCCCCTGGATCCAAGATGGCCACGGGGGCTTTCCAGGTCTTGCAGGAAGCCTCCTACACTGCCTGTCAGATTGCTGATCTGACACAGTGTAGTGCAAAGTGTCAGATCAGGGATCTGACACTGTACAGTGATGTCCCCCCTGGGACACTATAATAAAGTAAAAAAAAAAACGTGTAAAAATAATTTTTAAAAAATTCTTAAATAAAGAAAAAAAAAATATTCCCCAGTAAATTAATTTATTTTTGTAAATAAAAAACCCCCCAAAAATAAAACTAAACATATTTTTTATCGCCACATCCGTAACGACCCACCCTATAAAACTGTCCCACTAGATAACCCCTTTAGTGAACCCTTCAAACAAAAAAACAAGGCAAAAAGCAATGCTTTATCATACTGCCAAACAAAAAGTGTAATAACACGCAATCAAAAAGACGGATATAAATAAACATGCTACCGCTGAAAACATCATTTTGTCCCGCCAAAAACCAGCCACCATATAGTGTCATCATTGAAAAAATAAAAAAGTTATAGCTCGCAGAATAAAACGATGCAAAAATAATTATTTTTTATGTAAAATTGTTTTTATTGTATAAAACCGCCAAAACATAAAAAAATATAAATGAGATATCGCTGTAATCGTACTGACCGAAAGAATAAAACCGCTTTATCAATTTTACCACACGCGGAACAGTGTAAACGCCCCCCCCCAAAGAAATTAATGAATTTCATTCTGCATCCCAAAAACCAGAATAAAGAGTGATCAAAAAATGTCATGTGCCCGAAAATGGTACCAATAAAAAGTCAACTCCTCCCGCAAAAAAGAAGACCTCACATGAATCTGTGGGTCAAAATAGGGAAAAATTGTAGCTCTCAAAATGTGGTGATGCAAAAATTATTTTTTGCAATAAAAAGCGTCTTTTAGGGAGTGACAGCTGCCAAACATAAACACCCGCTATAAATAGTAAATCAAACCCCCCTTTATCACCCCGTTAGTTAGGGAAAAACAATAAAATTAAAAAAATCTTCCCATAAGGGTTAGGGTTAGGGCTAGGGTTAGGGCTAGGGTTGGGGTTAGGGGTGTGTTGAGGTAAGGGTTGGAGTTAGAATTGGGGGGTTTCCACTGTTCAGGCACATCAGGGGCACTCCAAATGTGACATGGCGTCCGATCTCAATTCCAGACAATTTTGCGTTGAAAAAGTGAAATGGTGCTCCTTCCCTTCCGAGCTCTGCCATGCGCCGAAACAGTGGTCCCCCCGCATATCAGGTATCAGCGTACTCAGGACATATTGCACAATAACTTTTGCTGTCTAATTTCTCATGTTACCCTTGGTAAAATAAAAAAAATTGGACCTGAAGTAATTTTTTTGTGAAACAAGTTAAATGTTCATTTTTTTTAAAAACATTCAAAAAATTCCTGTAAAGAACCTGAAGGGTTAATAAACTTCTTGAGTGTGGTTTGGAGCACCTCAAGTGGTGCAGTTTTTAGAATGGTGCCACTTTTGGGTATTTTCTATGATATAGATGCCTTAAAGTGATTTCAAATGTGATGTGGTCCCTAAAAAAAATTGGTGTTGTAAAAATGAGAAATCGCTGGGCAACTTTTAACCCTTATAACTTCCTAACAAAAAGAATTTTGGTTCCAAAATTGTGCTGATGTAAAGTAAACATGTGGGAAATGTTACTTATTAAGTATTTTGTGTGCCATATATCTGTGATTTAAGGGCATGAAAATTCAAAGGTGGAAAATTGTGAAATTTTCAAAATTTTTGCCAAATTTCCATTTTTTTCACAAATAAAAATGCAAGTTATATGAATGAAATTTTACCACTAGCATGAAGTACAATATGTCACAAGAAAACAATGTCAGAATTACCAGGATCCATGGAAGCCTTCCAGAGTCATTACCTCATAAAGTGACAGTGGTCAGAATTGTAAAAATTGGCCCGGTCATTAGCGTGCAAACGACTTTTGGGGGTTAAGGGGTTAAACACCCAGGTGCTCCATAGATATGTATAACATTGAGCAATGAAAGTAAAAAAGATATTTTAGCAGCAATTTTTTTTATTTTCACAATGGTAACAGGAGGAAATGGAACACAAAATATGTTCTGCAATGTCTCCTAAGTACGCTCATACCCCATATGTGGGGGAAAATTACTGTTTGCGAGCACGTCAAGGCTTGGAAGGGAAGGAGTGATGTTTTGGAAGGTAGAGTTTGATGGAATGGTCTGCGGGCATCATGTTGCGTTTTAGAGAGCCCCTGATGTGCCTAAACAGTGAAAATAACCCACATGGGACCCCATTTTGGAAACTAGACTCCCAAGGAATTTATCTAGTTATGTGGTGAATTCCCAGATGCTTCACAGAAGTTTATAATGTTAAACTGTGAAAAATATTAAAAAAATCAAATTTGTTTCAAAAAATGTTCTTTTTGTCCCTTTTTTTTATTTTTTCAAGGGTAACAGAAAAAAATTGACCCCAAAATCTGTAATGCAATCTCTCCTGAGTATGCTGGGAGAAAACTACTGTTTGTGCGCATGGTAGAGCTTGAAAGGGAAAGACTGATGTTTTGGAATGCAGACTAAAGAGTGGAAACCCCCCGCAAGTGACCCCATTTTTTAAACTAGATCCCACAAGGAATTTATCTACAGTGGGGAAAATAAGTATTTAATACACTTCCAATTTTGCAAGTTTTCCCACCTACAATGAATAGAGAGGTTTGTACCATTTATTGTTGGTACAATTCAACTATGAGAGACAGAATCTAAAAAGAAAAAACAGAAAACCATGTTGAAGATTTTTTAAATAATTAAATTGCCTTTTATTGTATGAAATAAGTATTTGATCTCTTACTAATCAGCAAAAATTCTGACTCTCACAGACCTGTTAGTTTTTCTTTAAGAAGCCCTCATAACTGTCTTAATTGCACTTATTTAAAATTCTTTGTTCACACCAATAAAAGCAACAACCGGTTGCTGATCAGTGATATGCGTCAGTAATTTGCGCTTGATGACTGTAGAGCGCATACATGGATGTACAGTGGGTGTGGGAAAGTATTCAGACCCCTTTAAATTTTTCACTCTTTCTTTCATTGCAGCCATTTGGTAAATTCAAAAAAGTTCATTTTTTCTCATTAATGTACACTCTGCCCCCAACTTGACTGAAAAAAAACAGAAATGTAGAAATTTTTGCTAATTTATTAAAAAAGAAAAACTGAAATATCACATGGTCATAAGTATTCAGACCCTTTGCTCAGTATTGAGTAGAAGCACCCTTTTGAGCTAGTGCAGCGATGAGTCTTCTCAGGAATGATGCAACAAGTTTTTCACACCAGGATTTGGGGATTCTCTGCCATTCTTCCTTGCAGATCTTCTCCAGTTCCATCAGGTTGGATGGTGAACGTTGGTAAACATCCACTTTCAGGTCTCTTTAGAGATGCTTAATTGGGTTTAGGTCAAGGCTCTGGCTGGGCCAGTCAAGAATGGTCACAGTGTTGTACCGAAGCCACTTCTTTGTTATTTTAGCTGTGTGCTTAGAGTCATTGTTTTGTTGGAAGGTGAAACTTTGGCTAAATCTGAGTCCAGAGCACTCTGGAAGAGGTTTTCATCCAGGACATCTTTGTACTTGGCCGCATTCATATTTCCTTCAATGACAACCAGTAGTACTGTCCCTGCTGCTGAAAAACACCCCCATAGCATGATGCTGTCCACACCATTTTTCACTGTTGGGATTGTATTGGCCAGGTGATGAGCAGTGCCTGGTTTTCTCCACACATACCGCTTAGAATTATCACCAGAAATTTCTATCTTCACCTCATCAGACCAGAGAATTTTATTTCTTATAGTATAGGAGTCTTTCATGTGTTTTTTTTTAGCAAACTACTGTATGCGGGCTTTCATATGCCATAAAGGCCCAACTGATGGAGGGCTGCAATGATAGTTGACTTTGTGGAACATTCTCCTATCTCCCTACTGCATCTCTGGAGCTCAGCCACAGTGATCTGGGAGTTCTTTTTTACCTCTCCCACCAAGGCTCTTCTCCCATGATTGCTCAGTTTGGCTGGACAGCCAGGTCTAGGAAGACTTCTGGTGGTCCCAAACTTCTTCCATTTAATGATTATGGCCACTGTGCTCTTAGGAACCTTGAGTACAGCAGAAATTATTTTGTAACCTTGGTGTGGTGCTAATAAAAATATGGATATCTTATAGCCTACATATTGTAATATATTGTTTATATGCTTTGATATAGTGTGGTCATTAGACCAAGGGTGGAAAGTATTGCAAATATGAAATATGGTTGTTTGAATCCAAACACTATATTGCAATATACTATGGTGTAATATCATTAATGCTGAACTTTGATACTGAGACACAAAGCGTTTGCTCTGTGTCAATACCTTAAGACAAGGAATTGTTCTGTGGTCTTTGAAGCTCTGTGTTTCAAAGATTCCTTATCCTGATTTGCACGCAAGTGACCCCTGTTGACAAACAGTGATAGATACTGAATACTTTCACTTTGGGGGTGGTTGATGGGAAGGAGCTTTTCAACTAATTTACACATGTGCTAGGACAATAGGAAAAACAACTGTATAGATAATGAATATTTATGCTGCTTGAACAAGGAAGTCTTGTGCTCAATAATAGTATGATTCTCGAAGACAAGAGAGACCAAAATGTTATGGTCTCATGTAGCAATGGTCATGCATGCAATCAATAATCGAGGACCGATTGTGATACCCATGAGACATGTATGCGTGTGTGCCTGGATTACGATAGGTATCCAGTTTTCAGAATAGGTGATTATGGAAGTCATGCTGCCCATATGTTACCATCTTAGAGCGTTATGCTATGAGCATGAAGAGTTAACTTTGTAATAAGCAACATATGTGAACTTTGAACAGTGATAGACAACTTTGACAAGTTGATCAGAGGCAAACAGAGCCTGGGTTATAATCAGTAGCAAAACAACCCTGATGCATTGTGCTATTGTTAAGAGACACACTAATGGCAAACAAATCTCTGGTTGGTGCAAGCACACTAAGAGGCTATGACAAACAGACCTTGAAGTCTTGTGCAGATTCAAGATTCTGATGCAGACTAAACATACTGCACAGTTGTAATGTGGGAGTGTTGTGTATAAAAAGGTGGACCCGGTTCAGCGAGGTAGGGACATTTCCAGAAGGTATCGTGGGTGCACGGTTTCTGTGATGACAAAACCAGAGTATTTCCTTCTTGCTGACACTGTGGTCCCTCCAGTGGAGAAGTGATGTTACAATGCTTGGTAATGTATAGTATGGATGCTTATTTCTCTATGTACTATAATTCATAATAATTGTATGATTCACATGAAATTAATTAACAAGACAGGGTAATATTATATCTGCCATTCCATTAATTTGGTGTTTTATCATTTAAATTAATCATTGTATAATAAAATTGTGTTATATCCAAGTAGTAGCCTTCTTTAAAGCCGTATCCGAACCTTATTGCTAAACAGTTGGCAATACATAAGACAGCCAGGTCTAGGAAGACTTCTGGTGGTCCCAAACTTCTTCCATTTAAGGATTATGGCCACTGTGCTCTTAGGAACCTTTAGTACAGCAGAAATTATTTTGTAACCTTGGTCCGTTCTGTGCCTTACCACAATTCTGTCTCTGCGCTCCTTGGCCAGTTCTTTTGACATCATGATTCTCATTTGGTCTGACATGCACTGTGAGCTGTGAGGTCTTATATAGACAGGTGTGTGCCTTTCCAAATCAAGTCCTATCAGTTTAAGGATCACAAGGAAATGGACAGCATGTGACTTAAATATGAGTGTCTGAGCAAAGGGTCTGAATACATATGACCATGTGATATTTCGGTTTTTCTTTTTTCTTTTTTAATAAATTAGCAAAACTTTCTACATTCCTGTTTTTTTTAATGGGCGATCAAAAGATCGCATCTGCACCAAAATGGTATCATTAAAAACGTCAGTTCGCCACACAAAAAATAAGCCCTCATCCAATCCAAGATCGGGAAAAATGGAGGAGACGCTACAGGTACCGGAATATGGCGCAATTTATTTTTTTAACAGTTTGGAATTTTTTTTCACCGCTTAGATAAAAAAGAACCTAAACATGTATGGTGTCTATGAACTCGTAATAACCTGGTGAATCATAATGGCAGGTCAGTTTTAGCATTTAGTGTACCTAGCAAAAAATCCAAACAAAAACAAGTATGGGATTGCACTTTTTTTTGCAATTTCACCGCACTTGGAATTTTTTTTACCTGTTTTCTAGTACATAATATGGTAAAACCAATGGTGTCCTTCAAAAGTCAACTCGTCCTGTAAAAAACAAGCCCTCACTTGGCCATATTGATGGAAAAGTAGAAAAGTTATGGCTTTGGGAAGAAGAGGAGCAAAAAACGAAAACACAAACCCGAAAAAGCTTCGGGGGTTAAAAGATTAATGAGAAAAAAATGAACTTTTTTGAATTTACCAAATGCCTGCAATGAAACAAAGAGTGAAAAATTCTGAATACTTTCTGTACCTACTGTAATTCTTTTTTTCCCCACTATCTGACACGAACCTTAACTAAACTCAGTAAAAAATACTGTAGTAGATGTAGGTCATTACAATATATTTTTACTGCTCTTAATACAGTCCTATCAACTAATCTAAATTATTTTTTTTATGCTTTAATATGTGATATTAACCCTGACTAAAGTCAGTAAAACTACTCTTGTAGACCCCAATTAGTACAGTATATTTTTACCTACTGTGAGATATGGGAAAATGATATCATTTAGATTTCTGATGGAATTCCCCATGAAGATAAAGTTTGGCCCAAAAATACTTGTTTAAGACCATTCAGCCCCCTCCCTTGGCATGCATTCCCCAAGGCCATATAAAGCAAAGCAATGTTTTCCTTTAATTAAAAACTCCAGGAACAAGCTTTTTGAAGCTCAGTGACCACCAATTAGCACAAGGGTGTGAGTTCTTGTGCAGGCACAGCCAAGCTACATTCCTTTTGTGTAACTCACGTACTACAGATCACAGCAAGGCTCTGAGGTATTTAATCTGTAAAATGACCTATAATAACAGAATGCAATATCTCTGAGACTAGCCAAGCACATAATTGGAACCGGAATTCCTTCCCCCACACACCTGTGCCCGGCAGCCAGCTGTAGCACTCTGTGTTATTGAGTTATAAAGCATAGCTACCAGAAATTACATACGATAGGCATATTTACTCTATGCGCAGATATAATCCAGCAGAATCCAGTGGCACCGCTGCCATTCCATTCAGAGCTTCGGGCAGAAAGTTATGAGCCTCCATGGTTCTGGACAGAAAATCATACTCTCACAGATGGGAGGAGAGAGGCTGCCCAAGCCCAGGGGTGGGTGCAGAGTGTGGGAGGGAACAGCCTAGAAGATATAAGGCAGCCCCTCATTTTAGACTCAGTTTTTTCTACTGGCAGAAGGATCCGTTAGCTGACACAGCCAGGAAAACCATGTAACTAAGATTTGGATCTGTGATCCATCAGTACCTTCCTATGGTCACATGCTACATAACACAGTAATTGCAACTAATCTATACCCTATCCTTGAACTACACTCTTGACTGCATACTTGTATATTGTTCTAAAAATATATACCTGTATACTTCTAGTGTGCCTTTTCAGCCATTAAATATAAAATTTATCTTCGGCTGCTTTTTTATCTCGATACATGAATCCCCACGTCCGCACGCTCGGTTGGTTATACGCTACCCGGGTTGGTTTCTGACCTGTTATGAGCCTGTTGTCGGACGGAGCGCATGTTGAAGAAGGAACTGGTGGCAGCATACGGTACTGTGTTAGTGAGGAGCCCTGACAGTGATGGTCGGGAGGTTTATATATATATATATACCCAGCCTGAATTGGTGATGTATATCCCCCCTCACTGAAATGCCTCAACAGCTCGTACCTATAAGGGAAGCCTTTATGGCAACTATTTGCCCTCGGTGCAGATCCCTGACTGACCTGGGGCAAGTGGTGGTGCCAGAGAACTGATTCCTGCAGGGTCCTTCTCCTCCCTCCCCCGAGGTGAGCAAAGTTGACACCCCCTTCCTCTGTGCGATCGTCACACCTTCCCAAATCTAGTCCTATTAACTAATCCAAATTATTAGTTTTCATTATTTTTTCAAACGAACGAAGACAAACAACCGGAGGGGGATCAGTGAAGAGCCTCATTGACCAGCATTCAATATCTGTAGGATGCACACACAAATGTGGCGCAAAAAGAGAGTAAAAAAATAGAAAAAAGTCCTTGCCAAAAGCGAACATGGGAGCAGATCAGTGACTCAATGGCTGTAGAATGCAAAGGGGGAATAGACAGGGTCAAAAAGTCCTGGAAAACAGTGAACACAAGTTCCAATCAGTGATTTGTGTCACTGATTCTCACTTGGCGGCTGCAGGACATACTCGCGGAGATGGTGCAAAGGGGGAAAAAGACAGAGGAAAAAAGTCATGGAAAACAGCGTACATGAGTGGCGATCAATGATTTGTGTTACTGATCAGCACTTGGTGACTGCAGGTCGCACAAACAAACAAAAAATTGCCAAAAATTGAGCGATCAAGTACTGATCAGCTTTCAGTACTGATCACCACTCGACAGCAGAAGGGGTGGGGTGGGGGTTAGGGAGAGGCGGAGAGAGGAAAAAGGGGGAAATGAAAGAGAATGAGGTGATAGGTGGACTGGGGGAATAGGAAAAATCAGGGATCAGGAACAAATAACGGAAGGATCAGGAACGTCTTCTTTCTAGAACAGCAACATCAACAGTAGCAATGATGGCATAGGCTTAAAAAAGTCTGTGGCAACATAAGTCCCACAACAGCACAACAGAACAGCGCTATGACCACGCTGCACACGTCCGAAGCTAGAATGAGGAAGTGCGGGGCAGTCTTAATTAGGACAGATCACATCTGTACATTCTGATTGGTGCTATCGACATCATCGACCGATCATATAAATGAGAGCTGGGCCTGGTGAGGCTGTCACTGCTACGCTACAGCCTATGATCGGTGCTGTTAAAGTAACGATCATAGGCTGGTTATCAGTGGTTCAGGTAATTTCATTGCCTAAAACACTGAAAACACTGTGATTGGCTACTCAGGGTTGAACAGCTAATCACAGCGATCGTAGTTGTGGGTGGCGGAGTCATCACCCATGACTAAGACTCCTGATGCCCTGCTGTGGGAATAAAGTAAGCACCTTAGTGTGATCACCTCAACTGCGGTCACGGTGCCACATTAAAGATGGGACATATCCATACGTCCAAGGTCGTAAGTACTTGCCAACTTGGACATATAGATACGTCCTAGGTCGTGAAGAGAATAAAAAAGCACTCCCATCAAAATTTTTATCCTCTTAATATATTGAAATCATCATATTATATATAGAGATGAGTGACTTTTCCTTTTTTCGGGTCGAGTCGGGTTTCATGAAACCCGACTTTCTAAAAAGTCGGGTCGAATGAAATCGGCCGACTATAGGGAAATGTCGGGGTCCGACTGAAACACAAAACCCAATGCAAGTCAATGGGGAAGCAAAGTCAGCAGGGAGTGGAGGACAGTAAACACACCTACAGTGCCCATTTCAATGCCAACGACATCAATTCTTATTACCTAAGCTTGACAACCTTAATTTACTTTATAATAATAGTTACGCATTGAAAACTGGGGGTTATTTGGCTAAAGTTATGGGGGGGTAGGGCTGGCGCCAGGTTTTTGTGTGCCCTGGGCCAAAGAGTGTCAGTGTGCCCTTTTAACACATAACACAATTCATAATGCTCCGATACGACACAGAAATATAGGTATAGTACAATGAAAAATACTTTACTGCTTACATGACATGACTGATATCTATTTTAAATTCTACAATTGTTCAAAAACCGGACAGTATATTACACCATACAGTATTATGGCCACCACCTAGTGCACAATACAGAAAAATGAGCCCCATATATTTCTCCATACAGAATAATTGGTCCCATATAATGTTCCATACAGTATATGATGAGCTCCACATAATGCTACAGTATATGTTGGTCCCCATGGATGATGCTCCACTGTCTTATGGGCCCAAATTCTCCATATATAATGGGCCGCATTTCTAATGCTTCAGTGTATAATGTGCCCCGTAAATGCTGCTCCAGTGTCTGATGTCCCCCATTTGGAATGCTCCAGTATATGTTGGTCCCCATGGACGATGCTCCAGTGTGTTATGGGGCCAAATAATGCTCCATATATAATGGGCCCCATTTCTAATGCTCCAGTTTATAATGGGCCCCGTAAATGCTGTTCCAGTGTCTGATGTCCCCCATTTGGAATGCTTCAGTATATGATGAGTCAAATGGATGATGCTCCAGTGTATGATGGGCCCCATATATCATTCTCCAGTGTATATTGCTCCCCAAAAAACAGGTGTTCCTGATCTACCTTTGAGTTTGCCTGACCTCTCCCTCAGATGACACAGTACCAATTGGGTCATCTTGTGCACAAAACTTTTGAGGAAAAACTCAGAAACTGCACCCAACTGCGTCCTTTGTGGCTATTACAACTTGCCTGCTACACACGCTACACTCACCATCACCGTCAATGGCTCACAAACACCATCTCAACTGCCCCGGGATACAGCTCTGCCCTTGGAGAGCTTCATCATCTTGTCTGCTTTAACACCGGCACAGAGGATCTGCATTGCAGCGTTGGCTACCCTAGCCGAGTACCATGGGTGGCGTCACGATCACCCTTTTCCAAATTAATTCTCTTACCATCTTCCCCCTCATCTGAACTGTCATCTTCTTTATTGGACACCCAGGGCCACGGACCGGGTTCCAATCACCACCGTGACATACTTCCCCATTAAAAGAGCCTGAAATTCCCGGTACTGAGTAACCCCCGGCCCTGCTTGGCATTTCATTTTAACACCATATAACAGGGATATATTGTATAGTTTCAACATTATAAATCTACGTATATATTTGAGAAGGCAGACACAGAAACTGTCATGGCCAGTATGGATTCGACAGCAAACTAAAAAGTAGAAAAAGGGTACCTTATCATCAGATCCAAGGTATATATAGTATAGTTTCAACATTCAAAATCTCCGTATTTATTTCAGGAGGCAGACACAGATGCTCTGAGGTCCAGTATGGATTACACAACAATATAAAAAGCAGTAAAAGGGGAATGAATCCCAAGCGTACTGCTGTATACAGTGTTTGGGGTCATTTGGCGATCTAAATATATATTTCAAGAGTAACACATAGCCTCTCACAGGCTCAGTATGGATCACACCATAATATAAAAAGAATATCCACAAGAAATATTCACACATGTGTGCCAATGTTCCAGGTGTCAATGATGCACTTTGAGTGGTGGGTGGAGGATGAATTTCGGGCACGAAGGGTACTGGTTCAACAGATACAAGGTGTATATAGTCTACTTAAAATACAAAACAATTTCCGTATGTATTTCAGGAGGCAGACACATATGCTCACACGCTCAGTATGGATTTGACAATAATGTAACAAGTTGAAAAAGGGTACAGTATGACCAGGTACAAGATATATATAGTATAGTTTAAACATTCTAAATCTCCATAGACATTTCATGAGGCAGACACAGACGCTCTCAGTCCCAGTATGCATTAGCCAAGAATATAAAAAGTACAAAAAGGTTACTGTATCACTAGATACAAGGTACATATAGTAGTGTTTAAACATTATAAATCTCCCTATTTTTTTCAGGAGGCAGACACAGACACTCTCAAGGTCAGTATCGATTACACAATATTAAAAGCAGTAAAAGGGTAATGGTTCAGAAGCGTACAGCTGCATACAGTGTTGGGGTAATTGTAAATCTCAGTAGATATTTCTAGAGTCAGAAACAGACTCTCACTGGCCCAGTATGGATTAGACCACTATATAAAAAGCCATAAATGAGTAAAGTATCACAAGCGTACAGCTGTGTCACGCTCGCACCTTGGCTGAATGGCGCGAACCGGGGGGTTGTGGCCCCACTGTGCCACAAACCAGACTACCCTGGAAGGGGCGTAACTACGGCAGCTTCCTTGGTCTTCACTGGAGCCTCTGATGGTGAGGTCAGGCTTGTGCGGCAGGTAGCTGCCGGGTGCCACTCCAGGGTGGTGTCTGGCTGTGGCTGCTGATCCCACTCGGGAATAGGACACCTTGACAGAGGCTATAGACAGGCAAGCAGGTGGACACGACAGGCACGGCTTGGAGACACAGGACAGGCGGGCACGGCTTGGAGACACAGGACAGGCGGGCACGGCTTGGAGACACAGGACAGGCGGGCACGGCTTGGAGACACAGGACAGGCGGGCACGGCTTGGAGAAGGAGCAGGTAGGGACCTGTTCACACAGCAGGTGTAAGCAGGAGGGAGTGGTGTATGCTGGAACAGGATCTGGACCTGTTCACACAGGAGGTACAGGTATAGATCTAGGCAGGAAGGAATGGAATATGAAGGAACAGGTTTGGGCCTGTTCACACAGGAGGTGTAGGCAGGAGGGAGTGGTGTATGCTGGAACAGGATCTGGACCTGTTCACACAGGAGGTACAGGTATGGATCTAGGCAGGAAGGAATGGAATATGAAGGAACAGGTTTGGGCCTGTTCACACAGGAGGTGTAGGCAGGAGGGAGTGGTGTATGCTGGAACAGGATCTGGACCTGTTCACACAGGAGGTACAGGTATGGATATAGGCAGGAAGGAATGGAGTATGAAGGAACAGGTTTGGGCCTGTTCACACAGGAGGTGCTGGTAGACAGAGCCGCAGGAGTGCGGAGCAGGCAGAGCCGCAGGAGTGCGGAGCCGTGCAGACAGAGCTGCGAGCGTGCAGATGCACAGATAAAGAGGACACAAGGAAAGACACGGCAGGGAAGGAACCACAAACAAGGAGACTGACAGACAGAGGTAAGACTGAGTTCAGACAGAGGCACAGGGACAAAGACACAAGGACCAGGATATTCTGCCTCCTGGCAGGCAGACAGGGTACAAAGCAAGACTAGAGTAATCCTCCAGAGAAGGAGACACACAGAACAGGGCCTGGCTTCCTCAGCAGCGAGATACTAACTGAGTATAGACATTGCTCATGCAATGTTTCAGTGGGAGTGGCGAAACTAAATAGTCAAGGGCTCCAGGTGGTTGGTCAGGGACAGATTACCCAGGTGCACCCAGACTGCATAAGAACCAGATAGTTCAGGCGCCGCCCCCCTATACAAACAGTCAGGAAACATGGAGAGCAAGCAGGAAAACAAGAGGCATAGCACATGGAGCTCAGGGCTGGCAACAGACAGATTTCACAGCATGGTTTGAAGGAGAAAGTAAGTTGGTGCGCGGGGGATGGGAGGCTATGCAGTGATGCCAGCAGGGTTGTTACAAGCTGTATACAGTGTTGGGTTAATCTTAAATCTACAAATATATTTCTGGAGTTAAAGACAGACGTTCACAGGCTCAGTATGGATTATACAAGAATATAAAAACTTGAAAAAGGGTAATGTTTTACAATCAGTCAGCTGAACACAGTGTTGGTGTCATTTTAAATCTCCTTATATTTTACCAGAGTAAGACATAAACTCTCACAGGCTCAGTATGGATTACACTCGAATATAAAAATAAGAAAAGGGAAATGTTTTCGAAATGAACACCAGTGTACAGTGTTGGAGTACTTTGAAATCTTCGTTTATATTTCAGTGTCAGTCTGCCAGTCCAGACTCTCTGCTAGAGGAAGTTAGATGGATAAAAGTAGTATTGCAAGTGTTGTGTCCCTGAGCAAGCAGGGGGGACCCACTCGTGGGCGCCGGTACTGGCACAGGGCCCCTCATAGTATACCAGTGTGTCTGACGGCGAGTGGGCCCCCCCACCATCAGAGACACTTTAATGTACTATGAGAGGCCCTGTGCCAGTGCCGTCACCCAAGGGTTGGGTGACACATCTGTTCAGGGCAACAGCACATGCCCGGGTGCGGCAGGTGTTCACCCCGGGCCTGGGGTGTGGGGGGGCAGCCCATTTCGGGTGGTTTAAAAAATGGCATATGTTGATGTGTTGGCTGGACTTTCAGCAGCTGCAAATGGAGGAATTGGAGAAGTCAGAGGAAGAGGAGGACAAAAGCGAGCCTTTTTTCTGGCAACCTATGTGTTATCAGGGGAGGGTGGGACAAAATCTTTTGAAACCCATGCATAGTAACATAGTTACATAGTTATTAAGGTTGAATGGAGACTTTAAGTCCATCTTGTTCAACCCATATCCTATCCTAACTTGCCCTAACATGTTGATCCAGAGGAAGGCAAAAAAAACCCATGTGGCAAACAGTAAGCTTCACATTGGGGAAAAAAATTCCTTCCCGACTCCACATACGGCAATCAGACTAGCTCCCTGGATCAACGCAATATTAAGGAAACTAGTGTATATACCCTGTTATAGTATACTTTTCAAGAAAGGCATCCAGTCCCTTCTTAAATTTTAGTAGGGAATCACTCATTACAACATCATATGGCAGAGAGTTCCATAGTCTCACTGCTCTTACAGTAAAGAATCCGCATCTGTGATTATGCTTAAATCTTCTTTCCTCCAGACGTAGAGGATGCCCCCTTGTCCCCGTCACAGGTCTAAGAGTAAAAAGATCATTAGAAAGGTCTTTGTACTGTCCCCGCATATATTTTTACATTGTAATAAGATCACCCCTAAGCCTTCGATTCTCCAAACTAAATAACCCCAAGTGTAATAACCTGTCTTGGTATTGCAGACCCCCTAGTTCCCTAATAACCTTGGTCGCTCTTATCTGCACCAGCTCCAGTTCAGCTATGTCTTTCTTATACACTGGAGATGAGAACTGTACACAGTATTCTAAGTGTGGTCGCACTAGTGACTTATATAGAGGTAAAATTATGTTCTCCTCATGAGCATCTATGCCTCTTTTAATGCATCCCATTATTTTATTTGCATTTGCAGCAGCTGCCTGACACTGGCCACTAAATGTGAGTTTGTCGTCCACCCAGGTCTTTTTCAGTGACAGTTTTGACTAGTGTTTTACAATTAAGCACATAATTATACATCTTGTTCATTCTACCCAAGTGCATGTGTGGCGCCCCTGAGGCTCAGTCGCCACAGAGGAACTGCACCTTCTCCTAAGGTGTAGTGCCCCACTATCTGGGTAAGTTGGGAACTCCTTTCCACACTCCAACACCCGCACCCCACACAACAGGGTAGTTCTGCACAGCCACATTGCGGCTCAGTGCTTAGAGAGTAGCAGAGCACCTTTGGTGGTTCCCTGCTTGGAACACTGGACATGCTGGGAGGTGGGTGGAGTTAAGAAACATAAAAGAGTGGGAAAGTGTAGGATGACCGGTCAGTCTGACGGAAGGTCAGTCTGGTAGGAAGTCACTCAGACAGGAGTGAGGATCCCTGGAAGAAGGGATGGAGGAAGGAGTGCTGCAGCTGTCTCAGTGACCTGAGCCAGCTGGCATGGGAAAGGAAAAGAAGGAGAAAGACGTAGAACTGCAACCTAAGCTTCCATAAGAGAGACAAGTATGGAACGAAGGAGTAGAGAGAACAGAGAGGACGTGGGTTGGAAGAGGAACCCTGCCTATTGGTTCACAGCGCAAGGCTGGGGCCCTGTCCCCGAGGTTGTATGGACACTTATGGTTCTGCAGCAGACACCGGTGGAGTAGTTGGCTGTAAATGCACTACTCCCATCTAAGACTTGGGGCACAACAGCATCTGTATAGAGAGCCGGGACTCAGGAGAAGGGAGTCCCCGAAGCAGGCTACAGCTGTCTGCCGTACAAGTAAGGTTCTTGGGAACATCTGTCAGGAGGAACTCCAGTGTAACTCAGTACTAGGAGATCTTCATACTTTAAGGTGCTATAGAGGAGTCGTTCAGGAAAGGCACATGTTGGCGGAGTGTTGGAGAGGAGAGTCCTAACCTGCCCGGAGGTTGGTTGAGTCTCTCACCCGGAGGACACGTCCCGGAGACAGGCACCCGTGTGTGTGTACAATGGACTGTGAGTAAAGCTTTGGAACTACAGGCCCTGGTGTCCTCCATTCATTTGTGCACTAACACCTTCAGCACCGCTACATCTGGGTACCAGCTTCCACACCGCCTGTGCCTCCCCTCTTCCATTACAACTACACTGCCCTGGGGCTACAGCTTCACCTGTGGGGAGCTACACCATCTAGGCTGCAACACACCACCAGCCCCAGAGGATCTGCATGCAGCGTCGGCCTCACATCTCACTTGCCGAACACCACAGGTGGTGTCACGAACTATTCATATAAACCTCATTACAAAACACCATTGATTTGGGCTCCCAGGGCCACGAACCGGGTCCCCGCCGCTATGACACGGATCTCCCTGGGGCCATGGCTGAAGGCTCCGACCCGATCTCCGAGATGAACCGCCGGCAACTGGAAGAGGAAATAGCCGAGCTGACCACCCATCTGCAGCTGAGGCAGGAGGCCTTGGAGAAGCTGACCTACACCTGCGGTACCCTCTCCATTGGTGCCTGTCACCGCTGCACCGGACTGTCCTCAGGCAGCGCCGATTTACACCTCCACGCTGTCCATACAGCTGGTCGCGGACTGCCCGGAAGAGTTACCGGAGGACCCGGGAGCTGAGACCGTGCTCCCGCCCGGACCAGTTGCGGCTGCGCAGGTCCCTACTGAAGCCCCCGCGGACCCGGAGCCGCCATCGGCTTCACCATCGCCGGCACCTGGGTCGACCATTCCGGTGGATACCCCTACAGCTGCCCGCCGTCTCAAGCCTGCGCCGGAGCAGAGGCTGCACTGCCAGGAGGCCCCAGGTACGTCAGATGTCCCTCAGCCTGGGAAGGCACTGGGGTATACCACGGTTGCATCGGCTGGCCAGGTCGTGCTAGATCTGGTCTGGGACCGGGATGGCTGTCCCCAGTGGGAAACACCAGAACCCCTGGAGGTGGCACCACGGTGTAAGATCAGCTTGGAGCGGTCCTGGGAGGAGCGGGAGGAAGAAGAGAACTGGGCAAAATGTCAGGCTAACATACGGTAGCTGGCAGCTGAATATCGGGAGAGGGAACAGAAAAGGATGTCTGTGCTGGGCCCTGATCTAGACCGCAAAGAGAAAACCCGCGCTGGTCACTTTGGTCCCCGGGACTCGGCAGGATGGGGCCAGGTTCTCAAAGTGAACCATGAGCGGGGGGGTTCGGGTTTATCTCTGACCCCAAATGGATCTCCGACCTGTTCTTTAGTCGGAGAGATGTTGAGTCCCATCTGAGCAAGGTACACCCGGCCCGGAACCTGCACCCAGGGGGATTACGTGACTTTTACCCGGCATGAGGGACTCAGGGGGTGGTATGCCCTGAATATACGCCGTATCCCGGAGGAGTTTATTGAGAGATACAAGCCGAAGCAACCTGCCGCTATTCCACCTACAGTTGTCACCCAGACTGTACGAGTACCTGCTCCCAAGAAACCAGCTGCATCTGCATCAGCAAGGCAGCCAAAAGTACAGGGGGTCACCAATTTCACCCCTTGGGAGGAAGAGTACCTGCAGATTGTCAACTCATTTTTCACCCCAGGAGGGGATCAGCATTAAGAATCTACAAATCTCGTTACCCAGGAGGGTTTGTTTGCACCATTGTGCCTGTTTGTTTATCATGTTTTTCTGGTAGCACTTTTGTTGCCTAGTTTTTGATTGGCAGCGTTTTCCACTTTGAACTTCTGTGATCATGAACTTGGAGTACATCACAAACTTTATTGTATATAGTTTATGCCTCTTTAGGTGCTCTCTATTGGTTTTACATAAAGACACTTTGAAAAGATGATGTCTACCTCATTTGGAGCGTGACTCCAATTAAAGGACACTGCAAGAGATCCCAGCGGAAGCGGTGTCCAGCGTTTACAACATGTTTTACTGTGAAGTATCTGATAATGTGTTTCATAAGAGTAACTGAGAAATGGCTTTTATAGAGAGTTAAGACTGTTGAGATGCGGAAATAAGAGAGTTGAATAAAGAATTAAAGAATTGGAAAATGTAAGTGCAGAGTTGAAAAGGAAAGTAGAAAATACGCAAAAGGAAGAGTATTGAAGTAACAGAGAGTGACAGATGACAGCACTTTGAATTCAGTAAAAAAATTTGCACTTTTTGACTTAGAAATTTTAGATAGATAGTTAGGAATTGTTGGTAACGTTCAAGAATGAGTACCTCCTATATTAGGAAGCTTAGTATAAGAAATGTTGTTCAGCATTGAAAAATTTTGTATGTTCCTGTACTGTCAGCTTTGTTTGCCTTGCAGCCCGCGGACGTGCTGTGTTTAACGGGGGGGGGTGTTGTGAGTTCATTTTCTGGTCCACCAGTTGTGAGTTCTCCTGCCAGGCTCTCTCTGGTGGTAACAGGAGGTAGTGAGGCTGATTTAATCAGTAGAGATCTGCCACCTGATAATGAGGATGACAATTGGACCTCAGGAATCTCAGACTGGATTTAAGACAGCCGACGCCCTATTCTTGAGCTGGTGATTCCTTTTGGCTTGTCAGGTCTTGGTTTTTAGCTCTGTTCCAGTCATCTAAAGCTAAGTTTTTCTGCTAATATTCACACTTGATTTTGTTGGTCTATTCAGTTTTTTGTGTGGTCATCCAGCCCCGGCTGGGGCTGTGCTGAATTTCCACTCTTATTTACCTGTATTTGCCAATTTGCTTTTTGTCCCTTATTAGATTGGCCTCTTTTTGCTCTGTCTCAGAATATTTCAGAGTGCTGATATAGTGGGAGAAGTCTAGTGACTTCAGGGTTAATTTTGCTATCAGAAGTGATGGATATTATTTTTTTAGGGTTTTTTGCAGATTGCAGTGTCTTTCCTCTCCTACCTTTCTAGTTAGTTTGGGCCCCATCGTTTGCTCAGCCTATTTTCCTTCCTGTGTTTGTGCTTTCATCTTGTTTCAACGTCCATGTATTGACGTTGAAACAAGATGAAAGCACAAACACAGGAAGGAAAATAGGCTGAGCAAACGGGGCTATCTTTCCTTTGGGGTCTGCTCTGGGGCAGTTAGTTTTCCCCTTTTCTTGCTTCAGGCTAATGTAGTTCTCCGGCTGTGACCAAGTGTCTAGGATCATCGTAGCTACGCTCCACGGCTGCTGCTAGTTGTGTGGTTAGGATCAGGGATCTGCAATCTGCATAGTTACCAACCTCTCTGGTTTTCTGTGACTTAGCTTGTTTTGTTTTTTCTCCTCGGTGACCGATTCATAACAGGGGGGTATGTGGCGCCCCTGAGGCACAGTCGCCACAGAGGTACTGCACCTTCTCCTAAGGTGTAGTGCCCCACCATCCGGGTAAGTTGGGAACTCCTTTCCACACTCCAACACCCGCACCCCACACAACAGGGTAGTTCTGCACAACCACATTGCGGCTCAGTGCTTAGAGAGTAGCAGAGCACCTTTGGTGGTTCCCTGCTTGGAACACTGGACGTGCTGGGAGGTGGGTGGAGTTAAGAAACATAAAAGAGTGGGAAAGTGGGAAAGTGTACGATGACAGGTCAGTCTGACGGAAGGTCAGTCTGGTAGGAAGTCACTCAGACAGGAGTGAGGATCCCTGGAAGAAGGGATGGAGGAAGGAGTGCTGCAGCTGTCTCAGTGACCTGAGCCAGCTGGCACGGGAAAGGAAAAGAAGGAGAAAGACATAGAACTGCAACCTAAGCTTCCATAAGAGAGAGAAAGACAAGTACGGAATGAAGGAGTAGAGAGAACAGAGAGGACGTGGGTTGGAAGAGGAACCCTGCCTATTGGTTCACAGCGCAAGGCTGGGGCCCTGTCCCCGAGGTTGTATGGACACTTATGGTTCTGCAGCAGACACCGGTGGAGTAGTTGGCTGTAAATGCACTACTCCCATCTAAGATTTGGGGCACAACAGCATCTGTATAGAGAGCCGGGACTCAGGAGAAGGGAGTCCCCGAAGCAGGCTACAGCTGTCTGCCATACAAGTAAGGTTCTTGGGAACATCTGTCAGGAGGAACTCCAGTGTAACTCAGTACTAGGAGATCTTCATACTTTAAGGTGCTATAGAGGAGTCGTTCAGGAAAGGCACATGTTGGCGGAGTGTTGGAGAGGAGAGTCCTAACCTGCCCGGAGGTTGGTTGAGTCTCTGACCCGGAGGACACTGCCCAGAGGTAGGCACCCGTGTGTGAGTACAACGGACTGTGAGTAAAGCTTTGGAACTACAGGCCCTGGTGTCCTCCATTCATTTGTGCACTTCAGCACCGCTACATCTGGGTACCAGCTTCCACACCGCCTGTGCCTCCCCTCTTCCATTACAACTACACTGCCATGGGGCTACAGCTTCACCTGTGGGGAGCTACACCATCTAGGCTGCAACACACCACCAGCCCCAGAGGATATGCATGCAGCATCGGCCTCACATCTCACTTGCCGAACACCACAGGTGGTGTCACGAACTATTCATATAAACCACATTACAAACCACCATTGATCTGGGCGCCCAGGACCACAGACCGGGTCCCCACCGCTGTGACACATCCCCCTGACACTGGCCCATTACCGAGTACCCCGCTGCCATGGGAGGGCGACCCACATGACCTTACATGTATCCCCATTAAAGCTCTTTTGCCATTTATCAGCCCAAGCTTCTACTTTACATAAATCCTCCTGTAATATAAAATTGTCCTCCTCTGTATTGATTACCCTGCAGAGTTTAGTGTCATCTGCAAATATTGAAATTCTACTCTCTATGCCCCCTACAAGGTCATTAATAAATATGTTAAGAAGTCGGTCCAAAACTGACCCCTGTGGTACCCCACTGCTAACCGTGACCCAGTCCGAGTGTGCTCCATTAATAACCACCCTGTGTTTCCTATCCCTGAGCCAGCTCTTAACCCACCTACACATATTTTCCCCTATCCCCATTGTTCTCATTTTATGTATCAACCTTTTGTGTGGCACTGTATCAAAAGCTTTTGAAAAGTCCATGTACAAAAGCAAGCCTTTTTTCTGGCAATCTATGTGTTATCAGGGGAGGGTGGGACAAAATCTTTTGAAAACCATGCATGGTTCATTTGAATGAAGGTTAGATCATCAACATTTTGGGTCGACAGACGGGTCCTTTTTTCTGTCAGGATTGATCCAGCATCACTGAAGACTCTTTCAGATAGCACACTACCAGCAGGGCAAGCGAGCTCCTGGCCTCTTTCACACTTCAGTTTTTTGCATCAGTTATAATCCGCCAAAAAGGCGGACAAGCGGATCCGTTGTCAACTGATGTGAACGGATGACACAGGATCCGTTTTGAGACGGATCCTGAAAATGACGAAATTTAAAGGAATCGCTGGCTAGGGGGAGAGAGAGAGACAGAGAGAGAGAGAGAGAAAGAGAGAGTGAGAGAGAGAGAGAGAAAGAGAGAGAGAGAGAGAGAGAGAGAGAGAATTTTTTTTTTTTTTGTCCGGCACCCAGAAAGAATTTCGGGTTAAATCAGTGTCTGGAGGATCCGCCACAAAAAAAAAACGTTACAAGCTCCGTTTTGAAATCTTTGAGGATGGTGACGGACAGCAACTTTTGGCGGATCATCAAAAAAAGCGGATGCAACGGACAGCAATCCGTCACAATCCGCCATTAATGCAAGTCAATGGGGAAAAAAACGGATCCTCAAAAAAAATTGAGGATCCGTTTTTTTTCAAAACCTGGCGGATTGTGACTGATTGTAAAAAACGGAAGTGTGAAAGAGGCCTAAGGCATATTGTGCCAATTCAGGCCATGTGTCCAGTTTTGAGGCCCAATAATCAAAAGGGAATGACCTGTGAGGGAGAACCTGGAAATGGGAGGAGAAGTAGTTTATAACCATAGTTGACAAATGCTGTCTCCTGTCACTTGCAATTGATTCTGTATTAGCTGTTGTGTGCACAGGACTTGAGAAATCAGACCACAACATGGTCAGGAAACCCCTGTCTCCAACGCCAGTTCGGCTGTGTGCACCACAAACACCTCTTCCATTTTGCCAACTACAGCTCGTAGGAGAACCAGCTCCGCTGTTGTGTGCTGGGAATGCCTCAAACAACCTGTTTTCCAGAGTTGCTTGTTTGTTAGCCAATATTAGCTCTAGGTTCTCCTGTGGCATGCTGGCCAACCAATAGTCATCATCCCTCATCATTTTGGCAATGCGGGGGTCCCTTTTTAGGATCCACAAGGCATAGTCTCATATGTGGGCCAATGTTCCAGGTGTCAATGCTGCACTGCCAGTGGTGGGTAGAGGAGCACTTTCTGGCAAATCCACATCCCTCCAGTCACGCACAAACCCTGTACCTGACCTTGGCATGCCCACATGTTCTCTTTCTCCCTGAGAAGCATCCTCCTCCCCAAAATAATCATCCCCCTCATCTTCCTCTTCTTCCTCCACCTCTTCCACAACAGTTCCCTGACCAGACAATGGCTGACTGTCATCAAGGCTTCCCTCCTCCTCCTCCTCCTCCTCCTCCTGTTGCTCCTCAGCTGCAGATGCCTGATCCTTGATGTGTGTCAAAGTTTGCATGAGCAGACGCATAAGTGGTATGTTCATGCTTATGATGGCGTCATCTGCGCTTACCAGCCGTGTGCATTCCTCAAAACACTGAAGGACTTTACAGAGGTCTTTCAGCTTTGACCACTGCACACCTGACAATTCCATGTCTGCCCTCAAACTGCCTGCCCGTTTATCCTCCCTCAAATGCTTTTCAGTCTGCCTCTGTGCCCACAGCCTCTCAACCATGTGCATGGTGGAGCTCCATCTTGTAGCAACGTCTATGATTAGGCGGTGCTTGGGGAGGTTGAGTGATCGCTGCAGCTTCTGCATATGACTGGAGTGGACGTTTGAGCGACGGATGTGCGAGCACAGTCTTCGCACCTTATGGAGTAGGGCTGTTAACGCCGGATAATTATTTAGGAAGCACTGCACCACCAGGTTCAAGGTGTGAGCCAGGCAAGGTATGTGTGTGAGTTTTGCAAGGGCTATGGCTGCCACAAAATTCCGCCCATTATCACTGACTACCTTGCCTGGCTCAAGATGTAGACTGCCCAGCCATGACTCAGTTTGTCGATGCAAGTACCCAAAAGACATCATTTTTAAAACAGCCTGCTGCTGCTTACCAGTAGCTGTTCGATAGTGGGACACCTCGTGTGCAACACTGACAGATGTGGATGGAGTGCTCGTGCAACTGCGCTCTGTCGACGATCTTTCGCTTCTGGAGGAGGAGGAGGGTCGAACGCCTACACCCAACTGTTTCCTATACAGTGGGCTAGGCAACACTGTTCCACCGCCGCTGTCCCCTGTGGAGCCTGCATCCACCACATTAACCCAGTGCGCAGTGATGGACACGTAACGGCCCTGGCCATGCCTACTGGTCCATGCATCTGTTGTGAGGTGCACCTTTCCACTCACTGATTGTTTTAGTGCATGGACAATGCGGTCTTTCACATGCCAGTGGAGGGCAGCGATGGCTTTTCGAGAAAAGAAGCGCCGACTGGGTAGGTCATAGTGTGGGATAGAGTAGGCCATGAGCTCTCGGAAAGCTCCGCTTTCTACCAAATGGAAGGGCATCATCTCTAATGAGATCAGTTTGGCAATGTAGGCATTCAAAGCCAGTGTACGCGGATGAGAGGATGAGTACTTTCTTTTCCTACTCAGTGTCTGGTAGGGTGAGCTGGACTTGAGAGCTGCATATGGGGGAACTAGCATTGGACATGACGGACTGAGAAGGGGTTGGTGATGGTGAGGGTGTTAATGGCGTAGATTCAGTGTTTCCTCGTGAAAATATTGTGTTTGCGTGACTGGCTTGGCCTAGCAACGACACCTCAACATTTCTTGATGGTGGTGGGCTTAGCGGTGGCCTTACAGTTGGGGAAGCAATGGAGCATTGCCGGCTAACTTGAGTCGGAGCAGGTGCACATGTGCTACTTGAGCTTTTGCAGTCCGTCCACGATTGCAAGTGCATGTTGGTTAAATGTCTAAACATGCAACTGGTATTCAAATTTCTTAGATTTTTCCCTCTGCTAAAGGTCCTTTGGCACTTCTTACAGATAACCTTTGCGTCATCAGTAGGATTTTGTTCAAAAAGTGCCACACTGCACTCTTCCTACTATGGTACAAATTGGCTGTGGCTGTGCATCAGTGCACTCCATGTCAGATTCATCTTGGACTGGGGAATTCTGGATTTGACTTGATAACCCAGGAATGGTATGTGAAAAGAGCTCCATGGATTAATCTGAAGTGTGTGCTGCAGCATCCTTCACTTTTGGTGGGGGTGAAGGACACAACAAAAGGTTTTGTTCCTAACCAGAGGCCTGCACTGACGACTCTGTGCTTGCAGTTTTCGTATCTTCAGAAGAGGAGGCAATAGAGATGGAGGCTGTTTTGGCAATGTGAGCCAAAACCTGTTACTGATGCTCTGGCTTTAAAAGCGGTTTATCTACTCCCAGAAAAGGGAACCTTAAAGGCCTTCTTGTGCCAGACAATTATGCAGGCTCAACACCTCCTGCCTTAGCTGCTATTGTGCTTTTGCCAGAACCAGCCGATGCACTACCACCACCACCACCATCAGTACCAGCTGCGCCCCCCGCCCACGTCCGCGGCCTCTTCCACCAGACTTCCTCATGTTTGGGAAAATGTACCAAAAATACCAGCAGAGAAATGGTACTGTATGAGTAGCGTACAGCTGTGTAAGGTGTATGTAAGAAGTGAAATCTCCGTATATATTTTGTGAGTCACAGATGCTCACCCAATATGTATTTCACCGTAATCCAACAAGTAGATATACCGTACTGCATCAGAGGTGTACAGCTGTATACGTTGTTAGTAAAACTGTCAATCTCCGTATATGTATTTACGGAATGTCACACACACACACACTGACTCTGTGTAGATGTGACCATAATAAAAACACCAGATATCCGATACTGTTTGAGAATCGGACTGCTCAATACGGTGTATAAAGAAATGGAAATGTCTGTATATGTATTTAAGGAGTGTCACACATGCTGTTAGGAATGGCGGAACGCACTAAATAAAAATACAAATAAAGTGCGTTCGTCGCTCGGGGTCCACCATGCAGTAGGTGAAATAATCGCTGCTAAGTGGTGGCAGGAGCAATATGGCGGAATTGCACACAGGGTTAAACTCCACCCAGGTGCGCAGAGCAATCTCAGTTAAACTCACGGAGATGCCTAAAGTACAAACACAAATAAGTGAGCCTGTTGTAGTCACAGTACTCAGTAAAAAACGCACACACGGTATATGGTCACAGGAGTAGCCCAAGACGGCGGCACTATGTCCGTCTAGACCTACCGTGTGCACGGCGTTGCAACTGCGAACGCAAAGGAGGCTGCTACTGCAGCGCGGCGTTGACACTGCCTCCAAACAACAAAGGCAAGGCGCAAGTGCAATGTCGGACGCTAGCAGCTGTGCAAGTTGAAGCAGAGGAGCGCTGGCGCTGAAACTAACTCAGTCCCTATTCACATGCGTAATATCAGAGGGAAGGGGTTTCAAATGAGTCAGTCACCAGAATCATGCATCCGTCCTCATACACACAGCAGCAAGTATGACTATACTAGCGCATGGCGGAACAGCCATGAGCGCCTTTTATAGCAGCCGGGACCTTCTGCACGCTTCTAGATCTCTGAGATGGACCAATGAGAACTGGAGCGGGACCTGAGCACATGACTCCCGATCTCCAATGGGAGATCATCCCATGCGCATGCTCAGTAAGAGGACAGAAGGACTTTGCCTCAGGAGAGATTTGCAGCAAGGCAATCTCCTCTGCAATCTCCTCTGCAGTGGAAAAATAGGAGGAGAGTGCAGAATGTGAGGATCTGGATCCCTGCTGAATAAACGCAGGAATCCGACTCCTAACACACGCTGACTCTGTGTAGATGTGACAGTAATAAGAACACCAGATATCCGATACTGTTTGAGAATCGGACTGCTCAATATGGTGTATAAAGAAATGGAAATGTCCGTATATGTATTTAAAGAGTGTCACACACACACGCTGACTTTGTGAAGATGTGACATTAATAAAAACACCAGATATCTGATACTGTTTGATAATCGGACACCTCTATACGGTGTATGTATGGAAAAATGTTAATCTCCATGTATTTTTTTACGGAGTCACACACATATTGCATGTATTTGTCCGTGATACCAGCCGGTACACGGTTGTGTGTGAGGAGCGTACACCTCTATACGGTGTGTGAAAAAATGTACGCCCAGTATCTACAGTGCAGAAAAAAAGGAATGAAAGGATTTTTACTTTTAAAAAAGCAGTCTGCACAGCAGTGTGCAAACAGCAATGCAGCTATCAGGGAGCCTATAAGGCAGCCTAATCACCAACAGAGCTGCTGCACAAAAAAGTGTGAAAAAATGAAGGATTGGTAGCTGTGCAGAATAAAGGAATAAAAATATTTTTGCTTTTAAAAAAGCACTCTGCACAGCAGTGTGCAAACAGCAATGCAGCTATCAGAGAGCCTTATAAGGCAGCCTAATAACCAACAGAGCCTACTGCACACAAATATATCCTCCCCTGTCACTGCACACTATACAGTTGTGTTTTACAATGACATTCGCTATCAGCACAAGCAATTTTTTTTCTTTTTCCCTGCCTAAACACTCTCCCTATTCAGATCGATCAGCAGAAGTAAGATGGGGGTCAGTGGTCCCGGCCTTTTATGGGTACTGTGATGCCACACAAAGCCAGCTAATCACTTGCATGCCCTTCTCTAACATTGTGGGGGCCACTGCCAACGTAATCGCATTGCCCACAGAGTGCGTCCTTCATCATTGGCTGAAAATAGGTGCTGGAAGGATTGTGGGAAACACGACTTTGGCGTGCACGTCGGTGACATCATGGCCGACCTCACACTATGGTCAGGTTTTGATCGGCGAAACCCGACTTTAGCAAAAGTCGGAGGATTCTGAATTTGGTCGACCCGTTTCGCTCAACTCTAATTATATAGCAATGTGTATTTACAATTGCTCATTTTGCCCTTCTACATATCTAATTCTTAACTTTTCCTTTAGGTCAATGACATCACACGATAAAACTTACTAGCTGAATCCTTCCAAGCTTTATGTAGAAACAAGAGGTCAATTTTCCCTATATGAGTCATAAGTCACTGCAAACGTGCCTGGCAGGGGGCAGGAGTAGAGCAGCTGGGTCAGAAGTTGAAGAGGGGAATAATATTTGCAGTGTCAAGAGACTTCCTGTTTCCACATAAAGTGGGAAAAAGAGAAGAATTAGCTGGGTAGAAAGGCAAAGTGAGTTAGTACACAGTGCTATACAGTATAATAGGATGATTTCAATATGTTAGGAGGATAAAATATTTGATGAGAGTGCTTATTTAAGAGAAACTATCAATATTTACACTTATTCTTCATATGTCTGGCCTGTAGGAGGAGATAGTAAAATGGAAACTTTTTTTTAAAAAAGAAAAATATACAAATTTTGCTTTGTTTTGATAAAATGTACATCGTGTTTGTTAAAAGTTTGTGGGAAAATGTGCTATGGTCTGACGAGATGAAGATTGAACTTTTTGTTCTGAATTTCAAAAGATATGTTTTACATGAAGCCAACACTGCACTTCACCAAAAGAACACCATACCCACGGTAAAGTATGGTGGAGGCAGCATTATGCTTTGGGACTTTTTTCTCATGAACTGAAACTAGGGAATTAAGAACATTTTCAAATATTAGTCAGTTTTGCAACAAAATATTCAGGGCTCTGCTGAAAAGCTGCAGATAAAGAGGAATTTCACCTTTATAAACGGCAACAACCCTATTAAGAATACCTCCAAATTAACAAAAGAATGTCTTCACCAAAAGAGTATCAAGGTTTTGGAATAGTCCAGCCAGATCTCAGACCTGAATCCAAACAAAATCTGTGGACTGTACACCAGAGATGCCGGACAGATTTGGTGCTCTTGCAAGGAAGAGTTTGCAAATCTTTTCAATTACAGATGTGCGATGCTGATAGAGTTCTACCATAAAAGTCTGAATGGTGTCATAAATTTAAAGGGTACTTTAACAAAGTTTTAGTTTAATGATGTGCATATTTATGCAACCACATCATTTTAGTTTTTTATTTTTCTTTTCCACCCGAAAAGATTTAAGTTTATTTCTCAATTAAATTAATTAAAATGTACAGATGATAGAGTACATTTAAAGAGGAAAACGTTCTGAAATAATTCCCTTTAGTATGATTTTTTTTACTTTACAAAATCCTGGCATTTTAAAAGTTTGCATGAACTTTTTATATCCACTGTAAGGCTGGTTTCACACTTGCGTTTTTTTGCGCTGTATTTTAGTGCTAAAAAACGCATGCGCTTTTTTCCCCTATATTTTGCATGGGATGCGCTTATGTGCGCATACACATGCGTTTGTATGCGTTTTTACGCGCATGCGTTTTTTGTGGTGTGCACTTGGGCACACAAAATGCATCCTGTTGCATTTTTTTGGCGTCCGACTTGCCTCAAAAGAACGCATGCGCGCAATGCGTTTTTTTTTACAGCAAGACACCCATTATAAGTCTATGGGTGCGTATATGTGTGCATTGGCATGCTCATGTATGCGTTTTTTTGTGCATGCGTTTTTTTGTTGACCATTGGTTAGACAATGGAAAATAGGGGTTTGGGTTAGTGTTAGGGTTAGTTAAGGGGGTTTAGGGTTAGGGTTTGGGTTAGGGTTAGTATGGTTTGGTTAAGGGTTAGGGTTTAGGGTTAGTTGGGGTTTAGGGTTAGGGTTAGGGTTTTGGTTAGGGTTAGTAGGGTTTGGTTAAGGGTTAAGGTTAGGGTTAGTATGGTTTGGTTAAGGGTTAGGGTTAGGGTCAGGGTTAGGGTTAGTATGGTTTGGTTAAGGGTTAGGGTTAGTAAAGTCATGGTTTGGGTTAGTGTGAGGGGCCAACTAATGTTGGAAAAAACGCACTAAAAACGCACTAAAAACGCATACAAATGCATAAAAACGCTGCGTTTTTTCCATACATGAGCATAAAAATGCTTGAAAAAACGCAGCATTTGTATGAGTTTGTATGCGTTTTTTCCATGCTTTTTTTGCAGGAAAAACGCGCTGCAAAAAAAAAGCAAGTGTGAAAGTAGCCTTAGTCCAGGAGAACTCATTTAAACAAAGATTAACACAAAATAGGCTTTGTGGCCTCCTAATAGGGAAAGTGTCTATGAAATGTAAGAACTTGCATATCTTATTTTCATATTAAATTTACATAACTCTTACATCTATCGAAAATTCACTGCAAATAATGACATCAAGGTTATATGTCTATTCACAGTACTGCAGTAAATGTTGAAACATGTATGTGTTCATTGTTATGTAGTACGTCAAACATTTGAAATTACTCTTATATATAATTCATGCTGCTATAACATAACTATTTTCTGTTTCTAAGTAACTCATTAAAAGCTGTGCAGATTTGTTGTAATTTTCTATAATGATTCACGGATCATCTGGTATTATTTACATTTATTTAAACAAAGATGCCTGATTTGTAAATGACATGTGGGGACATATAAAACAGTTAATTATCTAAACCCAGTTCTTGTAATCAGAAAATGTGACAATCTTTCACGGGAACAGCCTTTAAACATTCATCAGTTTCCAGGTATGCCAGAGGAGTAGCGACATGATGGATTGGCATGAAGATAAATACTATGCACAAGATGGAAAGAGGTATAAATAATCTGTTAATGTTTCATGAGGTTCTGATTAAATACCTGGAGCCAGGAACAAGAATATAGATTATCAAGTAGCTATTTCTGCTATTACCTCTTTCATATTCCGTCAGGAAATCCGGATTACAGCTCATCAGTGCAATATGAAAGGGCTGTTAATCGCATGTTTATAGACGGGGAATGTTCAATCAGTAAATCAATGAAAAAGATGTCATATTGAGAAATAGGTGATAACACTGTTCGATTCAGTAAAGCTTGATGTTATGTACAAATCTTTGATTTTATATAGCAATATTTCAATCTTTATTTATTTTAGGTTTAGGGTACAATTCATACTACACCTACAAGTTACAGTAAGTTAAATGTATTATTATATGGATCATTTTCCTGCTCATTCATCCAATGATGCCTCCAATGTATTGGGCTCCAATATTAATAAAACAATACAATATAACTAATTACTTTTTCTTTAAAGCAAAGTGTTGCTGACATTTCCATTCCACTTTCATTTCCATTTGTATTTATTACACTCACACCATTTTGCATTGTAAATGTTTACTTTGTAAAGGTTATACATTGATTTTTAGTTTTTAAAGGTCTGGTCTGGGCATAAAATATTGATGACATATCCTTATGATATGTCATCAGTATCAGAGTGGTGGGGATCCAACTCGTGACATTCCAACTGGTCAGGAATTATAGGTCTACTAATAACCCAATATACATATTGAAAGACGGTGAACATCACAGCTTGTTTAGCTCGCTTCAGCTTATATTAATTAATACGACCTGATTGGCAGTACTCATGACTGTAAAGATGAGAAAACTTGTTTGGAAAACGGTCGCCGAATACGAATGTGCCAAATTTGTGCCTAATTCATCTTTGGCGATCGTTTCCAAACACATGTAATTAGAGATGAGCAAATATGTTCGGAAAACTATCGCCAAACATAAATTGGGCACTAATAAGGCACATTCTGATTCGGCTACCATTTTCCGAACAAGTTTGCTTATCTCTACTCATGAGCACCACTAAACAGTGTGGTGGAGCAATAGTGCTCCACTCTGGACATTGTTTTCAGCTAGCTGCTGTTAGAGCTGGTAAAAGCTAATCAATGGGGATTCTTGGTGTCAGACAGCTAACAATCTTATGTTGATCACGTTTATTAAAATCCATTTGCAGTATGAATGCTAATTCATGGAGATTGTGAGCTTCGCATTAGTATACGCATACTGTAGAGGTTAGTCACATGCAGACTAGCAGCATAGTCATAAAAAGGAAGAAGGAGGAAAAGCTAAGAGAGGACCTCAGGAAAAACTCTGCTATAGAGTTAACAAGAAAGAAGGGGTAAACACATGCCAATAGGTGTGCCACTTGAGGGACTTAATATGGGTCAAAGGCTTGCATTTAAAAAGCTCCAGTCTGTACTGCAGTTGTTATCATTTATTCAAGGTTAAAGAAATCAGTTCTCCTGCATAAAAGTACTGCCATTACAGAGCAACGGTCTAGGAGTGTTGTTACAGAAAGGAAGCATGAAGTACATCAACCAACAAGGTAAAAAATAGCTACCTTAAAGGTGTTGCCAGTCTAAAATGAAAAGTCTGCAGTCTCTCTGTGTGATTGCAGACTTGTGAATCCTCCCAGTGCACTCATTGTGCACTGCGAGAGTTCACTGTTGTCTGCCCTTGGAACGGTAGTCAATAGAGTTGAGCGAAACGGGTCGGCCAAATTCATAATCCGCCGACTTTTGCTAAAGTCGGGTTTCGCCGATCAAAACCCGACCATAGCGTGAGGTCGGCCATGAGGTTGCCGACTTGAGCGTCAAAGTCGCGTTTCCCACAATCCTTCCAGCGCCTATTTTTAGCCAATCATGAAGGACGCACACTGTGGGCAACGCGATTACATAGGCAGCGGCCCCCACCATGTTAGAGAAGGGCATGCAAGTGATTGGCTGGCTTTGTGTGGCATCACAGTGCCTATAAAAGGCCGTGACCGCCATCTTACTTCTGCCGATCTTAGCATAGGGAGAGGTTGCTGCTGATCGTTTTCAATAGGGAGAGTGTTTAGGCAGGGAAAAAGTAAAAAAAATAGCTTGTGCTGATAGCGAATGTCACTGTAAAACACAACTGTATAGTGTGCAGTGACAGGGGAGGATATATTTGTGTGCAGCAGCTCTGTTGGTTATTAGGCTGCCTTATAAGGCTCCCTGATAGATGCATTGCTGTTGCACACTGCTGTGCAGAGTGCTTTTTAAAAGCAAAAATGTTTTCTTTTTCCTTTTCTCTGAACAGTTAGCAAGCATTGATTTTTTCACACTTTTTTGTGCAGCAGCTCTGTTGGTGATTAGGCTGCCATATACAGTAAGGGTACCTGATAGCTGCATTGCTGTTTGCACACTGCTGTGCAGACTGCTTTTTTAAAAGCAAAAATCCTTTTATTCCTTTTTTCTGCACAGTAGATACTGAGCGTAAATTTTTTCACACACCATATAGAGGTGTACGCTCCTCACACACTATCGTGTACCCGCTGGTATCATGGACAAATACATGCTATATGAGTGTGACTCCGTAAAAAAATACACAGAGATAAACATTTTTCCATACATACACCGTATTGAGGTGTCTGATTATCAAACAGTATCTGATATCTGGTGTTCTTATTACTGTCACATCTACACAGAGTCAGCGTGTGTGTGTGACACTCCATAAATGCATATACGGACATTTCCATTTCTTTAAACACCGTATTGAGCAGTCCGATTGTCAAACAGTATCGGATATCTTGTGTTTTTATTACTGTCACATCTACACAGAGTCAGCGTTAGATAGGGACTGCTTCAATAGGGGTTACCTTGACGCAGTGGAGCAGCTTGGTATACATTTTTTGCAAAAAAACGTATCGACTAAATACCCTGTATTTGTTATCTTTTTATCAGTGCTTGCTGACTACTGGTATATGTTTTACTGCAGGATATTTCTGCACAATTGTCATTCTGTGCATGTTTGAGTCAGTGGGTGGTATGAACAGTGTCCTACTGACTTGTTCATATGTGTGCATGTCACATGTGTTTTTATCCAGTTTTTTTCCGTGCCTATGCATGATTTGAGAGACCCCACCCCTCTCTTGTGTGACATGCACATAAAGAGCTGGCTTACACCACGTGCCCATACCAGGAAGCGCCTGTCTTCATCCTGTTCATTTAGACACTGTTCACATGTTCAGGTTTTAAATACATTAGATAGGGACTGCTTCAATAGGGGTTACCTTGACGCGGTGGAGCAGCTTGGTATGCATTTTTTGCAAAAAAAATGCATCGACTAAATACCCTGCATTTGTTATCTTTTTATCAGCACTTGCTGACTACTGGTATATGTTTTACTGCAGGATATTTCTGCACAATTGTCATTCTGTGCTCTCTGTTTGTGTTTGAGTCAGTGGGTGGTATGAACAGTGTCCTACCGACTTGCTCATATGTGTGCATGTCACATGTGTTTTTAATCCAGTTTTTTCCGTGCCTATGCAAGATTTGAGAGACCCCACCCCTCTCTTGTGTGACATGCACATAAAGAGCTGGCTTACACCACGTGCCCATACCAGGAAGCGCCTGTCTTCATCCTGTTCATTTAGACACTGTTCACAGGTTCAGGTTTTAAATACATTAGATAGGGACTGCTTCAATAGGGGTTAACTTGACATGGTGGAGCAGCTTGGTATACATTTTTTTGCAAAAAAAGTATCGACTAAATACCCTGTATTTGTTATCTTTTTATCAGCACTTGCTGACTACTGGTATATGTTTTACTGCAGGATATTTCTGCACAATTGTCATTCTGTGCTCTCTGCTTGTGTTATACACCGTATTGAGCAGTCTGATTGTCAAACAGTATCGGATATCTGGTGTTCTTATTACTGACACATCTACACAGAGTCAGCGTGTGTGTGTGATACTCCATAAAAACATATACTGACATTTCCATTTCTTTATACACCACATTGAGCAGTCTGATTGTCAAACAGTATCAGATATCTAGTGTTCATATTACTGTCACATCTACACAGAGTCAGCGTGTGTGTGTGACACTCCATAAATACATATACAGACATTTCCATTTCTTTATACACCGTATTGAGTAGTCCGATTGTCAAACAGTATCAGATATATGGTGTTCTTATTACTGTCACATCTACACAGAGTCAGCGTGTGTGTGTGTGACACTCCATAAATACATATGCAGACATTTCCATTTCTTTATACACCATATTGAGCAGTCTGATTGTCAAACAGTATCGGATATCTGGTGTTCTTATTACTGTCACATTTCCACAGAGTCAGCGTGTGTGTGACACTCCATAAATACATATACGGACATTTCCATTTCTTTATACACCGTATTGAGCAGTCCGATTGTCAAACAGTATCGGATATCTGGTGTTCTTATTACTGTCACACCTATACAGAGTCAGTGTGTGTGTGTGACACTCCATAAATACATATACGGACATTTCCAATTCTTTATTAAATACACATATGGACATTTGCATTTCTTTATACACCACATTAAGCAGTCCGATTGTCAAACAGTATTGGATAGCCGGTGTTCTTATTACTGTCATATCTACACAGAGTCAGCGTGTGTGAGTGACACTCCATAAAAACATATACGGACATTTCCATTTCTTTATACACCGTATTGAGCAGTCCGATTGTCAAACAGTATCGGATATCTGGTGTTCTTATTACTGTCACATCTACACAGAGTCAGCGTGTGTGTGTGACACTCCATAAAGACATATACGGACATTTCCATTTCTTTATACACCGTATTGAGCAGTCCGATTGTCAAACAGTATCGGATATCTGGTGTTCTTATTACTGTCACATCTACACAAAGTCAGCGTGTGTGTGTGACACTCCATAAATACATATACGGACATTTCCATTTCTTTATACACCGTATTGAGCAGTCCGATTGTCAAACAATATCGAATATCTGGTGTTCATATTACTGTCACATCTACACAGAGTCAGCGTGTGTGTGTGACTATCCATAAACACATATACGGACATTTCCATTTCTCTATACACCATATTGAGCAGTCCGATTGTCAAACAGTATCGAATATCTGGTGTTCTTATTACTGTCTCATCTACACAGAGTCAGAGTGTGTGTGTGACACTCCATAAATACATATACGGACATTTCCATTTCTTTATACACCGTATTGAGCAGTCCGATTGTCAAACAGTATCGGATATCTGGTGTTATTATTACTGTCACATCTACACAGAGTCAGCGTGTGTGTGTGACACTCCATAAATACATATATGGACCTTTCCATTTCTTTATACACCGTATTGAGCAGTCCGATTGTCAAACAGTATCGGATATCTGGTGTTCTTATTACTGTCACATCTACACAGAGTCAATGTGTGTGTGACACTCCATAAATACATATACGGATATTTCCATTTCTTTATACACCGTATTGAGCTGTCCGATTCTCAAACAGTATCTGATATCTGGTGTTCCTATTACTGTCACATCTACACAGTCAGCGTGTGTGTGTGACATTCCGTAAATACATATATACGGAGATTGACAGTTTCACCAACAATGTTTACAACTGTACACCTCTGATACAGTACCGTATATCTGCTTGTTGGATTATGGTGAAATACATATTGGGTGAGCATCTGTGACTCACAAAATATATACGGAGATTTCAATTCTTACATACAGTCATATGTTAAAGTTTGGGCACCCCTTTTAATGTTAACCTTTTCTCTTTATAACAATTTTGTTTTTTGCAACAGCTATTTCAGTTTCATATATCTAATAACTGATGGACTGAGTTATATTTCTAGATTAAAATGAGGTATATTGTACTAACAGAAAATGTGCAATCTGCATTTAAACAAAATTTGACCGGTGCAAAAGTATGGGCACCCTTATCATTTTCTTGATTTGAACACTCCTAACTACTTTTTACTGACTTCCTGAAGCACTAAATTGGTTTTGTAACCTCGTTGAGCTTTGAACTTCATAGCCGGGTGTATCAAATCATGAGAAAAGGTATTTAAGGTAGCCACTTGCAAGTAGTTCTCCTATTTGATTCTCCTATGAAGAGTGGCATCATGGGCTCCTCAAAACAACTCTCAAATGATCTGAAAAGAAAGATTATTCAACATAGCTTTTCAGGGGAAGGATACAAAAAGTTGTCTCAGTGATTTAACCTGTCAGTTTCCACTGTGAGGAACATAGTAAGGAAATGGAAGAACAGAGGTACAGTTCTTGTTAAGCCCAGAAGTGGCAGGCCAAGAAAAATATCAGAAAGGCAGAGAAGAAAAATTGTGAGAACAGTCAAGGACAATCCACAGACCACCTCCAAAGACCTGCAGCATCATCTTGCTGCAGATGGTGTCACTGTGCATCGGTCAACAATACAGCGCACTTTGCACAAGGAGAAGCTGTATGGGAGAGTGATGCAAAAGAAGCCGTTTCTGCAAGCACGCCACAAACAGAGTCGCCTGAGGTCTGCAAAAGCACATTTGGACAAGCCAGTTACATTTTTGAAGAAGGTCCTGTGGACTGATGAAACAAAGATTGAGTTGTTTGGTCATACAAAAAGGCGTTATGCATGGAGGCTAAAAAACAGCATTCCAAGAAAAACACTTGCTACCCACAGTAAAATTTGGTGGAGGTTCCATCATGCTTTGGGGCTGTGTGGCCAATGCCGGCACCGGGAATCTTGTTAAAGTTGAGGGTCGCATGGATTCAACTCAGTATCAGCAGATTCTTGACAATAATGTGCAAGAAACAGTGACGAAGTTGAAGTTACGCAGGGGATGGATATTTCACCAAGACAATGATCCAAAACACCGCTCCAAATCTACTCAGGCATTCATGCAGAGGAACAATTACAATGTTCTGGAATGGCCATCCCAGTCCCCAGACCTGAATATCATTGAACATCTGTGGGATGATTTGAAGCGGGCTGTCCATGCTCAGCGACCATCAAACTTAACTGAACTGGAATTGTTTTGTAAACAGGAATGGTCACAAATACCTTCATCCAGGATCCAGGAACTCATTAATAGCTACAGTAAGCGACTAGAGGCTGTTATTTTTGCAAAAGGAGGATCTACGAAATATTAATGTCACTTTTATGTTGAGGTGCCCATACTTTTGCACCGGTCAAATTTTGTTTAAATGCAGATTGCACATTTTCTGTTAGTAGAATAAACCTCATTTTAATCCAGAAATATAACTGAGTCCATCAGTTATTAGATATATGAAACTGAAATAGCTGTTGCAAAAAACAAAATTGTTATAAAGAAAAAAGGTTAACATTAATAGGGGTGCCCAAACTTTAACATATGACTGTACACCTTACACAGCTGTACGCTACTCATACAGTACCATTTCTCTGCTGGTATTTTTGGTACATTTTCACAAACATGAGGAAGTCTGCTGGAAGAGGCCGCGGACATGGGCGGGGGGGGGCGTAGCTGGTACTGATGGCACAAGAAGGCCTTTAAGGTTCCCTTTTCTGGGAGTAGGTAAACCGCTTTTATAGCCGGAGCATCAGGAACAGGTTTTGGCTTACATTGCCGAAACAGCCTCCAGCTCTATTGCCTCCTCTTCTGATGTTACAAAAACTGCAAGCACAGTGTCGTCAGTGCCGGCCTCTGGTCAGGAACAACACCTTTCGTTGTGTCCTTCACCCACACCAAAAGTGAAGGATGCTGCAGCACACACTTCAGATTACTCCATGGAGCTCTGTTCACATACCATTCCTTGGTTATCAAGTCAAATCCTGAATTCCACAGTCCAAGATGAATCTGACATGGAGTGCACTGATGTACAGCCACTGCTAGATGATTCTGCTGGTACATTCACCCACAGCACTACTTTGCCCTCGCACTCTACTGAGCCCAAATCAGACCCTGATGAAACTCAGGTGCCCCTTCCCGCATTCTATACCACCTTACACGGTGACACAGAGGAAGGTACAGAGGAAGGTGCAGATGACATTGAAGATGAGGTCATGGATGACCCAGTTGTTGACCCGGATTGGCATCCATTGCACCGTCATCGCAGCAGCGGTTATCCAGCAGGCCCGTAGCTGTCAAAAAACTTGACAAGAAAACTAAAAGAGTTGCAGGACAGCTTGGCCAGACGGTCAAATTAGCACAGCGTGCAAGCCCTGAAAATTTGTAGCATAGTAGGAAGAGTGCAGTGTGGCACTTTTTTGAACCAAATCCTACTGATGACGCAAAGGTTATCTGTAAGAAGTGCCGAATGACCTTTAGCAGAGGGAAAAATCTAAGAAATTTGAATACCAGTTGCATGCTTAGACATTTAACGAACATGCACTTGCAAGAGTGGATGGACTACAAAAGCTCAGGTAGCACATGTGCACCTCCTCCGACTCAAGTTACCCGGCAACGCTCCATCGCTTCCCCCACAGTAAGGCCACCGCTAATCACACCTTCAAGAAATGTTGAGGTGTCATCGCTAGGCCAAACCAGTCACAGAAACACAATATTTTCGCGAGGAAACACTGAATATAGGCCATCAACACCCTCACCATCACCAACCCCTTCTCAGTCCGTCATGTCCAATGCTAGTTCCCCCATATGCAGCTCCCAAGTCCAGCTCACCCTACCAGACCCTCTGAGTAGGACAAGAATGTACTCATCCTCTCATCCACGTACACTGGCTTTGAATGCCTGATTGAGTACACTGATCTCATTAGAGATGATTCTCTTTTGTTTGGTAGAAAGTGAAGCTTTCCGAGAGCTCATGGCCTACACTGTCCCACGCTATGACCTACCCAGTCAGCTCTTCTTGTCTCGAAAAGCCATCCCTGCCGTCCACTGGCATGTGAAAGACCGCATTGTCCTTGCACTAAAACAATCAGTGAGTGGAAAGGTGCACCTCACAACAGATGCATGGACCAGTAGGCATGGCCAGGGCCGTTACGTGTCCATCACTGCGCACTGGGTTAATGTGGTGGATGCAGGCTCCACAGGGGACAGCGGCGGTGGAACAGTGCTGCCTAGCCCACGGTATAGGAAACAGTTGGGTGTCGGCGTTCGACCCTCCTCCTCCAGAAGCGAAAGCTTATCGACAGAGCACAGTCACACGAGCACTCCATCCACATCTGTCAGTGTTGCACACGAGGTGTCCCACTATCGAACAGCTAGTGGTAAGCAGCAGCAGGCTGTTTTAAAAATGATGTCTTTGGGCGACAGTAGACACACCGTGGTGGTACTGGCCGACTACTTGCATTGACAAACTGAGTCATGGCTGGGCAGTCTACATCTTGAGCCAGGCAAGGTAGTCAGTGATAATGGGTGGAATTTTGTGGCAGCCATAGCCCTTGCAAAACTCACACACATACCTTGCCTGGCTCACACCTTGAACCTGGTGGTGCAGTGCTTCCTCAATAATTATCCAGAGTTAACAGCCCTGCTCCATAAGGTGCGAAGACTGTGCTCGCACATCTGTTGCTCAAACGTCCTCTCCAGTTGTATGCAGAAGCTGCAGCGATCACTCAACCTCCCCAAGCACCGCCTAATCATAGACGTTGCTACAAGATGGAACTCCACCATGCACATGGTTGAGAGGCTGTGAGAACAGAGGCAGGCTGTAATGCATTTGTGGGAGGATACATGGGCAGGCAGTTTGAGGGCAGACATGGAATTGTCAGGTGTGCAGTGGTCAAAGCTGGAAGACCTCTGTAAAGTCCTCAGTGTTTTGAGGAATGCACATGGCTGGTAAGCGCAGATGATGCTATCATAAGCATGAGCATACCACTTATGCGTCTACTCATGCAAACTTTGATGCACATCAAAGATCAGGTGTCTGCAGCTGAGGAGCAACAGGAGGAGGAGGAGTGAAGCCTTGATGACAGTCAGCCATTGTCTGGTCAGGGAACTGTCGTGGATGAGGTAGAGGAAGAAGAGGAAGATGAGGAGGAGGATGAGGGGGATGATTATTTTGGGAAGGAGGATGCTTCTCAGGGGCAAGAGAACATGTGGGCATGCCAAGGTCAGGTACAGGGTTTGTGCGTGACTGGAGGGATGTGGATTTGCCAGAAAGTGCTCCTCCACCCACCAATGGCAGTGCAGCATTGACACCTGGAACATTGGCCCACATGTCAGATTATGCCTTGCAGATCCTAAAAAGGGACCCCCGCATTGCCAAAATGATGAGGGATGATGACTACTGGTTGGCCAGCATCCTCGATCCACGCTATAAAGGCAAATTACACAACATCATGACACAGGAGAACCTAGAGCTAATATTGGCTAACAAACAAGCAACTCCGGTAAACAGGTTGTTTGAGGCATTCGCACCACACAGCAGCGGAGCTGGTTCTCCCACGAGCCGTAGTGGGCAAAGAGGTGTTCGTGGTGCACACAGCCGAACTGACGTTGGAGACAGGGGTTTCCTGACCATTTTGTGGTCTGATTTCTCAAGTCCCGTGCACACGACAGCTAACACAGAATCGATTGCAAGTTGCAGGAGACAGCAGTTGTCAACTATGGTTACAAACTACTTCTCCCATATTGAGGTTCTCCCTCTCTGGTCATTCCCCTATGATTATTGGGCCTCAAAACCAGTGGCGGATCTTAATAGGGGCGGATGGGGCGGTCGCCCCGGGCCCAAGGTTTTTTGGGGGCCCAGGGCAGGGGCCAATCCGGTCGGCATCTGTGTGAGCCGCCGCCACCCAGTGGCGTAGGAAGGGGGTTGCGGGGGGGTGCGGGGGGGCGGGCCGCCCCAGGCGGCACGTGTGTGGGGGCGGCGCAGCACGGCAGGAGCAGAAATTCCTCTCTGTGCTGTGGGACTCGGGAGAGAAGCGTGGAGGCGGCCGGCCGAGGCACAGTGAGGAGAGAAGAGGACTGAGTATTAGCAGGAGATTTTGGCAGCGGCTAGCGCAGGTGGGTCACAGGTCACTCACCATTTGGGAGGAGGATGCTCTCTGCCTCTCCCCAGCCTCCCTCCATGCTCAGTCAGCTGCTGAGCTCTCCCTGCGGGCGGCTTCCTTCCTCAGTGTCACGCAGAGTAACTCACACTCACACACACAGCAGCCAGGCAGTCGCAGGCAGCCTGTGTAAGGCTGTGTGCACACACTGCGGATTTTGCTGCGGTTCCGCAGCGGTTTTTGACATGTCAATTCTTTCTGCGGATTCTCCTGCGGTTTGCCATCTCCTCTATTGAGGAGATGAAAAACCGCAGGGCAAAACCGCAGAGCAATCCGCAGGGAAAACCACAGGTATTTTGACCTGCGGTTTCACCTGCGGATTTTACAAAATCCGCGCGGATGAATCCGCACCTAATCCGTAGCGTGTGCACACAGCCTAAGTGTAACTTATATGTTAACACAAAAAAATGGAGTGAAAGTCCAAAATATTTTAGAAACGTAAGAAATTTATTTGAGGAACAACCCCGTTATCCCGTGCTAAAGTGCTTACCCATCATGTGCTCCAGGACAAGTGCGGCGCCGCCACCAGCGCAAGTGCAGCGTGGCGGCGCTGCACTTGTCCTGGAGGCTGGAGCACATGATGGGTAAGCACTTTAGCATGGGATAACGGGGTTGTTCCTCAGGGTGCGCACCTGGGTTCTTCCCTACACTTTGTGTCCCGGTTTTATGGCCCATCATTACAAGAAGCACTTGGCTCCTTTTCACTTAATATTATATGGACAGGACAATTAGCAGCTGATATTACCCGATTCCTTCATTGTAGATGTTGTTTATAATTGTCAGTACGATTTTTATGTATAATAAATTTCTTACGTTTCTAAAATATTTTGGACTTTCACTCCATTTTTTTGTGTTAACATGTTATGTGGGAGTGTCCATTATCGATCCCCTTTGAGTCATAATTTTACAAATGGTGACTCGCCTGGGGTACATTGCGAATTGTTCCATTTGGTATTGTTTTATATATATATATATATATATATGTGTAACTTATACTGCGGCCAGGGGCAGAGGAGGCGGAGCTGAGCCTGCACATTACTGTCTGTGCTGCCTGGGAGCACTGTCGCAGGCAGTGTGTCAGAAATGAATGTCTGTCTGTGGCTGTGTGATTAATCATTAACATCCCTAACCAGTAGCCGGCCAGGCCGGTACCCCCTCCCAAGCGCGGCCTTTTTATTCCTTTCCAGACCCCGCATCCGAGCAGGCCATTCACCGCCCGGGGGGCGCCAAATTCGGGAACAGCCAATTTAATATTATTTATATTGTTTGACCATACAATACAATTTCTTGTGAGAAAAAAGTAATTTTTCTTTGTTTTTATGGTCTAATAAATGTTACAATTTGTATACCTAAAAATCAGCATATGCAGTGTTTTTGTGAGAAGAGCCACAAAATTTTGACAGAAAATGTTTTCCTGGGAAGTGGGGTACAGGGGCCCAGGTTTTATGAACAGCCCCGGGCCCATAGTCCACTTAATCCGCCACTGCTCAAAACTGTACACATGGCCTGAATTCGCACAATATGCCTTACAGGAGCTCGCTTGCCCTGCTGGTAATGTGCTATCTGAAAGAGTCTTCAGTGCAGCTGGATCAATCGTGACAGAAAAAAGGACCAGTCTGTCAATCCAAAATGTTGATGATCTAACCTTCATTAAAATGAACCATGCATGGTTTTCAAAAGATTTTGTCCCACCCTCCCCTGATATCACATAGGTTGCCAGAAAAAAAGGCTTGCTTTTGTCCTCCTCTTCCTCTGACTTCTCAAATTCCTCCATTTGCAGCAGCTGAAAGTCCAGCCTACACATCAACATATGCCATTTTTTAAACCACCCGAAATGGGCTGCCCCCCCTCCCCAGGCCCGGGGTCAACACCTGCCGCACCCGAGCAAGTGCTGTTTCCCTGAACAGGTGTGTGGCCCAACCCTTGGGTGATGGCACTGGCACAGGGCCTCTCATAGTACAATAAAGTGTCTCTGATGGTGGGGGGGCCCACTCGCTGTCAGACACACTGGCGTACTATGAGGGGCCCTGTGCCAGTACCGGCGCCCACGAGTGGGTCCCCCCTGCTTGCTCAGGGACACAGCACCTGCAATACTTACCGCTCCCTGCTCCACCGCTGTGTAGTCTGCCCAGTTAAATCTGTCACAGGGACGGCCACTACAAATTTGGTGTAATGATCGATGATGGCTAAGATGTAGCTATGTCCTGTCCTGCTGGCCTCTACTTTCAGATTACCAATGGCTACCATTTGTAATGGACGTCAACTCCCAATCAGATGCAATGGTGCTTTATGATCACCTTTCACATTTTTCATAGTCACAGACGTGGGACATTCCTGCCACCATTTTTCAATGTGTCCTCTCATGGCAATCCAATAGAATCCCCTACGGCCTGTGGCTTGTGTGTTTTGCACTCCAAAGCGACCAGACAGATCATGATAGGCAGTGAGGACCATGTCTACAGCTCTCCCTGTGATCACAATTTGATGGAGACAAGTTACGGTGATGGTATCGACACAACTGCGATACAGTAACCCTTTCTTCACTAATTTGCGTTTTAGCTGTAGCCACAGTTAAAGCTATTGAGGGTCGGGGGCGGGGCCTAGCTCTTGATGTGAGAAGTCGGGTGGCTGTGCTTCTCTGCCACCATTATCCTCAATTATCCTGCACAGAGCCCGAACCAGCTAATTCCTTTACCAGGATCAGATGTCTGAAGGTCCCAGGAGTCATGGGCGAGCTTCTGCCAGACTCAGAGAGACAGACATGGGCCGCAAAAGGCAGAAAGATGTCGGAGCCTGCAGCAGTGCCTCAGTCCAAGATGGTGCTGAGAGAGAGGAGGAGGCGGGAAGAAGAAACACAGCCTTTGCACAGAGGCTGGAAGTCTCAGCCCGGCTGAACAGGTATGTGAAGGGCATAGAGACAGATGAAGAAGGAAATGGAAAGAGTGAGAAGCACAGAGATGAGGAGGAAGACGATGAGGAGATGCCTGTGCTGAATGCAGAGCTGGAGCAGGAGGAAGAGGGGGATGGTGACACTGTGCAGTTAGCTGAAAGTGCAGATGTAGCAGAGCCCACCCTGCGGGATGTATTCCAAGCTGTCTTATACTGCAAGACTGCCTTAACTGCTCTAACAAAGCAAGTGAATTGCTTGAAAGAAGAAATGGGAGGCATAAAAACATCTATGCAGAAAGTTACAGCCAGATTAACTGAGGTGGAGGACAGAGTTGGTGTAACAGAAGATCACTTAACCTCATGGCAAAAGACACAACAACAGCACACTCAGAGGATCACGGTAGTAGCCAATAAAAATGATGACCTGGAGAACCGGTCACGTAGGAACAATTTGCGCATTGTGGGCATCCCTGAGAGAGCTGAGGGTGCTGACCCCACAACCTTTATTGAAACCTGGCTGCTGGACAAGTTTGGTGCTGATAACTTGTCGAGAGTGTTTGCGGTGGAGCGTGCCCATCGCATACCCATGAGACCCCCAGTGCCGGGAGATGGACCTCGCACGATGCTAGCCAGAATCCTGAATTGCAGAGACAGGGACACTATCTTACGAAAGGCTGCAAAGTTGACAGATCTTAACCTGGAGGGCAAACGAATCGAAATATACCCGGATTACTCAGCCGAGGTGCAAAAGTTGCGACTGCGGTATGGCGAAGTGAAGAAACAGCTCCGCTCTTTGCATTTGAAATACTCTACAATTTATCCTGCTAAATTAAGAGTGGAAGCTTTTGGAAAGGTCATTTTTTTCCCGTCACCGGTTGAGGCTGCTTCGTGGTTGGAGCGCAACCGGAGCAAATTGAGAGAAGATAATGGCAATATGACCACATGACCCTGCTAGACTGATCACTGGACAGGGTTGTGGCGCTGCTTTACTCTGCGAAATAGCAGCGCAGAGGTGGGGGAGAACTCCCCACTGGGATCTACGTATTATGTTTAATTGTTTGACTAATGGTTCGGGACTATGCATACTGTTGACAATATGGCGGAGAGGCTGCCAATGATGGAGGAGGACACGACGCATGTTGAAGTGCGGAATACTGAGAAGTTGCTCAGGTTCTTTGAGCTCCCACTCTCACGTTGGGGAGAGAGTGACAAGTGCAAAAGGGGAAGGGTGGGGGGAGGGGAAGCGGAGAGGGATGGGGGTAGGTGGGCGGGGTGGATTTGTAGGGAGATGGGGGTTTTCATGCTGTTTGACCGGGTATGATTGGGACCACAATGTAATGATGTTACTTGATGATGATGGATTGTTCTTTCTAATGCACAATGAGTAACCGTACTGTTCGGATGTTAAGTTGGAATGTACGTGGTATATCTGATAAGGTTAAGAGGGCGGCTGTTCTGAATCATATCAAATCCTGTGAACCTATGATCGCGTGCTTGCAGGAGACACATCTCACTAGAGACACTATGCACTGGTTGTCAAGAGCCTGGATGCTAAAGACATATCATTCTACTTATTCCTCGTACTCCAGGGGGGTGTCAGTCCTAATACACAAAAACACACATTATGAAGAGCTGGAAGTGCATGTAGACAGTGAAGGGCAGTATGTATGGATTGCTTGCAGATTGTTCGGACACAAAATGATTTTAGTGGCTTTATATATCCCTCCACCTTACTCTAAAAAGAAACTACAAGCAGTACTGGAACTGACGGGCAGATGGGGGGAGACTCCATTGTTGATTATGGGAGATGTTAATAACACTATGAATGATTTTTGGGATAAAGTGCGACCGGCAGGTACGGAAGCTGGACAGGACAGGATGACTGCCTTTGGCAAGTATGTAGGGGAACTTGGGCTGGTAGATCTGTGGAGAGTACGAAATGAGGGTAAGAGGACTTTTTCATGTCATTCGGCAACACATGGAACACTGTCGAGGATAGTCCTGGCTTTGGGGGATACCGCTATGGACGGGATGGTGGGGGAGGTGGAATACCTACAGAGGACTCTCTCAGATCATGGTCCTATGGTGGTCACGCTTCTGGTGAGATCTGCTCGGGGTCAGAGGGGAGGTTGGCGTCTACACCCGACGTGGCTTAAAGTGGTGGACATGGGTGGCATAACCAAAGAGCTAGAGCACTTCTTCCAAATGAACGAAGGGAATACTGAGGCCACAACGGTATGTGATGCCATGAAGGCATTTATGAGGGGACTTTTTATAAGTGAGATTGCGAGGTGTAAGACCAAAACTAAATTGGCAGATCAACAAATAAAGGATGACCTGACAAGAGCGGAGGCAGACATGATTTTGGCGCCAACGAGTGAAGCTCACAATAGACTAAAATTGGCTCAGGAGGCAGTTGATAAACTGCACATGATGCAAGCTGAGAGGAAAAGGGCATTTCAGCAAGCTCAATTCTTTGAAGAAGGAGAGAGAGTAGGTCACTTGTTGGCGGTGATATCTGCGGCACAAAGGGAGTCTTCCAGGGTGTATAAACTGAGAGATCAAACAGGGGCGACTCTGACAGACACAAAGGACATACTGGAGGTCTTCAAGGCATATTACATGGCACTGTACACTTCGAGAGCACGGGACACAGAGGGGGATGTGGAGAAATTTTTGGAAGGTATTTCACTACCTAAATTGTCTGAGGAAGATAGGTTGAGGTTGGAAGAACCTGTGAGTGTGAAGGAGGTGGAATGTGCAATACTGTCTATGCCCAATAACAAATCACCGGGAGCTGATGGTCTACCTGGGGAGGTGTACAGGGAGTTAGTGGAACTGCTGGCTCCAAAATTGAAATCTGTGTTTGATGAGGCTTTAGTGACGGGGGCACTGCCGAGATCAATGGAGGAAGCAGTGATAGTGGTTCTGCCGAAGGAGGGAAAAGATCCCATGGATGCGGAGTCGTACAGGCCCATTTCGTTGTTGACAACGGATGTCAAAATACTCGCTAAGATCCTGGCCACCCGGCTCACCGGGGTTGCGCATACCATTATACACGAGGACCAGTCGGGCTTTATGCCTAACCGCTCCACGGCTGTTAACTTAAGAAGATTATTTCTTAATATGCAACTGCCTGCTGATAATGGTGGCAGGAGAATAGTGATGTCATTGGATGCTAGGAAAGCATTTGATAGCGTGGAATGGCAATACTTATGGAAAATCATGGAACTGATGGGATTCGGCCCCGCGTTCATGGCCTGGGTGAAGTTATTGTACTCATCCCCAAAGGCAGTAGTTAAGGTGAATGGAGAACAGTCCGGGATGTTTGACTTGCATAGGGGCACAAGGCAGGGGTGTCCGCTGTCCCCGCTATTGTTCGCGGTGGCAGTGGAGCCCCTGGCGGCCAAGATTAGAGCTGAGAAGGGGAGTGGTCGGATTTAAATTTGGGAAGCTGGAAGAAAAAATATCATTGTATGCCGACGACATCCTGTTGTTTTTGGAAAGTGCAGGAGAGACACTGGGGTGCGCGATGGATGTAATTAAACAATTTGGGAGCATTTCGGGACTGGAGATAAATTGGCACAAGTCTTATGTCATGGCTGTGGATAGAGCAATAGAAGCGGAGGAGATAGATGAGAGGGGGAAACAACTCCAGCTAGTTTCACAGTTTAAATACCTAGGGATATGGGTAGCTCTTCCACTGTCCCGATTCACGGATCTGAATTTGGTTCCACTGCTAGAGAAATTTAAAGGGAAAATAGGTGCATGGTGCAAATTGGCTTTAACGGGTAGAATTAACCTGATTAAGATGGTCCTTATGCCACAACTAATGTACATTTTGCACAATTCGCCGATATGGCTACCAAAAAAACGGTTTCGGGGCATTGATTCTATCTTCAGATCCTTGATATGGGGCAAGAAGCAGGCACGGATTAAATTTGGAACTCTGCAAAAAGGAAAGGAAGAGGGAGGACTGGCCACACCAAATCCATGGGTCTATTTCTTGGCAGTACAGGGCCAGCATGTCAGGGGATGGAGAGAGCTCGATTGTGGAGGAGCAGCTCACCGGGTGCTGGTACATGTGACGGGGAGACGCCCACTTGTCCAGGGTCTAGAGGATGGTACCTTTAAGAAACTGGGAGCACCATATCCTACCATAGGCATGATTCAGAAGGTATGGGACACCATTAAAAGGATCAGAGGGGTGGATGAGCTGACTAGGTACTCACCGGTGTGGGACAATGAGCATCTGCCGGAACTTAATAAGCTGCGTCAAATGGGCAATTGGAAGGCGAAAGGAGTAAGATATGTGTGCCAGCTGCAGAGTGGAACGGACCTGAAGACCTTTGAGACATTGAGAGAGGAATTTGATTTGCCTTCGGTGTGGGGGTTTCAATACTATATGCTTCGACATGCTTGGAGGGCACAGTGTAGATTGGGAGCCATGACGGTTCAGGGCGACATTGTACTAGAATTTGTGTGTATGAAAGGAGGGACGAGGGGAGTTATATCGAGCATATATCATGATCTACTACACTCCTATCTGGGGGACAATCACCTCACTGCAAAGAGTAAATGGGAGAGGGAGGTGGGTACCCTCACAACAGAACAATGGGAGACTATTCTTGAATATGTCCCGAAGATCTCTCTAAGCGAGCAGGCACGGCTCTCCCAATTATATGTAATACATAGAACATACAAAACACCGCTGGTCCTATTCAAGGCGGGCTTGAGGGGAGACTCTAGCTGCCCTAGATGTGGCACAGACCAGGCCGGACTGTTACATATGTTATGGTCGTGTCCGCGGCTGGTGGCATACTGGCTGGTCGTTATCAACAAAATTGAGAGAGCTTATGCATGTACGCTCGACAGGAATCCAGTGCTGTGTGTTTTAGGGGAGGTGGATGGGATACCTGTCTCAGAACATTACAAGGTGGCAATAGCGAGGTTGCTGTATGTGGGACGCAAACTAATAGCACGAAAATGGAAGGATTCGGAACCCCCCACTAGGAGGGAATTTATTGCGCAGACACGTACGGTAATGCATTTAGAGGAAAGCATTTACAGGCGAAGGCATGGTGAAAGCACTTTCGAAAAAATATGGTCCGCCTGGATGGCAGTGATATGATTGCTAAGACTCAAGTATATCCGGCATAAGGAGTATTGGGGGAGGGGGGAGGGGGGGATGGCTTTGATTGTATTACTACAAGATATGTGAATTGTTACATGTATATTGATATCCACTGTTTATTGTTTAAAATCTTTTGAAACCTAAATAAAAATAACTGGTTTAAAAAAAAAAGCTATTGAGGGTCAGCATCGCCTCTGCGAATTCTCCCAGGAGGTTTTCCCGTGATTACAAATTCAAAAACATCTAAAATCACTCGACTTTGTCTGTACTTTTATCCATCTACCTTCCTCTAGCGGAGAGTCTGGACTGGCAGACTGACTCTGAAATATAAACGAAGATTTCAAAGTACTCCAACACTGTACACTGGTGTACGTTTCAAATACATTTCCCTTTTTCTCATTTTTATATTCGGGTGTAATCCATACTGAGCCTGTGAGAGTTTGTGCCTTACTCTGGTAAAATATAAGGAGATTTAAAATGACACCAACGCTGTATGCAGCTGACCGATTGTAAAACATTACCCTTTTGCAAGCTTTTATATTCTTGTGTAATCCATACTGAGCCTGTGAACGTCTGTCTGTAACTCCATAAATATATTTGTAGATTTAAGATTAACCCAACACTGTATACAGCTGTACGCTTTTGATACCTTACCCATTTACTGCTTTTTATATAGTTGTCTAGTCCATACTGGGCCAATGAGAGTATGTTTCTGACTCTGGAAATATCTACTGAGATTTACAATTACCCCAACACTGTATGCAGCTGTACACTTCTGATCCATTACCCTTTTACTGCTTTTTATATTGTGTAATCCATACTGACCCTGAGAGCGTCTGTGTCTGCCTCCTGAAAAAAAAAAGGAAATTTATAATGTTTAAACAATAATATATGTACCTTGTATCTGATGATACAGTAACCTTTTTATACTTTTTATATTCTTGGCTAATGCATACTGGGACTGAGAGCGTCTGTGTCTGCCTCATGAAATGGCACACATGTGTGATTATTTTTTGCGGATCTTCTTTTTATATTATGGTGTGATCCATACTGAGCCTGTGAGAGGCTGTGTGTTACTCTTGAAATATATATGTAGATCGCCAAAAGACCCCAACACTGTATACAGCAGTACGCTTGGGATCCATTCCCCTTTTACTGCTTTTTATATTGCTGTGTAATCCATACTGGGCCTCAGAGCGTCTGTGTCTGCCTTCTGAAATAAATATGGACATTTTGAATGTTGAAACTATACTATATATACCTTGGATCTGGTGATACTGTACCCTTTTTCCACTTTTTAGTTTGTTGTCGAATCCTTACTGGCCATGACAGCATCTGTGTCTGCCTCCTCAAATATATATGTAGATTTATAATGTTGAAACTATACAATATATCCCTGTTATCTGGTGTTAAAATGAAACGCCACGCAGGGCCGGAGGTTACTCAGTACAGGGCCTTTCAGGCTCTTTTAATGGGGAAGTATGTCTGGGAACCGGTCCGTGGCCCTGGGTGTCCAATAAAGATGACAGTTCAGATGAGGGGGAAGATGGTATGATAATTAATTTGGAAAAGGGGGATCGTGACGCCACCCATGGTACTCGGCTAGGGTAGCCGACGCTGCAGTGCAGATCCTCTGTGCCGGTGTTAAAGCAGACAAGATGATGAAGCTCTCCACGGGCAGAGCTGTATCCCAGGGCAGTTGAGATGGTGTTTGTGAGCCGTTGACGGTGATGGTGAGTGTAGCGTGTGTAGCAGGCGAGTTGTAAAAGCCACCAAGGACGCAGTTGGGTGCAGTTTCAGGTTTTTTTCGTCAATAGTTTTGTGCACAAGATGACCCGATTGGTACTGTGTCATCCGAGGGAGGGGTCCGGCAAACTCAAAGGTAGATCAGGAACACCTGTTCAAGACTCCTCCTTGTGTATCCTTTCTAGGCCGCGTCTCTGTGCTGATCTCTGCCTTCCTTCCTGCTGTGGGCCTTCGCAAAAGGTGTCCCAAGCCGGCAGCCACGGATCACACCGGGCGACGTGGGTCAGGCTCCGGGGTCCTTTATTCCAACTGCTGCCTTTTTGAGTATTGAATGCGGCTGCAACTGAGGCACTTAAAGTTACTTTCTAGCTGAGCGCTGTATTTCTCCACTACCTTCAGGAACCACCTTCCCCAATGAGGCCTGGTCCTTCTTTCTCCAGAAAGGGGCTTCACAGGTGGCTTATTGCACTTCCCGTGCCCCAAGGACCCCTTCCTTCCAGACTAGGAGCTTGGACAAGATTTTTCTCTCTTCTCTGACCCTCAGCCCTCTCACAGCAATCCTGCTCTTACTCTGTCCTGTCACTGACTGACAACTCTCTGGAAAGATCCATTTACCTCAGACTAGCTCCACCCATCAACTGTCAGCTTGCTCTCTCTGATTGGATGCCCACAATCACTCCACTACCTAAGCTCCTCCCACTGTATCTACCTTCCACACTAACCTCCAACACCCTTTCCTAGTCAGTCTGGGATGAGGCCATCCTCCCACCGGGTACACCCAGAAACCACTGACTAACATGGTGTGTGTGTTGAGTGCAGGGTTAGGAGTCCTGAGTGGTGATCCCTCCTTACCTGAGGTTGGGATACCACACCTTTGGATGAGGTGCAGTTCCTCTGTGGCGACCGTACCCTCAGGGGCGCCATAGTACCCTTTCTCAACTTTCTATATTGTTGTCAGATCCATACTGGGCCTGAGAGCATCTGTGTTTGCCTCCTGAAATGTAAATGGAGATTCAGTATGTTTAAATTATACCTTGCATCTAGTGATACTGCACCCTTTTGCAAATTTTTATATTATTGTGTAATCCATACTGAGCCTGTCACCATCTGTGTCTGACTCATGAAATATATACGGAGATTTACAATTATCCCTAGACTGTATAGAGCTGTCCGCTTCTTAAACAGTACCATATATCTGCTGGTATTTTTAGTCCATTTTCACAAAAATTATTACGTATGGTGGAAGAGGCCGCGGACGTGGGTGTGGGGGGATAGTAGTTTACCTACTTTTCTGGGAGTAGGTAAACTGCTTTTAAAGCCGGAGCATCAGGAACTGGTTTTGCCTTACATTGCCGAAAAAGCCTCCAGCTCTGTTGCCTCCTCCTCTGAAGTTTAAAAAAATGCAAGCACTGAGTCATCAGTGCAGGCTTCTGGTCAGGAACCACCCCTTTCCTTGTCTCCTTCACCCCCACTAAAAGTGAAGGATGCGGCAGCCCACACTTCAGATTACTCCATGGAGCTCTTTTCACAGGCTATGCCTGTGTTATCAAGTGAAATTCTGAATTCCCCAGTCCAACATGAATTGGAGATGGAGTGCACTGATGCACAGCCACTGCTAGATGATTCTGCTGGTACATTGACCCACAGCACTACATTCACCTCGCACTCTACAGAGCCAGAATGAGACACTGATGAAACTCAGGTGCCCCTTCCCGCATACTATACCACCTTACACGGTGACACAGAGGAAGGTGCAGATGAAAGTGCCAGTTCCCTGAGCATGTGGGGGGTCCTACTCGTGGGCGACGGCAGTGGCACAGGGCCCCTCATAGTACACAAAAGTGTCTCTGCCGGTGGGAGGGCCCACTCACCATCAGACATACCGTCGTACTATGAGGGGCCCTGTGCCAGTGCCATCACCCATGAGTGGGCCCCCCATGCTTGCTCAGGGCCATAGCACTTGCACCATGACGTCTTCCTCCTTTCCTGACAGTGACATTCAGGTTACAGAGCGCGATGACATCACATCTGTATGCCATCTACCGAAACAGTACAAGTGCAGAGCGCTTTAAAATGGCAATGTTGACGAGTCCAGAGTAGAGCAGTACCCAGCAAGGAGAGGTATTTTATTTTTTTAAATGTTGGGAGCATTTTTTGGGGAACAATATACACTGGAGAATGATATATGGGGCCCATCATACACTGGAGCATCATCCATTTGGCAAATCATATACTGGAGCATTCCAAATGGGGACATCAGACACTGGAGCAGCATTTACGGGGCCCATTATACACTGGAGCATTCGAAATGGGGCCCATTATATAGAGACATTTACGGGGCCCATAACACACTGGAGCATCGTCCATGGGGACCAACCTATACTGGAGCATTCCAAATGGGGGACATCAGACACTGGAGCAGCACTTACGGGGCACATTATACACTGGAGCATTAGAAATGGGGCCCATTATATATGGAGCATTATTTGGGCCCATAAGACAGTGGAGCATCATCCATGGGGACCAACATATACTGTAGCATTATGTGGAGCTCATCATATACTGTATGGAACATTATATGGGACCAATTATTCTGTATGGAGAAATATATGGGGTTCATTATTCTGTATGACGGACTAGGTGGTGGCCATAATACTGTATGGAGTAATATAGTGTCCGGTTTTTGAGCTATTGTAGAATATAAAATAGATATCAATCATGTCATGTAAGCAGTGAAGTATTTTTCATTGTACTATACCTATATTTCTGTGCCGTACTGGAGTATTATGAATTGTGGTATGTGTTAAAAGGGCGCACTGACACTCTTTGGCCCAGGGCACATGAAAACCTGGCGCCAGCCCTACCCCCCACAACTTTAGCCAAATAACCCCCAGTTTTCAATGCGTGACTAACTATTATTATAAAGTAAATTAAGGTTGCCAAGCTTAAGTAATAAGAATTGATGTTGTTGGCATTGAAATGGGCACTGTAGGTGTGTTTACTGTCCTCCACTCCCTGCCGACTTTGCCTCCCCATTAACTTGCATTGGGTTTCGTGTTTCAGTCGGACCCTGACTTTTCCCTATAGTCGGCCGATTTCATTCGACCCGACTTTTTAGAAAGTCGGGTTTCATGAAACCCGACTCGACCCGAAAAAAGGAAAAGTCGCTCATCTCTAGTAGTCAAGTGTGCATATGCATACTCCAGGACCGAACCCGTCTAGTGGGCATTGCCATATACAATACAAGTGTACTGAGCTAAGTCGCGCCCACTAGACGGGTTCTGCCCAAGGGTATGCACATCGCATACTTAAGTGCCGTTCCTGGGGCAGACAACGACAAATCCTCCCAGCGCACAATGCGTGTTCCCGGAAGATTCCCAAGTCTGCAGTCACGCAGATTGATTGCAGACTTTTCATTTTAGACTTTACACTCTAATGTCAGTCAGTATTTTATGCAACTGAAAAATGTGGTAAAATGTTGTGACTTTTGCTGTTCTCACATCATTTTCAAATAGCTCTGATAAAGTGGGTGGACCTGATGTGGGACAGGGAATAGTGACATTCAATCATCAAATTAATCAAATCTTACTCTAGCAGGGACTGGAGTAAGATTATTGGCAAGACGCACACAGTGATGTACACTGTTCGTTTAACACTCTATTCATTAAGAGGCTTGGACACCAGCAAACTTTCAAATTTTTGAGGCACAGATTGGTGTCTCTGTGTGAGGAATTGTTATCTGGTTAGCTGAGAGATTGGGTGGGCTTCAGAAGGGCAAATTGCCAGACAAGAGCTAATAAAGGACATTACTTGCAGAGGTGGACAGTAGTGTGGGGGTGAAGGAGGTATTACTGAAGGGATTGCTTTTGCACTTGCAAGTATACTGTCTCAAGTGTCTGTTAATTGCTGTAGTTAAACTGCAATGCTTTTCAAGCCTATTGCCATTCAATATTTGTAACCATTAAGCTTGTTGCTTCCTAGAAATTAAAAGTCTGGAACTGTTGTTTTTGACAACCTGCTCTACTTTTGATAGACCTAAATAGGAAACCACTGTGTCCTTCAAGGACCAATGGCTCCATACTGTTTAAAGGGATATACCACACTACAAGTGCTCAACTCTTACAGGGATATTTGTGAGAAAGCAACTATGGCAAACAGTTTGTGTAGACTCACTATTTATTTTTAGTTTTCCTGCTTAATGGACAATTTTGGAGCTTGATGGGGTGAATAACAGACTAGGCACCAGATTTGCAAAATTAAAAAAAAAATCTGCTGCAGAGGACCAGGAGTCCAATAACTAACTCCTTCACTTCTCTAGATCATCACGGATGTAAACATTAACCTATTCCCTGCCTTAGGCTACCAAAGATACTGACAGTAAAAACTTCTTTCCTACCCTTGATATTATGAATGTTACTGTCAACCTATTAAAAACCCTATGAACCAGGGTATACAGTATTTAGTATTGCAAAGCTACATTTCCACAGTTTTGGATCACTCGATTTATAAGTAAGACAAAACCAAAGAAAAAAATGAGCATACATACTACAGCAAGTAAGCAGTAATACTATGTGTAAATAACATAAGGTACTTAGTGCTATTTGGATTAAAAAAGCATAAAGGCGATCTCCTCGCGGCAAAGTGTACCCATCGAGATGGTCTTATCCTGTCTCTAGTATTAAAACCTTTCTATGTGTCAAACGACATCAATTTGAATGTGAAGGGCAAAGCAGGACAGGGTCCGACAGACATTCATCCATTGGACACTATACAGATGAAATACTACGCCTTCTGTTTGTACAAAGTTCGAGAGATTACAGCAAAACCAAAAACTGAGCTGGATATAAGCTGGCATACATGCAAAAGTGTAAGAGCATGTTCATACTGTAGCCATTTTACATCCAAAACCCCCCAAAAAAGACAAAAATGAGCAAGTAAATAAGTAAATAGAAATAGTACATGGAAATAACTTAGGGTACATAGTTAACACTATTTTGATGAAAAAAAGCATAAAAACCATCCAATCACTACAAGGTGTAGAATGGCTTTTAGAAGGAAGAGCAGCAATATTCAAACAACTACTTCACAGTTCATTAGCTGCAAAGATTTAGAGGAAATATGGGTAACCAGTAACCACTCATGTAACTAATGTCATGTCAGACTAACTTAATTTCCCTCTATGACTGAATCACTGATTGGGAGGATCAGGGAAATGCTGTAGATATAGTATATCTTGACTTCAGCAAAACATTTGACAGAGTATCTCACACAATCCTTTTTGAAAAAATGGATGGAATGGACAAGGCAACTGTTAGGTGGATTCATAACTGGCTTAGTAATCAGACCCAAAGAGTGGTCATAAATGGCTGCACATCCAGTTGGAAGAATGCCTCAAGTGGGGTACCACAGGGCTCTGTCCTGGGCCCTGTACTGTTCAACCTCTTTATCAATGATTTAGATGAAGGAATTGAGGGTAAACTGATTAAATTTGCTGATGACACAAAGCTAGGAGGGATAGCTAATAATAGAGAAGAGAGCGAAAGGATTCAAAAAGATATAAATAAACTGGAGCAGTGGGCAGCAACTAACAGAATGGTTTTTAACAGGGAAAAATGCAAAGTACTACATCTGGGCAATAAAAATGAAAAAAGCATATACAGAATTGGAGGAATAGGGCTAAGCAACAGCACATGTGGAAAAGACTTGGGTATACTAATAGATCACAGACTGAATATGAGTCAACAGTGTGATGCAGCAGCAAAAAAGTCAAATGCAATTCTAGTATGTATTGTTGTAGCTGCTTTTTGTTCTGACCAAGCGTCAGCTATGCCAGATCACCAGTGAGTCCGGATTATGAGGTTTTTCGCCCTTCTGTTGGAAGTGCTTAGAAACAAAGAGACTCAACACACACAAGCCGTGGTCAAATCACTTTATCTGACGTAATGAAATACAAGGCAATATTTTATACCATTTACAACAAATGCAACTCTATGGAGCTCATGTAGCCCCCATCATCACTTTCAGGGTTATATCATGTTTACAATGTGTCCAGAACATGTTGTAACTGACTTTTGAGAACAAATATGATAACAAGTATAGTTTCCTTGAACACAGAGACTAGTAGTCTACATAAGAATAACTCTACCAATAATAGGGCAGAAGGCATTATAAATCTTAGGCCATGTGCAGACGTTGCGGATTTAATTACGGTTCCGCCGCGGTTTGTACAGCGCGGAATAGCCTAAAATCCGCAGTGTAGTGCACCTACAATGGGAGTCTATGGGATCCGCAGACTTGCTGTGCACATGCTGCAGAAAAAAACGCACAGAAACGTAGCGGTTTATTTTCCGCAGCATGTCACTTCTTTTCTGCGGCACCGCTGCGGTTCTGCACCCATAGACTCCCATTCTATCTTTTAAATCCGCAACAAAACCGCTGATCAAATAAAGATCTGCGGTTTTGCTGTTGATTTGCTACCAAAAACCTCAGGAAAGGGAAATGAGGTGACAGGAAGGAGGAAGTGTATGTGCTGTCAATAAAATGGAGTCGTACCGTAGTATGGGGATGGATGTGAGGCTTATGGTTGAGTTGGTAAGTTAGCCTGTGTGTGTCAGTCTGTGTGTGTGTGTGTCAGTCTGTGCGTCAGTCTGTGTGTCTGTATTGACAGATTGTGGTCATTCGTCGGATGGGACAGCTCTCCCATCCAAATATGATGGAAGAGTTTTCCCATCGTCAGGCGAATGACCACAATGGGTTAAAAAAAAAAACACATGACATACAAACAGTACATACAACACACAACATGTAAACATACTCACCACATAGGACTTTCACCAGCCCGAAGCCTTCCCTCACTGGTCTTGCATTAAAATGTTAAAAAAAATTAAAAAAATAAAACAAAAAAAAGGTTCTGTCCCACGATGTCCTCCGGTGATGCACTGCAAGAGTTAAACTGCTCCTGCAGTGTTCTTCGGTGGCTTCCCGCAGTTCAATGAACTCCGGGACCTCACTTTACGGTCCGGGAGCTCACTTTACGGTCCGGGAGCTCACTTTACGGTAATTGACCTGTCATAATTGCCGTAAAGTGAGAGTCCCGGACTTCATTGAACTCCGGTTAACTTTCACGCCTGCACAGTCACACTGCAGGAACTTTCTCATGTCAGTGTGACTTTTTAACCCGTGAAGAGCAGTCACATCTCCTGATGTGACTGTTCTCCACTAGAGATCGACGTGGGACACTCGATTTTAAATGGATTCCGTCGGACAGGTGGTATTTTTGTGGTTTGTTATTTTATTTTTATTTACAGGTTATGGTTTTTTATTGGTAAGTATGGTTAAATTAAGAACATTAAAAAAAATTTTCTGTGTGTTTTTTTTTTAATATTTCACTATAGGATTAATAATGGATCGGCGTCTTCTTGACGCCTCTCCATTATTAACCTGGCATAATGTCACCTGTCAATCAAAGGTGACATTAACCCTTTATTACCCCACATTCCGCCGTCACGGTGCGGGATGTGGGAAGAGAGGGGCTAAGTGCTGGAATTGGCGCATCTGATAGATGTGCCATTTCTGGGGTGGATGCGTGCTGATATTTGTAGCCAGGGGGGGCCAATATCCATGGCCCTTTCCTCGGCTATGAATATCAGCCTGCAGCTGTCGGCATAGCTTTTCTGGCTAAAAAATATAGGGGGACCCCACGTCATTTTTTTTGGTGGGGTCTCCCTATTGTAATAGCCATCAAAGGCTCTGCTGACAGCGGCGGGTTGATATTCATAGCCTGGGAAGATGAACCTCTTCCCAGGCTACAAAAAATCAGCACACTCTTGCTTGCTTTTCCTCTCTGGGCTTGAAAATTGGGCGTGAGCCCACGCCATTTTTTTTTCAAGTCCAGACAGGGACAAACAGCAACTACGTGTTGATTTTTTGTAGCCTGGGAAGAGGTTAATCTTTCCAGGCTATAAATATCAACCCGCCGCTGTCAGCAGAGCCTTTGATGAATAACAAAATATATGGGGACTAGAGTTGAGCGAAACGGGTCGAAAAAATTCAAAAGTCGCCGACTTTTGGCAAAGTCGGGTTTCATGAAACGAAACCCGACCCTAGGATGAGGTCGGCCACGAGGTCGGCGACTTACGCGCCAAAGTCGCGTTTCAAAAGTTTGTTTTGCGCTCTTTTTCAGCCAATCAGGATCAACGGACACTGTGGGCAACGTGATGACATAGGCACGGGTCACCACCATCTTTCAGAAGGGCATGCAAGTGATTGGCTTGCTTTGGTGGGCGTCACAGGGGGTATAAAAGGGCGTGCACGCCGACCGCCATCTTACTTCTGCCGATCTCAGTATAGGGAGAGGTTGCTGCTGATTCTGTAGGGAGAGCGTTAGGCAGGGAAGAAGACCAAAAAACTGCTTCTGCTGCTAGCGATTTGGCCTGCACAACACACCAGTCACTGTGTGTGCAGTGCAAGGGGAGACTATATAGTGGTGTATCAGTGGTGTTGGTTGTTGGGCTGCCTTCTAAGGCTTCCTGACAGGCTGGCATTGCTGTTTACCCACTGCTCCGCAAACTGCTTTTTTAAAAGCAATCCAATCTCCCTTATCCTCTAGTCACTTTGGTCACAGCTGTGCCATCGAGCCTGTCACATAGCACTCAGATATTCATTGGGCCTCAAACTGCTTTTTTAAAAGCAATCCCAATTTTTTTTTTTGTCCTGCTGAGAAGAAAAAAAAACTGCTTCTGCTGCTGATAGCAATTTGGCCTGCACAACACACCAGTCACTGTGTGTGCAGTGCAAGGGGAGGCTATATTGTGGTGTATCAGTGGTGTTGGTTGTTGGGCTGCCTTTTAAGGCTTCCTGACAGGCTGGCATTGCTGTTTACCCACTGCTCCGCAAACTGCTTTTTTAAAAGCAATCCAATCTCCCTTATCCTCTAGTCACTTAGGTCACAGCTGTGCCATCGAGCCTGTCACATAGCGCTTAGATATCAGTGGGCCTCACACAATCCAAAAGTGTCCAGTGTCCAAAAGTGCGTGCAGAGATTCAAAATCTCACTTATCCTCTAGTCACTTAGGTCACAGCTGTGCCATCGAGCCTGTCACATAGCGCTCAGATATTCATTGGGCCTCACACAATCCAAAAGTGTCCAGTGTCCAAAAGTGTGTGCAGAGATTCAAAATCTCACTTATCCTCTAGTCACTTAGGTCACAGCTGTGCCATCAAGCCTGTCACATAGCGCTCAGATATCAGTGGGCCTCACACAATCCAAAAGTGTCCAGTGTCCAAAAGTGTGTGCAGAGATTCAAAATCTCACTTATCCTCTAGTCACTTAGGTCACAGCTGTGCCATCGAGCCTGTCACATAGCGCTCAGATATCAGTGGGCCTCACACAATCCAAAAGTGTCCAGTGTCCAAAAGTGTGTGCAGAGATTCAAAATCTTACTTATCCTCTAGTCACTTAGGTCACAGCTGTGCCATCGAGCCTGTCACATAGCGCTCAGATATTCATTGGGCCTCACACAATCCAAAAGTGTCCAGTGTCCAAAAGTGTGTGCAGAGATTCAAAATCTCACTTATCCTCTAGTCACTTAGGTCACAGCTGTGCCATCGAGCCTGTCACATAGCGCTCAGATATCAGTGGTCCTCACACAATCCAAAAGTGTCCAGTGTCCAAAAGTGTGCACATGCTGCAGAAAAAAACGCACAGAAACGTAGCGGTTTATTTTCCGCAGCATGTCACTTCTTTTCTGCGGCACCGCTGCGGTTCTGCACCCATAGACTCCCATTCTATCTTTTAAATCCGCAACAAAACCGCTGATCAAATAAAGATCTGCGGTTTTGCTGTTGATTTGCTACCAAAAACCTCAGGAAAGGGAAATGAGGTGACAGGAAGGAGGAAGTGTATGTGCTGTCAATAAAATGGAGTCGTACCGTAGTATGGGGATGGATGTGAGGCTTATGGTTGAGTTGGTAAGTTAGCCTGTGTGTGTCAGTCTGTGTGTGTGTGTGTCAGTCTGTGCGTCAGTCTGTGTGTCTGTATTGACAGATTGTGGTCATTCGTCGGATGGGACAGCTCTCCCATCCAAATATGATGGAAGAGTTTTCCCATCGTCAGGCGAATGACCACAATGGGTTAAAAAAAAAAACACATGACATACAAACAGTACATACAACACACAACATGTAAACATACTCACCACATAGGACTTTCACCAGCCCGAAGCCTTCCCTCACTGGTCTTGCATTAAAATGTTAAAAAAAATTAAAAAAATAAAACAAAAAAAAGGTTCTGTCCCACGATGTCCTCCGGTGATGCACTGCAAGAGTTAAACTGCTCCTGCAGTGTTCTTCGGTGGCTTCCCGCAGTTCAATGAACTCCGGGACCTCACTTTACGGTCCGGGAGCTCACTTTACGGTCCGGGAGCTCACTTTACGGTAATTGACCTGTCATAATTGCCGTAAAGTGAGAGTCCCGGACTTCATTGAACTCCGGTTAACTTTCACGCCTGCACAGTCACACTGCAGGAACTTTCTCATGTCAGTGTGACTTTTTAACCCGTGAAGAGCAGTCACATCTCCTGATGTGACTGTTCTCCACTAGAGATCGACGTGGGACACTCGATTTTAAATGGATTCCGTCGGACAGGTGGTATTTTTGTGGTTTGTTATTTTATTTTTATTTACAGGTTATGGTTTTTTATTGGTAAGTATGGTTAAATTAAGAACATTAAAAAAAATTTTCTGTGTGTTTTTTTTTAATATTTCACTATAGGATTAATAATGGATCGGCGTCTTCTTGACGCCTCTCCATTATTAACCTGGCATAATGTCACCTGTCAATCAAAGGTGACATTAACCCTTTATTACCCCACATTCCGCCGTCACGGTGCGGGATGTGGGAAGAGAGGGGCTAAGTGCTGGAATTGGCGCATCTGATAGATGTGCCATTTCTGGGGTGGATGCGTGCTGATATTTGTAGCCAGGGGGGGCCAATATCCATGGCCCTTTCCTCGGCTATGAATATCAGCCTGCAGCTGTCGGCATAGCTTTTCTGGCTAAAAAATATAGGGGGACCCCACGTCATTTTTTTTGGTGGGGTCTCCCTATTGTAATAGCCATCAAAGGCTCTGCTGACAGCGGCGGGTTGATATTCATAGCCTGGGAAGATGAACCTCTTCCCAGGCTACAAAAAATCAGCACACTCTTGCTTGCTTTTCCTCTCTGGGCTTGAAAATTGGGCGTGAGCCCACGCCATTTTTTTTTCAAGTCCAGACAGGGACAAACAGCAACTACGTGTTGATTTTTTGTAGCCTGGGAAGAGGTTAATCTTTCCAGGCTATAAATATCAACCCGCCGCTGTCAGCAGAGCCTTTGATGAATAACAAAATATATGGGGACTAGAGTTGAGCGAAACGGGTCGAAAAAATTCAAAAGTCGCCGACTTTTGGCAAAGTCGGGTTTCATGAAACGAAACCCGACCCTAGGATGAGGTCGGCCACGAGGTCGGCGACTTACGCGCCAAAGTCGCGTTTCAAAAGTTTGTTTTGCGCTCTTTTTCAGCCAATCAGGATCAACGGACACTGTGGGCAACGTGATGACATAGGCACGGGTCACCACCATCTTTCAGAAGGGCATGCAAGTGATTGGCTTGCTTTGGTGGGCGTCACAGGGGGTATAAAAGGGCGTGCACGCCGACCGCCATCTTACTTCTGCCGATCTCAGTATAGGGAGAGGTTGCTGCTGATTCTGTAGGGAGAGCGTTAGGCAGGGAAGAAGACCAAAAAACTGCTTCTGCTGCTAGCGATTTGGCCTGCACAACACACCAGTCACTGTGTGTGCAGTGCAAGGGGAGACTATATAGTGGTGTATCAGTGGTGTTGGTTGTTGGGCTGCCTTCTAAGGCTTCCTGACAGGCTGGCATTGCTGTTTACCCACTGCTCCGCAAACTGCTTTTTTAAAAGCAATCCAATCTCCCTTATCCTCTAGTCACTTTGGTCACAGCTGTGCCATCGAGCCTGTCACATAGCACTCAGATATTCATTGGGCCTCAAACTGCTTTTTTAAAAGCAATCCCAATTTTTTTTTTTGTCCTGCTGAGAAGAAAAAAAAACTGCTTCTGCTGCTGATAGCAATTTGGCCTGCACAACACACCAGTCACTGTGTGTGCAGTGCAAGGGGAGGCTATATTGTGGTGTATCAGTGGTGTTGGTTGTTGGGCTGCCTTTTAAGGCTTCCTGACAGGCTGGCATTGCTGTTTACCCACTGCTCCGCAAACTGCTTTTTTAAAAGCAATCCAATCTCCCTTATCCTCTAGTCACTTAGGTCACAGCTGTGCCATCGAGCCTGTCACATAGCGCTTAGATATCAGTGGGCCTCACACAATCCAAAAGTGTCCAGTGTCCAAAAGTGCGTGCAGAGATTCAAAATCTCACTTATCCTCTAGTCACTTAGGTCACAGCTGTGCCATCGAGCCTGTCACATAGCGCTCAGATATTCATTGGGCCTCACACAATCCAAAAGTGTCCAGTGTCCAAAAGTGTGTGCAGAGATTCAAAATCTCACTTATCCTCTAGTCACTTAGGTCACAGCTGTGCCATCAAGCCTGTCACATAGCGCTCAGATATCAGTGGGCCTCACACAATCCAAAAGTGTCCAGTGTCCAAAAGTGTGTGCAGAGATTCAAAATCTCACTTATCCTCTAGTCACTTAGGTCACAGCTGTGCCATCGAGCCTGTCACATAGCGCTCAGATATCAGTGGGCCTCACACAATCCAAAAGTGTCCAGTGTCCAAAAGTGTGTGCAGAGATTCAAAATCTTACTTATCCTCTAGTCACTTAGGTCACAGCTGTGCCATCGAGCCTGTCACATAGCGCTCAGATATTCATTGGGCCTCACACAATCCAAAAGTGTCCAGTGTCCAAAAGTGTGTGCAGAGATTCAAAATCTCACTTATCCTCTAGTCACTTAGGTCACAGCTGTGCCATCGAGCCTGTCACATAGCGCTCAGATATCAGTGGTCCTCACACAATCCAAAAGTGTCCAGTGTCCAAAAGTGTGTGCAGAGATTTAAAATCTCACTTATCCTCTAGTCACTTAGGTCACAGCTGTGCCATCGAGCCTGTCACATAGCGCTCAGATATTCATTGGGCCTCACACAATCCAAAAGTGTCCAGTGTCCAAAAGTGTGTGCAGAGATTCAAAATCTCACTTATCCTCTAGTCACTTAGGTCACAGCTGTGCCATCAAGCCTGTCACATAGCGCTCAGATATCAGTGGGCCTCACACAATCCAAAAGTGTCCAGTGTCCAAAAGTGTGTGCAGAGATTCAAAATCTCACTTATCCTCTAGTCACTTAGGTCACAGCTGTGCCATCGAGCCTGTCACATAGCGCTCAGATATTCATTGGGCCTCACACAATCCAAAAGTGTCCAGTGTCCAAAAGTGTGTGCAGAGATTCAAAATCTCACTTATCCTCTAGTCACTTAGGTCACAGCTGTGCCATCAAGCCTGTCACATAGCGCTCAGATATTCATTGGGCCTCACACAATCCAAAATGTCCAGTGTCCAAAAGTGTGTGCAGAGATTCAAAATCTCACTTATCCTCTAGTCACTTAGGTCACAGCTGTGCCATCGAGCCTGTCACATAGCGCTCAGATATCAGTGGTCCTCACACAATCCAAAAGTGTCCAGTGTCCAAAAGTGTGTGCAGAGATTCAAAATCTCACTTATCCTCTAGTCACTTAGGTCACAGCTGTGCCATCGAGCCTGTCACATAGCGCTCAGATATTCATTGAGCCTCACACAATCCAAAAGTGTCCAGTGTCCAAAAGTGTGTGCAGAGATTCAAAATCTCACTTATCCTCTAGTCACTTAGGTCACAGCTGTGCCATCAAGCCTGTCACATAGCGCTCAGATATCAGTGGGCCTCACACAATCCACAAGTGTCCAGTGTCCAAAAGTGTGTGCAGAGATTCAAAATCTCACTTATCCTCTAGTCACTTAGGTCACAGCTGTGCCATCGAGCCTGTCACATAGCGCTCAGATATTCATTGGGCCTCACACAATCCAAAAGTGTCCAGTGTCCAAAAGTGTGTGCAGAGATTCAAAATCTCACTTATCCTCTAGTCACTTAGGTCACAGCTGTGCCATCGAGCCTGTCACATAGCGCTCAGATATCAGTGGGCCTCACACAATCCAAAAGTGTCCAGTGTCCAAAAGTGTGTGCAGAAATTCAAAATCTCCCCTGTCCTATAGACACCTTGTACCTTGTTTTACATACTATATAGTTTGTTGGATTTTGTCTACATTTCTACCAAAAATGAGGAAGGCTGGTGGAAGAGGCCGTGGAATTGGGCGGGGATTGGCAGCTGGTAATGATGGTGTTGGTGGTGGATCTGATGGTAGTGGCAAGAGCAAAATAGGACCGAATGCAGGAGGTGTTGAGCCTGCGTCATCGTCTGGCTACATAAGGCCTCGAACGCTTAGTTTTCTAGGAGTTGGCAAACCGCTTTTAAAGCCAGAGCATCAGGAAAAAGTTTTGTCTTACATTGCTGACTCAGCCTCCAGCTCTATCGCCTCCTCTTCTTCAGTTGTAAAAAGTAAAAGCACTGAGTCGTCATTGGAGGCTCATGTTCATGAACCACACCTTTCCTTGTGTCCTTCACCCCAACCAAGATTGAAGGATGACGCAGGCCATACTACTGATTACTCCATGGAGCTGTTTTCACATACCATGCCTGGATTATCAAGTGAAATGGTGAATTACCCAGGCCAAGATGAATCTGACATGGAGTGCACTGATGCACAGCCGCTGATGGATGATTCTGCTGGTACATTCACTCAGAGCACTACATTGTCCTCGCAGTGTACAGAGCCAGATTCTGACCCTGATGAGACTCAGGTGCCCCTTCCCGCACACTATACCACCATACACGGTGACACAGAGGAAGGTGCACATGACATAGAAGAGGAGGTGATGGATGACCCAGTTGTTGACCCAGATTGGCATCCATTGGGGGAAGAGGGTGCTGCTTCCAATAGCTCAGATGAGGAGCATCCACAGCAGACATCGACATCGCAACAGCTGTTATCTGGCAGGCCCGGAGCACTCCAAAGACAGGTTCCAAACATCAAAAGAGTTGCTGGACAACTTGTCCAGAGGGTCAAAAGATCACAGCGTGCTAGGCCGCAAAATGTCTGCCAAAGTAGGAAGAGTGCAGTGTGGCACTTTTTTGAACAAAATCCTCATGATCAGGCCAAGGTTATCTGTAAGAAGTGCGCAAAGACCTTTAGCCGAGGGAAAAATCTGAAAAATTTGAATACCAGTTGCATGCTTAGACATTTAATCAGCATGCACTTGCAAGCGTGGACACAACACCAAACCTCAAGTGCCACATGTGCAACTGATCACAACGAAGGTAGTCAGCAACGCTACATTGTTTCCCCCACTGTAAGCCCACCGGTTAGCACAGCAGCAAATGTTGAGGTGTCGTTGCAAGGCCACAGCAGTCAGGGAATCCCACTGTTATATCAACGAAAGACTGATTCTAGGCCATCAGAAAGAACACCAACTCCATCACCATCATCAACCCTCTCTCAGTCCGCCCTGTCCACCGCTACTTCCACCATATGCAGCTCTCAAGTCCAGCTCACCCTCCCAGACACTATGAGTAGGTCAAGAAAGTACTCAGTCTCTCATCCGCGTACACTGGGTTTGAACGCCCACATTGCCAAACTAATCTCGTTTGAGATGATGCCCTTTCGGTTGGTGGAAAGCACAGCTTTCCGCGAACTCATGGCCTATGCAGTACCACGCTATGACCTACCCAGTCGCCACTTCTTCTCTCGCAAAGCCATCCCAGCCCTCCACCATCATGTGAAAGACCGCATTGTCCATGCACTCAAGCAGTCAGTGAGCGGAAAGGTGCACCTCACAACTGATGCATGGTCCAGTCGGCATGGCCAGGGCCGTTACGTGTCCATCACTGCGCACTGGGTTAATGTGGTGGATGCAGGGTCCACAGGGGACAGCGGTGGTGGGACAGTGCTGCCTAGCCCACGGTATAGGAAACAGTTGGCTGTAGGCGTTCCACCCTCCTCCTCTTCCTCCTCCAGAAGCGAAAGCTCGTCCACAGAGCGCAGTCGTACGAGCACTCCATCTGCAGCTGCCACTGTTGCACACGATGTGTCCCCCTATCGAGCAGCTAGTGGAAAGCGTCAGCAGGCTGTGTTGCAGATGATGTGTTTGGGCGACAGACATACCGCCGAGGTGCTGGCCGAGTACTTGAAGCGACAAACTGAGTCATGGCTGGGCAGTGTACATCTTGAGGCAGGCAAGGTAGTTAGTGATAACGGCCGTAATTTTGTGGCAGCCATAGCCCTTTCAAAACTCAGCCACATACCTTGCTTGGCTCACACCTTGAACCTGGTGGTGCAGTGCTTCCTCAAAAATTATCCGGAGTTAACAGCCCTGCTCCAGAAGGTGCGAAGACTGTGCGCGCACATCCGACGGTCGCCTGTACACTCCGTTCATATGCAGAAGCTGCAGCGATTGCTCCACCTTCCCAACCACCGCCTCATTATCGACATTGCAACAAGGTGGAACTCCACCCTGCACATGGTGGAGCGGCTGTGCGAGCAGAGGCAGGCCATAATGCATTTGTGGGAGGATACACGGCCAGGCACTTTGAGAGCAGACATGGAGTTGACATGTCTGCAGTGGTCGAAGCTGAAAGACCTCTGTAAAGTCCTTCAGTGTTTTGAGGAATGCACACGGCTGGTAAGCGCAGACGACGCCATCCTAAGCATGAGCATCCCACTTATGTGTCTGCTCATGCAAACTTTGACGCACCTTAAGGAGCAGGCGTCTGCAGCCAATGTTGATGAGGAGGAAGAGGATGAGGGAATCCTTGATGACATTCAGCCATTGTCTGCTCAGGGACCTCTCCTGGATGAGGTGGAGGAAGAAGAGGAGGAGGAGGATGATGATGGGGATGATTACTTAGGGGAGGAGGATGCATCTCATGGGGCAAGTGAAAATGTTGGCGTGGCAAGGTCTGGTACAGGGTTTGTGCGTGACTGGAGGGATGTGGATTTGCCAGAAAGTGCTCCTCCAACCAGCACTCGCAGTGCATCATTGACACCGGGAACATTGGCCCACATGTCAGATTATGCCTTGCGGATCCTAAAAAGGGACCCCCGCATTGCCAAAATGATGAACGATGACGACTACTGGTTGGCCAGCATCCTGGATCCACGCTATAAAGGCAAATTCCAAAACATCATGCCACAGGAGAACCTTGACCTAATATTGGCTAATAAACAAGCAACTCTGGTAAATCGGTTGCTTGAGGCATTCCCAGCACACAGCAGCGGTGATGGTTCTCACACGAGCCGTACGGGCCAGGGGCAGCTTGGCATAGGTGTTCGTGGTGCACACAGCAGAAGTGGCGTTGGAGACAGGGGTTTCATGACAATGTTGTGGACTGATTTTTCAAATACAGCTCACACAACTGGTAATACTGCATCGATGGAAAGTGACAGGAGACAGCAGTTGTCAACCATGGTTACAAACTACTTTTCCTCCCATATCGATGTTCTCCCACACAGGTCATTCCCCTTTGACTATTGGGCCGGTAAACTGGACACCTGGCCTGAATTGGCACAATATGCCTTACAGGAGCTCGCTTGCCCAGCTGCAAGTGTGCTATCGGAAAGAGTCTTCAGTGCAGCTGGATCAATCCTGACAGAAAAAAAGACCCGTCTGTCAACCCAAAATGTGGATGATCTAACCTTCATTAAAATGAACCATGCATGGGTTTCCAAGGATTTTGTCCCACCTTCCCCTGATGACACATAGGGTGACAGAAAAATTGCTTGCTTTGGTCCACCTCTTCCTGGGACTTGACCTATTTCGCCTTTTGCATCAGCTGAATGTCCAACATCAACATATGCCACTTTCTAAAACTCCCTAACTGTGCTGCCTCCCCCCCCATGGCCGGGGTCACCACCTAGCGCACGACACCGTGCGAGTGCCGTTGCCCTGGACAGGTGGGTAGGCTGACTCTTGGGAGCGGGCACTGGCACAGGGTCCCTCATAGTGCAATCAAGTGTCTCTGACGGTGGTGGTGCACACCCGCCGTCAGACACACCGCTGTACTATGAGGGGCCCAGTGCCAGTACCGACGCCCACGAGTGGGCCCCCCTTGCTTGGGCAGGGCCCCAGCATTTGCAATCTTTACCTCTCCCTGCTCCTCCACTGTGTAATCTGGGCCGTCAAATCCATACTGTGCCTGACACCGTCTGAGCCTGCCTCCTGAGACATATATTTTGAATGTGTACGCTATCCATACATGTTATCCGGGGATACGGTACCCTTTCTAACCTTTGTGCAATCACGTGCAATCCATACTGGGCCTAACACCGTCTGAGCCTGCCTCCTGAGACATATATTTTGAATGTGTACGCTATCCATACATGTTATCCGGGGATACGGTACCCTTTCTAACCTTTGTGCAATCACGTGCAATCCATACTGGGCCTAACACCGTCTGAGCCTGCCTCCTGAGACATATATTTTGAATGTGTACGCTATCCATACATGTTATCCGGGGATACGGTACCCTTTCTAACCTTTGTGCAATCACGTGCAATCCATACTGGGCCTAACACCGTCTGAGCCTGCCTCCTGAGACATATATTTTGAATGTGTACGCTATCCATACATGTTATCCGGGGATACGGTACCCTTTCTAACCTTTGTGCAATCACGTGCAATCCATACTGGGCCTAACACCGTCTGAGCCTGCCTCCTGAGACATATATTTTGAATGTGTACGCTATCCATACATGTTATCCGGGGATACGGTACCCTTTCTAACCTTTGTGCAATCACGTACAATCCTTACAGGGCCTAACACCGTCTGAGCCTGCCTCCTGAGACATATATTTTGAATGTGTACGCTATCCATACATGTTATCCGGGGATACGGTACCCTTTCTAACCTTTGTGCAATCACGTGCAATCCATACTGGGCCTAACACCGTCTGAGCCTGCCTCCTGAGACATATATTTTGAATGTGTACGCTATCCATACATGTTATCCGGGGATACGGTACCCTTTCTAACCTTTGTGCAATCACGTGCAATCCATACTGGGCCTAACACCGTCTGAGCCTGCCTCCTGAGACATATATTTTGAATGTGTACGCTATCCATACATGTTATCCGGGGATACGGTACCCTTTCTAACCTTTGTGCAATCACGTGCAATCCATACTGGGCCTAACACCGTCTGAGCCTGCCTCCTGAGACATATATTTTGAATGTGTACGCTATCCATACATGTTATCCGGGGATACGGTACCCTTTCTAACCTTTGTGCAATCACGTGCAATCCATACTGGGCCTAACACCGTCTGAGCCTGCCTCCTGAGACATATATTTTGAATGTGTACGCTATCCATACATGTTACCCGGGGATACGGTACCCTTTCTAACCTTTGTGCAATCACGTACAATCCATACAGGGCCTAACACCGTCTGAGCCTGCCTCCTGAGACATATATTTTGAATGTGTACGCTATCCATACATGTTATCCGGGGATACGGTACCCTTTCTAACCTTTGTGCAATCACGTGCAATCCATACTGGGCCTAACACCGTCTGAGCCTGCCTCCTGAGACATATATTTTGAATGTGTACGCTATCCATACATGTTATCCGGGGATACGGTACCCTTTCTAACCTTTGTGCAATCACGTGCAATCCATACTGGGCCTAACACCGTCTGAGCCTGCCTCCTGAGACATATATTTTGAATGTGTACGCTATCCATACATGTTATCCGGGGATACGGTACCCTTTCTAACCTTTGTGCAATCACGTGCAATCCATACTGGGCCTAACACCGTCTGAGCCTGCCTCCTGAGACATATATTTTGAATGTGTACGCTATCCATACATGTTATCCGGGGATACGGTACCCTTTCTAACCTTTGTGCAATCACGTGCAATCCATACTGGGCCTAACACCGTCTGAGCCTGCCTCCTGAGACATATATTTTGAATGTGTACGCTATCCATACATGTTATCTGGGGATACGGTACCCTTTCTAACCTTTGTGCAATCACGTGTAATCCATACTGGGCGTGAGAACGGCTGGCGAGCTGTTAAGCAAGCTACAGCACCTGTGGTTTGCACACGTAAGTTTTTCATTTTTTCAGGAATGACGGTTAGGCCTAATTCCGGAACTGCAGTTGACCTGCACTTACTGGGAAATCATTGTTCGCGGGTAATAATTGTAATCAGTGATCCCCATCACTAACGTTGTTCAGCGGGTTATCTGCACCTGTAAGCGACAAACGCTGGCCTTTTCAGTGTAGCGCACATGCAGCCATGGACATGTAAGGGCATGACACACCAGTTATTGGCCAATCTCATGTTCCAGAGCCTCACGTGTCCCTCTAGTAAGCCGGACTCGGACCGCGGGGCATGACGGAGTCTCGTTCGTTAACGGAATTAAGCTTGCAATGTGTGCATCTGTTCTGTAGCTGGCATGGTTGAGGTTTCCCAGGTGGAGTCGAATTTAACCGTAGGCTCCTCTCCTGGTGGTGCCCTTCTGGACATTCCTTTAAGGTTCAGCTTTGCAACCATACTGCCCACGTAAAACAAACACTTTGCCTTCATGAACGCTGTTTGGAGGGTCATGACTCGTGGGAATAACGCCGCCCAATCAGTTAACCTGCTAGAGAGATCGTTCGTTGCTCCCAAGCATGACATCACACTCCCTAGGAAGAAGGTAATGCCACTGTGGCGACCGTACTCCTGGGGGCGACACAAGTGCACTGATGCCCAGCCACTGCTCGATGAATCTGCTGGTACATTGACCCAGACCACTACATTCCCCTCGCACGCTACACGGCCTGAATCTGACCCTGATGAAACTCAGGTTACTCTTCCCATATACAGTTCCATCTTACACGGTGACAAAGAGGAAGCTGCAGATGAAAGTGCAGGTTCGGCCCACCCGCCATCAGACACACCACCGTACTATCAGAGGCCCTGTGCCAGTGCCGTCGCCAACGAGTGTGCCCCCCTGCTTGCTCAGGATCACAGCACTTGCAAGGTTGAAATACTGTGCAGTGAGATGGAAGATGGGGATGACGAGGAGTCCAGACTAGTACAGGGATTCCCTAGCGAGGAGACTTATTTGATTGTTTTCAATGTTGGGACAGCAATTTTTGGGGAGCACTATACTCTGGAGAATGATAGATGGGGCCCACCATACACTGGAACATTCCAAAGGTGGACATCAGACACTGGAGCAGCATTTACAGGGCCCATTATACACTAGAGCATTAGAAATGGGGCCCATTATGTTTGGAGCATTATTTGGGCCCATAAGACAGTGGAGCTTCATCCATGGGGACCAACATATACTGTAGCATTATGTGGAGCTCATCATATACTGTTTCAAACATTATATGGGACCAATGATTCTGTATGGAGAAATAGATGGGCCTTGTCATGAGATGTAAAAAGTGAAGTATTTTTCATTGTACTATACCGCTATTTCTCTGCCGTATCAGAGCATGATGAGTTGTGGTATGTGTTAAAGGGGCGCTCTTTCGCCCAGGGCACATGAAAACCTGGAGCCAGCCCCCCCCCACAACTTTAGCCAAATAACCCCCATTTTTCAGTGCGTAACTTGTATTATGAAGTTAATTAAGGTTGACAAGTTTAAGTAAGAAGAATTGATGCTTTTGGCATTCAAATGGGCACTGTAGGTGTGTTTCCTGTCCTCCTCTCACTGCCGACTTTTATTCCCCATTGACTTACATTGGGTTTCGTGTTTTGGGACGACCCCGACTTTTCCCTATAATCGGACGATCTTGCTCGACCCGACTTTTGGAAAAGTCGGGTTTCACGAAACGAAACGCGACCCTAAAAAACCAAAAGTCGCTCAACTCTAATGGGGACCCCACGTCATTTTTTGGGTGGGGGGTCACATATTCTATTAGCCATCAAAGGCTCAGCTGATAGCTGGGGGGTGATATTCAAAGTCTGGGAAGATTATCCCCTTCCAAGAAAACCAAAAATCTGGCCCCAGTTACAGGATTTGCCGTTCTGGACTTGAACAAAATGGCGTGAGCCCATGCCATTTGGTTCAAGTGCAGAAGGGTAAACCAAGTAACTGAGGCCTGATTTTTGGTATCCTAGGAAGGGGATAATCTTCCCAGGCTATGAATATCACCCCCCAGCTGTTTTGAAAAAAAAACATCCATCGCGATCAAATTTGGAAACCAATTGAGGCCTGTATTTGGATAAACACCACAAATGAATGTGGAATCAATTTCAAATTCGCCTTAGTATTGTGTGTGGCCTCCATGCGCGTGTATCAGTTCACTACTACGCATCGCCCTCAAAATAAAAACCACCCCACACCATTATTAATAACCCTCTGCTAAAACGGTCATGCTGAAGGATGGCGCAGGCACCATGCTCACACTCTGCACATATGACATACATGACAGAGTGTGGAGACAACATACAGAATGATCTGTTGCCTGCAGCATCATAAAGCATGACATGTTTGGCACTGGGTCAGTAATGGTGTGGGGTGGATTTTCTTGGTTGGGCCACACAGCCCTCCCGATGCAGTTGGCCCTAGGTTCCACAATGCCAGATCTCATGTGGCTGGAGTGTGTCAGCAGTTCCTGATAGATGAAGGCAGTAAAGCCATGGCCTGGACTGTCCATTCCCCATAATCCAATTGACACCCTGGGACATCATGTCTTGCTCCATCCACCAATGTAACGTTGCAACTCAGACTGTCCAGGAGTTGACGGATAGGTGTGCCCGATGCTATCACATCGTGAGGGAAGTGTGTGTACGTGAGTGTGTGTGTGTGTGTGTGTGTATGTCATTTTGTGTATGCTAACAAACTAAATATGAAGATATAAATAACATATTCTCCATTACAGATAAGTGACATGCCAGCTATCTGGGACCTGGCCGATGAGGCCTACAAAGACAAATATACACGGGATATGTGTTGGTCCAGAATCTGCCGTCAGCTGTATCCTGAATTTGATGGGTACACCGGTGCCCTGCAGCAGAAAATTAGTAAGTAATTTTTGGTATGTTGTTTATACAGAACAACTCTTCATTTTTAAACGTATTGCACGGATCATAATGTGTTTTTTCTTTAAATTTTAGCTCATGATGTGAAGCAACGCTGGAGATCGGTGAGAGATCGGTTTCAAAAAATCCAAGCCAAGATTGGCACCAGTGGGTCTTCACCGGCCAAAATCAAATTCAGCCTCTATCAAGATATGTGTTTCTTGCTAACCAGCAGGACTTTGAGGAGGTGAATATTTAGATATAATTTGAATGTTGTTATGATGACTAAAATTTTAATTATCACTGAAAACTATGTTATCTTTTTTTATCACAGCACTGATGGAAACATTTTGCCTCCTGATGAAGATGCCAGCCAAGAGCCCGCAGGATCCACTGATTCAATGGATGGGTCTTCATTGTGTGGACCTGAGTCTCCATGTACTTCAGGTGTAGCGTCGGGTGCATCATGTTCAGGGACGGCATCTTGTTCAGAGACCCAAATTACTCCTGCCCCAAACAGTCAAACAGCTGCAAATCCGTTGACAGTAACCGAGCCACTGGCCAAAAAAAGCAAAGCCAAAACAAAAAAAAAAATGGACGAGACTACAAAAAGGGTTAATGACTCCATAGAGCTCATCAACAAATCTTCCAGGGAAGATCACTCGGATTTCTTTGGTGCCAGCATAGCCAGCAAAGCTCGGTTACTGTCAGCGGAAAGGCAGACTAAGTTTATGACAATAGTAAGTGCAATATTGTCAGAATTCGAAGACCCTTCCCCTATCGCACCATTAGCTGATATTGTAATGGGGGCCACACAAAGTGTTCGTGCAAGGTGTCCACCACCACCATTGCCGCCTCCACAACCACCAATGCCACGACCACCACCACCACAACAGCGTGATGACCAACGATATCAGCGTCCTCCCATGAACTATTCGTACTATGGAGATGTTAACTCGGAACATATGAGTTACAACCCAGATTACATCTTGCTAAACTAGTTTAGGGCATAAGGCAGGTCGTGGATGATAAAGTCCTCCATTACCTTCACAAGTTCTGCGTTGCTGACACCAGACCTGCTGTCACCGGTTTGTGATGCCATATTCGGACAACACTCGTGTTTGTTGCACCTTTTCTTTATTGTTGAAAGATTATATATTTTAAACAAAAAAAAAGACTATGTTGGTCATAAAGTCTTTATTGGTTTGATAATAAATTCATATTTTCACATTTTTTGATTATTATTTGTGGAAACCTATCACAAGGGGTATATAACATTGTTTTTGGGATAAAGAAAATCTAATTTGTCGCAATTGTCTTTGTCTTCACATCAGTTATCTGTAAAAAAAAAATTAAGTTACATCAGATACAGATTTATTTTACTGACCAAAGTTTTACATAACAAAATCTCGCCACATATGGGTAACTTACCTTCTCAAATCTTGGTATAGCACATGTGACCCTTTCCTGTACGTTCTGCCACAATGGGGTGTACCCACATTCTTCTGGTTCTCTTTCTGGCCTGCAAGTATGATAAAAAAATTTGGGTTAAAGTCCCGTGAGAGTCTACGACCCTCCAGCGCTGACGAAAACAATGTGACCTAAAGATATTTGGTACGTCGCTACATGGTCACTCAACAGGCAGATCAATTCAATTTACACAGCAACTATACGGCAAGCCGTAACAACCTCAGCGGTCATTGGGATCTTGTCACACAGCAGCTATTCTGGCGACTCCCGCCTGCGTCCCTGAATTCTGTGTCAGTGTCAACATCACAGTCGCTCATTGGCAGCAAACATAGTAATGCATGAGGCCAGCGGGACACTAGCGATCAAAAAATGGACAGGACATTGAAGCTCAATCAACAATATCCAGCAGGGGGACGGTCGCCCATATCCATCACATGTAGCAAGATTGCTGGCGAGGTCGCTGTTGCGTCACAACAGCTGTGATGTTTCAGCGATGTGGCTAGCCATCTCACTATGAGTGATGAGGACTCAAAAACAATATTTTTACACATAGTGTTGCTTACCTGGAGTCTTTGCTGATTCAGATAATCAAGCAATACTCCCAAAGCTTGGTGGTGTTGTGGCCTGCGTAACCATACATTAGTTTCACCTTGTTCTTCGCCATGCTGTGTGCTTCGTTGTTCACTCCGATCATTTTCAATGTTAGCAGTCATGATTATGAAAGTGTGCAGATTACAAAATGGAGAAAGAGGTCGGACTAGGAAATGACATCATTTTTTTTTTTGTATTTTGAAGTTTCTTCTCTTTATTTTGCTTTCAAAAAAGGCAGACAAATCAGGCAGAAAAACGCAAGCCAAACCGCACAAAAAATGCATGAAATCAGCATAGAAACTGCATGGTAAAGTGTTTGAAAAATGCAAGAAAACCGCATTCAAAAAAGCGCATCAAAAACGCATCAAAACCACAATAAAACCGCATCAAAACCGCAAACAATCCACCATGCGGTTTCTGCCAGCAGATGCAGTTTTTATGCAGAAAAATCAAACCAAAAATATGCAACGTCTGCACATGGCCTTAAAGGCAATTAAAGGGATATAAAAGCAAACGATTAACTCTTCTATATCAATTTCCCCCTTTTGTAAATGGTATAACCTTTGCCACAGGGTCAGGTGATGTCCACAAAGGAGCTACTGTCTCATGGGTCTAGTACCCATAAGGGGGCTTCCTACCTGTTTCGCCCATCCACCCTCAGTGTGGACACTCAGTTTCCCCATCAGCAATGGCTACCTGGGGTCTATGATACACTACAGAAGTTCAGCCTTAGATTCTTTTTTTATGCATACATTATTCAGTAGCTTAAGTAATACATATGTTAGCGCTTTTACGGCTACATAAAACAATAAGCAAAACAACAAAATTTGCATACAAGTCTGTACAATGCCAAAAATCCATCCTGCAAGGCCATTAACCCAATTTGCTGGATTTAGAAAAGAGAATGCGTTACCCCATCAGGAGTCTCTGCTTGCACTGTGCTGTTTTAACCATTGGTCTCTAAGTTCACCTATTTTGTCTATACTGGCCCTGGTCTGGAGATTGCCAGCAAGATCGATATAATTACAACAGGTGGGACCAATTATTTGACACATTCCTCCTTCTTTTGCTGTCAGGTAATCTAGTACTATAGTATGTTGGTTAGTAACTATGATTAATTGTCTCTGTATTGTATTAGTTTCATTAAGAACTTCAAGAATCTGGAAAATCTGATCGTCCAGGTAGTCGGTAGCTTCCACTAATTTATCCCACATTTGGGTTATGAAGGGGTATATTAGCATACTACTGAATATTTTATTTGTTATCCCCATTTCTACTAGATGCGGCCTACCATTTGGCCGGGGCTTATTGTCTGCAGCCCTTCTATACAAAGTGTGAATTGGAACTGCTGCTGTGTATATTTTACTATGAGGAACTATGAAAGTGGCTGGTGTCAGTTTGGCAAGAGTGCAGACCCCTCTTATGTCTGGGCTCACCCACCTGTAGGCATGATGTCCGCAAACCAAGGATACTCCTTCAGGGAGAACACAAACGTGACCAGGGGTCTGTATACATTGGTATAAACTCAAAAGTCCTGACATAGGCTTATGGGCACACCACGTATTATTCATTTGTTTTCCACTTATACCAGATACATTTACCCCTTTCTTTCCTTATTATTTTACCCGTAGATGCTCTACAGCCTTCAACACCATCCTGGTACACCGTCTCATTAGCCTGTGTTTGATCATGAGTGTATATGTGGAAGCAATTATTGTCCTTACCACAGGTGTTTGCTCCAGTGTGCTGAAGACTGAACCACAGTCCATCATTGGGAATGGGGTCTGAGTGGGGAATTTCAGTCCTCCTCCTGGCGACCATATTTCCGACATCTGAATCATATTCCCGCCACCACATTTGTACCTTAGACCGTGTTATAATAAACTGAAACCAGGGATTAGCGGCCCATCCGATTATAGCCAATGAGGCAGATATATCACGGGGCACATCTTTTCCCCAAAACCTAGATTGAGTCCCAGTCTCATTGTGTATGCAGTGTGGGGTTAATACCTTCCATGGTTCCAGAGGTAAGGCTAAGTATGGCATAGTCCTCGCAGATACTGTGCTGTGTGTACATATCCAACAGTCTTTCGGTTTCTGTCCTACATGTCCTTTATGAGAAGAGCAAGAAGCCGAATAAGTTGGTTGTCCCAGTCAGCATTAAAGAGTTTATCCTGTGTCTCTGCAGTGCGCAGTAACCCTGTCACTGTGAGCAAGGTGATGAGTATTACAGTCATTCTACTGTTGGCAGGACCTTCTTGCAGTGACTGGCGTGGATCCAGGTGGGCTTTCCCTCAAGTTTTACCGAGGTGGATGTGGTCAGCTGGACTTGGAAGGGGCCGTCAAATCGTGGGTCCAGGCTCCTTCTCACGTGTTTGCATATAACCACCCAATCACCTGGATTCAGCTGATGCACATCTGCACTGGCATTAGGATCTGGAATGGATGAGAACACATATTTATGCACCACATTAAGTCTTTCCTACAAGGCCTGGACATAGGCTGTCATAGAACCGTGTTGCATTTGTAGCACCTGTGGGAAGTACAGACCAGTCTTTGGTGCACTACCAAACAGGACTTCAAAGGGAGACAAACCTGTCTTTCTATTTGGAGTGTGTCTGACTGAAAAGCACTCTACCCAGCTCTTTCCTGTGTCTGCCATGGCCTTTTGAATTTTCAGTTTAAGTGTCCCATTTAGACTTTCCACTTTCCCACTACTTTGTGGCCTATATGGTGTATGAAATGCTTGCTGTACACCCGGGGCCTGCATGACTTCCCTCATTATTTCTCCTGTGAATTGTGTACCCCTATCACTCTCTATGGCTTCTGGGACACCATACCTGCAGATCAGTTCTTTCATCAGTTTGTCTGCAGTCGCTTTAGCAGTTGCACGTTTTACCTTATAGGCTTCCAGCCAACCAGAGAAGAGATCTACACATACTAGGACATTTGCATACACTCCTACCTTGGTAGCTGTATGTCGTCAATCTGCAGTCTCTGAAACGGGTAGAGAGGCCTAGGTGTCGCTTTCTTAGGGACTTTTACTGTTTTACCTGGGTAGTGCTGTGCACACATGAGGCATGATTGTACAAGTTTCGCGGCTGCGTAACTAAAACCAGGAGCGATCCAGAAGGCATCTACCATGGCACACATGTGACTTTTTTTGAGGTGTGAGTGGGGCCATGTGTTGCTTGCGCCATAACTGGGAACAGGGACTTCGGTAGGCACAACTTATCCTTATTCTCCCATACTCCGTTCGAGTTCAGCTCAGCTCCCAGTCTCCCCGGTGTACCTTCTCTGTTTGGGCAGCCTGTTGCTGGAGAGATTTCAGGACATCTAGGCTCAGTGTGGCTGGAATACGCTGACTCCCCGCCATCGTCCACTGCTCCCTAGGCCGCCTTGCTGCTACTTTAGCAGACTCATCCACCCTTCTGTTGCCCTCTACCTCCACGGAGTCACCTTTTGTGTGCTTTTACCTTGACAATGTCAACCTGGACTGGTAACATCAATGCCTCCATCAATTGTTTCACCTGCTCTGCATTTTTAATGGGCTTACCGGCTGATGTAAGGAATGCTCTGCTTCTCCAGATAGGGCCATAATCATGGGCTATTCCCCATGTATAATTCAAGTCTGTGTAAATATTAGCGACTTACCTGCAGCGGCTCTACACGCCTCAGTGTGTGCCTTCAACTCTGCCTCCTGTGCCGACATATGAGGAGGGAGTGGTACAGCTTGGATTACCTCATGTGAGGATGCTACTGCATATCCAGTGTAGAATCGTCCATCCTGGTGGTATCTGGAGCCATCTACAAAAAAAACCCCTCAAAATCTGCATTAGGAACAGTTCTATGCAGTCATGTTCATGCGTCATGTCAAAGTATTCTTCCTCACTTGCTAATACGGTCACCAATTCCCCCTTTTCTGAATCCACAGGCAGGAGGGTGGCTGGATTCAGAACGTTACATCTTTTGTGGGTGACATACTCAGGAATTAGTAGAGTACATGCAAGTCGGAGCTGTCTGGCCATAGACAGATGTTTTGGTAGAACTTGTATGAGTATGGAATGGATGTCATGTGGGAAATAAATTGTCAAAGGAGTGAGATCATAGGGGTCTGGTGACAAACAGTCATAAAGTGGTTGCAACATTTGTGAAGCAGGCCTTATCCAAGGCCTACAGTAGGTCACTAAGCCTAGGAAAGTGCGTAGATGTTGATGTGACCTGTGTAGAGGGAGATTTTGAATTGCCTGTTTCCTTTCTTCAGTCAGGTGTCTGGTACCTTCGGCAATATAATGTCCCAAAAATGTCACCTTTTGTTTGTAATACTGTAATTTGTCATCTTGCAGCCCTTTCCTGCTAAAAAAAAAACATAGCAAGGAAACTGTGGCTTCCCTGCAGGACCTCTGGTCCAGGCAGAACAGCAAAAGGACATCCACGTATTGTAATAGTACAATCAGCGGATGAGGTGATTGCCACTACTCAAGGATCCCTGCCATCACTGCTGAATAGATGGCAGGGGATTTCTTTTCCCCTTTATGGGAGGACTGTCCAACAATATTGTTTCTCTTTATGAGTAAAGGAAAAAGATACTGACAGTCAGGGTGCAGGGGTACAGAGAAAAATGCACCTGTTAAAAATCACTGACTGTAAAACATTTTGACATCACTGGGATCTGTGACAGTATTGTGTGTGTGTTAGGGACGATTGAGGTCACATTCACTGTATCATCATTAATAGCCCTTAAGTCATGAACCTTTCTGTAAGTGTCAGCAAACCCTTGAGTCCTTTTTTCCTAATGGGACACAAAGTGGTGTCGCAGGGGGAAGATCTTTGCACTAGAACCCCTGCCGTAACATATTCTCTAATATCTCTGCTGGGGCCATTGATTTGGCTAGGCTCAAGGGGTATTGCTTTAAACAAGGAGGAGTGGTTCCTTTTTTCAATTTAATCATGTCAGGGGGAATGGGCAGCCGACCCACATCAGTTTTTCCCCTTGCCCAAACAGTGTCTGGCACCTGTCCCATTTCTCCATCCTCAGGCATTTTGGTGTCAGGTGTTAGTTTCACTGCTTTTGTCATATACACCATTGCTGCAATCTTACACAAGGGTTTATCTGAGAGGGGACTTGTGACTGTAATACCCTCAGGAGAGTACTGTATGGTGGCCTGGATCGCACTCAGCACATCTGCTCCCAGTAAATTTATAGGGGTATTGTCACTAACAATAAGTTTTGTAAGCACCTCTTGGCTATCTCGTAATTTTAGTCTTATTTGTTTAGTCATAAGGGCTTCTGTCACTTGCCCCTCTACCCCCACACATTCCACAATCTCATTAGTAATCATGTCTGGCATTATCAAATCCTTGTGTACCACAGTCTCGGCTGCCCCAGTGTCAATCAAAAATTCTGCCTCTTTCCCTTCCGGCATTGTTATGGTGGTCATCAAGGCAGAACCAGGTCCGGAGGGGACAAGAACAGGGCACACATTTGTCACTGGGTTGCCAGTTTCCTAGTCTGTATGTGGAGGAGGTGGAAGATTGGTCTGCTTACTCTCCTTTATAGGGTTTTTGCAATGGCTGACGTAGTGCCCATTCTCACCACAATTCCAGCACCTCACTGTTTCTATGTCCCTAGGTCCCTTGCTACGTCTCCACTGTTTTCCTTGTGTTCCAGCATACATGACAGGTTGTCTTATCGTCCTTGTTTGTTCAACCACTTTAGCCACCTTAAGGAGGTCTTTCGGATCTACATATCTCCATTCAGGTCTGGCTGTCTGTACTGCGTCTCGTAAGTCTTTGTTCATACCGTCAATGAATGCATTCACCAGTATCTTAACATCGAGTGGGATTATGGGACTGTACCCCTTGTCTGCCCATTTCAGCTGTAACCGTCCAAAGTACATCTCTACACTCTCTCCTTTTTGCTGTGTCACGTCAGTCAGGAGAATGGACTGCTCTGATTGTTTCACTATAGCCCATTGTTTTAGCGATTCACAGTATGTCTCCCCAGACCGTGCAGATTTATCATCCATGCCCAAAGTTTGATCCTTTGTCACATCTGTATGTGTCTCAATTATGTGTCCTAGTACATCACCTGCCTTTGAACTCACCAAGCTCTCTAGGTCTGCCCAGGTACACATATATGCCCACTGTATTTCCTTTATTTGTCTATAAAATGGGAATGGTTGGTCTTCAGGGTCAGGCAACTGCTTCAACAAAGCTAGTGTGGCTACCCCAGGAGCATGGCCGCCACAGTGGCTTTGCCTTCCTCCAGGGAGGGTAAGGTCATGCTTGGAGGCAGTGAAGGGTCTCCCCAGCATTTAACCTATACATGTAACACAGTTCCACTCCAGGCCAGCAGGGGGGACTATGAACCAGAATTGAAGGGAGGAGTGCTCTCTGAGGGCCAAGAGGAAGGAGTGGTCAGTTAGTCTGCGGAGAGTGAAGTGTGCAGACGTGTGGAAGGAGCGCTGAGATAGAGCTGAGAGGAAAGGCTCATCCCCAGTGAGAGCGCATGAACTGGAGTCTGGTCTCCATGGTTGTATGGATGCTAATGATCCTGCAACAGACACCATTTGCTTTCACATTGCCAATGGGTTACTTTATCTATATATTCAGTAGTGATGTATCTGTGGCTCACTATACACTGCCATTTTTGTAGTGTCACGTTTTAGCTCTATTGTGCCTCATCTGTTTATAATAAAGATTTCTATCTTAATTTTTATATTGGACTCGTTACACTGTTTTTCATTGGTGTTGGTATATATATATACATACAGTGTGTCCTGCACTGTCTCATGATGTGCTGGAATCTTGATGGTGGTCACCAGTACATCCATTGTTAACATGTGGTTGACTAAGTTTTCCAGCTCATCTTGCTACCAATTATTCTTAACAGACACCAGAGGAGTAGGAGGCTGTAAATGCCCTACCCCCATCTAAGACTCGGAGGCACAACAGCACGGAGTGAGCCAAGAGAGGAATAGCGGCTACAGCTGTCTGCCATGCGAGGAGAGAGAGTAGAAGAGAATTGAGAGGAACTTCAGTGTAACTCAGTACTAGGAGTACTTCACACAAATAAGCGCTAGGAAGGAGACTGCACAGCCCATCTGCTGAGAAAGAATCCCTGAGTTGCTTCCAGGCTAGCCTTCTCCATTACCATCTGTAATCAGGACCCTGGACTGCGTTTATCAAGTAAAGGTACAGAAATTGCACCCCGCTGTGTCTTGTCTGCTTCCTACCTTTCCCGCACTGCTACATCCCCGTGCCAACCACATCTACACTGACCTGGGACTATAGCTTCACCTGTGGGGAGCTTTTACATCTCTGCTGCACCATACCATCAGTCCCAGCGGATCTGCATGCAGCGTCGGCTTAACACCTCCCTTGCCGAACACCATGGGTGGCGTCACAAACTATTCATCTAACTATATTCCACCATTCCCATTTTCCCCATTACTTGGGTGCCCAGGGCCACAGTCCGGGTCACTGCTGCTGTGACACATCCCACTGATACCGGCCCGGTACCGAGTACCCCACAGCCCTGGGAGGGCAACCCACTAGCTGGTAGAGGGGCTCCAGGGACAATACACCTGCATCTTTCTTATTCTAGTTGCCCTTCTAGGTCCTGATGTGGTTGGTCATCTGATGTCTACTGTCAGCTCACTCCTCAAAGGTCAATGTCCCCACTACCCACTATCCACACTATTATGTCACTACATATCATCTTGTCTGGACAGGATTTAGCGCAACTCGCTTAGGTCAGTAGCACAGGTCACACAAGTAGCTATTCAGTTTGGGTTTGTCTGAGTCTGATCACAGTGTTTACAAGTCCATCTGTTTTGTCTGGGTCTCTGGTTAAATTTTGCCAACCAAAACATTCATAATACACCTTCCATACTGCTGCACATTCTCAAACACAATTTATTCACTTGCTATTTTCTTCCCTTGTCTGTGCCTTTTTGTACATCCAAGCATTCGCACTCTGGTATTTTTGCCTTTTTCAATATTGGTCCCACATCTTTCACTGCTTCCTTTCCTTCTCTGTCTTTTACAATCTGCATAGCTGTCTTGGATCCCATTGGGGGCACCGACCGTACACAGAAAAAGTTGCCCATGGCTTCAACCTTTTTCTGCTGACAGCTCACCTTTCTTCTGAAATGCCCTTCTGTGTGTCTGGACCTCTGTCTTACAGCCCACACGTAGCAAGTCAGAGTGAGCCTGCCAAGGTGTAGCGGGAAGGCTCCTTGCCTCTCACCCGGTAGACCTACAGGATGTAACGAGAAGGCTCTCTGCCTCTCACCCATTAGATAAGCTGGCTAGAATAGGAATAGGCCTTTTTCCTTCCAGCCCAGCTCCATGGATTGTGGGAAGGCTACATCAACTTAAACAGCTCATCTTGCTTCTGAAATGCCCTTCTTTGTGTCTGGACCTCTGTCTTACAGCCCACACATAGCAAGTCAGAGTGAGCCTGCCAAGGTATATCCAGAGGGCTCCTTGCCCTCACCTCTCACCCACAACAAAAAAAAACGCTGACTAAAGTAAGAAGGCCCAGGTGTGATAGGCCTCTGACCTACTTTATCAGCCATACAGTCGGCTACCTCCTTTGTTGATCCACAATTTGCCATATAAATTAATCTCACAACTAGAAGCAGGTTCAAACATATTAATGACCAAACAATCACTTACAATTTCCTTCTAATTTAGGCACCATATTTTACTTTCAACTTCAACTTACAAAATTTCATTCCACTTCAATTAAGTACTGTTGCTTTAAAATGCACAAATCTTATAGCGAGCATTTCAGAACCACAGAGAATCTGAGCGCAGCTCTGTGAATCCTCTTATTAAGGTACTGTCACACTTAGCGATGTACCAGCGATCCCGACCAGCGATATGACGAAGTCAGGATCACTGGTACATCGCTAAGTGGTCGCTAGTGAGCTGCCACACAGGCAGATCTCACCAGCGACATCGCAGGGGTCGGAGGTCGCTGCTTACCTGTCAGATGAGGCGATCCTGATGACCTCCCGCCCGCGACCACGCATCACTCGTCGTCACAGCAGGAAGCTGACGACGAGAAACGACCCAGGACGTTCTCGCGCGATCAGCGATAACCAGCGGGGGAGCGGTCGGAGGTAAGTATCAGACATAGCGATATCGCTAGCGATATCGCTATAACGTCACAAAAACCAGTGATGTTATAGCGGTGTGACAAGCCCTTTAGACACTCAGCAGAGATAAGACGAGGGGAGCGAGAGAAGGGGAGAGAGGAAACCACGCAGCACCATCCTTCCCCCTCCCATCAGAATGTAGTGTCCTTAACAGAGTAACAGAATGCCATAGCTCTTTAGACTTAATCAAAATCAATTTCTACAAGAAAAACTCAAAATCACAGGATTTCACTGTAAGAGCAGATAACTGTATAATGTGAGTAACTCCGCCTTGCCCTTTTATGGCCAAATGCATTCAGGAAACTTTACAATGTAATGCCACATATAACACGAGCTACATCATTACTCAGTTCATTCAGTCTCAGATGTAGATTTGAAATATCTATAACGCATCTGTCCGGGATTCCACCACAACTAGAAAGGTAACAAATCTCTTGACACAAAAATGATGTGTGATGATTCATTCATACGTGATCATTCAGGGATTTTTTTTTCCTCTAATTTTTCAGCGGTCAGTTGATTTTACAAAGAGAAGATAAGAAAAATCCCTTATCTCAATTACTCATCTCTCATTTCATTCAGAGGTTCTCATAGACATATATACAAGGATTCACACAGCCTGCCTATCTTGCACTTTGGATATTTGACACCTTAACCTACAGCCGTGTCGTGTCCACTGACACTCTGAGAACACCAAAGCCAACTTCTTAAACAACAAGAATCAATGAAAACCAGAGCAACCAAAAACCACAGCCCTATACAAAATACAGCCTCATATGATTTATGTCCAATCCAAAATAGACGCTGCACAGAGTCTATCCCAGGCTCTGTGCTACACAGTACACCAGTACACAAACAGTTAGTATATTAGTATATTACCAGAACAGATTGACAGATAATACAGATGACAATTATTATCTTTTACTCTATTATTCAACTCTCAAACGGACATACTCACTAGAGTTGAGCGAAATGGGTCGAAAAATTTCAAAAGTCGCCGACTTTTGGTAAAGTCGGGTTTCATGAAACGAAACCCGACCCTAGGGTGAGGTCAGCCACGAGCTCAGCGACTTTAGCACCAAAGTCACGTTTCAAAAGTTTGTTTTCCGCCCTTTTTCAGCCAATCAGGATCCACGGACACTGTGGGCAACGTGATGACATAGGCAGGGGTCACCACCATCTTTCAGAAGGGCATGCAAGTGATTGGCTTGCTTTGGGGGGCGTCACAGGGGGTATAAAAGGGCGTGCACGCAGACCGCCATGTTACTCATGCTGATCTCAGAATAGGGAGAGCTGCTGCTGCTGCTGATTCTGTAGGGAGAGCATTAGGCAGGGAAGAAGACACCAAAAACTGCTTCTGCTGCTAGCGATTTTGCCTGTACAACACACCAGTCACTGTGTGTGCAGTGCAAGTGGAGGCTATATTTTGCTGGATCAGCTGTGTTGGTTGTTAGGCTGCCTTATAAGGCTTCCTGATAGCTGCATTGCTGTTTTCCCACTGCTCTGCAAACTGCTTTTTTAAAAGCAATCCAAATTTTTTTTTTGGTCCTGGTGTGGTACTGAGCGTGCATTTTTTCACACCATACAGCGGTGTACACTCCTCACACAGTACCGTGTAACGGCTGTTATCACGGCCACAGTGAAGCTATCTGTGTGTGACTCTGTAAGGATAAGTCGAGGACATGTTCCGTTCTTACAGACCTCCACCTTCTAGATTTGTCTGGTTTCCAAACAGTTAAGTATAGTTGCTGTTTGATCACATTCAAAACTATAGAGAGACAGCGTGTGTCAGTCCGTATACTTAAAAAACACGGAGCTTGACAATTTTACGGACACCGGACAGCGGTGTACGCGCACGCTCCTCTCTCAGTACCGTGTAACGGCTGTTATCACGGCCACAGTGAAGCTATCTGTGTGTGACTCTGTAAGGATAAGTCGAGGACCTGTTCCGTTCTTACAGACCTCCACCTTTTAGTTTTGTCTTGTTTTCAAACAGTTAAGTATATTTGCTGTTTTATCACATTCAAAACTATAGAGAGACAGCATGTGTCAGTCCATATACTTAAAAAACACGGAGCTTGACAATTTTATGGACACCGGACAGCGGTGCACGTGCACGCTCCTCTCTCAGTACCGTGTAACGGCTGTTATCACGGCCACAGTGAAGCTATCTGTGTATGACTCTGTAAGGGTAAGTCGAAGACATGTTCCGTTCTTACAGACCTCCACCTTCTAGTTTTGTCTTGTTTTCAAACAGTTAAGTATATTTTCTGTTTGATCACATTCAAAACTATAGAGAGACAGCGTGTGTCAGTCCATATACTTAAAAAACATGGAGCTTGACAATTTTATGGACACCGGACAGCGGTGTACGTGCACGCTCCTCTCTCAGTACCGTGTAAAGGCTGTTATCATGGCCACAGTGAAGCTATCTGTGTGTGACTCTATAAGGATAAGTCGAGGACTTGTGCCGTTCGTACAGACCTACACTCTAGGGAGATTCCTATTCTGCCCAATTCTATATACACCTTGTAGTTTGTCATACACTAGCCAATTTCTGCCTGTGACATAGCGGTGTGATATTCACTGGGCCTCACACAATCCAACAGTGTCCACAAGTGTGTTCAGAAATTCTACATCTCCCCTGTCCTATAGTGACATTTTTCACACCTACGACATTGAGCCTGTGACATAGCGGTGTGATATTCACTGGGCCTCACACAATCCAACAGTGTCCACAAGTGTGTTCAGAAATTCTACATCTCCCCTGTCCTATAGTGACATTTTTCACACCTGCGACATTGAGCCTGTGACATAGCGGTGTGATATTCACTGGGCCTCACACAATCCAACAGTGTCCACAAGTGTGTTCAGAAATTCTACATCTCCCCTGTCCTATAGTGACATTTTTCACACCTGCGACATTGAGACTGTGACAAAGCGGTGTGATATTCACTGGGCCTCACACAATCCAACAGTGTCCACAAGTGTGTTCAGAAATTCTACATCTCCCCTGTCCTATATACACCTTGTACCTTGTTTTACATTACTATATAGTTTGTGGGATTTTGTGTACATATTTACCAAAAATGAGGAAGGCTGGTGGAAGAGGCCGCGGAATTGGGCGGCTGTTGCCAGCTGGTAATGATGGTGCTGGTGGTGGATCTGATGGTAGTGGCAAAAGCAAAATAGGACCGAATGCAGGAGGTGTTGAGCCTGCATCATCGTCTGGCTCCACAAGGCCTCAAAGGCTTAGTTTTCTAGGAGTTGGCAAACCGCTTTTACAGCCAGAGCTTCAGGAAAAAGTTTTGGCTTACATTGCTGACAGCCTCCAGCTCTGTCGCCTCCTCTTCTGAAGTTGTAAAAAATAAAAGCACTGAGTCGTCATTGGAGGCTCATGTTCATGAACCACACCTTTCCTTGTGTCCTTCACCCCAACCAAGATTGAAGGATGACGCAGGCCATACAACTGATTACTCCATGGAGCTGTCTTCACATACCATGCCTGAGTTATCAAGTGAAATGGTGAATTACCCAGGCCAAGATGAATCTGACATGGAGTGCACTGATGCACAGCCACTGATAGATGATTCTGCTGGTACATTCACTCAGAGCACTACATTGTCCTCGCAGTGTAATGAGCCAGATTCTGACCCTGATGAGACTCAGGTGCCCGTTCCCGCATACTATACCACCATACACGGTGACACAGAGGAAGGTGCACATGATATTGAAGAGGAGGTGATGGATGACCCAGTTGTTGACCCAGATTGGCATCCATTGGGGGAAGAGGGTGCTGCTTACAATAGCTCAGATGAGGAGGAGGAGCATCCACAGCAGACATCGACATCGCAACAGCTGTTATCTGGCAGGCCCGGAGCACTCCAAAGACAGGTTCCAAAAATCAAAAAAGTTGCTGGACAGCTTGTTCAGATGGTCAAAATAGCACAGCGTGCTAGGCCGCAAAATGTCTTCCAAAGTAGGAAGAGTGCAGTGTGGCACTTTTTTGAACAAAATCCTCATGATCAGGCCAAGGTTATCTGTAAGAAGTGCGCAAAGACCTTTAGCCGAGGGAAAAATCTGAAAAATTTGAATACCAGTTGCATGCTTAGACATTTAACCAGCATGCACTTGCAAGCGTGGACACAACACCAAACCTCAAGTACCACATGTGCAACTGATCACAAAGAAGGTAGTCAGCAACGCTACATAGTTTCCCCCACTGTAAGCCCACCGGTTAGCACAGCAGCAAATGTTGAGGTGTCGTTGCAAGGCCAAAGCAGTCAGGGAATCCCACTGTTATATCAACGAAAGACTGAATCTAGGCCATCAGAAAGAACACCAAGTCCATCACCATCATCAACCCTCTCTCAGTCCGCCCTGTCCACGGCTACTTCCACCATATGCAGCTCTCAAGTCCAGCTCACCCTCCCAGAGACTATGTCATTGTAAAACACAACTGTATAGTGTGCAGTGACAGGGGAGGATATATTTGTGTGCAGCAGCTCTGTTGGTTATTAGGCTGCCTTATAAGGCTCTCTGATAGCTGCATTGCTGTTTGCACACTGCTGTGCAGAGTGCTTTTTTAAAAGCAAAAATATTTTTATTCCTTTATTCTGCACAGCTACCAATCCTTCATTTTTTCACACTTTTTTGTGCAGCAGCTCTGTTGGTGATTAGGCTGCCTTATAGGCTCCCTGATAGCTGCATTGCTGTTTGCACCCTGCTGTGCAGACTGCTTTTTTAAAAGTAAAAATCCTTTCATTCCTTTTTTTTCTGCACAGTAGATACTGGGCGTACATTTTTTCACACACCGTATAGAGGTGTACGCTCCTCACACACAACCGTGTACCGGCTGGTATCACGGACAAATACATGCAATGTGTGTGTGACTCCATAAAAAAATACATGGAGATTAACATTTTTCCATACATACACCGTATAGAGGTGTCCGATTATCAAACAGTATCGGATATCTGGTGTTTTTATTAATGTCACATCTTCACAAAGTCAGCGTGTGTGTGTGACACTCTTTAAATACATATACGGACATTTCCATTTCTTTATACACCATATTGAGCAGTCCGATTCTCAAACAGTATCGGATATCTGGTGTTCTTATTACTGTCACATCTACACAGAGTCAGCGTGTGTTAGGAGTCGGATTCCTGCGTTTATTCAGCAGGGATCCAGATCCTCACATTCTGCACTCTCCTCCTATTTTTCCACTGCAGAGGAGATTGCAGAGGAGATTGCCTTGCTGCAAATCTCTCCTGAGGCAAAGTCCTTCTGTCCTCTTACTGAGCATGCTCATAGGATGATCTCCCATTGGAGATCGGGAGTCATGTGCTCAGGTCCCGCTCCAGTTCTCATTGGTCCATCTCAGAGATCTGGAAGCGTGCAGAAGGTCCCGGCTGCTATAAAAGGCGCTCATGGCTGTTCCGCCATGCGCTAGTATAGACTTACTTGCTGCTGTGTGTATGAGGACGGATGCATGATTCTGGTGACTGACTCATTTGAAACCCCTTCCCTCTGATATTATGCATGTGAATAGGGACTAAGTTAGTTTCAGCGCCAGCGCTCCTCTGCTTCAACTTGCACAGCTGCTAGCGTCCGACATTGCACTTGCGCCTTGCCTTTGTTGTTTGGAGGCAGTGTTAATGCCGCGCTGCAGTAGCAGCCTCCTTTGCGTTCACAGTTGCAACGCCGCGCACACGGTAGGTCTAGACGGACATAGTGCCGCCGTCTTGGGCTACTCCTGTGACCATATACCGTGTGTGCGTTTTTTACTGAGTACTGTGACTACAACAGGCTCAGTTATTTGTGTTTGTACTTTAGGCATCTACATGAGTTTAACTGAGATTGCTCTGCGCACCTGGGTGGAGTTTAACCCTGTGTGCAATTCCGCCATATTGCTCCTGCCACCACTTAGCAGCGATTATTTCACCTACTGCATGGTGGACCCCGAGCGACGAACGCACTTTATTTGTATTTTTATTTAGTGCGTTCCGCCATTCCTAACAGCATGTGTGACACTCCTTAAATACATATACAGACATTTCCATTTCTTTATACACCGTATTGAGCAGTCCAATTCTCAAACAGTATTGGATATCTGGTGTTTTTATTATGGTCACATCTACACAGGGTCAGTGTGTGTGTGTGTGAAATTCCGTAAATACATATACGGAGATTGACAGTTTCACTAACAACGTATACAGCTGTACACCTCTGATGCAGTACGGTATATCTACTTGTTGGATTACAGTGAAATACATATTGGGTGAGCATCTGTGACTCACAAAATATATACGGAGATTTCACTTCTTACATACACCTTACACAGCTGTACGCTACTCATACAGTACCATTTCTCTGCTGGTATTTTTGGTACATTTTCCCAAACATGAGGAAGTCTGGTGGAAGAGGATGCGGACGTGGGCGAGGGGGCGCAGCTGGTACTGATGGTGGTGGTGGTGGTAGTGCATCGGCCCGTTCTGGCAAAAGCACAATAGCAGCTGAGGCAGGAGGTGTTGAGCTTGCATAATTGTCTGGCACAAGAAGGCCTTTAAGGTTCCCTTTTCTGGGAGTAGGTAAACCGCTTTTAAAGCCGGAGCATCAGTAACAGGTTTTGGCTTACATTGCCAAAACAGCCTCCATCTCTATTGCCTCCTCTTCTGAAGTTACGAAAACTGCAAGCACAGAGTCGTCAGTGCAGGCCTCTGGTTAGGAACCAAACCTTTTGTTGTGTCCTTCACCCCCACCAAAAGTGAAGGATGCTGCAGCACACACTTCAGATTAATCCATGGAGCTCTTTTCACATACCATTCCTGGGTTATCAAGTCAAATCCAGAATTCCCCAGTCCAAGATGAATCTGACATGGAGTGCACTGATGCACAGCCACAGCCAATTTGTACCATAGTAGGAAGGGTGCAGTGTGGCACTTCTTGAACAAAATCCTACTGATGACGCAAAGGTTATCTGTAAGAAGTGCCGAAGGACCTTTAGCAGAGGGAAAAATCTAAGAAATTTGAATACCAGTTGCATGTTTAGACATTTAACCAACATGCACTTGCAATCGTGGATGGACTACAAAAGCTCAGGTAGCACATGTGCACCTGCTCCGACTCAAGTTAGCCGGCAACGCTCCATTGCTTCACCAACTGTAAGGCCACCGCTAAGCCCACCATCATCAAGAAATGTTGAGGTGTCGTTGCTAGGCCAAGCCAGTCATGCAAACACAATATTTTCACAAGGAAACACTGAATCTAGGCCATCAACACCCTCACCATCACCAACCCCTTCTCAGTCCGTCATGTCCAATGCTAGTTCCCCCATATGCAGCTCTCAAGTTCAGCTCACCCTACCAGGCACTGAGTAGGACAAGAAAGTACTCAGTCTCTCATCTGTGTACACTGGGTTTGAACACCCACATTGCCAAACTAATCTCGTTAGAGATGATGCCCTATCAGTTGGTGGAAAGCGCAGCTTTCCGCGAACTCATGGCCTATGCAGTACCACGCTATGACCTACCCAGTCGCCACTTCTTCTCTCGCAAAGCCATCCCAGCCCTCCACCATCATGTGAAAGACGGCATTGTCCATGCACTCAAGCAGTCAGTGAGTGGAAAGGTGCACCTCACAACAGATGCATGGTCCAGTCGGCATGGCCAGGGCCGTTACGTGTCCATCACTGCGCACTGGGTTAATGTGGTGGATGCAGGGTCCACAGGGGACAGCGGTGGTGGGAGGGTGCTGCCTAGCCCATGGTATAGGAAACGGTTGGCTGTAGGCGTTCGACCCTCCTCCTCCTCCTCCTCCGCCAGAAGCGAAAGCTTGTCCACAGAGCGCAGTCGTACGAGCACTCCATCTGCAGCTGCCACTGTTGCACACGAGGTGTTCCCCTATCGAGCAGCTAGTGGAAAGCGTCAGCAGGCTGTGTTGCAGATGATGTGTTTGGGCAACAGACACACCGCGGAGGTGCTGGCCGAGTACTTTCAGCGACAAACTGAGTCATGGCTGGGCAGTATACATCTTGAGGCAGGCAAGGTAGTTAGTGATAACGGCTGTAATTTTGTGGCAGCCATAGCCCTTTCAAAACTCAGCCACATACCTTGCTTGGCTCACACCTTGAACCTGGCTGTGCAGTGCTTCCTCAACAATTATCCGGAGTTAACAGCCCTGCTCCAGAAGGTGCGAAGACTGTGCGCGCACATCCGACGGTCGCCTGTACACTCCATTCGTATGCAGAAGCTGCAGCGATTGCTCCACCTTCCCAACCACCGCCTCATTATCGACATTGCAACAAGGTGGAACTCCACCCTGCACATGGTTGAGCGACTGTGCGAACAGAGGCAGGCCATAATGCATTTGTGGGAGGATACACGGCCAGGCACTTTGAGAGCAGACATGGAGTTGACAGGTGTGCAGTGGTCGAAGCTGAAAGACCTCTGTAAAGTCCTTCAGTGTTTTGAGGAATGCACACGGCTGGTAAGCGCAGACGACGCCATCCTAAGCATGAGCATCCCACTTATGCGTCTGCTCATGCAAACTTTGACGCACCTTAAGGAGCAGGCGTCTGCAGCCAATGTTGACGAGGAGGAAGAGGAGGAGGGAATCCTTGATGACATTCAGCCATTGTCTGCTCAGGGACCTCTCCTGGACGAGGTGGAGGAAGAAGAGGAGGAGGAGGATGATGATGGGGATGATTACTTAGGGGAGGAGGATGCATCTCGTGGGGCAAGTGAAAATGTTGGCGTGGCAAGGTCTGGTACAGGGTTTGTGCGTGACTGGAGGTATGTGGATTTGCAAGAAAGTGCTCCTCCAACCAGCACTCGCAGTGCATCATTGACACCGGGAACATTGGCCCACATGTCAGATTATGCCTTGCAGATCCTAAAAAGGGACCCACGCATTGCCAAAATGATGAACGATGATGAATACTGGTTGGCCAGAATCCTGGATCCACGCTATAAAGGCAAATTACAAAACATCATGCCACAGGAGAACCTTGACCTAATAATGGCTAATAAACAAGCAACTCTGGTAAACCGGTTGGTTGAGGCATTCCCAGCACACAGCAGCGGTGATGGTTCTCACACGAGCTTGGCAGAGGTGTTCGTGGTACACACAGCAGAAGTGGCGTTGGAGACAGGGGTTTCGTGACAATGTTGTGGACTGATTTTTCAAGTACTGCTCACACAACTGGTAATACTGCATCGATGGAAAGTGACAGGAGACAGCAGTTGTCAACTATGGTTACAAACTGCTTTTCCTCCCATATCGATGTTCTCCCGCACAGGTCATTCCCCTTTGACTATTGGGCCGCTAAACTGGACACCTGGCCTGAATTGGCACAATATGCCTTACAGGAGCTCGCTTGCCCAGCTGCAAGTGTGCTATCGGAAAGAGTCTTCAGTGCAGCTGGATCAATCCTGACAGAAAAAAGGACCCGTCTGTCAACCCAAAATGTGGATGATCTAACCTTCAGTAAAATGAACCATGCATGGGTTTCCAAGGATTTTGTCCCACCTTCCCTTGATGACACATAGGTTGCCAGAAAAATGGCTTGCTTTGGTCCTCCTCCTATTCCGTGAACTTGACTTATTTCGCCTTTTGCAGCAGCTGAATGTCCCACATCAACATATGCCACTTTGTAAACAGCCCTAACTGGGCTGCCCCCCCCCCATGGCCGGGGTCACCACCTAGCGCACGAAACCGTGCGAGTGCCGTTGCCCTGGACAGGTGGGTAGGCTGACTCTTGGGTGCGGGCACTGGCACAGGGTCCCTCATAGTGCAATCAAGTGTCTCTGACGGTGGTGGTGCACACCCGCCGTCAGACACACCGCCGTACTATGAGGGGCCCAGTGCCAGTACCGATGCCCACGAGTGTGCCCCCCTTGCTTGGGCAGGGCCCCAGCATTTGCAATGTTTACCTCTCCCTGCTCCTCCGCTGTGTAGTCTGGGCTGTCAAATCCTTCACTGGGAGTGCCACTACAAATTGATTGAACTGAAAGATGATGGTTAAGATGTAGCTCTGCCCTGTCCTGCTGGCCAGGCTCTAGCTCCAGATGATCAATGGCTTCCATTTCTTATGGACGTCGACTCACAATGACATGCAGTGGTGGTTTATCATCAGCTTTCACAGTTTTCCTACTCACAAACGTGTGACATTCCGGCGCACATTTTAAAATATGCCCTCTCATGCCAATGAAATAGAATTGTCTACGGCCTGTGGCTTCTGTCTTTTGCACTCCAAAGTTACGTGACAGATCATGATAGCCAGTGAGCACCATGTTTGCATCGCTCCCTGTGATAAAAATTTGATTGAGATGAGTAACAGTGATGGAATCAACGGATGTGCGATACAGCAAGACTTTATTCACAAAAAAATGTTTTCACTGTCTCAACACACAAATTAATTGAGGGTCAGCATCGCCTATGAGAATTGTGACAGAAGTTTTTCCCGTGAATAGTAATTCCTAGATTTCTGCAATCACTAGCCTTTATGTCAGTAATTGTATGCATCTCATTTCCTATTGCGGAGAGGCTGGACTGTATTACTGAGACAGAAATATATATGAAGATTTAAAAATAACACCAAAAGTATATAGTTGTGTATGCCTCAAATGCATTTCCTTTTTTCCACTTTTTAGATTGCTGTGTAATCCATACTGAGAACACGAAGATTTTACATGTTTAAACTATGCTATATATACCTGCTATCCAGTGATAAAGTACCCTTTCTCAACTTTGTACAATCTGGTCAAATCCATACTGGGCCTGAGAACATCTGAGTCTGCCTCCACGGGTGACACTGACTTCCTAATGAATTCTCTTACCAGATTCTCCTGGATGTACTGTCTCCGGGAGAGATCATAGATAAACTCGACCCCGGGGAGGCTCTGCACCAGGCAAGAGGTCAATAGGACAGTCATAGGGGCGGTGAGGCGAAAGAGTCTCCGCAGCCTTTTTGGAGAACACGTCCACATAGGGCCAACAGTGCTTTGGGAGAGAGGAAAGATCAGCGGGTACCTCTGTAGTAGCAACCTGAACGCACTCCCTCCAACATCTGCCCTCACAAGATTCACTCCATCCCAAAATTCTCCCTGTGGACTACTCTATATGAGGAGAGTGGTAACGTAGCCAGGGTATCCCTAACAGGACCTCATAAATTCCCCCCGGAATGACAAGCAGAGAGATTATCTCCTGATGGGAAGGCAACATAGAGAGAAAAAATGGGATGGCTTGATGTGTTATCTGTGAGGGCATTGTTGACCCATTTACCACTCGCACGGTCACTTGTTTGGCGAGCATCACTAGGGGTATTGCGTGCCGTTGGGCAAAGGCAGATGACATGAAGTTGCCCTTCGCCCCGGAATCCACGCAATGCTCGACCGTATGAGTGGATGGGCCAATGGTTATTGTCCCCTTGAAGGTCAGTTTGGAGGAAAACGCCGCTGTGTCTAGTGAACCTCCTCCTATAGTCACTAGACGTGGTCATTTTCACGACCGCTGGCGACATTTTCTGGCATAATAGAAGGAAAAACACTGTGAGCACAACTTAAGTAATGGTGCTAAAGGTTAGGTTCCCCAACCAAGTAGTTATAAGTTATAAACCTAGCACTTAACTTTAGGATATTCAGAAGAATATTTATTGTAGTACGTAAAAAAAAAAAGTTTCGGTCAAATTTTGACCTTCTTCAGTTACGTACTGTACTAAATACGTGGCAATAGGTAATAAACCTATTGTGAAGATTCATGTGCTCTTAATTGGGGTGGTCCGTCCCACTGCCTTTTGTAGTATGCTTATAGAAGCCAGTTGTCATGTGTACCCGTCCTGTGTGACACAATCCGCAGGTCAGTAACTAAAACAACAAAACTGGCATGTGTAACTGTCCTGTGTGACACGACCCACAGGCCGGTAACTGAAACAACAAGACACAGGGAAGGGGAAACAGTTACAATGGTGTGCCCTGCGATAGGGAACGGGGACGTGGAGACCTCCTGCACTCCCCCGAGTCAGTGTCCCTCACACTCCTAACGTTCCCAATACAGGCTCCTCACCTATCAACGAGCCGGATACCTGTCACCCTAGCACACCTTACTCCTATCCCTTGCTAGGGAGCTGGGTGGTGCAGGCACTGGCCCCACCACTATACTAATACACACCAGGGAGAAATACAAACAGGGGAAACACCAAAAACACTTATCTTTCTCTGCTGCAGCACCAGGCAGCAGAGTGCATCACCGGATTAACTTTTCGCAGTGGCTCGACACCTCAGAACCAGCTGACACCTTCACCATCTCACGCTGCTGCGGACACCAGGCAGACAGAGTTCAACACCAGTTTCAGCAGTGGCTCCAACCTTCAAGCCAGCTGCTAACTTCACCAGGTTTCTGCAGCGGCTTCACACCTCAGCCAGCTGCTCCCTTCACCGTGGTTGGAATCCCAAAAAGACGCTATCACCAACACCTGCTCATAGACCATGTGACCCTATATAGAAAAAGGGAATGGTCAAATGATCAGGGGCCAAAAGCTACCATAACCCCAGTGACCACCGGGGGCAAAAGGCAAAGCAAAGAAAACATCAAGTGCAATAACACTTGTGGCCACCGGGGGCAAAAGGTAACCAAAGCAACTATTAGGATGCAATAACACCTGTGGCCACCGGGGGCAAAACTAACCTTAAGCCAAAGGCTTGAAGGAAAAAAAAAGGTTTACATGCGTTAATCCAGAAGCTGACACGGATCCAAGAATTGGATCATGACAGTACCCCTCCTTCAATGATGGGCCTCTGGACCCTCAACACCGTATTACACTGCATACCACCTAGAGTGCAGACGCCTTGTTCCATGAGAGTTCACTTCAACCATCATCTGACACTCCGGGTCATGGCAAGAGAGGGTAGATGGAGGCGAAGACGTATACTCTGGAGGCACCACAGATCTCCAGAGCGCCGACCTGGGGAACGAGCTAGGCCTTGGTATAACAAAGGATAACTCAGACACCCATGCAAACACGTATGCACCCTGGTCCGGACCTGAACGTTTATTGCCATTCTCTCTCTTACCACTAGATGGTGAACTCCTCACAGCACCGACAACAGAGGCGTCCCCCCGTGTCGTAACACTCACACCCCCACAAGGCTCAGAGGCAAACTCTCCTCTCTGCCCCCCCTCCTAAGTGGACTCCGACTCAGAGGGGCAGCTTGTGGTGAGGGTTGCGACGTACCCCTACTCCCTGACAGCACCCCTGCTGCCACTACTGGAGGAGAAGGGGACAGGGATATGGAGGGAATATACACTCCTTGGTCATCTTCCTCCACACGACCAGGAGGGGGCGGCTTCTTAGATGGTAAAGAAATTTCGGCGTGAGCCCCGTGGACCATATCACCAGTGTGCTCACTACAGGGACTTACCCCTTCACCTCGGGGAACCCCAGACAGCACCATGGGGACACCAACTCCTCCAACCTGCCTGGGTGCTTCTGCCTGTATGAGCAAGTCCCACTCCTCAGCAGGGACTCCAGGGGATATATCTGCAAGAGCCGCAATTGGGAAGGGAAGGAAGAAGGAAATATACTCCTCCTGGCCATCTTCCTCCACACGACCAGGAGGGGGCGGCTTTTTCGATGTTAGAGAATTTTTGGCGTGAGCCCCGTGGACTAAATCACCAGTCTGCTCACTACAGGGACGTACCCCTTCACCTCGGGGAACCCCAGACAGCACCATGGGGACACCAACTTTTCCCAACTGCCTGGGTGCGTCCGCGTGTATGAGCAAGTCCCGCTCCCCAGCAGGGACACTAGGGGGCATATTTGCCAAAGCCGCACATTGTGGTTGTGGTTAAGCCAGAGGGGAAGCCCCAGACCCTGATAAGTGCTGCTGCTGCTCAAACACACCATGCAGCTCCTCACTCTCCTCAGTGAGAACCAGCAGCAATTGCTCACCGGACTGTACTAGGCCCATGGCTCACCAGAGAAAATGTAAGGTTGGTGATAATGTCATGTGTACCCGTCCTGTGTGACACGACCCGCAGGTCGGTAACTAAAGCAACAAAACTGGCATGTGTAACTGTCCTGTGTGACACGACCCGCAGGCCGGTAACTGAAACAACAAGACACGGGGGAAGGGGAAACCGTTACAACGGTGGGCCCTGCGATAGGGAATGGGGACGTGGAGACCTCCTGCACTCCCCTGAGTCAGTGTCCCTCACACTCCTAACATTCCTTATACAGGCTCCTCACCTGTCGCCGAGCCGGATACCTGTCACCCTAGCCCACCCTACACCTATCCCTTGCTAGGGAGCTGGGTGGTGCAGGCACTTGCCACACCGCTGTACTAATACACACCAGGGAAAAATACAAATAGGGGAAACACCAAAAACACTTATCTTGCTCTGCTGCAGCACCAGGCAGCAGAGGGCATCACCGGATTAACTTTTCGCAGTGGCTCGACACCTCAGAGCCAGCTGACACCTTCACCATCTCACTCTGCTGCGGACACCGGGCAGACAGAGTTCAACACCAGTTTCAGCAGTGGCTCCAACCTTCAAGCCAGCTGCTAACTTCACTAGGTTTCTGCAGCGGCTTCACACCTCAGCCAGCTGCTCCCTTCACCGTGGTTGGAATCCCCAAAAAAAAGACTCTATCACCAACACCTGCTCATAGACCTTGTGACCCTATATAGGAAAAGGGAATGGTGAAATGATCAGGGGCCAAATGCTGCCATAACCCTAGTGACCACCGGGGGCAAAAGGCAAGGCAAAGAAAACATTAAGTGCAATAACACTTGTGGCCACTGGGGACAAAAGGTAACCAAAGCAACTATTAGGATGCAAAGACACCTGTGGCCACCGGGGCAAAACTAACCTTAAACCAAAGGCTTGATGGATAAAAAGGTTTACATGCGTTAATCCAGAAGCTGACACGGCTCCAAGAATTCGATCGTGATACCAGTAGATTGTGTAAAATATGCGCATATGCTGTTCACTGGGGACATCCGTCCCTATTGTGAACTTATTTTCTGCTCCTCCTTCCGTTCTCCCTCTGGTGGTTACAGGAGGTAGTGAGGTTGGTTTAATTGGTAGTGATCTGCCACCTGATGAAGAGGATAACAATTGGATCTCTGGAGTATCAGACTGGATATAAGACAGCCGACACCCTATCCTGGTGCTGGTGATTCAGTCTGCTTCTCAGGTCTTGGACTTCAGTTCTGTTCCAGTCTTCTCAAGTTAAGTTTGTTTTTGCTATTGTTCACACTTGCTCTTGTTGGTCAATTCAGTTTTTTGTGGTCAGCCAGCCCCTGCTGGGGTTGTGCTGAAATTCTGCTCCTATTTATCTGTATTTGCCTTTTGGTCCCTTATTAGATTGGCCTCTTTTTGCTCTGTCTCAGAATATTTCAGAGTGCTGATATAGTGGGAGAAGTCTAGTGACTTCAGGGTTAATTTTGCTATCAGAAGTGTTGGACATTATTTTGATAGGGTTTTTGGCAGATTGCAGACAGTGTCTTTCCTTTCCTGTCCTTTCTAGTTAGTCGGGCCCCATCATTTGCTCAGCCTATTTTTCTGCCTTTGTTTGTGTTTTCATCTTGTTTCACCATCAATACATGTGGGGGGCTGTCTTTCCTTTGGGATCTGCTCTGTGGCAGTTAGTTTCCCTCTTTTCCTGCTTTAGGCTTATGTAGCTCTCTGGTTGTGACGAGGCGTCTAGGATCATCGTAGGTACGCTCCACGACTGCTGCTAGTTGTGTGGTAAGATCAGGGATCTGCAATCTGCATAGTTACCAACCCCTCTGGTTTTCTGAGACTTGGCTTGTGTTGTTTTTTCCTCCTCGGTGACCCATTCATAACAGAATCACCAGCCACACCGCAGATTCTTGGGTACTCAAAAGCAGGAGAAAATTGTTTAAAAAGGAAAAAAAAAAAGTGTCAGAATTTTTTTTTTTTTAATTAGATTTTTTCCTCTTTTTCTCTGGGGCCATAGGAGGATTTTTTTTTCCTCTCTTAATGGAGATTAATCAACTGTCTGGTCATGTGGAGCAACTTGCTGCTGAAGTACAGGGAATTTCCACCTATCTCATTCGGTCACATGCTGCTGTACCCAAGATTCCTGCTCCTGATGTATTTTCTGGGGATCGGTCTAAATTTCTGAATTTTAAGAATAATTGTAAATTATTTCTTGCCTTGAAGCCTAACTCATCGGGGAGCTCTGTGCAGCAGGTTAAAATTGTCATCTCCTTGTTGCGCGGCGATCCCCAGGATTGGGCTTTTTCTCTGACACCTGAAAATCCTATTCTGACTAATGTGGATGCATTTTTTCAGGCCTTGGGGTTGTTGTATGATGAACCTAATGCCGTTGATCAAGCTGAGAGAACTCTGTTGGCATTAGACCAGGGTCAGGATCCTGCAGAGTTGTACTGTCAAAAATTCCAAAAGTGGGCGGTCCTTACTACATGGAATGATAGTGCATTGGCAGCTCTCTTTCGGAAAGGTTTATCAGAGACCGTAAAAGATGTTATGGTGGGATTTCCTGTTCCCTCTGGTCTGGATGGCTCTATGTCATTAGCCATTCTAGTTGATCGGCGTTTACGTGAACATAAAACTACATGGGAGGCGCTGCCACCTTTTGAACAAATGTCTGAACCTGTGCAATGTGATAGGGTTTTGTCTAGGGTGCAAAGTCAGGAGTTTAGAAGGTGTAATAAGCTGTGTTTTTTCTGTGGAGATCCCTCTTATACTATTTCTGTCTGCCCTAAACGAGAGAAATGTTTTGCACACACATTTGCTGTGGGCAGTGTACAACCTAAGTTCCTTTTGGCAATTACTCTGATCTGCTCCTTGCCAACATTTTCCACTAAGGCTTTTGTGGATTCAGGAGCAGCTCTGAATCTGATGGATTTGGACTTTGCTAAACGTTGTGGTTTGTCCATGATGCCTCTGCAGACTCCTATTCCTTTGAGGGGTATTGATGCCACTCCTTTGGTGGAAAATAAACCTCAGTATTGGACCAGGTGATAATGCGAGTTGCCCCAGACCACCAAGAAAATTGTAAATTTTTGGTGCTGCATAATTTGCATGATATTATTGTTCTGGGTTTCCCCTGGTTGCAATCTCATAACCCAGTTTTGGATTGGAAATCTGTGTCTGTGGTGAGTTGGGGTTGTCAGTGTGTTCTTAGGGATGCTCCTGTTTTCTCCACCTCTCCTCAGTCTCATGATATTTCTGATTATCTGGCTGATTTCTCTGATGTATTTAGTGAGAGTAAGTCTGCTTCTTTGCCTTCTCATAGGAGTTATGACTGTGCAATTGAGTTGATGCCTGGGTGTAAATTTCCCAAGGGTCGGCTTTTCAACTTATCTGTACCCGAACACGAGGCTATGCAATCCTATAATAAGGAGTCATAGGAGAAGGGTCATATTAGCCCATCCTCATCACCTTTAGGTGCTGGTTTATTTTTTATGGCCAAGAAAGATGTTTCATTAAGACCGTGTATTGATTATCGTTCCCTTAACAAAATGACGGTTAAATATCAGTACCCGTTACCTCTGATGTCTGATTTATTCTCCATAGCTAAGAGTGCCTGCTGGTTTACTAAGCTTGACCTCAGGGGTGCGTATAATCTTATTCGCATCCAGCACGGGGATGAATGGAAGACGGCGTTTAATTCTCCGGAGGGACATTTTGAGTACCTGGTGATGCCTTTTGGGCTCTCTAATGCCCCTTCTGTCTTCCAGTCCTTTATGAATGATATTTTCCGAGACTTTGTGGATAAGTTTTTGATCATCTATCTGGATGATATTTTGATCTTTTCTAGTGATTGGGATTCCCATGTGGAACATGTCTGGATTGTGTTCTGGATTTTGAGGGAGAATTCCCTGTTTGTTAAGGGATCGAAATGCCTCTTTGGTGTACAGAGGATTTCATTTTGGGATTTATCTTATTTCCATCGACTATTGAAATGGACCCGGCCAAGGTACAGGCCATTTTATGATTGGGTTCAGCCTACTTCTTTGAAGGCTCTCCTGAAGTTTTTCGGTTTTGCTAATTTCTATCGTAAATTTATAGGTAATTTTTCTAGTATTGTCAAACCACTGACTGATCTGACCAAGAAGGGAGCTGAGGTGCTGAATTGGTCTCCTGAGGCTGTCTCAGCATTTCAGGAGCTTAAGCGGAGATTTACTTCAGCTCCAGTTTTACAGCAAGCTGATGTCTCACTTCCATTTCAAGTGGAGGTAGACGCTTCTGAGATTGGTGCAGGAGCTGTTTTGTCCCAAAAAGACCCTGTGACTTCTAAGATGAATCCCTGTGCCTTCTTTTCTCGAAAGTTTTCCCCATCTGAATGCAACTATGACGTGGGGAATCGGGAATTGCTGGCCATGAAATGGGCATTTGAGGAGTGGAGACATTGGTTGGAGGGAGCTAGACATCAATTTGTGGTCCTCACCGATCACAAGAATCTGATTTATCTGGAGTCGGCTAAACGCTTGAATCCTAGACAGGCTAGATGGGCCTTGTTTTTCACGCATTTTAATTTTGTGGTCTCTTTTCTTCCGGGCACTAAGAATGTTAAGGCAGACGCCCTTTCTAGGAGTTTCTTTGCTGATTCTCTTAATGTGACCGAGCCTACTACTATCCTAGGTGAGGGGGTAGTTCTTTCTGCCATTTCGCCCGATTTGAGACGTGCCCTGGAGGAATTTCAGGAGGATAGGCCTGAGCGTTGCCCTATGGGAAGATTGTATGTTACTGACCAGTGGAGAAAGAGAGTGATGTCTAAAGTCCATGCTCCGCATTGGCTGGTCATCCAGGTATTTTTGGTACCAGAGATTTGGTGAGTCAGTCGTTTTGGTGGCCTGCCTTGTCTCGTGATGTCAGGAATTTTGTACAGTCCTGTGAAACTTGTTCTCGGTCTAAACCCTGTTCTCGTTCTAGTGGGTTGCTGATGCCCCTGCCGGTGCCCAAGAGGCAATGGACCCATATCTCAATGGATTTTATTTCTGATCTTCCTGTCTCTCAGAGAATGACTGTTATCTGGGTGATTTGTGATAGATTTACGAAGATGGTCCATCTTGTACCACTCCCAAAGTTGCCATCTTCTGCTGAGTTGGTACCATTGTTTTTACAACAGGTGGTTCGGTTACACAGGATTCCTGAGAACATTGTGTCCGATAGAGGGGTCCAGTTTGTTTCCAGATTCTGGAAAGCCTTTTGCTCCAATCTGGGAATTCAGTTATCCTTCTCCTCTGCGTTTCATCCCCAGACCAATGGGCATACTGAGAGAACAAACCAGACCCTGGAGTCTTATTTAAGATGTTTTATATCTGCTGATCAAGATGATTGGGTCTCATTTTTGCCCTCGGCCAAATTTGCGCTGAACAATAGAGCTAGTTCTGCCACCTTGATGTCACCCTTTTTCTGTAATTTTGGATTTCATCCTCGATTCTCTTCAGGGCAAGTGGAATCTTCGTCCTGCCCAGGTGTGGAAACTGTGGTTGTGAGAATGCAGCAGATATGCGACCAAGTGGTGGATAAGTTGTCACTCTCTCAGGAAAAGGCCCAGCGTTTTTCCAACCGGCATAGGACCATTGGTCCCCGGTTTAAAGTGGGTGATATGGTTTGGTTGTCGTCTAAGAATATTCCTATGAAGGTTGCATCTCTAAAATTTAAGCCAAGATTTATTGGACCTTATAAGATTTTGGAGATTCTTAATCCTGTTTCTTTTCGATTGGCTCTTCCAGTTACGTTCAAAATCCATAACGTATTTCACAAGTCACTGTTGAAGAGGTTTGTTGAGCCAGTAGCTCCTGTGGCGGCACCTCCTGACCCTGTATTGGTTAAATGGAATGTGGAATATGAGGCAGAGAAAATATTGGATTCTCGTTTGGTTAGACGGAGACTCCAGTATTTGGTCAAATGGAAGGGTTATTGCCAGGAGGATAATTCTTGGGTCTCTGCCTCTGATATTCATGCCAATAAATTGGTTCGTGCTTTTCACCAGGCCCATCCTGATCGGCCTGGTGGCATGGATGAGGGTTCGGTGACCCCTCCTCAAGGGGGGGTACTGTTGTGAACTCATTTTCTGCTCCTCCTTCCGTTCTCCCTCTGTAAGCATCGTTCCTATTCTGCTGTGTTCCGGACTTTGCCCTTACTGTTGCCCTTAAGCTTGGCTTCATTCGGCCATACTGGTTCCTGTGACATCACTGCCTGTTGGTCCCGCCCGCCGGGTTTAAATAGCTTTCCTGGACGTGACTACCTTGCTTGTATATCTCGTCCTGTACCTGATCTGCTAGCTGGGAGTTGCACGCTGTGCTACCTCCTTCCTTCCTGCTGAATCCACCTGGATTACCTGCTGCCTAACTGCCGCCGCCTGGACCTTCTGACGGTGTCTGCCTGAAGGCTCCTTCCAGCTCTGCCTCCACCGCTCACCGCTACTACAGCACTCACGGTATGCGCTGAAGATCTTGACTGCTGTGTGCGTTTCACCTGAGAGACTTATCCCTGCTACCTTTATACATCCAGTATCAATTACCTAGTGACTTTCTCTGCCACAGCACTGTGCCCGAAGATTCCCCTCCCGCAAGGGAGAGGGCTAAGTGACTGTCCTTGCCTGCATTCTTAAGACTGTGTCTGCTTACATCTACATAGGGTGTACAACTTGCTATCTACTGGACTGAGTTCTGCTGCTGTTACCACTGCTGTCATTTTCTGGCTCCGCCAGCACCTGTGCTGTTCTGTGCTGCTTGTTTAATACAAACTACTTTCACGTATACCTGTGTCTGTGACTCTATCATCTAGCCACTGTCTTCATAGAAACCTACTATACATCATTACAGGATATACAAGCCGCCAATATGGAGACCGCAGGTGTAGAGTCCCTGGAGAAACGTGTAAGCAAGCAGCTTGCTTTGATACGGCAGGATGTGGCAGGCATTAGGACCCAGCTGGACACGCTGGAGCAACGTATCGAACACAACGCCGGGGCAGCAGAGGCACAGTTGCAACGACTGGCAAATCGGATTACGGCGCTGGAACAAGCAGCTCCTCTTCAGGGTGATCGTGTTCTGGCGTTGGATCAAGCGATTCCTATGCAGCTCGATCGGATTGCTGCTCTGGAACAGGCCCCAGCTGTTGCCCTTACTGTTGCCCTTAAGCTTGGCTTCATTCGGCCATACTGGTTCCTGTGACATCACCGCCTGTTGGTCCCGCCCGCCGGGTTTAAATAGCTTTCCTGGACGTGATACTACACCGACCTTCCCGAAGCTTCCACCTTTCCGGTTCGCTGGTGAGAGGGATAAATTCCGAGGATTTTTGAACCAGTGCAGGATCTTCTTTGCTGCTCATGCCCCACAGTTCACTACTGAACGCTCCAAAGTTCTGACTATAGTCATGCTGCTGTCTGGTAAGGCGCTCGCGTGGGCCAACCCTTTGATTGAGACCGACGACCCTCTGCTTAACTCTATGGACAATTTCATTGCCGCAATGACGCAGATGTTTGATGACCCGAACCGAGCTAATACTGCTGAGACGACGCTGCTGACCCTTCGGCAGGGGAAGCGTTCGGTGCTGGAGTATGCATTGGACTTCCGTAGATGGGCTTTAGACACCACCTGGAACGGGGCAGCCAAGCAGGCCATCTTCCGCAGGGGATTGTCTACGGCAGTTAAGGATGAACTGGCACGCGGGGACTCGCCCGTGCTTCTTGGGGACTTCATCAATCACTGCATCCGCATTGACAATCGACTCTCCGAGCGCAGACAGGAGCGCTGGTCTGATCTACGGTTTTATAACACTGTTCCGTTCTCTTCTCCCTCCAGAGATGTCACCAGCAGGAGGAATCCCGAGCCCGAGCCCGAACCGATGCAGGTGGATGCCGTACGTAGAAATCCTCCTGATGCCCGCAAGGAGCATCGCTTTAAGGAAAACCTGTGCTTCTACTGCGGGGGGACCGGTCACTTCATCTCCGAGTGTCCAGTCAGGAGACGTAAGACGGCTGCAGCTATCATTGATTGTAACTCCGAGGCGGGGGAGTCCTGCATCCTAGATCTGAACAATTCGGGGGGCAGAGACAATCAGAGAGACCTGGACTTTGCCGATATGAATTCGCTGGCATCTCTTCCATTGAACGCAGTGGTGATCTCGATGACATCCGTCGTTTCCTCCTACTGCGCTACTAAGAAGAATTCTCACTATTACCTATCCTTGAGGGTCTGCTTCCAGGGTCGGTGTGTCGAGAGCGCCGCCATGTTGGACTCCGGGGCCAGTGGGAACTTCATGGATATCGCGTTTGCAAGGAAGCATGGAATCAGGGCAGTGAAGAGGGAGTCGTCAGTCTTGATGGAGACAGTAGACGGGTCGCCACTTACATCTGGACCGGTAACCATGGAAACTGAGTCGGTGAAGGTATGCATTGGAGAGGAACATGTGGAATATTTGTCCTTTTTACTAATATCTTCTCCTCACTTCCCTATTATCCTGGGGTTACCTTGGCTCCAGGTTCAGAATCCTCGCATCAACTGGGAGACCAGGGAAGTGCAGTTCCCTCCAAGTTCTAACAGCAACCCCGCTATTCCTAAGGTCGCTGCTATCCCCAAGGTAGTAGCTACGACTGAGGGACAATTACCACCGGAGTATCAGGATCTGGCAGAGGTATGTGACAAGAAGAGGGCAGATATGTTACCTCCCCACCGGCCTTATGATTGCCCGATAGAACTGGTATCTGGGGCGGAGATCCCATTCGGGCGTATTTACCCCTTGTCTGGTCCTGAATTAAAGGCCTTGAAGGACTTCATCGACGAGAATCTCGCCAAGGGCTTCATCCGACCGTCTACTTCTCCTGCGGGTGCACCAATCTTCTTCGTGAAGAAAAAGGACGGAGGTCTGCGTCCTTGCATGGACTACCGTGATTTAAACAAGGTAACGGTCATGAATCGGCACCCGCTACCCTTAATCTCTGAACTACTGGAGAGGGTGAAGCAGGCTAAGATATTCACCAAACTGGATCTTCGGGGAGCCTACAATCTCGTGAGAATTCGGTCTGGAGATGAGTGGAAGACGGCCTTCCGCTGCCGTTATGGACACTTCGAGTCACGGGTCATGCCGTTCGGACTACGAAATGCTCCTGCAACCTTTCAGCATTTTGTTAATGACATTTTCCGAGATGTGCTTGATGTATTTATGGTTGTGTATCTCGATGACATTTTAATCTTTTCCAGTGATCTCGAGGAACATCGGCTCCACGTGAGGACAGTGCTGCAACGCCTGCTGCATAACCATCTTTACATCAAATTGGAGAAATGCGAGTTCCACAGGGCAACAGTGCAGTTCCTCGGTTATGTCATCTCTCCACAGGGTCTCCAGATGGACGATCAAAAGACCAGAGTGATCCAGGAGTGGCCAGCGCCAGGATCGGTGAAAGAAGTTCAGAGGTTTGTGGGATTCGCCAACTTCTATAGGCGCTTCATCCGTAACTTCTCTGAGATTGTGGCTCCCATCACCCAACTGACTAAGAAGGGGGTACCGTTCCGGTGGACTCCGCAAGCCCAGGAGGCGTTCACACGGCTGAAGGACAAATTTGTGTCGGCTCCCATCTTAAGACATCCAGACCCAGACCTGAGCTTTACTCTTGAGGTGGACGCATCGGATGTCGCCATCGGCGCAGTGTTGTCACAGAGAGGAGGTGAGAAGGCAGTTCTTCATCCTTGTGCCTTTCTTTCTCAGAAGCTATCCCCGGCGCAGAAGAACTATGACGTAGGGAACAAGGAGTTACTGGCGATTGTGACGGCGTTCAAGGAGTGGAGACACTTGCTGCTGGGGTCCTCAACTCCGATTACAGTTCTTACCGACCACCGAAACTTGGAATTCATGCAGTCCGTAAGATGTTTGAACCCACGTCAGGCACGTTGGAGCTTGTTTCTAAACCAATTCAACTTCATCATCTCCTACAGGTCGGGGGCACGGAATGGTAAGGCAGATGCGCTATCTAGGATTGCTGCTCCTGAGGAAGTGATTAAGTCGTCTCCTAGTACTGTTGTGTCTCCCGCTCATTTCATCTCTGCAATCCATCATCAGGATCTTCTGTCTGAGATCAAAGCAGCATACGCAGCAGATCCGTTGCTAAGGCAACCTACCCCCGAAGTAAGCCTAAATTTCAGTGGAGGAGTGTGGTTACAGGAGAATCGGCTGTATGTACCAGAGGTGACAAGACTTGAAGTCCTCCGACTGATCCATGATTCTAAGATTGGGGGACATCGTGGAATAACGAAGACCCAAGAGTTCCTGGCTCGGTACTTCTGGTGGCCTTCGTACCGGAAGGACGTGGAGGGATACGTGTCATCCTGCGAGGTATGTGCTCGGTTCAAGACTCCTCGTGCGTCGCCTTCCGGGTTGTTACAACCCTTGCCTATACCATCTCGTCCCTGGAGATCCATCTCAATGGACTTTATTGTTGAACTACCGGTCTCCAAGGGTAAGAACACCATTCTAGTGGTCGTGGACTGCCTCACTAAGGCAGCACACTTTATCCCTTGCGCTGGATTACCCACAGCAAAACAGACTGCAGACTTGTTGATTCAAGAGGTGGTCCGTCTGCACGGAGTCCCGGATGAGGTGATCTCGGATCGTGGGGTGCAGTTCACGTCTAGGTTCTGGAGGTGTTTCTGCGCGGCTCTGGATATTAGAGTAAGTCTGTCTTCGGCTTACCATCCACAGACCAATGGACAGACGGAACGTACGAATCAGACCCTGGAGCAGTACCTCCGTTGCTACTTAAGTCATCTGCAGGACGATTGGGTAGATCTGCTTCCCCTGGCAGAGTTCACATATAACAACTCGCAGCACTCCTCGACTAAGCAGTCACCGTTCTTTGCTAATCAGGGTTACCACCCAAGCATCTTGCCGCAGTTCCCCAAGGAGGCTGCAGTGCCTGCTGTGTCTGACCATCTTTCTTTCTTACAGCAGAATTTGGAAGCTCTGAAGACCACCTTGACGACAGCGCAGGAGAGGTATAAGAGAGCAGCAGATCGTACCAGGAGGCCGGCTCCGGTGTATAGGGTGGGAGATACGGTCTGGTTGTCTACCAAGAATCTGAGGGTGAGGGCACCGACTGTCAAGCTTGGGCAGAAGTTTGTAGGGCCATACAAGATCGTGGCTCTAGTGAATTCGGTAGCGGTGCGTCTGAAATTACCCCCTGCCTGGAAGGTTCACCCGGTGTTCCATGTTTCCCTACTAAAGCCAGTTGTACCAAATCCCTTCCCAGGGCGTACTTCCTCTCCTCCAGCTCCAGTGCTCGTTGATGGACATGAACAATATGTCGTGGAGAAGATTCTGGATTCACGGATCTTCAGAAGGAAGCTGCAATACCTGGTCAAGTGGCAAGGATACTCTGTCGAGGAGAATTCCTGGGAACCGGTGGAGAATATCTGTGCTCCGCGGCTGCTGGAGCAGTTTCATCTAAGGTACCCGGACAAGCCTGGTCGAAGATTGTCCGGAGGACATTCTTTAAGGGGGGAATAATGTAAGCATCGTTCCTATTCTGCTGTGTTCCGGACTTTGCCCTTACTGTTGCCCTTAAGCCTGGCTTCATTCGGCCATACTGGTTCCTGTGACATCACCGCCTGTTGGTCCCGCCCGCCGGGTTTAAATAGCTTTCCTGGACGTGACTACCTTGCTTGTATATCTCGTCCTGTACCTGATCTGCTAGCTGGGAGTTGCACGCTGTGCTACCTCCTTCCTTCCTGCTGAATCCACCTGGATTACCTGCTGCCTAACTGCCGCCGCCTGGACCTTCTGACGGTGTCTGCCTGAAGGCTCCTTCCAGCTCTGCCTCCACCGCTCACCGCTACTACAGCACTCACGGTATGCGCTGAAGATCTTGACTGCTGTGTGCATTTCACCTGAGAGACTTATCCCTGCTACCTTTATACATCCAGTATCAATTACCTAGTGACTTTCTCTGCCACAGCACTGTGCCCGAAGATTCCCCTCCCGCAAGGGAGAGGGCTAAGTGACTGTCCTTGCCTGCATTCTTAAGACTGTGTCTGCTTACATCTACATAGTGCTGGTGTACAACTTGCTATCTACTGGACTGAGTTCTGCTGCTGTTACCACTGCTGTCATTTTCTGGCTCCGCCAGCACCTGTGCTGTTCTGTGCTGCTTGTTTAATACAAACTACTTTCACGTATACCTGTGTCTGTGACTCTATCATCTAGCCACTGTCTTCATAGAAACCTACTATACATCATTACACCCTCTGGTGGTGACAGGAGGTAGTGAGGTTGGTTTAATTGGTAGTGATCTGCCACCTGATGAGGAGGATAACTATTGGATCTCTGGAGTATCAGACTGGATATACGACAGCCGACGCCCTATCCTGGTGCTGGTGATTCAGTCTACTTCTCAGGTCTTGGACTTCAGTTCTGTTCCAGTCTTCTCAAGTTAAGTTTGTTTTTGCTATTGTTCACACTTGCTCTTGTTGGTCAATTCAGTTTTTTGTGGTCAGCCAGCCCCTGCTGGGGTTGTGCTGAAATTCTGCTCCTATTTATCTGTATTTGCCTTTTGGTCCCTTATTAGATTGGCCTCTTTTTGCTCTGTCTCAGAATATTTCAGAGTGCTGATATAGTGGGAGAAGTCTAGTGACTTCAAGGTTAATTTTGCTATCAGAAGTGTTGGACATTATTTTGATAGGGTTTTTGGCAGATTGCAGACAGTGTCTTTCCTTTCCTGTCCTTTCTAGTTAGTCGGGCCCCATCATTTGCTCAGCCTATTTTTCTGCCTTTGTTTGTGTTTTCATCTTGTTTCACCATCAATACATGTGGGGGGCTGTCTTTCCTTTGGGATCTGCTCTGGGGCAGTTAGTTTCCCTCTTTTCCTGCTTTAGGCTTATGTAGCTCTCCGGTTGTGACAAGGCGTCTAGGATCATCGTAGGTATGCTCCATGACTGCTGCTAGTTGTGTGGTAAGATCAGGGATCTGCAATCTGCATAGTTACCAACCCCTCTGGTTTTCTGAGACTTGGCTTGTGTTGTTTTTTCCTCCTCGGTGACCCATTCATAACACGTCCCATAGCCTTGTGTTAGCCAGTAGATGGGGCAGGACGTGCCTCTATCCACTGCTCTGGAGGCACGTCCTGCCCCATCTACTGGCTAACACATGGCTGTGGGACGGATCTCCCCAGTGAATAGCATACGCGCATATTTTGCCCCATCTACTGGCTACTATAAGCACACTACTACAGGCAGTGGGATGGACCACCCCAATTAAGAGTACATGAATCTTCACAATAGGTTTATTACCTATTACCACGTATTTGGTAAAGCACGTAACTGAAGAAGGTCAAAATTTGACCGAACCGTTTTTTTTTTTACGTACTACAATAAATATTCTTCTGAATATCCTAAAATTGAGTGCTAGGTTTATAACTTATAATTTTCTGGCATAATGGCCCAACTGCTGGCAGACAGGACAGACCATGGGTATTCGAGCGACTAGGGACTTAGGTCCCCCTCGAGAAACCTCCATGGACTCATGTGGCTCGGACACCTAGACCGGAGATTCCAGAGGTTTGGTGAAGGTGGGAGCCAGCCGAAACCTCTGCCTACACTGGGCTCGCTCCAACCATTGCTCGTTAAAGCGAAGGTCGATGCGAGTTGATACCGCTAATCGCTCCTAAAGTGTGGTGGGAATCTCCCTAATTGCCAAGGCATCCTTAACATGGTCATCCAGCCCCCTCCAAAATACTGGGATGAGGACTTTATCTGGCCTCTCCAGCTCAGAAGCTATAGTCCAGAAGTGAACGGCAAAATGGCTGACAATGGACGAGCCCTGTGTCAATGCCAGCAGTTGGAGTGCCGTATCATGGGTGACTCGAGGTCTCAAAAAGACCTGTTTCATAGTGCTCAAAAACCGCAGAGCACTCTGCACCACATGATCATCGCGCTCCCACTGCAGTGTAGCCCATTCCAACACCCCGTCCGACAGCAGGGAAATAATAAACCCTACATTAGCCAGTAGCTCCAGGTGTATCGCACACTGGTTTACGAATCCCCTACATGACTTGCTGTCACCTGAGAGCCTCTAAGGTGGTGGGAGGCGGGAAAAGGTTGGAACAGGGGTGGCAGTGGACATACGGGCTGCAGCCTCACTAGCTGCCTGAACAGCTACTGCAGTCACATCCACAGCTGAGGTTTTACGCTCAAGAGCTGACAACCTGCCCTCCAGCTGATGGATGTACCGCTGTAGTTGCTGTTCGTCCGCCATTACTAGCCTGACCCTGGCACTAGTATTTTGTTACAGGCTGGCGGAACGCACCAAATAATAAGAAAATGGTAATAAGGTGCATTCTAATCAGGGGTCCACCGTGCAGAGATGTTAACTGCTGCTCGGTAATGGCTGAAATAAAATGGTGGTATTGCACTGGACACACGTGGGTTTAACGCCACCCAGTGTGTAGTAGCAACGGGCTCTGTTGCTTCACAGAGCTGCGGAAACACAGAACACAGATGCCGTACCCTGTTGACTGTCACAGGGCACAGCTGAGTCAGCGCTAGTGTACGATCACAAGACTCTGCCTCATGGACACGGGATAAGAGCCTCTCTAGACCCACTAAGTGCATGGCGTCACACCTGCGAATGTCACTTATAGATGCTGGCTACTGTGGAGTGCAGACCAAGTGCACAGTGGCGTACAGGCAAAGCCACTACTTGGCGCTGAAGCTAGTCCCTGATTCTGCCTCCTACCTGCACTAATAGCCTAGGCACTAACTGGTAAGGCTGAACAATACATGCGTACCAAGGGTAGGGGTTTCATAATGAGTCATTCACTATAGACATTCATACGCGCATACAACACTCACTCCACATGGTCTATACTAGCGCACGGCCACGTGATCCTTTTATAACCGCAACCTTCCAGGACCTTGCTGATGGCCCAATCCGAGTTGCTTGAGGACCTGAGCATGTGAACACCGACCACCAATGAGCGGTCGTCTCATGGGCATGTTCAGATGGAAAAAAGCAGGACTTAGTCCCAGGAGTGTCTGCTTGCCATTGACTAATATCCCCCCAATAATTTTTTGGAGTGTCCAATCCCACGGCCCTAGTGCATCCAATTTTGCATTTATGCTGCTGCATGTAGTGTGTGTTAACCATAGACAACATCTTACCCTTTTTATGATGTTTTTCAGCTAGGGTGATGTTGGAAAAATGCTTTTGGAGCCTATTGCATAGTTCTGGTGTGGTCTGGCCAATGTATAACCAAGGACAGGCACAAATCAAAAAGTAAATTACAATTTTTGACTGACAATTTATGTACTTGCAAAGTGGATATACATGTTGGTCACTGGGATTAGTAAAAGTATACGTAAAAGGCATAAAGGGACAGATCGAACAGCCACCACATGCGTGCAAGCCCTTAAGGACAGAGCTTCTATAGAGGCCAGTTGATGGATGCACAAAATTACTTCTATAAAGTTGTCCTTTAAATTCCTGGCTCTTCTAGCCATCAGAAGTTTCTGAGGAGAGGCAATGTTCCTCAATTTAGGCTTCGGAATAGAGTGCTCCAGTTTTTATTGAGTAGCTTGTGAAGATCTTTCCACTGATTATTGAAAAATTTAATGAGCCGAGTAAAATTGTCACATGGTTTTATCCTCCTGGGATGTAATAAATCAACCCTATTCCATTGATGGACTCTTTGGAGAAATTCATTGATGATTCGCTTGGAATAGCCTCTGGTCCTGAGGCGCTGGGAAAGTTCTTGAGCCTGTAAATCACAGTTGGATTTGTCACTACACTACTATTCACATTTGCTATTTCTGGTATATGGCACATTAGTCCATTTATTAATTCCTTATTATTACTGCAATGCTGTTCCAGCTTTTTTTATATAGCACCAAGAGTAAATGCACTGAAAATAAATGTATTATGAAACTTGTATATGTAGAGTATATTGTATCACTATGATCACTATGCACAATTACCTGTCATGGCTGACCAGCTGAGGAGCTGCCAATGACTTGCAGCAATAGTGGTGCTGGTATCAGCTATTTCAAATTAGAAACTTATATGACACTATTTGACATGTAGCGGTACAGGCCTTGATAAAACTGGATCATGGTTGTCCCTGTTTGGAGATATCACACGCCGAAGCCTTGACCCCTTTGACATATATGCATTAAACATAACCTATATATCTGATGAAAGGTTTACACCAGAAATGATAACGTAATACTGCATTTACCCAATGTATACAGTATGAAATACTGGCAATAAAACCTATTTGAAACATTTCTAAATATCTTTAGGTATGGAGACTCTTCATTCTGTCTACTACCGCTATAATAAACGGCACATGGTTAGTTGGTGCTTTTCTTTGATTTCACATTAGGATCTAAGGAGCTTCATATTATGCCTGTGGATATGACTAGAGATGAGCGACTTTGCCTTTTTTAGGGTTGAGTCGGGTTTCATGAAACCCGACTTTCTCAAAAGTCGAGTCAAACGAAATCGGCCGACTATAGGGAAAAGTCGTGAAACACGAAACCCAATGCAAGTCAATGGGGAGAAAAGTCGGCAGTGAGTGGAGGACTGTAAACACACCTGGCATGAATTTTAACCCTAGAGGCGGCAAAATCTCTCTCTCTCTCTTCTCTCTCTCCCTCTCCCTCTCCCTCTCTCTCTCTCTCCCACTCCCACTCCAGCTATGCTCCCGCTACACTACGCTCCGCTTCTCTCATTGGCTGAAAAAAGTCACGTGCAAGCATTCGGCGAAACGCGACTTTGGTGCTTGGGTCGCCGACCATATGGCCGACTTCACACTGTGGTCAGGTTTCGTTTCATGAAACCCAACTTTGGCGAAAGTCGACGACTTTTAAATCTGACTGACCTGTTTCGCTCATCTCTAGATATGACCTTAGGTTCTTGGCCCCAAAGCATTTTTCTACTTGTGCAATATCAATTTAGTCCCAATTTTAACTTTAAATTGTGTGTCTTGCAAGAAAGATAGCCTCAAATGTTCAGTCAAGCGATAATGAAAATAAAGATATAAGTTCTCCATTAGAAAATGGCAGATATGTTTTTATTTCTTTTTCGCGGGCCACAGTTATGTATGTTTTGAATTATTTTTTAATCTTCTCCAGTTTCATGCAGTTGACATTGACAGTAAATGTGACATTTTCAGACACTGATTATTCAGTTTTTCCTTAAGCAATGTATGTTATTAAAATGCTATGTACGATAGTTGAATATGACACTGTAAAGAACACATTATGTTGTGATTCTCATTCCCTTAATGCCTTCTTCATATCTTCTACATCATTGCACATTCGGATGTAGCTAATATCACATTAAGTTAGTGTCTGCTTGGAAATAGGCAATGCATAAATAGATTAATCCCATTTTTCCAACTGAGCAGTACATGAAACTTTTCCAAGTCATGCGTAGTTGTAAAAGTTTAACCTCTTATATGTCATCTGCAGGATATTCTTGAACATGTATTTCATTGTGAACTCACAGGCACAGTCACTGAGGATGCCAAGGTGTCAGCTACAGCCGAACTCCTACTGCAACAGTCAGAATTGGAAATAATTTTATTTTGGGCTTTTTATCTCCTTAGACATCACAGTTAGTAGCAACTGCGGCATCTTAGCGGTTTAAAAGAAGGACTAACATCACCAACAGTAACTCTGCAACACAATCCCATGGTGCCTATGGGTTGTCACTGCAACAGGTCTGCCATTTATGCTAGCCTACAATATATGGCATTTCCAATGGAGGAGTTTAATAGAATGTCTGTCAGATCTATACTGACAGATATAATACACCACAGTACACAAGTATTGCAGTGTATTATTTAAGTGACCACAATATTACATCGACTAGTAAAGTGTAAGAAAAATGAAAATGATATGTTAAAAAGCTTTAGAATTAAAAAAATAAATAATCCCATAGAAAATAATGCCAGAATGATTGTTCTTTGACCCCCACTGCCACTAATCATTATACGCATGAATAAAAGTAAAACTGCTTAAATTGACTTCCCATATTTTTGGCTACCTCTTCTTGTGGCTAGTTTATCGACCTAAGTAAAAGGATCTTTATTTTCATATGTAACATCTTGTGCTACTGTAGTCTTTCATGTTGTGATCGAACTTGTGTTGTTGTGCTTGCCATATTGTTTTTTTTTTTTAAAAAGTATAGCTATGTCAATTCCTGTTATGCAGAAATAACACATTCATGTTAACACAACTGTGGCGTCCCAAAGATAAGTAAATCATGTAAAAAAATAATTATGTATCTCTGCAGGTTATACAATGTATTTTTAGCACCGCATCAAAGGGGATGAACAAATAATATTGTCTTCAAGAAGCATGATATTGTCACCTTTTCCTTGATATTATGTTTCTTGAAAAGGTATATCTTCTGACATCAAAAAGTTAATTTATTTCAGTTCTTCAATACAAAAAGGGAAACTCTTCTATTATATAGATTCATTACAAACAATTCTTTATTTCTGTTTATGTTGATGATTATGGCTTACAGGCAATGACAACCCAAAATTCATTATCTCAGTAAATTAGAATAATTAACAAAAACACCTGCAAAGGCTTCCTAAGCATCTAAAAAGGACCCTTAGGGTACCGTTACACCTAGCGACTCACCAGCGATCCCGACCAGCGATATGACGCGGTCAGGATCGCTGGTGAATCGCTAGGTGGTCGCTAGTGAGCTGCCACACAGGCAGATCTCACTAGCGACATCGCTGGGGACGGGGATCGCTACTTACCTGTCAGATGTGGCGATCCTGCGTCCTCCCGCCCGGCTCCACGCCTCGCTCGTCGGCGCCACAGGAAGCCCAAGCAGGAAGTGGACGACGAGGAATGGTCCAGCAGCTTCTCGCGTGATCAGCGATTACCAGCGGGGGAGCCGGTCGGAGGTAAGTATCACATGCAGCGATATCGCTAGCAATATCGCTGCAACGTCACAAAATCGGTGACTTTACAGCGATATTGCTAGCAATATCGCAGTGTGTAACGGGGGCTTTAGTCTGGTAAGTAGGCTCCACAATCAAGACTGCTAACTTGACAGATGTCCAGAATGTAGTCATTGACACACTCCACAAAGAAGGTAAGCCACAAAAGGTCATTGCTAAAGAAGCTGGCTGTTCACCAAGTGCTGTATCCAAGCATATTAATGGCAAGTTGAGGGGAAGGAAAAAGTGTGATAGAAAAAGGTGCACAAGCAGCCAGGATAACCGCAGCCTTGAAAGCATTGTTAAGAAAAGGCCACTCACAAATTTGGGGGAGATTCACAAGGAGTGGACTGCTGCTGGAGTCATTGCTTCATGAGCTATCACACACAGACGTATCCACCACATGGGCTACAAGTGTCACATTCCTTGTGTCAAGCCACTCATGACCAATAGGCAATGCAGAAGCTTCTTACCTGGGCCAAGGAGAAAAAGAACTGGACTGGTGCTCAGTGGTCCAAGGTGTTGTTTTCAGATTAAAATAAATTTTGCAATTCATTTGGAAATCAAGGTCCCAGAGTCTGAAGGAAGAGTGAAGAGGCCACAATACAGGCTGTTTGAGGTCTAATGTAAAGTTTCCACTATCAGTGATGATCTAGGGAGCCATGTGATCTGCTGGTGTAGGTCAAATGTGTTTTATCAAGACCAAAGACAGAGCAGCTGTCTACCAGGAAATTTTAGAGAATTTCATGCTTTTCACCAGCAGTGATTGAAGGAAGTCTGCAGACTTAAATACTCCAATCAGTCACCCCAGATCTCCAATCATCATCATCATCATCATCAGGTGGCAGACCTCTGTCAATCTGGCCAGCTCCACTACCTCCAGTAACCACCAGAAGGAGCAGGAGGAGCTTCGGCTCAGAAGTCTGAGCCAGGGAATTCACAACACATGAGGTCGGTGGTTAAGTGTTGGTGTTGATTCCCACCATGGAAAGTAAACACCTAGCCAAGTGTTAAGGGCCATATGAGGTGGTTGAGAAGTTGAGTGACGTCACCTACAAGGTCCACCAACAAGGGAGAAGTAAGCCGTACCAAGTATACAACATTAACCTGCTGAAACCATGGTGAGACAGGGATCCGGTAGAAGCACCATGCCTAGGAGCCAGTCTTGAAACCAAGGTCGAGGATGTCACAGTGGCAGAGACCCTGTTACTGGCCCGGAAACAACAGTGCCGTGAGCTGTTTCAGTAGAACTGGGACTTGTTTACGGAGCTACCAGGTTGTACACAGGTTGTGGAGCATGAAATCCTGACTGAACCACATGTGAGGGTGAATCAGAAGCCGTATCAGATTCCTGAAGTCTGCCGCGAGATGATCTCCAAGGAGATGAGAATGTTGAGCCTGGTCATTATCGAGGAGTCAAAGAGTGGTTGGTCCAGCCTGATTGTCCTTGTGTCGAAGCCCGATGGAGAATGGCACTTCTGTAACAATTACAGGAAGCTGATTGAAGTGTCTAAGTTTGACGCATATTCAATGCCCCGAGTGGATGAGCTCATTGAGAGGATAGGGTCAGCCAGATACATCACCACCCTGCACCTAATGAATGGGTACTGGCAGATTCTCCTGTCCCTAAGTGCCAAAGAGATGATGGCCTTCTCTACACCTGATGGATGCTTCCATTATACCAGAATGCCATTCGGTCTACAAGGAGCCTCAGCTACCTTCCAGAGGGCTATGGACCAGATCGTAGCCCTTCACAAGAAGTACACCACTGCTTATTTGGACAACATCGTGATTTTCAGCCCAGAGTGGGGAATTCACCTGCAGAAGGTCCAGGTGGTACTGGATGCACTGAGGAAGGCAGGGTTTACCATAAAAAGAAGTGCGCCATCAGGAAAGAAGAGGCAAAATACTTGTGCTACATTGTTGGAAGGGGTGAATTAAAGCCGCAAATAGAAAAAGTGGAAACAATCCAAAAGTGGCCATAGCCAGTCTCCAAAAAGCAGGTCAGAGCTTTCCTGGGCATTGTGTCATATTACTGTCAGTTTATCCCGAACTTTGCCACAGTAGCCGCCTCTCTGACGGAGCTCCTTAAGGGGCCAAAATCAATGATGGTCAAATGGTTCTCTGAAGCTGAGATGGCGTTCCAGGAGTTGAAGTTCATCTTGTGCAGACAGCCAGTCTTGCTCACACCAGATTTCACTAAGGATTTTGTGCTCCAAACCGACGCCTCCGAAGTCAGTTTAAGAGCTGTACTGTCCCAGGAGATAGATGGCAACGAACACCCAGTCCTGTACTTGAGTAGGAAACTATGAAAAGAACTATTCATTTATGGAGAAAGAGTGCTTGGCCATCAAATGGGAAATTGACAACCTGGGCTACTACCTGCTAGGCCGTAAGTTCAGGCTAATATCAGATCATGTGCCCCTTAGATGGATGAGGGAAAGGAAGGGGAAGAATGCTCGAGTGACAAAATGGTTTTTAGCTCTGCAGGATTTTAATTTTCATGTCAAGCACAGGCCAGGGAAGCTGCATGGGAACACAGATGCCATGTCCAGACTCCCCTGCTTAGCCAGTGAAGGTGCCAAAACCCCCGGCTTTGGGCAGAGGGGGAGAGTATGTGATAGAGTCACTGGTAATATAATAGAGGGAAGATATGTTTCACTAAGCCCAATGGCTTCAGTGTTATAAAATCAAGAGTTGTATTTCCTCCAGCACAGTAAGTGTTGTAAGGGTTAAGTTATGTTATGGGCTGGTTTTTAGGTGGACATTCATAGAGTGGGTGAAAGAGAGTCACCCCATATCTCCCCCTACAGAGCTAGCACCACTGTGTGCTAACAGGACCTGAGTGAGGTCACAGTCATGTGATCAGTGACATGGTTGAGTCCAGGAGGTCTGGGCTGAAATGGCTGAAGGAAAGAACTTTCAGTGTTCAGTGCGATGAGCCTGGAGAATGAGCAATGCAGGGGAGTGCTCCATGGACTAGAGAACCTGAACCAAGTGTGTTCTATCAGTCATGAGTTTGAGGAACCCCACTCACAGAAGGACTGTGTTCTGCCACCATTTTTGTTTTGTTTTCCTCTTTTGACCAGTGTGCTGTATTTTCTTTTCTACCCCTTAGTTTATGCTGCCTATAATAAACCAAAGGAAGTTCTTAAAGCCGCAGTGTACTTGTATCTACCTCCGTGTGCAGCCGAGTGAGCCGACCTACCACAATATAAATTCTTTAAAATACCCAAAATATACTATAATAGCTTATGTGCCCAACCAATCATGATAACAACAAAATGGCTAAAGACAGATACTACACATTTTAAAGAGAAAACTCTTCAGTTGTCTACACTACAGTTTGTGCACATATCACAATAAGAAAAATACAATGGTTCTTAGACCCACAAAAGTAATTTATACCAGAAGCTTTCTCACTCTAGCGATTAAGTTGGAGAACCATTTGTGTACAAACTAGTGTGCCAACCTCTGCAGCAAGGCAGGGACATTTTGTAGGGAATCACTAAGGTGAGACAGACATTGGTATAAATTACTCCTTTGCGTCTAAGACCAATTGCCTTTTTCTAATTGTGTTGTGTGTAAATAATCTAGTGTAGAGAACTGATGAGTTTTCTCAGTGATGTGCGGCATCTGTCTTTAGCCATTTTGTTGGTATTGTGCTTGGTTGGGCACATAAGTTATTAAAGTCTATTTTAGGTATTTTAAAGAATGTAAGTGTGACAAACATGCAAAAGAATTGGAAATCAGGAAGAGGGCAAACACTTTTTCACAAAACTGTATATGAAAAGTTTTAACTTAACCGGTATTTTCTTTGACAATCCATGATTTACTAACCTGAGACTTTTTATAAATTTGTCTTTTCCCAACAGCAATTTTAAGATCTCTCCACAAGATTTCACTGGGACTTAGAACTGGACTCATTACTGGACTCTTCAGAACTCTCCAGTGCTTTCCATTCATTTCTGGGTGCTTCTTGAAGTATGTTTGGGGTCATTGTCCTGCTTCAAGACTTTTGACCTAGGATGTAAACCCAACTTTCTGACACTGGGCACTACATTTTGACCAAAAATCCTTTGGTAATCTTCTGATTTCTTGATGCATTGCATACAGTCAAGGTACACAGTGCCAAAGGCAGCAAAACAAACCCAAAGCATCTGTGGACCTCCACCATATTTGACTATAGGTTCTGTTTTCTTTTCTTTGTAGGCCTCATTCCATTTACAGTAAATAGTAAAATGATGAGCTTTACAAAAAATTTCTACCTTGGTCTCATCTGTCCACATGATGCTTTCCCAGTAGGATTTTGGCTTACTCACGTACATTTTGGCAAACTGCAGTCTAGCTTTTTTATGTCTCTGTACCAGCAGTGGGATTCTCCTGGGACTCCTGCCATACTTTTAGCTTCATTCAAATGTCAATAGATAGCTTGCGCTGACACTGATGCACCCTGAGCCTGCATTACAGCTTGAGTTTCTTTGGAACTTGATTGGGGCTGCTTATCCACCATGTGAACTATCCTGTGTTCCAACCTTTCATCAATTTTTCTCTGCCATCCATGTCCAGTGAAGTCAGCTGTAGTGCCATAGGTTGTATTCTTCTTGATTATGTTGCGCACCATGGACAATGGGCCATCAATATCAATGGAGATGGACCTGTAACCTTCAGATTGTTGATATTTTTCAACAAGTTTAGTTCTCTGTTCCTCAGACATTTCTCCTCTCCTTTTTCTGTTCTCCGTGCCTAGTGTGGCACACTCAGACACACATTGCAATGATTGAGTCAAATTCTTGTCTTTTTATCTAGTTTCAGGTATAATTTTCATATTGCCCACACCTGATAATTGTCACAGGTGAGTTTGAATGAGCATCACATGCTTGAAACAAAGTTGTTTACCCACATTTTTTGAAAGGTGTCAACAATTTTTTTCCAGCCTTTTTTTGAGGTTTTGTGTGAAATTATGTCATATTTGTCTTTTTTTTTCTTTTTCTTCATGTGTTGGTCGAATATCCACAAAGGAAATAAACGTGTATAACAATACATGAGTAATTGCAATAATATTCTGGGAGAAGTACTTTATTTTCTTGAAAAATTAAAAGGTTGCCAACACTTTACAAAAGCTTTTCATGTCCAGTTTGTGCTCCATTACTGAGAAATCAACTTTGAATTGATATACAAATAGTGCTCTATATTTGAAGCCTCTATCACTCCAGCTCTATTCCCTGCCCAGCATTTCCTAATCCTGCTTAAGGGTACCATTACACTTAAAGATGCACCAGCGATCCCGACAACGATAGGACCTTGTCAGGATCGCTGGTGCATCACTACATGATCGCTGGTGACCTGTCAAACAGGCAGACACACCAGCGATCAAGGACCAGCGAGGACGCTGGTATCTAAGGTAAATATCGGGTAACTATGCAGCGCGTGGCGCTTAGTTACCGGATGTGTACCTTAGATACCAGCGTGCTTGCGCCAGGAGCTGTGAGCACACTGGTATCTAAGGTACACAGCGGGTAACTAGGTAATTTACCTTGGATACCAGCTCCCAGCGTCTGCTTACAGCCCTGGGAGCGTCGCTGTTCGTTGGTCTCCCGCTGCCACATGCAGCGATTCGCGCTGGCCAGCGGGAGAGCAACGATCAAAAAATGGCCCAGGACGATCCTGCATGATCAGCGATACCCGGCAGGGGGCCCGGTCGTTGATGTGTTTCCCACACAGCGATATCGCTGATCAGTGATCTCGCTAGCGAACTCGCTGTCTGTGACGGGGCTTTGACTGACAATCTCTATATTATGTGACTTTAGAATAGAGATGGAGTGACAGAGGCTACAGATCTACGAGAGAAAGTTAAGAAAGGATGTTGATAAGGCCGAACTTTTAAATTCCTATTTTGCAACTTCTCTCAGAAAGGAAATGTGACATCGACTGATTTTCACTGTCCTATATCAGGAATAGAAGAATCCAGGCTATCTATAAACAGAAAGCTAGTGAGGGAATACTTAGCTAACATAAATTAATTCAAGTCTCCAGGTCCAGATGAATTACATCCCAGAATACTGAAGGAGATAACAGAAGAAATGTTTGAACCACTCTCAATAATCTTTGAAAATTCTTGGAGATCAGGAGAAGTCCCAAAAGACTGGAGAAAAGTAAATGTTGTTCCTATCTTCGAAAAAGGGAAGAAGGTGGACCCAGGGAACTATAGGCCAGTGAGTCTGACTACTATACCAGGAGAGATCTTTGAACAAATTATTAAACAATATGTATGTATGTGCCTGGATGAGAATGAAGTAATTAACCAGAGTCAGCATGGGTTTGTAACTAATAAGTCATGTCAGACTAACTTAATTTATTCTATGATAGAATCAATGACTGGGTGGATCAGGGAAATGCTGTAGATATAGTATATCTTGACTTCAGCAAAGCATTTGACAAAGTATCTCACACCATCCTTATTAAAAAAATGACTAAGAATGGAATAGACAAGGCAACTGTTAGGTGGATTCATAACTGGCTTTGTGATCGGACAAAAAGAGTGGTCGTAAATGGCTGCACATCCCGTTGGAAGAATGTCTCAAGTGGGGTACCACAGGGCTCTGTTCTGGTCCCTGTATTGTTCAACATCTTTATCAATAATTTAGATGAAGGAATTGAGGGTACACTGATTAAATTTGCTGATGACACAAAGCTAGGAGGGATAGCTAATACTAGAGAAGAGAAAAAGAGGATTCAAAAAGATATAAATAAACTGGAGCAGTGGGCAGCAACTAACAGAATGGTTTTTAACAGGGAAAAATGCAAGGTACTACATCTGGGAAATAAAAATGAAAAAACATATACAGAATTGGAGGAATAGGACTAAGCAAAAGCACATGAGAACAAGACTTGGGTATACTAATAGATCAAAATCTAAGCATGAGTCATCAATGTGATGCAGCAGCAAAAAAGGCAAATACAATTCTGGGAAGTATTAAGTCATTTTCCCCCTCTACTCCTCTTTGGTCAGATCTCATCTGGAATCTTGTGTCCAGTTTTGGGCACCACAAAAATGACATCAACAAACTGGAGCAAGTTCAGAGAAGAGCGACCAGAATGGTGACCGGTCTGCAAACCATGTCCTGTGAGGAACGGTTGCAGGATTTGGGAATGTTTAGCTTGCAAAAAAGAAGACTGACAGGAGACTTAATAGCTGTCTACAAAGGGCTGTCACATTGCAGAAGGATCATATTTATTCTTATTTGCACAAGGAAAGACTAGAAGCAATGGGATGAAACTGAATGGGAGGAGACACAGATTAGATATTAGAAAAAACTATTTGACAGTGAGAGTGAACAATGAGTGGAACAGGCTGCAACGAGAGGTGGTGATTTCTCCTTCAATAGAAGTCTTCAAACAGAGGCTGGACAGACATCTGTCTGGGATGATTCAGTGAATCCTGCTATGAGAAGGGGGTTAGGCATGATGACCCATGAGGTCTCTTCCAACTCTACCATTCTATGATACAAATAGTTATTCAGCCTCATTTGCATATCAGTTAAAATTCTGCTTTCTCAGTAAGAGAGGAATGGACTGACCATGTAAAATTATTATTGGATTGAAAGAGCTCTACATAAGCATTTAAATAGTCTGGTGTGTGAAATCTTTTGAACAAATATGCATTACAGTTGCTATATCATACTATGAGCATGCACATGAGAAGGGAAGGAATACACCACTATATGTACACTAACCATATTCTCAAACATAGCACTGTTAGATTTTTATAGAAATATATTTAATTTTTTGGCATGAGGATGGTAGTTTCTTGACATTTTCCACTTCTTCATATCTTAAATTATTGGCAAGGAACAAACTGTTCAAACTGGTTAGATCTAACACTTTCCCCTTGAATAGGCTGTGATGTAAAAAATGATAATTTTTAGAACACTAAACAAATTGCTACAGCCTGCACTGAATTACAAGTAGCTTTGCTACCACCACACTGACATCAGTTATTTTGCCTGGACTTTTATTTATAGCACAAGATACATTTGGAGACAATTTGTAGATGAGATGCTAAATATACTTTATTTGATCTTATCATAAGACATATTTTGGATCCTGCTATATAACCGATGCAATGAAACTTCAGTGTGGGCTTGGAGGTCTAATTTTTTTCCATCTGAAACAACAAATGTAAGTCCATAGACTAAGGGCAGTTTCACACGTCCAGATAATTCCGGTACCGGAAAAACCGGTACCGGAGCTATCCGTGTCCGTGTGCATATGGAGGTCATCCGTGTGACATCCGTGTGCTATCCGTATGTCCATGTGTACCATCCGTGTGCTGTCCGTGTGTTGTCCGTATGCTGTCCGTGTGTCCGTGTCCGTGTTTTTGAAAAATTATTTTTAATGTTAACCCTTTGACTTTTAAAAACGCACACGGATCGCACACGGACAGCATCCGTGTGCGGTACGTGTTTACACGGACCCATTGACTTGTATGGGTCCATGTGATCCATGCTGTTGCACAAAAACGGACATGTCAGCGTGTTTTGCACATGGACACACGTTCCATGAAAACATGCTGACATCTGCATAGACACATTCCTGAGAATGTGTCTACGTGTGTCAGTGTCTCCGGTACGTGAGAAAACTGTCACAACACATACCGGGGACACTGACGTGTGAAACTGCCCTAAATGTGCACTGCCAAGGAGTAGGTAGCACAGGCCAGGAAGAAACATATTCGTACCCGCCTAGACTACCTACTCGCTGGTAGTGCACATTTTGTGGATTTTCTACTGTTGTTTCATGTGTAAATCCTGGCCTTTTTAGTCTAGGGAATAACTGGCTTTGCTGCAGCCAATGGATTAAACCAATGCTTTATTCAAAGTTGTGCCTGAATTTTGCACAACACTAACAGGTGAGTAAATGAGTGTATTACTTAGGCTGAGTTCACACGTGGCGTTTTTTTTGCGTTTCCGCGGCGGTTTTAACCGCGCGATTTTGCCTCGAAAACGCGAAAAATAAGCATCCCATGCATTCCTATGGGATTCCGCAATGCTGTGCTAATGCTGCGGTTTTTACCGCGGCGGAATCGCTTTGCGGTAAAAACCGCAGCATGCTCATTAATTTGCGGAATCGTGGCGATCCCGCACCCATAGGAATGCATTGTTCCGCTTACTTCCCGCATGTGGCTGTGCACACCATGCAGAAAGTAAGCAGAACATTTGCGGATGGTACCCACGGTCCAGAGGAGAGGAGACTGTCCTCCGGGCTTTGGGTACCATATCCCTGTAAGAAATAGAATTTAAAAATAAAAAATATTGTTATTCTCACCCTCCAACGTCCCGCGCAGCATTCCCGCCTCTCTCCACACTCTCGTTCCCAGTAATCCTTTGCGAAAATGCCTGCGATGGCGTCCGTTCTCGCGGGATCGCGAAGTCATCGCGAATTACCGCGAGACATCGCGATCCCGCGAGAACGGACGTCATCGCGGGCATTTTCGCAAAGGATTACTGGGAACGGATGCGCGGGACGTCGGAAGGTAAGAATAACACCATTTTTTATTTTTTTTTACATTCTATCTTTTACTACTGATGCCGCATAGGCAGCCTCAGTAGTAAAAAGTTGGTCACACTCGTCAAACACTGTGTTTGACGAGTGTGACCAACCTGTCAATCATTTCTCCAAGCGATGCTACAGATCGCTTGGAAAACGCTAGCATTTTGCAAGCTAATTACGCTTGCAAAATGCTAGTTTTTCCGCGGGAAAATCGCGGGAATTTAAAATGCGATTTTCCCGCGGACTGGAATTCCGGAATTCTCGCGGTAATTTCCGCGAGAGTTCCGGTACGTGTGCACTTAGCCTTACAGTATTAGCACTTTAAAAGCTGATCACCACTCTTTTCCAGGGCTTCAGTCTTCAGATAAGGGACAAATCTGATCTGAAATAAAGATCAACTTGTCAGAGGTCTTGCTAATGCTAAACAGAAATTGTTATAGTTGCTTGATCAAAAATTGCCTTGTGTAGCACTGATTGTCCCTATATGCACTATATCAAGGATGAGGAACCTTTTTTCTGCCAAGGGACAGCTGGGTATTCATTACATCATTTGCAGGCCACATAGAACTATGAAGTTAAAAATTAAACTGCTATATTTGGTCAAACATTTAATTAACTTACTGCAAATGTGATGTTAGATGGCATTGATAATGTTGCTACAATTGCTTTCTCAGTTTTACGTCAGTCAGTCTGGAGCGCAGTTGACTCTTTGTGATAATAACTTTTGTAAAGAACTGATAGCAGTATTAAATAGTTCCAAAAACAGATGCATATTTAAATGCAGGTCTCCACCAAGTGGACAATTCATCTCCCCTCACCTAATGTTTGTGGGTCGCCCTCCCAGGGCTGTGGGGTACTCGGTACCGGGCCGGTCTCTCAGAGGGGAATGTCACAGCAGCGGTTACCCGGTCTGTGGCCATGGGTGCCCATGTAAAAAGGGGTTTGAGTGGTGAAATAAAGTTTGAGTGATTCGTGACGCCACCTGTGGTGTTCGGCAATGAAGGTGTTAAGCCGACGCTGCAGACAGATCCTCTGGGACAGATGGTGTATTGCAGCAAAGATGTAGCCCTCCACAGGTAGGGCTGTTGGTCCCAGGGCAGTGTAGATAGGTGTTGGGGAAGAGGGTGCAGTGTCTGGCACAGAGATGTTGCAGTGCTGAAGAAGTTGCAGGAAGAAGGCAAGGACACAGCGGAATGTAGTTTCTTTTTCTTTACTTGTAAGTGCAGTCCAGGGTCCAGATTACAGATGGCACAGGAGATGATTAGCCTGGAAGCAACTTAGGAATCTCTCTGTCAGATGGGTTGTGTAGTCTCCTCTCTAGCGCTTACTTGAGGTACATGCAGTACAGTGTTACACTGAAGTTCCTCCTTCTTCTTCCCTTTTGGATCTACCTCGTATGGCAGACAGCTGTAGCCTTCTATCTCTCTTGGCTCACCGTTTGCTGTTGTGCCTCCAAGTCTTAGTTGGGAATAGAGCATTTACAGCTTCCTATTCCTCTGGTTTCTGTTGCAGGACCTTCAGTATCCTAACAACTATGGAGACCAGACTCCAGATCATGTGCTATCACTGGGAGGGAGCTCTCTATTCTCAGCTCAACCTCCAGCTTCTCTCCGCACGTCTACACTCGTTGCCCTCCTCACACTAACTGACTAATTTCCCTTCCTTTCCCCCAGAGAGCACTCCTCCCCCAATTCTGGTTCAGAGCTCCCTCTGCTGGCCTGGAGTGGGAACTGTGTTGCATGTTATGATTAACTGCCAGAGAGACCCTTCATTGTTTCCAAGTCTGACATCATCCTTCCAGGAGGAAGGCAATGCCAGTGTGGCGACCATACTCCTGGGGGCACCACATTCCCCCCTAGTGCAATGCAGCACTTCTGGGCTGATGAAAAACATACACAACATATAAACAATTAACAAATATAATCGTACAAGATTTAGAAAAATGAAAAATTACAAAAACCAAAGGCTGCAAAAATAGTCCTGTGATGATAAGTCCATGCATCAACGTCCATGGTCCATTCCTGGGCAAATGGTGAACTATGTACAAAAGTAGTGACCGCACCTAGTCCAGTGGCCAAAATGTCCATAACACAAACGGGAAAACACAAAAAGGAAATTTCTTACAGAATATCTGTAGGCACAAAATTTGAACAGTTACAGTACATATATACATGTTAACACTTGCATTGCATTAACTTATTCATATGCGGAATCTAATGGGTGGTATACCTTGAGTAGTACGGGTAGATCTACGTAACACTGGCATGGTTGAGGATCTTACTAGTTGCCTGATGCTAACTACTGGTGTAGTGGGTGATGTACTGGATACACTACTGGTGGTTCTGCGTAGCACAGGGATGCTAGATTTCCTAGGACCACTTCTACTCACTGTGGGCATGACAGATTCACCACTGGCAGGGCGAGGGTTCTCTGGCTCCACTGCTGGTGTGGCATCTGCTGCCTGATTTTCCGGATTTTCTTGAGTCACTCCTTCTTGTACTACCAGTTGGGGAAATGTCAGCACTGGCACCACTATGGCATCATTTACTTTAGTATAGTTTGCAGGGAATTCTCCCAGTATAGTGCTGACCTTTTCATCTTCTATAGGTTGGATGTTACTTTGTTCTTCCATTCTTTCCTTTAACTGGTCAGGGCATAATTTCAAATGATCCCTTGATATTGCTGTTGAGGTTTCTCCTCCATCCTTACTAATAAGGCACACCTTGGTATAGTCAAAGTTTGAGGGTAGAATGTTGTAGGGTTCAGCTTCCCATTGGTCATCCAACTTATGCATCCTTCTTTTCCTCTTTAGGACTTGTTCTCCTGGTGACAAGGGAACTGCAGGTGCATGCTGATTGTAGTTCTCTTGTTTTTGTCTTGCCTGAGCTAGACTCTTTTCCACACACTCTTGTACTCTTCTGTACTGTTGCTGCCTCTCTGTATCACAGTCAGCATCTGGTGATGTCACTTCAGGTGTCAGGACTCCCATATCCAAATCAATAGGCTGCTCACCAGGCCTCGCTCTCATTAAGTAGGCTGGAGTGCAGTTGGTGGAATTCACAGGAATGTGGTTGTAGAGGTCTACCAGATCTGGCAACTTTTCTAGCCACAGATTCCTCTCTTCCAAGGGCAAGGTCTTCAGTAGGTCGAACACCACCTGGTTCATCTTTTCACACATGCCATTGGTCTGTGGATGGTACGGTGTTGTCCTGATCTTCTTACAGCGGTACAAGTTACAGAATTCCTGGAACACTTCCACCTCAAAGGCTGGACCTTGATCTGTAAGCACTCGCTCGGGGTATCCGTGTGGTCTACAAAAGTGCTGTTGGAATGCTCTGGCTGCTGTCCTGGCTGTTTGATCCTTGACAGGCACAACTACCAAGAATCTTAAGAATCTTGAGTAGTGGTCAATGATAGTAAGAGCATAAATGTAGCCTGAACGGCTTGGCACCATCTTCACATGTTCCAGGGCGACCAACTCAAGTGGCTGTTTGGTTATTTTTGGCTGCAAAGGAGCTCGCTGGCTGTTACGGTCCTTTCTGCACAGGTTGCATTGTCCACACTCCCGGCACCAATTTTCAATGGCTTTCCTCATACCAGCCCAGTAGAATCTCTCCTGGAGCAAGGCTTCCAACTTCTTCCATCCGAAGTGTCCAGCTCCATTATGATAGGCTTCTAAGACCATTGATGCCTCCCTCTTTGGGACTACCACCTGCCAGACCAGCTCATGAGTGCGGGCATTGATACTCCTTCGACACAGCTTTCCTTCATAAATGAACAGCCGGCCTCTATCCTTCTACAACTGCTGGGTTTCTTCAGGAGCATCCGACTCTGGGCGTGAGTCAGCTTGTGACAGTAGCTCCTTCACCAGGCGGACTGCGGGGTCACTGTCTTGGGTTTCTGCCCAGTCATGAGGAGGCAATGGATTTAGGGTGGCCTCTTTCAAGCCAGACCGTCTGTTTCTCACTCTTTGGGCACCTTGGGCCGCAATTGGCCGGTGGAAGGGAGGTAACTCAATTTCTTCAAGTGCCTCAGGGTCTTCTCCTGCATCTGGCAGATTAGGCATCCTGGACAATGCATCAGCATTGGCATTCTTGTGCCCTGCTCGGTACTTGATGATTCATAGTTAGACAGCCGAGCCATCCATCGCTGCTCCAGTGCACCTAGCTTGACAGTTTTCAAGTGAGTCAACGGGTTGTTGTCCGTGAAGATGGTAAACTTGGCCGAAGATAGGTAATGCTTGAATCTCTCAGTCACAGCCCAGACTATGGCGAGGAACTCCAGCTTGAAGGAACTGTAGTTGTCAGAGTTCCTTTCAGTGGGACAAAGCTTCCTGCTGGCGTAGGAGATCACTCTTTCTTTGCCATTCTGTACCTGTATATAACAACAAACAGTCCAAGAGGTGAATAGGCCACTTCAACCATATAAATACAACCAGTCCCTCATAACAAAATGAAGGGCAAAGAAGAGATCCCACTGTAAACTTCAATTAAAAAGTATATTTTTATTGAAAAAAATTCTAAAAACAATGTGAAATAACAGCAAGATAGCCATGATAGAAGACACCAATCAAATTAATTGTAGTAGGCTATAACATCATGCAACAGGCATAACACAAATCTCTACACACATGAGCAAAGTGTTACTACATAACAATAATCTGTTGTAGTGAATAAAGGGTTCTAATAGTGAATAAACTCCTAGCACAATAGTTAAACCAACATAATTAAACTCATGCTGCATAAATTAAGTGTACCATTCAAATGCTGACAAAGGCCCTAAAGATACCAATTGGCCACAACATGAGGTAAGCTGTGACTAAGCTCCATTACAAAGGACCATAAATCAGTCCGTGAATAAACCCAAATAGGAAAATAAAACGCAAAATGGAGTCAAAATTGATATCTACCTGTGACACTGGATCATAAGGATGTTATAGCCTACTACAATTAATTTGATTGGTGTCCTCTATCATGGCTATCTTGCTGCTATTTCACATTGCTTTTAGAATTTTTTTCAATAAAAATATACCTTTTAATTGAAGTTTGCAGTGGGATCTCTTCTTTGACCTTCATTTTGTTATGAGGGACTGGTTGTATTCATTCTGTACCTGTGACAGTACTGCTCTAAGCCCCATGTTGCTGGCATCAGTATACAACACAAAGGGTTGGTCATAATCTGGGTAAGCCAGAACTTCATCTCCTGTGAGAGCCATCTTCAGTCGGGTGAAGGACCTCTCCAACTCCTCAGTCCATTCAAATGTGGAACTTTTCTGTTTGGCTTTCTTGGACTGCCCCACCAGAAGATTTTGCATAGGAGTGGCTATTTCAGTGAAGCCTTTGATGAACCTTCGGTAGTAGCCTACCAACCCGAGGAATTGGCGTACTTCATGGAGGTTGCTGGGCTTCGGCCAGTCCCGGATGACCGTGACTTTGTCAGGATCTGGTGCCACACCTTCTGCGCTCACTACATGACCGAGGTACTGAACCTTGGGCTTCAGGAGGTGTCATTTGGAAGGCTTCACCTTCAGGCCAAAGTTGGACAAGGCTTCAAACACCTCAGCCAGGTGCTTCAGCTGGTCTTCATAAGTCTTGGAGAAAACAATGACATCATCAAGGTACAACAGGACCATCTCGAAGTTCTTGTGTCCCAGGCAGCACTCCATCAGCCGTTGAAATGTTCCTGGGGTGGTGCAGAGCCCGAATGGCATATAGTTGAACTCACAGAGACCCATTGGGGTGGTAAATGCTGTTTTCTCCTTGTCTGCCTCTGCCATGGGAACCTGCCAATACCCACTAGTGAAATCTAAGGTGGAAAAATAGTTAGCAGTTTTAAGTGCAGCCAATGTTTCCTCAATTCTGGGTAATGGGTAGGCATCCTTATGTGTAATGCTGTTAATTTATCTGCAATCAACACACATTCCCATGGTACCATCCTTTTTCTTTACAAAAACTATGGGAGCTGCCCAGGGGCTGCAACTATCTCTGATAACCCCAGCTTCCTTCATCTCTCTCAACATACTCTTAGCACATTGGTATTGTGTTGGGGGTATAGGCCGGTACCTTTCTTTAATGGGTGGAAGATCTCCAGTGGGGATATGATATTGAACCCCTTTTGCCTTCCCAAAATCTAGAGGGTGTTTACTGAATACCCGCTCATACTCCTGAGTCACTCTGTAAACCCCATTCTTTTGGTATGAAGGGGTGGAGTCAGTTCCCACCTGCAGTTGCTGACACCACTCCTCCCGCTGCTTTACAGAGCCATTGTCCTCCACCTGGTCGGATGAGACCAAGGGCTCTGCTGCCTGCATTGCATTATTACTGACAGTGAGCAGCTTAGCAACTGTGGCATACCGAGTTATTGTGGCCTCCTCCTCCCCACAATTCAAAAGGCGTACAGGTACTCTCCCTTTACGTACATCAACTACCCCTCTGGCTGTCAGGACAGTGGGCCTGCTATCAGAGTATACTGGCTCTACCAATGCCTGGCAATCTTTTCCTCTGAGGCTCCTGGCTGCCCGACACCAAATCAACATTTCACATCTGGGGGGTATTGCAATGGGGAAAGCATCACTCACTCTGACAATTTCTCTGCCAGAGAGTTCTACCTGCTGTCTTTGCATCAGGGCCTTGATCTCCTTCTGCAGGACTCGTTGTTCACTGGAACCAGCAGTCTCAGCCACCTGTTGCAACAAGACAATAACCTCGGAAAGACAATTTTCAATTACATTTGTACCAAGAGTCATCATGGGATTACATTCTCGTCGATCAATATCCACAACTATCAGACCTTGAGATTTTAACTCTACCCACTTTAACAGTAATTTCTTTACATCCCACTTGCGGTAAAGACTGACCATTACTGGCAACTGCTGTCAGTTCATCACTTGGGCCACGGGTAAGTTCAGAGTCAGCCCAATACCGCTTGTAGAGGATATAGGGCATAGTGGTCACCTGGGAGCCAGTGTCCAGCAAAGCGTTCATGGGGATGCCGTCAATCACCACAGGAAGGATCGGTCTCCCTCCAACATACTTGGCTCGCCAGTTCCTTGGGCCTTGTGGTCCTACTCCTGGGGGTTGGCCCTCTGCCCCAGGGGTTGCTCGTTTAAATAACAGAATCTTGCAAGGTGACCTGCCTTGCGCAGTGATGACAGATGGGACCTCCGTCCTGGTCATATCGATCGTTGTTCCTCCCTCAGAGTGGCGGGGTTCTCCTCTTCCGGAGCCACGGGACATCCTCTGGACTGAAAGCAAGCTGGATCTTCTCCTTGGAGGACACCTGCAGGGACTGCACGGTTTTAGTAAGTGCAGCCATCCCTTTGGTCAACTCCTGGACCTGAAGACGCAGCTCTTCTGTTGGATCTTTATCCAGAGTCTGTGCATCAGCCTCCACAGGGATGGAAGGGAAAGATGCTGCTTCCTGGTGGTAGGTTATCGCTTGGCACCTAGGGGGCGCTGGACGGCTGAGAGTTGGTTCCTGCAGCACCCGGATAGCCCTGTCCTTGAAATCAGCAAAGTCCAGATCAGGGTTCTGTAGGGCTATGATGCTCAGCTGTGCTCTGTGGGTGCTGGATAAGAGTCCTTCAATAAATTGCTCCTTTAGCAGTCTGTCTCCATCTTTCAAACTATCAGGGTCAATCTTCTTGACGACTCGCAGAGCCTCCTGCAGGTTAAGAGCATAGTCCCTTATATTGTCCAGTGCTTTCTGCTTACATCCAAAGAACCTCATCTTGATTTCAGCTGCAGGCGGGTGTCAAAGGTGCTTCTTAGCTTGGCCAAAATCTTTTTAACAGTCTCTTTGTCAGTGTCCTGCCAGACTTTTACTTCTCTCTGGGCTGCACCTGTTAGCTGCCCAATCAGGATGTTCACCTTCTGGCTTTCAGACAGAGGATACACCTCAAACAAACTGCACAGTCTCTCTTTAAATTCACTCAGGGTATGTGACTCCCCTGAATATTGCGGTAGCCATGCTGTTCTCGATATGTAAGGCATAGACAGCGGCATTATGGGGACCGCTGCGGTGGGTGCTATTGGAGCCGCAGCCGCGTTGGGCACTGCATCTTGCGGCGCTGAGGGGCTGGCAGGGGCGTCCACCGCTGCATCGGCGCGTACCTCATTCTCCTTCCCTCCCAGTTAATGGTTGCCAGGCCCCGGGGTTGAGCGACTTACCAGCTGTAGGCCTCAGCTCCTCCCCTTCTCGCGCACTGTCCTCTCTTCCCGTGTGGCACTTCACTTCCTTGCGCTCTTTGGCAGGCTACGCCCACGACGGCCCGCCTCTCTGGTTTCCTGTGCGTGCCAAGCAGCGGAATAATGGCGGCAATGGCGCCAAACAGTCCACAGTACACAAAACAGTCTCTGGCACACAGGATCTGGGACACCAGGCTCCGTAATCCTGTTCGTGATGCCAAAATGGGCCGCCCTCCCAGGGCTGTGGGGTACTCGGTACCAGGCCGGTCTTTCAGAGGGGAATGTCACAGCAGCGGTGACCCGGTCCATGGCCCTAGGCACCCATGTAAGAAGGGGTTTGAGTGGTGAAATAAAGTTTATGAGTGATTTGTGACGCCACCTGTGGTGTTCGGCAATGAAGGTGTTAAGCCGACGCTGCAGACAGATCCTCTGGGACAGATGGTGTAGTGCAGCAAAGATGTTGTAGCCCTCCACAGGGAGGGCTGTTGGTCCCAGGGCAGTGTAGATAGGCGTTGGGGAAGAGGGTGCAGTGTCTGGCACAGAGATGTAGCAGTGCTGAAGAAGTTGCAGGAAGAAGGCAAGGACACAGGGGAATGTAGTTTCTTTACCTTTACTTGTAAGTGCAGTCCAGGGTCCAGATTACAGATGGCACAGGAGATGATTAGCCTGGAAACAACTTAGGAATCTCTCTATCAGATGGGTTGTGTAGTCTCCTCTCTAGCGCTTGCTTGAGGTACATGCAGTACAGTGTTACACTGAAGTTCCTCCTTCTTCTTCCCTTTTGGATCTACCTCGTATGGCAGACAGCTGTAGCCTTCTATCTCTCTTGGCTCACCGTTTGCTGTTGTGCCTCCAAGTCTTAGTTGGGAATAGAGCATTTACAGCTTCCTATTCCTCTGGTTGCTGTTGCACGACCTTCAGTATCCTAACAACTGTGGAGACCAGACTCCAGATCATGCGCTATCACTGGGAGGGAGCTCTCTATCCTCAGCTCAACCTCCAGCTTCTCTCCGCACGTCTACACTCGTTGCCCTCCTCACACTAACTGACTAATTTCCCTTTCTTGCCCCCAGAGAGCACTCCTCCCCCAATTCTGGTTCAGAGCTCACTCTGCTGGCCTGGAGTGGGAACTGTGTTGCATGTTATGATTAACTGCCAGAGAGACCCTTCATTGTTTCCAAGCCTGACATCACCCTCCCAGGAGGAAGGCAATGCCAGTGTGGCGACCATACTCCTGGAGGCGCCACATTTGTACAATTCAAGCAGAGATCGGTCAAAGGGCTGGTGTTGCCTTCATTGTTTTTGGAGGAAATAGCTCAGATTTGGTAGTGGGCCATAAATCCTCCTGACAAATTGAGTCCTGTGTGAACAGAATCAAAGTGGGTAATAAATTTGTGTTCCCACACCCTGCGATGTTTCTGTGATTTGAAATTAACTTTCAAAATGACAACTTTCATATTGTCTATGTTGTGTCCTGGACCACAGAAATGTTTGGTAAATGGTTTTTTTTGTCTGTAATTAAATGATGATGAGACCTCATCCTTGCTCTCAGTCTCTGTCCTGTTTCTCCTACATAGAGGCCACCCACAGGACGTATATTGCATAGAATTAAATACACCACATTGGAAGAGGAACATGTTGTGAACTGTCTTGATCTGACTTCTGAGTCAAGGCTCCCTCTGGTGGTTGCTGCGGGTAGTGGAGCAGGTCGTATTGACAGAAGTCTATCACCTGAAGACGATGATTGGAAGTCAGGGGTTACTGGCTGGGAGGATTTAAGTGAGCAAGCTTCCTTCAGTGGCTGCTGGTGATTTGTTTGTCTTTCTGTGCATTGTGAAGTCTGCTTTTTCCCCTCCTTGGTCTTGCATCATTCAGATAAGTTATTTGTTTGCTGGAATCTTTTGCATTTGATATAGTTTTTGCCTTTCTCTGCTTTTTGCTTTGCTGTGTGGGTTCAGCATTTTTCCCTGCTGGGATTTGTGCTGGACCCTGCTCATATGTCACAGCTTATGTCATTCTGTTCAGTATTGCTAATTCCCTGTTATATTAGTATCTTTTGCTTTGCTTCCAGTTCACACCAGAATGCTGATCTAGCGGGGGAGAGGTCGTGTGGCCTCAGTGTCTTTGTATATCAGACGTGTTGGATTTTTTAGGGTTTTTACGTGATTGTAGACAGCATCTTTTCTGTCCTGTCCTATCTAGACAGTTTGGGCCCCATCATTTGCTCACTCTATTTTCTGCCTGCATTTGTGCCTCATCTAGTCTTACCGACAATATATGTTTGAGGGCTATCTATTTCTTTGCGGCTCTGCTCCGGGGCAGTTTAGCTTTCTCCTTTCTTGCTTTAGGCTTAGTTAACGCTTTGGCTGTGTCGAGGCGTCTAGGGCATCGTAGGCACATCCCACGGCTAATGCTAGTTGTGTTGTTAGGCTTAGGGGTCTGCAATCCACTAAGTTGCCAACCTTTCTGGTTTCCTTGTTGCTTAGCTAATTTCTTGTAATCCTCCTCAGTGACCGAATCATAACAGGAACATGTGAATGTCCCTGGGATCTTATAGTTGTGCTGTGTGTTGGGAAGTTGGATCTTGTTGTTGGTCCCTATATGAATGCAGGTTTTGCATCTCCTCCCATTGCAAGGATATTTCCCTCTTGGTGAATCTGAGGGCATTGAACTTCTGATCATGATATTTCTTAAATTAGGAGGTTGCCTGTAACAAAGCAAGGGGAGGTCTTAAAATAATATTTTTAACCAGTCATCCTTTTGTAGGATATGGTGAAGTTTCTTAGCCATTTTTCTCAGTATTTCAGCTGTGGGTTGTAGGTCACTACCAGAGGTACACAATGATTTTCGTCTTTTTTTTCTGTATTGAAGTACTTGACTTCTGGGGATCCTTGTGGGTCTAATTATCTGATCATCAATGGAGGTGGGATGGTAACCTTGATTTAAGAATGACTTGTTAAGCTGGGTTAGGTGTTCATCCCTGTCATTAGGACTGGAACAGACATGGTTATATCTGAGGGCCTGGCTGTAGACAATGGACTTTTTAATGTGTTTAGGATGGAAGCTGTCCCATCTGAGGTATGTGGGATGGTCAATTGGCTTCCAATACACTGATGTTTGGAACTAACCATTATGGACTTTTATGGTGGTGTCTAGGAACTTGATTTTTGTTTTTGAGTGGTCCAATGTCAAGTTTATGGTAGGATGAAATTTGTTGAATTTGTCATGAAAATTTAGAAGTTTGATGTAACGGAAAGAGGCTGTCACGTGGACCAATCCTGTGTGACACGACGCGCAGGCCGGTAACTAAGACAACAAGACACGGCACGTGTAACTGTCTTGCGTGACACAACCCACAGGCCGGTAACTAAAACGACAAGACATGGGGGAAGGGGAAACAGTTACAATGGTGGGCCCTGCGATAGGGAACGAGGACGTGTAGACCTTCTGCACTCCCCTGAGTCAGTGTCCTTCACACTCCTAATGTTCCCTATACAGGCTCCTCACCTGTCACCGAGCCGGAACCTGTCACCCTAGACACCCTACACCTATCCCTTGCTAGGGAGCTGGGTGATGCAAGCACTGGCCCCACCGCTGTACTAATCAACACCAGGGAAAAAATACAAACAGGGAAACACCACTTAGCTTTGCTCTGTTGCTCTTGCTCCCAGCAACAGAGTCCACCACCAAAATGCAGCTTTCCTCCTGAATAGCTGCCACCAAGCTCTGTCAGAGCTGCAATGAAATTCCCTCTGTGACTCCTTCCACACCAGGACTCTGACTGTGCTGCAAGGAACTCTCTCTAGCTCCTTCCTCCACCAAGGATGGTTGGAAATGACCACTATCACCAACAGTGATTGCAACACTTGACACTCTTTTATAGCAGAGCCAGAGCAATCACACCTGCTTTATAATCACATGCACTAAACTAAAGAAACCAGAGTGCAATGACCCTAACGGTCACCAGGGGCAAAACTAGAACTGAAACCACCACAGCTTAAGGGAAAAAAAGGTTACTAGTGCATTTTATCTGTCATGATCCAGCATGGATCATGACATAGGCAAGGGGTTTGATGGAGCAGGATGGAGCAGGCCTGCTGAATGTTTCTTGGGGCCAATGGGATCCCCTCCAAGTCTGTAATAACACTTACCAGATTCATCCTCACACACAACTTTTTCTCTTTCGATGAGGAGCTATACATACAATGCACCGGCACTGCTTTGGAAAGTAAAATAGCACCCAAGTACGCCAACCCCTTCATGACTAAACTGGAAAATGACTTTTAACATCCTGCTCCAACAAACTTCAACTCCTGGAATGCCATCTCTGCTTCAGAGGACCATTGGCCATCAACATCTTTGTGCCCTTGAGAAGATTAATCAGGGGGTCGGCTATCATGGTGAAATTCAGGATAAATCACAGATAGTATACCACGTTTCCCATAAACCCTCTAACCTTCTTTTTGGAGATCGGCTGTGGCCACAATTGGATTGCCTCCAATTAATCTATTTGTGGATTTATTTACCCCTTCCGATGATGTAACCCAGGTATTTTACCTCTTCATTCCCGAGGGCACACTTCTTTGGGTTTATGGTAAGTTCTTAGTGCATCCAGTACTGCCTGGATTTTCTGTAGGTGACTTCACCAATCCAGGATGAAGATCATGATGTCACCAAAATAAACAGTGGCATACTTTTTTGAGAGGCTAAGGTCTGGTCCATGGCCCCTTGGAAGGTAGCTGGGGCTTCTTGGAGTCAGAATGGCATATGTGTATCCTGAAAGCACCTGTCAGGTGTAGAGAAGGCATCTTCTCCTTGGTACCTGGAGACAGGAGAAATTGGCAGTGCTCATTCGTTATGTCCAGGGTAGTGATGTATCTGGCTGACTCAAGCCTCTCATTAAGCTCATCGACCTGGAGCATCAGATATGTGTCGAACTTGGACACCTCATAGAGCTTCCTGTAATCATTACAGAAGAGTCACTCTCCATCTGGCTTTGACACCAAGACAACAGGGCTTTACCAGCCACTCTTTGACTCCTAGATGACCTCCAGACTTATCATTCTCTTCACCTCCTTGGAGATTACCTCGCAACGGGCTTCGGGAATCCGATAAGGCTTTTGGTTCACCCTCACATGCGGTTCAGTCAGGATTTCGTGATCCACAACCTTTCTTGCTCCTCAACCTGCATACATCCTGGTGTAAGGATTCCGGACTTTCCTGTGTGCTTGTTTGCCCTTATTCAAGATGGAGTCTTGTATCTCACCCTGTCATGGAGCTTCCTGTCTGTTTTGTGATTTAAGTCCAGGTCGTGTGTTCCTTTTTGCCTAAGTATTTTGTTGCTGTTGGCTCGAGCTCCTGCCTGTCTACTGGTGGAGTCCCTGCTGCTGCTGCTCATTACTCAGTACTACACCTCCCCATGCTCTGCTGCCTACAGTCCCCTGTGTGTCTCCCCGATAACTGCTATCTGAACTTCTAGTGAGGAGCTGTTTGCCTCTGGAACTGCTGTGGCCAGTAAGGAATCCTGACGTCACCATCTCCTCTTGGTCTGTGTTTGTGTGGGCTGCAGTGATGGACTTGCGCGGGACTTTCAGCCCAAAAGGTACATATAGTGACCTTCCCCTGTTAATGCTACTCCTGTGAATTGCTGGACTTCTACGTCTAGGTGCCATGTGCATTTTCACCTTATATGATTGCTGAATGTCTACACGTTAATGTGGTGTGCGTACTCATCCATAATATCGCTGGACTTCCTCATTAAGAGCCATGCGCTTCCTCTTATATATGCTGCTGGACTCTCACGTTTAGTACCTAGTGCACACCTGCAGTATATTACAGTTGGACTGGTTCATATTAGAGGTCGCACCATGCTCTTTAGTTTCACTGGATAGTTCTATATTGTGCTGTGTTTCCATTACTACTGCAGGAAGCGCTCTGTTAGCTTTTATTCACTATTCAATATACTTATTTACATCAGCTTTGGTCTCAGTATCGTGTTATCCCATGCAATCAGATTCCATAGTACCCTTAAGATTGTTACAGGATACTCAGGCCCTTTAAGGAATCTTTTGGGATAATGTTGAATGAGACAAAGTTGGATCAGTAGTTCTCTATTATCAACTCTTTACAGGGGGATGTAGAGGTTCTGGAAAACAAGGTTGCTAACTGGGAGGCCCATTTTGGGCAGGCGCTTCAGGATTTAAGTAATCAGATAACAACTTGGGTGCCTCCACCCCCCTGGGCCGCTACTGCAAACTACACCTCTAAATTCTCACTCTCCCTCGCAAATTTAGTTATGTCCTTTTGGGAATATGAATTTGTATATACCACATCCAATCCTTTCCTCGAGCGTCTAATTTGGTATGGTAGATATATCGATGATACCCTAATTATTTGGGGTGGAGATATATCTGCCATACCGACATTTGTGCAATATTTAAATTCTAATAGCTATAATATCCAATTCACTTATAAATGTGACCCAAAGAGTATTTCATTTCTGGATTTGGATTTGATGGGTATGGATGGGGATATCATTTACACAAAAACGCATCACAAACCATTAAGTGGAAATACCATCCTGCATGCATCAAGTAGTCATGACAAACAAACAATTAAATCAATCCCAGTAGGGGAATACACCCGGATTAAACGTAACTGCAGTTCGGATGATGTTTTAAAAAATGAATTTGAAGACATCACCAATAAACTGAGAAATCGCAAATATCCCATGTGGACATTGAATACAGCACAGCGTATAGTGCAAATGAAAAAGCGGGAGGAATTAATTGCGCCATTTACAAGGGGAAAGAGAAATAGAGGTGAAGACATAGACAAAAAACCTTATATTTGTTTCCAATATAGTCCTCAGTTTTCGAGCATTAAAAAAATTGTAAACAAATACTCACCAATATTATACGAGGATGACAAATTAGAAAAAATTTTAACATCTGGGGTTAATGTAGTATCCCGTAGAGTACCCTCTTTGGGTAATATTCTATCTTCAAGTATGTTTTAATTTTGCAGAAAAAAATATAAGGAGAATTGGCTTACTAACAGGGGCTTTTACAAATGTGGCGCTAATTACTGTAAAATGTGCAAGCATGTTCAGATATCAAAGGAATTCAGTAACAGTGATGATACCTTAAAATTTAATATTAATAATTATATAAACTGCAACTCCAAAAATATCGTTTATAAAATCAATTGTGATGCTTGCAGTCTGTCTTATGTCGGATGTACAACTACTGTAGACAATTAAAAGTACGCGTTAGGGAGCATCTTCATGATATTACGAACTTAAATAATTTTGAGAGAAATACATCTGCAGCTTCCAAACATTTCATTCAATGCCACGGTAGGAGCACGTCCCATTTTAAAGTACAGGGAATTGAACAGGTGAGCTCGTCACCTCGGGGGGGAGATACCAGGTGGCGCCTCCTCACAAGGGAGGCATTTTGGATTTACCATTTAAATACGAGACATCCGAGTGGTTTAAACAAAAGACATGATTTAATGTTGCACTATCATTAATGGTTTTATCACGAGTAGAGTTGAGCGAAACAGGTCAAAAAATTTCAAAAGTCGCCGACTTTTGGCAAAGTCGGGTTTCATGAAATGAAACCCGACCCTAGGATGTTGTCGGCCACGAGGTCGGCGACTTACGCGCCAAAGTCGCGTTTCAAAAGTTTGTTTTGCGCTCTTTTACAGCCAATCAGGATCCACGGACACTGTGGGCAACGTGATGACATAGGCAGGGGTCACCACCATCTTTCAGAAGGGCATGCAAGTGATTGGCTTGCTTTGGTGGGCGTCACAGGGGGTATAAAAGGGCGTGCACGCCGACCGCCATCTTACTTCTGCCGATCTCAGTATAGGGAGAGGTTGCTGCTGATTCTGTAGGGAGAGCGTTAGGCAGGGAAGAAGACAAAAAAACTGCTTCTGCTGCTAGCGATTTGGCCTGCACAACACACAAGTCACTGTGTGTGCAGTGCAGGGGGAGGCTATATTGTGGTGTATCAGTGGTGTTGGTTGTTGGGCTGCCTTTTAAGGCTTCCTGACAGGCTGGCATTGCTGTTTACCCACTGCTCCGCAAACTGCTTTTTTAAAAGCAATCCCAATTTTTTTTTTTTGTCCTGCTGAGAAGAAAAAAAAACTGCTTCTGCTGCTAGCAATTTGGCCTGCACAACACACAAGTCACTGTGTGTGCAGTGCAAGGGGAGGCTATATTGTGGTGTATCAGTGGTGTTGGTTGTTGGGCTGCCTTTTAAGGCTTCCTGACAGGCTGGCATTGCTGTTTACCCACTGCTCTGCAAACTGCTTTTTTAAAAGCAATCCAATCTCCCTTATCCTGTAGTCACTTTGGTCACAGCTGTGCCATCGAGCCTGTCACATAGCTCTCAGATATTCATTGGGCCTCACACAATCCACAAGTGTCCAGTGTCCAAAAGTGTGCGCAGAGATTCAAAATCTCCCTTATCCGCTCGTCACTTTGGTCACAGCTGTGCCATCGAGCCTGTCACATAGCGCTCAGATATTCATTGGGCCTCACACAATCCACAAGTGTCCAGTGTCCAAAAGTGTGCGCAGAGATTCAAAATCTCCCTTATCCTCTCGTCACTTTGGTCACAGCTGTGCCATCGAGCCTGTCACATAGCGCTCAGATATTCATTGGGCCTCACACAATCCACAAGTGTCCAGTGTCCAAAAGTGTGTGCAGAGATTCAAAATCTCCCTTATCCTCTCGTCACTTTGGTCACAGCTGTGCCATCGAGCCTGTCACATAGCGCTCAGATATTCATTGGGCCTCACACAATCCATGAGTGTCCAGTGTCCACAAGTGTCTGCAGAAATTCAAAATCTCCCCTGTCCTATAGACACCTTGTACCTTGTTTTACATTACTATATAGTTTGTTGGATTTTGTCTACATTTCTACCAAAAATGAGGAAGGCTGGTGGAAGAGGCCGTGGAATTGGGCGGGGGTTGGCAGCTGGTAATGATGGTGTTGGTGGTGGATCTGATGGTAGTGGCAAGAGCAAAATAGGACCGAATGCAGGAGGTGTTGAGCCTGCGTCATCGTCTGGCTACATAAGGCCTCGAACGCTTAGTTTTCTAGGAGTTGGCAAACCGCTTTTAAAGCCAGAGCATCAGGAAAAAGTTTTGTCTTACATTGCTGACTCAGCCTCCAGCTCTATCGCCTCCTCTTCTTCAGTTGTAAAAAGTAAAAGCACTGAGTCGTCATTGGAGGCTCATGTTCATGAACCACACCTTTCCTTGTGTCCTTCACCCCAACCAAGATTGAAGGATGACGCAGGCCATACTACTGATTACTCCATGGAGCTGTTTTCACATACCATGCCTGGATTATCAAGTCAAATGGTGAATTACCCAGGCCAAGATGAATCTGACATGGAGTGCACTGATGCACAGCCGCTGATGGATGATTCTGCTGGTACATTCACTCAGAGCACTACATTGTCCTCGCAGTGTACAGAGCCAGATTCTGACCCTGATGAGACTCAGGTGCCCCTTCCCGCACACTATACCACCATACACGGTGACACAGAGGAAGGTGCACATGACATAGAAGAGGAGGTGATGGATGACCCAGTTGTTGACCCAGATTGGCATCCATTGGGGGAAGAGGATGCTGCTTCCAATAGCTCAGATGAGGAGCATCCACAGCAGACATCGACATCGCAACAGCTGTTATCTGGCAGGCCCGGAGCACTCCAAAGACAGGTTCCAAACATAAAAAGAGTTGCTGGACAGCTTGTCCAGAGGGTCAAAAGATCACAGCGTGCTAGGCCGCAAAATGTCTGCCAAAGTAGGAAGAGTGCAGTGTGGCACTTTTTTGAACAAAATCCTCATGATCAGGCCAAGGTTATCTGTAAGAAGTGCGCAAAGACCTTTAGCCGAGGGAAAAATCTGAAAAATTTGAATACCAGTTGCATGCTTAGACATTTAACCAGCATGCACTTGCAAGCGTGGACACAACACCAAACCTCAAGTGCCACATGTGCAACTGATGACAACGAAGGTAGTCAGCAACGCTACATTGTTTCCCCCACTGTAAGCCCACCGGTTAGCACAGCAGCAAATGTTGAGGTGTCGTTGCAAGTATATATATCCCTTAAAAAGATACTTTATTCATTAAAAACCACAAATGTGGTAAACACCAACGAAGTGACAAAAATAGAAAAAAACGGAAAAGTGTTCAAACATGAAACCACTCTAAGGTGACCCCTAGGAGTCCCTGATATAACACTGAGCTGAAGTCTGCCTGTCTGCGGAGGTTGGCACCCTAGGGGGGAACGTTGTGGCGCCCCCGCTCAGCGAAGGCTGTCCCTAGGGGCCCTGGTGTACCCTAGATCCACTAGTGGTCACCTCTACCCATTGATAAAGGGGAACCTCTACTGCTAGACAGAGACCAATCTGCTCTATAGAGGGCCCTGTGTCCCAAAGAGAAGAAGTTAAAACAAGAGAGAACACATATGGCATAAGGTGGTGTGATCAAATACTCAACTGCATAACTATGTCACCAATGGGGCATCATAAATATGCTAGTGGGAGTCATATACGGGACACTTTAGATACACTCCTTATTGCTACAAATCCCACAACTGCACAGTCTCTTCACATAAAAAGAGAAGATATATAAGATACTGGCAATTTGATCAGTGTAGCACAAAAATAAGGGTAGTGTCCCTTTATGAAATCACATGACATCCCAATAGAGAAATAAATAAACACAGAGCTGCCATAGCGATACTCATCTGTGTTCATCACCACCAGCCATCAAATGGTTAACGCCTCGACGCGTTTCGCCTGAGTAGGCTCATCAGGAGGCCTGATACTAGAATATCTTGTGTCCCATAACGGTGCAAAAGCCAACCGATACTCATCACAGTTCCTCCTTTTAAACCCGCCGCTAAGCCCGCAAATGCTCCGCCCACTCACGTGACATCACAGCGCTAAGCGCCTATTGCGGTGTCCCTACTTTGTTATCAAATACCACTAGACAGACCTAGATGTTCCGATTGGCTGTTAGGACCCACACGCAGCGTCACTCAGAGACGACCAATCGGGTTTCTTCATGCATCCCGGCCCCATCCAATCGCTGGAGCCGAGACACAATACATGGTCTGACATGCGCAGTGTCAATTCTAGAGGACCAATAGGCGGTCTCATATCTCCATCCAACTGCTGCGGACGAAACATCCTGCCTGATATGACGTGCAGCGCACGCACATGTGATTCACAGGAGATATTAAACTCCCCCATCTTATAAGGATGCGCCACCAATTATACCTCAGTTCACCATTGTGTATATATATAATTTGAATGACCAAATTGCCAGCTTACCGCTGTGTATTATATATACACCGTGCATTAATAGATAACAAGTACACATGATAAACCGCAACTGATGCTACTAGTGTGAACAAGCGTCAGCATGCATCTTTCTTAACAGATATATAATCATTTTACCATACATATCAACTGGTATTATGGGTTGCTCAAAATCCAAATCCAATGGGGAGTGAGTTAGCGTGGGACAATAAAAGGAAGGAACACATGTATATAGAAATATAATGATCCATGACAATACATGGGAATCCCAGATAAATAGGAAACAGCAAACAAAATCTGGAAGGTCAATATCCTCAAAAGAGGAAATCACATTATTCTATTATGGCTTATAAGAAACAGGCAAACGTCAGTTGATCATTCAATCCCCTCGGCTCCAAGGACTCCATCCTGAATATCCATTCAAACTCTCTCCTCAGAATACTCTTATCCACATTCCCTCCTCTAGGGTTCACATTCACAACTTCTATAATACAAAATTTGATTTCACCGGGGTCCCCTCTATGAAATGTCCACATGTGTTTAGCAAGTGGGGTGTCTCTTTGATTTCTAATGTCCCCCAAATGTTCTCCTACTCTCCTTCTGAATTCTCTCCTGGTCTTCCCTATATAATTTTTTGGGCAGGAGCACGTGGCCATATAGACAACCCCCATGGAATCTATTGAGTCGTCCCTTAGATTCATGCAAATCTTGCTGATAGAGGAAAAGAAGGTATTTGATAAGGCTACTGGTGAGTTGAATAAACTGATTGAACGATTCCTGAAATTTAAAGGGGATCCCGACTTCACTAGAAGGGAGGGGCTATTACAAACCTCCGTTGAGAGATATCAGGCACTGTTGAAAGAACGCAAGCATCTTCAATTTCATAGGGACCTGAGAGACTTTAATGAAAACCAGGTGTTCAATTATCAGAAAGAAAGACAGTCTGAAGTCTCGTCCTCTGATATTGACACCTCTGATACAGAAAGGACGGAGAGAGCACCAGGTGGTCTATATCAGTGTAGAGAAACAGTGCCGAAACAGAGATGGCAGAGGGGAAGGGGGAGATCTGGGAGAAAGGGAAGAGGACATTACAGGGGAGGAACGCAAACATCCACCCCATTTATAAGTTCCAGTTTGGCATCTGGTCCTATTCAATCCTCTGCCTTGGCTCCCTCCTCTTCCTCTTTTTTGGAACAAGGTGCGAGGACGGGCTATCAATTAAGAACCCGGTTCAACCAATAAGGGGGCAGATTGTAAATCTTTCCTCGCACATCCTCACTAGGGACGAGCAGAGTGTCCTCTCGAGAGGCCTCAATTTTGTGCCAACAAACAAGTTTAATTGTTTTGAGTGGGTCAAGGATTTAAACCTGTTTTGCAGGAAATTAAAGTGGAAGAAGTTTTTTAGACATAATAGCCGGGAGGCTTGTAAACAACAAGGCCTCAGTGAGGAAGACATTGAAGGGTATGAGGCGCTCCTTGGACTTTTGAATGAAAATAACAGAATCCCTGTTGCCGGAAAAGGTCCCTTTTCCACTTTAAGAAATAAAAGTGAAAAGATGCCACCTCAAGGTGACATGGGAAATATTGATATATTTGCCCGGTTGGTGGAGAGGGACCTTAAGAGATTAACAGCACCAGACTGGGAAATTAATGATAACTTAATGACTAGTGAACGCTCAGCACTTGAGGCCCTAAAGAGGAATGAGCAAATAGTTGTGAAGCCCTCCGACAAAGGGGGAAATCTGATTATTTTGAATCATAATGAATATCGTAAAATGTCTTATGATATTTTGCAAGATGATTCCACTTATGAGGTGCTAAGGGTCAATCCTATGACCACCTATAAGGAAGAACTGACAATTCTGTTGGATACGGCACTGGGGGATGGTTTAATCTCGAAAGTAGAGTTTGATTTTATTCTCCCTAAGTTTCCATTAATAGCCACGTTTTATACATTACCAAAGATACATAAAGGACTGAACCCTCTGAAGGGGAGACCGATTGTATCAGGGGTGGACTCATTGACACAAAACAGTGGTCTCTATATTGATCAGTTATTACGCCCCTTTGTGGTGTCTATTCCATCATATTTAAGGGACACCTCAGATCTACTACTCAAGCTAGAGGGCGTACACTTGGAAGGAAATACTTGGCTGGCTTCTATCGATATAGAAGCCCTCTACAGTAATATACCACACGAAGCGGGTATCCGGGGTGTTGGATACTTCCTCAACCAGAGATCAATAGCATGTAGGAGACATAATGATTTTTTGGCATCTCTCCTACGGTTCATTTTGACCCACAATGCATTTTACTTTGATGGTAGGTTCTACCACCAGCTCAGGGGCACTGCGATGGGGTGTCCCTGTGCCCCGACGTATGCGAATCTGTTCCTGGGCTGGTGGGAGGAGACTATTGTGTTTGGAGGGGAAGAAAAGTGGTGGCATGGAATGATCTCCATGTGGTATAGGTTTATAGATGATGTCTTTGTAATATGGACAGGGGAAAAGAATCAATTTGAAGAATTCGTAAAAGAATTGAACCAAAATGATGTGAATCTTAGGTTCACTTCAGAAATTCATAAAACCGAAATACCATTTTTGGATATTAGAATCAAAAAAGATCTGATGGGAGGGATCTCCACAAGCATTTTTCGTAAACCGACGAGCACAAATAGTTTATTACATTGGCAGAGCCACCATCCAGTCCCTCTTAAGAGAGGAATTCCGAAGGGACAATTCCTCCGACTCAGGAGGAATTGCTCGAGGAATGATCTCTTCCAGAAACAAGCTGGGGATATGTTTTGCCGCTTCAAGGACAAGGGCTACCCTAAACACATTTTAGATACAGCATATGAATTTGCAAATAAAGCAGATAGACAAAAACTGCTGCAGAAACGTGAGATAGGGGACTCTATGGAACAAATAAGGGTCATTGGTACTTTTGATGTCAAACATCAGGAGGTTAGAAAGGTCCTGTCTAAACATTGGGACGTTCTAAGATTGGATCCGGATCTGAAGGATGTGATCGGTGAGCGCCCCAATATCACATTTAGAAAGGGTAAATCCATTAGAGATATGCTGGTCCATAGTCAGTACAGGAGACCAGGGGCTAGTGGTACGTGGCTGGATAGGAGACCTTGAGGCTTTTTTAAGTGTGGGGATTGTAGTTACTGCAAATATATGAGACCAGGGAAGTCCTTTATTAGTGCAAGCACTGGTAAGACCTTTTATCAACGAGACTTTTCGAACTGCAAGACCATGGGGGTTGTCTATATGGCCACGTGCTCCTGCCCAAAAAATTATATAGGGAAGACAAGGAGAGAATTCAGAAGGAGAGTAGGAGAACATTTGGGGGACATTAGAAATCAAAGAGACACCCCACTTGCTAAACACATGTGGACATTTCATAGAGGGGACCCCGGTGAAATCAAATTTTGTATTATAGAAGTTGTGAATGTGAACCCTAGAGGAGGGAATGTGGATAAGAGTATTCTGAGGAGAGAGTGTGAATGGATATTCAGGATGGAGTCCTTGGAGCCGAGGGGATTGAATGATCAACTGTCGTTTGCCTGTTTCTTATAAGCCATAATAGAATAATGTGATTTCCTCTTTTGAGGATATTGACCTTCCAGATTTTGTTTGCTGTTTCCTATTTATCTGGGATTCCCATGTATTGTCATGGATCATTATATTTCTATATACATGTGTTCCTTCCTTTTATTGTCCCACGCTAACTCACTCCCCATTGGATTTGGATTTTGAGCAACCCATAATACCAGTTGATATGTATGGTAAAATGATTATATATCTGTTAAGAAAGATGCATGCTGACGCTTGTTCACACTAGTAGCATCAGTTGCAGTTTATCATGTGTACTTGTTATCTATTAATGCACGGTGTATATATAATACACAGCGGTAAGCTGGCAATTTGGTCATTCAAATTATATATATACACAATGGTGAACTGAGGTATAATTGGTGGCGCATCCTTATAAGATGGGGGAGTTTAATATCTCCTGTGAATCACATGTGCGTGCGCTGCACGTCATATCAGGCAGGATGTTTCATCCGCAGCAGTTGGATGGAGATATGAGACCGCCTATTGGTCCTCTAGAATTGACACTGCGCATGTCAGACCATGTATTATGTCTCGGCTCCAGCGATTGGATGGGGCCGGGATGCATGTAGAAACCCGATTGGTCGTCTCTGAGTGACGCTGCGTGTGGGTCCTAACAGCCAATCGGAACATCTAGGTCTGTCTAGTGGTATTTGATAACAAAGTAGGGACACCGCAATAGGCGCTTAGCGCTGTGATGTCACGTGAGTGGGCGGAGCATTTGCGGGCTTAGCGGCGGGTTTAAAAGGAGGAACTGTGATGAGTATCGGTTGGCTTTTGCACCGTTATGGGACACAAGATATTCTAGTATCAGGCCTCCTGATGAGCCTACTCAGGCGAAACGCGTCGAGGCGTTAACCATTTGATGGCTGGTGGTGATGAACACAGATGAGTATCGCTATGGCAGCTCTGTGTTTATTTATTTCTCTATTGGGATGTCATGTGATTTCATAAAGGGACACTACCCTTATTTTTGTGCTACACTGATCAAATTGCCAGTATCTTATATATCTTCTCTTTTTATGTGAAGAGACTGTGCAGTTGTGGGATTTGTAGCAATAAGGAGTGTATCTAAAGTGTCCCGTATATGACTCCCACTAGCATATTTATGATGCCCCATTGGTGACATAGTTATGCAGTTGAGTATTTGATCACACCACCTTATGCCATATGTGTTCTCTCTTGTTTTAACTTCTTCTCTTTGGGACACAGGGCCCTCTATAGAGCAGATTGGTCTCTGTCTAGCAGTAGAGGTTCCCCTTTATCAATGGGTAGAGGTGACCACTAGTGGATCTAGGGTACACCAGGGCCCCTAGGGACAGCCTTCGCTGAGCGGGGGCGCCACAACGTTCCCCCCTAGGGTGCCAACCTCCGCAGACAGGCAGACTTCAGCTCAGTGTTATATCAGGGACTCCTAGGGGTCACCTTAGAGTGGTTTCATGTTTGAACACTTTTCCGTTTTTTTCTATTTTTGTCACTTCATTGGTGTTTACCACATTTGTGGTTTTTAATGAATAAAGTATCTTTTTAAGGGATATATATACATGAGATTACATTTGACCCTTTCTAATATTATATGAGAGATTGGTGTCGTTGCAAGGCCACAGCAGTCAGGGAATCCCACTGTTATATCAACGAAAGACTGATTCTAGGCCATCAGAAAGAACACCAACTCCATCACCATCATCAACCCTCTCTCAGTCCACCCTGTCCACAGCTACTTCCACCATATGCAGCTCTCAAGTCCAGCTCACCCTCCCAGACACTATGAGTAGGTCAAGAAAGTACTCAGTCTCTCATCCGCGTACACTGGGTTTGAACGCCCACATTGCCAAACTAATCTCGCTTGAGATGATGCCCTTTCGGTTGGTGGAAAGCACAGCTTTCCGCGAACTCATGGCCTATGCAGTACCACGCTATGACCTACCCAGTCGCCACTTCTTCTCTCGCAAAGCCATCCCAGCCCTCCACCATCATGTGAAAGACCACATTGTCCATGCACTCAAGCAGTCAGTGAGCGGAAAGGTGCACCTCACAACTGATGCATGGTCCAGTCGGCATGGCCAGGGCCGTTACGTGTCCATCACTGCGCACTGGGTTAATGTGGTGGATGCAGGGTCCACAGGGGACAGCGGTGGTGGGACAGTGCTGCCTAGCCCACGGTATAGGAAACAGTTGGCTGTAGGCGTTCGACCCTCCTCCTCCTCCTCCTCCTCCAGAAGCGAAAGCTCGTCCACAGAGCGCAGTCGTACAAGCACTCCATCTGCAGCTGCCACTGTTGCACACGATGTGTCCCCCTATCGAGCAGCTAGTGGAAAGCGTCAGCAGGCTGTGTTGCAGATGATGTGTTTGGGCGACAGACACACCGCCGAGGTGCTGGCCGAGTACTTGAAGCGACAAACTGAGTCATGGCTGGGCAGTGTACATCTTGAGGCAGGCAAGGTAGTTAGTGATAACGGCCATAATTTTGTGGCAGCCATAGCCATTTCAAAACTCAGCCACATACCTTGCTTGGCTCACACCTTGAACCTGGTGGTGCAGTGCTTCCTCAAAAATTATCCGGAGTTAACAGCCCTGCTCCAGAAGGTGCGAAGACTGTGCGCGCACATCCGACGGTCGCCTGTACACTCCGTTCGTATGCAGAAGCTGCAGCGATTGCTCCACCTTCCCAACCACCGCCTCATTATCGACATTGCAACAAGGTGGAACTCCACCCTGCACATGGTGGAGCGGCTGTGCGAGCAGAGGCAGGCCATAATGCATTTGTGGGAGGATACACGGCCAGGCACTTTGAGAGCAGACATGGAGTTGACAGGTGTGCAGTGGTCGAAGCTGAAAGACCTCTGTAAAGTCCTTCAGTGTTTTGAGGAATGCACACGGCTGGTAAGCGCAGACGACGCCATCCTAAGCATGAGCATCCCACTTATGCGTCTGCTCATGCAAACTTTGACGCACCTTAAGGAGCAGGCATCTGCAGCCAATGTTGATGAGGAGGAAGAGGAGGAGGGAATCCTTGATGACATTCAGCCAATGTCTGCTCAGGGACCTCTCCTGGACGAGGTGGAGGAAGAAGAGGAGGAGGAGGATGATGATGGGGATGATTACTTAGGGGAGGAGGATGCATCTCGTGGGGCAAGTGAAAATGTTGGCGTGGCAAGGTCTGATACAGGGTTTGTGCGTGACTGGAGGGATGTGGATTTGCCAGAAAGTGCTCCTCCACCCAGCACTCGCAGTGCATCATTGACACCGGGAACATTGGCCCACATGTCAGATTATGCCTTGCAGATCCTAAAAAGGGACCCCCGCATTGCCAAAATGATGAACGATGACGACTACTGGTTGGCCAGCATCCTGGATCCACGCTATAAAGGCAAATTACAAAACATCATGCCACAGGAGAACCTTGACCTAATATTGGCTAATAAACAAGCAACTCTGGTAAATCGGTTGCTTGAGGCATTCCCAGCACACAGCAGCGGTGATGGTTCTCACACGAGCCGTACGGGCCGGGGGCAGCTTGGCAGAGGTGTTCGTGGTGCACACAGCAGAAGTGGCATTGGAGACAGGGGTTTCATGACAATGTTGTGGACTGATTTTTCAAATACCGCTCACACAACTGGTAATACTGCATCGATGGAAAGTGACAGGAGACAGCAGTTGTCAACTATGGTAACAAACTACTTTTCCTCCCATATCGATGTTCTCCCACACAGGTCATTCCCCTTTGACTATTGGGCCGCTAAACTTGACACCTGGCCTGAATTGGCCCAATATGCCTTACAGGAGCTCGCTTGCCCAGCTGCAAGTGTGCTATCGGAAAGAGTCTTCAGTGCAGCTGGATCAATCCTGACAGAAAAAAGGACCCGTCTGTCAACCCAAAATGTGGATGATCTAACCTTCATTAAAATGAACCATGCATGGGTTTCCAAGGATTTTGTCCCACCTTCCCCTGATGACACATAGGGTGACAGAAAAATGGCTTGCTTTGGTCCACCTCTTCCTGGGACTTGACCTATTTCGCCTTTTGCATCAGCTGAATGTCCAACATCAACATATGCCACTTTCTAAAACTCCCTAACTGTGCTGCCTCCCCCCCCCATGGCCGGGGTCACCACCTAGCGCACGACACCGTGCGAGTGCCGTTGCCCTGGACAGGTGGGTAGGCCGACTCTTGGGCGCGGGCACTGGCACAGGGTCCCTCATAGTGCAATCAAGTGTCTCTGACGGTGGTGGTGCGCACCCGCCGTCAGACACACCGCTGTACTATGAGGGGCCCAGTGCCAGTACCGACGCCCACGAGTGGGCCCCCCTTGCTTGGGCAGGGCCCTAGCATTTGCAATCTTTACCTCTCCCTGCTCCTCCGCTGTGTAATCTGGGCCGTCAAATCCATACTGTGCCTGACACCGTCTGAGCCTGCCTCCTGAGACATATATTTTGAATGTGTACGCTATCCATACATGTTATCTGGGGATACGGTACCCTTTCTAACCTTTGTGCAATCACGTGCAATCCATACTGGGCCTAACACCGTCTGAGCCTGCCTCCTGAGACATATATTTTGAATGTGTACGCTATCCATACATGTTATCTGGGGATACGGTACCCTTTCTAACCTTTGTGCAATCACGTGCAATCCATACTGGGCCCAACACCGTCTGAGCCTGCCTCCTGATGTATAGACATATATTTTGAATGTGTACGCTATCCATACATGTTATCCGGGAATACGGTACCCCTTCTCACCTTTGTGCAATCACGTGCAAGCCATACTGGGCCTAACACCGTCTGAGCCTGCCTCTTGATGTATTGACATATATTTTGAATGTGTACGCTATCCATACATGTTATCTGGGGATACGGTACCCTTTCTCACCTTTGTGCAATCACGTGCAATCCATACTGGGCCTGACACCGTTTGAGCCTGCCTCCTGATGTATAGACATATATTTTGAATGTGTACGCTATCCATACATGTTATCTGGGGATACGGTACCCTTTCTCACCTTTGTGCAATCACGTGTAATCCATACTGGGCGTGAGAACGGCTGGCGAGCTGTTAAGCAAGCTACAGCACCTGTGGTTTGCACACGTAAGTTTTTCATTTTTTCAGGAATGACGGTTAGGCCTAATTCCGGAACTGCGGTTGACCTGCACTTACTGGGAAATCATCGTTCGTGGGTAATAATTGTAATCAGTGATCCCCATCACTAACGTTGTTCAGTGGGTTATCTGCACCTGTAAGCGACAAACGCTGGCCTTTTCAGTGTAGCGCACATGCAGCCACGGACATGTAAGGGCATGACACACCAGTTATTGGCCAATCTCATGTGCCAGAGCCTCACGTGTCCCTCTAGTAAGCCGGACTCGGACCGCGGGGCATGACGGAGTCTCGTTCGTTAACGGAATTAAGCTTGCAATGTGTGCATCTTTTCTGTAGCTGGCATGGTTGAGGTTTCCCAGGTGGAGTCGAATTTAACCGTAGGCTCCACTCCTGGTGGTGCCCTTCTGGACATTCCTTTAAGGTTCAGCTTTGCAACCATACTGCCCACGTAAAACAAACACTTTCCCTTCATGAACGCTGTTTGGAGGGTCATGACTAGTGGGAATAACGCCGCCCAATCAGTTAACCTGCTAGAGAGATCCTTCGTTGCTCCCAAGCATGACATCACACTCCCTAGGAGGAAGGTAATGCCACTGTGGCGACCGTACTCCTGGGGGCGACACAAGTGCACTGATGCCCAGCCACTGCTCGATGAATCTGCTGGTACATTGACCCAGACCACTACATTCCCCTCGCACGCTACACGGCCTGAATCTGACCCTGATGAAACTCAGGTTACCCTTCCCATATACAGTTCCATCTTACACGGTGACAAAGAGGAAGCTGCAGATGAAAGTGCAGGTTCGGCCCACCCGCCATCAGACACACCACCGTACTATCATGGGCCCTGTGCCAGTGCCGTCGCCAACGAGTGGGCCCCCCCTGCTTGCCCAGGATCACAGCACTTGCAAAGTTGAAATACTGTGCAGTGAGATGGAAGATGGGGACGACGAGGAATCCAGAGAAGTACAGGGATTCCCTAGCGAGGAGACTTATTTGATTGTTTTCAATGTTGGGACAGCAATTTTTGGGGAGCACTATACTCTGGAGAATGATAGATGGGGCCCACCATACACTGGAACATTCCAAAGGTGGACATCAGACACTGGAGCAGCATTTACAGGGCCCATTATACACTAGAGCATTAGAAATGGGGCCCATTATGTTTGGAGCATTATTTGGGCCCATAAGACAGTGGAGCTTCATCCATGGGGACCAACATATACTGTAGCATTATGTGGAGCTCATCGTATACTGTTTCAAACATTATATGGGACCAATGATTCTGTATGGAGAAATAGATGGGCCTCGTCATGAGATGTAAAAAGTGAGGTATTTTTCATTGTACTATACCGCTATTTCTCTGCCGTATCGGAGCATGATGAGTTGTGGTATGTGTTAAAGGGGCGCTCTTTCGCCCAGGGCACATGAAAACCTGCAGCCAGCCCTCCCCCCCCACAACTTTAGCCAAATAACCCCCATTTTTCAGTGCGTAACTTGTATTATGAAGTTAATTAAGGTTGACAAGCTTAAGTAAGAAGAATTGATGCTTTTGGCATTCAAATGGGCACTGTAGGTGTGTTTCCTGTCCTCCTCTCACTGCCGACTTTTATTCCCCATTGACTTACATTGGGTTTTGTGTTTCGGGACGACCCCGACTTTTCCCTATAATCGGACGATCTTGCTCGACCCGACTTTTAGAAAAGTCGGGTTTCACGAAACGAAACGCGACCCTAAAAAACCAAAAGTCGCTCAACTCTAATCACGAGCACAAGTATGTTTTCTTTATATGTATAGGACCTTAATGATTATCATGTGATGTATGCATGTATTTTCATTGGCTAATCTTGTGCATATAGCCAAGCTGTGTCAGGAATTCAGTATGGCTTTGACAAAGACCATGTAGGTCGAAACGCGTAGCCTCTGCACTATCCTGCTCTGGTATGGTTTTTTGGAGAGTTTTACATTATGTATCTTGTGCTATTTTAAGCATTTGAAATAAAGAAGAATTTTACGCAGCTGGAGCTATTTTCTCATTTTGCATTCTGTGACGTTGGTCTGGACGGAGCTCTGTGTTCCTGCAAGCGTTTGCTGGTGAGCTGGCTTTTTTCTTTTCTTTTTTCTATTATCTGTCTGTGACTGCCTCTCCTAAAGCACAGAGAGATAAAGATACACATTGCTCCCTTCCCATTAAGATCCGGTCATCAAGACAATGGATTCCTTGTGCAGCTATCGTGGATTCAGGGGCAGGAGGTAATTTTATGGACTTAACTTTTGCCAAGGAACATGGCATATAGACTCAGCAGAGATCCGCCCCAGTAATTATGGAAATGGTGGATGGCTCCCTTCTAGTTTCTGGACCGGTAGATCAGGAAACTGTACTTCTGGAAGTTTTCATTGAACCCGTTCATCAGGAAATACTATCCTTTATGTTGATTTCTTCACCACATTTCCCTTTAATTTTAGGAATTCCATGGCTGCAGTCGCAAAATCCTATCATTAACTGGGAGACCAACGAGATCACTTTCCCATCAAGGGAAACATCAGTAACAAGCCAGGCGAGTTCTCGGGATACGGAATGTACCTCTGAGGTATCGTTATTACCATCCATTTAGAACGAAATCTCAGATATTTGCTGAAAAGAAAATGACAGACCAGCTTCCTCCTCACAGACCCTATGATTGTCCCATTGAACTTCATCCAGGGATGGCTATTCCATTCAAGAATGTCTACCCACTAGCAGCTCCAGAACTGCATGCTTTGAAGGAATACATTGATGAGAATTTGGCTAAAGGGTTTCATTTGCCCCTCTTCATCACTGGCAGGAGCACCCATCTTTTTCATAAAGAAGAATGATGGAACTCTTAAACCTTGTATTGATTATCGGGAGCTCAATACAGTAACCATTTGGAATCGCTACACTTTACCACTAATTCCCAAACTTCTGGAAAGAGTACGACATGCTAAAATCTTCTCTAAGTTGGATCTTTGAGGAGCGTATAATTTGATTCGGATCCACTCGGAAGATGAATGGAAGACTTTATCTAAATATCGGTATGGGAATTTCGAATATCTTGTGATGCCTTTCAGTCTCTACAATACTCTGGCAACTTTCCAACACTTGACTAATGATATTTTTAGAGATCTCTTAGACCAGTTTGTCATGATCTATCTGGACAATATTTAGATTTTTTCTGATTCATTGCAGGAACATCAGGAGCATGTTAGAATGGTCTTGAGATGCCTGAAAGAGAATAATCTTTGCATTAAGCCGGAAAAGTGTGAGTTCCATCTCATAGAGATTCAATTTCTGGGGTATGTCATCTCACCACAGGGGCTTAACATGGAGGCAAGTAAGATCCAGGCCATTCTTGATTGGCCCGCACCTAAAAATGTCAAGGAGGTACAGCATTTCATCAGATTCGCAAACTTTTATAGACTATTTATTTGGAATTTCTCTGAAATTGTTCGACCCATTATGCAGCTAACTAAGAAGGAAAGGACTTTCTTGTGGTTCCCACAGGCTCAAGGAGCTTTTGATTGCCTTAAGTACCGGTTTACTTCTGCACCTGTACTAATTCACCCTAACCCAGCACATCCTTTCATCATGGAAGTGGACACTTCGGATTGTGCTCTGGGGGCCATCCTCTCACAGAGAACAGGAGAGAAGGGTCTGTTACATCCATGTGCTTTTTTTTTCTTGCAGACTTTCCACTGCAGAGAAGAATTATGATGTGGGAGATAAAGAGCTTCTAGTCATTATCGCTGCATTTAAGGAATGGAGACACCATCTACAGCAGTGCAGCACAACAAGTTATTGTGCTCATGGATCATCACAATCTGGAATTTATTGGATCTTCTAGATGTCTTTCTCCACAGCAGGCTCGTTGAAGTCTATTTTTGAACCAATTTAATTTTGTCATTTCATACCGCCCAGGTTCACATAATGGGAAAGCAGATGCTTTGTCCCAAATCCATGCCACGGATTCCATACCTGGGGCCCCATCCAAGACCATCTTGCCTGATGCCAATTTTATCAAAGTCATTCAGAATAATGACTTATGGAAGAATATTAAGCAGGCCTTTGATGCAGACCCATGTCTCGCCAACCCGACTGCTGGTGTGAACTTAGTTCTCAAGAACGGTATGTGGGTCCGGGATGAACATTTATACATTTTGGAGGCTGTAAAGCTGCCAGTCCTCAAGTTTTCCCATGACTCCAAGTTGGCTGGTCATCGGGGGTACAGAAGACACAGGAATTCCTGAGCCATTTCTTTTGGTGGCCTACCTGTATGAAGAACGTGAAGAGCTATGTTCTCTCTTGTGAGGTATGTGCACATTTTAAGACTCCTCGTGTATGACCTACTGGATTGCTACAACCACTACCTGTCTCCTCTCGTCCTTGGGGGTCTATTTCTATGGACTTTATAGTGGAATTGCCCACCTCTGGGGGAAAGAATTCTATTCTGATGGTGATAGATCGTCTTACTAAACCTGCCCACTTCATTTCTTGTACTGTCTTCCCTCAGCCAAGGAGACAATAGATCTGTGTAATGAATGGGTCACAGAGGAGGATAGCAGGCCAGGCTAAGCTACAGAACACCAGAGAGGTTGGTAACTAAGCGGATGCAGACCCCTGATCCTGTCCACACAACTAGCACTAGCCATGGAGTGTTCCTACGATGATCCTAGATGCCTCAGCACAGCCAGAAAGCTAGCTAAGCCTAAAGCAAGAAAGGGGAAATCTAAACTGCCCCGGAGCAGACCCCAAAGGAATAGATAGCCCCCAAACATATATTGTCAGTGAGACAATAAAATGAAAAATAAACTGAGCAAACGATGGGGCCCACACTGACTAGACAGGACAGGAAAGGAAAGACACAGTATGTAATCACGCAAAAAAACCTGCAAAAAGTTCAGCACGTCTGATGCACAAAAACACTGAAGTCGCACGACTTCGCCCCACTATGTCAGCACTCTGGTATATTCTGAAAGCAAAGCAAAAAGAGAGCAATATAAAAGGGGACAAAACAAACTGGTACATGCAGTAACATATGGGCGGTGATTCAGCACAGCCCCAGCCAGAGCTAGCTGACCCGCACAAAGCAGAGATAAGCAAAAGCAGATCAAATGCCAACAGAATAGCAATCAAACCACTTAGCTGAACATGCAGGGAAAGAGAAGGAGACATCAGACCTCAGGAGGCACAGGAAGAAAATCACCAGCAGGGATAGAGGGAGTCAGCTGTCTTAAATCCCAATCAGAAACCCCAGATCTCCAATCATCTTCCTCATTATCAGGTGGCAAGCCTCTGTCAAACAGATCAGCTGCACTACCTCCAGTAACCACCAGAGGGAGCCCAGAAATAGAACTCTCAATCTGACCAGCTCAACTATCTTCAGTAATCACCAGAGGGAAGCCAGAGAGCGAATTCAGAATATGTTCCGGCTGCATGGAGTTCTGGACTAAATAATTTCTGATTGGGGAGTGCAGTTTACGTCCAGGTTCTGGAAGAGATTCTGTTCTGCGCTTGGTGTCAATATTTGTCTATCTTCTGTGTATCATCCTCAGACTAATGGGCAGATGGAGCAGACTAATCAGACTCTGAAACAGTATCATCGATACTATATTAGCCATTCGCAGGATTATTGGTTGCAGTTGCTTCCGCAAGCAGAATTTTGTTACAACTCACAGAGTTCATCTACTAAGGTAACACCCATCATTGCCAACCCTGGGTTATCATCCCAGTATTCTTCCCAGATCCACGATCAATGCACCGGTGCCTGCAGTTCAGGAGAGGTTTTCGGTGATGAGTCAGAATCTGAAGACCCTGAAGGAATCACTATCTACTGCACAGGAGAGATATAAAAGATCTGTCGATAGGTTTCGGAAGCTTACACCTATGTTAAAGGTAGGGGACTCTGTGTGGTTAACCACAAAAGATTTGAAATTTAACGTTCCGTCACAGAAACTGGGAAACTGCCTGTCATATGAAGTTACCAAGGACCTTGAAGTTACATCCTGTGTTTCATGTCTCCCTATTAAAACCAGGGTCTCCAAATACTTTTCAGGGTCGTATTATGCCTCCTCCTCAGCCTGTGTTGGCGGACGGACAAGAACAATTTGTCATTGAAAAGATTCTGGACTCCAAGATCCACAGGAATCAGCTGTAGAAATGTATCAAGTGGCAAGAAAATCCTTCTGAGGAGAACTCTTGGGAGTCAGTGCATAATATTTGTGCTCCTCAAAAAATTACTCTGTTCCACCAGAAATATCCTGAAAAACCAGGTCCTGGATCATCCTGAGGCCGCTTCTGAGGTGGGAGTAATGTAAGGATTCCAGACTTTCCTTTGTGCCTGTTTGCCCATATTCAAGATGGAGTCTTGTATTTCGCTCTGTCCTGGACCTTCCTATCTGTTTTGTGATTTAAGTCCAGCTTGTGTGTTCCTTTTTGCCTGAGTATTTTGTTGCTGTTGGCTCTTGAGCTTCTGCCTGTCTACTGGTGGACTCCCGGCTGCTGCTGCTCATTACTCGGCGCTCCACCTCTCTATACTCTGCTGCCTACAGTCCCCTGTGCATCTCCCCGATAACTGCTATCTGGACTTCTAGTGAGGAGCTCTTTTCCTCTGGAACTGCTGTGACCAGTTAGGAATCCTGACATCACCATCTCCTCTTGGTCTGTGTTTGTGTGGGCTGCAGTGCTGGACTTATGCAGGACATACAGCCCAAAAGGTACATCTGGTGACCTTCCCCTGTTAATGCTACTCCTGTAAATTGCTGGACTTCTACATCTAGGTGCCATGTACATTTTCACCTTATATGATTGCTGGACTTCTACACGTTAGTGCGGTGTGCATGCTCATCCATAATATCACTGGACTTCCTCAATAAGAGCCATGTGCTTCCTCTTATATATACTGCTAGACTGTCGCATTTAGTACCTAGTGTACACCTGCGTCATATTACAGTTGGACTGTTTCATATTAGTGGTCGCGCCCCGCTCTTTAGTTTCACTGGACATGACTAAATTGTGCTGTGTTTTCTTTGCTATTGCAGGAAGTGCTCTGTTAGTTTTGTTTCACTTCTTAATATACTTATTTACATCAACTTTGCACCCTTATATTTGTTACACCTGGTAACTCCATAAACAGGTCCTATTTCCGCTGAAGCAGATCAAGGCACTATTGTTTTAGGGTCGGCGACTGTGTCTCTGCCACTGTGACATCATTAACCCTGGCTTCAGGATGGTCCCCTAGGTACATAGCTTCCACCGGATCCCTGTCTCGCCAAGGTTTCATCATGTTAATGTGATGCCTCAAGCAAAGTAAGGTCTGCATTTGCAGCATTGGAGGAGCACAGTGGAAGCAATCCAGCCATCTTTAGAACTTGATGGCTTTAAAACACAAAGCAGGTAAACACGTATTTCTTACCTAGTAAACTGACCACCAAAGACTGCAGAAGTGGCCAGCAATTTAGACAACAGGCTGTATACTAAATAATTAAAAATCTTTCCACTCTTTTTTTAAAACAACTAATGAAAATATCAATACATTTTTCATCACTTCTATCAATATAATTATTATACAAATTCATGTTAGTTTTCTTATTTATTTAATATAAAACCATTTTACCTTTATTCACTGCAGTTAAATACGCACATTTGAGTAACTATTCTACATTATCAGGTTCAACTATTTGCCCAATATTTGAAAAAAATATATACTTTATAATAATTTAAAATCACAGAAATGATCTTTCAATTATTTTAATCATTAGCATTTTATGTAATCTGTAATGAAGCAGCAATGATAATTAACCAGGATAGGAATGTTTCAAATATTTAATAATTGTCTTTCATAGTTAACTGTGGCCAATGATTCTTGAATATGTATTGTTCACAATCATAATTGAATCAAATATCTGACTGAAGATAACATAAAATACATTTCTACATGAGCTGAAAATTGATGAAATGGACAATATGTTAAGATAATAATTATTTTTTTTACAGATTTTATATATTCAGATTTTGAGCTGTGCTTTTATGAAACGTATGTGTTGGACCCTGATTAAGTTCTCAACATTTACTTACAGCGGTCAGTTTTGTTTTTCTGATACATAGCTAAAACATCACCTGTATAAACATAAATATAAAAATTACATGCTGGCTACCTGTAGAGCATGGGAGCTTAGGGTCAACACTGTAAATATTGAGTCTTTGCATAAACTTGATGCATTTGTCAATAAGAATTTAAAAATGTATGAAATGCTTAAAAACATACTTCAGTAACCAAAGGAAATCTGGTCTAAGTCATCTGAGAAACCTATGCAGTTGGGTGGGGAAACTCAAAATCCGCCAAAGGTATCAGTATCTAAGTGCATAGACAGTGTATCAGGTTTCCCCTTTTCAGGTGGTACCTGACACAGTAAGTCTATGCACTTAGATACTTACACTACCGTTCAAAAGTTTGGGGTCACCCAGACAATTTTGTGTTTTCCATGAAAACTCATACTTTTATTAATCAAATGAGTGGCCAAATTAATTTAAAATCTAGTCCAGACATTGACAAGGTTCTAAAAAAAGATTTTTATTTGAAATAATAAGTTTCTCCTTCAAACTTTGCTTTCGTCAAAGAAGGCTCCCTTTGCAGCAATTACAGCATTGCAGACCTTTGGCATTCTAGCAGTTAATTTGCTGAGGTAATCTGGAGAAATTTCACCCCATGCTTCCAGAAGTCCCTCCCACAACTTGGTTTGACTTGATGGGCACTTTTGCAATACTATATGGTCAAGTTGCTCCCACAACAGCTCAATGGGGTTGAGATCTGGTGACTGCTCTGACCACTCCATTACAGATAGAATACCAGCTGCCTGGTTATTCCCTAAATAGTTCTTGCATAATTTGGAGGTGTACTTTGGGTTATTGTCCTGTTGTAGGATGAAATTGGCTCCAATCAAGCGCTGTCCACAGGGTATGGCATGGCATTGCAAAATGGAGTGATAGCCTTCCTTATTCAAAATCCATTTCACCTTGTACAAATCTCCCACTTTACCAGCACCAAAGCAAACCCAGACTATCACATTACCTCCACCATGCTTGACAGATGGGATTAGGCACTCTTCCAGCATCTTTTCAGTTGTTTTGCATCTCACAAATGTTCTTCTGTGTGATCCAAACACCTCAAACTTGGATTTGTCTGTCCATAACACTTTTTTTCAATCTTCCTCTTTCCAATGTCTGTGTTCTTTTGCCCATATTAATATTTTCCTGTTATTAGCCAGTCTCAGATATGGCTTTTTCTTTGCCTCTCTGCCCTGAAAGTCAGCATCCCGGAGTCACCTCTTCACTGTAAACGACATTGGCGCTTTGCATGTACTATTTAATGAAGCTGCCAGTTGAGGACCTGTGCGGGGTCGATTTCTCAAACTGCAGACTCTAATGTACTTGTCTTGTTGCTCAGTTGGGCAGTGGGGCCTCTCACTTCTCTTTCTACTCTGGTTAGAGCCTGTTTGTGCTCTCCTCTGAAGGGAGTAGTGCACACCATTGTAGGAAATCTTCAATTTCTTGACAATTTCTCACATGGAATAGTCTTCATTTCTAAGAACAAGAATAGACTGTCGAGTTTCACATGAAAGTTCTTTTTTTCTGGCCATTTTTAGAGTTTAATGGAACCAACAAATGTAATGCTCCAGATTCTTATCTAGCTCAAAAGGAAGGTCAGGTTTATAGCTTCTCTAATCAGCCAAACTGTTTTCAGCTGTGCTAACATACTTGCAGAAGGGTTTTCAAGGGTATTCTTACCATCCATTAGCCTTCTTACACATAGAGCAAACACAAAGTACCATAAGAACACTGGAGTGATGGTTGTTGGAAATGGGCCTCTGTACACCTATGCTATGAACATATTGCATTATAAACCAGATGTTTTCAGCTAGAATAGTCATTTACCACATTTACAACATATAGAGTGTATTTCTGAATCATTTAATGTTAGCTTCATGGGAAAAAACTGTGCTTTTCTTTAAAAAATAAGGACATTTATAAGTGACTGAAAACTTTTGACCGGTAGTGTATACCTTTGGCGTATTTCGTTCCTGCAGCGCTACTGGCCACCAATAACCAATATGGACACATATGGGACTAATTAGCTGCAGGAGACAGGACCCTCTGCTTATTATTACTATATACTACTATACACTGATATCCACATTGGGTTTCATACATAGCTTTCTCATCTGTGAATAATAATTATTAGTTTTCATATATAACACAGTTCTACAAAAAAATATTTTTTGTAATCATTGCAGGTGACGCTGTACTTTTCTGAATCATCTTTTTGTCCTGATTTAAAAAATGTATATAGTTTTTCTGTAGCATGTATAGTTTCCATGGAGCAGCATCATTATTATAAGGTATAGGAAATATCCTGGCGACATTAAAAAAAACAGTAATCTACTTATCAGAAAAAAATGTTTCATTTACAAAACAGTTTTTATTGAACCAAAATAATTTCACATTCAAAATGGAAACCAAAATATGAGTAGAAATTAAAAGTGCTTGACATTAGACTGTCGTTGATACGAGTTTTCAGAGTTGTCCCTATACAGCTCTGTCAAAAATTAAGAGACTACTTTCAAATGTTCAGTTTGTCTGATTTTTCTCTTCATAGGTATATTTTTGAGTAAAATGTAAATTGTTCTGTTAGTCTATAAACTTCTGACATCATGTCTGCGAAATTCCAAGCAATACATTTTGTATTTTTTTCTGACAAAGAAAAATGGTCAAAATTAAAAAAAACAGTGCTTTCAGACCTCAAATAATGCAAAGAAAACAAGTTAATAATAATTTAGAAAAAACAATACTAATGTTTTAACTCAGGAAGAGTTCTGAAATCAATCTTTTGTGGAATAACCATGATTTTTAAAAACAGCTTTCATGCATCTTGGCGTGCTTGCCACCAGCCTTTCACATTGTTTCTGGCGCAAAAACTTAAGCAGTTCTTTTTTGCTTTATGGCTTGTGACTATCCATCATCCTCTTGATTACATTCCAGAGGTTTTCAATGGGGTTCAGGTCTGAAGAATGGACTGCCCATAACAGGGTTTTGATGTCGTGGTCTCTTAATTTTTGCCAGAGCTGTATAACATCCAACAGTAATCTGCCATCGTTGAGTTATTCCAAGAACCCTGGTAGCGGTGTTCCATTACTTTAATGTCCTGGTGAAACCGCTCGTCTGTTCATCACCTACATCCCCAAGATTTTGAGGGAAGAAATCTAAATGTGAATGCAAAAATTGCATTTTCAGAGACATGCGACATCCAAGACACTGGTATGCATTTAGCAGTTCCTCAGCACCTTCAACATATTATGGAGATTTTTGTTTTCCTAAGAAGTTTTCACAGATACACTTGAAGCTTTTTCCAAGATCTCAATTCCTTATCATTTAGAGTTCCTTCAAACACATCATCTCTCATAAGCTCTCTGATCTGAGGACCAACAAATACCTCTTCCTTCAGTTTTGCTGGTGAAATGCTGGAGAATTTCTGTGAAATGTACTGGAACCCCTTGTGAATTTGTCTTTGCCATGGCTTTCACAAAGTTTTTAATAAATCCCAACTTTATATGTAGTGGAGGAAGAAAGATTTTTGTCGGAGCACCTAAAGGATATGCTGAACATTGTCTCTACCTGGAGCATAGATGTTTCTTTGTCCCCAATCACGACAAACATAATGCTCTAGTGAATTTCTACTGTCCCATAAACAAAAGAGGCAACAATATTTTGTGAAACCTCCTTGCATTGCCATTAGCAGACAAATCACTTTCAAATCTCCCCAGATATTCCATTGATGATGCTTATATTGTATAGCATCCAAAACAACAGATTTTTATAACTATACTGTCCTCATACACGTTAACACAGTGTGTAGGGGACATGTAGCTAAACCTCCTGTCTTCTTTAAGAAAAAGAGGCTGTAAGTTGTAACCTTCTTTTATTGATTGCAGATGTGACAGGAAAGGTGAAACTATAGGATGCAAAATAGGAGCATTTCAGAATACATAACTGTACAGTGCATAAAATACAGATAGTCTGCAATACACAGTAATATGAGGTAATACAGTAACATGAGGTAATACATAGGTGATCATTACCTACTTAGTACAGCAAATGTTTTGATAAACACAGGACTGTAACACATAGATAGTGCTTACCAACTATGCTTAGAGCAGGCTGTTTAAGGAGCATGAAGAAAACGAATGGTGTGGTTTTTCCTCAGATGCATGGAGGAACAATGGCTGCTGTTCCCTTCACAGCGTCATAATAAGACCACAATGCAACAGGAACAATCTCACAATGCTCTAGGAACTTCCCATAATACATTGCAAATTAAACTAGAATCTATACATTAAATCGCCAGCAGATGGTTCTGTTACCTTACAATATGAAATATAGGAAGGATTAATACACACAGAAATACAATGTCTGTAATAACGGAGACATAAAAAATGACTAAACTTTCTAGACAGCAATTATATGGCTGGACAGAACACTCTCCGCTTGACGTCAGCCAAAGTCACTATTGTGTTTATTGGACGAGAACAGCAGAACAAGTTCCCCTACTGGCCTGAGGAACAATTTAGTCTCACCTTGTTTCCCTATTTTTACTTCGACCTTAAGTACGATTCTGTCTTTACTCAGGAATGTCTGGGTAATGAGACCTAATGGCCATTCATCTCTCCAAGACTGACAGTATTTCATTAGCACTATATCGCCAGGCTAGAGGTTAGGCTTTCTGGTTTGCCACTTTCTCCTCTATTGCAGAGTTGCAGAGTAGGAAGGTACTGTTTTTTCGACTTGTTCCAAAAGGCATTGGAGAGACTCTGTACTTGTCTCCACCGACTCCTGTAATGGTCTTTAACATTAAGTTCTCCAGATGGAGAGCAATTAGGGTCAGTCTTCTGTGTAAGCAGCTGGGCTGGGGTGAGAACAGTTGGGTCATCAGGATCACTGGAAATTAGAGTTAACGGTCTGGCATTTATGATGGCTGACAGTTCGGCCATGAAAGTTGTCAAGCTTTCGTGCGTCAGCCTTGCAGATCCTTCTTGTAAGATTGAATCGAGGATCCTCTTTGCAACACCTATCATTCTCTCCCACACACCTCCCATGTATGAAGAATGTGGGGAGTTGAATGTCCAAGTACACCCTTGTACAGTTAGGTATTTTTCAATGCCATTAATATCCAAGTTGGAAGAGAGTTGCAGTTCTCTTGCTGCTCAGAGTTTCCTCAGAACACTATGTTTTGGCATTGGTTGTTGTTTGGTTACACAGTCGATTTCTTTGGCGTAGTTTTCCCACTGTACAGCTCGGATAATTACATTCTTCAACTGCTCTAGCTCGAGAGCTGTGTGGACGTGTTTACCATGGTGCCAGTGGTCTTCAGAGGCTTGAAGTGCAGGTTCTAACTCTGCATGACCGTTCTTACATATCTTCTCCATGATGGTTAAAAAATGTTTTTTCATCTTGGTCTACTACAGAAGCTGTGCCTGAGGGAGACAAAGTGTTTGTAAACTTGGTCTCTGTTGTTAGGCAAGCGTTGTCTTTGAGACTTGAAGGGTAGAGGTGCAATCCACCTCTTAGTTTTGTCCTACACTGTTCCTTGCTCCATCATCTCTAGGATCTGTCTATCTTCAAATGACATTACTGTACAAATTATTATCTTCTTTTGACTTGCGGAAGACCATACACCCAAGGTGAACTTGGTCGCAATTCTGGATGCAATCATCGTAGTCATGACTTGTCAAGATACTTGGAGCTGAAGTGTTGTGTGGCAATTCCTTTATGAAGTAGTGATTTTCACATGCTTGAAGGAGAGATGGATGTCCGTTCTCGAGCGTACTGGTAAGCATGTTGTTAACTATTGTCGGTTTGTGTGTTTCTCCTAAACAGTCCTCTCCTATAATGACCCACCAAAGGTCGAGTCTCTGGGCATATGGAGCGTTGTGAGAGTCATTGATATGCTGCCTAACCTTGTCAACTCGTAGAATATCTCTCCCAAGGAGCAAGACGATTTGAGCCTCTGGGTCAAGGCTGGTAATCAGGCATTCTATACGTTTCAGATGAGGATGATGTGGGATGCCACTTCAGGCTTAGGTATCTCTGACCCTATTGTCAGGAATCTGATTACATTCCAATATGGTTGGTAAGTGAAGACACATTTGGCTGTCTATAGACTCGACTATGCAGCCTGTTGCTCTCCTACCAGCTCTCTGCTCCCTACTATACCGGCACAAGTTTTTAAAGAGTTGGAGGCACTGGGTCCTCTGGTGTTAAAGCTATCAAAGAAGGCAAACTTAGCTAATGACCTGTTACTCTGATCATCTAAAATCGCGTTTACTTTGATGGCTTTGTCCTTTTCATCTGCTGGGTAAACTCTCACTATGGAAATTTTAGAGCAGGACTTGCCTCCTATGAGGTTTTCACAAACTTCTGTACACTTAGAAATAATTGCTAGAGTGTACGTAATTGAGTCATTGAGCTCCCCGCTATGCTCTTGGACTTGGGGCAGAGTCTTTCCTGGTGGTCCAGGGTGTAGAACTGAATTATGTTCAGTGCTCTCACATTCGGCACACTTTGCACTAACCTCATAGTCCCTGGCAAAGTGGGATGGTGAAGAGTAGCATTTGTAGCAAATGTGGTTCTCCTTAAGGAAGGCCTTCCGTTCTTCTAAAGACTTTTCTCTGAAAGCTCTGCACCTAAGTAAGGAATGTGGCTTCTTGTGTAAGGGACACTGTCTGCTTGGATCCTTAGATTTGTATTCTCCTTGACGGGAGCTGAACTCTTTGTGGACTGAACCTGTGGCGGAAATGTTAGTTTTGTGGACCTCTACAGTTGTTCTACGTGGATTAATAACAGGGGTATTAGCATAAGACAGCATGAAATCAAAACTAGTATCATTTCTAATTTTTGCTTGTTCTGAAACAAAATCTACAAACACATTGAATGGAGGAAATAGTACATTGTAAATCTGTTTATACCTTGAACCATATGTAACCCACTTGTCTTGCAGGTTGTACGGGAGTTCTTGAACTATGTGTTTCACACCTCTGGCAGTGTCAAGATATGTTAACCCCACAAGATCTCGCCAAGCTCTAAAGTTTTCAGTGTGATCGCTGAACTTTACAAGTCCCTTAGTAACCAACTCACGTCGCACAAAGAACTTGGCAAAGTCCATTGTCTCTTGATTGGCGCTAATACCAGCTGATGGTGTGTTGTCAGAGTACATGTGTGCTGTGCGGTTAGATGTTTCTGGTTTGGTCCAACTGCTGTAGTACCTTTCAGAAGTGAAGGGAGTCTCTTTAAGCCGGGACAGATCCTGAACTTCTGATCTGCAGAAAGATTATTGTTGTCATTCTCATCCCAATGTGTATTTCCTTGCTTGAGGCCAGGGGACCGATAGTTGGCTTTCTGGGGGTCTTAATAATCTGGTTGGCTTGACTCATTGACAAAATGCTCTGGCTTCGGCTGTGGGTCTGGATCGTTGCTTGATTTGGAATGTTGATGGACATACTCTGCAGTACATTGCAATGGATCATGAGTAATTTGCTCTAGGTGGTGGATGGTAGGACATATTGGATTAAGGACTTTGGCAATTGTAGATCCACAGGTTTGGTTTATAAGGCAACATGTACCTGCCCCTTGGACTATGTTGGCAAAACCATAAGAGAACTGAGGGTGAGGGTGGGTGAACACCTGAATTACATAAAATACAAAAGGGATACACCAGTTGCCCGCCACATGAATGAAATACATGGAGGTAATTTGGGCGATATCACTTTCAGTATGATCAAATTGGTTAGGCCTAAGGGTTGTGGGGGTGATTTGGATAAAATCATACAGAGGAGGGAGACAGAGTGGATTTATGGGCTCCAATCCCTCACCCCTAAAGGGTTAAACGAATGCCTATCATTCACATGTTTTATTTAAATGAACTTATACTTTGGGGTTAACTTATTGTCTTCTGCTCCTAAGGCTTTCTGGGGTATTGGCTTTTTATTGCATATTACATGTTATGCGGTATTTTTCATATGCTATTTTGAGAGCGCTTATTTATTAATATTCATAAATTCATTTATATTTTTGTTTTGTAGGTATATTTGTTTCCTGCTTAGCCTTTTTGTGTGATATATGTCACACTGTTCTCCATGGTATGCGTTCCACAATATGGAATACAAATACAATTAAAACTTCCAGACATGCGCAGAGCGCTCTGATGAGTGTTGTTGTTGATTTCCGGTCATGCGCAGAGCACTTGTGACGCATCTTGCTGCTGATTTCCGGTCATGCGCAGAGCACATGGATTGCAACCTGGATTGTAGATAGTGGAACACAAAGTGGACTTCCGGTGATAGGGCCGTGTAGAGGATCTCGTGATAGGGTAGGTGGCAGGTGTTTTCTAATTGTTCTGACCCGGTTTACTACGGTGATGCCGATTGGGTGTCTTTGGCCAATAGTTCTTCCTATGGATTGGTGAGGGTTATTTAAGTCCGCCCATTTTTAACCGCCGGTATGCTTTTTTCATCATGGCATCTGGCATTTGTCATATCCACTGTTTAAGCCTCCTGATGAACCGTCACAGCAGGGAAACACATCTTGTGTTTTTGCTGTTATCAATGCATTTACTCTATTGGGCTCATAATTTCTGAGCCATTTTCTATTGTGTGTCTATGATACCACTGGTTGGTCATGTGAGTGCATAGTACTAATATATTTGGCTAAGATTCTATGCATGCTAAAGCTATTTTTGAACGTGTTGTTCTGTTTATTGTCCCTATCCATAGCATTTACTGATGTTGGGTGCTTTTAGTTTTAGATCGTTTAAGCAAGTATTAATGGCACTATTTGCTACTTTCATGCATGGAAATGGTATATATTCATTTTTTATGTTATTTATCCTGCAAATTGCCTGCTAGTTCTTCCTTCTGCTTCCTTCATCTCTTCTGTATCAATTATTGTTTTCCCACCTTTTTATCTAGGGTGAGATAGGGGAGTGAGGGACAGTCTACATTGAGTGGGGGCACTAAAATCATTTCTTTATAGGGTGCCAACCTCCACAGTAAGGAATGTGTCATAATAGGTTTATTGCAGGGTTTTGTAGGGCTTTGTGTGGTCTAGGTATTTTTGGAATTTTCCATTTTTCTTGTTCACTGGGACAGGTGTTTTTAAGTATTTCTATTAAAGTGTATTTTTTAAAGGAATATATGTTCACTTTTTCATAATAAGACCACAATGCAACAGGAACAATCTCACAATGCCCTACAAACTTCCCATAATACATTGCAAATTAAGCTAGAATCTATACATTAAACCGCCAGCAGATGGTGCTGTTCCCTTACAATATGAAATATAGGAAGGATTAATACACACAAAAATACAATCTCTGTAATAACGGAGACATAAAAAATATGACTAAACTTTCTAGACAGCAATTATATGGCTGGACAGAACAATAACTTTCCTTTAGATTACATGAGTGAGCAATAGGGGTTGATGGTTTCATATTTCCATTGTGAAGCAACACTGCTTTCAAACTTCTCTGGGATGGGTCAATAAACAATCGCCAATCTGCAACAAAATACTCTTGATTCAGTTCTTCAAAGAGGCCATTCACATTGTTACAGTACACCATTGGTCCATCAACTGTGAAAAATTGTGTTAAAGTGTTACTTCTGTTTCAGTAATAACACACTTTGACATCATCATGAGGTACTGTGCGGCCGATCACGGCCGGGTGTCAGCTGATTCTCACAGCTGATACCCGGCACTAAGTGCCAGGAGCGGTCAGCTGTGCCACGAGAGGTTAAAGAGCTCCCGGCACTTTAACCCCAAACTGCTGCGATCGAACATGATCGCAGCATTCCAGGAGCAGGCAGAGGGCTGACGGCCCCTCTGCCTTTGGATCAGAGTCCCGCGGCGTGAGGCAGGGTCCCGATCGCTGCCATGGTAACTCAATGTCGTCATGACGACATCTGGGTTACCAGAGCTGAGAAATTTCCTGTCATATGCAGTGCATGTCAGGAAGACTCTCAGGTCAGTGTGCAGAAAGTGCAGCTCTGACAGCTTCTGTAGCATGCAGATGCTGCTTCAACTGCATGCTATAGAAGCGATCAGCCTGCAAAAAATGATTCTCCCATAGTGGGACACAGTATAAAAATTAGAATGAAGTAAAAAAATTATTTAAAAAAAATTGTAAAAATATTTAAAAAAATAAGATAATAATAAATCAATATTTATTCTATCACTAAATAAATATTTGAATGAAAAAAAATCTAAACAATAAAAGCGCACATATTTGGTATCGCCGCATCCGTAATGACCCGACTTATAAAACTGTAAAGCTGTCCCATTAGTTAACCCCTGTTGAACACCATAAAAAACAAGTCTTTATTATCATACCACTGAACAAAAAGTGAAATAACACACGAGCAAAAAGACAGATATAAATAAACATGGTGCCTCTGAAAACGTCATTTTGTCCCGCAAAAAATTAACCACCATACAGCGTCGACAGCAAAAGAATAAAAAAGTTATAGCTTTCAGAATAAAGTGATGCAAAAATAATAATTTTTTCAAAAAAATAGTTTTTATTATATAAAAGCGCCAAAACATAAAAAATATATATATATATATAAATGAGGTATTTCTGTCATCGTACTGACCCGAAGAATAAAACTGTCTTATCAATTTTACCGCACGCAGAACGGTGTAAACGCCCCTGAAAAGAAATTAATGAATTACTGGTTTTTGCTCATTATGTCTCCCAAAAATCAAAAAGAAAGTGATCAAAAAAATGTCATGTGTCAGAAAGTTATACCAATAAAAACATCAACTCGTCCCGCAAAAAACAAGACCCCACATAACTCTATGGGCCAAAATATGGAAAAATTATAGCTCTCAAAATGTGGTGATCCAAAAAGTTTTTTTTGTAATAATAAGCGTCTTTTAACATGTTACAGCTGCCAAACATATAAACCCGCTTTAAGGCCTCTTTCACACATCCTGAAATTTCCAGTACCGGAGATTTCAGTGTCCGTGTATGTAATGTGTGTGCCACATCAGTACCACATGGACGGGCACCAGGGTAGAAGCATTGCAGTAAGCGTTGTTCCCTGGTGCCAGATGCTGAACATGGCTCTCATCATTCTCCCCTGCTTTGCCGACAATCGGCGCTAGCAGGGGAGAATTATAAGAGTTACATTTAACCCCTTAATGACCACAGATACGACTTTTAACAGCAGCAGTTAAGGGTACTTAAACGATAGCGCCACTTTTTAATGGTGCTGAGGTTTAAGGTTATAGCGACCCCCAGCATCAGAATATCTCCAGGGTGTTGGCTTCCGGGGGTAGCCGAGACCCCAGAGAACATGATTCGGGTCGGTGCAATCGCCGTTATTAAAGGTATAATGGTGAATGCAAAAAAAAGTCAGATTTTCCACTTAATCGCACCTCAGAGGAGAGAGAAATAGGGTCCCCCATTCCCCAGATCACCCCCCTCTAACCTCCGTTGTCCCTGCAGGCCCCACTGAATTCCCCCGGGCCGCCGCCTTCTTTTTCCGGGAGAAAATGGAGGGCGCATGTGGAGCGCCTCGCGGGGCCTGGGGGTACTCAGTACCGGGCCCGTCGACTTCAATGGAGGACAGTGTCACGGCGGTGGCGACCCGGTCCATGGCCCAGAGGTGTCCAGTAATAAAATGGGGGAAAGATGTGTGGTATTTATGTGGTAAAAATGAAGATAAAGTTTATAGATGGTTAAATACATGACGCCACCTGGGATATTCTGGTCAGAGGTGACGAGCGCTGCAGTGTTGTTCCCCTGAGACTGTTGGTGTGTCGCAGCTGAGGTGAAAATAGCTCTCCACAGGTAGAGCAATAGTCCCAGGGCAAAGATGTTAAATTAATAGTAAAAATGACTGTGAACGTTGGGGTGCAGAGAAATGAGAGAAGGACACAGAGAGGTGCAGTTTCTTTACCTTTTACTGGTAATTGGTTGCAATCCGGAGTACCACATACAGGTAATGGAATGAGTCCGGCTCGCCTGGAGGCATTCAGGGGATCCACCTTGCCAGGTGGGGATTTAGGACCTTCCTTCTGCGCTTTGTGTGTGGGTCTCCGCTGTTTATAACTATGCTGCAACTCTCAATTGCGTGCTGATTTCACTAACTTGTATGGCTGTCAGCATGAGCCTATTCCACGGGTACCGTCCTTTTCACCATCGGCCCCGGGCTCCTTATCCACCGCCCTCAGGTGTTCAATGTCACACAGGAATTTACAATTCCCTGTACTTTCAGATCCGGCGATCAGAACATACAGCTCCTGCCCACCAAAGACTCTGACATCCCTTTTCTCCCTATTAGCGCTTCGCTCTGGGTCTGCTATATGCAGTTTTAGCTTCCCAGAGTCTCTCCGTCTCTGTTTGCGTCCTTTCCCTCTTCACAGATAAGCTGCCTGTCTTGAATTCCTCTCAGATCAGCTCCCTCCTTGAACTGACTGGACCTTCCAGAAAGATCTTTTTACCTCTCATTTCTTAACTGCCTTGTCATTTCTCCTCACAGCTCACAGCTGTTCTCGTTTCCATGACAACTCCCTCAGCTCACCTCTAGCTGACTCACCAACCCCCTCTGCTGGCCAGAATTTATAAGGCAGCTCCCTTTTCTGACCTGCAGCAGGAAATTGTGATTTAATCTATGCTACCTGGCATGGGGGTCCCTTTTCTGCCTCCAAGCATGACTTCACCTCTTAGAGGGAAGCGATGTCACTGTGACAACTGGACTCTGGGGTGTCACACATGCACAGTGAGCCTGCCAAGATCTGCATGCTGGCAAACGGCAACATTAGGAGATTTTTTCCTGTTGGTTCATAGATCCTATCACAGTGATCAAAATAAAAAAAAAATAGTAAATCAAACCCTCCTTTATCACCCCCTTAGTTAGGGAAAAATAATAAAATAAAAATAATATTTATTTCCATTTTCCCATGAGGGTTAGAGTTGGGCTAAAATTAGTTGGGAAAACAGCTATGGTGGACCAATGCCACCAATACAGCAATGGTCTCACTGAAAAAATTATAGAATATAGCACAAAAGTGAGATTAAAACATAACTTTTAATTGATAAATTAAAAGGAACAAACATGTGTCACCATGTGAATAAAAAAAGAGGGGATAATAAATATTGCACCTCCTATAGGATAAATAGATTTCTCATGTAGTAGCTGAGAAGAGAATCTGTATAAGTACAGGATGCACCATAGCAAATGTGTACACAATTATTCTAATAGTTTAATAACGAGAATACCATAGATCAATCCTGAAAACATATAGTGCCTTGCGAAAAGTATTCGGCCCCCTGGAACTTTTTAACCTTTTCACACATATCATGCTTCAAACATAAAGATACCAAATGTAAATTTTTGGTGAAGAATCAATAACAAGTGGAACACAATTGTGAAGTTGAATGAAATTTATTGGTTATTTTAAATTTTTTTAGAAATTCAAAAAATGAAAAGTGGGGCGTGCAATATTATTCGGCCCCTTTGCTTTCAGTGCAGCAAACTCACTAAATATAATCCACCTGTCTGTAATCAAGTCTCCATATAAATGCACCTGCTCTGTGATGGTTTCAGGGCTCTGTTTGAAGCACAGAGAGCATCATGAAGACCAAGGAACACAACAGGCAGGTCCGTGATACAGTTGTGGAGAAGTTTAAAGCTTGATTTGGATACAAAATGATTTCCAAAACTTTAAACATCCCAAGGAGCACTGTGCAAGCGATCATATTGAAATGGAAGGAGAATCACACCACTGCAAATCTACCAAGACCCGGCCGTCCCTCTAAACTTTCATCTCAAACAAGGAAAAGACTGATCAGGGATGCAGCCAAGAGGCCCATGATCACTCTGGATGAACTGCAGAGATCTACAGCGGAGGTGGGACAGTCTGTTCATAGGACAACAATCAGTCGTACACAGCACAAATCTGGCCTTTATGGAAGAGTGGCAAGAAGAAAGCCATTTTTCAAAGGTATCCATAAAAAGTGTCTTTTAACATTTGCAACAAGCCACCTGGAAGACACACCAAACATGTGGAAGAAGGTGCTCTGGTCAGATGAAACCAAAATCGAACTTTTTGGCAACAAAGCCAAATGATATATTTGGCGTAAAGGCAACACAGCTCATCATCCTGAACACACCATCCCCACTGTCAAACATGGTGGTGGCAGCACCATGGTTTGGGCCTGCTTTTCTTCAGCAGGGACAGGGAAGATGGTTAAAATTGATGGGAAGATGGATGGAGCCAAATACAGGACCATTCTTGAAGAAAAACTGTTGGAGTCTGCAAAAGACCTGAGACTGGGACCGAGATTTGTCTTCCAACAAGACAATGATCCCAAACATAAAGCTAAATCTACAATGGAATGATTCACAAATAAACGTATCCAGGTGTTAGAATGGCCAAGTCAAAGTCCAGACCTGAATCCAATCGAGAATCTGTGGAAAGAGCTGAAAACTGCTGTTCACAAATGATCTCCATCAAACTTCACTGAGCTCGAGCTGTTTACCAAGGAAGAATGGGCAAGAATTTCAGTCTCTCGATGTACAAAACTGATAGAGACATACCCCAAGTGACTTGCAGCTATAATCGCAGCAAAAGGTGGCGCAACAAAGTATTAAGTTAAAGGGGCTGAATAATATTGCACACCCACTTTTCAGCTTTTGAATTTCCACAAAAATTTTAAATAACCAATAAATTTTGTTCAACTTCACAATTGTGTCCCACTTGTTGATTCTTCACCAAAAATTTACATTTGGTATCTTTATGTTTGAAGCATGATATGTGGGAAAAGGTTGAAAAGTTCCAGGGGCCAAATACTTTCACAAGGCACTGTGTCTGATCATTAACACATCTGTAATGTCAATACTAAATAATTGGTATAGAGATTTCAAGAAAAAAAGGATATATAAAAGGAACAATCTCACCAATATGATGGCTGCACGGAGAGGGGAGTCCATTCTGAAGTCTTGAAAGGATCATGAGACGATTCCCGGGACATACAATACCCTGTCAGTCCCTATGGGGCTATTATTAGTCTATCCCCAAGACTCCCGCCCTGACAAGGGCAGTCCACAGCTACCCCTACACTAAACATGCCCTGCACTGTCCCTATAGAAATCGTCCCAACGCCTTTCATTCAAGCATAATCATCAGCGGACTGGCTTGTAGGAATTAAAGTGCTAAGTGCTGTGCTAAAACAAGACATATGGTCCCTCCACTCTCTATGCTGTTCTGCAGAGAGTGAATGGAAAAGCAGGGCTTCTTTAAATAGAAACAAGTTGATAAGAAAATCACCACTAACCTTACGCATGTGTAAATAAACTCCTGCATATAATGAACACGTGAAGGAATGTATGTAACAAACCAGCGTGTACCAGTTCCGGTCGGTGGAACGCACGCTGTAATAACTTCCGGAAATATGAACCGCATGGCAATTGTAATAAATTCACCCATATTTCTGTGCGCCAGAAGTAAACCATCCATTAATTGGAGTAGATTCAGAGCGATACGCTTAAATTATTGACATCCTAGCGCTGAAAGCTTAGCATAAAAACACTAACCGTCATAAGAAGGCGCCCAAAACTTCTGGTCACTGGAACACAGGGAAAAAGCAGCGCATGAATACCTACAAAATGAAAAGACATGCCATAATGGTGATCAACCTGAAAAATGTATGTAAAATGTATAGTACAAAATGCAAATTTTATTTGGCAAAAGCAGAAAACACACAAAAAATCCATTAAAAACAATTAAAAACCAAATGCCCAGAAAAAAGACATGGGTTTTAGCCCCACAGACCCAAGGAAAGTATCACAGTCAATACAAATAACAATTTTTGGCACCTTTTCTAAAGACAGTAAAGAACTGAAATAATTATTTGCTAGCTGGAGCAAAACCTAAATAGAAAAATTCAGTGTATAATGCTAGACAATCCCAGCTGAAAGGCATATAACAATTCAAAGAAGGTCACTAAGTGGCTTTGTCAGGGGCAAGGTGGCTTTGTCAGGGGCAAATATCATATCAGCTTTTCCCACTATGATCATGTTCCTCTTGTGGTAGCTAACTGCTGCTCATTGTCATTATTTCTTTGCGTCTCTTCACATGTACCCCCTTAATTGTTTGTGGGGCTGTTTTGGCAGGGATTTATTGTAATTCTGCAGTCCATCTTTGCACTATTTAAAGCACTTAGTGACCTTCTTTGAATTGTTATATGCTCTTCGGCTGGGATTGTGTAGCATTATATATTGTATTTTCTATTTAGGTTTTGCTCCAGCTAGCAAATAATTATTTCAGTACTTTACTGTCTTTAGAAAAGGTGCCAAAAAATTGTTATTTGTATTGACTGTGATACTTTCCTTGGATCTGTGGGGCTAAAACCCATGTCTTTTTTCTGGGCATTTGGTTTTTAATTGTTTTTAATGGATTTTTTGTGTGTTTTCTGCTTTTGCCAAATAAAATTTGCATTTTGTACTATACATTTTACATACATTTTTTCAGGATGATTGCCATTATAGTATGTCTTTTCTCTTTGTTGTATCCTGCTATTTATTTGCTATACGCAGATACCTCCTACATTATTAATATCTGTGGATGTTGCCTTCCATTTCGTTTTTTTGAATACCTACAAAACGAGCGCATGACCGGAAGTTCCGGTATTTGGAACACAAGCTGGGAGGCTAGAGTAATAACAGCAACAGCGCATAAGCAGAAAATATAGTATACTAAAAAATTAAATTAAATTTTAGCCACATGTAAGGATGTTAACAGAATAGATAAATGCATACATTATATGCAGAGCAATATACATGCAAAAAATGGAGGGGGGTGGAAAAAAGATTAGATATGTTAGATAATCTCTGTATATAAAAATGAATGTGTGTGTGTGTATGTATCACCAACCAATCACGAAGCATCTTTCATTTCACCAGAGCTGTTCAAAAGAAACTGAACTGTGATTGGTTGCTATGACCAACAGTTTTCCTTGCAAACCATCACTAAGCATCTCTCATTTCACCAGAGCTGGTTAAAAGAAGCTGAGCTGTGATTGTTGCTATGACCAACAGTTTTCCCACTTGACAACACCTCAGCAGACACTGACATGGTGGGAGAAATATAGCATCCCTGGGAACATAAGCTCCCAGCCATTTTCTGCCCCCCAGAAAGGAGCAGTGAGTACATGACAGAAATGAATCCCCCCCTCCCGTGCCTATATACACATCACACATTCTCCATCCCATAGGCACATCTTTCCTCTTAAAGGGATCATTGGTATGGAAGTCAGAGCAAATCCATCCAGGGCTTTGGTTTTGACCCCAGGCCTCTCTTAAAGGGATCCCCGGAATGAAAGTTGGGACAGTTTCACTCAGCTCTGTGGTTCTGACCCCAGGGTCTCTTAAAGGGATCATTGGTATGGAATTTAGGGCAAATCCACTCTGCGCTTTGGTACTGACCCCAGGCCCTTCTTAAAGGGATCTCCGGTATGGAAGTCAGGGCAATCCATCCAGCGCTTTAATTCTGACCCCAGGCCTCTCTTAAAGGGATCCCCAGTATGGAAGTCAGGGCAATTGCCTTCAAATGCTCTGGTACTGACCCCAGGCTCTCTTAAAGGGATCTCCTGTATGAAAGTTAGGGCAAATCCCTCGGCACTCTGATTCTGACCCCAGGGTTCTATTAAAGGTATCACTGTTATGCAAGTCAGGGCAAATCCACTCAGTGCTCTGGTTCTGACTCAAGTCCCCTAGTAAAGGGATCCCAGTATGGAAGTGAGGGCAAATCCACTCTGCGCTTTGGTACTGACCCCAGGACTCTCTTAAAGTGATCTCCAGTATGGAAGTTAGGGTAAATCCCTCAGTGGTCTGATTCTTACCCCAGGCTTCTATTAAAGGGATCATTGGTATGGAAATCAGGGCAAATCCACTCAGCACTCTGGTTCTGATGCCAGGCCTCTCTTAAAGGGATCCCCAGTATTGAAGTTAGGACCGTTCCACTTAGTGCTCTGGTTCTGACTCCAGGCTGACGGGATGATGTGGGATATTAGTGGTAGTTGTCCGGTGGCGCTGGCTGATGGGATGATGTGGGATATTATGGGTAGTAGTCCGGTAGCTCTGGCTGACGGGATGATGTGAGATATTAGTGGTAGTAGTCCGGTGGCTCTGGCTGATGGGACGATGTGGGATATTATGAGTAGTAGTCTGGTAGCTCTGGCTGATGGGATGATGTGAGATATTAGTGGTAGTAGTCCAGTGGCTCTGGCTAATGAGATGATGTGGGATATTATGGGTAGTAGTCCGGTAGCTCTGGCTGACTTGATGATGTGGGATATTATAGTGAATGTGGCTATGCGGAATGGGAGGGGCTCTACACTCAGCTTTATATATATAGATATAATCATTATAATTTGTTTTAACTAACCGTAGTTAATTACTATGCCTGGGCAGCTCCGGGCTGTTCAGCTAGTCTCTATATATAAAACTGAATGTGAGTGTGTGTATCATCAACCAATCACAAAGCATCTTTCATTAAAACAGAGCTGTTCAAAAGAAGCTGAGCTATGATTGTTTGCTATGAGCAATAGTTTTCCATGCAACCAATCACTAAGCATTTCTCATTTCACCAGAGCTGGTTAAAAGAAGATGAGCTGTGTTTGGTTGCTATGAGCAAGTTTTCCCACTTGACAACACCTAAGCAGACACTGACATGGTGGGAGAAATCTAGCATCCCTGGGAACATAAGCTCCCAGCCATTTTCTGCCCCCCAAAAAGGAACACAGAGCACATGACAGAAATGAATCCCCCCTCCTGTGCCCATATACACATCACACATCCTCCATCATATAGACACATCTTCCCTCTTAAAGGGATCATTGGTATGGAAGTCAGAGCAAACCCATCCAGCGCTTTGGTTTTGACCCCAGGCCTCTCTTTAAGGGATCTCCGGTATGGAAGTTAGGACCATTCCACTCAGCTCTGTGGTTCTGACCACAGTTTCTCTTAAAGGGATCATTGGTATGGAATTTAGGGCAAATCCACTCTGCACTTTGGTACTGACCCCTTGCCTTTCTTAAAGGGATCTCCGGTATGGAAGTCATGGCAATTGCCTTCAAATGCTCTGGTACTGACCCCAGGGTCTCTTAAAGTGATCTCCTGTATGGAAGTTAGGGCAAATCCCTCAGTGCTCTGATTCTGTCCTCAGGGTTCTATTAAAGGGATCACTGGTATGCAAGTCAGGGCAAATCCACTCAGCGCTCTGGTTCTGATCCCAGGCTTCTATTAAAGGGATCATTGGTATGGAAGTCAGGGCAAATCCACTCAGTGCTCTGGTTCTGACCCAAGGCCCTTCTTAAAGGGATCCCCGGTATGGAAGTGAGGGCAAATCCACTCTGCACTTTGGTACTGACCCCAGGCCTCTCTTAAATGGATCTCCGGTATGGAAGTTATGGTAAATCCCTCAGCACTCTGATTCTCACCCCAGGCTTCTATTAAAGGAATCATTGGTATGGAAGTCAGGGCAAATCCACTCAGCACTCTGGTTCTGATGCCAGGCCTCTCTTAAAGGGATCCCCGGTAAGGAAGTTAGGAACGTTCCACTCAGCGCTCTTGTTCTGTCACCAAGCCTCTCTTAAAGGGATCCCCGGTATGGAAGTTAGGACCATTCCTCTTAGCGCTCTGGTTCTGACCCCAGGCTGATGGGATGATGTGGGATATTAGACGTAGTAGTCCGGTGGCTCTGGCTGACGGGATGCTGTGGGATATTAGTGGTAGTTGTCCGGTGGCTCTGGCTGACGGAATGATGTGGGATATTAGGGGTAGTAGTCCGGTGGCTCTGGCTGATGGGATAATGTGGGATATTAGGGGTAGTAATCCGGTGGCGCTGGCGGATGGGATGATGTGGGATATTAGGAGTAGTAGTCCGGTAGCAATGGCTGATGGGACGATGTGGGATATTAGGGGTTGTTGTCCGGTAGCTCTGGCTGATGGGATGATGTGGGATATTATAGTGAATGTGGCTATGTGGAGTGGGCGGGGCTCTGCACTCAGCTTTTTATATATATATATACAGTGGGGCAAAAAAGTATTTAGTCAGTCAGCAATAGTGCAAGTTCCACCACTTAAAAAGATGAGAGGCGTCTGTAATTTACATCATAGGTAGACCTCAACTATGGGAGACAAACTGAGAAAAAAAAATCCAGAAAATCACATTGTCTGTTTTTTTTTTCATTTTATTTGCATATTATGGTGGAAAATAAGTATTTGGTCAGAAACAAGCAATTAAGATTTCTGGCTCTCACAGACCTGTAACTTCTTCTTTAAGAGTCTCCTCTTTCCTCCACTCATTACCTGTAGTAATGGCACCTGTTTAAACTTGTTATCAGTATAAAAAGACACCTGTGCACACCCTCAAACAGTCTGACTCCAAACTCCACTATGGTGAAGACCAAAGAGCTGTCAAAGGACACCAGAAACAAAATTGTAGCCCTGCACCAGGCTGGGAAGACTGAATCTGCAATAGCCAACCAGCTTGGAGTGAAGAAATCAACTGTGGGAGCAATAATTAGAAAATGGAAGACATACAAGACCACTGATAATCTCCCTCGATCTGGTGCTCCACGCAAAATCCCACCCCGTGGGGTCAGAATGATCACAAGAACGGTGAGCAAAAATCCCAGAACCACGCGGGGGGACCTAGTGAATGAACTGCAGAGAGCTGGGACCAATGTAACAAGGCCTACCATAAGTAACACACTACGCCACCATAGACTCAGATCCTGCAGTGCCAGACGTGTCCCACTGCTTAAGCCTGTACATGTCCGGGCCCGTCTGAAGTTTGCTAGAGAGCATTTGGATGATCCAGAGGAGTTTTGGGAGAATGTCCTATGGTCTGATGAAACCAAACTGGAACTGTTTGGTAGAAACACAACTTGTCGTGTTTGGAGGAAAAAGAATACTGAGTTGCATCCATCAAACACCATACCTACTGTAAAGCATGGTGGTGGAAACATCATGCTTTGGGGCTGTTTCTCTGCAAAGGGGCCAGGACGACTGATCCGGGTACATGAAAGAATGAATGGGGCCATGTATCGTGAGATTTTGAGTGCAAACCTCCTTCCATCAGCAAGGGCATTGAATATGAAACGTGGCTGGGTCTTTCAACATGACAAAGATCCAAAGCACACCGCCAGGGCAACGAAGGAGTGGCTTCGTAAGAAGCATTTCAAGGTCCTGGAGTGGCCTAGCCAGTCTCCAGATCTCAACCCTATAGAAAACCTTTGGAGGGAGTTGAGAGTCCGTGTTGCCAAGCGAAAAGCCAAAAACATCACTGCTCTAGAGGAGATCTGCATGGAGGAATGGGCCAACATACCAACAACAGTGTGTGGCAACCTTGTGAAGAGTTACAGAAAACGTTTGACCTCTGTCATTGCCAACAAAGGGTATATCACAAAGTATTGAGATGAAATTTTGTTTCTGACCAAATACTTATTTTCCACCATAATATGCAAATAAAATGAAAAAAAAACAGACAATGTGATTTTCTGGATTTTTTTTTCTCAGTTTGTCTCCCATAGTTGAGGTCTACCTATGATGTAAATTACAGATGCCTCTCATCTTTTTAAGTGGTGGAACTTGCACTATTGCTGACTGACTAAATACTTTTTTGCCCCACTGTATATATATATATATATATATACAGTCATATGTAAAAGTTTGGGCACCCCTATTAATGTTAACCTTTTTTCTTTATAACAATTTTGTTTTTTGCAACAGCTATTTCAGTTTCATATATCTAATAACTGATGGACTCAGTTATATTTCTGGATTCAAATGAGGTTTATTGTGCTAACAGAAAATGTGCAATCTGCATTTAAACAAAATTTGACCGGTGCAAAAGTATGGGCACCCTTATCATTTTCTTGATTTGAACACTCCTAACTACTTTTTACTGACTTCCTGAAGAACTAAATTGGTTTTGTAACCTCATTGAGCTTTGAACTTCATAGCCAGGTGTATCAAATCATGAGAAAAGGTTTTTAAAGTGGCCACTTGCAAGTAGTTCTCCTATTTGATTCTCCTATGAAGAGTGGCATCATGGGCTCCTCAAAACAACTCCCAAATGATCTGAAAACAAAGATTATGCAACATAGCTTTTCAGGGGAAGGATACAAAAAGTTGTCTCAGAGATTTAACCTGTCAGTTTCCACTGTGAGAATCATAGTAAGGAAATGGAAGAACACAGGTACAGTTCTTGTTAAGCCCAGAAGTGGCAGGCCAAGAAAAATATCAGAAAGGCAGAGAAGAAGAATGGTGAGAACAGTCAAGGACAATCCACAGACCACCTCCAAAGACCTGCAGCATCATCTTGCTGCAGATGGTGTCACTGTGCATCGGTCAACAATACAGCGCATGCATAACGCTTTTTTGTATGACCAAACAACTCAATCTTTGTTTCATCAGTCCACAGGACCTTCTTCCAAAATGTAACTGGCTTGTCCCAATGTGCTTTTGCAGACCTCAGGCGACTCTGTTTGTGGCGTGCTTGCAGAAACGGCTTCTCTCGCATCACTCTACCATACAGCTTCTCCTTGTGCAAAGTGCACTGTATTGTTGACCGATGCACAGTGACACCATCTGCAGCAAGATGATGCTGCAGGTCTTTAGAGGTGGTCTGTGGATTGTCCTTGACTGTTCTCACCATTCTTCTTCTCTGCCTTTCAGATATTTTTCTTGGCCTGCCACTTCTGGGCTTAACAAGAACTGTACCTGTGTTCTTCCATTTCCTTACTATGTTCCTCACAGTGGAAGCTGACAGGTTAAATCTCTGAGACAACTTTTTGTATCCTTCCCCTGAAAAGCTATGTTGAATAATCTTTGCTTTCAGATCATTTGAGAGTTGTTTTGAGGAGCCCATGATGCCACTCTTCATAGGAGAATCAAACAGGAGAACTACTTGCAAGTGGCCACCTTAAATACCTTTTCTCATGATTTGATACACCTGGCTATGAAGTTCAAAGCTCAATGAGGTTACAAAACCAATTTAGTGCTTCAGGAAGTCAGTAAAAAGTAGTTAGGAGTGTTCAAATCAAGAAAATGATAAGGGTGCCCATACTTTTGCACCGGTCAAATTTTGTTTAAATGCAGATTGCACATTTTCTGTTAGTACAATAAACCTCATTTGGATCCAGAAATATAACTGAGTCCATCAGTTATTAGATATATGAAACTGAAATAGCTGTTGCAAAAAACAAAATTGTTATAAAGAAAAAAGGTTAACATTAATAGGGGTGCCCAAACTTTTACATATGACTGTATATATATATATATATATATATAGATATAATCATTATAATTTGTTATAACTAACCATAGTTAGTTACTATGCCCGGGCAGCGCCGGGCTCTTCAGCTAGTCCTATATAAAAGGTGACACGATAATAGGAATTTTGGATACAAATTAATGGGCCTAGTCTAATTGGAACAGAAGGTTATAAGGAAAAGGTTCAAATGAAATAACCATAATTAATTTGGTCATTCAGATCATGAGGTGCTACAGTACTCAATTAAAAAATCCACTTGACTTCCCTCTGTAATAACAGATGATCCCAATTGCCGCCTCTTATTGGTCTGGACACTTTTTCAATTGCCATGAATTTGAGGTTGTTAATTTGATGATTATGGTGATTATTAATATGACGGGAGACCAAAGCGTCTCTATTGTGTTCAATGTCTCCAATATGTTCGCCGACTCTTCTTTTAAATTCGCGGATAGTCTTACCAATATATTGTAACCCGCAAGAGCAAGTTATCTTGTAAATGATGCCCTTAGTGCTACAATTAATGAATTGATTAATCCAATATCTTTTGCCAGTCACATTAGTCACAAAGCTGTTACCTGTACCAATGTGTAAACACACGGTACAGTGACCGCATCTGTAGCAATCTTTTATATCACTAATAAGCCAGGTTTTTGCAAGGGGCCTGTTGAAGTGACTGTGCACCAGTCTATCATTCAAGGACCTTGCTTTCTTATGTGATCTTTGGCTCATCACTGAGATTAGTACCAATGTCAGTGTCCATACAAAGAATGGGCCAGTGTTTTTTTAGGATGTCACGTACACGATCCGCTCCATTGTCAAATGTGGTAATGAATCTGACAAATTCACCATCATGTTTTTTAGATGCAGGATTTAGTAAATCCGCTCGATTCTTGTCTTTTACCTCATGATATGCTTGTGTCAGGAAATTTTGGGGGTAGCCTCTTCTTCAAATCTCTAGCTTGAGTCTCAAAAAGGGCATCAGTGGAACAGTTTCTACGCACCCTAAGGTACTATTGACCTTTAGGAATACCTTTTTTGAGATGTTTTGGGTGGTGACTGTTCCAGTGCAACAGGACATTTGTGCTGTAGGCTTTCTATAAATAGAAGTAATCAGCTCACCTTTTTCCCCTTTCTCAATGAGAATATCCAGAAAAGGTAGAGATGAGGGTACAATGGTTAATTTAAAAAACAAACCAATGTCATTCCGATTCAACTTTTTGACAAAATGATTGAAATTATCAATTGAGCCTTTGCATATGACCAGCATTTCGTCTATATATCGTGTCCAGATTTAAAAAAGATCAGCCTCCGCCATTCCATTGCCATAAATCACAGTCTCCTCCCACCAGCCGAGGAAGAGATTTGCATAAACCTGGGAGCAAGGGCTACCCATAGCGGTCCCTCAACTGATGGTAGATCCTGTGGTTGAATGTGAAGAAATTTCTGGTTAGACAGAAGCGTAAGAGTTTCAAAATGAAATGATTGTGGTCATGGAATTGACAACCTTGCATGTTAGGTAAGTACTTAATAGCCTCCAACTGCTTTTCATGGTGCATGAAGAACTACAGTACTTCAACATCCATACTGTTGAGAAAGGACTGAGGATCTACAGTTAGACCATCTAATCGGCGATGCAGGTCAGGAGTGTCCTTAACAAAAGATTGCAATGAGGAGACAAATGGGGAGAGAATCTGATCCAAATAAATGCCAGCAGATGGCATCAGGCACTCTTCCAGCATCTTTTCAGTTGTTCTGCGTCTCACAAATGTTCTTCTGTGTGATCCAAACACCTCAAACTTGGATTCGTCTGTCCATAACACTTTTCTCCAATCTTCCTCTGTCCAATGTCTCTGTTCGTTTGCCCATATTAATCTTTTCATTTTATTAGCCAGTCTGAGATATGGCTTTTTCTTTGCCACTCTGCCCTGAAGGCCAGCATCCCGGAATCACCTCTTCACTGTAGACGTTGACACTGGCATTTTGCGTGTACTATTCAATGAAGCTGCCAGTTGAGGACCTGTGAGGCCTCAATTTCTCAAATTACAGACTCTATTGTACTTGTCTTGTTGCTCAGTTGCGCAGCAGGGCCTCCCACTTCTCTTTCTAGTCTGGTTAGAGCCTGTTTTGCTTTCCTCTGAAGGGAGTAGTACACACTGTTGTAGGTAATCTTCAGTTTCTTGGCAATTTCTCTCATGGAATAGCCTTCATTTCTAAGAACAAGAATAGACTGTCGAGTTTCACATGAAAGTTCTTTTTTTTTCTGGCCATTTTGAGAGTTTAATGGAACAAACAAATGTAATGCTCCAGATTCTCAACTAGCTCAAAGGAATGTCAGGTTTATAGCTTCTCTAATCATCCAAACAGTTTTCAGCTGTGCTAACATACTTGCACAAAGGTTTTCAAGGGCATTCTAACCATCCATTAGCCTTCTTACACAGTTAGCAAACACAAAGTACTATAAGAACACTGGAGTGATGGTTGTTGGAAATGGGCCTCTATACACCTATGAATATATTGCATTAGAAACCAGACATTTTCAGCTAGAATAGTCATTTACCACATTAACAATGTATAGAGTGTATTTCTGAATCATTTAATGCTAGCTTTATTGGAAAAAAACTGTGCTTTTCTTTCAAAAATAAGGAAATTTCTAAGTGACCCTAAACTTTTGAACAGTAGTGTATCTCTGTGATTTAAGGGCATAAAAACTCAAAGTTGTAAAATTGTGAAAATTTTTGCCAAATTTCCGCTTTTCTCACAAATAAACGCAAGTCATATCAAAGAAATTTTACCACTATCATGAAGTACAATATGTCATGAGAAAACAGTGTCAGAATCACTGGGATACATGGAAGTGTTCCAGAGTTATTACCCCATAAAAGGACAGAGGTCAGAATTGTAAAAATTGGCCTGGCCATTAACATGCAAGCCACCCTTGGGGGTAAAGGGGTAAAGGAATGGTAACTTGTTGGTGAATAAGGAAAAAAGAGTAGAACTGGTACATATAATTGATGAGGTGACAGAAATATGGGTGTTTTCAGCACAATTTGTTGGGTTGGAAATGGAGAGAGGAGGATAATTTAGTTCTGCAAAAAAGAAGAGGGGGATGTTTGAAAAAATGAATTAGAAAGTGGAGAAGAAAATTGTGTGTCATGAAAATGTAAGTATAGATAAGATTACAAAGTGGAAAGACTCACTACTTTTGGACGGTGCTGAGGGTGACTCAACAATGGTCCTCCAGAAGAGGATGACAATGGAAATTAATGATTACCTGACATTTCTGATGCTGTAAACAACGTTGCATAGTTGAGGAAGTAATCATTCAGCAGTGTGACCAGAATGAACAAAAATGATGTCTGACTATCTCATTGCATTTCATATATTTACACACATGGTCAAAATTGTTGGTACCCCTCATTTAATGACAGAAAAACCCACAATGGTGACAGAAATAACTTGAATCGGACAAGAGTAGAGATGAGCGACTTTGCCTTTTTTTCGGGTCGAGTTGGGTTTCATGAAACCCGACTTTCTCAAAAGTCGGGTCAAATGAAATCGGCCGATTATCATGAAAAGTCGAAGGCCGACTGAAAGACGAAACCCAATGCCAGTCAATGGGGAACCAAGGTCGGCAGGGAGTGGAGGACAGGAAACACACCTACAATGCTCATTTTAATGCCAAAAACATCAATTCTTATTACTTAAGCTTGTCAACCTTAATTTACTTTATAATAATAGTTAGGCATTGAAAACTGGGGGTTATTTGGCTAAAGTAGTGGGGGGGGTAGGGCTGGCTCCAGATTTTCATGGGCCCTGGGCCAAAGAATGTCACTGGGCTCTTTTAACACATGCCACAATTCATGATCCTCTGATACGGCAGAGAATTAGAGGTATAGTACAATGAAAAATACTTCACTTCTTACATCTTATCACTGATATCCATTTTAAATTCTCCAGTAGCTCCAAAAACGGACAATATATTACTCCATACAGTATTATGGCCACCACATAGTGCGCCATACAGAGTAATGAGGCCCATATATTTCTCCATACAGAATCATTGGTCCCATATAACGTTTGAAACAGTATATGATGAGCTCCACATAATGCTACAGTATATGTTGGTCCCCATGGATGAAGCTCCACTGTGTTATGGGCCCAAATAATGCTCCATATATAATGGGCCCCATTTCTAATGCTCCAATGCATAATGGACCCTGTAAATGTTGCTCCAGTGTCTGATGTCCACCTTTGGAATGCTCCAGTGTATGGTGGGCCTCATATATCATTCTCCAGAGTATAGTGCTCCCCAAAAATAGCTGTCCCAACATTGAAAACAATTAAATAAGTCTACTCGCTAGGGAAACTCTGTACTAGTCTGGAGTCCTTGTCGTCCCCATCTTCCATCTCTCTGCACTTGGACTGTTTAGGCAGAGGGCGTACAGACGTGATGTCATCGTGCTCTCTGACCAGAATGTCACTGTCAGGAAACGCGGAAGATGTCACGGCAGTGGAGCAGGGAGAGGTAAGTATTTCAACTTTGCAAGTGCTGTGATCCTGAGCAAGCAGGGGGGGCCCACTCATTTGCGACGCACTGGCACAGGGCCCCTCATAGTACGATGGTGTGTCTGACGGCGGGTGGTGACGGCGGGTGGGCCCTCCCAATGGCAGAGACACTTTTGCGTACTATGAGGGGCCCTGTGCCAGTGGCGTCGCCCATGAGTATGCCCCCCCACCTGCTTAAGGAACCTGCACTTTCATCTGCACCTTCCTCTTTGTCACCGTGTAAGGTGGTATAGTATGTGGGAAGGGGAACCTGAGTTTCCTCAGGGTCTGATTCTGGCTGTGTAGAGTGCAAGGGTAATGCAGTGGTCTGGGTCAATGTACCAGCAGAATCATCTAGCAGTGGCTGGGCATCAGTGCACTTGTGGCGCCCCCAGGAGTACGGTCGCCACAGTGGCATTACCTTCCTCCTAGGGAGTGTGATCTCATGCTTGGGAGCAACAAAGGATCTCTCTAGCAGTTAAACCAACACACAACACAGTTCCCACTCCAGACCAGTAGGGAGACCTCTGAACTTGACTGCTGAGGAGCTGCTCTCTGTGGTCAGGAGGAGGTAAGTTAGGGCAGTCTGTGAAGGGAAGTGTGTGGACGTGAGAAGGGGAGCTGGAGGATGAGCAGAGTTAAAGCTCACTCCTAACTGGTGCGCATGGTCGGGATTCCGGTCTCCGAGTTTGTAGGGACACTGACGGTCCTGCAGCAGAAACCAGAGGAAGTAGCAGCTGTAAATGCTCTGTTCCCAACTAAGGCTCAGAGGCCCCAGCAGTGATGTGTGTGAGCCAGAAGGAAAAGGCTATGGCTGCCTGCCATACGAGAAAGTTCCAAACGAGAGTCAACAGGGGGAACTTCAGTGAACTCAGTACTGCGAGTACCTCAGATAAGCGCTAGAACGGAGGCCACACTACCTATCTGCAGAGAGAGAATTCCAAATTTGCTTCCAGGCTCACCAACTCCATCTCCATCTGTACTCTGGGTCCTGGACGGCACTTACCAAGTACAGGTAAAGGAACTGCACGACTGTGTCTGTCATCTTTCTCCTGCGCCTGGTGCGCGGCTCTGCTACATCCTGCACTGCACACCATCTACCAACTCTTTCATCTGCTTTGCGACTACCGCCCTACCTGTGCAGGGCTTCTACATCTTAGCTGCACCACAACATCTGTCCCAGAGAAGCGACACTGCAGCACGGGTCAATGTGATCAGAAACCACAGGTGGCGTCACGTATCATTCACCTGTGAATGTTATTCACCCCTTTGCATGGACGCCCAGGGCCACGGAACGGGTCATCACTACCAACGTGACACATCCCTCTGAGACACCGGCCCTGTACCGATTAACCCCACTGCCCTGGCTGGCCACCCACACTCCATGTCAGCTTCATCTTGGACTGGGGAATTCACGATTTGACTTGATAACCCAGGCATGGTATGATAGAAAGAGCTACATGGACTAATGTGAAGTGTGGCCTGCTGCATCATTCACTTTTGGTGGGGTGAAGGACACAAGGAAAGGGGTTCTTCCTGCCCAGGAGCCAGCACTTGACGACTCAGTGCTTGCATTTTTTGAAACTTCAGAAGAGGAGGGCATATTTGCTGGAGTCTGTTTCGGCAATGTAAGCCAAAACCAGTTCCTGATGCTCCGGCTTTAAAAGCGGTTAACCTACTCCCAGAAAAGGTAGCCTTCCAGGCGTTCCGGAGCCAGACCATGACGCAGGCTCAACACCTCCTGCCTTAGCTTCTATTGTGCTTTTGCCACTACCAGCAGATGCACCACTGTTGTGAGTTCATTTTCCCCTTCACCACTCAGGCCAGATGAACTCCCTCTGCTGGTTAAGAAAGGTAGTGAGCCTGATTATCAAACATCTGAGACTAATGATGATGACTGGCTGAGTGGAGTTACTGACTGGATATAAGGCTGGCGACGCCCTTCTGCCCTGCGGGTGATTTCTCTGTGGGATCCTTGGATACCAGTCTGAATTCCTGCTCTTCTAAAGCTAAGTTTTCTGCTCTGCTTTTTGCATTTGTGCTTTGTCTTTGTTTTACTGGATTTCTGCCATTCCCTGCTGGGGTGAGCAGAATTCCTTTAGCTTTGTCTTCAGAAAATACTTGAGTGCTGATTTAGTTTTTGAAACCTAGCTGCTTCAGGGCCTTTTTCCATATCAGCCTGTTGGCTTGTGTCTTTCATAGGGTTTTTGCAGATTGCAGACAGCAACCGTCCTTTCCTTTCCTGTTTAGTTAGTTTGGGCCCCATTGTTTGCTCAGCCTATCTTTCTATCTGTGTGAGTGTTTTTTCTTCTTGCTTCACCGTCATTATATGTTGGGGGCTGCCTTTTACTTTGGGGTCTGCTCTGGGGCAGTTTAGATTTCCTTTTCTGTCTTTAGGCTATTTAGTTCTCCAGCTGTGATCGAGGGGTCTAGGGCACCGTAGGAACCCCCCACGGCTACTGCTAGTTGTGTTGATAGGTTCAGGGGTCTGCAATCTGATAGTTGCCAACTTCTCCGGTTTTCTGGACGTAGCTTCTATTTTTGTGTCTGCCTCCTATGGTGACTCGTTCATAACAGAATCACCCGCCATACCGCAGATCCTAGGGTACTCAGTAGCAGGAAAGAATTGTAAAAAAAAAAAAAAGTGTGTATATTTTTTCCTCTATATCTCTGAGGCCGTAGGGGGAATTTTTTTTCTCTCAATGGAGATAAAGCAATTGTCTGATCGCGTGGAGCAGCTCGCTGCGGAAGTGCGGGGAATTTCCGCCTACCTTGCTCATTCACATGCTGCTGAACCAAAGATTCCCACACCTGATGTATTTTTTGGGGATCGGTCTAAATTTTTGAACTTCAAAAATAATTGTAAATTATTTTTTGCCTTGAAGCCTAACTCGTCAGGGAGCTCCGCGCAGCAGGTTAAAATTGTCATCTCTTTGCTGCGTGGCGATCCCCAGGATTGGGCGTTTTCTTGAAACCTGATGATCCTATTCTGACTAATGTGAATGCATTTTTTCAAGCCTTGGGGTTGTTGTATGACGAACCTAATGCCATTGATCAGGCTGAAAAGACCCTGCTGGCATTGAACCAGGGTCAAGATTCTGCAGAATCGTACTGTCAAAAATTCCGAAAGTGGGCGGTACTTACTACCTGGAATGATAATGCCCTGGCTGCTCTCTTTTGGAAGGGTTTGTCAGAAGCCATAAAAGATACTATGGTGGGATTTCCTGTTCCCTCTGGTCTTGACGATTCTATGTCATTAGCCATTCAGATTGATTGGCGTTTGCGCGAACGCAAAACTGCACGAGAAGTGTTGCCACTTGTTGAACAAATGTCTGAACCTATGCAATGTGATAGAGTTTTGTCCAGAGAGCAGCGTCAGGAGTTCAGAAGGCGTAATAAGTTGTGTTTTTTCTGTGGAGATGCCTCGCATATTATTTCTGTCTGTCCTAAACGAGAGAAACGCTTTGCACACACGTTTTCTATTGGTGGTGTTCAACCTAAGTTTCTTCTGGCTATTACTCTGATCTGCTCCCTGTCCACATTTTCTGCCAAGGCTTTTGTGGATTCGGGAGCAGCTCTAAACCTAATGGACTTGGATTTTGCTAAACGTTGTGGATTTCCGATGACACCTCTGCAGACGCCTATCCCTTTGAGGGGGATTGATGCTACTCCTTTGGCAAAAAATAAACCTCAGTTTTGGACCCAGGTGGTAATGCGGGTCGCCCCAGACCATCAAGAAAATTGCAGATTTTTGGTGTTGCATAATCTGCATGATACCATTGTTCTGGGGTTTCCCTGGTTGCAAATTCATAATCCAGTTTTGGATTGTGTAAAATAATGCTTATCCTGTAAAATACTCAGGACTAGTTACCAGATAAAAATATAGTGGTTTATTTGGTTTCTTCCATCAAAGAAAGGTTATTACAGAAAAACAGGTGAATAAAAATAAGTGAAAGAGATATTGTCCATTAGATCATGCTCTGAGATCCCACATGGCAAAAGCAACATGTATTCTTCTTCTCTCCGAGATCCTGAATAGCAAATGGCTGCTGTGTCTCAGTTCGGCTTCTCACATCGCCGTCAAGTAATATACCAGCTGTTATGTCATGTCATCTTGCGTCTGTCTCTCATGATGGTGAGGGAAGACGAGCGACCTCTACAGTTAGCCATGAATTATATACGTCTCCTAAAGCACGTGGTCTCTACATATATGGAGCTGTCTTTCTACCATGAGCCAAGCTTAAAAATAGCCTATGTCATGTAAGCTAAAGCATTCTACAGAACTGAGTCTTATAAGAAATTAACGGATTATTAATATTTAACAATTCCCCCTTTTGAGGGAGACAGACATTAATTGGAACCCTCAAATATAACGATCTTTTTTCTTCTTTTCTTCTTCTTTGACAAAATAATTTAATATCAATAATAATAATAATAATAATAATAATAATAATAATAATAATAATAATATTAGATTACCGTTATAAGTACTCAATGACATAATTGATGTGAATTCATGTTATGGTAAGCCGTGAACAATATTCATATAAAATATGTATAATTATACTTCCCTAAGTCTAAATTGAAGCATCTCAGGTCCAGTCATCATCATCTGATGTCATCTGGTCTTCATTTTGATGTCTTCTGTCTTCTTCTTGGTTCTTTTAAAAATACAGTTTTCTTATAGCATATAGATGTTGTAAAAATCGTGTTGTATATAAAATCAAAGTCTATAGATGAAATGCAGCTTTAATATCTGTGCAGTGTCATCTTTAAAAACCTGGGCTTACATTGGCTCGCCTTGGATATTCTGGAATCCTCCATCGGTACTGGTCTTTGAACAGGTGTGACGTCTTTGGTCAGCAAAGCAAGGGTTAAAATGACTCTTCCTTGCTAAACATAGCACCATAACCAGTCCTTGTCCTAATGCACAGGACATATGTCAGGGTTGTAGCTTCCTGATAATTACCTTCATTGTTCACCAGCTTTCATCGAAGCTTTTCAGGTGATTGAAAACCTCTGGAACTTGATAAGAACGTGATAACACCGTTCATCTCAGCATCATAGGATCATCGTCCTCTGGTTGTCAGGTTAGACACTTTAATTGTGACTGTCGGTGGTGGATACTGCACTTGTGACTGTCAGTGGTGGATACTGCACTTGTAATTAACACAGTCTATTACTCAGTAATCATAGCTTTGTTACCTTCTGGGATTTCTGGATCGCGGCATTCTTCTTCTTGCAACTGATAAAAATCAATGAAGTTTAGAAATGTGAAAAGTCTTTATTAACATAATTTCAGTATCTTGCTTGAAGTCTTCATTCCCTATTCTATACCAAATCTGGTAATTTCCCTATCCCATAATATCACAGCGTACCATAGCAATCAGTAATATCCATATAATTATTATCAGAATTTGTACCATATATGGATTTCAATATTTGAAATAATAAACGATAATACATTATTATCCGCATTTTTCATGTGATAGAACATTTTTTTATGTCATAGGTGTAATTACCTTTTTCAACCCATAGGTGTCACTGTGTTTTATGTAACCAGTGTTATCATCTTTATTAATAAGGAATATATTTATTATACTAATAATATGTAGGAATGTAAAGCCATGAACCAAAATAAGAATATATGAGTGAGCGAATGAATGAATAAAAGAATTGTTGCATATAACTCAGAAGTGAAACATTTTCCTTAGTAATAGAACCATATAATTGCTATATTTAATGAAGCAATATTCTCAGTAGATATTACTTTACTAAATATTGGTGAAAAAATTAAAAATAATGAAAAATAAGAATAAAAATAAAAATAAGAATAAGGCCTTTATGTTGATGCAGAGTAGTTATATCTTCAGTAACATATACCCTTAATATTTCCATGATCTGGATTATTTCATAATTGTCATAAACTTGTGTTATCAAAATATTCAAATCATGCAACTTTGCATGTAATTCCTCTTAGTGTAAAGAAATGACTCTTTATAATACTTGTTATTATACCCAATACTTATACCATTGTACCTTATTAATATTTTTTTTTCCTATTAAAATGTGTGAAGAAGAAGTATTAATCAAATGTGATGATGTAGTCAGGATCAAAAACATATTTTCCCCCTTAATACCAAAAAATATTGTTCTATGAAATAATTCATTTATCAAAACCAAAATTAAAAATAATTAATGTATAAATTATGTAAATTTATACTTGCTTATACCATTATTTGTCTGAAGATGTGTAACCATTAAAATTAATTTGAATATCATAAAATTATCCTTTGGAAAAATTAATTTGCATAAACCATTTTGATGTGCAATTGCACTTTGCACTTATCCACAATTAACTAAATCAAGAAATAATAATTACTATAGAAATATAGAAATATATGTTGTATAGATAATATTTCATTATATATCCTAATATTCTAATAATTTAACTGATCTGCATATTTCTCCTAAAGATAAAAGCTTTTGGGTTTTTTTTCTTTTTTTCTCTCTTATAGAATCCTGAGGTCTCACAAACATATCACATTACTCGCTCAGCAGCTGCTCATACACTCAGTCACTGTCACTCAGACTGTGTCACATATTAACTTTAAACCAAATACCTCACATATGAAGGTGTGATGAATACACGTATTTTAACCCAAATTATCCTAATTATCAATGCATTGTAAACTATTTCAATTTAGTCTCTTAATATTTCTTTGAATATTCCCCAAATACACATGACATAAATATATGTATAGCTATACTTGACATTTAGGCCTGGAAAAAAAATTCCATTGCTTTGCAAAAGTTGAGACCCCCTTTAAAATTCTTTTCCTAAGGAACAGGGACATAGTATACTGGTATACTTGTATTATTAGAACAAGGTCCAAATTCCCCTGCTGTGGTTGTCATTCAAACCATGCAGTAAAGCACACACCCAGAACATTTTAAAAAGCAATTGGTTATTTCCTTTTAAGGGTTAGATATATAAAATCATGCAATATTGCAACTTCCTGTGTAAATAAAGGCATAAATCCTTGGAAGAGAATTTTTCTCGATTAAGTCCTGCTTTGAAATGAAAATTCTAAGGAAACATAAAAAATAAGGTTAATATCATATTCATATTCTAAATATTATTACTGATGTAGATTTTAATTTTCATTAAAAAATACAGTTCTACTATTTCTACTTCTACAAACACTCTATATATACTGTATGACTATGTATATATCCACAAACCATAAAACTACAGGATTATACTCTATAACTCACTAATTGTATAACACTGTTACACAATATATATTACTTTTTTCCTAGCCAATTCCTACACCCATACTTATTTCTCTGCAAAAAATATCCTGAAAGGTTCTTGCCATTTTAAAGCTGATAGATTCTTGGAGCAGAGTATTCAGTTTACAGGCCATGATGTCACTCACCACCTGTTTCTGTCTGTTAAATTCGGCCATCTTTGTTACAGAAAGAAAATCAGAACTCATCACTTTTCTTAATTCCATTTGTGTCTTTTCGGTGTTCTTTTGCATCATTCCATATGGCTTATAACAAACATGTGATTTTCTTTTTCTTTCTTCGTAGATTTGATTTTGGGGAAAACTCATTTTAGAAGGTTTTGCTAATACAAGCTTCTGATAAGATTTTACTCTGCCTGTCTTTACAAAATTAGCACAATTTACTTTCCTCTCACGATTCTCGTGTTTTCTGGCAAAATCAAGGGATTGCGCACATTCAAACAAAGAATCTTTTTGTGACGCAATAACACGAGATGCAGGATTTAGAAACCAAAATTTGCTTACAAAACTCCTTATGAGGGACGGTGTTTTGACATTCTCACTCAGCATTCTATACAAACGTTCATATATGGACATGAACGTAAAAATACATTCCTTCCGACCAATTCTTAATTTTTGAAGAATATCAATATCTGGATGATTTTCATTTGATGAACAAAAAATGAGAATTTTTAATCTGTCTTTATCAGTTAAATTCTCATGTGTTTCACCAGATAACTTTAAAGACAATCTCCTAGCAAAATTTACAGGGATCCACATTTTGAACAACTGATTCTTCTCCTCGTTAGATAAATCAAAGTTATCAGAACAACTTTCAAAGATCTCAGAGTTCCTACAAACATCTATTTTGTTGTCATAAGCAGGAATTATTTGGCATATCTTTATCAAATCCTTCCTCACGCTACTTCGGATTTGGGCCTGTGAGTCTTCTATTTTTAGTGGTACGTCTTTCCTTTGTACATCCTCTACGTCAGTTCTGAAGTCTCCTCCTACTTCTCCATCTTGTTCCACGTCTGCAAGGTCACCTTCAATGGCTGCTACAGACACTTGATTACAGTCAATCTCCCTAACTTTACAGCCAATCTCGAGAACATCACAACAATCATTTTTGGATTTCTCTGACACAGATCTATGAAATATATCTACCATCTGTAGAATATTTTTTAATCTCTCTCTTTCTCTATTGAAAAACTTAGAATCTAACCTCTGATTCTCGAGTTCACACTCGGCATATAAACTTAACCATAAAACTTCTGAATTAGAATTGTCTACAGACTTAAATTTCAATTTACTCTGCTTAGCAAGACAATTAATGACATCCATTTTATCTTACCTTGAAATGTCTCAGCTCCTTTGATGGACAACGCTGGGTTCCTGTCTTTACACGTCTGGCTTACGTCTGGTACTTTTGGCACTTGTAGTACTTCTCAATCTATCTGGTACTTCTTACTTCTAGGTTCTATGTGATTCTTGTAAGTAGTGGAATTCCCGATAACTTGCACATATGATTTGACGTTAGCAAAGTCCAATCCCCCGTGTGGGCAAGTTGAGGGAAATCCGCAAAAAAGTACAAAAATTCAGATCTGGCTGGCTCTCCAATGTAAAATAATGCTTATCCTGTAAAATACTCAGGACTAGTTACCAGATAAAAATATAGTGGTTTATTTGGTTTCTTCCATCAAAGAAAGGTTATTACAGAAAAACAGGTGAATAAAAATAAGTGAAAGAGATATTGTCCATTAGATCATGCTCTGAGATCCCACATGGCAAAAGCAACATGTATTCTTCTTCTCTCCGAGATCCTGAATAGCAAATGGCTGCTGTGTCTCAGTTCGGCTTCTCACATCGCCGTCAAGTAATATACCAGCTGTTATGTCATGTCATCTTGCGTCTGTCTCTCATGATGGTGAGGGAAGACGAGCGACCTCTACAGTTAGCCATGAATTATATACGTCTCCTAAAGCACGTGGTCTCTACATATATGGAGCTGTCTTTCTACCATGAGCCAAGCTTAAAAATAGCCTATGTCATGTAAGCTAAAGCATTCTACAGAACTGAGTCTTATAAGAAATTAACGGATTATTAATATTTAACAGATTGGAAATCTGTGTCTGTGGTGAGTTGGGGTTGTCGGTGTGCATGATGTTCCTGATTATTTGGCGGACTTTTATGATGTATTTAGTGAGAATGATTCTGCGTCTCTGCCTCCTCATAGGAGTTATGACTGTGCAATTGAACTGAGCCCGGGGTGTAAATTCCCCAAGGGTCGGCTCTTCAATTTATCTGTACCCGAGCACGAGGCTATGCGATCCTATATTAAGGAGGCGTTGGAGAAGGGTCATATTAGACCATCCTCGTCACCCTTAGGTGCCGGTTTTTTTTTTGTAGCCAAAAAGGATGGATCATTAAGACCTTGTATTGATTATCGTGCCCTCAACAAAATTACTGTTAAATATCAGTATCTGTTACCCCTGATTTCGGATCTATTCTCTAGAGTTAAAGGTGCTTGCTGGTTTACCAAACTTGACCTCAGGGGGCGTATAATCTTATTCGCATTAAGCATGGGGATGAATGGAAGACGGCGTTTAATACTCCAGAAGGACATTTTGAGTACCTGGTGATGCCTTTTGGGCTCACTAATGCCCCTTCTGTCTTCCAGTGCTTCATGAACGATATTTTCCGAGATTTTGTCGATAAATTTTTGATTATCTATCTGGATGATATTTTGATCTTCTCCAAGGATTGGGAGTCTCATGTGGAACATATTCGGACTGTGTTCCGGATCTTGAGGGAGAATTCCCTGTATGTTAAAGGATCTAAATGCCTTTTTGGAGTACAGAGGATTTCGTTTTTGGGATTTGTTTTGTCTCCGTCAACTATTGAAATGGACCCGGCCAAGGTACAGGCCATGTACGATTGGGTTCAGCCCACTTCTTTGAAGGCCCTTCAGAAGTTTTTGGGTTTTGCTAATTTTTATCGGAAATTTATAGCAAAATTTTCTAGTATTGCCAAGCCATTGACTGATTTGACTAAGAAGGGTGCTGATGTGTTAAATTGGTCTCCAGAGGCTGTTTCTTCCTTTCAGGAGTTGAAGCGAAGATTCACCTCCGCCCCGGTTTTGCGGCAACCTGATGTCTTACTTCCGTTCCAGGTAGAGGCGGATGCTTCTGAGATTGGTGCAGGAGCTGTTTTGTCCCAAAAGGATCCTGTAACATCTAAAATGAATCCCTGTGCTTTCTTTTCCCGAAAGTTCTCTCCATCTGAACGTAACTATGATGTGGGGAATCGGGAACTGTTGGCCATGAAATGGGCATTTGAGGAGTGGAGACATTGTGTAATGATCACGTGTGACTGGACACAGCGCCTCCAGCATGGCGAATTTATGACACACGTGATCCTGGATACAGCGCCTCCAGCAGGGCGAATTTAATCAATAATGGGACGTGCAGCCGGATACACCGCCTCCAGCTGGCGAATTTAAGAAATACACGTAAAACTGGATACCCCGCCTCCAGCTGGCGAATTTAAAGAATAAGGGTAAACACAGGGAACAATTACAGTGGTGGGCCCTGCGATAGGGAATGGGGACGTGGAGACCTCCTAAGCTCCCCTGAGCCAGAGTCCCTACACTCCTAACATTCCCTATACAGGCTCCTCACCTGTCGCCGCACGCGTGCCTCAATACCCTAGCTCGCCCTAAACCTAAACCCTCACTAGGGAATAGGTCGGTGCGGAGACTAATCCCACCACTGCACTAGAACACACATAAGGAAAGTCACAAACAGGGGAAACAGAAAACTTAGCTCTCTCTGTGCTAAAGCTCCAGCACAGAGTCCAGCGACCGACTGCAGCCTTCCTCCTGAATAGCTGCCAAGAACTCCCTTCTGTGACTCCTTCCACACCAGGACTCAGATTGAGCTGAGCACTCTCTTCAGCTCCTTCCACCACCAAGGTTGGTTGCAAATGAACAACTATCACCAACAATGATTGCATACCCTGAGCACACCTTTATAGGGTGTCACACCTGATCCATAATTAAGTGAACATTAACCTAAACCTAAGGTGCGATACCATTCCCCACCACCGGGCAACTTAGAATGAACGACACCACGTGCGATAATTCTAATGGCCACCGGGGGCTATCACGACACACTTTGGAACCAAAGGAAAAAAAGTTCACTTAATGCATTTAATACCGCCAGGTCCAACACTGGATCATGACACATTGGTTGGAGGGAGCTAAGCATCAAGTCGTGGTCCTCACTGACCACAAGAATTTGATTTACCTAGAGTCGGCTAAGCGCTTGAACCCTAGACAGGCTAGGTCGGCCTTGTTTTTTACACGTTTTGATTTTGTGGTTTCTTTTCTTCCTGGAACTAAGAATGTCAAGGCAGACACCCTCTCTAGGAGCTTCTTTGCTGATTCTCCTGTGGTGACCAAGCCTGCTACCATCTTAGGTGAAGGGGTAGTTCTTTCTGCCATCTCGCCCGATTTGAGACGTGCTCTGGAAGGGTTCCAGGAGGACAAACCTAAGCGTTGTCCCAGTGGAAAGTTGTATGTTCCTGACCAGTGGAAGAAGAGAGTGATGTCTGAAGTTCATTGCTCTGCTTTGGCTTGTCATCCAGGCATTTTTGGTACTAGAGATCTGGTGAGTCGGTCTTTTTGGTGGCCCTCCTTGTCTCGTGATGTCAGGAATTTTGTGCAGTCCTGTGGGACTTGCTCCTGGTCTAAATCGTGTTCTCGCTCTAGTGGGTTGTTGATGCCTTTGCCTGTCCCCAAGAGGCCATGGACCCATATTTCAATGCATTTTATCCCTGATATGCCTGTCTCTCAGAGAATGACTGTTATTTGGGTGATTTGTGATAGATTCTCTAAGATGGTCCATCTTGTACCACTCCCTAAATTGCCATCTTCCTCTGAGTTGGTGCCATTGTTTTTGCAACAGGTGGTTCGCTTGCACGGGATTCCTGAGAACATTGTATCTGACAGAGGAGTTCAGTTTGTGTGTAGATTTTGGAGAACTTTCTGTTCCAAGCTGGGAATTCAGTTGTCCTTCTCCTCTGCTTTTCACCCTCAGACCAATGGGCAGACAGAGAGAACAAACCAGACCTTGGAGTCATATTTGAGATGTTTTATTTCCGCTGATCAGGATTAGAGTTGAGCGACTTTTGGTTTTTTATGGTCGAGTTTCGTTTCGTGAAACCCGACTTTTCCAAAAGTCGGGTCGAGCAAGATCGTCCGATTATAGGGAAAAGTCGGGGTCATCCCGAAACACGAAACCCAATGTAAGTCAATGGGGAATAAAAGTCAGCAGTGAGAGGAGGACAGGAAACACACCTACATTGCCCATTTGAATGCCAAAAGCATCAATTCTTCTTACTTAAGCTTGTCAACCTTAATTAACTTCATAATACAAGTTACGCACTGAAAAATGGGGGTTATTTGGCTAAAGTTGTGGGGGGGAGGGCTGGCTCCAGGTTTTCATGTGCCCTGGGCGAAAGAGCGCCCCTTTAACACATACCACAACTCATCATGCTCCGATACGGCAGAGAAATAGCGGTATAGTACAATGAAAAATACTTCATTTTTTACATCTCATGACGAGGCCCATCTATTTCTCCATACAGAATCATTGGTCCCATATAATGTTTGAAACAGTATATGATGAGCTCCATATAATGCTACAGTATATGTTGGTCCCCATGGATGAAGCTCCACTGTGTTATGGGCCCAAATAATGCTCCAAACATAATGGGCCCCATTTCTAATGCTCTAGTGTATAATGGGCCCTGTAAATGCTGCTCCAGTGTCTGATGTCCACCTTTGGAATGTTCCAGTGTATGGTGGGCCCCATCTATCATTCTCCAGAGTATAGTGCTCCCCAAAAATTGCTGTCCCAACATTGAAAACAATCAAATAAGTCTCCTCGCTAGGGAATCCCTGTACTAGTCTGGAATCCTCGTCGTCCCCATCTTCTATCTCACTGCACAGTATTTCAACCTTGCAAGCAGGGGGGGCCCACTCGTTGGCGACGGCACTGGCACAGGGCCCCTGATAGTACGGTGGTGTGTCTGATGGGGGGTGGGCCGAACCTGCACTTTCATCTGCAGCTTCCTCTTTGTCACCGTGTAAGATGGAACTGTATATGGGAAGGGTAACCTGAGTTTCATCAGGGTCAGATTCAGGCCGTGTAGCGTGTGAGGGGAATGTAGTGGTCTGGGTCAATGTACCAGCAGATTCATCGAGCAGTGGCTGGGCATCAGTGCACTTGTGTCGCCCCCAGGAGTACGGTCGCCACAGTGGCATTACCTTCCTCCTAGGGAGTGTGATGTCATACTTGGGAGCAACGAAGGATCTCTCTAGCAGGTTAACTGATTGGGCGGCGTTATTCCCACGAGTCATGACCCTCCAAACAGCGTTCATGAAGGCAAAGTGTTTGTTTTACATGGGCAGTATGGTTGCAAAGCTGAACCTTAAAGGAATGTCCAGAAGGGCACCACCAGGAGTGGAGCCTACGGTTTAATTCGACTCCACTTGGGAAACCTCAACCATGCCAGCTACAGAAAAGATGCACACATTGCAAGCTTAATTCCGTTAACGAACGAGACTCCGTCATGCCCCGCGGTCCGAGTCCGGCTTACTAGAGGGACACGTGAGGCTCTGGCACATGAGATTGGCCAATAACTGGTGTGTCATGCCCTTACATGTCCGTGGCTGCATGTGCGCTACACTGAAAAGGCCAGCGTTTGTCGCTTACAGGTGCAGATAACCCGCTGAACAACGTTAGTGATGGGGATCTGTGATTACAATTATTACCCGCGAACGATGATTTCCCAGTAAGTGCAGGTCAACCGCAGTTCCGGAATTAGGCCTAACTGTCATTCCTGAAAAAATTAAAAACTTACGTGTGCAAACCACAGGTGCTGTAGCTTGCTTAACAGCTCGCCAGCCGTTCTCACACCCAGTATGGATTGCACGTGATTGCACAAAGGTTAGAAAGGGTACCGTATCACCAGATAACATGTATGGATAGCGTACACATTCAAAATATATGTCTATACATCAGGAGGCAGGCTTAGACGGTGTTAGGCCCAGTATGGATTGCACGTGATTGCACAAAGGTTAGAAAGGGTACCGTATCCCCAGATAACATGTATGAATAGCGTACACATTCAAAATATATGTCTATACATCAGGAGGCAGGCTCAGACGGTGTTAGGCCCAGTATGGATTGCACGTGATTGCACAAAGGTTAGAAAGGGTACCGTATCCCCGGATAACATGTATGGATAGCATAGTGTACACATTCAAAATATATGTCTATACATCAGGAGGCAGGCTCAGACGGTGTTAGGCCCAGTATGGATTGCACGTGATTGCACAAAGGTTAAGAAAGGGTACCGTATCCCCGGATAACATGTATGGATAGCATAGTGTACACATTCAAAATATATGTCTATACATCAGGAGGCAGGCTCAGACGGTGTTAGGCCCAGTATGGATTGCCCGTGATTGCACAAAGGTTAGAAAGGGTACCATATCCCCGGATAACATGTATGGATAGCATAGTGTACACATTCAAAATATATGTCTATACATCAGGAGGCAGGCTCAGACGGTGTTAGGCCCAGTATGGATTGCACGTGATTGCACAAAGGTTAGAAAGGGTACCATATCCCCAGATAACATGTATGGATAGCATAGTGTACACATTCAAAATATATGTCTATACATCAGGAGGCAGGCTCAGACGGTGTTAGGCCCAGTATGGATTGCACGTGATTGCACAAAGGTTAGAAAGGGTACCGTATCCCCAGATAACATGTATGGATAGCGTACACATTCAAAATATATGTCTATACATTAGGAGGCAGGCTCAGACGGTGTCAGGCACAGTATGGATTTGACGGCCCAGATTACACAGCGGAGGAGCAGGGAGAGGTAAAGATTGCAAATGCTGGGGCCCTGCCCAAGCAAGGGGGGCCCACTCGTGGGTGTCGGTACTGGCACTGGGCCCCTCATAGTACAGCGGTGTGTCTGACGGCGGGTGTGCACCACCACCGTCAGAGACACTTGATTGCACTATAAGGGACCCTGTGCCAGTGCCCGCGCCCAAGAGTCGGCCTACCCACCTGTCCAGGGCAACGGCACTCGCACGGTGTCGTGCGCTAGGTGGTGACCCCGGCCATGGGGGGGGAGGCAGCACAATTAGGGAGTTTTAGAAAGTGGCATATGTTGATGTTGGACATTCAGCTGATGCAAAAGGCGAAATAGGTCAAGTCCCAGGAAGAGGTGGACCAAAGCAAGCCATTTTTCTGTCACCCTATGTGTCATCAGGGGAAGGTGGGACAAAATCCTTGGAAACCCATGCATGGTTCATTTTAATGAAGGTTAGATCATCCACATTTTGGGTTGACAGACGGGTCCTTTTTTCTGTCAGGATTGATCCAGCTGCACTGAAGACTCTTTCCGATAGCACACTTGCAGCTGGGCAAGCGAGCTCCTGTAAGGCATATTGGGCCAATTCAGGCCAGGTGTCCAGTTTAGCGGCCCAATAGTCAAAGGGGAATGACCTGTGTGGGAAAACATCGATATGGGAGGAAAAGTAGTTTGTAACCATAGTTGACAACTGCTGTCTCCTGTCACTTTCCATCGATGTAGTATTACCAGTTGTGTGAGCGGTATTTGAAAAATCAGTCCACAACATTGTCATGAAACCCCTGTCTCCAACGCCACTTCTGCTGTGTGCACCACAAACACCTCTGCCAAGCTGCCCCCGGCCCGTACGGCTCGTGTGAGAACCATCACCGCTGCTGTGTGCTGGGAATGCCTCAAGCAACCGATTTACCAGAGTTGCTTGTTTATTAGCCAATATTAGGTCAAGGTTCTCCTGTGGCATGATGTTTTGTAATTTGCCTTTATAGCGTGGATCCAGGATGCTGGCCAACCAGTAGTCGTCATCGTTCATCATTTTGGCAATGCGGGGGTCCCTTTTTAGGATCTGCAAGGCATAATCTGACATGTGGGCCAATGTTCCCGGTGTCAATGATGCACTGCGAGTGCTGGTTGGAGGAGCACTTTCTGGCAAATCCACATCCCTCCAGTCACGCACAAACCCTGTACCAGACCTTGCCACGCCAACATTTTCACTTGCCCCACGAGATGCATCCTCCTCCCCTAAGTAATCATCCCCATCATCATCCTCCTCCTCCTCTTCTTCCTCCACCTCATCCAGGAGAGGTCCCTGAGCAGACAATGGCTGAATGTCATCAAGGATTCCCACCTCCTCTTCCTCCTCATCAACATTGGCTGCAGACGCCTGCTCCTTAAGGTGCGTCAAAGTTTGCATGAGCAGACGCATAAGTGGGATGCTCATGCTTAGGATGGCGTCGTCTGCGCTTACCAGCCGTGTGCATTCCTCAAAACACTGAAGGACTTTACAGAGGTCTTTCAGCTTCGACCACTGCACACCTGTAAACTCCATGTCTGCTCTCAAAGTGCCTGGCCATGTATCCTCCCACAAATGCATTATGGCCTGCCTCTGCTCGCACAGCAGCTCCACCATGTGCAGGGTGGAGTTCCACCTTGTTGCAATGTCGATAATGAGGCGGTGGTTGGGAAGGTGGAGCAATCGCTGCAGCTTCTGCATACGAATGGAGTGTACAGGCGACCGGCGGATGTGCGCGCACAGTCTTCGCACCTTCTGGAGCAGGGCTGTTAACTCCGGATAATTTTTGAGGAAGCACTGCACCACCAGGTTCAAGGTGTGAGCCAAGCAAGGTATGTGGCTGAGTTTTGAAAGGGCTATGGCTGCCACAAAATTACGGCCGTTATCACTAACTACCTTGCCTGCCTCAAGATGTACACTGCCCAGCCATGACTCAGTTTGTCGCTTCAAGTACTCGGCCAGTACCTCGGCGGTGTGTCTGTTGCCCAAACACATCATCTGCAACACAGCCTGCTGACGCTTTCCACTAGCTGCTCGATAGGGGGACACATCGTGTGCAACAGTGGCAGCTGCAGATGGAGTGCTCGTACGACTGCGCTCTGTGGACGAGCTTTCGCTTCTGGAGGAGGAGGAGGAGGGTGGAACGCCTACAGCCAACTGTTTCCTATACCGTGGGCTAGGCAGCACTGTCCCACCACCGCTGTCCCCTGTGGACCCTGCATCCACCACATTAACCCAGTGCGCAGTGATGGACACGTAACGGCCCTGGCCATGCCGACTGGACCATGCATCAGTTGTGAGGTGCACCTTTCCGCTCACTGACTGCTTGAGTGCATGGACAATGCGGTCTTTCACATGATGGTGGAGGGCTGGGATGGCTTTGCGAGAGAAGAAGTGACGACTGGGTAGGTCATAGCGTGGTACTGCATAGGCCATGAGTTCGCGGAAAGCTGTGCTTTCCACCAACCGAAAGGGCATCATCTCAAACGAGATTAGTTTGGCAATGTGGGTGTTCAAACCCAGTGTACGCGGATGAGAGACTGAGTACTTTCTTGACCTACTCATAGTGTCTGGGAGGGTGAGCTGGACTTGAGAGCTGCATATGGTGGAAGTAGCGGTGGACAGGGCGGACTGAGAGGGTTGATGATGGTGATGGAGTTGTTGTTCTTTCTGATGGCCTAGAATCAGTCTTTCGTTGATATAACAGTGGGATTCCCTGACTGCTGTGGCATTGCAACGACACCTCAACATTTGCTGCTGTGCTCATCGGTGGGCTTACAGTGGGGGAAACAATGTAGCGTTGCTGACTACCTTCGTTGTGATCAGTTGCACATGTGGCACTTGAGGTTTGGTGTTGTGTCCACGCTTGCAAGTGCATGCTGGTTAAATGTCTAAGCATGCAACTGGTATTCAAATTTTTCAGATTTTTCCCTCGGCTAAAGGTCTTTGCGCACTTCTTACAGATAACCTTGGCCTGATCATGAGGATTTTGTTCAAAAAAGTGCCACACTGCACTCTTCCTACTTTGGCAGACATTTTGCGGCCTAGCACGCTGTGATCTTTTGACCCTCTGGACAAGCTGTCCAGCAACTCTTTTGATGTTTGGAACCTGTCTTTGGAGTGCTCCGGGCCTGCCAGATAACAGCTGTTGCGATGTCGATGTCTGCTGTGGATGCTCCTCATCTGAGCTATTGGAAGCAGCACCCTCTTCCCCCAATGGATGCCAATCTGGGTCAACAACTGGGTCATCCATCACCTCCTCTTCTATGTCATGTGCACCTTCCTCTGTGTCACCGTGTATGGTGGTATAGTGTGCGGGAAGGGGCACCTGAGTCTCATCAGGGTCAGAATCTGGCTCTGTACACTGCGAGGACAATGTAGTGCTCTGAGTGAATGTACCAGCAGAATCATCCATCAGCGGCTGTGCATCAGTGCACTCCATGTCAGATTCATCTTGGCCTGGGTAATTCACCATTTCACTTGATAATCCAGGCATGGTATGTGAAAACAGCTCCATGGAGTAATCAGTAATATGGCCTGCGTCATCCTTCAATCTTGGTTGGGGTGAAGGACACAAGGAAAGGTGTGGTTCATGAACATGAGCCTCCAATGATGACTCAGTGCTTTTACTTTTTACAACTGAAGAAGAGGAGGCGATAGAGCTGGAGGCTGAGTCAGCAATGTAAGACAAAACTTTTTACTGATGCTCTGGCTTTAAAAGCGGTTTGCCAACTCCTAAAAAACTAAGCGTTTGAGGCATTATGTAGCCAGACGATGACGCAAGCTCAACACCTCCTGCATTCGGTCCTATTTTGCTCTTGCCACTACCATCAGATCCACCACCAACACCATCATTACCAGCTGCCAACCCCCGCCCAATTCCACGGCCTCTTCCACCAGCCTTCCTCATTTTTGGTAGAAATGTAGACAAAATCCAACAAACTATATAGTAATGTAAAACAAGGTACAAGGTGTCTATAGGACAGGGGAGATTTTTAATTTCTGCACACACTTGTGGACACTGGACACTTTTGGATTGTGTGAGGCCCACTGAGTATCTGAGCGCTCTGTCACAGGCTCGATGGCAGAGCTGTGACCAAAGTGACTAGAGGATAAGGGAGATTTTTAATTTCTGCACACACTTGTGGACACTGGACACTTATGGATTGTGTGAGGCCCACTGAGTATCTGAGCGCTCTGTCACAGGCTCGATGGCAGAGCTGTGACCAAAGTGACTAGAGGATATGGGAGATTTTTAATTTCTGCACACACTTGTGGACACTGGACACTTATGGATTGTGTGAGGCCCACTGATTATCTGAGCGCTCTGTCACAGGCTCGATGGCAGAGCTGTGACCAAAGTGACTAGAGGATAAGGGAGATTTTTAATTTCTGCACACACTTGTGGACACTGGACACTTATGGATTGTGTGAGGCCCACTGAGTATCTGAGCGCTCTGTCACAGGCTCGATGGCAGAGCTGTGACCAAAGTGACTAGAGGATAAGGGAGATTTTTAATTTCTGCACACACTTGTGGACACTGGACACTTATGGATTGTGTGAGGCCCACTGAGTATCTGAGCGCTCTGTCACAGGCTCGATGGCAGAGCTGTGACCAAAGTGACTAGAGGATAAGGGAGATTTTTAATTTCTGCACACACTTGTGGACACTGGACACTTATGGATTGTGTGAGGCCCACTGAGTATCTGAGCGCTCTGTCACAGGCTCGATGGCAGAGCTGTGACCAAAGTAACTAGAGGATAAGGGAGATTTTTAATTTCTGCAGACACTTGTGGACACTGGACACTTTTGGAATGTGTGAGGCCCACTGAGTGTCTGAGCGCTCTGTCACAGGCTCGATGGCAGAGCTGTGACCAAAGTGACTAGAGGATAAGGGAGATTTTTAATTTCTGCACACACTTGTGGACACTGGACACTTATGGATTGTGTGAGGCCCACTGAGTATCTGAGTGCTCTGTCACAGGCTCGATGGCAGAGCTGTGACCAAAGTGACTAGAGGATAAGGGAGATTTTTAATTTCTGCACACACTTGTGGACACTGGACACTTATGGATTGTGTGAGGCCCACTGAGTATCTGAGCGCTCTGTCACAGGCTCGATGGCAGAGCTGTGACCAAAGTGACTAGAGGATAAGGGAGATTTTTAATTTCTGCACACACTTGTGGACACTGGACACTTATGGATTGTGTGAGGCCCACTGAGTATCTGAGTGCTCTGTCACAGGCTCGATGGCAGAGCTGTGACCAAAGTGACTAGAGGATAAGGGAGATTTTGAATTTCTGCACACACTTGTGGACACTGGACACTTATGGATTGTGTGAGGCCCACTGAGTATCTGAGCGCTCTGTCACAGGCTCGATGGCAGAGCTGTGACCAAAGTGACTAGAGGATAAGGGAGATTTTTAATTTCTGCACACACTTGTGGACACTGGACACTTATGGATTGTGTGAGGCCCACTGAGTATCTGAGCGCTTTGTCACAGGCTCGATGGCAGAGCTGTGACCAAAGTGAATAGAGGATAAGGGAGATTTTTAATTTCTGCAGACACTTGTGGACACTGGACACTTTTGGATTGTGTGAGGCCCACTGAGTATCTGAGCGCTCTGTCACAGGCTCGATGGCAGAGCTGTGACCAAAGTGACTAGAGGATAAGGGAGATTTTTAATTTCTGCACACACTTGTGGACACTGGACACTTATGGATTGTGTGAGGCCCACTGAGTATCTGAGCGCTCTGTCACAGGCTCGATGGCAAAGCTGTGACCAAAGTGACTAGAGGATAAGGGAGATTTTTAATTTCTGCACACACTTGTGGACACTGGACACTTATGGATTGTGTGAGGCCCACTGAGTATCTGAGCGCTCTGTCACAGGCTCGATGGTAGAGCTGTGACCAAAGTGACTAGAGGATAAGGGAGATTTTTAATTTCTGCACACACTTGTGGACACTGGACACTTATGGATTGTGTGAGGCCCACTGATTATCTGAGCGCTCTGTCACAGGCTCGATGGCAGAGCTGTGACCAAAGTGACTAGAGGATAAGGGAGATTTTTAATTTCTGCACACACTTGTGGACACTGGACACTTATGGATTGTGTGAGGCCCACTGAGTATCTGAGCGCTCTGTCACAGGCTCGATGGCAGAGCTGTGACCAAAGTGACTAGAGGATAAGGGAGATTTTTAATTTCTGCACACACTTGTGGACACTGGACACTTATGGATTGTGTGAGTCCCACTGACTAGTATCTGAGCGCTCTGTCACAGGCTCGATGGCGGAGCTGTGACCAAAGTGACTAGAGGATAAGGGAGATTTTGAATTTCTGCACACACTTGTGGACACTGGACACTTATGGATTGTGTGAGGCCCACTGAGTATCTGAGCGCTCTGTCACAGGCTCGATGGCAGAGCTGTGACCAAAGTGACTAGAGGATAAGGGAGATTTTTAATTTCTGCACACACTTGTGGACACTGGACACTTATGGATTGTGTGAGGCCCACTGAATATCTGAGCGCTATGTCACAGGCAGAAATTGGCTAGTGTATCACAAGAATTGGAATCTCCCTAGAGTGCAGGTCTGTAAGAACGGAACATGTCCTCGACTTATTCTCACAGAGTGACTCACTGATAGCTTCACTGTGGCTGTGATAACAGCCGTTACACGGTACTGTGTGAGGAGCGTACACCGCTGTATGGTGTGAAAAAATGCACGCTCAGTACCTCAGCAGGACAAAAAAAAAAATTGTGAGCAGTGGGTAAACAGCAATGCAGGACTGTCAGGAAGCCTTAGAAGGCAGCCCAACAACCAACACCACTGATACACCACTATATAGCCTCCCCTTGCACTGCACAGTGACTGGTGTGTTGTACAGGCAAAATCGCTAGCAGCAGAAGCAGTTTTTTTTCTTCTTCTCAGCAGGACAAAAAAAAAAATTGGGATTGCTTTTAAAAAAGCAGTTTGCGGAGCAGTGGGTAAACAGCAATGCAGGAATGTCAGGAAGCCTTAGAAGGCAGCCCAACAACCAACACCACTGATACACCACAATATAGCCTCCCCTTGCACTGCACACACAGTGACTGGTGTGTTGTACAGGCAAAATCGCTAGCAGCAGAAGCAGTTTTTGGTGTCTTCTTCCCTGCCTAACGCTCTCCCTACAAGATCAGCAGCAGCAGCAGCTCTCTTTATTCTGAGATCAGCATGAGTAACATGGCGGTCGGCGTGCACGCCCTTTTATACCCCCTGTGACGCCCACCAAAGCAAGCCAATCACTTGCATGCCCTTCTGAAAGATGGTGGTGACCCGTGCCTATGTCATCACGTTGCCCACAGTGTCCGTGGATCCTGATTGGCTGAAAAAGAGTGCAAAACAAACTTTTGAAACGCGACTTTGACGCGTAAGTCGCCGACCTCGTGGCCGACTTCATCCTAGGGTCGGGTTTCGTTTCATGAAACCCGACTGCCAAAAGTCGGCGACTTTTGATTATTTTCGACCCGTTTCGCTCAACTCTAATCAGGATGATTGGATTTCATTTTTGCACTTGGCCGAATTTGCTTTAAATAATAGAGCTAGTTCTGCCACTTTGATGTCACCTTTTTTTTGTAACTTTGGGTTTCATCCTCGATTTTCTTCAGGGCAGGGGGAGCCCTCTGCCTGCCCAGGTGTTGACACTGTGGTGGAGAGAATGCACCAGATCTGGGACCAAGTGGTGGATAAGTTATCCCTCTCCCAGGAAAAGGCCCAGCGGTTTTCCAACCGACATAGGATCATGGGTCCCCAGTTTAAGGTTGGTGATATGGTTTGGTTGTCATCAAAAAATATCGCTATGAAGGTGGCTTCTCCTAAGTTTAAACCTAGATTTATTGGACCTTACAAGATTTTGGAGATTATTAATCTGGTCTCTTTTCGTTTGGCTCTTCCTGTCACATTTAAAATCCATAATGTGTTGACAGCTCTTTGGTCTTCACCATAGTGGAGTTTGGAGTCAGACTGTTTGAGGGTGTGCACAGGTGTCTTTTTATACTGATAACAAGTTTAAACAGGTGCCTTTACTACAGGTAATGAGTTGAGGAAAGAGGAGACTCTTAAAGAAGAAGTTACAGGTCTGTGAGAGCCAGAAATCTTGATTGCTTGTTTCTGACCAAATACTTATTTTCCACCATAATATGCAAATAAAATGAAAAAAAAACAGACAATGTGATTTTCTGGATTTTTTTTTCTCAGTTTGTCTCCCATAGTTGAGGTCTACCTATGATGTAAATTACAGACGCCTCTCATCTTTTTAAGTGGTGGAACTTGCACTATTGCTGACTGACTAAATACTTTTTTGCCCCACTGTATATACCATCAGTCACACAGAGACGCTCACAGGCTCAGTATGGATTAGACAAGAATATAAAAAGTAGAAAAAGTGTACAGTATCATCAGATAGCAGGTATATATAGTATAGTTTAAACATTCTAAATCTCCATAGATATTTCAGGAGGCAGACACAGATGCTCTCAGGCTCAGTATGGATTACAACATAATATAAAAAGCCGTAAAATGGTAATGGATCTGAAGAGTACAGCTGTACACAGTGTAAGGGTCATTGTTGTTAATCTCAGTATTTATTTTCACAGTCAGAAAATAACTCTCACTTGGTAAGTTTGGATTAGACCAGAATATAAAAAGCAGTAAATGGGTAATGTATCGCAAGCGTAGAGCTGTATACACTAGTGTTGGGGTAATTTTTAAATGTACATCTAAATTGCGGGAGTAACCCACAGACTGTCACACGCTCAGGATGGATCACTCCACATTATAACAAGAAGATAAGCAAGAAATAATCACACATGTGGGACAATGTTCCAGGTGTCAATGATACACTTAGAGTGGTGGGTGGAGGAGAACTTCCTGGCAGAAAGGGTACAGTATCACCAGATACCAGGTATATATAGCATAGTTTAAACTTTAAAAATGTACGTCTATATATTCAGCAGTAGTGTTGAGCCACCCCGCTAGTGTTCCAGTTCGTTTTGGTTCGCCGAACACGAGGCAAGTTCGTCGAATGCTTGTCGAATGTTTGACGAACAACGTCGAACACCATTGAAAACAATGGCAGGCAAACACAAACACATACAAACACATAGAAAACAATTGCAAAACACCTTAAAAGGTGTCCCAAAGCAGACAAAATGCTCAGAATACAAAAATAACATATGGAAAACGGCAACTACATATAGAAAAGAGGTGGAGGAGTAAAAGGAGGAGGAGACATAGATATAGGCATGTCATGCCCTTATGAAGTCAAGAAAGGCTGGAATAAAAATGTAAAATACCAAAAAACAGTAAAAATCTGAGATCGAAGACGATCATATACCGTCGGACTTCCCACCATAAATTAGGCCAACTGCTGATCGGGCGGCGTTATTCCCACGACCCCCCGAACAGCTTCCATGAAGGCAAAGTGTTTGGTTTCCGGGGGCAGTATGGTTGCAAAGCTGAACCTTAAAGGAATGTCCAGAAGGGCACCACCAGGAGTGAAGCCTGCGGCTTAATTCGACTCCACCCGTGAAACCTCAACCCTGCCAGCTACAGAAAAGATTGACAGATTGCAAGCTTTGCTGATTCTGTGGGTGGTGGTGGATGTCCGTTTTTAGTTGTACTACCGATTTGTCAGCTTAATTCCGTTAACGAACTGTAAGAGAATAGTGAGCCATAATATACTGAGCGGCCATGATGAGTCAGGCAGTCATCTTGTCAAAAGTTAGAGAAGATTCAACTTTTACAAAAGAACTCTGAAGATGTACTTGGAAATGGAAGAATTAAAATGAGATCATGTCTGCTATCACCCTGGCAGGCTTGCATAAAGGAAAATTGGATCAATAGGGTAATAGGGTTAACAAATATATGGTCAATGTGTGTATACGTGAGTGTTGGTAGAAAGAGCAAACTCATTAAAATGTCAAAATACACGAATTTATGGATATAGTCTGGAGGCAATGATAAGATTAATAACAGTAGCTAGAGAGAATATTGAATTCTATGAGTTTTAGTGTTTGGGGAAATGTTAATTAATATCTTCGTATTATGTCATTATATTCTCTGTTCTAAACCACGTTTCTCTAGAATTATCAGGTAAACGCCCTTTGCGGCAAGATACAGCTTTCTTTGTTCTCATTATGTATAAGAAGCCCCTGTTACTGTTGCTTGTTGCCATTCCACCGCCATCATGCCATCATGCCACACCATGATCTAGCACGAAGCCTTATCACCGCCAGTCTTCCTAGCGAATCTCTGCCCATCTGAATTCCTGTTTTTGCCCGCATATTCCAACTCCTCTGTTTTTCTGTCTCTGTTCTGCCATGTATCTCCTGAATAAACTTCGACCTCAGCTTTATCAAGGAGATTGTCTGCAATTTTGTCCTGCTCTTCCAGCTCTCAGTAAGAACTTTTTCTTACAAGTGACGAACCAGCCAGGAGGAGCGGCTCGGAGAGCGGCCTCCAGAAGAACCTTTGGAAGAAATTGTAGATGAGAGCTTCGAGGTTGGAAGAGTGAAGAAAAAATAAAAAAAAGCGTGTGGCCACACGTGAAACCAATCAAAGGAAGCTAGCCTGAAGGAGAACCTCTCGTGATCGCTCTGAGACGGCCTGCCCGATTTTTTTATAAGAAAACTACAGAAGAAAAAAAGACTATAAAAATATATGTGAAGAAGTTATCTACAAGGACGTGAGAACTTTTTTGTGCCAGGTAGCAAGAAGCTTTAAAAGGGCGTGGGGAGACGCTTGGCAAGCATAATGAGTGAGGCTGGAATCACGGCTGCACCTCTTTTGACATTTCTGGTCGGCCCGAAGCTGCAGCAGGTCGTCCATGCGAGACAGGTGTGAGTATCTAACTTTGCTCAAATTGCATTTGTTGATGCTAGAACAGAGTAAAATTCATCCTTGTAGGCCACTGTAAATATGGAGTGGTTACGGAAGCAGGCAGAGAAATATGCTGGCACACCCCAGCTGGAGGAGGTTAATGTGGAAACCACATGGTTAAATTGTATGCATTGGTTTACCAAAGAGAACAGGGAGTTAGATAGAAAAAAAATTCACTAGGAAAGACTAGTACCCGAATAGCGGCTTTGTGCAAGACAGTCATAACTTTTGATCAGGCTCTGGATAGGCAGCTTACACAACAATATGTTAACATGATCACCTGGGGAGGGGCAGCGTATAGGGAGGGATTAGAAAAGCTGAGTGAGATGCTGGAGCTAGCACGGAAGCACAGAGAGGAGGGGTGCGAGCAGCAGCAGCTGAGTGCAGTTATGTCACAGATGGACACTGCAGCTTCAAGACACAGTGCTGATGTAAATACAGTTGTAGACTGGAGAAGAGAGTTAGGATAATGGGTGAAGTAGTACATAACAAGATATAGTGTCCCAACAGCTCCAGCTTATGCACACACAGTTGAGGAACGATATATTGTCCCGACAGCTTCAGCACATGCAGACCCTAGGTTAAGTGTGATGCTGCTTCTACCCTGAGAAAAATTCCCGGCCAAATGTCCCTGGTCCATCTTAAATTTGTTTGTTGTTGAGGTTTTATTAACTAATGTTAGAACAATGCAATCTGAGGTGAAGGGTGATGAGTCTAATATTTTTGCGTACCATTCACCTCGGTGTGTACCTGCTGATTCAGGGAGGCAAGGAATTCCGGGGGGTACAGCCAGCTGCCGAGAATGGGCAGGTCCTGTTCGGCGGAGCCCCCACGGGATCCCATGAGAGGTCCTCCCTTGTGTTATTTTTGCGGACAGTTAGGACACTTCAAATGTGTTTGTCCCAATCTTGTGCTGGGGACTATACCCCCAGAACCCCGGGAGCCATTTAACCCCCAACGTCCCCGGGAGTTCTCTTTCGGAGTTAGACCTCTGTATCCAGCAGTGAATGACCCTAGGCAGTATCAGCAGTATAATGGTCTTCAAATGGTTAACCCAGTCTCACAGGAGCCTTCTGCTCCTGCTCCTTCCCCAATAGCTTTCACTCATCCATGCCCAGATGTCTATGCTATTCAGGGAGGGGTCACTCCTCCTCGTCCCTATGCTCCCCTGATCAAGGAGCTGCGGGAACATGAGGACCGGACCCTGACTAAGGATCTCTTTGGGGTGGGCGTGGCAGCTGTTGGACGAAAGTCGAGCCCAGATGGGGATGATGGATTTTTCGGGCTTCCCACAGCAGGTAACACTGATTGATGGAGTGCTCCCCCTGTTCCCCTTGCCCTCCTTGCCCCCCTTTCCCTGGGCAGGGATGGTAGACCTTATGTCAAGGCGAGAATAGAGGGGCTGCCGTGGGAAGACATCCTCATCGATACAGGAGCCTCAGTTTCAGTAACAAGACACAAATTGCAGTCACTCCCTGGACTGCCTGAGACTACCACTTTGGTAGGATTTGAGGGCTCCTGTATTCAAGCAGTAAAAAGTCGTCCAGTAAACCTGAGATTTCAGGACACAGGGGGATCAAAGCAAAGGGGTCTTTGATGCGCTATTTGGGTAAGCCCACAGTTACAGTACACTATTTTGGGAACTGATGTTCTGGGAGCAATGGGAATTGTTGTTGATTTATGTAACAAAGTCCTGTGGCGGAATTAAGAAGCCACCATCTGTTCTGTAATTGTACCTGTGGAGGAGAAGAGTCACAAATTACCCATTGCTAGTTTCGGATTATGTACTGATGAAAATGTTGAAAATGTTGACAATGATGCTTTGAAAAATGAATTGAAGCAAAAGTTCCCTGAATTGTGGATCTCTAAGAAAACTAAAATTGATGGTGAAAAACTGCCACCTTTCCAGCGTTAGTACCGTATTCCTGAGGACGCAATCCGTTACATAAGGGTTGCAGTCAGTGAATTGGAGTAACAAGGTGTTGTCGTGAAAGGTAATTCCCCATGTAACAGTCCTATTCTACCTGTAAAAAAGGAAGATGGCAGTTTTCGAATGGTGGTAGACCTGAGACTCGTAAATAAGTACACTCCCTCAGCAGCTCACCTTGTTGCATCTGTTCCTGAAGTTATGTCACAGCTGAGCAGTGATTGTAAAGTGTCTTCTTGTTTGGACATTGCAAATGGCTTTTTCTCAGTACCCCTAACACCTGAATCTGCCCTCCGCTTTGCATTCACTTTTGTGAATGTGCAATACTTGTTCACACGGTTGCCCATGGGATTTCACAGTTCTCCTGTGTATTTCCATCAGGCATTGGCTCAAGTGTTAGAACCCCTTGGCTACGGAGACAAAGTCTTACAGTATGTGGATGATTTATTAATTCAAACTGTCAATGAATGTGAACACAAGGAGACCCTTGAAAATGTCAGACTCTACAAGATGCAGGACTCAGAATGAGTTTAGACAAAGTACAATTGATAAAATCAAAGGTTAAATTTCTGGGTGTGTCTGTCTCAGCAGAAGAAAAGAAACCCATGCATGACAGGGTTAAAGCTATTCAAGCTGTCCCCATACCAACTAACATTACTGAGCTCCGAAAATTTTTGGGTCTTATCAATTTTTCTAGAGAATTTATTGAGGACTTTGCTTATCTGACTAAACCACTGTATGATTTACTAAAATCTGTTGATGATGACTATGCCCCTGTCAATATAGAGGGAACCGCCTTACAGGCTTTTGAGGGATTGAAGCGCGCCCTTACGGCAGCTACTGCATTGGTTAATCCAGATCCGTCCCAGCCGTTTTACATTCAGACTCACACTGGTGATATATCTATTTCTTCTGTGCTTCTACAAAAATGGCCCAAAGAAAGCCCAGAAGTGTCTAGTCAGTTGTACGCCCTAGGACACTACTCTAGGTTGCTTACCCCTGTGGAAAAAGGATTCACTTTGTGCATGAAGCACTTTGTGCATGAAGCACCTACTGGGCGTGCACTGGACTATGAATCAAGTGAGGCATATAGTGGGATTTGCTCCTTTAATTTTACAAACCCCGCTTGTCACTTAAAAAACTTTGCTGAAAGGAAAAGCTTCAGGCATCAATTCACAGAGAATGGCCCAATGGATCATTGATTTTGAGACTAGAGACTTACAAGTCGAAGTGGGTGAGAAATATCACTTAGCCCAGATGATGTAATATGCAGGAAAAAGTCATGATTGTCAAATTGAGCAGGCTAATATCCCCCCTTTCCCCTTCCGATCGAATCCCTTGTGCCTATATCGATGGAGCTCGGTATTGGCATGAGGGGCATCACGCCACAGGCTTCGCAGTGTGGCTTCCAGCTAAGCCGCTGCTGCTGCAGTACAAACTCCCTGGTCATTTCTCTGCTCAAAGAGCTGAATTGGAAGCAGCTTTACAAGTCATTCTTGTGTGTACGGAGCCCATGAATATCTTCAGTGACAGCACCTATGTTGGTTCCTACCTCACCCTGTATCTCAAAGTATGGGCCATGAGGGGGATGGTTGACTCACAGAATAAGCCTTTGCAGCATGCAGATATTCTCAAACAAATTGAGCAGCGGGCAGAGAATTCACAAATTTATGGTATTTCTGTAAAATTAAAGGGCACCAGAGGCTAATTCCTGACCCCCACAATCTTGGCAATGCATATGTTGACCACGCAGCCAAGGAAGCTGCCCTTACAGGCGATGACAAATATCCCCAAGAAGTCATTGCTAGAGTTGAGCGACTTTTGCTTTTTTAGGGTCGAGTTTTGTTTCATGAAACCCGACTTTTCCAAAAGTCGGGTCAAGCAAAATCGGCCGACTATAGGGAAAAGTCGGGGGTCCGACCGAAACACGAAACCCAATGTAAGTCAATGGGGAATTAAAGTCGGCAGTGAGAGGAGGACAGGAAACACACCTACAGTGCCCATTTGAATGCCAAAAGCATCAATTCTTCTTACTTAAGCTTGTCAACCTTAATTAACTTCAAAATACTAGTTACGCACTGAAAAATGGGGGTTATTTGGCTAAAGTTGTGGGGGGGTAGGGCTGGCTCCAGGTTTTCATGTGCCATGGGCAAAAGAGCGCCTCTTTAACACATACCACAACTCATGATGCTCCAATACGGCAGAGAAATAGCGGTATAGTACAATGAAAAATACTTCACTTTTTACATCTCATGACGAGGCCCATCTATTTCTCCATACAGAATCATTGGCCCCATATAATGTTTGAAACAGTATATGATGAGCTCCACATAATGCTACAGTATATGTTGGTCCCCATGGATGAAGCTCCACTGTCTTATGGGCCCAAATAATGCTCCAAACATAATGGGCCCCATTTCTAATGCTCTAGTGTATAATGGGCCCTGTAAATGCTGCTCCAGTGTCTGATGTCCACCTTTGGAATGTTCCAGTGTATGGTGGGCCCCATCTATCATTCTCCAGAGTATAGTGCTCCCCAAAAATTGCTGTCCCAACATTGAAAACAATGAAATAAGTCTCCTCGCTAGGGAATCCCTGTACTAGTCTGGACTCCTCGTCGTCCCCATCTTGCATCTCACTGCACAGTATTTCAACCTTGCAAGTGCTGTGATCCTGAGCAAGCAGGGGGGGCCCACTCGTTGGCGACGGCACTGGCACAGGGCCCCTGATAGTATGGTGGTGTGTCTGACGGCGGGTGTGCCGAACCTGCACTTTCATCTGCAGCTTCCTCTTTGTCACCGTGTAAGATGGAACTGTATAAGGGAAGGGTAACCTGAGTTTCATCAGGGTCAGATTCAGGCCGTGTAGCGTGCGAGGGGAATGTAGTGGTCTGGGTCAATGTGCCAGCAGATTCATCGAGCAGTGGCTGGGCATCAGTGCACTTGTGTTGCCCCCAGGAGTACGGTCGCCACAGTGGCATTACCTTCCTCCTAGGGAGTGTGATGTCATGCTTGGGAGCAACGAAGGATCTCTCTAGCAGGTTAACTGATTGGGCGGCGTTATTCCCACGAGTCACGACCCTCCAAACAGCGTTCATGAAGGCAAAGTGTTTGTTTTACGTGGGCAGTATGGTTGCAAAGCTGAACCTTAAAGGAATGTCCAGAAGGGCACCACCAGGAGTGGAGCCTACGGCGTAATTTGACTCAATATGGGCAACCTCAACCATCCAGCCACAAAAAAGATGCACACATTGCAAGCTTAATTCCGTTAACGAACGAGACTCTGTCATGCCCCGCGGTCCGAGTCCGGCTTACTAGAGGGACACGCGAGGCTCTGGCACGTGAGATTGGCCAATAACTGGTGTGTCATGCCCTTACATGTCCGTGGCTGCATGTGCGCTATACTGAAAAGGCCAGCGTTTGTCGCTTACAGGTGCAGATAACCCGCTGAACAACGTTAGTGATGGGGATCTGGGATTACAATTATTACCCGCGAACGATGATTTCCCAGTAAGTGCAGGTCAACTGCAGTTCTGGAATTAGGCCTAACCGTCATTCCTGAAAAAATGAAAAACTTACGTGTGCAAACCACAGGTGCTGTAGGTTGGTTAACAGCTCGCCAGCCGTTCTCAGGCCCAGTATGGATTACACGTGATTACACAAAGGTGAGAAAGGGTACCGTATCCCCGGATAACATGTATGGATAGCATAGTGTACACATTCAAAATATATGTCTATAGATCAGGAGGCAGGCTCAGACGGTGTCAGGCCCAGTATGGATTACACGTGATTGCACAAAGGTGAGAAAGGGTACCGTATCCCCGGATAACATGTATGGATAGCATAGTGTACACATTCAAAATATATGTCTATAGATCAGGAAGCAGGCTCAGATGGTGTCAGGCCCAGTATGGATTTGACGGCCCAGACTACACAGCGGAGGAGCAGGGAGAGGTAAAGATTGCAAATGCTGGGGCCCTGCCCAAGCAAGGGGGGCCCACTCGTGGGCGTCGGTACAGGCACTGGGCCCCTCATTGTACGGCGGTGTGTCTGACGGCGGTTGAGCTCCACCACCTTCAGAGACACTTGATTGCACTATGAGGGACCCTGTGCCAGTGCCCGCGCCCAAGAGTCGGCCTACCCACATGTCCAGGGCAATGGCACTCGCACGGTTTCGTGCGCTAGGTGGTGACCCCGGCCATGGGGGGGGAGGCAGCACAGTTAGGAAGTTTTAGAAAGTGGCATATGTTGATGTTGGACATTCAGCTGAAGCAAAAGGCGAAATTGTTCAAGTCCCAGGAAGAGGAGGACCAAAGCAAGCCATTTTTCTGTCACCCTATGTGTCATCAGGGGAAGGTAGGACAAAATCCTTGGAAACCCATGCATGGTTCATTTTAATGAAGGTTAGATCATCCACATTTTGGGTTGACAGACGGGTCCTTTTTTCTGTCAGGATTGATCCAGCTGCACTGAAGACTCTTTCCGATAGCACACTTGCAGCTGGGCAAGCGAGCTCCTGTAAGGCATGTTGTGCCAATTCAGGCCAGGTGTCCAGTTTAGCGGCCCAATAGTCAAAGGGGAATGACCTGTGCGGGAGAACATCGATATGGGAGGAAAAGTAGTTTGTAACCGTAGTTGACAACTGCTGTCTCCTGTCACTTTCCATCGATGCAGTATTACAGTTGTGTGAGCGGTACTTGAAAAATCAGTCCACAACATTGTCATGAAACCCCTGTCTCCAACGCCACTTCTGCTGTGTGCACCACGAACACCTCTGCCAAGCTGCACCCGGCCCGTACGGCTCGTGTGAGAACCATCAACGCTGCTGTGTGCTGGGAATGCTTCAACCAACCGGTTTACCATAGTTGCTTGTTTATTAGCCAATATTAGGTCAAGGTTCTTGTGTGGCATGATGTTTTGTAATTTGCCTTTATAGCGTGGATCCAGGATGCTGGCCAACCAGTAGTCGTCATCGTTCATCATTTTGGCAATGCAGGGGTCCCTTTTTAGGATCTGCAAGGCATAATCTGACATGTGGGCCAATGTTCCCGGTGTCAATGATACACTGCGAGTGCTGGTTGGAGGAGCACTTTCTGGCAATTCCACATCCCTCCAGTCACGCACAAACCCTGTACCAGACCTTGCCACGCCAACATTTTCACTTGCCCCACGAGATGCATCCTCCTCCCCTAAGTAATCATCCCCATCATCATCCTCCTCCTCCTCTTCTTCCTCCACCTCGTCCAGGAGAGGTCCCTGAGCAGACAATGACTGAATGTCATCAAGGATTCCCTCCTCCTCTTCCTCCTCGTCAACATTGGCTGCAGACGCCTGCTCCTTAAGGTGCGTCAAAGTTTGCATGAGCAGACGCATAAGTGGGATGCTTATGCTTAGGATTGCGTCGTCTGCGCTTACCAGCCGTGTGCATTCCTCAAAACACTGAAGGACTTTACAGAGGTCTTTCAGCTTCGACCACTGCACACCTGTCAACTCCATGTCTGCTCTCAAAGTGCCTGGCCGTGTATCCTCCCACAAATGCATTATGGCCTGCCTCTGTTCGCACAGCCGCTCAAACATGTGCAGAGTGGAGTTCCACCTTGTTGCAATGTCGATAATGAGGCGGTGGTTGGGAAGGTGGAGCAATCGCTGCAGCTTCTGCATACGAATGGAGTGTACAGGCGACCGGCGGATGTGCGCGCACAGTCTTCGCACCTTCTGGAGCAGGGCTGTTAACTCCGGATAATTGTTGAGGAAGCACTGCCCCACCAGGTTCAAGGTGTGAGCCAAGCAAGGTATGTGGCTGAGTTTTGAAAGGGCTATGGCTGCCACAAAATTACGGCCGTTATCACTAACTACCTTGCCTGCCTCAAGATGTATACTGCCCAGCCAGGACTCAGTTTGTCGCTGAAAGTACTCGGCCAGCACCTCCGCGGTGTGTCTGTCGCCCAAACACATCATCTGCAACACAGCCTTCTGACGCTTTCCACTAGCTGCTCGATAGGGGGACACCTCGTGTGCAACAGTGGCAGCTGCAGATGGAGTGCTCGTACGACTGCGCTCTGTGGACGAGCTTTCGCTTCTGGAGGAGGAGGGTCGAACGCCTACAGCCACCTTTTTCCAATACCGTGGGCTAGGCAGCACTGTCCCACCACCGCTGTCCCCTGTGGACCCTGCATCCACCACATTAACCCAGTGCGCATTGATGGACACGTAATGGCCCTGGCCATGCCGACTGGACCATGCATCTGTTGTGAGGTGCACCTTTCCACTCACTGACTGCTTGAGTGCATAGAATCATAGAATTATAGAATCATAGAATCGTAGAGTTGGAAGGGACCTCCTGGGCCATCTGGTCCAACCCCCTGCTCAAAGCAGAATTCGCTAAATCATCCCAGTCAGATGTCTGTCCAGCCTCTGTTTGAAGACTTCCATTGAAGGAGAACTCACCACTTCTCGTGGCAGCCTGTTCCACTCATTGATCACTCTAACTGTCAAAAAGTTTTTTCTAATATCTAATCTGTGTCTCCTCCCATTCAGTTTCATCCCATTGCTTCTAGTCTTTCCTTGTGCAAATGAGAATAAAGTTGATCCTTCTACAACGTGACAGCCCTTTAGATATTTGTAGACAGCTATTAAGTCTCCTCTCAGTCTTCTCTTTTGCAAACTAAACATTCCCAAATCCTGCAACCTTTCCTCATAAGACAGGGTTTGCAGACCGGTCACCATTCTGGTCGCTCTTTTCTGAACTTGCTCCAGTTTGTTGATGTCTTTTTTAAAATGTGGCGCCCAAAACTGGACACAATATTCCAGATGAGGTCTGACCAAAGAGGAGTAGAGGGAAATAATGACTTCACGTGATCTAGACTGTATGCTTCTGTTAATACATCCTAGAATTGCATTTGCCTTTTTTGCTGCTGCATCACACTGTTGACTCATATTCAGTCTGTGATCTATTAGTATACCCAAGTCTTTTTCACATGTACTGTCACTTAGCCCTATTCCTCCCATTCTATATATGCTTTTTCCATTTTTATTGCCCAGATGTAGTACTTTGCATTTCTCCCTGTTAAAAACCATTCTGTTAGTTGCTGCCCACTTCTCCAGTTTATTTAAATCTTTTTGAATCCTCTCTCTCTCTTCTCTAGTATTAGCTATCCCTCCTAGCTTTGTGTCATCAGCAAATTTAATCAGTTTACCCTCAATTCCTTCATCTAAATCGTTGATAAAGATGTTGAACAATACAGGGCCCAGGACAGAGCCCTGTGGTACCCCACTTGAGACATTCTTCCAACTGGATGTGCAGCCATTTACGACCACTCTTTGGGTCCGATCACTAAGCCAGTTATGAATCCACCTAACAGTTTCCTTGTCCATTCCATACTTAATCATTTTTTCAATAAGGATTGTATGAGAGACTTTGTCAAATGCTTTGCTGAAGTCAAGATATACTATATCTACAGCATTTCCTTGATCCAACCAATCAGTGATCCCGTCATAGAAGGAAATTAAGTTAGTCTGACATGACTTATTAGTTACAAACCCATGCTGACTCTGTTTAATCACTTCATTCTTATCCAGGTATTGACATACATGTTGTTTAATAATTTGTTCAAAGATCTTTCCTGGTATAGAAGTCAGACTCACCGGCCTATAGTTACCTGGGTCCACCTTCTTCCCCTTTTTGAAGATAGGAACAACATTTGCTCTTCTCCAGTCTTCTGGCACTTCTCCTGTTCTCCAAGAATTTTCAAAGATTATAGAGAGGGGTTCAAAAATTTCTTCTGCTATCTCCTTCAGTACTCTGGGGTGTAATTCATCTGGACCTGGAGACTTGAATTCATTTAGGCTAGCTAAGTGTTTCCTCACTATCTTTCTGTTTATAGATATCCTGGATTCTTCTATTCCCTTAATAGGACAGTGAATAACAGTTGATGTTACATTTCCTTTCTGAGAGAAAACAGATGCAAAATAGGAATTTAAAAGTTCAGCCTTCTCAACATCCTGTCTTACCATTTCATCATTTTCATCCTGTAAAAATCCTATAGCATCTTTGACTTTTCTTTTACTTTTGACATATCCCCAAAATCCTTTATTATTGCTTTTGACATCTCTTGCAAGCCTCAATTCATTTTCAGCTTTAGATAATCTGATTTGTGCCCTGCAGGTTCTGCAGACAGCATTATATTCTTCTTTAGATATGCCTCCCTCTTTCCATTTTATAAACATTTTTTTCTTCCTTTTTAGCATGTGCATAAGTTCTGTGTTCATCCATCCTGGTTTCCTTAACTGCTTCCTATTCTTCCCTCTTTTCGGAATTGTTAACAACTGTGCTTTGAGAATTTCATTTTTCAAGATTTCCCATCCTTCCTGGACATTTTTGTCTTTAAGGATATCCAGCCATTGGATCCCTCCAATTCTCTTTCTGAATCCCTTAAAATCTGCCTTTCTGAAATCTAACCTTGACGTCTGAGTCTTCACAGGTCTTCCGCCTCTAGTTATCCAAAATTCTAAAATAGCATGGTCGCTACCTCCTAGGGTCCCAGCCACTTTTACCTCCTCAACCATTTCCTCCCTGTTTATAAGGATTAGATCCAAGGTAGCAGTTCCCCTTGTTTTCTCCCTTACCTTTTGGAAGATAAAGTTGTCAGCAAGAGAGGATAAGAATTTCCTTGACCTGTTAGTTTTGCCTGAGAGAGATTCCCAACAAATGTCTGGATAGTTGAAATCTCCCATGACAACTATGTCATATTTTTTGGAGAACTTGGCCATTTGATGCATAAAGAGTTCATCCATAGCTTCAGCTTGCACAGGCGGCCTGTAGTAAATGCCTACAATGGTGTCCTTTCCATTGTTCTGTCCTTGCATTCTTACCCAAACAGTTTCCACAGAACTCCCAGTCTCTGAAGCTTCAATCTCTGTGCAGATATACGCGTTTCTAACATACAATGCGACACCCCCTCCTTGTTTATCAAGTCTGTTTCTTGCAAATAAGTTGTATCCTTCTAGTCTTGTATTCCAATCATGTGTATTGTCCCACCAAGTTTCAGTGATTCCAATGACATCATATTTCTTTTCCTGTGTTAGTAGTTCCAATTCTCCTTGTTTGTTGCCCATGCTTTGTGCATTAGTATAGAAACATTTTAGTTTGTGATTGGTTTCTCTTTCTCCAATATTTTTTTTAATTAGATTCTTTCGTCTTTGTTCTTCCTTTCCACTTCTAATAGCAGAGTTCTCAATAGCATTTGTCAGGTGTATGGCTTTTTCTGGTCTTTTGCTTCCCTTCCCATGTTGTTCTAGTTTAAAGCTCTCCTTACAAGTGTAGCAAGGCGACTTCCAAATACATGCTTACCAGTCTTCGTAAGGTGCACCCCATCTCTAGCAAGTAGTCCATCGTATAAGTAGTTCACTCCGTGATCCAGAAATCCAAATCGTTGCTGACGGCACCATCGACGTAGCCAGTTGTTCACCTGCAGAATCTTATTCCACCTCCTTGTTCCATGGCCATCCACTGGGAGGATGGAAGAGAAGACCACCTGCGCTCCCAGTTCTTTCACTTTCTTGCCTAAGTCTTCAAAGTCTCTGCAGATGGTTTCCAGGTCGTTTCTTGCAGTGTCATTTGTCCCCACATGTAGTAGCAGGAATGGGTAGTCATCTGTAGGTCTGAAGAGTCCTGATATCCTGTCAGACACATCTTTAATTTTTGCACCTGGAAGACAGCACATTTCTCTTGAAGTTATATCCGGTCTGCAGATAGCGGCCTCAGTTCCTCTCAGCAGGGAATCCCCCATGACCACCACTCTCCGTTTCTTCTTCACAACATTTTTCTTTCTCCATCCAGGAGGACTCTGAAGGCGTACAAGGTTGCTGCTTGTTGGCAAAGTCTTATCCTGATGTATTTCTTCATTGTTTTCCTGCGTGAGAGCCTGGTACTGGTTTCTGAGCAGTATGGGTGCTGACTGCCTCCTGATCCTCCTGCTTCTCTGGGTCACATGTCTCCATTCCTCTGTTTCTTCAGGTGCACTTCGAATTTCTTCTCTTTCTGTAACATGAAGAGATAATTCTGCTCTGTCCAAGAACTCTTCACCTTCCTTAATGATCTTCAACGTAGCTAACCTCTCTTCGAGATTTTGCAACTTTTCCTCCAACAGGGACACAAGCTTGCATTTGTGGCATGTGAAGTTTGGCTTTTCCACTGGTAAGTCTGTGAACATGTAGCAAGAAATGCAGCTCACCAAATGGGTCCTGGCCTCTTCCATCTTGAGATTTCTTAAAAACGATGAAAGATGAGCCCTATCGGCGCGCGGTTTTTCCGATTTCCTCTTTTCAGCTGCAACGGCCAAAACCCAGTGATCGTTGAGCTCGCGGAGACTCTTCACTTATCCCAGAAGGCACTGGGAATATGCAAATGATCTCCTCAAGACTCTTCCCCTGGTTTTCCGATTTCCTCTTTTCAGCTGCAACGGCCAAAACCCAGTGATCGTTGAGCTCGCGGAGACTCTTCACTTATCCCAGAAGGCACTGGGAATATGCAAATGATCTCCTCAAGACTCTTCCCCTGGTTTTCCGATTTCCTCTTTTCAGCTGCAACGGCCAAAACCCAGTGATCGTTGAGCTCACGGAGACTCTTCACTTATCCCAGAAGGCACTGGGAATATGCAAATGATCTCCTCAAGACTCTTCCCCTGGTTTTCCGATTTCCTCTTTTCAGCTGCAACGGCCAAAACCCAGTGATCGTTGAGCTCGCGGAGACTCTTCACTTATCCCAGAAGGCACTGGGAATATGCAAATGATCTCCTCAAGACTCTTCCCCTGGTTTTCCGATTTCCTCTTTTCAGCTGCAACGGCCAAAACCCAGTGATCGTTGAGCTCGCGGAGACTCTTCACTTATCCCAGAAGGCACTGGGAATATGCAAATGATCTCCTCAAGACTCTTCCCCTGGTTTTCCGATTTCCTCTTTTCAGCTGCAACGGCCAAAACCCAGTGATCGTTGAGCTCGCAGAGACTCTTCACTTATCCCAGAAGGCACTGGGAATATGCAAATGATCTCCTCAAGACTCTTCCCCTGGTTTTCCGATTTCCTCTTTTCAGCTGCAACGGCCAAAACCCAGTGATCGTTGAGCTCGCGGAGACTCTTCACTTATCCCAGAAGGCACTGGGAATATGCAAATGATCTCCTCAAGACTCTTCCCCTGGTTTTCCGATTTCCTCTTTTCAGCTGCAACGGCCAAAACCCAGTGATCGTTGAGCTCGCGGAGACTCTTCACTTATCCCAGAAGGCACTGGGAATATGCAAATGATCTCCTCAAGACTCTTCCCCTGGTTTTCCGATTTCCTCTTTTCAGCTGCAACGGCCAAAACCCAGTGATCGTTGAGCTCGCGGAGACTCTTCACTTATCCCAGAAGGCACTGGGAATATGCAAATGATCTCCTCAAGACTCTTCCCCTGGTTTTCCGATTTCCTCTTTTCAGCTGCAACGGCCAAAACCCAGTGATCGTTGAGCTCGCGGAGACTCTTCACTTATCCCAGAAGGCACTGGGAATATGCAAATGATCTCCTCAAGACTCTTCCCCTGGTTTTCCGATTTCCTCTTTTCAGCTGCAACGGCCAAAACCCAGTGATCGTTGAGCTCGCGGAGACTCTTCACTTATCCCAGAAGGCACTGGGAATATGCAAATGATCTCCTCAAGACTCTTCCCCTGGTTTTCCGATTTCCTCTTTTCAGCTGCAACGGCCAAAACCCAGTGATCGTTGAGCTCGTGGAGACTCTTCACTTATCCCAGAAGGCACTGGGAATATGCAAATGATCTCCTCAAGACTCTTCCCCTGGTTTTCCGATTTCCTCTTTTCAGCTGCAACGGCCAAAACCCAGTGATCGTTGAGCTCGCGGAGACTCTTCACTTATCCCAGAAGGCACTGGGAATATGCAAATGATCTCCTCAAGACTCTTCCCCTGGTTTTGGGCATGGACAATGCGGTCTTTCACATGATGGTGGAGGGCTGGGATGGCTTTGCAAGAGAAGAAGTGGCGACTGGGTAGGTCATAGCGTGGTACTGCATAGGCCATGAGTTCGCGGAAAGCTGCGCATTCCACCTACCGATAGGGCATCATCTCTAACGAGATTAGTTTGGCAATGTGGGCGTTCAAACCCAGTGTACGCGGATGAGAGACTGAGTACTTTCTTGACCTACTCATAGTCTCTGGGAGGGTGAGCTGGACTTGAGAGCTGCATATGGTGGAAGTAGCGGTGGACAGGGCGGACTGAGAGAGGGTTGATGATGGTGATGGAGTTGGTGTTCTTTCTGATGGCCTAGATTCAGTCTTTCGTTGATATAACAGTGGGATTCCCTGACTGCTTTGGCCTAGCAAAGACACCTCAACATTTGCTGCTGTGCTAACCGGTGGGTTTACAGTGGGGGAAACAATGTAGCGTTGCTGACTACCTTCTTTGTGATCAGTTGCACATGTGGTACTTGAGGTTTGGTGTTGTGTCCACACTTGCAAGTGCATGCTGGTTAAATGTCTAAGCATGCAACTGGTATTCACATTTTTCAGATTTTTCCCTCGGCTAAAGGTCTTTGCGCACTTCTTACAGATAACCTTGGCCTGATCATGAGGATTTTGTTCAAAAAAGTGCCACACTGCACTCTTCCTACTTTGGAAGACATTTTGCGGCCTAGCACAATCTGGACAAGCTGTCCAGCAACTCTTTTGATTTTTGGAACCTGTCTTTGGAGTGCTCCGGGCCTGCCAGATAACAGCTGTTGCAATGTCGATGTCTGCTGTGGATGCTCCTCCTCCTCATCTGAGCTATTGGAAGCAGCACCCTCTTCCTCCAATGGATGCCAATCTGGGTCATCAACTGGGTCATCCATCACCTCCTCTTCAATGTCATGTGCACCTTCCTCTGTGTCACCGTGTATGGTGGTATAGTATGCGAGAAGGGGCACCTGAGTCTCATCAGGGTCAGAATCTGGCTCATTACACTGCGAGGACAATGTAGTGCTCTGACTAAATGTACCAGCAGAATCATCTATCAGTGGCTGTGCATCAGTGCACTCCATGTCAGATTCATCTTGGCCTGGGTAATTCACCATCTTACTTGATAACCCAGGCATGGTATGTGAAAACAGCTCCATGGATTAATCAGTTGTATGGCCTGCGTCATCCTTCAATCTTGGTTGGGGTGAAGGACACAAGGAGAGGTGTGGTTCATGAACATGACCCTCCAATGACGACTCAGTGCTTTTATTTTTTACAACTTCAGAAGAGGAGGCGATAGAGCTGGAGGCTGAGTCAGCAATGTAAGACAAAACTTTTTCCTGATGCTCTGGCTTTAAAAGCGGTTTGCCAACTCCTAGAAAACTAAGCCTTCGAGGCCTTGTGGAGCCAGATGATGACGCAGGCTCAACACCTCCTGCATTCGGTCCTATTTTGCTTTTGCCACTACCATCAGATCCACCACTAACACCATCATTACCAGCTGGCAACCCCCGCCCAATTCCATGGCCTCTTCCACCAGCCTTCCTCATTTTTGGTAAAAATGTACACAAAATCCCACAAACTATATAGTAATGTAAAACAAGGTACAAGGTGTATATAGGACAGGGGAGACGTCGAATTTCTGAACACACTTGTGGACACTGTTGGATTATGTGAGGCCCAGTTAATATCACACCGCTATGTCACAGGCTCAATGTCGTAAGTGTGAAAAATGTCACTATAGGACAGGGGAGATGTAGAATTTCTGAACACAATTGTGGACACTGTTGGATTGTGTGAGGCACAGTTAATATCACACCGCTATGTCACAGGCTCAATGTCGCAGGTGTGAAAAATGTCACTATATGACAGGGGAGATGTAGAATTTCTGAACACACTTGTGGACACTGTTGTGTGAGGCCCAGTTAATATCACACCGCTATGTCACAGGCTCAATGTCGCAGGTGTGAAAAATGTCACTATAGGACAGGGGAGATGTAGAATTTCTGAACACACTTGTGGACACTGTTGTGTGAGGCCCAGTTAATATCACACCGCTATGTCACAGGCTCAATGTCGTAGGTGTGAAAAATGTCACTATAGGACAGGGGAGATGTAGAATTTCTGAACACACTTGTGGACACTGTTGGATTGTGAGGCCCAGTTAATATCACACCGCTATGTCACAGGCAGAAATTGTCTAGTGTATGACAAACTACAAGGTGTATATAGAATTGGGCAGAATAGGAATCTCCCTAGAGTGTAGGTCTGTAAGAACCGAACATGTCCTCGACTTATCCTTACAGAGTGACACACAGATAGCTTCGCTGTGGCAGTGATAACAGCCGTTACACGGTACTGAGAGAGGAGCGTGCATGTACATTGCTGTCCGGTGTCCGTAAAATTGTCAAGCTCCGTGTTTTTTAAGTATACGGACTGACACACGCTGTCTCTCTATAGTTTTGAATGTGATCAAACAGCAAATATACTTAACTGTTTGAAAAGCAGACAAAACTAGAAGGTGTAGGTCTGTAAGAACGGAACATGTCCTCGACTTATTCTTACAGAGTGACACACAGATAGCTTCGCTGTGGCCATGATAACTGCCGTTACACGGTACTGAGAGAGGAGCGTGCATGTACACCGCTGTCCGGTGTCCGTAAAATTGTCAAGCGCCGTGTATTTTAAGTATACGGACTGACACACGCTGTCTCTCTATAGTTTTGAATGTGATCAAACAGCAAATATACTTAACTGTTTGAAAAGCAGACAAAACTAGAAAGTGTAGGTCTGTAAGAACGGAACATGTCCTCGACTTATTCTTACAGAGTGACACACAGATAGCTTTGCTGTGGCCGTGATAACAGCCGTTACACGGTACTGAGAGAGGAGCGTGAATGTACACCGCTGTCCGGTGTCCGTAAAATTGTCAAGCTCCGTGTTTTTTAAGTATATGGACTGACACACGCTGTCTCTCTATAGTTTTGAATTTGATCAAACAGCAAATATACTTAACTGTTTGAAAAGCAGACAAAACTAGAAGGTGTAGGTCTGTAAGAACGGAACATGTCCTCGACTTATTCTTACAGAGTGACACACAGACAGCTTCTCTGTGGCCATGATAACAGCCGTTACACAGTACTGAGAGACGAGCATGCACATACACCGCTGTCCGGTGTCCGTAAAATTGTCAAGCTCCGTGTTTTTTAAGTATACGGACTGACACACGCTGTCTCTCTATAGTTTTGAATGTGATCAAACAGCAAATATACTTAACTGTTTGAAAAGCAGACAAAACTAGAAGGTGTAGGTCTGTAAGAACAGAACATGTCCTTGACTTATTCTTACAGAGTGACACACAGATAGCTTCACTGTGGCCGTGATAACAGCCATTACACGGTACTGTGTGAGGAGCGTACACCGCTGTATGGTGTGGAAAAATGCACGCTCAATACCTCACCAGGACAAAAAAAAAATTTGGATTGCTTTTAAAAAAGCAGTTTGCAGAGCAGTGGGAAAACAGCAATGCAGCTATCACGAAGCCTTATAAGGCAGCCTAACAACCAACACAGCTGATCCAGCAAAATATAGCCTCCACTTGCACTGCACACACAGTGACTGGTGTGTTGTACAGGCAAAATCGCTAGCAGCAGAAGCAGTTTTTGGTGTCTTCTTCCCTGCCTAACGCTCTCCCTACAGAATCAGCAGCAGCAGCAGCTCTCCCTATTCTGAGATCAGCATGAGTAACATGGCGGTCGGCGTGCACGCCCTTTTATACACCCTGTGACGCCCCCTACAGCAAGCCAATCACTTGCATGCCCTTCTCAAAGATGGTGGTGACCTCTGCCTATGTCATCACATTGCCACAGTGTCCGTAGATCCTGATTGGCTGAAAAAGGGCGGAAAACAAACTTTTGAAACGCGACTTTGGCGCTAAAGTCGCCGAGCTCGTGGCCGACCTTACCCTAGGGTTGGGTTTCGTTTCATGAAACCCGACTTTACCAAAAGTCGGCGACTTTTGAAATTTTTCGACCCGTTTCGCTCAACTCTAGTCATTGCAGCAGTCACTAAAAAAGCCCGAGAGCCCCCCTTGTTTTTTCTCCTCTTCAAGATCTCATAAAGGCACAGGAGAAGGATGGAGACTCATCCCTGTTCAATTCCCTTGAGTCCCTGCCCATTGAAGGAGAATGCTTGTACTACAAAAGGGTTAATGACAGGCTTGTGCCTTATATCCCAACAACAATGATTAAGTCTTTATTCAAATTTTCAAGCTAAAAAAGGTGTTAAAATGGTTCATATCAATCAGTGTAGACGTCTTAATTATTTTACTGAGATTTTTGGTAAGGACTGATACTCCACTCTTTTTTTCTATTTTCTCCAGGTCAGCTGAAGATTTTCATATTCGACTCCTGGGACCATGAACCTACTGGATCATCAGGAGAAGATGCCTCACACTACACAGTGGGACTCTGATAGTGTGAGAGGGGGAGAAGATCAGGAAACTCCAGAAGCCAAATAATGAGAAGAAAAAGGTCAATAGACTTAATTGGGACTAATATTTGAATTATTTTTATTTATTTTTGTTCTGTGTTTGTGCTAGTTTTAGGGACTTTTCCCCTCATACACACATGTGCATAAAGTGCTGAATTAGCCCAATATTCTTATTTTGAATAATTCACCCATGAATATTACAGCACTGTATGTTGTACTCTGGATAGTGTACAAGAGGGGGACTTGTAAGAGAATGGTCAGCCATAATATACTGAGCGGCCATGATGAGTCAGGCAGCCATCTTGTCAAAAGTTAGAGAAGATTCAACTTTTATAAAAGAACTCATAAGATGTACTTTGAAATGGAAGAATTAAAATGAGATCATGTCTGCTATCACCCTGGCAGGCTTGCATAAAGGACCCGCTGAACCCCGTCAGTGGTGGGGATCTGGGATTACAATTCTTCCCCGTGAACGAGGATTTCCCAGTAAGTGCAGGTGAACCGGAATTCCGGAATTAGGCCTAACGGGCATTCCAGAAAAAATGAAAAAATTAAGTGTCCAAACCACAGGTGCTGTAGCTTGCTTAACAGCTGGGCTCCTCTGCTGAGTAGCACGCAGTTCTTACATAAACAGGTGGCATAGCTTGGTTCACTGGTGGGCTCCTCTGCTGAGTAGCAGACAGTGCTACAAGGCTCAAAAGGATTTTCTGGACAAGATGTGGTAAAAAATAATTAGAAACACACACGGTGTAGCTCCTTGACAGGTGTACTACACCGCTTGCTACCACACACCACTACTATGCCATGAAACAGTCTATTAACATTGAAAACCATTATTAATGTGAAAATGAAGTTACGCTTTTGGTGAACGAACCGATCTCGAACGGAACCTCGAACAGCCGAATTTTAAGCAAAGTGTTCGAGTTCTATGAACGGCTCGAACACCGCCCAAAACAGCTGGAATTTTAACTTGGCGAACAGGTCAACTCGAACACCGCTCATCTCTAATCAGGAGGCAGACTCAGACGTTCTCAGGCCCAGTATGGATTCAACAAGATTGTAGAAAGTTGAGAAAGGGTACAGTATCACCCGATAACAGGTATATATGTAGCATAGTTTACACATGAAAAACCTATGTCTATATATCAGGAGGCAGACTCAGAGGGTCTCAGGCCCAGTATGGATTTGACATGATTGTACAAAGTTGAGAAAGGGTACAGTATCACCGGATAACAGGTATATATGTAGCATAGTGTACACCTGAAAAACCTATGTCTATATATCAGGATTATTTTCACTAAAGGGTTGAAACAAAAGCGCAATAGGGTCTTATCCGGGTAAAATGTACAACTACTGAAAGTATTAAACTCACCTTCTCAAAGAGAAAATAAAGCCTGTATAGTAAGTCAGCCTGCTGCACGTCCAACGGTCCACAGCGGAACCGTACCACAGTTCAATAAGGAATAAATTCTTGGACTTTGAGTGCGCTGCCAGACAGATTCAATAACCACACAAGGTTAAATAAGTTAACCCTTTAATCCCTACACGTTTCGAAGCATAACGCTTCTTCTTCAGGGGTTGATACATGACTACAGAGAGCTGTCATCACATTTATACATACAAGATTCAAATTTGGCGCCCTCAGAGACACGAGGAGCGCCGCAAAGGTCAAAGATCAAAGTGATTCAAGCGTCAAGAGTTCATAAAGGTTAAACATTCCCTAATTAAAAATCGATCTTTATTATATTTTACAGATAAAAGAAGAAGAGAAAAAAAGAGACAAAGGAAAAAGATGATAAAAAATGAAGAAAAACGAGAAAAAAATAAAAATGAACCCACGACGTGATGGCAAAAAAAGAATCAAAGTCCAGCGAACACACCGCTACACCAAGGAGAGTGCATGAATTTGAAAGAGAGCTTATAATCCAACCATTGGAATGAGTCTCCAAAATAAATGTTTGTAAAAGTGATTAAATGCTAAATATATATATATGATTAAAAATACGCTAAAGGAGTTGATGTGAAAAAATGAATAAAGATAAAAATAAAAATAAAAAATAAAAATAAAATGTGTCACCAGTTATTTTATTTCACATTCCATGAGAAATCAGTGGCGTGAGCTGGTAGACAAAAGGAAAAAAAGAAAAACCACAAATAGAAGAAACCAAGATCACATACCGCAGAAGGGGAAAAAAAGGGAAAAAAACGAAAAGCAATGCTAAAAAGGATTAAAAATATATTTTAGATTGTATATATATTAAAAATGAGAAACTATATAACGAAGTCACCTAGAACAAGAATTAATTAATAAAGAAAAAAAGAAAATCTGTACGCAAGAAAAAAATTAAGAACAGAAAAACGCATTATTAATTTCATTTCAGAGGTCTATTCGGGATACGAGGTTCTAATAACATGAACCAGACAAACAGAAAAAAATTATAGGAAACGAAAAAATGAAAAATAATGATCAAAAAACCAAGGGAAGGTATAGAAAAAATTAACACCTTAGTTTCCAGACCAATGAACATTACATGGAAAAAGAAAAAAGAAAAACACAATATGTAAAAAATAAAAATTAAGTCAATATGCATATATGAATGGATAAAAATATTATTAGATAAAAATATTATTATTATTATTAATATGAAAAAAACGTGTAAAAGATGAAATTATTCAAAAGAAGACAGAATTAAAAAGCATATACCCGTTTAGCCGAAGGATTATAGTATGTATGAGTGAGATTAACCCACTGTGTGGGTGAAAAAAATGTGCTAGAAAAAAAAATATATATATATATACATAATGTTAGGGAAAAGATACAAAAACAACAAAAATTATTTCACTATTGCATATTTGTGAAAAATATGAACATATGAAAAAATCAATGTGAAGAAAGATTGGGGAAAACCCAAATAGACGAAAATAAAGTCACGGAAATGTGGGGAAATTAACCCATCAACCCCAAATGAAAAAAAGGGGAAGAGACCACGTGTGTGAAACGTGAAGGAGAGGAAAACACACCAAAATCACAGTGTGTGGAGAGACATGAAATCAACAATTACATAATGAATAAATACAATGAAAATATATAAAACATATAACAGTTTATAATAAAAACTCATAAATATAACTGATTCCAGAAGACAATAAATGGATTAAAAAATTAGTGGACATTAGGGATAACAGAGAGAATATCAAAGAAACACTTCAGAAATTTCATTTAACCCATTAGGTTTCAGAGTGTTCAACCTATAAATCCAGAAGATTTCTTTCCTGTTAAGTTGTCCCATCCTATCAGGATGGTTAAAGGGAATCTGCTCGATGGGACTAATCTTTAATCCTTGAGGGTTTTTATCATGTTTTAATAAAAAATGTCTAGATAGACCATGCAAAAGAAAGCCCTTTTTAATATTGTGTCTATGGGAGTTCATTCTAAGATGTAGCGGTTGTGTGGTTCTACCCACATATTGTCTCCCACAGTCACACTCAATTAGATAAATGACAAATTCCGAAGTGCAATTAAGGAAATCACGGATAGGAAAAGATTCATCTGTAGTAGTGGACCTGAAAAATTTCATTCTATGTGTAATATTACTGCAACAAGCACAATTTTTCTTTCCACAACGAAAAATGCCCCTTGGTGTATTATTGGTAACTACTCGGGTTTCTGTCTTATTTTTTAAACGACTGGGGGCTACAAAATTTTTAATATTAGGAGCCCTCCTAAAAGTAATCTTCGGATTATTAGGGAGAATTTTTTGCAGAAGTGGATCATTGAGTAAAATGTGCCAGTTCTTACAAAGAACTCTCCTGATTTCCTTGTTCTCTAGGCAATATTGGGTTATGAAATTAGTAGTGTATTTATTCTTATCTACTTCGGCTTCTTTTTTTCTTCCGTTAATCAAGGAGTTTTGAGACATATTAAGACATTTGTTATAGGCATTTGTTATTAATTTCTCAGGATAATTCTTCTTATTAAATCTGTTCATCAGGATTTTTGCTTGATCTTTATAATCCCCTATATTTGAACAATTTTTTCTAATCCTTCTATATTGATTATCAGGAATGTTCCTGAGCCACTTTCCATAGTGACCACTATTGAAAGGAATATAGCTGTTAGTATCAACGTTCTTGAAAAATGTTTTTGTTGCAATAATATTATCCTTGATAAAAATAGTCAAATCTAAGAAGTTAATTTCATTACTGTCAAATGTTGAGGAAAAAGACAAACCCCAATTATTCATATTAAGATCATGAATAAAATTATGAATATCATCATTGCTGTTATCCCATATAAAAAGGTCATCGATGAATCTTTTATATAGAATTATGTTGCTATACCATTTAGATTTAAAAATATGGACCTCCTCAAAAATACCCATGAAAATATTAGCATAGGTTGGTGCGACCTTAGAGCCCATCGCAGTCCCCAGCTGTTGATGATATAGATTACCCTCAAAAGTAAAAAAATTATTTTTTAAAATGAATTCCATGCCTTTTAAAATAAAGTTTTTTTGTGCCTTGTTCAGTCTCTTATCACTTATTAAAACTTTGTTAAAACAAGCCAACCCCAAAGTGTGTGAAATATTAGAATAAAGTGATGATACGTCCATACTTAAAAATATAAAATTCGGTTTCCATTCGATATCATGGAGATACTGTATTAAATCAGTTGAGTCCCTGATGAAACTTTTCAGTGATGGAATATGTGTAACCATGATTCTATCTATAAAGTGAGACAGGTTACTCGTAACTGAGTCTATACCCGATATGATGGGCCTCCCCGGTGGATTTTCTAAATTCTTGTGGATCTTAGGTAAATGATAAAAAAATTGTGTGCGGGTCCGTACAAATTTTAAAAATCTATATTCATTATTATTAAAAATGTTGTTTTCTTTTCCTTCCTGAATTAGTTTATCATAATTGATTTTAACACTAGGAATGGTTTCAAAAGAAGTTTTTTTATAGTACTTGGGATCAGATAAAATTCTATAAGCTTCATTACAATAGTCTGACCTATTCTGCACAATAAAGGTGGTGGTATTGTTGTGCAGAATAGGTCAGACTATTGTAATGAAGCTTATAGAATTTTATCTGATCCCAAGTACTATAAAAAAACTTCTTTTGAAACCATTCCTAGTGTTAAAATCAATTATGATAAACTAATTCAGGAAGGAAAAGAAAACAACATTTTTAATAATAATGAATATAGATTTTTAAAATTTGTACGGACCCGCACACAATTTTTTTATCATTTACCTAAGATCCACAAGAATTTAGAAAATCCACCGGGGAGGCCCATCATATCGGGTATAGACTCAGTTACGAGTAACCTGTCTCACTTTATAGATAGAATCATGGTTACACATATTCCATCACTGAAAAGTTTCATCAGGGACTCAACTGATTTAATACAGTATCTCCATGATATCGAATGGAAACCGAATTTTATATTTTTAAGTATGGACGTATCATCACTTTATTCTAATATTTCACACACTTTGGGGTTGGCTTGTTTTAACAAAGTTTTAATAAGTGATAAGAGACTGAACAAGGCACAAAAAAACTTTATTTTAAAAGGCATGGAATTCATTTTAAAAAATAATTTTTTTACTTTTGAGGGTAATCTATATCATCAACAGCTGGGGACTGCGATGGGCTCTAAGGTCGCACCAACCTATGCTAATATTTTCATGGGTATTTTTGAGGAGTTCCATATTTTTAAATCTAAATGGTATAGCAACATAATTCTATATAAAAGATTCATCGATGACCTTCTTTTTATATGGGATAACAGCAATGATGATATTCATAATTTTATTCATGATCTTAATATGAATAATTGGGGTTTGTCTTTTTCCTCAACATTTGACAGTAATGAAATTAACTTCTTAGATTTGACTATTTTTATCAAGGATAATATTATTGCAACAAAAACATTTTTCAAGAACGTTGATACTAACAGCTATATTCCTTTCAATAGTGGTCACTATGGAAAGTGGCTCAGGAACATTCCTGATAATCAATATAGAAGGATTAGAAAAAATTGTTCAAATATAGGGGATTATAAAGATCAAGCAAAAATCCTGATGAACAGATTTAATAAGAAGAATTATCCTGAGAAATTAATAACAAATGCCTATAACAAATGTCTTAATATGTCTCAAAACTCCTTGATTAACGGAAGAAAAAAAGAAGCCGAAGTAGATAAGAATAAATACACTACTAATTTCATAACCCAATATTGCCTAGAGAACAAGGAAATCAGGAGAGTTCTTTGTAAGAACTGGCACATTTTACTCAATGATCCACTTCTGCAAAAAATTCTCCCTAATAATCCGAAGATTACTTTTAGGAGGGCTCCTAATATTAAAAATTTTGTAGCCCCCAGTCGTTTAAAAAATAAGACAGAAACCCGAGTAGTTACCAATAATACACCAAGGGGCATTTTTCGTTGTGGAAAGAAAAATTGTGCTTGTTGCAGTAATATTACACATAGAATGAAATTTTTCAGGTCCACTACTACAGATGAATCTTTTCCTATCCGTGATTTCCTTAATTGCACTTCGGAATTTGTCATTTATCTAATTGAGTGTGACTGTGGGAGACAATATGTGGGTAGAACCACACAACCGCTACATCTTAGAATGAACTCCCATAGACACAATATTAAAAAGGGCTTTCTTTTGCATGGTCTATCTAGACATTTTTTATTAAAACATGATAAAAACCCTCAAGGATTAAAGATTAGTCCCATCGAGCAGATTCCCTTTAACCATCCTGATAGGATGGGACAACTTAACAGGAAAGAAATCTTCTGGATTTATAGGTTGAACACTCTGAAACCTAATGGGTTAAATGAAATTTCTGAAGTGTTTCTTTGATATTCTCTCTGTTATCCCTAATGTCCACTAATTTTTTAATCCATTTATTGTCTTCTGGAATCAGTTATATTTATGAGTTTTTATTATAAACTGTTATATGTTTTATATATTTTCATTGTATTTATTCATTATGTAATTGTTGATTTCATGTCTCTCCACACACTGTGATTTTGGTGTGTTTTCCTCTCCTTCACGTTTCACACACGTGGTCTCTTCCCCTTTTTTTCATTTGGGGTTGATGGGTTAATTTCCCCACATTTCCGTGACTTTATTTTCGTCTATTTGGGTTTTCCCCAATCTTTCTTCACATTGATTTTTTCATATGTTCATATTTTTCACAAATATGCAATAGTGAAATAATTTTTGTTGTTTTTGTATCTTTTCCCTAACATTATGTATATATATATTTTTTTTTTTTTCTAGCACATTTTTTTCACCCACACAGTGGGTTAATCTCACTCATACATACTATAATCCTTCGGCTAAACGGGTATATGCTTTTTAATTCTGTCTTCTTTTGAATAATTTCATCTTTTACACGTTTTTTTCATATTAATAATAATAATAATATTTTTATCTAATAATATTTTTATCCATTCATATATGCATATTGACTTAATTTTTATTTTTTACATATTGTGTTTTTCTTTTTTCTTTTTCCATGTAATGTTCATTGGTCTGGAAACTAAGGTGTTAATTTTTTCTATACCTTCCCTTGGTTTTTTGATCATTATTTTTCATTTTTTCGTTTCCTATAAATTTTTTTCTGTTTGTCTGGTTCATGTTATTAGAACCTCGTATCCCGAATAGACCTCTGAAATGAAATTAATAATGCGTTTTTCTGTTCTTAATTTTTTTCTTGCGTACAGATTTTCTTTTTTTCTTTATTAATTAATTCTTGTTCTAGGTGACTTCGTTATATAGTTTCTCATTTTTAATATATATACAATCTAAAATATATTTTTAATCCTTTTTAGTATTGCTTTTCGTTTTTTTCCCTTTTTTTCCCCTTCTGCGGTATGCGATCTTGGTTTCTTCTATTTGTGGTTTTTCTTTTTTTCCTTTTGTCTACCAGCTCATGCCACTGATTTCTCATGGAATGTGAAATAAAATAACTGGTGACACATTTTATTTTTATTTTTTATTTTTATTTTTATCTTTATTCATTTTTTCACATCAACTCCTTTAGCGTATTTTTAATCATATATATATATTTAGCATTTAATCACTTTTACAAACATTTATTTTGGAGACTCATTCCAATGGTTGGATTATAAGCTCTCTTTCAAATTCATGCACTCTCCTTGGTGTAGCGGTGTGTTCGCTGGACTTTGATTCTTTTTTTGCCATCACGTCGTGGGTTCATTTTTATTTTTTTCTCGTTTTTCTTCATTTTTTATCATCTTTTTCCTTTGTCTCTTTTTTTCTCTTCTTCTTTTATCTGTAAAATATAATAAAGATCGATTTTTAATTAGGGAATGTTTAACCTTTATGAACTCTTGACGCTTGAATCACTTTGATCTTTGACCTTTGCGGCGCTCCTCGTGTCTCTGAGGGCGCCAAATTTGAATCTTGTATGTATAAATGTGATGACAGCTCTCTGTAGTCATGTATCAACCCCTGATGAAGAAGCGTTATGCTTCGAAACGCGTAGGGATTAAAGGGTTAACTTATTTAACCTTGTGTGGTTATTGAATGTGTCTGGCAGCGCACTCAAAGTCCAAGAATTTATTCCTTATTGAACTATATATCAGGAGGCAGACTCAGAGGGTCTCAGGCCAAGTATGGATTTGGCGTGATTGTACAAAGTTGAGAAAGGGTACAGTATCACCGGATAACAGGTATATATAGCATAGTTTAAACATTAAAAACCTATGTCTATATATCAGGAGGCAGACTCAGAGGGTCTCAGGCCCAGTATGGATTTGACGTGATTGTAGAAAGTTGAGAAAGGGTACAGTATCACTGGATAGCAGGTATATATAGCATAGTTTAAACATTAAAAATCTGCGTGTATATTTCCGGAGTCCGACAAAGACACACACAGGCTCAGTATGGATTAGACAAGAATCTAAAAAGTAGAAAAAGGGTTATGTATTCGAAGCGTACACCAGTATACACTGTTGGGGTATTTTTCAATCTTCATATATATTTCAGTCTCAGTAAGACAGTCCAGACTCTCCACAAGAGGAAACGAGATGGATACAAGTACAGACGGAAAGTTGACTGATTGCAGAAATTTTAGAATTACTAATCACGGTAAAAACTCCAGGGAGAATGCTGACCCTCAATTACTTTGTCTGTGGAGACAGCGAAAACAGTTTTTGTGAAGAAATGTTTGCTGTACCGTGTAACCCATCACCGTTACTCATCTCCATCAAATTGTGATCAGAGACAGATGTAGACATTGTCCTCGCTGCCTATCATGATCTGTCAGGTAACTTTGGAGTGCAAAAGACACAAGCCACAGGCCGTAGGCGATTCTATTGGATTGGTATGAGAGGACACATTTAAAAATGTGGGCAGGAATGTCACACGTCTGTGAGTCGGAAAACCGTGAAAGCTGATGATAAACCACCATTGCATCTCATTGTGAGTCGACGTCCATAACAAATGGAAGCCATTGATCATCTGAAGATAGAGCCCAGCAGGACAGGGCATAGGTACGTCTTAACCATCATCTATCATTTCACCAAATTTGTATTGGCAGTCCCAGTGAAGTATTTAACAGGCCAGACTACACAGTGGTGGAGCAGGGAGAGGTAAGTATTGCAAGTGCTGGTGCCCTGAGCAAGCAGGGGGGAACCACTCATGGGCGGCGGTACTGGCACAGGGCCCCTCATAGTATGCCAGTGTGTCTGATGGCGGGTGTGCACTCCCACCGTCAGAGACACTTGATGCTACTATGTGGGACCTTGTGCCACTGCTGTTGCCAAAGAGTGTGCCCACCCACCTGTCCAGGGCAACGGCACTCTCACGGGTGCGTGTGGCAGGTGGTGACCCCGACCCTGTGGGGGAGGCAGCCCAGTTAGGGAGGTGGAAAAAATGGCATATGTTGATGTTGGATATTCAGCAGCTGCAAATGGAGTAATTGGAGAAGTCTGCGGAAGAGGAGGACAAAAGCAAGCCAATTTTCTGGCAACCTACGTGTCAGCAGGGGAGGGTGGGACAAAATCCTTTGAAACCCATGCATGGTTTATTTTAATGAAGGTTAGATCATCAACATTTTGGATCGACAGACGGGTCCTTTTTTCTGTCAGGATTGATCCAGCAGCACTGAAGACTCGTTCAGATAACACACTAGCAGCTGGGCAAGAGAGCTCCTGTAAGGCATATAGTGTCAATTCAGGCCAGGTGTCAAGGTTACTGGCCCAATAGTCAAAGGGGAATGACCGGTGAGGGAGAACATCGATATGGGATGAGAAGTAGTTTATTAACATAGTTGACAACTGCTGTCTCCTGTCACTTTCGATCGATGCAGTATTACCAGTCGTGTGAGCAGTACTGGAAAAATCAGTACACAACATGGTCATGAAACCCCTGTGCCCATTGCCACTTCAGCTGTGTGCACCAATAATGCCTCTTCCATGTTGCCCCCTACGGCGCGTTGGAAAAACATCACCGCCGCTGTGTGCTGGGAATGCCTCAAACAAACGGTTTACCAGAGTTGCTTGTTTGTTAGCCAATATTAGCTCTAGGTTCTCCTGTGGCATCATGTTTTGGAATTTGCCTTTATAGCGTGGATCCAGGATGCTGGCCAACCAGTGATTCATCCACTCAGTGCCGACTTTTATTCCCCATTGACTTGCATTGGGGTCGGGTTTCGGACGAAACTCCGACTTTTTTTTGCCCTAGTCGGACCAGTTTCATCTGAAACAAATTTTGTTTCATGAAACCCGATCCGACCAAAGTCGCTCAACTCTAGTCATCATCGTTAATCATTTTGGCAATGCGGGGGTCCCTTTTAGGATCTGCAAGGCATAATCAGACATGTGGGCCAATGTTCCAGGTGTCAATGATGCACTGCGAGTGCTGGGTGGGGGAGCACTTTCTGGCAAATCAACATCCCTCCAGTCACGCACAAACCCTGTACCTGACCTTGCCACGCCAACATTTTTTTCTTGCCCCCTGAGAAGCATCCTCCTCCCCAAAATAATCATCACCATCATCCTCCTCCTCTTCTTCCTCTACCTCGTCCACGAGACTTCCCTGTGCAGACAATGGCTGACTGTCATCAAGGATTCCCTCCTCCTCTTCCTCCTCGGCTGCAGATGCCTGCTCCTTAATGTGCGTCAAAGTTTGCATGAGCAGATGCATAAGTGGGATGCTCATGCTAATGATGTCATCGTCTGCGCTTACCAGCCATGTGCATTCCTCAAAACACTGAAGGACTTTACAGAGGTCTTTCAGCTTTGACCACTGCACACCAGACAACTCCATGTCTGCCTGCAAACTGCCTGCCCGTGTATCCTCCCACAAATGAATTACAGCCTGCCTCTGTTCGCACAGCCTCTGAATCATATGCAGGATGGATTTTCACCTTGTTGCAACGTCGATAATTAGGCGGTGCTTGGGAAGGTGGAGCAATCGCTGCAGCTTCTGCATACAACTGGAGTGTACGGGCGACCGGCGGATGTGCGAGCACAGTCTTCGCACCTTTTGGAGCAGGGGTGTTAACTCCTGATAATTATTGAGGAAGCACTGCACCACCAGGTTCAAGGTGTGAGCCAGGCAAGGTATGTGTCGGAGTTTTGAAAGGGCTATGGCTGCCACAAAATTCCGGCCGTTATCACTAACTACCTTGCCTGCCTCAAGATGTAGACTGCCCAGCCATGACTCAGTTTGTCGCTGCAAGTTGTCGGCCAGTACCTCGGCGGTGTGTCTGTTGTCGCCCAAACACATCATCTTCAACACAGCCTGCTGATGCTAACCACTAGCTGTTCGATAGTGGGACAACTCGTGTGCAACACTGGCAGCTGCGGATGGAGTGCTCGTGCAACTGCGCTCTGTGGACGAGCTTTCGCTTCTGGAGGAGGAGGGTCGAACGCCTACAGCCAACTGTTTCCTATACCGTGGGCTAGACAGCACTGTCCCATCGCCGCTGTCCCCTGTGGACCCTGCATCCACCACATTAACCCAGTGTGCAGTGATGGACACGTAATGGCCCTGGCCATGCCTTCTTGACCATGCATCTGTTGTGAGGTGCACCTTTTCACTCACTGATTGCTTGAGTGCATGGACAATGCGGTCTTTCACATGCACGTTGAGGGCTGGGATGGCTATTCGCGAAAAGAAGTGCCGACTGGGTAGGTCATAGCGTGGTACTGCGTAGGCCATGAGCTAGCGTAAAGCTTTGCTTTCAACCAACCGGTAGGGCATCATCTCTAACTAGATTAGTTTGGCAATGTGGGCGTTCAAAGCCAGTGTACGCGGATGAGAGGATGAGTACTTTCTTGTCCTGCTCAGAGTCTCTGGTAGGGTAAGCTGGACTTGAGAGCTGCATATGGTTGAACTAGCGGTGGACATGGCGGACTGAGAGAGGGTTGGTGATGGTGAGGGTGTTGGTGGTGTTGCTGATGGCCTAGATTCAGTCTTTCGTAGCAATAACATTGTGATTCCATGACTGCTTTGCCCTTGCGACGACACCTCGACATTTGCTGCTGGTGGTGTGCTAACCGGTGGGCTTACAGTCGGGGAGGCGATGTAGCGTTGCTGACTACCTTCATTCGGAGCAGGTGCACATGTGGTACGTGAGGTTTGGTAGTCCATCCACGCTTGCAAGTGCATGGTGGTTAAATGTCTAAGCATGCAACTGGTATTCAAATTTCTCAGATTTTTCCCTCGGCTAAAGGTCTTTGCACACTTCTTAGGCTAGTTTCACATTAGCGTTTAAACGACGTGCGCACGGCGCTGCTAAGCCACGCCCCCTGCCGGCTCCCTGCCCGCCCCTTCCTGTTATCGCCTCCTCCGAGCGCAGAGGGCTGCATGCGTTATGCGCACCCTATCTTTAGCATAGGGTGCGCAGGCCGTGCGCAACTATGAATATAGCGTGCGCTGCGCATTTTTGGAGGTGCACCGTGCGCGCCAAAATGCAACATGCTGCATTTCTGCACGCACGGCGCACCGTCAAAAGTGCGCAGCACGCTACTTTCACACTGGCAGCGCATGATCTGCGCACCCTATGCTAAAAATAGGGTGCGCCGATCGCATGCGTGCAAATGCGAAAGTAGGCGGTGATCCCGGATGGGGCGGGCAGGGAGCCGGCTCAGGGCGGGGCTTAACTACGCAGGGCGCAGCGTTGTTTTAACGCAAATGTGAAACCAGCCATACAGATAACTTTTGCCTGATCATTAGGATTTTGTTCAAAAAAGTGCCACACTGCACTCTTCCTACTATGGAAAACATTTTGAGACCTTGCGCACTGTGCTAATTTGACCGTCTGGCCAAGCTGTCCTGCAACTCTTTTGGTTTTTGTAACATGTTTTTGGACTGCTACGGTCATGCCAGATAACAGCTGTTGCTATGTCGTTGCCTGCTACGGATCCTCCTCCTCCTCTTCTGAGCTATTGGCAGCGGCACCCTCTTCCCCCAATGGATGCCAATCTTGGTCAACAACTGGGTCATCCATCACCTCCTCTTCAATTTCATGTGCACCTTCCTCTGTGTCACAGTGTAAGGTGGTATAGTATGCGGGAATGGGCACCTGAGTTTCATCAGGGTCTGATTCTGCCTCAGTACACTGCGAGGACAATGTAGTGCTCTGAGTGAATATACCAGCAGAAAAATCTAGCAGTGGCTGTGCATCAGTGCACTCCATGTCAGATTCATCTTGGACTGGGGAATTCACGATTTGACTTTCTAACCCAGGCATGGTATGTGAAAAGAGCTCCATGAAGTAATCGGTAGTGAGGCCTGCCACATCCTTCACTTTTGGTAGGGGTGAAGCACACAAGGAAAGGTGTTGTTCCTGACCAGGAGCCTCCACTGACGACTCAGTGCTTTTATTTTTTGAAACTTCAGAAGAGGAGGCGAGAGAGCTGGAGGCTGTGTCAGCAATGTAAGCCAAAACTTGTTTCTGAAGCTCCGGCTTTAAAAGTGGTTTACCTACTCCCAGAAAAGAGGGCCTTCAAGGCCTTGTGGATCCAGACGATGACGCAGGCTCAACACCTCCTGCCTTAGGTGCTATTGTGCTTTTGCCACTACCAACAGATGCAACACCACCACGACCACCATTGGGACCAGCTGGCAACTCCCGCCCACTTCCACGGCGTCTTCCACCATACTTCCTCATTTTTGTGAAAATGTACCCAAAATAACACCAGCTGTATGGTACTGTAAAACAAGGTAGAAGGTGTATCTACTATTGGTGAGAATTTGAATCTCACTATAGATTTGAGGACGCTGAACTATTGTCTCAGGCCCAGGAGAGATTACACCTCAATGTAACAGGCTGAAATTGGATGGTGTATGACAAGGTGGAGGGTGTCTATAGGACTGGTGAGAATTTGAATCTTACTATAGATTTGAGGACGCTGAACTATTGTCTCAGGCCAAGGAGAGATTAAACCTCAATGTAACAGGCTGAAATTGGATGGTGTATGACAAGGTGAAGGGTGTCTATAGGATTGGTGAGAATTTGAATCTCACTATAGATTTGAGGACGCAGAACTATTGTCTCAGGCCCAGGAGAGATTATACCTCAATGTAACAGGCTGTAATTGGATGGTGAATGACAAGGTGGAGGGTGTCTATAGGATTGGTGAGAATTTGAATCTCACTATAGATTTGAGAACGCTGAACTATTGTCTCAGGCCCAGGAGAGATTACACATCAATGTAACAGGCTGAAATTGGATGGTGTATGACAAGGTGGAGGGTGTCTATAGGATTGGTGAGAACTTGAATCTCACTATAGATTTGAGGATGCTGAACTATTGTCTCAGGCCAAGGAGAGATTACACCTCAATGTAACAGGCTGAAATTGGATGGTGTATGACAAGGTGGAGGGTGTCTATAGGATTGGTGAGAATTTCGATCTCACTAGAGATTTGAGGATGCTGACAATGATGCTCTCAGTCCAAGTATGGATGCAGGCAGCCTAATAAGCAGGACTGCTGCACACACAAAAGGGTGGAAAATTGAACGCTTGGTAACTGTGCAGAAAAGAGGAAGAAAAGTATTTTTGCTTTTAAAAAAGCAGTTTGCACAGCAGTGTGCAAACAGCAATGCAGCTATCAAGGAGCCTTATAAGGCAGCCTAATAACCAACAGAACTGATGCACAAAAATATAGCCTCCCCTGTCACTGCACACAAAGTGTTGTGTTGTAAGTGGAAATTGCTAACAGCAGAAGCAGTTTTTTTTTCTTCTTCCCTTCCTAACGCTCTCCCTACAGAATCAGCAGCAGCAGCTCTCCCTATGCTAAGATCGGCATAAGTAAGATGGCGGTCGGCGTTTACGATGCCCTTTTATAGCCCCTGTGATGCCACACAAAGCCAGCCAATCACTTGCATGCCCTTCTCAAAGATGGTGGTGACCGATGCCTATGTCATCGCATTGCCCACAGTGTGCGTCCTCCATCATTGGCTGAAAAAGGGCGCTGGAAGCATCTTTTGAAATGCGACTTTGGTGATCTGGTCGCCGACCTCGTGGCCGACCTCACGCTATGGTCAGTGAAAGTCGCCGACTTTTGAATATGACTGACCCGTTTCGCTCAACTCTAGACAAGAGTAATGAATCAAAAATCTATGAAAATGAACAAATGCGAGTCAAACATTGCTTTTCAACCATGCTTCCACAGAATTTAAAAAAAAAATAAAACTCATGAAATAGGCCTGGACAGAAATGATGGTACCCTTAACTTAATATTTTGTTGCACAAGCTTTTGAGGCAATCACTGCAATCAAACTATTCCTTTAACTGTCAGTGAGACTTTTGCACCTCTCGACCGATATTTTGGCCAACTCCTCAAGAGCAAACTGCTCCAGTTGTCTCGTGTTTGATGGTTGCCTTTTCCAGACAGCATGTTTCAACTCTTTCCAAAGATGCTCAATAGGATTTAGCATCAAGTAAATGGCCATAAGAAAACAATAAAAATGAATGGCACTTCAACTCAGATATTAAACACAAATCCTTTCTTATAATAGAGAAAGAAAAAAAGAAGATATCCATAAAATCATTATATTTATTTCTAATATTTACAACCACAACTTATATATAAATTAGCAGAATGCCTCAAAGCCAGGACAGGACAACTCATGCAAAAATCAGTTAGCTATAGTTAATTAATACGGTGCATAGATACTAGCTATATATATATATATATATATATATATATATATATATATATATATATATATATATACTGTGTGCAGTAAAGGAAATAATTATTTGATCCTTTGCTGATTTTGTACGTTTGCCCACTGACAAAGACATGACCAGTCTATAATTTTAAGGGTAGGATAATTTAACATTGAGCGATAGAATAGATAGAATATCGAAAATAAAATCCAGAAAATCATATTGTATAAATTATATATATGTATTTGCATTTTGCAGTGAGAAATAAGTATTTGATCCCTCTGGCAAACAAGACAATACTTGGTGGCAAAACCCTTGTTGGGAAGCACAGCAGTCAGACGTTTTTTGTAGATGATGATGAGGCTTCAGGAGAAATTTTGGTCCACTCTTCTTTGCAGATCACCTCTAAATCATTAAGATTTTGAGACTGTCGCTTGGCAACTCTAAGCTTCAACTCCCTCCATAAGTTTTCTATGGGATTAAGATCTGGAGATTGGCTAGGCCACTCCATGACCTTAATGTGCTTCTTTTTTAGCCACTCCTTTGTTGCCTTGGCTGTATGATTTAGGTCATTGTCTTGCTGGAAAACCTAGCCACAACCCATTTTTAATGTCCTGGCGGAAGGAAGGAAGTTGTCACTCAGGGTTTTATGGTACATGGCTCCATTAATTCTCCCTTTGATATGGTGAAATAGTCCTGTGCCACCTCCATGCTTGACAGTGGGGATGGTGTTCTTTGGGTCATAGGCAGCATTTCTCGTCCTCCAAATACGGCGAGTTGATTTAATGCCAAAGAGCTCAATTTTTGTCTCATCTGACCACAGCACCTTCTCCCAATCACTCACAGAATCATCCAGGTGTTCATTGGCAAACTTCAGACGGGCCTGCACATGTGCCTTCTTGAGCAAGGGAACCTTGTGGCCACAGCAGGATTCTTAACCTTTACAGCATAATGTGTTACCAATGGTTTTCATGGCGACTGTTGTCCTAGCTGCTTTGAGATCATTAACAAGTTCCCCCCATGGCTGATCTCTCAACTTCCTCATGATCAAGGTAGCCCAAGAGGTGAGATTTTGCATAGTGCCCCAGATCGATGTTGATTGACAGTCATTTTGTATTTCTTCCATTTTCTTATTATTGCACCAGCAGTTGTCTCCTTCTCACCCAGCGCATGTATGGTTTTGTAGCCCATTCCAGCTTTGTGCAGGTCTATGATCTTGTCCCTTACATCCTTAGAAAGGTCTTTGGCCTTGCCCATGTTGTAGAGATTAGAGTCTGACTGATTAGTTGAGTCTGTGGAAAGGAGTCTTTTATAAAGATGACTATGTAAGATAGCTGCCTTTAATGCAGGTAACGAATTGATTAGGAGCATCTAACTGGTCTATAGGAGCCAGAACTCTTATTGGTTGGTAGGAGATCAAATACTTATTTCTCACTGCATAATGCAAATAAATTTATATAATTTATACAATGTGATTTTCTGGATTTTATTTTTGATATTCTATCTCTCAATGTTAAAATTAACCTACCCTTAAAATTATAGACTGTTCATGTCTTTGTAAGTGGGCAAACTTACAAAATCAGCAAGGGATCAAATAATTATTTCCTTCAAAATATATACAGTATATAGGTAAAAATATCAGTAAGGAATATCAAGGATCCAAAACTACAGCCAATGTAGGTGATAAACAGTTTCACTTGACAGCAGTTAGAACAAGGACACAATCCAGAGACTCTAGCAGTGAAGGCCAAATCTTGGTATAGGAGTGAGAGGGTGAGGACCTGCTAAACAAAACTGTACATTATTACTATTTTTTTTGCATATCTTATTTGTCCACTCTTGTTTGTGGCTGAAAAAAAAACATCAAAACCAAAAATACAAATAAAATGCATTATATGAATAGAAGGTTGGTCATTGGATTATTTCTTTGAATATTTAGGCTATGTGCCCACGTATGCAGAAAAAAACCGCACTTCTTCCCAGGAAAAATGTGCAGGGTTTTTTTTGCGTCTTTTTCCGCGTTTTTGCACTTTTTTGCGTTTTTCCCACGATTTTCGCGTGCGAAATTCAAGCACTTTCCAAGCGATTTGAAGCATCGCTTGAATTGTGATTGACAGAGTGTTTGACAAGTGTGACCAACTTTTTACTATTGAGGCTGCCTATGCAGCATCAATAGTAAAAGATAGAATGTTAAAAATAAATAAAAAATCGTGATATTCTCACCTTCCGACGTCCTGCGCAGCCTTCAGCTATACTCCCGTTCCCAGCAATGCCTTGCGAGACCTTTGATGTTGTAAAGTCTCGCGATACTGTAGCGGTCTCGCGAGATTGTATGTCATCACAGGTCTTTGCCGCAAGACATTACTGGGAATGGGAGCTTCGCTGAGGCCTGGTAAGGTTGCGCTGGATGACGGAAGGTGAATATAACCCGATTTTTTATTTTTTATTCTTTTTTTACAGGGATATGGTACCCATGGCCTGGAGGACAGTCTCCTCTCCTCCACACCGTGGGTACCATCCGCACATGAGCCGCTCTCTTTATGCATGGTGGGCATAGCCACATGCAGGAAGTAAGCGGATCTCATCGATTCCTATGGGTGAGGAATCGCGGCAATTATTTTCGGAATTGTGGCGATTCCGCAAAAAGAATGAGCATGCTGCATTGTTCTCCGTGATGCGATTCCACCACGGAAAAAATCGCAGCATTAGCACAGCATGTGCGGAATGCCATAGGAATGCATGGAGTGCGTTCTGTATGTGTTTTTTAAGTGTTTTCATGGCGAAAATCGCACAAAAACGCTTACAAATCGCAACATGTGCACACAGCCAGAATGTATTGCTGCATGACATAACTGAACAGAAATCGGTACTCGATGCAATGTGTTGAAGTAACAGTTGAATAATTTAGAAAGGAAATTCAAGCACAAAATCTAATTTATTCAGTTAACAAGTTATAAAATCACACAGATGGAGCCTCATATGTCACTAAACAGAATGTTAATTAAACTGAACAAAGCATTAAATAACATGAACTTCGCTCAAGGAAGGCAAAAGTCACCCTAGACTCACTGTTAATAGGGAGGATGAGTCAGAAAATGAAGAAAACAGACTTCTATTGTCACTATCTATTTGTGATTTTACAATTCCATTAGAAACACATTCATCAAATATTCATTAAATATTTCTTTCTTACAATAACCGGTCAGAAATAGTGTCTAGGTTCTAGCTGAAAGTTATTATATTATTTGAAGAATTCCAATTAATTTAGTTAAGACATTTTGAAAACACAATCTTATCTTCCACTATCTTTTATCTAGATCATATTGTCTGTTTTGATAGTACTCATCTGATAAAAACATTTTCATGTGTTGGATTTGGCGGTTTCCAATTAAAATTATCTTTATTCTTGAAAATGAAACCAAGCACTAATTAACAGATATTTTTAGTTTTCAGCTTTTAAAGCTTTTGTTTTTAAAGCATATAAACGTCCTCCATCATGTCTGTAATATATGCTGCCTCGTGAATAACGGGTATATTAAAACTGTTGCACAATTCAATTTCAGATAAAAATGATTATGTTTTATTGTGGGTTTTTAATACAAGCATATGTTTTTGGAAAACAAATAATGTGTCATTAAATATGTTATCTTTAAAGTGGAAAAAAAATAATTAAGAAGACTCTTGATGGAGACAATATTGATGCAGCATGATGCCCCTCCTCATTATAAGACCAGTATGGTCAGGCAAGAACATGTTTTTTATTTGGACCACAACATTTGACTGATGTCTGTTGGTTGTTAGTGGTGCAGTATAGTAAATTAGACAGCATTTTAGAGGTTATAGGTGAGATTTGTTATAAGAAGTCAAATGGATCTACTATTATGGCAAAAATGATAGGTTACTAAAGATGAATTTACTATATACAATTCACAGATACTAATAGATTCTTTCTCTGTTTAGCACATGTTCAGAAGTAACAGCATCATCATGGAAGATGTTATACAGGTACATTAAGCAGTGTGTCTGGGAATCCACCTCGGCGATAAGCTGAATCACTTACAAACTTCAGCATGATCTGTCTGTCTGCTTGTTTTCTTACTCCTCCTCATCCCTCTCCATATCATAGAGTATAATACCAGGGGCATAACTATAGCATAGTATGTATGTAACCCCCCTTCTCATGTACAGCACCATGGAATTAATGGCGCTATATAAATAAATAATAATAAATAAATAGATGCAGGGGTTGCAATTGCATCTAGGCCAATGAGACTATACAACCAGAAAAGGGCCATTTATCTTATACAAAAAGACTATTATTACTATCATTAATAATAATAATAATAATAATAATAATAATAATAATAATCTGAGAAAGTTGAGGGCCCTTTCGGAGATTTTGTATTTGGGTCCACAGGCTAGATTCTGACTGCACACTCTGCAAAAAATTGGCTGTGTGTATTCTGCATCCCACATCTGTGGGAGTACTATGCTAAAAGCTGCTGTGTGTACTCTTACAGCCATATCTGTGGGAGTATTGTGCCAAAAATCCTCTGTGGGTACTCTGCAACCAATATCTGTGGGAGTACTGTGCCAAAAACCGCTGTATGTACTCTGCAACCCCACCTGAGAGTACTGTGATTTTAATCCACTGTGTGTCCTCTCCACCCCCCACCTGTGGGAGTACTGTGCCTTTAAATTACGGACATGCGCAGACTGGTCTCGGGAAGTCATTTCCAGTTTTCCAGATACCTCCACTGTCTATGGGATAACACACTGAACAGGCAGATAGAGGAGACAGGAGATATCACAGGTCAGCACAGTGTTTATGACTTGCACCAATTACCTTCTTGGGACCGGAGAGTGACTTTAATGAAGCGAGGGATATTTAAAATGGTTCCATGGATATGAGAGCATACCACATCAGACATCAACATGACCTGACATCTTTATCACAGGCCGCTTTCACACTTTAGGCTTTCGGGATCCGGCATGGGGCGGCGAAAAACCGGACTGCCGGATCCGGCCGCATACGCAGACACCAGATCCTTCTTTCTGCCGGATATATTCCTGGCAGTGGTTTCCGGGCATGTGCAGTGCGAAAAACTGGTCCGGCGTTGGGAAAAAACGTTGCATGCAACGTTTTTTTCCAGACGCCGGACCGGCTATTTTCTCCGGATCCGGAAAAAAACGGACGTGCCGCATTGCTTTCCGGCGCAATGCGGCAGCAATGAAACAGCACGGGGAAAAAGCCGGATCTGGTCGTAACAGGCGCCGGATCCGGCAGTCCGGTTTTTTGCTGCACCATGCTGGATACCGAAAGCCTGAAGTGTGAAAGTGGCCTAAGCCTCCTGATGAGCCAAAGGGTGAAACGCATAGAGGCAGTATAATCTACCCTTACCAGCAACCTACAGTCTAGATGAATACTTCCTTGCCGGGTTTCTTTGTTCATATTGTTATCCTATTTATCTATCTATGCCTTCTGGGATTTGCTTAAATACCTATTTGCTAAATATCTACAGTATTTTTGATATACTCTGACCAACACTTTAATACACCAGTCTAGGTGTGGTTGGTGGTGGGGTGTTGCATACAGATAATCTTAAGTGGCCCATTTGTTGACAATAGGATATGCCTCTTTCACAGCCATTGATTTAAGATCTTATAGCTCTCCATGCAACGTAGTGCTGTGAGGGCTGTCTAAGGACAACAAGGGACAGCCTTCGTTGAATGGGGGCGCCACGTCACCTTCGATATAGGGTACCAACCTCCGCAGCCAGGCAGGAGTCAGTCACTAGGCATAGGGTAATGCAGACCAATCAACTAGACTTAATCTTATTTGAACTATCCAGACTCTTCCCCATCTCAGTGTGCCCTGTGGGTCACTGTGGGCAGGTATTTTCCCAACGTTTGGGAATGGTGTGTCAGACCATTTAAATAAGTGGGTTACCACTCATTAATCATTAATTTTTGGTTTGGTGATTATTAGTGTTGAGCATTCCGATACCGCAAGTATCGGGTATCGGCCGATACTTGCTGTATCGGAATTCCGATACCGACTTCCGATATTTTTTCAATATCGGAATTCGGCATCGGAATCGGAAGTTCAGTTGATTGACAGCCTGACGTCATCATGATGCGCGGTGTGTGCGCATCATGATGCGCCGTCATTTCGGGCCTGCCGGGGGGCTGTGCCGGCCTGCCGGTGGTCTGTGCACCCTGTGGGGGTCTGTACCGGCCTGCCGGGGGGCTGTGCCGGCCTGCCGGTGGTCTGTGCACCCTGTGGGGGTCTGTACCGGCCTGCCGGGGGGCTGTGCCGGCCTGCCGGTGGTCTGTGCACCCTGTGGGGGTCTGTACCGGCCTGCCGGGGGGCTGTGCCGGCCTGCCGGGGGGCTGTGCTGATGTCCGGGGGTCTGTGCAAGCATCGTCCGATGGGACTACAAGTCCCATCTGGCGATGCCTGCTACCATGACAGTGATTGACACATTAGCCAATGATGGGACAGTAGTAGTCCCATCATCCGGCTAATGTGTTAAATGTTAAAAAAAAAAAAAATAAAAAAATACTACATACATACTACATGCATGCTACATACATACTACATGCTACATACATACTACATATATACTACATACATGCTACATACATGCTGCATGCTACATACATACTACATACATACTACATGCATGCTACATGCATGCTACATGCTGCATACATACCACATACATACTACATACATACTACATACTACATATATACTACATGCATGCTACATACATACTACATGCTACATACATACCACATACATACTACATACATGCTACATGCTACATACATACTACATATATACTACATACATACTACATACATACATGCATGCTACATACATACTACATACATACTACATGCATGCTACATACATACTACATGCATGCTACATACATACTACATGCTACATACATACCACATACATACTACATACATACATACTACATGCTACATACATACTACATATATACTACATGCATGCTACATACATACTACATGCTACATACATACCACATACATACTACATACATGCTACATACATACTACATATATACTACATGCATGCTACATACATACTACATATATACTACATGCATGCTACATACATACTGCATGCTACATGCATGCTACATACATACTACATACATGCTACATGCTACATACATACCACATATATACTACATACATACAATACATTCATACAATACATACATAGACATACAGTACATATAACATAGAGTAACATACTTACCAATACTTGTCACATTGTTCCCCGAAGCCATTGTCTTTTCCGGAATAAATATTAACATAACAAACCACAAAAATACTCACCCACGATCCGAAGCAGTCCACGAGTGTGTCCCACGACGATCTTGGGTAGAGAACTGCAGCATCAGATGATGCTGCCGTTCTCTACGGGCTGCAGGAATCCAATGACGGAAGGTAGGTATCCTTCCGCACTGTATTCCTCCGGCACTTAATTTCCCACACAGCAATGGCATAAAGTGAGACTAGGGACTTTTTTTTTTTTTAAGTGGCGGAGGAATACAGTGCGGAAGGATACCTACCTTCCGTCATTGGATTCCTGCAGCCCGTAGAGAACGGCAGCATCAGCTGATGCTGCAGTTCTCTACCCAAGATCGTCGTGGGACACACTCGTGGACTGCTTTGGATCGTGGGTGAGTATTTTTGTGGTTTGTTATGTTAATATTTATTCAGGAAAAGACAATGGCTTCGGGGAACAATGTGACAAGTATTGGTAAGTATGTTACTCTATGTTATATGTACTGTATGTCTATGTATGTATTGTATGAATGTATTGTATGTATGTAGTATATATGTGGTATGTATGTAGCATGTAGTATGTATGTAGTATGTATGTAGCATGCATGTAGCATGCAGTATGTATGTAGCATGCATGTAGTATATATGTAGTATGTATGTAGCATGCATGTAGTATATATGTATGAATGTATGTAGCATGTAGTATGTATGTAGTATGTATGTGGTATGTATGTAGCATGTAGTATGTATGTGGTATGTATGTAGCATGCATGTAGTATGTACTGTATGTAGTATATATGTAGTATGTATGAAGCATGTAGTATGTATGTAGCATGCATGTAGTATATATGTAGTATATATGTAGCATGTAGCATGTATGTAGTATGTATGTGGTATGTATGTAGCATGTAGTATGTATGTAGCATGCATGTAGTATATATGTAGTATGTATGTAGTATGTATGTAGCATGCATGTAGTATATATGTAGTATGTATGTAGCATGTAGTATGTATGTAGCATGCATGTAGTATATATGTAGTATGTATGTAGCATGTAGTATGTATGTAGCATGCATGTAGTATATATGTAGTATGTAGCATGTAGTATGTATGTAGCATGCATGTAGTATGTATGTGGTATGTATGTAGCATGTACTATGTATGTAGCATGCATGTAGTATGTATGTGGTATGTATGTAGCATGTACTATGTATGTAGCATGCATGTAGTATGTATGTGGTATGTATGTAGCATGTACTATGTATGTAGCATGCATGTAGTATATATGTGTTATGTATGTAGCATGTAGCATGCATGTAGTATGTATGTAGTATGTATGTAGTATATATGTGGTATGTATGTAGCATGTAGTATGTATGTAGCATGCAGTATGTATGTAGCATGCATGTAGTATATATGTAGTATGTATGTAGCATGCATGTAGTATATATGTAGTATGTATGTAGTATATATGTAGTATGTATGTTGCATGTAGTATTTATGTAGTATGAATGTAGCATGTATGTAGTATGTAGTATGAATGTAGCATGTATGTAGTATGTAGTATGAATGTAGCATGTATGTAGTATGCATGTTGTATGTATGTAGCATGTAATTTTTTTTTTTTTTTTTTTTACATTCAACACATTAGCCGGATGATGGGACTACTACTGTCCCATCATTGGCTAATGTGTCAATCACTGTCATGGTAGCAGGCATCGCCCGATGGGACTTGTAGTCCCATCGGACGATGCCTGCACAGACCCCCGAAGCCTGCACAGACCACCGGCAGGCCGGCACAGCCCCCCGGCAGGCCGGCACAGCCCCCCGGCAGACCGGCACAGCCCCCCGGAGCCTGCACAGCCCCCCGGCAGGCCGGCACAGCCCCCCGGCAGGCCGGCACAGCCCCCCGGAGCCTGCACAGCCCCCCGGCAGGCCGGCACAGACCACCGGAGCCTGCACAGACCCCCTGGCAGGCCGGCACAGCCCCCCGAAAGGCCCGTACAGACCCCAGAGAGGCTGTACAAGGGCAGGAAAGGGTTTTTCTTATTCCGATACCGGAAGTCCCATAGACTTGAATGGGACTTCCGGTATCGGAATCGGCGATACCGATACTTTTTTTAAAGATCGGCCGATACCATCCGATACGATACTTTGAAGTATCGGACGGTATCGCTCAACTCTAGTGATTATTAACATAAAGACAAAAATTCCATGAGTATGACTGAGATGTTGCAGTATAATTTGGGTTTCTAATATTTAATGCATGTTTCTTTAATTTCCTGCCTTTTTTCTAATATCGAGTGGAATAGGGATATCAGGGACAATCGCCGAGGTATATAAATAGGATGCAAACTTCCAATGATAGGCAGGAAGACAGAACAGGTCTTTCACTAGGGTGCTGGTAGCATGTCTTTTTCTATCTTAATAAGTATTAGTGTATATGTGTTGTGCCTGTTTGGGATTTTATCCCCTTTATTTTACTAAGTGATTAATAAAATATATTTTTAGAGGTTCAGCTGTTTTGGATTAGACCTCAGGTTTCAAATACATTTTCATAATGGTTATTGAGGTCCTAGACTTCACATGAAGCGGAGGACATCCTAGTGACATGCTCAGTTCAGAGGAAAAGGAGGTTGCAATAGCAGGAGGTACAGTGAGCAGTCCCTAGCCAGTACGTCGGCTGCTACTGCCCACCATGCTGCTGAAATCAGCACACCAAAGACAGCTTAAAAGAGCAACCTGGAGTGGCATTTCTTCATAGAATCATAGAATCGTAGAGTTGGAAGGGACCTCCTGGGCCATCTGGTCCAACCCCCTGCTCAAAGCAGGATTCGCTAAATCATCCCAGTCAGATGTCTGTCCAGCCTCTGTTTGAAGACTTCCATTGAAGGAGAACTCACCACTTCTCGTGGCAGCCTGTTCCACTCATTGATCACTCTAACTGTCAAAAAGTTTTTTCTAATATCTAATCTGTGTCTCCTCCCATTCAGTTTCATCCCATTGCTTCTAGTCTTTCCTTGTGCAAATGAGAATAAAGTTGATCCTTCTACAATGTGACAGCCCTTTAGATATTTGTAGACAGCTATTAAGTCTCCTCTCAGTCTTCTCTTTTGCAAACTAAACATTCCCAAATCCTGCAACCTTTCCTCATAAGACAGGGTTTGAAGACCGGTCACCATTCTGGTCGCTCTTTTCTGAACTTGCTCCAGTTTGTTGATGTCTTTTTTAAAATGTGGTGCCCAAAACTGGACACAATATTCCAGATGAGGTCTGACCAAAGAGGAGTAGAGGGAAATAATGACTTCACGTGATCTAGACTGTATGCTTCTGTTAATACATCCTAGAATTGCATTTGCCTTTTTTGCTGCTGCATCACACTGTTGACTCATATTCAGTCTGTGATCTATTAGTATACCCAAGTCTTTTTCACATGTGCTGTCACTTAGCCCTATTCCTCCCATTCTATATATGCTTTTTTCATTTTTATTGCCCAGATGTAGTACTTTGCATTTCTCCCTGTTAAAAATGATTCTGTTAGTTGCTGCCCACTTCTCCAGTTTATTTAAATCGTTTTGAATCCTCTCTCTCTTCTCTAGTATTAGCTATCCCTCCTAGCTTTGTGTCATCAGCAAATTTAATCAGTTTACCCTCAATTCCTTCATCTAAATCGTTGATAAAGATGTTGAACAATACAGGGCCCAGGACAGAGCCCTGTGGTACCCCACTTGAGACATTCTTCCAACTTGATGTGCAGCCATTTACGACCACTCTTTGGGTCCGATCACTAAGCCAGTTATGAATCCACCTAACAGTTGCCTTGTCCATTCCATACTTAGTCATTTTTTCAATAAGGATTGTATGAGAGACTTTGTCAAATGCTTTGCTGAAGTCAAGATATACTATATCTACAGCATTTCCTTGATCCACCCAATCAGTGATACCATCATAGAAGGAAATTAAGTTAGTCTGACATGACTTATTAGTTACAAACCCATGCTGACTCTGTTTAATCACTTCATTCTTATCCAGGTATTGACATACATGTTGTTTAATAATTTGTTCAAAGATCTTTCCTGGTATAGAAGTCAGACTCACCGGCCTATAGTTGCCTGGGTCCACCTTCTTCCCCTTTTTGAAGATAGGAACAACATTTGCTCTTCTCCAGTCTTCTGGCACTTCTCCTGTCCTCCAAGAATTTTCAAAGATTATGGAGAGGGGTTCAAAAATTTCTTCTGCTATCTCCTTCAGTATTCTGGGGTGTAATTCATCTGGACCTGGAGACTTGAATTCATTAAGGTTAGATAAGTGTTTCCTCACTATCTTTCTGTTTATAGATATCCTGGATTCTTCTATTCCCTTAATAGGACAGTGAATAACAGTTGATGTTACATTTCCTTTCTGAGAGAAAACAGAAGCAAAATAGGAATTTAAAAGTTCAGCCTTCTCAACATCCTGTCTGACACCATCCAGTGTGCTGCTGACAAGTGACAGGTGGTTTGCATGCTGTGCTGTCAGACCCTGACGTGAGGCATAAATGTTATGAACCTGAGCACCACGTGTATGATGAGGCATCTGAATTTCAAGCATGAGAGGCAGTGGAGTACACACCTTAAAAAGCATGAAAGATCTGAACCTCCTCCTGCTCTCTTCTGCTGTGATATCAGCCTTTTTCTCCCCCTCAAGGTTAACAGGGCCTCCTGCCACCTTGCAAAGAGAGGATATGACAGCATCATCAAAACTACCACCACCACCTCCAGTGTCACCAAATATCTTCACAACATGTTATGGAAACCCTCAAGAGAAAGAGGAGATATCAGCAGATGCAAGGCAGATGCGGAGGATGAATTTGCCAATGCAGCTGGGGTACCACCAGCACCTTGAAAGGCAGGATTAGCATGGCTGAAATGTGGCAAAACTTTGTGAGCATGCCACAACATACAGCACCACCATGTAATAGGGTCCCTATAACCAGGAACATTAGAACAACATAGTAGAATAGTACGTGTCTACACATCTCTATGTACTGTGAGGGAGTGACCCCTGTTACAACTAGGGGGCACTGTATGTGCTCCTCAGGATACGCATGGAGGCGTAACTGTGATGGTGAGACAGTAACCGGCATCATTGTAAATGGCCAGTATGTCTTGCACAGGAGGTTCTCTGTGCTGTAAGTCCAAAATGTTGTAGTTCCACACGTGTTTACTTATAAGGGTGCTTACAGGGTTAGTCGGAGAGCTGGGTAGGACTGGCTAACCACACATACACCTCCCACCTATGGGGTTGGTTACAGCTACATAATGTGTCACTTGGTCTGTGTTCTAAGGTCCTGCAAGACAGGACAGGCCTGTGTGTTGGAAAGTCCAAGAAGTGGACTTCCTGAAGAGCACATGGAGAGGCCGTGTACTGTATGTGCAGAATCTGTGATGGCACTGCATTGGGGAAGCTACCATCCTTCTGAGGGTCTGGACTGTTGGGAGTGCCCTAGTCACAAAGATGGTGATCCCAGTAAGACAGCTTCCCCAGGAGAGAGGACAGGAGTCAGCGTGTGGAGCAGGAGCACCAGGAAGGTAACTCCAGAAAACATGGTTATAATAACGGCAGAGAAGTATCTGCAATTAGAACAGACTATTATGTTCCATTGATATATGTAATGGACTGTTCGTGGTGCGGTTTATGCTCTGGAAATAAACTGGATAGACTGTGTGAGAAAACCGGTCCTGTGTGTTTTAATCACGTTACCAAGTGAGTGTCCCCCAACACATGCAGAAAGCGCTGTCTTAACATATGGGGGAGAATGCGGGCAATGGTTGAGGAGCCATGAAAAATTTTTCAAGTCAGCTTCTGTGGATCGACGGGTCCACGAAAATTACAAGCTTCTGGCCATAACTCGGCGGGGTTACAAAGATTTGCTGTGGATCGAAGTCTGCGGTGCGGAGCCATGTAGAGCATTGTGGTGTCTTGAGGAGAGGAGCTGCAGTTGTAGCAAGAGGTTCTGCAGCAGCAAGAGCTGCAGTATCAGTAGCAGCAGCAAGAGACGCTACAGTGGAAGCTATCAGAGCTTCAGAGGTGTCATAAGAGGACAGTGTGGACCAGGTCATACAAATTCTTAAAGGGCCAGTACAAGCCCAAAGAGACATAAGTGTGCTGTGAAAACTGGAGCCAGAGAGTGCCATGGGAGAGTGCACGGAGTGTACCCAAGAGAGGGGTGGTGTCCCAAAAGGGGCGATGACCCAAACAGGGATGGTTGCCCAAAAGGGGGCATTGACCCAAGCAGGGATGGTTGCCCAAAAAGGGGAGGTGTCCCAAAAGGGGGCGGTAACCCAAACAGAGATGGTTGCCCAAAAAGGGGTGGAACCCCAAAAGGGAGCAGTTAGCCAAAAGAAGGTGTGGTCCCAAAAGGGTGCGGTAACCCAAATTGGGGTGGTGGCAAAAAAAGAGGCGGCGGCGAATGCGCTATTGGACTGTAGCCGGGGGCAGTGAACTTCTGCTATGCAGGTCCATGTTATACTGTGGATAGCCCAGTCAGTGAACTGACATGACAGTGGCCCTTCTGGCTGTATGGAGAATGGATGTTGGGACTGGTAGACCCGGGGAGTGGAATGTCTTTGCTGATTACCCCTCCTGAACATTCTGTGTCACCTTGGATGGGGCTGAGAGTGAATGGCTCCGGAGGGGACGTTAACGGACCTTTGATTGCCTACCTCTACATTGACGCGGCTGAGGTGTCCATGTATCACGAAGTGGGGGTAGACCTGGACTTACTGTATGCTATGGTAATAGTTCGGGACCTGGAAGCCCTGTCAGACTGGTGGATAAAGGGAAAAGTGTCAGTAGAAGTAATGTGTATAGGTGGTAAGAATATGGAGAATGCGCCCCCTAGAGGTGACAGAACTAAGTTCGGCATGACCAAGGATAATGGTGGACGGGCCCAACTTAGTGACATGATGGTGGCAGCCATACCAGAAGGTTTGACAGTTAGAAATGGGCACTGCAGGTGATGCTGACTCCCATTCAGATGGTGACACAAGCGGAAAAGAGTGCAGTAAGGCTGACTTGGGTACAAATAGCAAGTCTTCCTTCCGTCGCCGGAGACAGGGCGCCAAGAGGCTGAACAAATTGCTCTCTCTGAGAAGATAGATAAAGAGGAGACAGGGACAGGTGCCAACAAGGTTAATGTCCTTGAAAAAGAGGTCACTTTACCACTGACAAAACCCAGTACTGAGTTAGTTGAGGAAGAGGGAAACATAAAACTGACCTGGAGTGATGGTAGGGTTCCAAAATCTAAAATCGCAGTTGGAGAACAAATCCAAGACAAAATAGAAAGCCTGCATGAGAAGCTTTTACAATTCGACCACTGTCACCCGACAACTAGAGGATCAAATCGACAAGCTGACAAAGGAAATGTGCACATGGAAAGAGCGAGCTAACAGTTTCCGCCAGGTAGAATCGCACGTCCAAATTTTAGAGAAAGAACGCGATGAGGTCTGACAGCAGCTGATGAATGAGAGGTTGAAGGTGTCGAGTATGGAAGCCGCCAATTCCACACAGCTGGATCAGGTGCATCACCTGGAGTCCAAGCTCTCGGCAGTGAAGGCTCAGCTCGGAGAGAAGGAAGCGCAGGAGTTCCAGGACCTCATCAAAGAGTTGTCTCGTGAGAAGAAAAAGGTAACAGATTTTCAGGCCGAATTAAAGCATCTGAAAGACCAGAAATCTGAGGGAAACACGGCTTTGGAGTCTTGGAATAAGAACAGTGATTCTTTAGAGATGCTTAAAGGGACAATAAAAGAGCATGTCAAACAAGAAAAGGCCCTGAGACAAGTGGCTGAGCACAGAGTGGATGAGCTGGATAAGGAAGTCTCTGATCTGAGAGGTCACCTGTTAACGTGTCAAAGCAAGAACAAGGCCATATTGGAAGATATTGATGTGCTCACAGAAGCATTAGGAGGTCTTCGGCAAGAGAAAAAGTTGATGGTCGCAGACTTACAGCGGCCGTGCCAGAGTGGTAACAAGGCGGAGCTGCAAATGCTCATGTTGGCAAGTGGTCTTGAAGAGTGTAAATTTGAGGAAAAGTTTGTGCTAAGAGCGGAACAAGACAATCACTCGGTCATGGCAGATTGTCTTGATGGAAAGGTCCATGGCAAAGCGGAAGCCGTCTGTCCATAAAGAGAATGAGACTTCGCTCTTCAAGTGCATGATAGAGGTACCCAAAGACATGCAAGAAGCATTTACCAGTGAGTATGTGCATGAGGCCTTTAAAAAGGCAGTAGAAGCATGTAGTGTGCACTGGGCGCCTGAGACTCAGCAGTTGGTCATACTGTCATCTAGGGAAGTCACAGTGAAGTGGGTGGCTATCCTAAGGGATATGCACATACAATGCCTTTGCATGAAACAGATGATCCTGATGAGGAATAAGGAAGCCGCTCGACGGTTAGAGCATGTGAGGGGAGCTCAAAGTCGGCTAGGCTTTGTGGAAGATATCGTTCAAGTGCCCAAAAATTTGGTGAGGGAAGTCATTGGGAGCAGGGCCGGCCCGAACGTATAGGTGAACTAGGCGGCCACCTAGGGCGCCGACCCAAAGGGGGCGCCAGAGAAAAAATAGAAAAAATTATAAAAAAATCTTTTCAAAAGGCAAAAAGTTTTATGGATGGAAAGAAAAGTGTACATATTTAAGGGCAAATATGACGCTAGAGAGGTTGGTTGGGTTGGCAACAATTTCGATAGAATCTGAAGTTGCTAAACAAATTAATCTCGGTGACTTAGTGTCATCCTTTCAAAAAAAAAAAGGCAAGGAAACAAAAATTTTTATTACCTATGGTCGTTTTTGTTTTGTGTTATTGATTACTTTGTATATATTTGTCCTATACAACTTCTCAGTGTCATGATCACGTGTGTCAGGACGCAGATGTTACCGCAAGGCGGACCCATAACACACGTGACCCTGGATACACCGCCTCCAGTGGGGCGCATTTAAATAATAAAACGTGCAGGTGGATACGCCGCCTCCACCTGGCGAATTTAGGTATTACACGTTATACATATAATAATCAAATAATAAAGGGGGAACCTGGGAAACTTTAACAATGGTGGGCCCTGCGATAGGGAATGGGGACATGGAGACCTCCTAAGCTCCCCTGAGCCAGTGTCCCTGCACTCCTTACATTCCCTAAACAGGCTCCGCACCTGTCGCCGCACGCGTACCTTAACGCCCTTGCTCACCCTGACCCTAAACCCTCACTAGGGAATGGGTTGGTGCGGAGACTAATCCCACCACTGCACTAATAACACACATGAGGAAAGAGACAATATAGGGGAAACACCACTTAGCTTTGCTCTGCTGCGTGCGCTCCCAGCAACAGAGCCCTCCACCTGCGTGCGTCTTCTCCTCCACCCGGACCCATCACCATAACAAGATCCTTCACCTTAGTGCAGCCTTGGAGCAGAGTCCACCACCAGTTGCAGCTGCTTAGAACCAGAGTCCCAAGGATGAGTTCAGCTTCTGACACGAAGTCGAGCATGCTTGAGTCCAGTTCAGCAGCCAAGTCCCACATGGTGAGTGCCACTCTCCATAGTAGCCACTCCACCAGACCATGCAGACACCTCCCGCTGACACCATCACCGCGACTCCACCACGCCATGCCAGCCCTTCGTCCAGACACCATAGCTGAAACACGTCCCCCCTGGCTAAGCTGCGCAGGACTCCTCACCAGCTCCATCCTTCCTCCAGGCTCTCCAACTCAGAGTGAACACCAACTCACAATATCACAGGCAGTGAGTGAACACCCTGAGCACACCTTTATAGGCTGTCACACCTGATCCATAATTAAGTGAACATTAACCTAAACCTAAGGTGCGATACCATTCCCCACACCCGGGCAACTTAGAATGAACGACACCACGTGTGATAATTCTAATGGCCACCGGGGGGCTATCACGACACTTTGGAACCAAAGGAAAAAAAGTTCACTTAATGCATTTAATACCGCCAGATCCAACACTGGATCATGACAGTACCCCCTCCTTAATGAGGGGCCTCTGGACCTTCAAGACCACCCCTCATTAGGGAAACACCTACAGCGAGGACGCCCAGACCCTGAGTTCACCCTACCACCACCCGACACTTCAGGTTTATGACAAACACCGCTGATATTGGCAATAAAGTTCCTTTTGGAGGCACCACTCATCTCCAGAGCGCCGACCTGGGGAACGAGTTAATGTATGTGTATGTTTGCTCAGAGCTGATCAGACTCCACAACACATTTCCACAAGATGTTTTTTGGTGGGACCCATACATGCTCGTTCACACACAGGTCCAGACCTGAACGTTTATTGCACACATACATTTGTCATTTTTTTGGTGAACTCACTCTGGACTTGACAACAGAGGCGTCCCCCTGTGTCACCACACTCACACCCCTGCTATTCACCAAGGGACACCACCCTCCAACCCTTTCACCATGAGGACTGCGCCTCCCAGGGTTGGTTAATGGCGAGGGTAGAGGTTTGTCCCTACTCCACCGCAGCACACCTGCTGCACACACCAGGAGGAGAAGGGGACCGGGAAATGGAGGAAATATACTCTTGCTGGTCACCTCCACACGACCAGGAGGGCGGCTTCTTCGCTGGTATGAAGATTTGGCGTAAAACCCCGCGGACTATCACACCAGTCAGCTCACCACAGGGGTGTACCCCTTCACCTCGGGGAATACCAGGCAGCTCCGTGGGGCACCATTCCTCCCACCTGCCTGGGTGCGCCCGCCTGCATGAACCAGTCCTGCTCCCCATCAGCGACTCTAGGGGGTTTTAGTACCATAGCCGCAGAAATATGGAGGAAAATATATATATACTCGCTGGTCGCCTCCACACGACCAGGAGGGGCGGCATCGAAGATTTGGCATGAGCCCCGCGGACTATTCACCAATCTGCTCACTACAGGGACGTACCCCTTCACCTCGGGGAATACCAGGCAGCTCCGTGGGGCACCATTCCTCCCACCTGTCTGGGTGCGTCCCCTGTAAGAGCAAGTCCCGCTCCCCAGCAGCGACTCTAGGGGCTTTTGCCAGACCGCAGCCGCCATTTTTGTTTCTCTGGTTATCTGAGCAGAGGCCCCAGACCCTGATAACTGCTGCTGCAGCGGCTTAAACACACCTTGCCGCTCCCCACAGCACCTCAGTGAGGACCGGCAGCAATTACCACAGGTCTCCACATGGCCAAAGCTCACAAAAAAAAAGTAGGGCTGGTGATATTGTCATGATCACGTGTGTCAGGACGCAGATGATGTCGCAAGGCGAACCCATAACACACGTGACCCTGGATACACCGCCTCCAGTGGGGCGAATTTAAATAATAAAGCGTGCAGGCCGATACGCCGCCTCCACCTGGCGAATTTGGGAACTACACGCCGCACGCGTACCTTAACGCCCTTGCTCACCCTGACCCTAAACCCTCACTAGGGAATGGGTTGGTGCGGAGACTAATCCCACCACTGCACTAATAACACACATGAGGAAAGAGACAATATAGGGGAAACACCACTTAGCTTTGCTCTGCTGCGTGCGCTCCCAGCAACAGAGCCCTCCACCTGCGTGCGTCTTCTCCTCCACCCGGACCCATCACCATAACAAGATCCTTCACCTTAGTGCAGCCTTGGAGCAGAGTCCACCACCAGTTGCAGCTGCTTAGAACCAGAGTCCCAAGGATGAGTTCAGCTTCTGACACGAAGTCGAGCATGCTTGAGTCCAGTTCAGCAGCCAAGTCCCACATGGTGAGTGCCACTCTCCATAGTAGCCACTCCACCAGACCATGCAGACACCTCCCGCTGACACCATCACCGCGACTCCACCACGCCATGCCAGCCCTTCGTCCAGACACCATAGCTGAAACACGTCCCCCCTGGCTAAGCTGCGCAGGACTCCTCACCAGCTCCATCCTTCCTCCAGGCTCTCCAACTCAGAGTGAGCACCAACTCACAATATCACAGGCAGTGAGTGAACACCCTGAGCACACCTTTATAGGCTGTCACACCTGATCCATAATTAAGTGAACATTAACCTAAACCTAAGGTGCGATACCATTCCCCACACCCGGGCAACTTAGAATGAACGACACCACGTGTGATAATTCTAATGGCCACCGGGGGCTATCACGACACTTTGGAACCAAAGGAAAAAAAGTTCACTTAATGCATTTAATACCGCCAGATCCAACACTGGATCATGACAGTACCCCCTCCTTAATGAGGGGCCTCTGGACCTTCAAGACCACCCCTCATTAGGGAAACACCTACAGCGGGGACGCCCAGACCCTGAGTTCACCCTACCACCACCCGACACTTCAGGTTTATGACAAACACCGCTGATATTGGCAATAAAGTTCCTTTTGGAGGCACCACTCATCTCCAGAGCGCCGACCTGGGGAACGAGTTAATGTATGTGTATGTTTGCTCAGAGCTGATCAGACTCCACAACACATTTCCACAAGATGTTTTTTGGTGGGACCCATACATGCTCGTTCACACACAGGTCCAGACCTGAACGTTTATTGCACACATACATTTGTCATTTTTTTGGTGAACTCACTCTGGACTTGACAACAGAGGCGTCCCCCTGTGTCACCACACTCACACCCCTGCTATTCACCAAGGGACACCACCCTCCAACCATTTCACCATGAGGACTGCGCCTCCCAGGGTTGGTTAATGGCGAGGGTAGAGGTTTGTCCCTACTCCACCGCAGCACACCTGCTGCACACACCAGGAGGAGAAGGGGACCGGGAAATGGAGGAAATATACTCTTGCTGGTCACCTCCACACGACCAGGAGGGCGGCTTCTTCGCTGGTATGAAGATTTGGCGTAAAACCCCGCGGACTATCACACCAGTCAGCTCACCACAGGGGTGTACCCCTTCACCTTGGGGAATACCAGGCAGCTCCGTGGGGCACCATTCCTCCCACCTGCCTGGGTGCGCCCGCCTGCATGAACCAGTCCTGCTCCCCATCAGCGACTCTAGGGGGTTTTAGTACCATAGCCGCAGAAATATGGAGGAAAATATATATATACTCGCTGGTCGCCTCCACACGACCAGGAGGGGCGGCATCGAAGATTTGGCATGAGCCCCGCGGACTATTCACCAATCTGCTCACTACAGGGACGTACCCCTTCACCTCGGGGAATACCAGGCAGCTCCGTGGGGCACCATTCCTCCCACCTGTCTGGGTGCGTCCCCTGTAAGAGCAAGTCCCGCTCCCCAGCAGCGACTCTAGGGGCTTTTGCCAGACCGCAGCCGCCATTTTTGTTTCTCTGGTTATCTGAGCAGAGGCCCCAGACCCTGATAACTGCTGCTGCAGCGGCTTAAACACACCTTGCCGCTCCCCACAGCACCTCAGTGAGGACCGGCAGCAATTACCACAGGTCTCCACATGGCCAAAGCTCACAAAAAAAAAGTAGGGCTGGTGATATTGTCATGATCACGTGTGTCAGGACGCAGATGATGTCGCAAGGCGAACCCATAACACACGTGACCCTGGATACACCGCCTCCAGTGGGGCGAATTTAAATAATAAAGCGTGCAGGCCGATACGCCGCCTCCACCTGGCGAATTTGGGAACTACACGCCGCACGCGTACCTTAACGCCCTTGCTCACCCTGACCCTAAACCCTCACTAGGGAATGGGTCGGTGCGGAGACTAATCCCACCACTGCACTAATAACACACATGAGGAAAGAGACAATACAGGGGAAACACCACTTAGCTTTGCTCTGTTGCGTGCGCTCCTTGCAACAGAGCCCACCACCTGCGTGCGTCTTCTCCTCCACCCGGATCCATCACCATAACAAGATCCTTCACCTTAGTGCAGCCTTGGAGCAGAGTCCACCACCAGTTGCAGCTGCTTAGAACCAAAGTCCCAAGGATGAGTTCAGCTTCTGACACGAAGTCGAGCATGCTTGAGTCCAGTTCAGCAGCCAAGTCCCACATGGTGAGTGCCACTCTCCATAGTAGCCACTCCACCAGACCATGCAGACACCTCCCGCTGACACCATCACTGCGACTCCACCACGCCATGCCAGCCCTTCGTCCAGACACCATAGCTGAAACACGTCCCCCCTGGCTAAGCTGCGCAGGACTCCTCACCAGCTCCATCCTTCCTCCAGGCTCTCCAACTCAGAGTGAACACCAACTCACAATATCACAGGCAGTGAGTGAACACCCTGAGCACACCTTTATAGGGTGTCACACCTGATCCATAATTAAGTGAACATTAAACTAAACCTAAGGTGCGATACCATTCCCCACACCCGGGCAACTTAGAATGAACGACACCACGTGTGATAATTCTAATGGCCACCGGGGGCTATCACGACACACTTTGGAACCAAAGGAAAAAAAGTTCACTTAATGCATTTAATACCGCCAGATCCAACACTGGATCATGACACTCAGAAGATTAAAGAGTTAGGAGAGAGTTAATTAATCATTGTTGTTGTGGTTTATTTTGCTCCTAAATTTATATCCCAAGTTTTCATCTACTGCCAAGAATAGTAGGGGCGCAACAAAATAGTTTCGCCTAGCGCGCCGTAATCTCTCGGTCTGGCCCTGATTGGGAGACTTGGGAAAGTAATGCATGAAATTGCATTAGATCCAGTGTGGCAAGAGTGAGGATTCCAGCTGAAGGCGAAGTTGAAGCAGCTGGTGAAGAAGTGATGGCCCCATTCGTCATTGTTGGCTCAGTGGAAAGCTTTAGGAATATCTGAATGCTCCTGGAATATTGGGTGACATACCTAAGGGTATCACTCAGTTGAGAAGTGGTTAATTTGCTTGATTGCTGCCTTCCTTGGATGTGAACAAAAAGCAAAAAACACAAATGTCCTGAACTAAAAAGTAAAAAATATACTGCAAATAATGCATAAAGGTAATAATAATAATAATAATAATAATAAGGGTATTTAGTAAACATAATTTTGATCAAAATAATGTACAAGCCATCCCGCTACGTCACGGCAACCCTTGTGGGACAGTCCCTACTCTAGTATTTAAAACCTTTTCACTTGCCAAGTGACGTGAATGTGAATAAGGATCGAGCGGCTGAACCACTAGTAACAGCTTAGGCCAGACTGGATGGCTTTCCCAGCTCAGAAAGAGGGCGGTCACACCCATATATGCACTGAATGCACAATGAAATGAATAAAAAACAAATCTGAACTGAGAAAAGTAAGTTAATGTGTATGCACAATGTAAGTGCATATTAACACATGACCATTAACCAGAGAAAACAAAAAGCAAAAATCACAAATGTCCTGAACTAAAAAGTAAAAAATATACTGCAAAAAATGCATAAAGGTAATAATAATAATAATAAGGGTATTTAGTAAACATAATTTTGATCAAAATAATGTACAAGCCATCCCGCCACGTCACGGCAACCCTTGTGGGACAGTCCCTACTCTAGTATTTAAAACCTTTTCACTTGCCAAGTGACGTGAATGTGAATAAGGATCGAGCGGCTGAACCACTAGTAACAGCTTAGGCCAGACTGGATGGCTTTCCCAGCTCAGAAAGAGGGCGGTCACACCCATATATGCACTGAAAGCACAATGAAATGAATAAAAAACAAATCATGACCATTAACCCCTTCACCCCCAAAGGTGGTTTGCACGTTCATGACCGGGCCAATCTTTACAATTCTGACCACTGTACCTTTATGAGGTCATAACTCTGGAACGCTTCCATGGATCCCGGTGATTCTGACATTGTTTTCTCGTGACATATTGTACTTCATGTTAGTGGTAAAATTTCATTCAAATAACTTGCGTTTATTTGTGAAAAAAACGGAAATTTGGCAAAAATTTTGAAAGTTTTGCAATTTTCCAACTTTGAATTTTTGATAACTAACATTTCCCACATGTTTACTTTACATCAGCACAATTTTGGAACCAAAATTTTTTTTTGTTAGGAAGTTATAAGGGTTAAAAGTTGACCAGCGATTTCTCATTTTTACAACACCATTTTATTTTTAGGACCACATCACATTTGAAGCCACTTTGAGGGGTCTATATGATAGAAAATACCCAAAAGTGACACCATTCTAAAAACTGCACCCCTTAAGGTGCTCAAAACCACATTCAAGAAGTTTATTAACCCATTAGGTGCGTCACAGGAATTTTTTTGAATATTTAAAAAGCAATGAACATCTAACTTTTTTTCACAAAAAAAATACTTCAGGTTCAATTTTTTTTATTTTACCAAGGGTAACAGGAGAAATTGGACTGCAAAAGTTATTGTGCAATTTGTCCTGAGTACGCTGATACCTGATTTGTGGGGGGGAACGACTGTTTTGGCACATGGCAGAGCTCAGAATGGAAGGAGCGCCGTTTGACTTTTTCAAAGCAAAATTGGCTGGAATTCTGATCGGACGCCATGTCACGTTTGGAGAGTCCCTGATGTACCTAAACAGTGGAAACCCCCTACAAGTGACCCCATTTTGGAAACTAGACCCCCCAAGGAACTTATCTAGATATGTGGTGGGAACTTTGAACCCACAAGGGCTTTACAGAAGTTTATAACATACAGCGGTACAATTAAAAAATCATATTTTTTCCACAAAAATGATCTTTTCACCCCAATTTTTATTTTCCCAAGGGTAACAGGACCCTAAAAGTTATTGTGAAATTTGTCCTGAGTATGCTGATACCCCACATGTGGGGGTAAACCACTATTTGGGCGCATGGCAGAGCTCGGAAGGGAAGCAGCGCCATTTGACGTTTTTGGCTGGAATTGAGATCGGACATCATGTCGCGATTGGAAAACCCCTGATGTACCTAAACAGTGGAAACCCCCCACAAATGACACCATTTTGGAAACTAGACCCCCTAAGGAACTTATCTAGATGTGTGGTGAGAACTTTGAACCCCTAAGGGCTTCACAGAAGTTTATAATGCCAGGGCATGAAAATAAAAAAATCGTATTTTTTCCACAAACATGATCAATTAGTCCCCATTTTTTTATTTTCCCAAGGGTAACAGGAGAAATTGAACCCCAAAAGTTGTTGTCCAATTTGTCCTGAGTACGCTGACACCCCATATGTGGGAGAAAACTACTGTATGGACACACGTCAGGGCTCGGAAGGGAAGTAGTGACGTTTTGGAATGCAGACTTTGATGGAATGGTCTGCGGGTGTCATGTTTCCTTTGGAGAGCCCCTAATGTACCTAAACAGTGGAAACCCCCCACAAATGACCCCATTTTGGAAACGAGAACCCCTAAGGAACTTATCTAGATGTGTGGTGAGCACTTTGAACCCCCAAGGGCTTCACAGAAGTTTATAATGCCCGGGCATGAAAATAAAAAAATCGTATTTTTTCCACAAACATGATCAATTAGTCCCCAATTTTTTCATTTTCCCAAGGGTAACAGGAGAAATTGGACCCCAAAAGTTGTTGTCCAATTTGTCATGAGTACGCTGACACCCCATATGTGGGAGAAAACTACTGTATGGACACACGTCAGGGCTCGGAAGGGAAGCAGTGACGTTTTGGAATGCAGACTTTGATGGAATGGTCTGCGAGTGTCATGTGCATTTGGAGAGCCCCTGATGTACCTAAACTATTGAAACTCCCCACAAGTGACCCCATTTTGGACACTAGACCCCCCCCACGGAACTTATCTAGATGTGTGGTGAGCACTTTGAACCCCCAAGTGCTTCACAGAAGTTTATAACGCTCGGACGTGAAAATAAAAAAATCATTTTTTTCCACAAAAATGATATTTTTGCCCCCAATTTTTTATTTTCCTAAGGGTAACAGGAGAAATTGGACCCCAAAAATTGTTTTGCAATTTGTCCTGAGTAGGCTGATACCCTACATGTGGGGGTAAAACACTGTTTGGGCGCATGGCAGAGCATGGAAGGGAAGGAGCACCATATGACTTTTTCAACTCAGAATTGGCTGGAATTGAGATCAGACGCAATGTTGCATTTGGAGAGCCCCTGATGTGCCCAAACAGTGGAAACCCCCAATTATAACTCCAACCCGAACCCCAACACATCCCTAACCCTAATCTCAGCCCTAACTATAACCCTAGCCCTAACCCAAGCCCTAACCCAAGCCCTAACCCTAACCCTATCCGTAACCCTAACCCTAGCCCTAACCCTAACCCTAACCCTAACCCTAGCCCTAACCCTAACCCTAATGGAAAAATGGAAATAAATACATTTTTTTAATTTTATTATTATTCCCTAACTAGGGGGGTGATAACGGGGGGTTTGATTTACTATTTATGGCGGTTTTTATGTTTGGCAGCTGTCGCACGCTAAAAGACGCTTTTAATTGTAAAAATAGTTTTTGCATCACCACATATTGAGAGCTATAATTTTTCCACATTTTGACCCACCGAGTCATGTGAGGTCTTATTTTTTGCGGGACAAGTTGACGTTTTTATCGGTACCATTTTCGGGCACGTGACATTTTTTGATCGCTTTTTATTCCGATTTTTGGGACGCAGAATGAACAAAAACCAGCGTTTCATGAATTTCTTTTGGGGGAGTGCATTTACACCGTTCCGCGTGCGGTAAAATTGATAAAGCAGTTTTATTCTTCGGGTCAGTATGGTTACAGCGATACCTCATTTTGGTCTTTTTTTATGTTTTGTCGGTTTTATGCAATGAAAACTATTTTATATAAAAAATAATTATTTTTGCATCGCTTTATTCTGCAAGCTATAACTTTTTTATTTTTTCGCTGATGATGCTGTGCGGTGGCTCGTTTTTTGCGGGACAAGATGACGTTTTCAGAGGTACCATGGATATTTATATGCGTCTTTTTGATCGCGCGTTATTACACTTTTTGTTTGGCGGTATGATAATAAATCATTATTTTTTTGCTTCGTTTTTTATTTTTATTTTTTAAGGGGAATATTTTTTTTTTTTTTTACTAATTTATTTGGCGATTTTTTTAAAATTATTTTTACACTTTTTTTATTTTTTTTTACTTTATTACATAGTCCCAGGTGGGACATCACTGTCCTGTGACAGATCGCTGATCTGTCACATCACAGATCACTGTGACAGATCAGCGATCTGTCACAGGCAGTGCCGAAGGCTTCCGCATGCCTGCGCTTTGCAGGCACTGAGGAAGCCAGCTTCCTGCAGGCCCCCGAAGGCCCCCGTCGCCATCTTGGATCCGGGGGCCTGTAGGGAAAGAGTCCCCCGCAGCAGCGCTGCACATTGCGCTGCCGTGGGGGGCTCAGGGATGCACGGAGGGAGCCTCCTGCCGATGCTTCCCTTTAACTCCCGGTACACCGCGCTCATGTTTGATCGCGGTGTGCAAGGGGTTAACATGTCGGGGGCGGTCCGTGACTGCCCCTGACACATTGTGCCGGGTGTCAGCTGTGATAATCAGCTGACACCCGGCCGCGATCAGCGGCGCTCACCACGTGGGCGCCGCTTATATCTGAGACGTACTATCCCGTCCATGGGCATAGGGGTCCAGGTCCCATGGACGGGATAGTACGTCGGATGGCAGGAAGGGGTTAACCAGAGAAAACAAAAAGCAAAAAACACAAATGTCCTGAACAAAATTATGTTTACTAAATACCCTTATTATTATTATTATTATTATTATTATTATTATTATTACCTTTATGCATTATTTGCAGTATATTTTTTACTTTTTAGTTCAGGACATTTGTGTTTTTTGCTTTTTGTTTTCTCTGCTTAATTGTCATGTGTTAATATGCACTTACATTGTGCATACACATTAACTTACTTTTCTCAGTTCAGATTTGTTTTTTTTTGTTTTTTTTTTGTTTTTTTTTCTTCCTCGCATGTGGCACATGTTTTTAAGGCTGCTGCTTCAGAATGGAACCCTGATTCTTTGTTACTCGTGTGTACTCTGTAACCCTGCCTGTGTGCAGTTTGAGATTGTGTGGCTGAGAGTGCCTTCAGCTCCTTTACTTTGTGTTCAACCGAGTCCCCTCTTAATCATGGCACCAGTTCGAGCAAACAAGAAAATAGAAGGGAAGTACAATTCCATTATCCTTAGCTGAAGTATTCAGGCGTAGTTGAATGCATTGAACAATAATTTTTTCAAGCAAACACTCTGGAGCCCTGGAGACCCTAAGGCAACAGTATTGGAGAGGTGTCCCAAGGCAAAGGGGATGGGACTGGAGGTAGCAAGCCTTGCGGCGGACCGTCAGCTCAATCCATGATCATACTACCAGTTTTTACTTTTGTAATGCACACAATTGGAGCTGACATTTTTGGACCTGTGGGGATGCTCTGTCTGATTCTCTGTGAGTGAAATTTTTAAGAAGATTCTGTGGGGGTACTCTGCCCCATGCTCTGTGGGCTGTGGGTGACATTTTTTATATTATTCTGTATGGGTAATGTGCCTCATGCTCTGTGAGTAAAATTTGCAAGCTTATAATGTAGGGGAACTCTGCCCCATGCTCAGAGGGTAACATTTGCAAGCTGCTTTTGTTAAGCTACTCTGCACCATGGTCTGTGGGTGAAATTTTTAACTAGACTGGCGGTAGAAAGCATCAGTGAGGGCACTGTTAAAATTTTTATTTTATTCATCTACTTCCAGTTTTAGCATGATTTTCTATTTCTATCTACATTTGTTGGCAGGGCAATTATCCTGCTGTTACCCCCATTTAGTTTCCTTTTGCAGCCCCCTAGCCCTTGTTCCAACCATTTTACAGCCATTTTCCAGCACTAAAGTTCAGCCCCCATTGACTTGAATGGGGTTCAGTGTCCGAGGTCAAGTTAGGGTCAAGTTCCAGTTCCGAACCAAACTTTTCAAAAAGTCAGTCCCAAGCTGGCGAACCGGAACATTCTTGGGTTTGCTCATCACTAATAGTGAAGGTTTTCCCTTCCAATGTTTGAATCATGGGGTATTTCCTCAACCCTCAATCTGCTAAAATGCTTGTGCATGCCCTCTGTTAGGAACGGCGGAACGCGCTAAATAAATAAATAATAAAGTGCGTTCGCCGCTCGGGGTCCACCGCGCAGTAGGTGTTAAAACCGCTGCTAAACAATGGCAGATGCGCTATATGGCGGTATACTGCGGTCGGGTTAAACGTCACCCGAGGTGCGCAGAGCGGACTCTGTTAAACTCACAGAGGCGCTTTAGTACGAATAAAGCATAAACGCCGAGTCTGTTAGCTTCACAGGTCTCAGCTGGCGTGCACACACGGTATATGGTCACAGGACACGGCCCAAGGCAGAGGTCAGTGTCCGACTTGACCTACCGTGCGTGCGGCGTCACTACCGCGGACACCAGTAAGTGCTGCTAACTGCAGCGCGGCGGTAACTACTGCCGCTGTACGACAGTGCCGTGAGGCATCACACTATCGGATGCTAGTGTAGCGGTGCGGTATGCACTGTGGCGTATGGCTTGACACTGACTGGCTCTGACTATAACTCTAATTCCCTATCCACATGCGTAATATCAGAGGGAAGGGGTTTTATAATGAGTCAGTAACCAGAATCATACATCCGTCACCATTCACACATAGCAAGTATAGTCTATACTAGCGCATGGCCGAGCGGCCATGCGCGCCTTTTATAGCCATGCTTCTGGGACCTTCCAGACCTCTGAGATGGGCCAATCAGATCAGGACAAGGACCTGAGCACGTGACCCCCGATCTCCACTTGGAGACCGTCTCGTGGGCATGCCCAGTAGCGCGGCGAGAGGACTTAGCCTCTGGAGTGGCTTCCTGCAAAGCAGGTTGCGCTACCATTGCTGGTCCAGAGGTGGCAGCAGCATCCAGACTCAGAGAGATGGTCTGAGCAGGGTGCCTGGATCGCCGAGATTGCTGTGCAGGTCCCTTTGCAGTCGGAAAGGAATGGGAGACCGCTGGATGTATGGCTCTGGATTCCTGCTGTGCAGCTGCAGGAATCCGACGCCTAACACCCTCATCATCTCCCACCTTGAAAACTGCAACATTCCTTTTCTGTGGCCTCCCTGCTAACACTCTCGCACCACTCCAGTCCATCCTTAACTCTGCTGCCCGACTAATTCATCTCTCTCCTTGCTACTCCTCCGCTTCTCCCCTCTGCAAATCTCTTCACTGGCTCCCATTCCCTCAGCGTATCCAGTTCAAATTACTAATACTGACCTACAAGGTCATCTATAACCTGTCTCCCTCATATGTCTTTGAACTAATCTCTCGATACCTTCCCTCACGTAAGCTCCGGTCCTCCCAAAACCTCCTTCTCTCCTCCACACTTATTCGCTCCTCACCCAACTGCCTCCAAGACTTCTCCCGAATATCCCCCATCCTCTGGAATTCTTTGCCCCAACATGTCAGACAATCTCATATATAATACTTTAAGGGTTCTCAAGTACACTCATATATATATCCCCTAAAATGATACTTTATTGTTTAAAAACCACGACTGTGGTATACACCAGAAAAAACGTGACAGAAAAAAGAAAAAACAAAACAAATGAAAAGGTGTTCAAGCAAAAGCCCATACTAAGGTGACACCTTGGAATCCCTCATCCATTACTGAGCTGTGTCCTGCCTGGCCGCGGAGGTTGGCACCCTAGGGGGGAACGTTGTGGTGCCCCCGCTCAACGATGGCTGTCCCTAGGGGCCCTGATGAACCCTACAGCCACTAGTGGTCCCTTCTACCCGATATATATAAGGGAACCCCTGCTTCTAGACAGAGACCAAACTGCTCTATAGAGGACCCTGTGTCCCAAAGAAAGAGGTTAAAAATAGAATTAGAACACACTTGGCATTAGGTGGTCATATTGAATCCTGTCCCACAAAAACAACCGTGAGACAAAACAATGGGAAAAAACAAATCGGATAATGCCTCAGTCTCATATACAACAGATCTATTGTTATAGCACCAAGAGGCACATATTCTATTAAATTAGTGACAAGCCATAACCCAGAAATCGGCCATCAACAATATCCCATTGTTATAAATATACAATAAACGCAGAGCTGCAACAGCGATACTCATCTGCGTTTGTCGCCACCTGCCATCAACTAGTTAATGCCTCAACGCGTTTTGCCTTATTAGGCTCATCAGGAGGCCTGATGCTGCGATATCTTGTGTCCCATGAAGGTGCAAGTAGCTTACCGATACTCAGTACTGCTCCACTCTTTAAATCTGCCGCGCAGAGCCTAAGCTCCGCCCACTCACGTTCCATGGCGTCTCCGAGCGCCAATTGCAGCGCCACACATCCACTGTCGCTCCAATCAGCTGGCAGATCTCTCATGCAGCATCACAGTGACCAATCAGGTGTCCACACACATAGGGTCTCCCAGCACTCTCCAATCATCAGAGCTGAAGCTGTTTACCACATCTGACGTAGATGCAGCGTCGCTGCTGAGTAGCCAATCATATATCCTTAGACAAAGAGTCTCGTAAAACTCTCCACTCATTGCAGCTCAAACATAGTGTCAGCTCCGAGGTATAGCGCCCACATATAAATTAAACGCTCCACTCTTCTAAACCAAGCATATATGTCCACATCCCTATATTTGACCTATAATCCTATGCTTGACAGTCTAGTCTAAATATGTTATCCTCATTGCACTAATGATTAGCGTGTGGCTAGGCAAGCATAAATCACATCATAACCTTCAGCAATGTGAACAGGCGTCAATATGCAATTGCCTCATCAAATGCAGTACACGCTCTCCTAGAATAGACATACATGCCTCCAATAAGACACTGTAAAATATATATATACAGATCTTTTAATTGTTAATCAGATACTTAGCCATCCAGTCAAAGCATGTTATCTGTGTTGCAAAAATAATCGTAAAACGCATCATGCACTTCAATAATGTGAACATGCATCAATATGCAACTGCCCCATCATAAACATGTACTGAGAACCTAATGTGTATACCACTGGGGCTAAGATTAGCCAAAGCTGCTCAAAGTCCAATAGGGAGTGGATATTTATACGGCAGTAAAAAGGGGAGATTTTATATATTCGATATTCCACGACAATGCATGGGAGTCCCGCTATAGCGGGAAACAAAAACAAAACCCAGAAGGCCAGTATCCTCAAAGAAGAACACATTATTCAATTATGGCTCAAAAGAAACAGGCATATGACAGTTGCTCGTTCAACCCCCTCGGCTCAAGGGACTCCATCCTGAATATCCATTCACATTCTCTCCTTAGAATCACCTTATCCACATTACCTCCTCTTGGGTTCACGTTAACTACCTCTATGACACAAAATTTAATGTCACCGGGGTCACCTTTATGACACGCCCACATATGCTTTGCAAGTGGGGTTTCTCTTTTGTGTCTAATGTCTCCATGATGTTCCCCCACTCTTCTTCTGAATTCTCTCCTAGTCTTCCCAATATAATTTTTAGGGCACGAACATATGGCCATATAGATGACCCCTGTAGTTTTGCAGTTTGAGAAGTCACGTTGAAAAAACATCTTACCAGTGCTTGCACTACAAAAAGACTTCCCCGGTCTCATATATTTACAGAAACTGCAATCCCCACACTTAAAGAAGCCACATGGTCTCCTATCTAGCCAGGTACCACCAACCACTGGTCTCCTATATTGGCTGTGGACCAACATATCCCTAATTGACTTGCCCTTTCTAAAGGTAATATTGGGACGCTCACCAATCATGTTTTTCAAATCTGGATCCAACCTGAGAACGTCCCAGTGCTTAGACAGGACCTTTCTGACCTCCTGATGGTTAACATCAAATGTCCCAATCACCCTTATTAATTCTGTCGAGTCTTCAGTCTCACGTTTCTGCAGCAATTTAACCCTGTCTGCTTTCCTTGCAAAGTCATACGCAGTGTCTAGAACATGTTGCGGGTACCCCTTATCCTTAAACCGACAAAACATGTCACCGGCCTGTTTTTGGAACAGATCATTCCTGGAACAATTCCTCCTCAATCGTAGGAATTGTCCCTTCGGAATGCCTCTCTTAAGGGGAACTGGGTGGTGGCTCTGCCTATGTAACAGACTATTTGTGCTCGTCGGTTTCCGAAATATACTGGTAGAAACACCTCCCCTCAGATCTTTTTTGATTTTAATATCCAGAAATGGTATTTCAGTTTTATGGATTTCTGAGGTGAATCTCAGGTTTACATTATTATGGTTCAGTTCTCTTACGAATTCTTCAAACTGATCTTTTTCCCCTGTCCATATCATGAAGACATCGTCTATGAACCTGTACCACAAAGAGATCAGACCGTGCCACCACTTCTCCTCACCTCCAAACACAATGGTCTCCTCCCACCAGCCCAGGAACAAATTTACATACGAAGGAGCACAGGGGCACCCCATCGCAGTACCCCTGAGCTGGTGGTAGAATTTACCACCAAAGCAAAATGCATTATGGGTCAATGTGTACCGCAAGAGAGAATTCAAAAAAGTGTTATGCCCTCTACAGGCTATTGACCTCTGACTCAAAAAGTGTCCCACACCCCTAATACCTGCGTCATGTGGTATATTGCTATAGAGGGCTTCTATATCAATGGAAGCCAACCAAGCATTCCCTTCCAGATGTACGCCCTCTAATTTTAGCAATAAATCTGATGTATCCCTTAAATATGACGGCATAGAAACCACAAAGGGGCGTAATATCTGGTCAATATATAGGCCACTATTTTGTGTCAATGAGTCCACACCTGATACAATCGGCCTCCCTTTGAGGGGATTAAGGCCCTTATGTATCTTTGGTAGTGCATAAAAAGTGGCCACCAGTGGAAACTTAGGAAGAATGAAATCAAATTCTGTCTTTGAGACCAAACCCTCCACTAGGGCCTTATCCAAAATCAGTTGCAACTCCTCTTTATAAATGACCATAGGATTCTCTTTTAACACCTCATATGTTGAGTTGTCCTGCAGTATAGCGTAGCACATTTTACGATACTCAACATGGTTCAGAATTACCATGTTACCCCCTTTGTCGGAGGGTTTCACCACCATTTGGTCATTTTTCTTTAAGGTCATCAGGGCCCCTAGGGACAGCCATCGTTGAGCGGGGGTGCCACAACGTTCCCCCCTAGGGTGCCAACCTCCGCAGCCAGGCAGGACACAGCTCAGTAATGGATGAGGGATTCCAAGGTGTCACCTTAGTATGGGCTTTTGCTTGAACACCTTTTCATTTGTTTTGTTTTTTCTTTTTTCTGTCACGTTTTTTCTGGTGTATACCACAGTCGTGGTTTTTAAACAATAAAGTATCATTTTAGGGGATATATATATATGAGTGTACCCAACATGTCAGACTATCAACCACATTTGGATCCTTCAGCCGGAACCTGAAATCCCACCTCTTCAAGAAAGCTTACAGCCTGCAATAACCCCGCTACCTCCTCACCACTACCGGAGATATCGCCTCAACCAACACCGGAACTGCTGCAACCCACCAACCTACTGTCTCCTTCCCCACCATCCTGTAGAATGTAAGCCTGAAAGGGCAGGGTCCTCTCCCCTCTGTATCAGTCTATCATTGTTAGTTTGTTTACTGTAAGTGATATCTGTAATTTGTATGTAACCCCTTCTCATGTACAGCACCATGGAATCAATGGTGCTATATAAATAAATAATAACAATAATAATAATTCACCTCCTCCTGCCACTCATCACAAAAAGAGATTGCTCTTATTATGCTTACTTTTATAGTGCCATCATATTCCACAGCACTTTACAGATATTGGCATCATTGTCCTCATTATGGCTCACAATCTAAATTCAATCTCCGTATTCTTCTGGAATGTGGGAGGAAACCGGAGAACCCGGAGGAGACCCACGCAAACATGGAGAGAACATACAAACTCCTTGCAGATATTGTCCCTGGTGGAATTTGAACCTTAGGATCCCAACACTGCAAATCAAAAGTGCTAACCACTGAGTCATTGTGCTGCCCATGGGCCCAAGCAAATGAAGGGGTCACGGTGCTCCCTTCGTTTTTGACATATGACCCAGTGACTCATTCAATCATTGGTACCGCTGCAGCTCTTTGAGTGTTAGTGGGAGCATAATTGCCATAATCCTTCATTTTCCTGATCAACAGCGGCCCTGGACATTGGTGTTGCACATGTGAAATTGTTTGTTATCTCTATGCGAAATTTCCTTTGTGCATGTGCTACTGAGTACCGTATGTTAAAAACATGTTTCTGGCCATTGTTTTATGAGTGCATAGGTAATAGCAACTTTCAAAAGTGTAACAATTGTTGAGAGGTTTCCGGAAAATAGCCATAAAAACATCACGTCCTTATTTAAATACCAATACAGTACCCCAGGCGTGTCATTTCATACTTCATTCATTTTTCTTATTTTAAGACTCCAACACATGGAATTTAGGGAACTAAAGAAATATAGGTTTTAAAAGAGGTCTTTAATACAATGCATTTCTTGTGTAAATTACTTGAAACAAAAATAAACCTAGATTTATTAATATTTCACGTAGTTGCACACAGAATGCCTTTAGCAAACAGAATGTTTAGAATTTAGTTCTCTGCTTCAATGCGTATGCACTTAAGTTCTGTGCAAGAGTTTGCTATTATTTCTGCTGAATAGACCATAAATAAGGAAACATTATATCCAGCAAGGGCCTCAGTTCTTTCTTACAAATGCTAAAGTGAAGCATGATGCAGTTATAGTTTTTGAACATAAATACAATAAGGCTGAAAATTGGCAATTTCTTTTTCCTTTGAGAAGCTGTTATGTTTGTCCGTAAATCAAAAATGATGGTATTATGTTGAATTCTTGGCTCGAATCTCTTAAACTGGTGTCCCACTTAGTAGTATCGCAGAGCTGTGCTTGTGATGTGATTTATAGCAGCATTCATACTGACTGGTAGCTCTACTTTTACACTCCTTCATGGGACTTTAAATCTGAGTAAAAAATCATTCAGACGAAGGTTCTTCACCAAAGTTATATCTAGAAAAATCTGATTAATAATGCAAGCTGCAATGGGGAATATTATTACATGTCTGATATAAACCAATGCTCCCGTTCTCCGCCGTCAGCAAAGTGCCAATCTAGTTTTGAGCTGAACAGTCATTTGAGACCGGTAGCTTGGGACACGCTGCCTAAAAGTTACAGTCTTTAAAAAAAAAATTGTCAGTCAGTACATCTTTCTCTGACTACTTAGGTTATATATAGATAGCCTTGAAAAAAAAGGCTCGCATTCATCAAATTCAATCAGTGGAAGTACCTGCATGGAATCCTACTTAGCCCTGGATGAGACAAAAGAAGCTCAATCCCCTAAGAATCATTTCTGTTTTTTATGAATCTGTTCTAAAAAAGACTTCAGGAAATGGATGTCAAATCCTATTTTATTTCCAATGATGGGCAAGGAAAGAGTTGACAAGTGTAATTTGAGCTAGCAGGATTATAGCCAGAGTAACCCGGGACCAGAATGCAGCTCTGATCTATCAGGAATATGGCAGCTCCCTGTTAGTGATTTAGGAGGAAGGATAGCTACAAACCACAAATGGCAGCATTCAAAGGAAAGGCTTCATATAGGTTCTTATTGGATAGAATTATGTCTGTGCGCTACAAAATGTGAATATATGTGGTATTTGTCCTGATAAATACCATCCACACCAATCGCAAGAGATTATGCAAAAACCTGGTGAAAAACTGACATCAATTATTATTAAAAATATTGCTTGCATGTAATCGGGGTACATAGGAATTGGAGAATCAAAATAATGTGCACTTATAATTGTATATCATGCACTATGCAAAAGTGATCCATATCCAAAAGCCATCATTGATAGGATGATATCAAAGCTGGGATACACAGTCCAGTAGTTTTATACAATTGATGGTTGATATAGTTGTCCACAGTTTGCAATATTTGTTGCGTCTTTACCAAAGGACAATGCTTAGAGATGAGCGAGTAGTGAAATACTTGGACTCGCTGTACTCATTACGAGTAGCTCCTAATACTCGGGTCCTCGTAACGAGCAGTGAGTCCAATGTAAGTCTATGGGAAATGTGAGTAATGGGCAGAGAATTTGTGTGGGCGGAGACTATGTGTGCATGGAGAATGTGTGCGGGGGGAACTGTGGGGCTGTGTGTGTGTGCAGGGCTGTGCCAGGCTCTGCGGGCTCTGCCGGTGCTGTGTGGGGCCTGTGCGGGCTGTGCTGGTGCTGTGCGGGGCCTGTGCAGGCTGTGCTGGCTCTGTGCGGGCTGTGTGGGGCCTGTGCAGTGGCTGTGCGGGCATCATCCGATGGGACTACATGTCCCTTCCGGCTATGCCCACTACAATGACAGCATTAGCGGATGATAGGAAAGTAGTATTCCCATCATCCGGTTATGTGGTGAATGTAGAAAATAAAAAAGACATACATAACATACAACACATAACATAGAGTACATACCGCACACACCCAATTCCCCAAAGCCATTGATTACCTGTAAAAAAATTTAAATAATAAAGCAACCTATACTCACCTTTCCGCCATAATCCCTTTAATAACGAGGGTCCCACGTCGATCTCCGTGGAGAGCAGCTGCATCAGCTGATGCAACTGCTCTCCAGGGGCTCCAGCCAATCACAGTAATGCCACAACAGAGAAGGCGGCTTTACTTGGCTAACACATGCCGTTGGGAGATTCGAATATTGAGAGGCGAGTAGTGAAATTTACTCGCTAGGATTCGAGCACCATGAGTACCTCATTACTCGCTGAGTACCGAATCCTAACGAGTATACTCGCTCATCCCTAACAATGCTTTAAGATTTTCACACGATCTTGTATCAGTTTTTTGCCTTAGAAGGCTATGTTGATCATATTGACAAAATCAGCAGATTTCATGCAACAATTACTGATAGTGAAGTCCCTGGTATAAGTATACATGAATTGATACTTGTATAAATGATGGATAAAAACAAGGTGTTCATGTAACAGATACCTTCAAATCCAGATTCTGATTGATGTACGGAAGATCCTTTCATCAGTCGGCAAAAAAGGTCTAGGAGTTACATTGCAGCAAACCTCAAAACATGGAGTCCTGGCTGGTGACGCACCCAATATGGTCTGTGCTGTGTGTGAGAGCAGTCGGCATGTGAAGTCACTTGTTGCTTGTGTACGGAGTCCCGAAGGGTCATACTCTCCCTTATGCATTTCAGAGATGCTGCTATCTCCTTCATCAGAGGGTATTGCAAGACTTACTCTCACATAAGGCCCCTGGATCCTGATCCCAGTTCTCCTCTCCCTTGTGAGACCCAAGTCTCAACTGCTCCTCCAAATTGTTCTGTTAATCGACTAACCAAATAGACTTCCAGGATATAAAGCGGTGTGAGAGTAAGTCTTGCAATATTATTTCACTGTCTTTTTTTGCAAAGAAGTACCATAATGAAAATACACTGCTCAAAAAAAAATAAAGGGAACGCTCAAATAACACATCTAGATCTGAATGAATGAAATATTCTCCTTGAATAATTTGTTCTGTACAAAGTTGAATGTGCTGACAACAAAATCACACAAAATTCATCAATGGAAATCATATTTATTAACCAATGGAGGCCTGGATTTGGAGTTACAGACAAAATTAAAGTGGAATGTAATGTCCTTAAAACAGGTCAAAATGACTCTCAGTATTGTGTGTGGCCTCCACGTGCCTGTATGGCCTCCCTACTGTACAATGCCTGGGCATGCTCCTTATGAGGCAGCGGATGGTCTCCTGAGGGATCTCCTCCCATACCTGGAGTAAAACATCCGCCAAGTCCTGAACAGTCTGTGGTGCAACGTGACGTTGGTGGATGGAGCAAGACATGATGTCCCAGATGTGCTCAGTCGGATTCAGGTATGGGGAACGGGCGGGCCAGTCCATAGCTTCAATGCCTTCATCTTGCAGGAACTGCTGACATGCTCCAACCACATGAGTTCTGGCATTGTCCTGCATTAGGAGGAACTCAGGGCCAACCGCACCAGCATATGGTTTCACAAAGGGTCTGAGGATCTCATCTCGGTACCTAATGGCAGTCAGGCTACCTCTGGCAAGCACATGAAGGGCTGTGCGGCCCTCCAAAGAAATACCACCCCACACTCTTGTCACGTCTGTCACATGTGCTCAGTGTGAATCTCCTTTCATCTGTGAAGAGCACAGGGCGCCAGTGGTGAATTTACCAATGCTGGTGTTCTGTGGCAAATGCCAACAGACCTGCACGGTGTTGAGCTGTGAGCACAACCCCCATCTGTGGACATCGGGCCCTCAGACCATCCTCATGGAGTCGGTTTCTAACCGTTTGTGCAGACACATGCACATTTGTGATCTGCTGGAGGTCATTTTGCAGAGCTCTGGCAGTGCTCCCCCTGTTCCTCCTCACACAAAGGCGGAGGTAGCGGTCCTGCTGCTGGGTTGTTGCCCTTCTATGGCCCCCTCCACGTCTCCTGGTTTCCTGGCCTGTCTCCTGGTAGCACCTCCAGCCTCTGGACACTACGCTGACAGACACAGCAAACCTTCTTGCCACAGCTCGCATTGATGTGACATCCTGGATGAACTGCACTATGTGAGCTACTTGTGTGGGTTGTAGAGTCCGTCTCATGCTTCCATGAGTATGAAAGCACAACCAACATTCAAAAGTGACCAAAACATCAGCCAGAAAGCATTGGTACTGAGATGTGGTCTGTGGTCCCCACCTGCAGAACCACTCCTTTATTGAGTGTGTCTTGATAATTGCCAATAATTTCCATCTGTTGTCTATTCCATTTGCACAACAGCATGTGAAATTGATTGTCAATCAGTGTTGCTTCCTAAGTGGACAGTTTGATTTCACAAAAGTTTGATTTACTTGGAGTTATATTCTGTTGTTTAAGTGTTCCCTTTATTTTTTGAGCAGTGTATATTTGTACAGTATGCTTTATCTCTTGAAGAAATACCTACATACATGGTATTGTACACCGGTATATCATCCACAAATACACCTATGTCTATTGCTAGTAATTTTCCCCAATATTTTGGGAATATATTTGATACACCTTTGATACATAACCTTAGATGTTAAACTTCCTCATCAGCTATTCAAATGACAGAGAGCAATAATTGTCTAATTATTGTCTAGCTGGCCAGGATTACAGAAACAATCATCCAGAATATTCTTCCTTGTTTCATTAACTCCAATATAGAGTTGAGCGAAATGGATCGGTCAAATTCAAAAGTCGGCGACTTTCGCTGAAGTCGGGTTTCATGAAACGAAACCCGACCATAGCGTGAGGTCGGCCACAAGGTCGGCGACCCGAGCGCCAAAGTCGCGTTTCAAATGATGCTTCCAGCGCCCTTTTTCAGCCAATGATGGAGGACGCACACTGTGGGCAACGCAATGACATAGGCATCGGTCACCACCATCTTTGAGAAGGGCATGCAAGTGATTGGCTGGCTTTGTGTGGTATCACAGGGGCTATAAAAGGGCGTGCACACTGACCGCCATCTTACTTCTGCCGATCTTAGCATAGGGAGAGGTTGCTGCTGCTGATTCAGAATAAGGGAGAGCGTTAGGCAGTGAAGAAGAACCAAAAAACTGCTTCTGCTGGTAGCAATTTCCATTGTACAACATAACAGTTTGTGTGCAGTGACAGGGGAGGCTATATTTTTGTGCATCAGCTCTGTTGGTTATTAGGCTGCCTTATAAGACTCCCTGATAACTGCATTGCTGTATGCACACTGCTGTGCAAACTGCTTTTTTAAAAGCAAAAATACTTTTCTTCCTTTTTTCTGCACAGTTACCAAGCCTTCATTTTTCCACCCTTTTGTGTGCAGCAGTCCTGCTTATTAGGCTGCCTGCGTCCATACTTGGACTGAGAGCATCATTGTCAGCGTCCTCAAATCTCTAGTGAGATTCAAATTCTCACCAATACTACATACACCCTCCACCTTGTCATACACCATCCAATTTCAGCCTGTTACATTGAGGTGTAATTGTGGCGCCCCTGAGGCTCAGTCGCCACAGAGGTACTGCACCTTCTCCTAAGGTGTAGTACCCCACCATCCAGTTAAATTGGGAACTCCTTGCCACAATCCAACACCTGCATCCCACACACAGGATAGTTCAGCAGGACCACATTGTAGCTTTAGGCTCAGGGTGTAGCAGAGCACATTTCGTGGGATCCTGCTTCGTAACACGAGATGTGCTGGGAGGTGGGTGGAGTTAGTATAAAAAGAAGGGGAAAGATAGAATTACAGGTCAGTCCCTTAGGGGGACAGTCTGACAGAAGGTCGGTCAGGAAGGAAGTCACTCAGACAGGAGTGAGGAGTGGAAGTCCCTGGAAGAAGTGATGGAGGAAAGAGTGCTGCAGCTGCATCAGTGACCTGAGCCAGCTGGCACGGCAAAGGAAAGAGGAGAGACGTAGAACTGTAACCTGCATTTCCATAAGAGAGAGAAAGACAAGTACGGAACGAAGGAGAGAGAGAACAGAGAGGAGGAGTGGGTTGGATAGGAACCCTGCCTATAGGTTCTCAGCGCAAGGCCGGGGCCCGGTCCCCGAGGTTGTACGGACACTTATGGTTCTGCAGCAGACACCGGTGGAGTAGTTGGCTGTAAATGCACTACTCCCATCAAAGACTTGGGACACAACAGCAAACTGATGGAGAGCCGGGATTCAGGAGAAGGGAGTCCCTGAAGCAGGCTACAGCTGTCTGTCATACAAGTGAGAGTTGTTAGGAACATCTGACAGGAGGAACTTCAGAGAACCACGGTGCTGGAGCTCTTCATACTAAAAGGCGCAATAGAGGAGTCATTCAGGAAGGCATATGTTGGCGGGGTGCTGGCGGGGAGAGTCCTATCTTGCCTGGAGGTTGGCTGGGCCTCTGCCCCGGAGGACACGGTACCGAAGCCGGCACCTGTGTGCACTACAAACTGTGAGTAAATCTTTGAAACAGCAAGCTCTGGTGTCCTCCATTCCTTCCCGCATCAGCACCGCCACATTGGGGTATTAACATCTACACTGTTCGGTGCCTCTACTCATCCATCTCACCTATACAATGCCCTGGTACTACAGCTCTACGTGTGGGGAGCTATACTACCTTTGCTGGATCACACCATCAGTCCCAGTGGATCTGCAAGCAGCGTTGGCTTACCATCTTACTTGCCAAACACCACGGGTGGCGTCACGAACTTTCCATATAAATTACACTATAAACATCACCGCCATTGATATTGGGCGCCCAGGGCCTAAGACCGGGCTACCGCTGCTGTGACACGCATCATCCCCTGACACCGGCCCGGTGCCGAGTACCCCACAGCCCTAGGTGAAGCCAGTGCGGGGGCGACCCATAATCTCTACTGAGCCTGAGACAATAGTTCAGCGTCCTCAAATCTCTAGTGAGATTCAAATTCTCACCAATACTACATACACCCTCCACCTTGTCATACACTATCCAATTTCAGCCTGTTACATTGAGGTGTAATTTCTACTTGGCCTGAGACAATAGTTCAGCGTCCTCAATAGTTCAGCGTCCTCAAATCTCTAGTGAGATTCAAATTCTCAACAATACTACATGCACCCTCCACCTTGTCATACACCATCCAATTTCAGCCTGTTACGTTGAGGTGTAATCACTACTGGGCCTGATACAATAGTTCAGCGTCCTCAAATCTCTAGTGAGATTCAAATTCTCAACAATACTACATGCACCCTCCACCTTGTCATACACCATCCAATTTCAGCCTGTTACGTTGAGGTGTAATCACTACTGGGCCTGATACAATAGTTCAGCGTCCTCAAATCTCTAGTGAGATTCAAATTCTCACCAATACTATATACACCCTCCACCTTGTCATACACCATCCAATTTCAGCCTGTTACATTGAGGTGTAATCTCTACTGGGCCTAAGACAATAGTTCAGCGTCCTCAAATCTATAGTGAGTTTCAAATTCTCACCAATACTACATACACCCTCCACCTTGTCATATACCATCCAATTTCAGCCTGTTACATTGAGGTGTAATCTCTACTGGGCCTGAGACAATAGTTCAGCGTCCTCAAATCTCTAGTGAGATTCAAATTCTCACCAATACTATATACACCCTCCACCTTGTCATACACCATCCAATTTCAGCCTGTTACATTGAGGTGTAATCTCTACTGGGCCTGAGACATTAGTTCAGCGTCCTCAAATCTCTAGTGAGATTCAAATTCTCACCAATACTATATACACATTCTACCTTGTTTTAAAGTACCATATAGCTGGTGGTATTTTGGGTACATTTTCACAAAAATGAGGAAGTATGGTGGAAGAGGCCGTGGAAGTGGGCGAGGGCTGCCAGCTGGTCCTGATGGTGGTGGTGGTTTATCTGTTGGTAGTGGAAAAAGCACAATACCACCTAAGGCAGGAGGTGTTAAGCCTGTGTCATCGTCTGGCTCCACAAGGCCTCGAAGGCTCTCTTTTCTGGGAGTAGGTAAACCATTTTTAAAGCCGAAGCTTCAGGAACAAGTTTTGGCTTACATTGCTGACACAGCCTCCAGCTCTCTCGCCTCCTCTTCTGAAGTTTCAAAAAATAAAAGCAGTGAGTCGTCTTTGGAGGCTCCTGGTCAGGAACAACACCTCTTCTTGTGTCCTTCACCCCTACCAAAAGTGAAGGATGTGGCAGGCCACACTACCGATTACTCCGTGAAGCTCTTTTCACATACCATGCCTGGGTTATCAAGTCAAATCGTGAATTCCCCAGTCCAAGATGAATCTGACATGGAGTGTGGGTGGCCAGCCAGGGCAGTGGGGTTAATCGGTACCGGGCCGGTGTCTCAGAGGGATGTGTCACGTTGGTGGTGATGACCCGTTCCGTGGCCCTGGGCGTCCATGCAAAGGGGTGAATAATGTTTATAGGTGAATGATACGTGATGCCACCTGTGGTTGCTGATCAGATTGACCCGCGCTGCAGTGTCGCTTCTCTAGGACAGATGTTTTGGTGCAGCTAAGATGTAGAAGCCCTGCACAGGTAGGGCCGTTGTCGCAGGGCAGATGAAAGAGTTGGTAGATGGTGTGCAGCGCAGGATGTAGCAGAGCCGTGCGCCAGGCGCAGGAGAAAGATGACAGACACAGTCGTGCAGTTCCTTTACCTGTACTTGGTAAGTGCCATCCAGGACCCAGAGTACAGATGGAGAAGGAGTTGGTGAGGCTTTTTTCAAATATGAGCTGCCGGCACCGCCATCAGGGGCTTATCTACAGCATTCTGTAATGCTGTAGATAAGCCCCTGATGTAACCTGAAAGATAAGAAAAATGAGTTAGATTATGCTCACCGGGGGGGGTCCGGTCCGATGGGTGTCGCGGTCCGGTGCCTCCCATCTTCATACAATGCCGTCCTCTTCTCTCCTTAATGTGGTGGCTCTGGTGCAGGCGCACTGCTCTGCCCTGTTGAGGGCAGAGCAGAATGCTGCAGTGCGCAGGCACCGGACCTCTCCCAGCACCTGCGCACTGCAGGACTCTGCTCTGCCCTCAACAGAGCAGAGTGGTGCGCCTGCGCAGGAGCCGTGACTGGATGAAAAGAAGAGGACGTCATCGCTACAAGATGGGAGGCGCCGGACGGGACCGTGACGCCCATCGGACCATCCCTGGGGGACTATTATATAACTCTTTTTCTTATCTTTCAGGTTACATCAGGGGCTTATCTACAGCACTACAGAATGCTGTAGATAAGCCCCTGATGGTGGTGCCAGCAGCTCATATTCGAAAAAATGGGTGACAGATTCCCTTTAAACTACCTTTCTTTTGGAGCACCTGATTTACCTAAATTCTTCAGTCTAACTCATCGTAATCCATCTCAATTGAATTGTGGGAGAGGTGATTGTGGAGAACATGTCAACTGACACAGCACACAAATCCTGTTGTTGATTGTCATAAAGGCTTTTTATGTTGTCTGGAACTGTGTTTTGTATCAATGTTCTGTTGCATCACAAATGATGGTTCCACAATGCTGAAACCATATGGGATGGTATGTAGCTGCAGAATACTGTGTTAGCCATGGTGGATAAGTGTGTCTTGACTTTTGAATAAATCGCCAACAGTGTCACCAGCAAAGCACTCTTATACCATCACAGATCCCCTCCATGCTTCATGGTAGGCATCACATATGAAAAAAACATCGGCTCACCCTTTTCTGTATCTCACAAAGACATGGCAGTTAGTACCAAAATTTTCAAATTTTGACTAATCAGACCACATTTCAGATTTACACTGAACTAATGTCCAGTCTTTGTGTTGATTGGTCTCTTCTGCGTGTTTATGGTCATCATTAGTGGCTGTTTTTGCAGCAATTTACCCATAAAGGCATGTCACATTCAGCTTCCTCTGTATAGATGATGTCGAGTTGTGTCTGCTATTTGTTGTCTGTACATTATTTAAGAAAGCTGCTAATTTGCAGTTTCTGAGGTTAGTAACTCTGATGGACACGTCTGGACCCCGAGAGCGTCATAGGCTATGCTGTGAGGCGAAATTTTAACCCTGCGCGTTCCAATTCACCAAACAATTTTGCCCGCATCTACATAATGGGAAAATTAGTGTATGCATTGGCATCTGCACCGTCGTAGCTACAGCCACAAAATTTTGCAAAGTCACACGTCTGGACCTCGAGAGTATCATAGGCTATGTTGTGAGGTGAAATTTTAACCCCGCGCGTTCCAATTCACCAAACAATTTTGCCCCTATCTACATAATGGGGAAAAAGTGTATATATTGGCCTCTGCACCGTCGTAGCTACAGCCACAAAATTTTGCAAAGTCACACGTCTGGACCCGAGAGCGTCATAGGCTATGTTGTGGGGCGAAATTTTAGCCCTGCGCATTCCAATTCACCAAACAATTTTGCCCCTATCTACATAATGGGGAAAAAGTGTATGTATTGGCATCTGCACAGTCGTAGCTACAGCCACAAAATTTTGCACAGTCACACGTCTGGACCCCGAGAGCGTCATAGGCTATGTTGTGAGGAGAAATTTTAACCCTGCGCGTTCCAATTCACAAAACAATTTTGCCCCTATCTACATAATGGGGAAAAAGTGAAAGGAAAAGTGTTGGAGGCAAATTGACAGCTGCCAGATGTGAACAAGGGGGACTTAAAGAATGAGAGCGATGGCGCCAAAGAGTATATACCGTACAGTTGCTAAGGTGGGGCCCTGACATGGGATACTCACCACACACTGGGATATGCATACACACACAAAATGCGCCACACACTACCATGTGCTTCAACACATATACCACCCTCAGCACACATTTCACCACACATACACCAACCTCGCCACATAAAAGTCAAAACACAAAAGTCGCCACTCAAAACTCGCCACGCTGTCCCAGAGCTGTTTAAAAGATGAAAAATGAGCTGTGATTGGTTACTATCAGCAACAGTTTTCTTTGTAGACAGTTGTGGTAACTGAGGCCTATTATTCTTATCATTTCTATGGTGTTATCGTCTATTAGATACACGGCTCAGCAGACAGTCTCACAGAGATTAGGATTAGATACACGGCTCAGCAGTCAGTATCACACAGGAGAGGATTAGATACACAGCTCAGCAGTCAGTATCACACAGGAGAGGATTAGATACACGGCTGAGCAGTAAGTAACACACGATAGGATTATATACACCGCTCAGCAGAAAGTATCACGCAGGATAGGATTAGATACACAGCTCAGCAGTCAGTATCACACAGGATAGGGTTAGATACACGGCTCAGCAGACGGTATCACACAGGATAGGATTAGATACACTGCTCAGCAGTCAGTAACACATGATAGGATTAGATACACAGCTCAGCAGAAAGTATCACACAGGAGAGGATACTTGGGTAATTGTTTAGTTAATTTGTGTTGCAAATCTGTAGTGTTGAATATATGATGTGAAATGTTTTTATGTGCAATATATTCATTATAATTTGTTATAACTAACCACAGTTGGTTACTAGGCCCAGGCAACGCCGGGCTCTTCAGCTAGTAATGTATAAAAGTGTGTGCCTACAAACTTCTGAAAAATGCATCTGACGGTTACAAACATTTTATGAAGGCTGGTGATTCCACAAATGAACTCTTGACAAGGCATACCTATTCATTTGAAGCTATTCCAGGTGACCCCTTGAAGAAGCTGCTTGATAGAATGCCAAATGAGTGTAAAGATGTCAACAGAGTTAAAGAGTGGTACTTTGAAAAATCTAAAGTTTAGCACATTCTTGTTTATTTCTTGTGCTTCTTTACTCCTTATTTCCATAAGTGCTCATTTGTGGCTTTCCTGCGAACAGTCTAAACACATAATTTTGACTTATGATGGCTTTATCCCCTTAATGTCCAATGATGGATATATCCGACATTGGACTCCTCCCCCTGTTTGGTGCAGGCTTCGGGCAGCATGAATTAGCTGTGAGGTTCACTTCAAGTACAATACCATCCCATCTCATTATGTCCAATAATTTCTGTCATACAAGTAGTATTTAAACAGCAGGAAATATTCCTTATGAATATAAAACTTTTCCTATGTTTTGCTATATTCTATTTTCTGAGACAGGCTGCCTCTTCTTTTGTTTTTCGTTCTATTTTGTGACATACTTGCATGCATTGGATTTGCATTTGTTTACATTCGACACTGTTATTATCCTTTGCCCTCTACCAGTCTAGCAAACCAATGTGGATATGTTCTGCTTCTCTTATTATTCACTTTTGTTCCTTTATCTTCACTTATCAGTTTTCATTCTTCTCATATTTAACTTGGGACATTTATTTTCTCCTCAACACAATGACTCTAGTAGGAATATTCCGATTTGAATTTAACTGCAGACTTTTGAATTATTTAACAAGTTTCGAATTGAAGAACTTTGCATATCATATTTGTGTTTGATTCTTTGTATCTGACAATTGAGTTATGATTAGACGCTGGATATGCACATTCTTTGTTCAGGGATATTCGCTTATTTATGCTATTTGCCTGCTCAAAGTGTTTAACAAATACAGAGACGATGTGACCAGCATCAACTTAAAAGAAGCTATCTGAAAGAACAAGTCAGAAAACTCGCCCATTGTTGGATATCTATTGTCTGGCTTAAATACATCTGTATTTTGTATCTAAATAGGATACTTTAAGATATAACTGTTTCTATAGAAAGCATTTATATCAAGTCTTCTAACAAACTGCCACCAGCGCACTGTGGAAGAATTGCCTCACACTCACATTTTCGCTTTGTTCTCGAAATGTTAAAGCTGAGATCTTTTCATTTCGAATTGTCATGATATGGGATGCCTCACATTAGATTGCATACATCCCTAGTGTAGAAAAATGACATAGATAATTACGTTTTTCTAAATCACAAATGATGAAAGCAAATGTAAAGCGTTGGGGAGTGGAGGTTCATAGAAAGAAACTGACAATAAATGGAATGGATGCAGATTAAATTTATTTTATAAAGAGACTCAGTTTTATCTTGATTTCTGTACTACTATTGTCATGGTTTGCTCAGCTTGTGGGATTAGGTAGTTCAGAGGTTAATGTGGACGGCCTCACTCTGAGATTCTGGGAGGCTTTTTATAGCCTCATTGTGGGCTCACTCCTTGTCGCTTATACTCAGACCCTTGGCCGAGTGTGTGACCCTAGCGTCCTTTGTGACTGTGATACTTTATGCTTGCTTGGTTTTGATCCTGTTCTGTCCCTGTTACGAGTTCTGCCTGTTCCTTTTGTACTGCGTTGCTATCTCTGTGTATGATTCATTGTTTACGTTTTGACTATTCTCTGCTTGTCCCTCTGGTACCGCACCGCCCTCCCCGTGTATGACCCCCCGCTTGTCTGACCTGAGTTTCCCCTAGCCTTTACTCCAGGATTCCTGTAAAAGAACCCTATAGTCCTCTCGTGCAGCAGGACGCTAAGCCATGCCCCCTGTGGTCATATGATCGTAGGTCCTTGTACTGTTAACTACTTTCAGTGTCGCAGGTCCTGTTGTCTGAACTTTCCCTGCAGTATCGGACCCCGGGCCCTCCCGTAGTCTGGGTGAGTTACCGGCTCAGCCGTGGCAGTCCGCTGGCGCTGACCGGATCCTGATAACTATCCTATAATATACAAGTAGAGGATATTAAAAATTGTTGACACTTATTTACCAGATGAAATTAACCTATTTAACTGTTATACAATCAATTACACCTGTATAGGTACCATTGGCTGTCTTAATAAAAGCGAACATATGTCTGCTGTGCTCAGGTTTATCATGTCAAACATATTCAGTAAAGGCTTCTAATAAGACATGTAGGAAGATGTAGAAAGCTCTAAACAAATTGTTGTTTTGAGCAATGATGTAATACACTATTTATTTATTTTGCTCACTTATATAATAATAGTAATTTTATTTTATATTTCGCTAACATATTTCGCAGCACTTTGCAATTAATCTGGTACTTATACAGGCAATAAGTTCAATACAAGTCCCAAATCACATGAGCATATCAAAGAGGTTGATAAAAAAACAATTTTATTAGTAATCCACTAAAAGATATTTCATAAATACATCATGATATTGCACAGAGTACAGGAAAAAGAAAATGACATATTAAACTCCAAAAAATAAATTACATATATTGCTGCATGATAAGGGACCTAGCACACACCAGACAATAGAAAAATGGAAAAATTTAAATTGCCAGAGGGTTTAACAATGAAAATATATTGCCTTGTAATCACAATGGTCCAAAAATGTTTTGGAAAATCCCTGTATTCAAAAAGGCGCCTCATTAACTAGAAGCCCATGTCACTGACTACATAAAAAACTCACCCGAAGGTATAACTGATGTAAACAAATAGACACAGACTCAGTATTAGCGCCACTGACAAAGTTAGTCACATATAGCGTTATTGCATGCTGGGTGAACACACACATTACCTGGATCCTAGCATAAAGGAAAATAAAGTTGGAGTCCCGTCATGTGACCCCGACGTGCACGCTTCGCCCTGCTTCCTCGGGGGGCGTATCTGGGCAATGGGGTATGCTGAGTTTAAATATAAGCACTGGCCAATGTAAACGCTACCTTAATTAATATAATTAGTCAGCCCGTTATCATGCATTGGTGCATGCGACGACGGAGCACAGCTCCTACCAATAGCGGCATCCGGTGCTCGGTCACGATGCAACTCCCACAAACCAAGGCGAGTGATGATGCGCCCAGAGTGTGTGGAGCCAGCATATAAGATCACAGCTTGCATATCGCGGGCGTGCACAAGTCCGCACATGCGCACTATAACAAATGGAGCTGATAGAAAAAAATCTAGTGGTGTAACCAATGTTATGGATATAAACGTTACTGAGTGATAACATGTGTTGTGTGACTTATATTTATTAATGTGGGCATTAGTAAGTGATAATAGGTATAGCTTGTACACATATCTACTATATAATTGTCTAATTCTGTCTGTCTGTCTATCTGTAATGGAAATCCCACCTCGCTGATTGGTCGTGGCAGTTAGGCCGTGACCAATCAGCGACAGTTGCTTAGTCATCGCGGCAACACGGCCGCATTGCTTATTGTACAGGCACATTACAGCCGTTAAAGGCATCACTGCTGCGTTGCTCATTACACAGGCACAGTCCTGTACATATTCTGGAGTACAATACATTAGGTAATTAGGTAACAGTAGAACAGTGACTGCAGCTCTGGGTGTAACTTGCGTACAATACATTAGGTGACAGCAGAAAAGTGTATGCAGCTCTGGGTGTAACTTGAGTACAATACATTAGGTAGGATCTGAACAGTGACTGCAGCTCTGGCTGTAACAGGTGTATAATACATTAGGTAAGAGCAGAACAGTGACTGCAGCTCTGGGTGTAACTGGACTACAATACATTAGGCAAAAGCAGAACAGTGACTGCAGCTCTGGGAGTAACTGGAGTACAATACATTAGATAACAGCAGAACAGTGACTGCAGCTCTGGCTATAACTGGAGAACATTACATTAGGTAACAGCAGAACAGTGACTGCAGCTCTGGGTGTAACAGGAGTACATTAGGTAACAGCAGAACAGTGACTGCAGATCTGTGTGTAACTGGAGTACAATACATTAGGTAACAGCAGAACAGTGACTGCAGCTCTGGGTGTAACAGAAGTACATTAGGTAACAGCAGAACAGTGACTGCAGCTCTGGGTGTAACTGGACTACAATACATTAGGTAACAGCAGAACAGTGACTGCAGCTCTGGGTGTAACTTGAGTGAAATACATTTGGTAAGATCTAAACAGTGACTGCAGCTCTGGCTGTAACAGGAGTATAATACATTAGGTAAGAGCAGAACGGTGACTGCAGCTCTGGGTGTAACTGGACTACAATACATTAGGTAAAAGCAGATCAGTGACTGCAGCTCTGGGATTAACTGGAATACAATATATTAGATAACAGCAGAACAGTGACAGCAGCTCTGGGTGTAACTGGAGTACAATACATTAGGTAACAGCAGAACAGTGACTGCAGCTCTGGCTGTAACTGGAGTACAATACATTAGGTAACAGCAGAACAGTGACAGCAGCTCCGGGTATAACAGGAGTATAATACACTAGATGGTGGCCCGATTCTATCGCATCGGGTATTCTATAGTCTCTGTTAAAATAAAAAATAGTTATATACTCACCTTCCGACGGCCCCCGGACTCTTTCTCTCCTCTCACCATGCTCCCGGCATCTTCCGGTCCCAGTAATGCTTAGCAAGAAGGGCCAGAGATGACGTCACTCTCGCAAGAGTGCAACGTCATCAGCAGTGTTTCGCGCTAAGCATTACTGGGACCGGAAGATGCCGGGAGCGTGGTGAGAGGAGAGAAAGAGTCCGGGGGCCGTCGGGAGGTGAGTATATAACTATTTTTTATTATAACAGAGACTCTAGAATACCCGATGCGATAGAATTGGGCCACCATCTAGTATGTATATAAATGTAGTGAGCACCAAAACTTAATGCATAAAAAAAATTCATATATATATATGAATAAAGTGCTAAATGTGCCAATTAAAGTGACTATATACTCTAAATATTGATATCATTGTGAACACATTAATTAAGCCCTAAAAAGGATATGCATTGTGAACACATTGAATAAAGCCCTAAAAAGGATATGCATGATATATCCCCCAACATGAAACATCCATAAAAATTAGTAACCACAAAAAATGTCAAAGAAAATTTTTTTTCCTTTCAATGAAGTGAACCTTGCAAATAACATAGTCTAAAGCATATTAAAAGACCATAGACAAATATATGAATAATTGATTGTTCCTAAAAACCAAAGAAGAAGTCCTAACTGCAGTACAGAAGAATATGAGTCTTCTCAATTCTCTGAGGTTACTCCACAGGATATAGAAACCTATAAGGCATATAAATGGGAATATACCCAAACCAAATCCCAATCCTTAATGTGGAACTTATAGATTTTCTGGATGGTTCGTCTTGGTGTCAAAAGAAAGAGTCCTCATCCCAAAAGGTATAAATCTCGAATCTTCTCCAAACTTCATCCTCAAAAACCCATAAGGCATATAAATGGGAATATACCGAAACCAAATCCCAATCCTTAATGTGGAGCTTATAGATTTTCTGGATGATTCATCTTGGTATGTAAGGAAATCCTTATCTCATCCAGAAAGATATACATCTCAAATCTTCTCCAAACTTCATCCTCAGATTGGACCCAGATATTCTTCTGCTATGAGACATGAACCCATGAAATGGACAGCTCCAACATGACCCATATCAGAAAATATGAAAAAGATAAAGAACAATTAAATAAGATTAAAAAATAACACCCAAAACCTAAAATAGTCAAGAATATGGATTAAAAATGCAAAAGCCAAAATGCACTCCTAAAGAAAGGAGTCTCCAAAACCTGAACTTTCATTTAAACCCCATTGGCTAAGCATGCCCAACCTGAAGATCCACCTACACTCTAATTTCGCCAGTTCTTTTCCCAAATCACCACCTCTGGAATTCAAAACAATTGTATCAATGCCTTTTATCTTTAGACCATTGGACATGCAATCATGATATTTTTTTAAATGCCTAGGAAGCGTTTTTTAATGTAGTGTCATCCATGACCGTTTTGGCCTTCTCTATATCCAGGCAATGTTTCCTGGTGCGAGTTTTGAATTGGCGGGAAGTCAACCTAATATATACTTTTTTGCAGGGACAAGAGGCATGATATATTACCCCCTTCGAGGAGCAAGTGATATATTGACGAATATCAAACACTTTTGAACAATCATGATTAACAAATGTGTTACTCTTCACCAAATTGGCACAGGCCTTACACAGACCACAGGGGAAAAAAACAGAGTTTTGACATCTAGATTTATTTTTGTTGGACTTAAAGTGGCTATGTACCAAACGAACCCATAGATTTGGTGCCCGTTTAGCCACCATTGATGGAAACGGATCCAGTACCTTCCCCAAAATTGGGTCTGTAAGCAAAACATTCCAATGGTTTTTTAGGACATTCCTAAATTCCTCCCACTGATTATGGAAAGGGGTAATAAATCTCACCTTGTTGTCACTAGAGTGATCTTTATGTGACTGACATAAGAGAACATCCCTTGATGCTTGCCTTGCTCTATTGTAACCTTTACGGATACTCCTGTGACTATAGCCACGTTCTTCAAATACTGGGAAAGTTCTTTTGATTGTAACTCAAACTGATGATTGTCACAGCAAATGCACTTGACCCGCAAAAATTGTCCTAAGGAATGCCTTGAATCAAAAATCTAGGGTGAAAAGAATTGGCGTGAATAATAATAATAATAATAATCTTTATTTTTATATAGCGCTAACATATTCCGCAGCGCTTTACAGTTTTGCACACATTATCATCACTGTCCCCGATGGGGCTCACAATCTAAATTCCCTATCAGTATGTCTTTGGAGTGTGGGAGGAAACCGGAGTACCCGGAGGAAACCCACGCAAACACGGAGAGAACATACAATCTCTTTGCAGATGTTGTCCTTTGGTGGGATTTTAACCCAGGACCCCAGCGCTGCAAGGCTGCTATCCGCTGAGCCACCGTGCTGCCGTGAAGTAGAGAGTTGGTGGCAGTTTCCTTGCAAAAGACGGTTGTTGAAAGTGAACTCTCCTCAGAAGCTGAAATAAAAAGATCCAAAAATTCAATGGCACAACCAAACTTGTAGGATAAACGAATGTTGTACTGATTTTCATTGAGACTTTTCATCCTAGTTTCCAAGGTCTCAACTGACCCCTCCCAAATAAAAAGAACATCATCGATGAACCTTATCCAATTATGGATACGGTTCACCCCTGGAATGCTATCACTCAAAAATATTTCCTGCTCCCAAAACCCCAAAAATAAATTAGCATAAGAGGAGGCACATGATGCCCCCATGGCTGTCCCTTGTTGCTGAACAAAAATCTTTTTGTCAAAAGTAAAAACGTGTTTTAAAGCAAAATAAAGCAACTCAATTAATAGATTAGCCATGGGTTTTGGGATGTTACTTGATAGCAAAAACCCACTTGACGGCTTTGATACCGGCCTCATGATGGATCGACGTATAAGGCACCTCTACGTCAGCTGGTACTAAAACCATGTCCTCATTTAAGTGGACATGGACATGGTTTAAATGGTTCAAGGCCACTGTCATATCCTTTATACATAAAAGGAGCTCCTGTACCAAAGGTTTCAAAAAGTGATCAATAATGTCACAGATCACCTCACATAGTCCCTCTTTACTGGAAACTATTGGTCTCCCCGGGGGGTCTTGGATATCTTTGTGAACCTTTGGGATCAAATAAAGAGTTGATTATTTAGGCTTAAGATTTTTACTTGTACTCTGTGCAATATCATGATGTATTTATGAAATATCTTTTAGTGGATTACTAATAAAATTGTTTTTTTTTATCAACCTCTTTGATATGCTCATGTGATTTGGGGCTTTAATGAGCTTCCAGATGGTGGATTCATATTGTTGGTGTTTTGAGCTATTTGTGCTTCTATTTGGCAATTTGGTGTATAGAAATTCAATACAAGGTAAGACAATTTAAACAATTACATTAGGATTGAGGCTCTACTCGCAAGCTTATAATCTACAAATATAGCGCCACTGATTCCACAGCGCTTTACAGACATTATTGGCACTGTACCCATTGGGCTCCCAATCTATATTCCCTGTCACTATGTCTTAGGGTGTGGGAGGAAACCGGTGTACTCGGAGGAAACCCACGCAAACTCAGGGAGAACATACAAACTCCAGGACTGCAAGGCTGCAGTGCTAACTAATGACCCAAACTATTGGCATAGTTTGACAGCTAAAATACAAAGTTTGTAGGGGATTGTTAGAGAGCTAACCAATAATGTAAGCACAAAATGAACAATTATTTGGGAATTTCTATGTCGGCGTATTTAACCAGGTTGTTACACATGGTTTTAGGGTTGGCGGATCGCACTGAACTAAATTAAACTATAAAGTGTGATCGCAACCCGGGGTCCACCGTGCATAGATGTTAACCTGCTGCTAGTGTGAACAAATGATGGATAGAAAACTACTAGCAAGCGTTCCTTCCTAAACACACCAAGTTAACGCCACACAGTGTGAATGGAGCGCAAAATCCCAACACAAAATAATATTCAGGAATGTACAGGAAGAGGAGTACCAGCTCAGCTAACCACCGAGGGGTACAAGGGAGATGAGTACCAATTCAGCTAACCACCGAATGGCACAGAAAATATAAATACCCAATTCAGCTGACCACCAACTGGCATAGAAAATATAAGTACCTTGCTCAGCTAACCACCGAGCGTTACAGAATAATGAGGAGTGTGTAATACCCAGATAAAACAATAGGGAATAAGCATGTGAGTTGACTGTGCCCCGAAACTGACCGGTGCTAATCAAACACGTGGCCGAGACAGGCGCTAGGTAAAGCAAAAACAAAAACTGCCTGACTAAGGAAAACTAGGCACACATGCGAGCCAGCAGAGCGGCAGAGTATCCACCCACACACACCAAACAAAACGATGCAAGCCCGCCCGCATGCTTCGCTGAAAGCCCTTTATGCTCTAGGCTCCACCCAAAACACTCACGGACAGTCGGACGGGGCATGGTCCAATCCGCAGCTGTCACATAACCAGAACAGTCTGAGCACCAATAAGAAGGCTCAACATCACGGACATGCTCAGCAAGGTGATTTCTGGACTTAGACTCCAGAAAGTAGGGATGCCTCTGTATACCACTGGTTACCATAGACTTTAGCTGGGGAGCCAGCAGTAACCACACGTATAACAGGAGCCTGAGCAAGTTGTGGGGACCGACATCTGTGCTAAGCAGCAGACCCAGTGGCCAGGTCTGAATGGGAGACAACGGCACCAAACTAGACTTGCGATCTATCCTGCACAGTGGAAGAATCCTGGTGCCTAATACATGGTTTGCTGAAAACACACACTCCATGCTACACGCAAAATATGTAACACACAAAAACTCCATGTTCCACAATGTAACACATGCAAACCCACTATATATTACACACACAATATGTATGCTACACACAATATGTATGCTACACACACTCTCCATGCTACACAAAATATATGTTAAACACACCCCATTCCACCGAAACATAGAATCACACACTATATGTCACACTCTGACTCTCAATGCTACACACACTATTTGTTACACACACTTCTTGTTTCACTTTGTAGCTTGCGCACACTGCATGTTAGACATACAGTGGGGCAAAAAAGTATTTAGTCAGTCAGCAATAGTGCAAGTTCCACCACTTAAAAAGATGAGAGGCGTCTGTAATTTACATCATAGGTAGACCTCAACTATGGGAGACAAACTGAGAAAAAAAAATCCAGAAAATCACATTGTCTGTTTTTTTTTATTTTATTTGCATATTATGGTGGAAAATAAGCATTTGGTCAGAAACAAGCAAACAAGATTTCTGGCTCTCACAGACCTGTAACTTCTTCTTTAAGAGTCTCCTCTTTCCTCCACTCATTACCTGTAGTAATGGCACCTGTTTAAACTTGTTATCAGTATAAAAAGACACCTGTGCACACCCTCAAACAGTCTGACTCCAACCAAACTCCACTATGGTGAAGACCAAAGAGCTGTCAAAGGACACCAGAAACAAAATTGTAGCCCTGCACCAGGCTGGGAAGACTGAATCTGCAATAGCCAACCAGCTTGGAGTGAAGAAATCAACTGTGGGAGCAATAATTAGAAAATGGAAGACATACAAGACCACTGATAATCTCCCTCGATCTGGTGCTCCACGCAAAATCCCACCCCGTGGGGTCAGAATGATCACAAGAACGGTGAGCAAAAATCCCAGAACCACGCGGGGGGACCTAGTGAATGAACTGCAGAGAGCTGGGACCAATGTAACAAGGCCTACCATAAGTAACACACTACGCCACCATGGACTCAGATCCTGCAGTGCCAGACGTGTCCCACTGCTTAAGGCTACTTTCACACATCAGGTTTTCGGCGTCAGGCGCGATCCGGCGTCATGCCGGAACGCCGGATCCGGCAAATGTTTAGTAAAACCGGATGTGACGGATCCGGTTTTCTGCCGGATCCGTCTTTTTCTTGACAGACAAAACCGGATCCGTCTCATCCGGTTCATCCGTTTTTCTATCCATTTTTCGAAGGATTACGCCGGATCCGGTTTTTAAAATTGACCCTTGTGGCCTTCCGAACAGGATTGGCTACTGGAAAACTATATATAGCATGTTCCTACAGCCCTTCTTTGACAGGTTGTAGAGGAGAAAGTGCAGGTTGGCGAGAAGAGCAAGTTACTGGCGAAGATGGATGTTGTCATTGGAAATATTTTGAAGAATTTGGCGGATTTTATAGCGGAGGCGAATCGTTTGAGGGTGATTGTTCTGGAGAAGGAGAGAGCGAGACAGCAGCGCATCAGGCATCGTAGACGACGTTTGTGGATCCACCCCATCACAGCCAAGAGAATGACGCGTGGGGTCTATTCTACACTCTGCATGGACCTTCGACGAAACCCGGATAAATTTTTTGGATATGTTAGGATGAAAATGGAGAATTTTGATTACTTGGTGGAGCGCATTGCACACCTCATAAGAAAAGCGGACACCTATTGCCGCTTCTCTGTTTCACCCGCAGAGCGTCTGATGGTGACTTTAAGGTAAGCCACATTTATTGGATGTGATCGCATCAGAGCACACTTTCACTGCAATCTTGTTGGTGGTAGTTTGTATCTCCAAGTGTTATAGCTCAGTTTTGGTATGTAATGCTGTGATTTAAAACTAATTTATTGTTTTTTTAATTCCCCACAGATTTCTTGCAACTGGAGAATCCCTTTCGTCACTGCATTTCCAGTACAGACTCGGGATTTCCACCATATCTGGAATTGTGAAGTACACATGCCGTGCACTGTGGGACTCCTTAGCTGAAGAGTTTTTACCAGAGCCCACAACAGAGAGGTGGATTGAAATTGCTGACAAGTTTCAACAGATATGTCAGTTTCCCAACTGCTTGGGCGCTGTGGACGGGAAACATATCCGCATTGTAAAGCCAGCTGGATCGGGATCGGAATATTTCAATTACAAGAAATATTTTTCAATTGTCCTCATGGCCATCGCTGACGCGGAATACAAATTTATTAGGGTTGATATTGGGGCTTATGGCCGCTCCAATGACTCTCAAGTTTTCAAACTGTCTGCCATGGGGCGTAAACTGTATGGAAACACCTTCCAGTTCCCACCACCTAGACCGCTGCCGCAAACATCTGGTCCACCTATGCCATTTGTCTGTGTAGGGGATGAAGCCTTCCAGCTGTCAGAACACCTTTTGAAACCGTACTCTAGCAGAGGATTGACAAGACCAAAACGCATTTTTAATTACCGCCTCACAAGAGCAAGAAGAATGGTTGAATGTACCTTTGGTATTCTGACAGCCAAATGGCGGGTCCTATTGACTGCGATCAACCTCAAGACAGAAACTGTGGACGAGGTGATCAAAGCGTGCGTGGTACTCCACAATTTTGTTATCTGCAAGGAACCCATTTCCATTGAGGACACCTCTGAAGAAACCACCTTGCAAGATTACCATGACATTACCACTAGAAGTTCTGTGACGGTTTCAGTAATGAGGGACAATTTTACACTATACTTTATGTCACCTCAAGGCAGAGTACACTGGCAGGATGACAGAGTGTGAAAGATTTGTGCCCTAACCAAACTTGTGTACCTTCTGTACCAACAGTATATACCTTTGCCAACCAAAGTTGGCTATCTTGTCATGGTCTCTATTTTCAGCTTTAGGCCACAGGTGTGTACCTGGTTGTATTTTATGCAAAGTATTTCACCTTTTAACAAAAGTTGTGTACATTGTTAGGAAATCACCAACAATAAACACAACTTTTTAGGTGAAATACTTTGCTTCAAACACAATCAGGAACACAACTGTGGCAAAAAGCTAAAATTTACCCACAGTTATATACCTAGTTTTGAATACCATTTCACCTTTTAAATACCCTGTATTTAACCTTTTTCGCCGCACAAAGAAATGACAGACAACCAGTGTAAAATAATTTAACTTTTATTGAAAAATGTTTTTTTTAGTAAACTTTTTTAAAATTTTAATAAACTTGTTTAATAAAGCTTTGAAACCATAAAACTGGTCATTTTTATTTAAATACACACATTATAAATCTGTGTAGTGTGTGGTGGAAATACTGCTGGAGGGGCTGCGGGACACTTCGACACTGGGAGTGTGGAGAGAGGACTGGGATCGTGGTGGGGAAGGAACAGTTAGAGGTGAAGGTGTGGAAAAAACTACAGAATGGGTGAACATGTGGGAAGCAGAAGAGGTGGTGGGTGGTGGAGTGGAGGGTTGGGCAGGGACTGTAGGAGCAGATGATGTTGATGGCAAGTTGTATGGGGAAGGAGTTTGGTACGGGGCAGGTTGCTGGAAGTGGGGAGATGTCTGGTACGGGGCAGGTTGCTGGAAGTGGGGAGATGTCTGGTACGGGGCAGGTTGCTGGAAGTGGGGAGATGTCTGGTACGGGGCAGGTTGCTGGAAGTGGGGAGATGTCTGGTACTGGGGAGGTTGCTGGTACTGGGGAGTTTGCAGGTACTGGGGAGGTTGCTGGTACTGGGGAGGTTGCTGGTACTGGGGAGGTTGCTGGTGCTGGGGAGGTTGCTGGTGCTGGGGAGGTTGCTGGTGCTGGGGAGGTGGATGGTATGTAATAGGAGGGGGAGGATGGAAAGTGGCTGGAGGGGGTGTAGATGTAATAGGAGGGGGAGGATGGAAAGTGGCTGGAGGGGGTGCAGGTGGAGGAACTACTGTGGTGGGAGGAGGAGGTTGGGAGGTAACTTGCTGGAGAGCAGCGTGGCATGAATGCATTACATGCATCTGCTGGGCAGGAGAGAGCGTTTCCATGCGCTCCACAACAGACCTGAAAAAGGTGTGGTTTGGCGAAGATCTTGCTTCTGAATGCATGGTTTGCAGAAGTGTCTTCACCTCCAGAATGCTGGAGTTGATCTGCTGGTAGCCTGCGGAGATTTGCTCTGACAAGACTTTTAGACAGTTCTGGAAAGATGCATTCAGATGCAAGAACTCTGGCGCATAAGTCTTTTCCTGACCCCTCTGCCGCTGCCGCCCAGTACCCGCAGGTGTACTAGAGGTGGCAGGGGCAGAAGGGTGGGGTAAAGGGAAAGCGATCTCCTCACCAGCAGCTTCATGTAATGTAGGCAGCCACGATGCTCCTGTGCTGGTGGATGGGACAGATGGGTCGAATGTGTGGGAAGGCTGGGAAGGTGCAGATGTACCGGGGCGGTCGAAGTGTCCCTCGGTGCCGGTCTCCTCAGGGATCGCCTCAGAAGGGTCCAATCGTGCAGGCTCCCGAGTGCTGCTCACCGTGCTGTGGAATAAAGAGAAAAAAAAACAATTAAAATAGTGACATGGTATGGCCCTGGCTGAAAAAAAAAAGTTACATGTAAACATTTTTTTGTCACATGTGGTGTGTAATATTTACCTTCTGGTGAGCATTGTCTCCCGGAGGAACGACAGGGCTCGTGCGTACTTGTACTTGCTCCTGCGTCCTCCAGATCCACTCGGGGCCCGCATCTCTTTATTGAACTCCTTCTTGAAACGATCTTCACAGACCGCCACCGCTTCACAATTCTCTCCCCTGAAACGAGAAAGGACAAAGTGGTTAGTATACAACATCAGTGTTTCCCAAACTCCAGTCCTCATGGTCCCCAGGGGTCATGTTTTCAGGATTTCCAAAGTAAATAGAAATCCTGAACACATGATCCGTTTTGACCACGAAGACTGGAGTTCAGGAAACACTGGTTTAAATCAAGCAACCGGTACTGTATATACTTACGCTCTTTAATCTGGGCCCGAGCTTCGAGGTCCTCCCAGCGGTCCACAAGGAGCGAACAGATTTCCTCCCAGAGTCGTCGGGTAACGATCAGGTCAGCGTGGCGGCGGTCAGCCATATTCCAGAGCGGCTCCCTTTCTCTGACGAGATCGATGAGGTGGTCCACATCAATCCCTCCATCCTCACCGTCAGAGTCGGGAGCACGCTGTGAAGGCTGTTAAAGAAAAAGACAAAAATAACATAATTAGCCTCCACAAAAGAAATGAAATAAAAAGTGCAAAAAAAACAAAGCAAAAATATTTATACTTACACGCTGGTGACCGCCGCGTTGCTGTCGCCGACGACCCTGGGAGGCACTGCGAGGACCTCTTGGCTGAGCACCAGATTGGGAAGACTAGAGAAGAAAACAAAAAATGTTATGTCTTTGGATGTAGGCATTTGTTTGCTGTGTGTGGTCTGCAGAACATTGTTTTCTATGTGTTGTGTGTAGTGTGATGTTGTGTTTCTGCTTTTGATGCAAAAAACTTACCAATTGTGAGCCCACTCCAAGTGTCTGTCCACCCCTTCCTTCTTCTTCTGGGAGCTCCTCTTCATCTTGTGATTCCTGTTTTGAAATAAAAGGCAATGAATACACATATATTACAGAGATGATGGATTTTGGAAATAAAAACTTACCGTCAAACGCTGACGATGCGAGGGAGGGCTCCCAGAAGATGTGCTGTCTTCCTCATGGCCAGACTCCATGGCTGTGGGTGGTGTTTCTGCTGCTGCCATTGCTGCTGCTGCTGCTGCATCTATTGGGCGGCTGTTGAATAAAGAGAAACAAAGGGCCAATGAATATCTTGATATTCCATAGCCCTAGTTTGGAGGAATGGGGGATTTGATAATTACCGTCTCTCATCTGCTGCTGGACTCCCCTCCCGTTGTTCAGCATGCTGCTCCATTTGGGGTGGTGCTGATGGTGCTGCTGCTGCAGATGTCTGCTGCCTTCTCCTGCTCCTGGTTCTTGGCTTGGGTGGCATGTTGGGTGTGGCTGAGGGTCCCATTGTCTTGCTTTTATATATGTCCTGTGGGCAGAGCTACTGAGCATGCTCAGACCAAAGAAACCGGATCCGGCCGCCGGATCCGGCTGTCGCCGGATCAGGCGCATTGCGGCGCTCATAGGCTTTCATTGTATGAAAAAGCCGGACACGCCGGATTCGGCGTGTCCGGCTTTTTCGCCGGAGACAAAAAACATTACAGTAGCCATTTTTTCCAGACGCCGGATCGCGTCACATTGCGGGATCCGGCGAAAATCGGATGAAACGCATGGCCATCCGGCTCGATCCGGCTCTAATGCAAGTCAATGGGGGGAAACCGGATCCGGCATTGCATTTCGCCGGATCCGGTTTTAGTCAAAAGCGCCGGATCGCGCCTGACGCCGAAAACCTGATGTGTGAAAGAGGCCTAAGCCTGTACATGTCCGGGCCCGTCTGAAGTTTGCTAGAGAGCATTTGGATGATCCAGAGGAGTTTTGGGAGAATGTCCTATGGTCTGATGAAACCAAACTGGAACTGTTTGGTAGAAACACAACTTGTCGTGTTTGGAGGAAAAAGAATACTGAGTTGCATCCATCAAACACCATACCTATTGTAAAGCATGGTGGTGGAAACATCATGCTTTGGGGCTGTTTCTCTGCAAAGGGGCCAGGACGACTGATCCGGGTACATGAAAGAATGAATGGGGCCATGTATCGTGAGATTTTGAGTGCAAACCTCCTTCCATCAGCAAGGGCATTGAAGATGAAACGTGGCTGGGTCTTTCAACATGACAATGATCCAAAGCACACCGCCAGGGCAACGAAGGAGTGGCTTCGTAAGAAGCATTTCAAGGTCCTGGAGTGGCCTAGCCAGTCTCCAGATCTCAACCCTATAGAAAATCTTTGGAGGGAGTTGAAAGTCCGTGTTGCCAAGCGAAAAGCCAAAAACATCACTGCTCTAGAGGAGATCTGCATGGAGGAATGGGCCAACATACCAACAACAGTGTGTGGCAACCTTGTGAAGACTTACAGAAAACGTTTGACCTCTGTCATTGCCAACAAAGGATATATCACAAAGTATTGAGATGAAATTTTGTTTCTGACCAAATACTTATTTTCCACCATAATATGCACATAAAATGAAAAAAAAACAGACAATGTGATTTTCTGGATTTTTTTTTCTCAGTTTGTCTCCCATAGTTGAGGTCTACCTATGATGTAAATTACAGACGCCTCTCATCTTTTTAAGTGGTGGAACTTGCACTATTGCTGACTGACTAAATACTTTTTTGCCCCACTGTACATGCTGTATGTTACACACACAGACTCAAATTTATATACATATAGTAAAGGACATATGCTCTATCCTGCTTTTCAGTTTCTCCACACTCCACAGAATGAAGGACTTTGGGTCACAAGACTACCATTATCAGTACAGGTTTTGGCTTGTAAAGTCACATAAATTGACTGGGCCACTGAACCTTAAACAGTGTAGGGTTTTGCAGGAGGCTACTTTGGGGATGGGGGATGGGGATGGGGAAACCATGAGAAATTGCCCAATTTGCTCCCCCATTATTGTCAGCCCAGAATCTAGAGTTCTAAAAAGCCAAATATCTCACATTTTTTATTCATCGTTATGAGCAAAAGATAGAAATTAATCCAACTAAAATATATAAAATGAATGAAGAATATAGCAGGAATTTTAATCTCAAGAATGTATTACATAACTATAAGATGTGCCATAAATGTGTGGCGCCCCTGAGGCTCAGTCGCCACAGAGGTACTGCACCTCCTCCTGAGGTGTGGTGCCCCACCATCCAGGTAAGTTGGAGGCTCCTGACCACGCTCCAACACCTGCATCCCACACAACACAGTAGTTCAGCAAAGCCACATTGCAGCTCCCTGCTTGGAGTGTAGCAGAGCACCTTTGGTGGCTCCCTGCTTGGAACACGAAACGTGCTGGGAGGCGGGTGGAGTCAGAATACATAAAAGAGCGGGAAGGTTTAGGATTTCGGTCAGTCAGTCAGTAGGTCAGTCACTCAGAGAGGAGTGAGGAAAGAAGATCCCTGAGAGAGGGATGGAGGAAGGAGGTGCTGCAGCAGATCTCAGTGACCTTGGTCTGCTGGCACGGGAAAGGAAAGGAGAAAGACATTGAACCGAAACCTGATCTTCCATAAGAAGGAAAGACTAGTACCGAACATAGGTGTAAAAGGGAACAGAGGACATGGGTTAGGAGAGAACCCTGCCTAGAAGTTCTAAGCGCAAGGCCGGGGCCCGGTCCCCGAGGTTGTATGGACACTAATGGCTCTACAGCAGACACCGGTGGAGTAGTGGGCTGTAAATGCACTACTCCATCTAAGACTTGGAGGCACAACAGCAACATTGATAGTGAGCCGGGACTCAGAAGTAAGGAGTCTCCGAAGCAGGCTACAGCTGTCTGCCATACAAGTAGAGTTCTTGGGAACATCTGTCAGGAGACACTCCGGTGTAACTCAGTACTAGGAGTACTTCACATTTGAAGGCGCTATAAGAGGAGATGTTCAGAAAGGCACAAGTTGGCGGAGTGTTGGAAGGGAGCATTCCATCTGGCCTGGAGGTTGATTGAGTCCCTGACCCGGAGGACACAGCACGGAGGCAGGCACCTGTGTGTACTACAGACTGTGAGTAAAGCTTTGGAACTACTTGCCTGGGTGTTCTCCAATTATTCTTGCGCCAACGAACCCAGCATCGCTACATCTGGGTACCAGCTTCTACACTGCTTGTGCCTCTCCTCTACCCCGACATCTACACTGCCCTGGGGCTACAGCTTTACCTGTGGGGAGCTTCACCATCTTGCCTGCAACACACCACCAGCCCCAGTGGATCTGCCTGCAGCATTGGCTCAACATCTCACTTGCCAAACACCACAGGTGGCGTCACAACCTATTCCATTAACTACATCCCACCATTCAATCTCCTCTGTTTACATTGTGCGCCCAGGGCCACGAACCGGGTCACTGCTGCTGTGACACATCCCGCCTACGCCGGTCCGGTACCGAGTACCCCACGGCCCTGGGAGGGCGACCCAAATGTATAGTATATTAAGGACCCATCAATGAAACTTGCATTTTGAGAAACTGTATTCACATGTGAAACAGCCGTAGATCATTCTGGGCTACTATTATTCCCATGTACCTGCCATCCATGAATAATGCAAGTTAAATGAATATTTGGTAAGTGCAGTGAATTACATTCTCTGTAATGTGTTGTTTTAAGGTCCTGCTTTGTATCACTGAGCCTCACTGAGAGTTCCTAACCCAGTCACAATTAAGGCTGTTGTTAGTGGAGACAGCGGTCGAAATTCCAATACAAGTCAATTGAAATTCCATCCTCCTCTCCACTGGCAGCAGGGTGCGTCAAGGTCCCTTTCTCAAGATAGATGTAGGTCCCAGTGGATCTCGTATCCCAGTGATATGCCATATCAATGGGTATAAATATATGAGACAGGAATGCCCTTGACCTGACTTTGCACCACATATACACATATATGCATGCACAAGTAAATGAAAATATCAAAATGCATAGGAAATCAACATTCAAAACATTAAATTGCAAATGTTAAATAAGGAAATGTTTGTTACATTTCAAATTGAGTTCACCTTATTTAAACATCTTCAGCCTCTAAATCCAGTTTTGGATGTACCTACCCACCAGCTGTCATCTCTCATCTTACAAAAGAAATCCACATTGCCATTCATACATACATACATACAGTAGATGTGTACACTGCTGAGTTGAAAGCCACATCTTTTATTATTTATATGAATGGAAAATATAGTGAAAAACTATATAAAAATAATTACTATGTAGAATTCTTCTGAACAAAATATCCTTTAAAAATATTTAGTAAGAACAATAATGTCAACAGAACAAATATACATTTTTGGGAAAAAGAAATTACACTTGTCTGCTATGTTTTTAATGAATGCCAAAAAAATCAGGAACAAAAAAGGTGGGTACTAAATAATACTTTAAGATACAAATTCCACACAATTGAAAGATAGATGACCAAAAGTGGCCTTTTCCGAACAGTGGTAAAAATCCTAGAATGATTCTAGATATCATGTCTTATATCATATTGTTGTAAAAGTCTTGAGTTTGTTGCTTCAGATGTTATTCTACTTACTGAGCTTTCGTTTCATATTTATTGTACAGCAGATTATGCAAATTTTGATGGTGTCGGCATCTATACAAAGATGAAAGAAAATGTTGTCCATATGACCTATGAAGAAATGAAGATTAAGAAAAGGAAATCGGAAAAAGGTTAGTTCTCATTGTAAGTAATGTGCTAATTCCATGGCTTTTCAAGGATTCCTAAGCACATTAGCAATGGCAGGGAAAATTGGGCATTTTTGATGTATTTAAAAGATTGTGCTACTGTGAAAAAGCCTCACTTTGTTTAAAGTAGCCATACATTAGAGCCTTCCTGTGATAAGTATACCACATACTTTCATAAATGGATTACATCAGGAAAAGAATGAAGTAACATCTAAAATCATCCACCCAGGAGAAAATTTCACAAGAATATAAGATTCATCTACTGACCATTTTAATATTGCCATTCTATCACAGTGGTATAAAGTAACACTTTACACTGTGTTCCAAATTATTATGCAAATAATATTTTTCTATGATTTTCCTAAATAGTCAGTACAAATGACAGTCAGTCTAATAAAAGTCATCACCGGTTAGAGTATACATCGACTTTTATTGAAGAAACCTCCCAATGATAACAGTATAATCTCCAAAATGAATAAAAACTCAAATTGCACTGTTCCATATTATTAGGCACAGTAGAATTTCTAAACATTTGATCTGTTTTAAAGAACTGAAAATGTTCATTTGTGGAATTTGCAGCATTAGGAGGTCACATTCACTGAATAAAAAAGGTATTTAACTCCAAAACATCCTAACAGGCAAAGTTACATGCTATCATAGGAACCCTTCTGTGACATCACCTTCACAATTCTTGCATCCATTGAACTTGGGAGTTTTTGGAGAGTTTCTGCTTGGATTTCTTTGCATGAAGTCGGAATAGCCTCCCAGAGTTGCTGTTTTGATGTGAACTGCTTCCCTCATAGATCTTTTGCTTGATGATACTCCAAAGGTTCTCTACAGGGTTGAGGTCAGGGGAAGATGGTGGCCACACCATGAGTTTATCTCCTTTTATGACTATAGCAGTCAATGACTCAGAGGTATTCTTTGCAGCATGAGATGGTGCATTGTCATGCATGAAGAGGATTTTGCTCCTGAAGGCACATTTCTGCTTTTTATACCATGGAAGACAGCTGTCAGTCAGAAACTCTAAATACAGTACTTTGCAGAGGTCATTTTCACACCTTCAGGAACCTTAAAGGGCCCCATCAGCTGTTTCCCCATGATTCCGGCCCAAAACATGACTCCTCCTCCTCCTTGCTGAAGTCGCAGCCTTGTTGGGACATAGTGGCCATCCACCAACCATCCATCTGGACCATCCAGGGTTGCTCGACACTCATCAGTAAACAAGACTGTATGAAAAATAGTCTTCATGTATGTCTGGACCCACTGCTACAATTTCTGCTTGTGAACACTTTTTAGGGGTGGCCGTAGGTTTATGCACCACAGCAAGCCTTTGAAGGATCCTACACCATAAGGTTCGAGGGACTCCAGAGGCACCAGCAGCTTTAAATATCTGTTTGCTGGTTTGTAATGGCTTTTTAGCAGCTGCTCTCTTAATCCGATGAACTTGCCTGGCAGAAACCTTCCTCATTCTGCCTTTATCAGCACAAACATGTCTGTGCTCAGAATCAACCACAAATCTCTTAACAGTATGATGGTCACGTTTAAATTTTTGGGAAATATCTAATGTTTTCATCTCTTGACCAAGGCATTGCACTATTTGATGCTTTTCAGCAGCAGAGAGGACCTTTTTCTTTCCTAAATTCCTTGAAACCTGTGCCCTGCTTAATAATGTGGAACATCATTCTTAAGTAGTTTTACTTTAAGTGGGCTCACCTGGTAAACTAATTATCACAGGAATTTGAGATTGATTTCAGTGATCCAAAGAGCCCTGATACACAATGCCATCTATGAGTTTATTTGAAAAACAAAAAATTACATCTTTATGACACTTAAATCCAATTTGCATAATAATTTGGAACGCAGTGTAGAAAAAAACAATAAGGAGCAACACTATATAATCCTGAGTAGGCGGGTGTAGACCTTCCAGTAGGCAGAGACCCAAACCCTAGAGATAAGTGACCATATTTTGCAGACAATAAGAAACACCCAAATTTCGGGGAGGAAAATAGGAAAACATATTTTTGTATAAAATGGTGGTGGGTAGTGTTGAGCATTCCGATACTGCAATATCGGGTATCGGGCGATATTCGCGGTATCGGAATTCCAATACTGAGTTCCGATACTTTTAGTATATCGAATACCGGAATTGGAAGTTCCCATAATTCAATGAGCCAGTTTGATTTTATTCAGCCAATGAGGATCCTAAGAAGTGTGGGCACATCCTGTTAGAGCATGTTAGGCATGTAACTACTGGCATGGCTGTGATTGGCTGCTGAAATGATGTCATGATGCACTATAAAAGCCGCCGCCGCCATTTTGGGTTCACTCTGCTGTGAATTCAGTTAGGGATAGGACGCTGCTGTTCTGAGGGACAGTGTGACCTAGCGATTTGCTATATTGTGCTTTACCCAGGCTACTTTATCAAATGCTGTAGCTTTCTTTTGCCTTGCAGCGCAGTTCACGGCTGTCTGCAAGGTCTCTGTGTGTGAGTGCAGCTCACGCTGTAGTGTGTTCTGCAGCCAACCACCTCCGGTTGTAGTCCACTTAGCGTGCGTCACTGCCTTATACATTGTCCTTTTTTGCATTAGTGCTGCTCATTTTTCCTGATTTCTCCTATTAGTGTGGCTCCATCCGTATCCAGCTAGATTGCTTGCAAACAATGTATAGGAGTAGATAGAGGAGCCTTTCTGCAGCCGTGCAGCCCTAGTGCACAGTTCTCTTGCACTGTTCACGGCTGTCTGCGAGATCTCTGTGTGTGAGTGCAGCTCACGCTGTAGTGTGTTCCGCAGCCAGCGACCTCAGGTTGTTGTCCGCTCAGCGTGCGTCACTGCCTCATACATTGTCCTTTTTTGCATTAGTGCAGCTCATTTTTCCTGATTTCTCGTATTAGTGTGGTTTCATCAGTATCCAGCTAGATTGCTTGCAAGCACCTATATAGGAGTAGATAGAGGAGCTTTTCTGCAGCCTTGCAGCGCTGTTCACGGCTGTCTGCGAGGTCTCTGTGTGTGAGTGCAGCTCACACTGTAGTGTGTTCTGCAGCCACCTCCGGTTGTAGTCCGCTCAGCATGCGTCACTGCCTCATACATTGTCCTTTTTTGCATTAGTGCTGCTCATTTTTCCAGATTTCTCCTATTAGTGTGGTTCCATCCGTATCCAGCTAGAATATTTGCAAACACTATATAGGAGTAGATAGAGGAGCCTTTCTGCTGGCTTGTGCCCTGCAGCCCCAGCCAGATTAGTATTAGCCTATTTTTGAAGCCTCATCTATTGCATTGTAGGTTACCTTCCTGCATTGTAATAGCTACAAAAAGTTTGTGATACTATCGGTTTTACATCTTTGGGCACATCCAGTGTCCTTTTGTGAAAAAAAGTTAATAAAGTTCACCAAACATTCCACTTTACAGTTGTGTAGGCCACATTAGGTCATATTAAAGTCTAGTCCACACTTAAAATTAGTGTTTCTTATACCTGTTAGCAGCTGTTCAGGAATAAGCACACTAAGCCCTTAATACTTTTCTGCCTATCTTTATCAGTTTACCAAGATGAAGAAGGCGGGGAGTAAGGCACATGGTCGTGGGCGTGGAGTTTCTGCAGGGAGGGGACGTGGGTATTCTGTGCCTGCTGCAGGCACCAGTAACTCAGCATCCCCCAGTTTTTCCAGGGAACAGTCCTTTATGCACAGCTTTGTAGAAGCTCGCCATACCCCACTGCTGCGGGACGAACAAATTGAAGCCGTTGTCGGATGGATAGCAGCTAACGCATCGACTTCAATTAGTTCCAGATCCTCTCAGGACCAGAGCACTGAAGAGCACCCATCTGTTTCTTCACCACCTGCCAAATTGCCCTGGCAGTCAGAGAGCCCTGGACAGGAGCCATCTCTACTTCTGTTCTCTGAATCTGTTGGCTTGGAAAAAGGGGGCCAGCCAAGCAGCATTCAAGAATTTGAAGAAGAGGTGGTATGCAGTAATGTGCAACAGCTTTGTGTCTCTGAATCTCATGAGGTGGGTGGGCCAGTGCCTATGGTCAGCACGCCTCAGTAAGCATCTGATGATGAGACTCAGGTGCCACTTTCTGGTGCGTACTGTGCTGTCGAGACTACCCAGGAGAAGCAGTCGCTTGAAGAGGATAGTGTAGATGATGAGGTCCTTGACCCATCATGGCGTGAAGTACAGGAAGGTGGCGGGAGCAGCTCTGAGGAAGACATTCCCCAAATGGCCAAAATAGGAGGGAGAGGGAGGGGTCAGACTCGGTTGCCTGTAGCCTCCACTTCGGCACACATTAGGAGCATGCCTCTTCCAAAACCCAAAACGGGCGATCCCAAGACTTGCAGTGCCTGGTCCTTTTTTGACACAGCTGCAGATGACATTTGCTTTGTCAAATGCAAGCTGTGTAATCAGAAAGTGAAAAGAGGGAAAAGTGTCAGCAACCTCAATACCACAAATATGTGGAAACATGTGCGGACCAAGCATGTGGTGGAGTTACAAAGATACACTGAAGACCTAGACCAACCTACAGTGCCACCTACCACCTCTTCAGCTCGTGTTGTAGCCTCTTCCTCCAGCTCACACACAGCTGGTTCGGCTTCCTCACAGGATCACCATGGAAGAACCTCTGGCACTGTTGTACAGAGACACAGTGTCATTCCACCCACAGCACTATGTTCCCTGTCATCCTCACACTCCCAGGTCAGTCTACAGCCATCAGTAGCACAGGCATGGGAGAAAAGGCGCCCTTACTCGGCAAACCACCCCTGAGCACAGGCTCTGAATGCTGGCATTGCAAAACTACTGTCCCTTGAAATGCTCTCATTCAGGCTGGTGGAGACTGACACCTTCCGTAACTTCATGACATTGTCAGTCCCACAATACAACGTGCCCAGCCGCTTTTATTTCAGCAGGCAAGCCGACCCTGCCCTACAAAAGCATGTGGAGGGAAAAATTAAACATGCGCTACTAATCGCTGTCAGTAGCAAGGTCCACCTGACCACCGATGCGTGGACCAGTAACCATGGACAGGGACGATAGCTTTCCCTCACTGCCCATTGGGAAAATGTTGTGGAGCTGGGTACAGATCTTGAGAGTGGCGCTGTACGTGTTCTGCCAACTCCAAGGATTGCAGGAATCCAGTCTGTACACACTGACTCCTCCTCATACTCCAGTCCTCTGAATCAGCGCGGCACGAGCCGTCACAGTCTACCTCCACATGGACCCGTGAACACTTACCTGTTACGACCGATATGAGCAAAGCCGTGGCCAAACGTCAACAGGCCGTATTGAAATTAATTTCTTTGGGGAATCGAAGCCACACAGCGCAGGAGCTCTGGAATGCCATCAAGCAGGAGAGCGACGTGTGGTTTGTGCCAGCGAATCTCCAGCCAGGCATGGTAGTGTGTGACAATGGTCGAAATCTGGTGGCAGCTCTGGGCCTAGGCAACCTCACTCACATCCCATGTCTGGCACATGTGCTCAACTTGGTCGTGCAGAGTTTTTTGAGGGACTATCCGGATCTTGATGCACTGCTGCACAAATTCCGCATAGAGTGCGCTCACTTGCGGCGTTCCAGCATGGCAAGATCGCTCATTGCAGCTCTGCAGAGCCGATTCCACCTTCCGGAACATCGCATCATATGTGACCTACCCACCAGGAGGAATTCAACGTTACATATGTTGGAGAGGTTGTGTGAGCAGCAGGCAGCAGTAATGGAGTACCAGCTGCATCAGGAGCAAACAAGTCGCACTGCGAGCCATTCACACTTCAGCACCACTGAGTGGGTCTCTATGAAGGACATCTGCCACGTTTTGCGTGCTTTCGATGATTCCACGCGGATGGCGAATGCAGATGATGCACTAGTCAGCATGTCTATCCCCCTTATCTGCCTGCTTGAAAAAACACTGCAAGCACTAAAGGAGGAGGTTGTGGAAGAGGTGGAGGATGAGGAGTCACAAATGCCATCTGCTTCTGGACAGTCTGCACAACGTGGTTCCTCACAAAGGCCTAGGCAGGGGACACTTTGTGAGGAGGCTGAGGAGGAGTCAATGGAGGAGGAAGACATCTGTCCAGAGGAGGGAGGTACCCAATGCTCTAGTAGTCAATATGTAGAGCGAGGGTGGGGTGATGCAGAGCAGGCAGAGATGACGCCTCAAGCAGGGGACAGTGTTGTGAGTTCATTTTCCCCTTCACCATTGAGGTCTGATGAACTCCCTCTTCTGGTGAAGGAAGGTAGTGAGGCTGATTACAAAGCACCTGAGCAGAATGATGATGACTGGGTGACTGGAATTGCTGACTGGATATAAGGCAGCCGACGCCCTTCTGCCTTGCGGGTGATTTCTCTGAGGGATTCTAGGAGACCAGTCTGATTCCTGCTCCTCAAAAGCTAAGTTTTCTGCTCTGCTTTTTGCATTTGTGTTTTGGTTTTGTTTTGCCTTGTTTTTCTGGATTTCTGCCTTCCCCTACTGGGTGAGCTGAATTCCTTTTTGCTCTGTCTTCAGAAAACACCTGAGTACTGATATAGTCTTTTTGAAGCCTAGCGTCTTCAGGGCTTTTTTCCCTATCAAGAAAAAAGAGGGGGAGAAGCCAGCGCTGCTTGTGGTCAGAACGTAATACATAAAGTGTGAAAACACACATTGGTTTCTATCTGTATTCAAAAATGAGACATTTAGCAAAAAATTGATCAATTGTTTGAGCTACCCCGCCACGTCAAGGCAGTCTCGTATGGGGAGTCCTACTCTACGTTTTTTATGTTCGCTGTGCCTTTGCGGCCTCCTAAATGTATAAAAGCAAGACCTCATTACATGCACACTGTACCTCAAGCATTTCAAAATCGTTCCTATGGCACCAGAGGACAAGCGCAGATAAAGGTTAGCCAGGTCCATGCAGACATTTCAGGTCCAACCTCCACACTGCCTGACCAGCACCACAGATAAAGGACGATCCAGGCCCAGATACAGGTGCGTAATCAAATAAAGCCTAGGGCAGGGCAGGGCCGCTGTTAATGTGAACAGCAGCCTAGATCAATCACTAAGAAAACAGAAAGAATAGCGTACATGACCCAGCGCGCACGGCTACAGTGGTGGTCAGCCACAAAACCAATATCAAGAAAAAAGAGGGGGAGAAGCCAGCGCTGCTTGTGGTCAGAACGTAATACATAAAGTGTGAAAACACACATTGGTTTCTATCTGTATTCAAAAATGAGACATTTAGCAAAAAATTGATCAATTGTTTGAGCTACCCCGCCACGTCAAGGCAGTCTCGTATGGGGAGTCCTACTCTACGTTTTTTATGTTCGCTGTGCCATTGCGGCCTCCTAAATGTATAAAAGCAAGACCTCATTACATGCACACTGTACCTCAAGCATTTCAAAATCGTTCCTATGGCACCAGAGGACAAGCGCAGATAAAGGTTAGCCAGGTCCATGCAGACATTTCAGGTCCAACCTCCACACTGCCTGACCAGCACCACAGATAAAGGACGATCCAGGCCCAGATACAGGTGCGTAATCAAATAAAGCCTAGGGCAGGGCAGGGCCGCTGTTAATGTGAACAGCAGCCTAGATCAATCACTAAGAAAACAGAAAGAATAGCGTACATGACCCAGCGCGCACGGCTACAGTGGTGGTCAGCCACAAAACCAATATCAAGAAAAAAGAGGGGGAGAAGCCAGCGCTGCTTGTGGTCAGAACGTAATACATAAAGTGTGAAAACACACATTGGTTTCTATCTGTATTCAAAAATGAGACATTTAGCAAAAAATTGATCAATTGTTTGAGCTACCCCGCCACGTCAAGGCAGTCTCGTATGGGGAGTCCTACTCTACGTTTTTTATGTTCGCTGTGCCATTGCGGCCTCCTAAATGTATAAAAGCAAGACCTCATTACATGCACACTGTACCTCAAGCATTTCAAAATCGTTCCTATGGCACCAGAGGACAAGCGCAGATAAAGGTTAGCCAGGTCCATGCAGACATTTCAGGTCCAACCTCCACACTGCCTGACCAGCACCACAGATAAAGGACGATCCAGGCCCAGATACAGGTGCGTAATCAAATAAAGCCTAGGGCAGGGCAGGGCCGCTGTTAATGTGAACAGCAGCCTAGATCAATCACTAAGAAAACAGAAAGAATAGCGTACATGACCCAGCGCGCACGGCTACAGTGGTGGTCAGCCACAAAACCAATATCAAGAAAAAAGAGGGGGAGAAGCCAGCGCTGCTTGTGGTCAGAACGTAATACATAAAGTGTGAAAACACACATTGGTTTCTATCTGTATTCAAAAATGAGACATTTAGCAAAAAATTGATCAATTGTTTGAGCTACCCCGCCACGTCAAGGCAGTCTCGTATGGGGAGTCCTACTCTACGTTTTTTATGTTCGCTGTGCCATTGCGGCCTCCTAAATGTATAAAAGCAAGACCTCATTACATGCACACTGTACCTCAAGCATTTCAAAATCGTTCCTATGGCACCAGAGGACAAGCGCAGATAAAGGTTAGCCAGGTCCATGCAGACATTTCAGGTCCAACCTCCACACTGCCTGACCAGCACCACAGATAAAGGACGATCCAGGCCCAGATACAGGTGCGTAATCAAATAAAGCCTAGGGCAGGGCAGGGCCGCTGTTAATGTGAACAGCAGCCTAGATCAATCACTAAGAAAACAGAAAGAATAGCGTACATGACCCAGCGCGCACGGCTACAGTGGTGGTCAGCCACAAAACCAATATCAAGAAAAAAGAGGGGGAGAAGCCAGCGCTGCTTGTGGTCAGAACGTAATACATAAAGTGTGAAAACACACATTGGTTTCTATCTGTATTCAAAAATGAGACATTTAGCAAAAAATTGATCAATTGTTTGAGCTACCCCGCCATGTCAAGGCAGTCTCGTATGGGGAGTCCTACTCTACGTTTTTTATGTTCGCTGTGCCATTGCGGCCTCCTAAATGTATAAAAGCAAGACCTCATTACATGCACACTGTACCTCAAGCATTTCAAAATCGTTCCTATGGCACCAGAGGACAAGCGCAGATAAAGGTTAGCCAGGTCCATGCAGACATTTCAGGTCCAACCTCCACACTGCCTGACCAGCACCACAGATAAAGGACGATCCAGGCCCAGATACAGGTGCGTAATCAAATAAAGCCTAGGGCAGGGCAGGGCCGCTGTTAATGTGAACAGCAGCCTAGATCAATCACTAAGAAAACAGAAAGAATAGCGTACATGACCCAGCGCGCACGGCTACAGTGGTGGTCAGCCACAAAACCAATATCAAGAAAAAAGAGGGGGAGAAGCCAGCGCTGCTTGTGGTCAGAACGTAATACATAAAGTGTGAAAACACACATTGGTTTCTATCTGTATTCAAAAATGAGACATGTAATGAGGTCTTGCTTTTATACATTTAGGAGGCCGCAATGGCACAGCGAACATAAAAAACGTAGAGTAGGACTCCCCATACGAGACTGCCTTGACGTGGCGGGGTAGCTCAAACAATTGATCAATTTTTTGCTAAATGTCTCATTTTTGAATACAGATAGAAACCAATGTGAGTTTTCACACTTTATGTATTACGTTCTGAACACAAGCAGCGCTGGCTTCTCCCCCTCTTTTTTCTTTTTTCCCTATCAGTCTGTTGGCTCTTGTTTTGAGAGGGTTTTGGCGGATTGCAGACAGCAGCTTTTCTATTCTGTCCTATTTAGTTAGCTTGGGCCCCATCATTTGCTCAGCCTATCTTTCTATCTGTGTGAGTGTTTTTTCATCTTGCTTCACCGTCATTATATGTTGGGGGCTGCCTATTTCTTTGGGGTCTGCTCTGGGGCAGTTAAGATTTCCCTTTCTGTCTTTAGGCTATGTAGTTCTCCGGCTGTGATCGAGGGGTCTAGGGCACCGTAGGAACCCTCCACGGCTACTGCTAGTTGTTGTTGTTAGGTTCAGGGGTCTGCAATCCGATAGCTGCCAACTTCTCTGGTTTTCTGGACTTAGCTAGTATTTCTGTTTTTGCCTCCTACGATGACTCATTCATAACAGGACAGCATTTCTTGGCCAGTTGGCAGTCTGCAGCACATGGTTGATTTCATGCTGCAGTGCATGAGAAACGACCGCCGCATCGCCCACATTCTCAATATGGCTGATTATTGGGTGTACACTCTCCTAGATCCTCACTACCGGGTCAACTTACAAAGGCTCATAACACAGTTGAACCAGGAGCATAAAATGCGGGAGTACCAAGACACACTGGTGCATTCCATCATGTTCTCCATTCCACCCGAGAGCAGTGCTGCTAGTGCTTTACAAAGCAACTCAGTGCTTTGAGGCAGTGGAGGAAGCTCTGCACAAAGAGGGAGCAGAAGCAGCACCTCAGCACAAGGCAAGACCAGTATGGCCCAAATGTGGCAAAGTTTTCTGTCCCCGCCACAAATGTCTACACCATCACAGACGGTTTCAGTCAGCAGGAGGCAATGTTTCCGTCAGATGCTGACAGACTACATGTCTTGCCCTCTCAGTGTTCTCCCACACGGCCCTTCCCCCTTCAATTTTGGGTCTCTAAGCTGGATACATGGCCAGAGCTTAGCCAGTATGCATTGGAGGTGCTGGCCTGCCCTGCTGCCAGTGTATTATCGGAACGCGTCTTTACTGCCGCAGGTGGTGTACTAACAGACCGTCGCATGCGACTATCCTCCGATAACGTTGACTGGCTTACATTTCTGAAAATGAACAAGGCCTGGATCTCGCAGGAATTTGCCAGTCCTCTTCCAGACTAAATAATTGGTTGGCAACAGTATCCACGTCTCCTGTTGTGTTCATGTTTCTACCACCTGAACTGTAATCCCTGGGCTCCAACACCGCCAGTTGCTGCTGAGAAGTGCCATCTGCACAGTCAACACTTGCTCCTGTGTTATTGGGGTTCAGTAACGTCAGCTGATCCCCTGCTGTGTGTCTGGCAATTTCTCCTGCTCCGACCACACTCACACTACTACAGATATTAAACTTGCTCCAATTAGACCTCTGGCTACACTCTGTTTCTCCTGTAATCCCTGGGCTCCAACACCGCCAGTTGCTGCTCAGAAGTGCCATCTGCACAGTCAACACATGCTCCAGTGTTATTGGAGTTCAGTAACGTCAGCTGATCCCCTGCTGTGTGTCCGGCAATTTCTCCTGCTCTGTCCACATTCACACTACTACAGATATTAAACGTGCTGCAATTAGGCCTCTGGCTACACTCTGTTTCTACTGTAATCCCTGGGCTCCAACACCGCCAGTTGCTGCTCAGAAGTGTCTTTGGCACGGGTACTCCCTCCTGCCCAGCCTGGTTCCAGCACGCCAGCTGTTTCTGGGTAGTGTCAACGTCACTTTGCCTCCAATACGTTGTACTGTCGTGTTGCGGTCGGGTGAGCCGACTCTATGGTGCCTGCAGTTTAGGTGCTGCCTATGTGAGCTACGGGATCTGGCAATGAAGGCTGGTTCCCTAGTGCCAATAGGACAAGCTCCCCCTGTAGGACTGTGGGTTTTGGTAACTCCGGCCGACTCGCGGCCTTGCAACTTTTTTTTTCATGTGTACCTTCTGCTGCCTATATGAGTTCCAGTACCATTAGCTGGTTCTTAGGAAGTCAATCTTGAATATGACCCCCTGGGTTCCAGTAACGTCAGCTGGTTCCAGGCAGAGCCTTTGGCTTAGGTGCCTCCTTCTCGTTATCCGAGTTCCACCAACGTCTGCTGGTCCTTGGTAGTGCTTTGTGGCACAGGTACCTCCTGCTTAGTAACCGGGTTCCAGTACCATCATCTGGTCCTCGGTAGTTCCATTGGCTCTCGTACCTTTGGCTACCCATCCAGGTTCCAGTACCGTCAGCTGGTTCTCAGCAGTTCCTCAGCCTTCTTGTACCTTCTGCTACATTTCCAAGTTCAAGCTTTTTGAAATGGTTTTTGGTAATCACTCTGGATCTCCCTGATGATGACCCTAAAGACGACGACCCTGAAGACCACCCCGAAGAAGACCACAACCCCGCAAACAACGACCCTGGAGATGACGACCCTGAAGTCCACTCCAAAGAAGACGACGACCTCGAAAACGACGACCCTGGAGACGACGATCCTGAAGACCACCCCGAAGAAGACCATGAAGATGACCCTGAAGAGGATGATGAAGGAGAAAGTGTGGGAGAAGCAAAAAAGAATGTGAAGAGCATGGAAGTAGTGAAACATAAATATCTGACAAAATATAAAAAAGCTTAACATAGTCAATATCTTTGTAACTCCGAACGTCTTAAAAAAAAAATTAATTCCTGCTATTCCATTTGATTGAGCTAAACCTCTATGCCTTTAATGTCTCCTCCACCTCCCCCAATACATTCTACATTATTCTTAGTTGTTTTCCTTCATGTAGAATTAACCTACAAGGAAAGTAAGGGTTTATTTTCATTCCGATATTTGTGTCCCATTGACTTGCATTGGTTTCAGGTATCGGAATCGGCGATATCCGATATTTTTGGGGAATCGGTCCGATCCAATCCGGTGCGATATTTCCCGATATCGGAAGGTATCGCTCAACACTAGTGGTGGGTCTTATAATCTGATTTTATGATAGCTTACTGGGGGAACGGCTGTGGGGGAGCTAGGTCACAAGAGGCAGGGTTGCTGCCGCAGGAGGCCGGCGGTGGAGACAGCAGGAGTGGGGCCATGCTGCGGGCTTCGAGCTGGAAGGAGGGGGTTTCACGGCACTTCAAGGCTGTGGGCCCTGGGCTGTCAGAAAATGTTGGAGCTGAAATGAGTCCCCACACTTTCCCTTTTGAATTCCCTACGGTGGGCTTTGGTGCAGCAGCGGCCCTGCCTCCTGTGACCCCCGATCCACTGCAGTTGTATTCCCCCCCCCCCCCGGTAAGCTACATTCAGATTAAAAAACACACTCATATTTTCCTCCCAAGTTAGGGGGAAAAAGTGTGTCATACAATCCAAAAGTATTGTAATTTCAAAATGTTTAACTCAAATACACCCGCAGAAATGTCCAAGAGATCTCAAAATATATATCACTATGGCTTTAATCAAACACAGCGCTGACAACCTTTGTATTCTTTTTAAAATATTAAAATGGTTCAAAGATCATTCCTTTTTGTGGGCAGATGTTCACTTTGCTGTTGCTTCCAGTGGCTTGTAAAAGTAGTTACTCACTTTGGCATTGTTTTGTGTTTTGCTACCTCACAACTTGGAATTTCACTGTTTTTTTAGGGTTTGCATCAGTTCGTGAAAAGAACATGCCTACAACTTTGAATATTTGACATTTTTTGTTTTGAAGAAAACAACAAATAGGACAAAATAATTGAAAACTTCAATTAATAATAATTCATTAATAATTCAAACTTCAATAGCCCAACTTTTTTCCACGTGTTGCTCGATGTGTATGGCTGTTTTTTAGTCTCGACAGTCCCAACACAGTTAGGCATTTGAATTTAATCTTCTGTCTTCTCCAGCCCCTAGGGCAAGCGAATATAAAGGCCAATTGTTCATCAAATCCAGTAAATCAACAGGAAGAACTATTTGTGATTACCTTCCTTTGCTGTGGCTTAGAGGACTTAGGAGATGAACAGCCAGAGGTTTCATTGAATGAATTGAAAGTCTACAATATAAAATATTAAAGGGAAACTGTTAGTAGAGTGAACCTTCCTAAGCCGTCTTTATGGGGATCTGAAGCTGATTAAAATTATACCTTTATATCAGCGACCCAGGGTATACAATAATTCCAGGGAAATCCATGTTTTAATATACCGTATATACTCATGTCTAAGCCGACCCAAGTATAAGCCGACCCTCCTAATTTTGCCACAAAAATTTTGCGTGTATAAGCCTAGGGTGGAAAATGCAGCAGTTACTGGTAGATTTCAAAAATAAAAATAGATACCAATAAAAGTAAAATTAATTGAGACATCAGTAGGTTAAATGTTTTTGAATATCTATATTGAATCAAGAGCCCCATATAATGCTCCATACAGTTCATGATGGCCCCATAAGATGCTCCATACAAAATACGCCCCATATAATGCTGCACAAAGGTTAATGAAGGCCCCATAAGATGCTCCATAGAATAATATGCCCCATAAAATGCTCCATAAAGGTTATGGCCCCATAAGATGTTCCATAGATTATTCCCCCATAAGATGCCCCATAAAATGCTGCATAGATTATGCTCCATAAGATGCTCCATAGAATATGCCCCCACATGCTGCTCCATAGATTATGCCCCCATATGCTGCTACATAGGCTATGCCCCCATATGCTGCTACTTAGGCTATGCCCCACATACGATGCCCCATAGAATATGCCCCCATATGCTGCTCCATAGAATATGCCCCCATATGCTGCTCCATAGAATATGCCCCCATATGCTGCCCCATAGAATATGTCCCCAGATGCTGCTCCATAGAATATGCCCCCATATGCTGCTCCATAGAATATGCCCCATATGCTTCCCCATAGAATATGCCCCCAAATGCTGCTCCATAGATTATGCCCCCATATGCTGCCCCATAGATTATGCCCCCATATGCTGCTCCATAGAATATGCCCCCATATGATGCTCCTTAGAATATGCCCCATATGCTGCCCCATAGAATATGCCCCCATATGCTGCCCCCATATGCTGTTCCATAGAATATGCCCCCATATGCTGCCCCATAGAATATGCCTTCATATGCTGCTCCATAGAATATGCCCCTGTATGCTGCCCCCATAAGATGCTCCATATATTATGCCATATGCTGCTGCAAAAGCAAAAAAAAATGCCATACTCACCTCTCGTCGCTGGGGGCCAGGTGTCGTTGTCGCCCCTCGCTCAGGACCCCGGCACCTGAGATATTCACCTGTCCTGGGTACATCGCTGCTCTCCGCTGTCTGCTGCGTCCTGTGTCAGTGACTGTTCAGTCAGCAGAGGGCGCAGTGCTCACTAACCACGTCATCGTGCCCTCTGCTGGCTAAACGTCTCTGGCACAGGACCCAGCAGACAGCGGTGAGCAGCATGTGAACGGGGACTGGTGAATATCGAATATACTTACCCCCTCCTGGCGCGGTCTCTGCAGCCCCCTCCGCTTCTACGGTCTCCCTTGCTTCCATCAGCGGTCACATGGTACCACTCATTAAACTCATAAATATGCAGATATTCATGAGTATAATGAGCGGTACCACGTGACTGCTGAAGGAAGGAAGGGAGACCATAGGAGAAGCGGAGGGGGGCTGCAGAGACGTGTCAGGGGAGGTCAGTATGATCTGACACCCCCGCTCCCCCTCCCCCGCCGACCCCCAGGTATATGACTCGTGTATAAGCCGAGAGTGGGACTTTCAAGCCCAAAACAATGGGCTAAAAATCTCGGCTTATACACGAGTATATACGGTATGTAAATGAGCTGTTCAGGACTACGGCGCAGACACTGATCTGCTTGAGAATCTGCCTCCAGATCTTATTTCACATGAATGGGAGTTACCAGTGTGATGTGTAGTGGCCGCTCTCTGCTCTCACTGCAGAGCTATGTGTAATTATAACTGACACATCTGCAGGCTCCTCTCAGCTTCTGCTTCCATCTCACAGGCAGACAGTGATGAAATATTACCTATAGCATGATTCACAACTGCAGTATATATAAAAAGATTAAAATTTTATTGATTGAATAACAAAAGTAACAGAAAAATACAAAATGAAAAAAACTTAGCAAGATAAAGAAGATAAAATGCACAGGAGGTGGGTTTTGACATGGTTAAGTAATATAATATTCAAAATGGGTATTTAATAGAATAATACACTAAACAGCCAATTCAGGTAAGTAAGTATAAAACAATAAAGGGAGTTGCGAGACAGTGACCGGTGTTATATGCGAGGGTCGCTATGTGTCCCCCAGGATGTGTACAAAAGCTTATTGAGGCCACGGGAGTGCATTGCAGTCACAGGTATAGCTGTGATCGCAATGCAAAATACGCGTAAAAGTAAGTGTTGGTCCTGGGCAAGCTATTTGTCCAAGGCATATTTACTTGCCTCCAATACGTTGTACTGTCGTGTTGCGGTCGGGTGAGCCGACTCTATGGTGCCTGCAGTTTAGGTGCTTCCTATGTGAGCTACGGGATCTGGCAATGAAGGCTGGTTCCCTAGTGCCAATAGGACAAGCTCCCCCTGTAGGACTGTGGGTTTTGGTAACTCCGGCCGGCTCGCGGCCTTGCAACTTTTTTTTTCATGTGTACCTTCTGCTGCCTATATGAGTTCCAGTACCATTAGCTGGTTCTTAGGAAGTCAATCTTGAATATGACCCCCTGGGTTCCAGTAACGTCAGCTGGTTCCAGGCAGAGCCTTTGGCTTAGGTGCCTCCTTCTCGTTATCCGAGTTCCACCAACGTCTGCTGGTCCTTGGTAGTGCTTTGTGGCACAGGTACCTCCTGCTTAGTAACCGGGTTCCAGTACCATCATCTGGTCCTCGGTAGTTCCATTGGCTCTCGTACCTTTGGCTACCCATCCAGGTTCCAGTACCGTCAGCTGGTTCTCAGCAGTTCCTCAGCCTTCTTGTACCTTCTGCTACATTTCCAAGTTCAAGCTTTTTGAAATGGTTTTTGGTAATCACTCTGGATCTCCCTGATGATGACCCTAAAGACGACGACCCTGAAGACCACCCCGAAGAAGACCACAACCCCGAAAACAACGACCCTGGAGATGACGACCCTGAAGTCCACTCCAAAGAAGACGACGACCTCGAAAACGACGACCCTGGAGACGACGATCCTGAAGACCACCCCGAAGAAGACCATGAAGATGACCCTGAAGAGGATGATGAAGGAGAAAGTGTGGGAGAAGCAAAAAAGAATGTGAAGAGCATGGAAGTAGTGAAACATAAATATCTGACAAAATATAAAAAAGCTTAACATAGTCAATATCTTTGTAACTCCGAACGTCTTAAAAAAAAAATTAATTCCTGCTATTCCATTTGATTGAGCTAAACCTCTATGCCTTTAATGTCTCCTCCACCTCCCCCAATACATTCTACATTATTCTTAGTTGTTTTCCTTCATGTAGAATTAACCTACAAGGAAAGTAAGGGTTTATTTTCATTCCGATATTTGTGTCCCATTGACTTGCATTGGTTTCAGGTATCGGAATCGGCGATATCCGATATTTTTGGGTAATCGGTCCGATCCAATCCGGTGCGATATTTCCCGATATCGGAAGGTATCGCTCAACACTAGTGGTGGGTCTTATAATCTGATTTTATGATAGCTTACTGGGGGAATGGCTGTGGGGGAGCTAGGTCACAAGAGGCAGGGTTGCTGCCGCAGGAGGCCGGCGGTGGAGACAGCAGGAGTGGGGCCATGCTGCGGGCTTCGAGCTGGAAGGAGGGGGTTTCACGGCACTTCAAGGCTGTGGGCCCTAGGCTGTCAGAAAATGTTGGAGCTGAAATGAGTCCCCACACTTTCCCTTTTAAATTCCCTACGGTGGGCTTTGGTGCAGCAGCGGCCCTGCCTCCTGTGACCCCCGATCCACTGCAGTTGTATTCCCCCCCCCGGTAAGCTACATTCAGATTGAAAAACACACTCATATTTTCCTCCCAAGTTAGGGGGAAAAAGTGTGTCATACAATCCAAAAGTATTGTAATTTCAAAATGTTTAACTCAAATACACCCGCAGAAATGTCCAAGAGATCTCAAAATATATATCACTATGGCTTTAATCAAACACAGCGCTGACAACCTTTGTATTCTTTTTAAAATATTAAAATGGTTCAAAGATCATTCCTTTTTGTGGGCAGATGTTCACTTTGCTGTTGCTTCCAGTGGCTTGTAAAAGTAGTTACTCACTTTGGCATTGTTTTGTGTTTTGCTACCTCACAACTTGGAATTTCACTGTTTTTTTGGGGTTTGCATCAGTTCGTGAAAAGAACATGCCTACAACTTTGAATATTTGACATTTTTTGTTTTGAAGAAAACAACAAATAGGACAAAATAATTGAAAACTTCAATTAATAATAATTCATTAATAATTCAAACTTCAATAGCCCAACTTTTTTCCACGTGTTGCTCGATGTGTATGGCTGTTTTTTAGTCTCGACAGTCCCAACACAGTTAGGCATTTGAATTTAATCTTCTGTCTTCTCCAGCCCCTAGGGCAAGCGAATATAAAGGCCAATTGTTCATCAAATCCAGTAAATCAACAGGAAGAACTATTTGTGATTACCTTCCTTTGCTGTGGCTTAGAGGACTTAGGAGATGAACAGCCAGAGGTTTCATTGAATGAATTGAAAGTCTACAATATAAAATATTAAAGGGAAACTGTTAGTAGAGTGAACCTTCCTAAGCCGTCTTTATGGGGATCTGAAGCTGATTAAAATTATACCTTTATATCAGCGACCCAGGGTATACAATAATTCCAGGGAAATCCATGTTTTAATATACCGTATATACTCATGTCTAAGCCGACCCAAGTATAAGACGACCCTCCTAATTTTGCCACAAAAATTTTGCGTGTATAAGCCTAGGGTGGAAAATGCAGCAGTTACTGGTAGATTTAAAAAATAAAAATAGATACCAATAAAAGTAAAATTAATTGAGACATCAGTAGGTTAAATGTTTTTGAATATCTATATTGAATCAAGAGCCCCATATAATGCTCCATACAGTTCATGATGGCCCCATAAGATGCTCCATACAAAATACGCCCCATATAATGCTGCACAAAGGTTAATGATGGCCCCATAAGATGCTCCATAGAATAATATGCCCCATAAAATGCTCCATAAAGGTTATGGCCCCATAAGATGTTCCATAGATTATTCCCCCATAAGATGCCCCATAAAATGCTGCATAGATTATGCCCCATAAGATGCTCCATAGAATATGCCCCCACATGCTGCTCCATAGATTATGCCCCCATATGCTGCTACATAGGCTATGCCCCCATATGCTGCTACATAGGCTATGCCCCACATACGATGCCCCATAGAATATGCCCCCATATGCTGCTCCATAGAATATGCCCCCATATGCTGCTCCATAGAATATGCCCCCATATGCTGCCCCATAGAATATGTCCCCAGATGCTGCTCCATAGAATATGCCCCCATATGCTGCTCCATAGAATATGCCCCCATATGCTTCCCCATAGAATATGCCCCCAAATGCTGCTCCATAGATTATGCCCCCATATGCTGCCCCATAGATTATGCCCCCATATGCTGCTCCATAGAATATGCCCCCATATGATGCTCCTTAGAATATGCCCCATATGCTGCCCCATAGAATATGCCCCCATATGCTGCCCCCATATGCTGTTCCATAGAATATGCCCCCATATGCTGCCCCATAGAATATGCCTTCATATGCTGCTCCATAGAATATGCCCCTGTATGCTGCCCCCATAAGATGCTCCATATATTATGCCATATGCTGCTGCAAAAGCAAAAAAAAATGCCATACTCACCTCTCGTCGCTGGGGGCCAGGTGTCGTTGTCGCCCCTCGCTCAGGACCCCGGCACCTGAGATATTCACCTGTCCTGGGTACATCGCTGCTCTCCGCTGTCTGCTGCGTCCTGTGTCAGTGACTGTTCAGTCAGCAGAGGGCGCAGTGCTCACTTACCACGTCATCATGCCCTCTGCTGGCTGAACGTCTCTGGCACAGGACCCAGCAGACAGCGGTGAGCAGCATGTGAACGGGGACTGGTGAATATCGAATATACTTACCCCCTCCTGGCGCGGTCTCTGCAGCCCCCCTCCGCTTCTACGGTCTCCCTTGCTTCCATCAGCGGTCACATGGTACCACTCATTAAACTCATAAATATGCAGATATTCATGAGTATAATGAGCGGTACCACGTGACTGCTGAAGGAAGGAAGGGAGACCATAGGAGAAGCGGAGGGGGGCTGCAGAGACGTGTCAGGGGAGGTCAGTATGATCTGACACCCCCGCTCCCCCTCCCCCGCCGACCCCCAGGTATATGACTCGTGTATAAGCTGAGAGTGGGACTTTCAAGCCCAAAACAATGGGCTAAAAATCTCGGCTTATACACGAGTATATACGGTATGTAAATGAGCTGTTCAGGACTACGGCGCAGACACTGATCTGCTTGAGAATCTGCCTCCAGATCTTATTTCACATGAATGGGAGTTACCAGTGTGATGTGTAGTGGCCGCTCTCTGCTCTCACTGCAGAGCTATGTGTAATTATAACTGACACATCTGCAGGCTCCTCTCAGCTTCTGCTTCCATCTCACAGGCAGACAGTGATGAAATATTACCTATAGCATGATTCACAACTGCAGTATATATAAAAAGATTAAAATTTTATTGATTGAATAACAAAAGTAACAGAAAAATACAAAATGAAAAAAACTCAGCAAGATAAAGAAGATAAAATGCACAGGAGGTGGGTTTTGACATGGTTAAGTAATATAATATTCAAAATGGGTATTTAATAGAATAATACACTAAACAGCCAATTCAGGTAAGTAAGTATAAAACAATAAAGGGAGTTGCGAGACAGTGACCGGTGTTATATGCGAGGGTCGCTATGTGTCCCCCAGGATGTGTACAAAAGCTTATTGAGGCCACGGGAGTGCATTGCAGTCACAGGTATAGCTGTGATCGCAATGCAAAATACGCGTAAAAGTAAGTGTTGGTCCTGGGCAAGCTATTTGTCCAAGGCAGATTTAAGAAAATCTGCAATGGGCTTTTATTTTTGAAGTGGACTACAGGATGGTAGTGGGGCTGCCGGCCAGGTCTTCCATGTGGCCTATGGCCACAGGTCCCTTGTAAAACCCTGACACAGATAGTTTGGAGTGTCAGTTTTGGTTTAGAAGCATGCAGAGCAAGAGGCTCTGAAGAGCTCAGCCTGTGTGAAGCAACACAGAGCCAAGTGGGGCCCTGTATAAAGTTCGGTCAGCCCCGAGGAAGATGAGTCCTGAGGATGATTTGGATGCTTTCCTCATGGTGTTTCTGATTTTATTATTTTTGTATAAATTGTTCAATTCTGATTAGATCACCTGTGACAGAGTTTTATATGTGGTTCAGCTGATATTCCACAGCTACTCTGAGTCTAAGAGCATTTGTGCTCAAAACGCGTACAGAGACCTGGAGAATATCCCCATGCGGTGAACTTTGTTGCCGTTACTTGATCACAAGCAGCCATGAATGTATTTTAAACATGATACAATAAAAATCCTGGATTTTAAATTTCTGGAGCTGGACCTTTCTTCTTCTTCTTGGAGTCATTATACGTCCTGGCAGAGACGTGTCCGTGCTCAGAGCTTTTCAATAGTTCTTACGAACTTACAAGAGGTGAGCTGAAATTTATCTTTTTCAGTTTGAATGCACAGCAGAGTGGAAGAGCCTGCCAGTGAACCAGTGGGCTGAAGTGGTGGCCCCCTTCCTGACGGGAGATGCCCTGAAGGTCTAATTGGACTTCAGTCAGGAAGATGCCCTGGACTATGAGAAATTAAGAGGAGAGAGCGGGCCAATGGGTGTTCCATTGGTCCTTTGCAGAGTCTCGCCCTGCAAGGTCTCAGACCTATGACTTGTTGCAGATGGTAAAAAAATGGCTCCAGCCTGAGACCTTAACCCCATTCCAGATGATAGAGAGGGTGGTGATCGAATGGCTGGTGAGGGCTCTGCCAGCAGCCATACAGTGTTGGGTGGGACAAGGGGACCCAGGCACTCTGGACCAGGTGGTAGGACTGGTTGAGCGGTATACGACCACTCAGGACTTTTTATGGAACACTGCTCCACTTCGGCTGTCATAACTGGCACCGCCAGCCCAGGAGCCTGGGAAAAGTCCACAACCCTCTGTTGGGGCTAATCAGAACTGAAACTGTACTGAGGGGTAGTGTTGAGCGATGCCTTCCGATATCGTGAAATATCGGATTGGATTGGATCGGACTGATACCCCAAAAATATCGGGTATCGCTGATTCCGATACCGGAAACCCATGCAAGTCAATGGGACACAAATATCGGAATGAAAATAAACCCTTTCTTTACTTGCACATCCAGTTCGGGAGGGGGGAAGAGTGTGGGCGGTGTGTGGGTGGAGATTGTGCGAGTGTGTGTGTGCGGGCGGGGTCTGTACAGGCCTGCCGGGGGTCTGTGCTGGCTTTCTGGGGGTCTGTGCGGGCTGCAGAAATCCACGAGTGTCCCACGACGATCTCCCGTGGAAAACAGCAGCATCAGCTGATGCAACCGCTCTCTAGGGGCCCCAGGAATACAATGACGGTAGGTATCCTTCCGCACTGTATTCCTCCGCCACTGTAAAAAAATAGTCCCTAGTCTCACTTTTGGCCTTGCTGTGTGAGAAAGTTCCCACGCAGCTTTTGCCATAAAGTGAGACCAGTGAACTAGAGTACCTCTCAGTGATGCACTGCAGGAGATCGTTGTGGGACACTTGTGGATTTCTGCAGATCAGGGAGTATATTGGTTGTTTGTTATTTTTTATATTTTTTACAGTGACATGACACTGGCTTCGGGGATCAAAGTGACAAGTGATGGTGAGTATGTACTCTATGTTATATGTACTGTATGTCTATATGTATGTATTGTATGAATGTATGAATGTATTGTATGTAGTATACGCTATATGTAGTATGTATGTAGTATGTATGTAGCATGTTGTATGTATGTTGTATGTATGTATGCATGTAGCATGTAGTATATATGTATGTTGTATGAATGTAGTATATATGTAGTATGTATGTAGTATGTATGTATGTTGTATGAATGTAGTATATATGTAGTATGTATGTATTATGTAGTATGTATGTTGTATGAATGTAGTATATATGTAGTATGTATGTAGTATGTATGTTGTATGAATGTAGTATATATGTAGTATGTATGTATTATGTAGTATGTATGTATGCTGTATGAATGTAGTATATATATAGTATATATGTAGTATGTATGTATATTGTATATATGAAGTATGTGTGTAGTATGTAGTATGTATGTATGTTGTATGAATGTTGTATATATGTAGTATGTATGTAGTATGTATGTTTTTTTTTTTACATTCAACACATTAACCGGATGACGGGACTACTACTGTCCCATCATTGGCTAATGTGTCAATCACTATCATTGTAGCAGGCATAGCCCGATGGGACTTGTAGTCCCATCAAACGATGCCTGCACACACACACAACCCCCGGCAGGCCCGCTCAGACCACCGGCAGGCACGTACAGGCCCCCGGCAGGCCCGCACAGACCCCCGGCAGGCCCGCACAGACCCCCGGCAGCCCGCACAGACCCCCGACAGGCCAGCACAGACCCCCGGCAGGCTCGTACAGACCCCCGGCAGGCCCGCACAGACCGCGCATCATGATGACATCATTTCAGCAGCCAATCACAGCCATGCCATTAGTTGACATGGCTAACACAACTGGCTCATTGATTATGGGAACTTCCGATTCCGGTATTCGATATTGTAAAAATATCGGAACTCGGTATCGGAACTCCAATACAGCGAATATCGGCCGATACCCAATATTTATAAGTATAGGTATATTGGGGGCGCTAATCCTATAGGGGGGATATCCGCTGCAAGACAAAACAACACACCACTAAGTCGTTTAATTATAATACAGATAATGTAGAAAATGTCTGCGCTGAATAAACCACACAATCCCACAAAAGCAAGGGTTTAAAAGGCCAAATATAGCAATAAATTGCAAATGGATATAGGGATCTCAATTAATCAATATATACAATGAAAAAACAGAATGTTCACCAAACATATATGTTCTAAAAAATGCAGTAGCAGAAAACACACTGATTGAAACTACCACTATATAGAAATAGATAAAAGGATCAAACATATATAATAGGCGTATAAATAATAAAACCCTTTAAGAGGATATATATATGTACCTTAGGTGCATTCCAAAAAAACATTCAAAGCCTCATAAGGGGACCAGAATGTAGCGATTATGAGGGAGCTAATGAAGTTGAGGCTCCATCGCTGCAATGATAATCAAATACTGTACAAACAGAGTCTAAAAACAAGACAAGAATGCGTTTAAGGCACTCAGTCCTGCAATATCTGTTGAGAGAACTGTCCCGGCCGGTGACAGTCTCTTGGTTACTCACTGTACGCTGCTCCCTCGGTGCACCGGCGTTCTTCCATTGCATTATGGGAACTTCCGATTCCGGTATTCGATATTGTAAAAATATCGGAACTCGGTATCGGAACTCCGATACAGCGAATATCGGACGATACCTTATATTTGCAGTATCGGAATGCTCAACACTACTGAGGGGAAAACACAGATTGAGAGTAACAAAAGTCCTAATTTTCCTAAATTGGCCCTAAATTTGTCTAGTCGTGAGGCAGCTATCAAGTGCTGGTGGTGCCAAGGGCCCGGACATATAGCTGCCAATTGCCGCCTGACAGCTGAAACCAAGTCCTGCGCTTATATTCACTGTACATCTATGTACGCCAAGCCAGTTTGCACCTCAACCACAGACACTGCCGGCAGTGAACCCCAACTGTGCCAGGTACTCGTCAATGGGTACCAAACTGGACTCAGGGAGCTTAGTCACTGTGGTCCATGGTAACTAGTTGCCAAGGACAAACCCAATGGTCAGAAAGTGGGGGTAATCTGCATACATGGGTAACTCCGAGAGTACCCAATCGTGGAGGTTACGTTTTCCATCCCGTGTGGAGAAATAAGACATGAGGTGGGAGTGGTAAAGACTTCTATATGAGACTGTGTTGGGAAGAGACTTGCCCCTGTTCTGGTCCCTGTGGGAGACTAGGGTTCACCCTTCCAAGGTAAATGTTAGTAAAAACAATATGACACACTGCCGCCCCCTAATCTAGACTGCAGCAGCAGGTACTTAAACAGACTCTGTGCAAAAACTCTGTTACTACATACACAAGAAATTATATAAAGAAGGATACTGTGCTATCAAATAGAACCTGTAAAATCTATCAAATGGATAAAATCTCCATAAAACATCACAAATACAGATCCTTAAATGGTTGCCAAGAGTAACTAGCTGTCTGTAAAACCTGCAATAGCTTAAATTAAAAACAGCGTTCCTTCCATATATATATTAAGATATAAATATTAGCCTCCAGTGTGTAAGTCAGCATATATATTATGCTCCAAAAGTAGTATATGCATATGCTGTTTAAAGCTCTCAGTGGGGCTTGTTGCTTACCCTTTCCAAATGCTGGCTAGTTGTCGGGCTTGGACGCACTTGACAGACGTGGGGGATCCAAATAGTAACTGATTTGTAGCCTTGAGTATTTCCGTATTGTACATCATAGAAACTTAATAAATGCATTCCTAACAGCCATTTGAATATATGGGTCAATGAGTAGGATTGGGTAGTCACAGGACGAGACAGGCGAATCCTGGCAGTGCGTGTGTCTATATATAGACGTAGAGAGGATGCGGGCGGTAACCCTGATGAAGAGGGACGGAGTCCCTTGAAACGCATTGATAGCTTTCTGATCCTCTAAATGCTCCATAGCGGCAGTGACGTCACAAGCCAAACACACATGGGCAGCCATTTTCTTCTTCCCGCCGGGTAACCAGGGACACTACCGGCCGGAGCGCCCCTGGCTCTGCTTATCAGTGCACCTGCACCCGCACCTGTCCTACCCTTCACATTACACCACAAGGCTACAAATCCGTTACTATTTGGATCCCCCATGTCTGTCAAGTGGATCCAAGCCCGACAACTAGCAAGCATTCCGAAAGAGTAAGCCCGGCTGAGGGCATTAAACAGCATATGCATATACTACTTTTGGAGCGTAATATATATGCTGACTTACTCACTGGACGACTAATATTTATATCTTAATGTATAAGGGAGGATTGCTGTTTTTAATTTAAGCTATTTCAGGTTTTACAGTCAGCTAGTTACTCTTGGCAACCACTTAAGGATCTGTATTTGTGATGTTTTTTGGAGATTTTATCCTTTTTATAGATTTTACAGGTTCTAGTTGATAGCGCGGTATCCTTCTTTATAAAATTTGCGAGGTAAATGTTATTCTGGGTGTTGAACCCAAAGATCCCTCCTTAGATATACCTGCCATAGGGGTCACCAACCTAGTGACGAAGTGTAACTCTGATAGGTTTTCCTTAGATTTATTGGCAGGAGAGGTCGAGGAGCCCCCACTGATCCCTGAGCTCGATGTATCCCCCCTTAAGTACAGGACAGTGCAGCTTCAGGATCCCACCCTGTAATGGGCACGAGAAAGGGTAGTGGAAATAAATGGGCTGGCTCAGCACCCAGGGGCAGAAATTGTTTTCCCCATATGGCTGTCCACCAGGATTTATTATACAGGGTTGAAAATATCCGAGATGAAGAGGTAGAACAGTTGGTGGTGCCCCAGTCATACCGTCGGGACGTGCTAGAGATGGCACCCACACACTTGCTGGGAGGACACTTAGCGGTAAAGAAAACCCAAGAATGCATACTGCAGTGGTTCAATTGGTCCGGAATGTATGCAGAGGTACAACGGTATTGTGAGTCGTGTCTCGAGTGCCAACTAACCACACCCATTGCAAAGTTCTTTGGTGCCTCTACCATCACAGAGTTAACCTTTGAGCAGACAGCAATGGATTTTGCGGGCCCTATAGAGAAATACGCCTGGGGCCACCAACATATTCTGATCATAGTGGATTACGCCACACAGTACCCAGAGGCGTTACCACTTCGCCACACCTCAGCAAAACTAATCGCCCATGAGCTGTTTGCAATGTTTTGTCACCTTGGGCTGCCAATGGAGATACTTACCAATCACAATGACTCCTTTTATACCTAAGGTGACCAGGGAGCTATGTAAGCTGCTCCAAATTAAACAGCTGCGTACGTCGTTGTACCACGCACAAACCAACGGGTAAGTATAGATATTTAACAAGACACTCAAAGGCATGCTCAAAAAGGTGGTCCCCAAGGATGGGAGGGATTGGGACATGTTATTGCCCTATCTAATGTTCACTTTCTGTGAGGTACCACAGGCACCCACAGGTTTTTCCCTGTTTGAGTTATTGTATGGCAGGCATTCGAGGGTATTGCTGGATGTAGCCAAGGAGACATGGAAACAGGGGCCAACTCAGCATCAGAGTGTGATCGAGCACGTGGCCAGCATGCAGGACTTGATTGCAGCCATTAAGCTCATAGTCAAGGAGCATCTGTTGGATGCCCAGTCCACGCAGAGCCACACATACAATAAAAGAGCCACGGTCAGATCCTTTAAAGAAGGGGTCCAGGTGATGGTATTAGTGCCCACCTAAGAGAGTAAACTCATGGCCTGGTGGCAATAGCCATATGAGATACGGGGGAAGGTAGGAGAAGTAAATTATAAAGTGTACCAGCCCGGAGAGAGGAAACCTGAACAACTATCATGTAAACCTGCTAAAAGCCTTTAAGGACCATGAATTTTTGGTCAGAGAGGCGACTCCGGTCGTATCAACGGGGAACTCTCTGGCACAGGCCAGGGACGAGGCCGGGTGTTAGGTTAAAATAAATGATGCCCTCACAAAACAGCAGCGATGGGAGGCTCAGGCTCTGGTGCAATGGAATATGGACATATTCTCAGAGTTGTCAGGGCAAACCTCGGTGATACAGCATGACATTGTCACCAAGCCCTAGGTAATGGTACAGATGAAACCATACCGAGTGCCAGAGGCCCGGAGGCAAGCCATCATTGCTGAAGTGAAGCAAATGCTCCAGTTAGGAGTCATCAAGGAATCCCGGAGTGAGTGGGCTAGCTCCATTGTGCTGATTCCAAAGACAGACGGGTTATCATTACGTTTTTGTAATGGCTTCAGGAAATTGAATGAGGTATCGAAGTTTGACCTCTATCCAACACCCCGGTTGGATGGGCTAATTGAGAGACTGGGGGAGGTCAAGTACTTCATCACTCTCCATCTCACCAAAGTTTACTGTCAGGTCCCATTAAAAGAGTCGGCAAAGGAAAAGACTGCTTTTATAACACCAGAGGGTCTCTATCACTATGTTGTCTTGCCTTTCAGATTACATGGGGCTTTGGCCACATTCCAAAGGCTGATGGACATAGTGTTAGAGCCTCATTGGAAATAGGCATTGGTATATTTAGATGTCATAGTCATCTTTATTGCGAATTGGAATATCCACCTATCCCAGGAACAAGCAGTGCTGGTGTCTTTCAGAATCACGGGGTTAACAGTGAACCCAAAGAAAATCGTAGTTACTTACCGCTAACGGTATTTCTCTGAGCCCATGACGGCACTACGGAGAGAGGGGATCCGCCCCACGGGGACAGGAAACCTACAGACAAAAAGGTGGTACCTCTCTCCCGCATCAGTTGTTTTACAGAGCATTTAACGGAACTTTGTCCTATAACATGAACAACTTTAAGAAAAAGAACATTTCTATAATCATTAAACTGCGTAGAGGAGACACCACGTGACTATTTGGCTAAACTGTATTTACAATAAGTGCGCACCCCACGCGTGTACGGAGGGACTATACAGGTGCCATCATGGGCTCAGAGAAATACCGTTAACGGTAAGGAACTATGATTTTCTCTTTCCCCCATGACGGCACCACGGAGAGAATTGCAGAGACTATCTATTAGGGGGGGACCACTGCCTCCAGCACCCTTCTACCAAAGGTTAGATCTGAGGAGGTGGCTAGGTCCAGCCGATAGTGGTTAAAGAAAGTTGAAGGAGAGGACCACGTAATGGCTCTACATTTCTGCTCAATGGAGACGCCTGGTCTCTCTGCCTAGGAAGTTGACATTGCTCTTGTGGAGTGGGCTGTTATTCTGTCTGGGACGTTCGCCCCCTGCGACGAGTATGACAAGGTGATGACGACTCTTATCCACCTTGCCAGCTTGTTCTTTGATGCCTTCTGCCCTTTTCTTGGCCCCTAGAAGCACACAAAAAGAGATCTATCCTTTCTACACTCCCTGGTGGCCTCTAGGTATTCATTTAGGCATCTCCTAACATCTAATGTGTGTACAGGCTCGGTCTGGCCTGGCGGGGGTACCGGGAAATCCCCCGGTAGGCCTTCCCCTTGGCTGTGGGAAGGAGCCAGCCAGCAGGAGAAGAAAAAAAAAAAAGGGGTGCGGGCCCTTTAAAAGAGCAGGGAGGCGCTCACATAGCGTTCATTACCTGAACCGCTGAGGCGCGCGTCACGATTGATAGTGGTATATGTGTGCCTGGCGTATGACGTCAGTTTCCTGCTACGGGCGCACACATCCACCGCTGGCCTCTGCTATGTTGGTGGCCATTTTACAATGAGCGTGCCGGCCGCCGACCTGCAGAGGAGGAGGAGGACGCCAGTGCCACCGCTGGGAGTGCAGGCAGGTAAGAGTGAAAGATTTTTTTTTTTTCTTCTCTCTCTCTCTCTCTCTCTCTCTCGGGAAGGGGGGCCCTGGAAGGATAAACATAAGGGGGCCTGCGTGGATGCAAATAACGGGGGACCCTGGAAGGATGCACATAACGGGGGGGCCTGGAAGGATGCACATAACGAGGGGGCCCTGGAAGGATGCACATAACGGGGGGGCCTGCATGGATGCAAATAACGGGGGGGGGCAGGAAGGATGCACATAACGGGGGGGCCTGGAAGGATGCACATAACGGGGGGGCCTGCAAGGATGCAAATAACGGGGGGGACCCTGGAAGTATGCACATAACAGGGGGGCCTGGAAGGATGCACATAACGGGGGGGCCCTGGAAGGATGCACATAATGGGGGGCCCTGGAAGGATGCAAATAACGGGGGGGCCCTGGAAGGATGCAAATAATGGGGGGGCCTGCATGGATGCAAATAACGGGGGGGCCCTGGAAGGATGCAACTAATGGGGGGGCCCTGGAAGGATGCACATAATGGGGGAGGCCCTGGAAGGATGCACATAACAGGTGGGCTTGCATGGATGCAAATAACGGGGGGAGGCCTGGAAGGATGCACATAACAGGGGGGGCCTGGAAGGATGCACATAACGGGGGGGCTTGGAAGGGTGCACATAATGGGGGGGCCTGGAAGGATGCACATAATGGGGGGGCCTGGAAGGATGCACATAACGGGGGGGCCTGGAAGGATGCACATAATGGGGGGCTGGATGGATGCACATAACGGGGGAGCCTGGATGGATGCAAATAACGGGGGGGGGCTGGATGGATGCAAATAATGGGGGGGGCCTGGATGGATGCAAATAATGGGGGGGGCCTGGATGGATGCACATAACGGGGGGCCTGGATGGATGCACATACAGGGGATGGGGGGTGGATGGGTGCACATACAGGGGGGGCCTGGTTGGATACCCATACAGGGGATGGGGAGCTGGATGGATGCCCATACAGGGGGGAGTCTGGAAGGATGCACATACAGGGGAAGGGGGGCCCTGGAAGGATGCACATACAGGGGATGGGGGGCCTGGATGGATGTACATACAGGGGATGGGGGCCCTAGAGGGATGCACATACAGGGGATGGGGGTCTGGAAGGATGCACATACAGGGGATGGAGGGCAGCTGGAAGGATGCACATAGAGGGGATGGAGGGCGGCTGGAAGGATGCACATACAGGGGATGGGGGGCCCTGGAAGGATGCACATACAGGGGATGGGGGGCCCTGGATGGATGCAAATACAGGGGATGGGGGGCCCTGGAAGGATGTACATACAGGGGATGGAGGGGGGCTGGAAGGATGTACATACAGGGGAGGGGGGGTCTGGATGTATGCTCATACAAGGGAGGGGGGAACCCTGGATGGATGCACATACAGGGGGGCCAGAATGGATGAATGTACGGGGGGGGCAGAATGAATGAATGTAAGGGGGAGGCCAGGATGGATACAGGTACGGAGGGAGCTAGGATGGATACACATGGGGCAAGGGGTAGGACAAGGGGCCAGGATGGATACACACATGGGGAGGGGCAGGACAAGGGGCCTGGATGGATACCCATTCGGGGGGGCAGGATGGATACATGTGGGGGGCCCAGATGAATACATATGGGGGGCCAGGATAGATACAGTATATGGGGGGCAGGATAAGAGACGAGGATGGATATATGAGGGAGCCAGGATGTATATATGTGGGGGGCCAGGATGGATTTATGGGGCACAGGACAAGGGACCAGGATGCATATATATGGTGGGTCAGGATGCATATATGGAGCGGCTAGGATGGATATATGGGGGAGGGGCAGGACAAGGGACCAGGATGCATATATATGGGGGGACTGGATGCATATATATGGGGGGTGGCCAGGATGCATTTATGGGGGAGGGGGCCAGGATGGATATATGGGGGAGGGGCAGGACAAGGGACCAGTATGCATATATATAGGGGGGCCTGGATGCATATAAATGGCAGGCCAGGATTCATTTATGGGGCAGCCAGGATGGATATATAGGAGGAGGTGGTGGCCAGGATGAATATATGGAGGGGGGGCAGGATGGATATATATGAGTGGGCAAGAATTCATATATGGGGGGAAGGGACCAGGATGCAGATATATGGGGGCCCAAGATAGATTTATGTGTGAGGGGGCAGAGCAAGGGACCAAGATGCAGATATATGGGGAGGGGCCAGGGTGGATATATATGGGGGGCAGGTTGCATATATGTGGGGCCAGGATGGCTATATGGGGGGGCAGGACAAGGGACCAGGAAGGATATATGCGGGGCCAGGAGAGATATATGGTGAGGCAGGGCAAGGGACATATGAGGGCCAGTATGTATACCTGGGGAAGCGGGATGGATATCTGGGGGCCAGTCTGGACAAGGGACATAGGGGTTCAGGCTGGGTGAGATTATTAAATAAAGGGGGCCAGGATGAGGGACTTTATTACTGATTGGGGGCCAGAATGAGGAACATGCTATATTAGTTTATGGTGACAAGTGGGGAACATAATTTCTTTAGGGTCCAATTAGGGACATTATTACTACTGTAATATAATTTACTTTTTAGGAAATGGTTTTCCATGGAGGGAACCAAAGGGGATCTTTTTACTGTGCATGGCGGTACTACGTTGCTTATCTTCTTCATCTGACATAGTGTAGAAGTCAGGGAAAAAGTAAGGAAAATGCACTGGAAGTGATCAGCTATTGATGATGTGTTATTTTTTGCAGAGACGAGTCCTGGCTGGAAGAAGTGACGGCGGTCTGTGCTGGTTGAAGAAAAGCAAAGATGAAGGACTTCAACTACAGATGTCACTGGTGAGTCAGTGTATTACATGCACACACACACTATACACTATATACTGTGTACAGAGCTACTTTGTATAATGTTACTGGTGATCACTGTATTACCTGCACAATATATGCTATATACAGAGGTCCTGTGTATAATGTCACTGGTGATCCCTTTATTACCTGTACACTGACACTATATACAGAGCTCCTGTGTATAATGTCACTAGTGATCACTGTATTACCTGTACACTATATGCTATATACAGAGGTCCTGTGTATAATGTCACTGGTGATCACTGTATTAACTGCACAATGTCACTATATACAGAGCTCCTGTGTGTAATGTGACTGGTATTACCTGTACACTGATACTATATATAGAGTTCCTGTGTATAATCTCACTGGTGATCACTGTATTACCAGTACGCTGACACTTTATACAGAGGTACTGTGTATAATGTCACTGGTGGTAATAAGTGTTGTTAGTATTGTGGTTTGTATTCATAATCAGTATTGTATTCGGTCACTATGTGGTGGTAATTTGTGGTCTGGTCACGATGTTGCAGTATTTCTCCTTGTATGTGGTATTATTTGGTCCCTATATGCTGGTAATATGTCATATTATTCGGTTACTATGTGGTGGTAATATGTGGTTTGGTCATGGTGTGGCGGTATTTGTCCCTTGTATGTAGTATTATTCGGTCTCCATGTGGTCTGATCATGGTGTTTTGGTATTTCTTCCTGTATGTAGTGGTATTGGTCTTGGTATAGTGGATTGTGTTGTGTATGGCGGTCATTTGTTCTCTCTGATATTATTTAGGAGAAGATTCTTTATTTCAACTAGAGATTAAATACTGTGTACACAGTGGCAGAGATCCACTTACAGGGGGTTTCCTGTGGAAAAAAGTAATCATCTCGCCACAGGATAAATGATAATGTATTGATTGGTGGGGGTCTGACTACTTGGACCCATTCAGCAAAATGTGGAACTTTTTATCCCCATTAGACTGGAGTGGCATGTCCGACTTGACCACTGATCCATTCTTTCCCTCAGTGGCTCTACTTGTTTTTTTTGTAGATGCTCCAAACAGAATGAATGGAGCTGCGGTCAGTTATCCCACCTGCCTCTCCATTTTAAAATGAGGATAAGTGTCCTATCAACGATAAAACTTTTTCATTCTTCCGATAGGTGCAGTTTCTAATGGTCGGACCTAAGCGATCACCTATCCTGTGGAGCCCATGGATCGGTGATAACTTGTTCTAACCAAAGAACCCCATTAATGTAAACTACTGTAATTATACATCCCATTTGTGGTGGCGCACAGTAGATGTACAGGAGTCACCTGTATTTTACAGCTGATGCTCCACTATAATGGGGATAACGACTGACAGATATTTGTATATAGCTGTAGGGTGGGCCCCTAGAGTCCATTCCCCTGGTGGGCCCCAGACACCCCAGTCTGACCCTGTGTGTGTAATACCTCTTCTCCCCTGTTTTTGGGATTGGGGCAAAATGAAGGGAGGGAGATTTCCTGGGTTCTGTGGAATCGGGATGCTACCTTCGGCAGGTAGGCTGGGTCTGTCCTAAGTACCACCCTATCCTCTAGGATCTGAGTAAACGGAGGGAAGGCTGACAGGGCTTGGATATCACTGATTCTGCGGGCCGATGTCAGGGCTACCAAGAGGGAGGTCTTGAGCGATATCTGTTTTAGAGGGGCCTCTTGTAATGGTTCAGAGGAAGGCTTGGACAGGGCTGAGAGTACCAAGTTTAGGTCCCAGGTAGGAGTATTTAGGGAAGGTATTGGCATGGATCTACCGGTTGCTTTGATGAACCTGGCCACCCAATGGTTCCCTGCCAAGTTATAGTTGTAAAGGGCCCCTAGGGCCGCCACCTGAACTTTCAATGTACTGGTAGCTAAGCCTTACTCTAAGCCCTTCTGCAGGAACTCTAAGATCTTTGATAGAGGTACCACCCCCACCTGCGCTGGTATTTAATGCTGAGATCCTCCCGTACAGTCTGGTGGTTACTGGTTTCCTACACCGTAGGAGAGAGGACACTAAATTTTTGGAGAAGCCCCTGTTGGTCAAAAGCGCCCTTTCAAATTCCAGGCCATCATATGTAGGTTCTCCACCTGGGGGTGTAGCACTGGGCCCTGCGAGAGCAAGTTCGGAATATCCGGGAGGACCCAAGGGTCGGAAATGGACATTCTCCTCAACCACGAGAACCACGTCCTTCTCAGACAGAAGGGGGCTATTAATATTACCCTTGCCTTGTCCTCCCGAATCTTCCTCAGAACTGATGGAATTAGGGCTATTGGCGGAAATGCATAGGCAAGGGGGAAGTGCCAGGGAATCATAAGGGCGTCCAGGGCTACCGGGTTCCCTGAGGGGTCTATGGAGCAGAAGATTTCCACCTTCCGGTTTGTACTGTTGGCAAATAGATCTATGCTGGGTTTTCCCCATAGTGTCGTGATCTGAGTAAAAATTCCCTGGCTTAACTCCCACTCCCCCTGTCTTAGCTGTGTGCGACTTAGGAAGTCTGCCGTCACGTTGTAAGTTCCTTTTATGTGTAGTGCCTTCAGTGAGCCTAGATTTCCCTCTGCCCACTGGAAAATTGATTTTGTCACTTCCCTTAGGGCATGGGATCTTGTCCCCCCTGATGGTTCAAGTAGGCTACTACTGTGCGGTTGTCCGAATATACCCTTACGTGGTGGGACTTGAGGGAGTTCAGAAAATACAGGAGGGCGAGTTTTACCACTAAGAACTCCTTCATATTTGAGGAGGCTCTTTCTTCGTCCCTCATCCAAACATCTTGTGCTACCTGGTTGTCCAAGTGGGCCCCCCACCCCTGGAGCTTGTGTCTGTGGTAAGGACTCGAGATATCGACAATACCCAAGGGACTCCCTGGGCTAGGTTGGATGGTTCTGCCCACCACTCCAGTGAGTGGGCTGTTTCGGGTGTAATGTCTAACCGCTAGAGTTGAGCGACTTTTGCTTTTTTAGGGTCGCGTTTCGTTTCGTGAAACCCGACTTTTCCAAAAGTCGGGTCGAGCAAGATCGTCCGATTATAGGGAAAAGTTGGGGTCGTCCCGAAACACGAAACCCAATGTAAGTCAATGGGGAATAAAAGTCGGCAGTGAGAGGAGGACAGGAAACACACCTACAGTGCCGATTTGAATGCCAAAAGCATCAATTCTTCTTACTTAAGCTTGTCAACCTTAATTAACTTCATAATACAAGTTACGCACTGAAAAATGGGGGTTATTTGGCTAAATTTGTGGGGGGGGAGGGCTGGCTGCAGGTTTTCATGTGCCCTGGGCGAAAGAGCGCCCCTTTAACACATACCACAACTCATCATGCTCCGATACGGCTTAGAAATAGCGGTATAGTACAATGAAAAATACCTCACTTTTTACATCTCATGACGAGGCCCATCTATTTCTCCATACAAAATCATTGGTCCCATATAATGTTTGAAACAGTATATGATGAGCTCCACATAATGCTACAGTATATGTTGGTCCCCATGGATGAAGCTCCACTGTCTTATGGGCCCAAATAATGCTCCAAACATAATGGGCCCCATTTCTAATGCTCTAGTGTATAATGGGCCCTGTAAATGCTGCTCCAGTGTCTGATGTCCACCTTTGGAATGTTCCAGTGTATCGTGGGCCCCATCTATCATTCTCCAGAGTATAGTGCTCCCCAAAAATTGCTGTCCCAACATAGAAAACAATCAAATAAGTCTCCTCGCTAGGGAATCCCTGTACTTGTCTGGACAGGTGCTGTAGCTTGCTTAACAGCTCGCCAGCCGTTCTCACGCCCAGTATGGATTGCACGTGATTGCACAAAGGTTAGAAAGGGTACCGTATCCCTGGATAACATGTATGGATAGCGTACACATTCAAAATATATGTCTATACAGCATGAGGCAGGCTCAGACGGTGTTAGGCCCAGTATGGATTGCACATCATTGCACAAAGGTTAGAAAGGGTACCGTATCCCCGGATAACATGTATGGATAGCGTACACATTCAAAATATATGTCTATACAGCATGAGGCAGGCTCAGACGGTGTTAGGCCCAGTATGGATTGCACGTCATTGCACAAAGGTGAGAAGGGGTACCGTATCCCCGGATAACATGTATGGATAGCGTACACATTCTAAATATATGTCTATACAGCATGAGGCAGGCTCAGACGGTGTTAGGCCCAGTATGGATTGCACGTCATTGCACAAAGGTTAGAAAGGGTACCGTATCCCTGGATAACATGTATGGATAGCGTACACATTCAAAATATATGTCTATACAGCATGAGGCAGGCTCAGACGGTGTTAGGCCCAGTATGGATTGCACGTCATTGCACAAAGGTTAGAAGGGGTACCGTATCCCCGGATAACATGTATGGATAGCGTACACATTCAAAATATATGTCTATACAGCATGAGGCAGGCTCAGACGGTGTTAGGCCCAGTATGGATTGCACGTCATTGCACAAAGGTTAGAAGGGGTACCGTATCCCCGGATAACATGTATGGATAGCGTACACATTCAAAATATATGTCTATACAGCATGAGGCAGGCTCAGACGGTGTTAGGCCCAGTATGGATTGCACGTCATTGCACAAAGGTTAGAAGGGGTACCGTATCCCCGGATAACATGTATGGATAGCGTACACATTCAAAATATATGTCTATACAGCATGAGGCAGGCTCAGACGGTGTTAGGCCTAGTATGGATTGCACGTCATTGCACAAAGGTTAGAAAGGGTACCGTATCCCTGGATAACATGTATGGATAGCGTACACATTCAAAATATATGTCTATACAGCATGAGGCAGGCTCAGACGGTGTTAGGCCCAGTATGGATTGCACGTCATTGCACAAAGGTTAGAAGGGGTACCGTATCCCCGGATAACATGTATGGATAGCGTACACATTCAAAATATATGTCTATACAGCATGAGGCAGGCTCAGACGGTGTTAGGCCCAGTATGGATTGCACGTCATTGCACAAAGGTTAGAAAGGGTACCGTATCCCCGGATAACATGTATGGATAGCGTACACATTCAAAATATATGTCTATACAGCATGAGGCAGGCTCAGACGGTGTTAGGCCCAGTATGGATTGCACGTCATTGCACAAAGGTTAGAAAGGGTACCGTATCCCTGGATAACATGTATGGATAGCGTACACATTCAAAATATATGTCTATACAGCATGAGGCAGGCTCAGACGGTGTTAGGCCCAGTATGGATTGCACGTCATTGCACAAAGGTTAGAAGGGGTACCGTATCCCCGGATAACATGTATGGATAGCGTACACATTCAAAATATATGTCTATACAGCATGAGGCAGGCTCAGACGGTGTTAGGCCCAGTATGGATTGCACGTCATTGCACAAAGGTTAGAAAGGGTACCGTATCCCTGGATAACATGTATGGATAGCGTACACATTCAAAATATATGTCTATACAGCATGAGGCAGGCTCAGACCGTGTTAAGCCCAGTATGGATTGCACGTCATTGCACAAAGGTTAGAAAGGGTACCGTATCCCTGGATAACATTTATGGATAGCGTACACATTCAAAATATATGTCTATACAGCATGAGGCAGGCTCAGACGGTGTTAGGCCCAGTATGGATTGCACGTCATTGCACAAAGGTTAGAAGGGGTACCGTATCCCCGGATAACATGTATGGATAGCGTACACATTCAAAATATATGTCTATACAGCATGAGGCAGGCTCAGACGGTGTTAGGCCCAGTATGGATTGCACGTCATTGCACAAAGGTTAGAAAGGGTACCGAATCCCTGGATAACATGTATGGATAGCGTACACATTCAAAATATATGTCTATACAGCATGAGGCAGGCTCAGACGGTGTTATGCCCAGTATGGATTGCACGTCATTGCACAAAGGTTAGAAGGGGTACCGTATCCCCGGATAACATGTATGGATAGCGTACACATTCAAAATATATGTCTATACATCAGGAGGCAGGCTCAGATGGTGTCAGGCACAGTATGGATTTGACGGCCCAGATTACACAGCGGAGGAGCAGGGAGAGGTAAAGATTGCAAATGCTGGGGCCCTGGCCAAGCAAGGGGGGCCCACTCGTGGGCGTCGGTACTGGCACTGGGCCCCTCATAGTACAGCGGTGTGTCTGACGGCGGGTGTGCACCACCACCGTCAGAGACACTTGATTGCACTATGAGGGACCCTGTGCCAGTGCCCGCGCCCAAGAGTCGGCCTACCCACCTGTCCAGGGCAACGGCACTCGCACGGTGTCGTGCGGTAGGTGGTGACCCCGGCCATGGGGGGGAGGCAGCACAGTTATGGAGTTTTAGAAAGTGGCATATGTTGATGTTGGACATTCAGCTGATGCAAAAGGCGAAATAGGTGAAGTACCAGGAAGAGGTGGACCAAAGCAAGCCATTTTTCTGTCACCCTATGTGTCATCAGGGGAAGGTGGGACAAAATCCTTGGAAACCCATGCGTGGTTCATTTTAATGAAGGTTAGATCATCCACATTTTGGGTTGACAGACGGGTCCTTTTTTCTGTCAGGATTGATCCAGCTGCACTGAAGACTCTTTCCGATAGCACACTTGCAGCTGGGCAAGCGAGCTCCTGTAAGGCATATTGGGCCAATTCAGGCCAGGTGTCCAGTTTAGCGGCCCAATAGTCAAAGGGGAATGACCTGTGTGGGAGAACATCGATATGGGAGGAAAAGTAGTTTGTAACCATAGTTGACAACTGCTGTCTCCTGTCACTTTCCATCGATGCAGTATTACCAGTTGTGTGAGCGGTATTTGAAAAATCAGTCCACAACATTGTCATGAAACCCCTGTCTCCAACGCCACTTCTGCTGTGTGCACCACGAACACCTCTGCCAAGCTGCCCCCGGCCCGTACGGCTCTTGTGAGAACCATCACCGCTGCTGTGTGCTGGGAATGCCTCAAGCAACCGATTTACCAGAGTTGCTTGTTTATTAGCCAATATTAGGTCAAGGTTCTCCTGTGGCATGATGTTTTGTAATTTGCCTTTATAGCGTGGATCCAGGATGCTGGCCAACCAGTAGTCGTCATCGTTCATCATTTTGGCAATGCGGGGGTCCCTTTTTAGGATCCGCAAGGCATAATCTGACATGTGGGCCAATGTTCCCGGTGTCAATGATGCACTGCGAGTGCTGGGTGGAGGAGCACTTTCTGGCAAATCCACATCCCTCCAGTCACGCACAAACCCTGTACCAGACCTTGCCACGCCAACATTTTCACTTGCCCCACGAGATGCATCCTCCTCCCCTAAGTAATCATCCCCATCATCCTCCTCCTCCTCCTCCTCTTCTTCCTCCACCTCGTCCAGGAGAGGTCCCTGAGCAGACAATGGCTGAATGTCATCAAGGATTCCCTCCTCCTCTTCCTCCTCATCAACATTGGCTGCAGACGCCTGCTCCTTAAGGTGCGTCAAAGTTTGCATGAGCAGACGCATAAGTGGGATGCTCATGCTTAGGATGGCGTCGTCTGCGCTTACCAGCCGTGTGCATTCCTCAAAACACTGAAGGACTTTACAAAGGTCTTTCAGCTTCGACCACTGCACGCCTGTCAACTCCATGTCTGCTCTCAAAGTGCCTGGCCGTGTATCCTCCCACAAATGCATTATGGCCTGCCTCTGCTCGCACAGCCGCTCCACCATGTGCAGGGTGGAGTTCCACCTTGTTGCAATGTCGATAATGAGGCGGTGGTTGGGAAGGTGGAGCAATCGCTGCAGCTTCTGCATACGAACGGAGTGTACAGGCGACCGGCGGATGTGCGCGCACAGTCTTCGCACCTTCTGGAGCAGGGCTGTTAACTCCGGATAATTTTTGAGGAAGCACTGCACCACCAGGTTCAAGGTGTGAGCCAAGCAAGGTATGTGGCTGAGTTTTGAAAGGGCTACGGCTGCCACAAAATTACGGCCGTTATCACTAACTACCTTGCCTGCCTCAAGATGTACACTGCCCAGCCATGACTCAGTTTGTCGCTTCAAGTACTCAGCCAGCACCTCGGCGGTGTGTCTGTCGCCCAAACACATCACGCTTTCCACTAGCTGCTCGATAGGGGGACACATCGTGTGCAACAGTGGCAGCTGCAGATGGAGTGCTCGTACGACTGCGCTCTGTGGACGAGCTTTCGCTTCTGGAGGAGGAGGAGGAGGAGGGTCGAACGCCTACAGCCAACTGTTTCCTATACCGTGGGCTAGGCAGCACTGTCCCACCACCGATGTCCCCTGTGGACCCTGCATCCACCACATTAACCCAGTGCGCAGTGATGGACACGTAACGGCCCTGGCCATGCCGACTGGACCATGCATCAGTTGTGAGGTGCACCTTTCCGCTCACTGACTGCTTGAGTGCATGGACAATGCGGTCTTTCACATGATGGTGGAGGGCTGGGATGGCTTTGCGAGAGAAGAAGTGGCGACTGGGTAGGTCATAGCGTGGTACTGCATAGGCCATGAGTTCGCGGAAAGCTGTGCTTTCCACCAACTGAAAGGGCATCATCTCAAACGAGATTAGTTTGGCAATGTGTTCGTTCAAACCCAGTGTACGCGGATGAGAGACTGAGTACTTTCTTGACCTACTCATAGTGTCTGGGAGGGTGAGCTGGACTTGAGAGCTGCATATGGTGGAAGTAGCAGTGGACAGGGCGGACTGAGAGAGGGTTGATGATGGTGATGGAGTTGGTGTTCTTTCTGATGGCCTAGAATCAGTCTTTTGTTGATATAACAGTGGGATTCCCTGACTGCTGTGACCTTGCAACGACACCTCAACATTTGCTGCTGTGCTAACCGGTGGGCTTACAGTGGGGGAAACAATGTAGCGTTGCTGACTACCTTCGTTGTGATCAGTTGCACATGTGGCACTTGAGGTTTGGTGTTGTGTCCATGCTTGCAAGTGCATGCTGGTTAAATGTCTAAGCATGCAACTGGTATTCAAATTTTTCAGATTTTTCCCTCGGCTAAAGGTCTTTGCGCACTTCTTACAGATAACCTTGGCCTGATCATGAGGATTTTGTTCAAAAAAGTGCCACACTGCACTCTTCCTACTTTGGCAGACATTTTGCGGCCTAGCACGCTGTGATCTTTTGACCCTCTGGACAAGCTGTCCAGCAACTCTTTTGATGTTTGGAACCTGTCTTTGGAGTGCTCCGGGCCTGCCAGATAACAGCTGTTGCGATGTCGATGTCTGCTGTGGATGCTCCTCATCTGAGCTATTGGAAGCAGCACCCTCTTCCCCCAATGGATGCCAATCTGGGTCAACAACTGGGTCATCCATCACCTCCTCTTCTATGTCATGTGCACCTTCCTCTGTGTCACCGTGTATGGTGGTATAGTGTGCGGGAAGGGGCACCTGAGTCTCATCAGGGTCAGAATCTGGCTCTGTACACTGCGAGGACAATGTAGTGCTCTGAGTGAATGTACCAGCAGAATCATCCATCAGCGGCTGTGCATCAGTGCACTCCATGTCAGATTCATCTTGGCCTGGGTAATTCACCATTTGACTTGATAATCCAGGCATGGTATGTGAAAACAGCTCCATGGAGTAATCAGTAGTATGGCCTGCGTCATCCTTCAATCTTGGTTGGGGTGAAGGACACAAGGAAAGGTGTGGTTCATGAACATGAGCCTCCAATGATGACTCAGTGCTTTTACTTTTTACAACTGAAGAAGAGGAGGCGATAGAGCTGGAGGCTGAGTCAGCAATGTAAGACAAAACTTTTTCCTGATGCTCTGCCTTTAAAAGCGGTTTGCCAACTCCTAGAAAACTAAGCATTCGAGGCCTTATGTAGCCAGACGATGACGCAGGGTCAGCACCTCCTGCATTCGGTCCTATTTTGCTCTTGCCACTACCATCAGATCCACCACCAACACCATCATTACCAGCTGCCAACCCCCGCCCAATTCCACGGCCTCTTCCACCAGCCTTCCTCATTTTTGGTAGAAATGTAGACAAAATCCAACAAACTATATAGTAATGTAAAACAAGGTACAAGGTGTCTATAGGACAGGGGAGTTTTAGAATTTCTGCACACACTTGTGGACAGTGGACACTTGTGGATTGTGTGAGGCCCACTGATATCTGAGCGCTATGTGACACGCTCGATGGCACAGCTGCCTGTGACCAAAGTGACGAGAGGATAATGGAGATTTTGAATCTCTGCGTACACTTTTGGACACTGGACACTTGTGGATTGTGTGAGGCCCACTGATATCTGAGCGCTATGTGACACGCTCGATGGCACAGCTGCCTGTGACCAAAGTGACGAGAGGATAATGGAGATTTTGAATCTCTGCGTAAACTTTTGGACACTGGACACTTGTGGATGGTGTGAGGCCCACTGATATCTGAGCGCTATGTGACACGCTCGATGGCACAGCTGCCTGTGACCAAAGTGACGAGAGGATAATGGAGATTTTGAATCTCTGCGTACACTTTTGGACACTGGACACTTGTGGATGGTGTGAGGCCCACTGATATCTGAGCGCTATGTGACACGCTCGATGGCACAGCTGCTTGTGACCAAAGTGATGAGAGGATAATGGAGATTTTGAATCTCTGCGTACACTTTTGGACACTGGACACTTGTGGATGGTGTGAGGCCCACTGATATCTGAGCGCTATGTGACACGCTCGATGGCACAGCTGCCTGTGACCAAAGTGACGAGAGGATAATGGAGATTTTGAATCTCTGCGTACACTTTTGGACACTGGACACTTGTGGATTGTGTGAGGCCCACTGATATCTGAGCGCTATGTGACACGCTCGATGGCACAGCTGCCTGTGACCAAAGTGACGAGAGGATAATGGAGATTTTGAATCTCTGCGTACACTTTTGGACACTGGACACTTGTGGATGGTGTGAGGCCCACTGATATCTGAGCGCTATGTGACATGCTCGATGGCACAGCTGCCTGTGACCAAAGTGACGAGAGGATAATGGAGATTTTGAATCTCTGCGTACACTTTTGGACACTGGACACTTGTGGATGGTGTGAGGCCCACTGATATCTGAGCGCTATGTGACACGCTCGATGGCACAGCTGCCTGTGACCAAAGTGACGAGAGGATAATGGAGATTTTGAATCTCTGCGTACACTTTTGGACACTGGACACTTGTGGATGGTGTGAGGCCCACTGATATCTGAGCGCTATGTGACACGCTCGATGGCACAGCTGCCTGTGACCAAAGTGACGAGAGGATAATGGAGATTTTGAATCTCTGCGTACACTTTTGGACACTGGACACTTGTGGATGGTGTGAGGCCCACTGATATCTGAGCGCTATGTGACACGCTCGATGGCACAGCTGCCTGTGACCAAAGTGACGAGAGGATAATGGAGATTTTGAATCTCTGCGTACACTTTTGGACACTGGACACTTGTGGATGGTGTGAGGCCCACTGATATCTGAGCGCTATGTGACACGCTCGATAGCACAGCTGCCTGTGACCAAAGTGACGAGAGGATAATGGAGATTTTGAATCTCTGCGTACACTTTTGGACACTGGACACTTGTGGATGGTGTGAGGCCCACTGATATCTGAGCGCTATGTGACACGCTCGATGGCACAGCTGCCTGTGACCAAAGTGACGAGAGGATAATGGAGATTTTGAATCTCTGCGTACACTTTTGGACACTGGACACTTGTGGATGGTGTGAGGCCCACTGATATCTGAGCGCTATGTGACACGCTCGATGGCACAGCTGCCTGTGACCAAAGTGACGAGAGGATAATGGAGATTTTGAATCTCTGCGTAAACTTTTGGACACTGGACACTTGTGGATGGTGTGAGGCCCACTGATATCTGAGCGCTATGTGACACGCTCGATGGCACAGCTGCCTGTGACCAAAGTGTCGAGAGGATAATGGAGATTTTGAATCTCTGCGTAAACTTTTGGACACTGGACACTTGTGGATGGTGTGAGGCCCACTGATATCTGAGCGCTATGTGACACGCTCGATGGCACAGCTGCCTGTGACCAAAGTGACGAGAGGATAATGGAGATTTTGAATCTCTGCGTACACTTTTGGACACTGGACACTTGTGGATGGTGTGAGGCCCACTGATATCTGAGCGCTATGTGACACGCTCGATGGCACAGCTGCCTTTGACCAAAGTGATGAGAGGATAATGGAGATTTTGAATCTCTGCGTACACTTTTGGACACTGGACACTTGTGGATGGTGTGAGGCCCATTGATATCTGAGCGCTATGTGACACGCTCGATGGCACAGCTGCCTGTGACCAAAGTGACGAGAGGATAATGGAGATTTTGAATCTCTGCGTACACTTTTGGACACTGGACACTTGTGGATTGTGTGAGGCCCACTGATATCTGAGCGCTATGTGACACGCTCGATGGCACAGCTGCCTGTGACCAAAGTGACGAGAGGATAATGGAGATTTTGAATCTCTGCGTACACTTTTGGACACTGGACACTTGTGGATGGTGTGAGGCCCACTGATATCTGAGCGCTATGTGACATGCTCGATGGCACAGCTGCCTGTGACCAAAGTGACGAGAGGATAATGGAGATTTTGAATCTCTGCGTACACTTTTGGACACTGGACACTTGTGGATGGTGTGAGGCCCACTGATTTCTGAGCGCTATGTGACACGCTCGATGGCACAGCTGCCTGTGACCAAAGTGACGAGAGGATAATGGAGATTTTGAATCTCTGCGTACACTTTTGGACACTGGACACTTGTGGATGGTGTGAGGCCCACTGATATCTGAGCGCTATGTGACACGCTCGATGGCACAGCTGCCTGTGACCAAAGTGACGAGAGGATAATGGAGATTTTGAATCTCTGCGTACACTTTTGGACACTGGACACTTGTGGATGGTGTGAGGCCCACTGATATCTGAGCGCTATGTGACACGCTCGATGGCACAGCTGCCTGTGACCAAAGTGACGAGAGGATAATGGAGATTTTGAATCTCTGCGTACACTTTTGGACACTGGACACTTGTGGATGGTGTGAGGCCCACTGATATCTGAGCGCTATGTGACACGCTCGATAGCACAGCTGCCTGTGACCAAAGTGACGAGAGGATAATGGAGATTTTGAATCTCTGCGTACACTTTTGGACACTGGACACTTGTGGATGGTGTGAGGCCCACTGATATCTGAGCGCTATGTGACACGCTCGATGGCACAGCTGCCTGTGACCAAAGTGACGAGAGGATAATGGAGATTTTGAATCTCTGCGTACACTTTTGGACACTGGACACTTGTGGATGGTGTGAGGCCCACTGATATCTGAGCGCTATGTGACACGCTCGATGGCACAGCTGCCTGTGACCAAAGTGACGAGAGGATAATGGAGATTTTGAATCTCTGCGTACACTTTTGGACACTGGACACTTGTGGATTGTGTGAGGCCCACTGATATCTGAGCGCTATGTGACACGCTCGATGGCACAGCTGCCTGTGACCAAAGTGACGAGAGGATAATGGAGATTTTGAATCTCTGCGTAAACTTTTGGACACTGGACACTTGTGGATGGTGTGAGGCCCACTGATATCTGAGCGCTATGTGACACGCTCGATGGCACAGCTGCCTGTGACCAAAGTGACGAGAGGATAATGGAGATTTTGAATCTTTGCGTACACTTTTGGACACTGGACACTTGTGGATGGTGTGAGGCCCACTGATATCTGAGCGCTATGTGACACGCTCGATGGCACAGCTGCCTGTGACCAAAGTGACGAGAGGATAATGGAGATTTTGAATCTCTGTGTACACTTTTGGACACTGGACACTTGTGGATGGTGTGAGGCCCACTGATATCTGAGCGCTATGTGACACGCTCGATGGCACAGCTGCCTGTGACCAAAGTGATGAAAGGATAATGGAGATTTTGAATCTCTGCGTACACTTTTGGACACTGGACACTTGTGGATGGTGTGAGGCCCACTGATATCTGAGCGCTATGTGACACGCTCGATGGCACAGCTGCCTGTGACCAAAGTGACGAGAGGATAATGGAGATTTTGAATCTCTGCGTACACTTTTGGACACTGGACACTTGTGGATGGTGTGAGGCCCACTGATATCTGAGCGCTATGTGACACGCTCGATAGCACAGCTGCCTGTGACCAAAGTGACGAGAGGATAATGGAGATTTTGAATCTCTGCGTACACTTTTGGACACTGGACACTTGTGGATGGTGTGAGGCCCACTGATATCTGAGCGCTATGTGACACGCTCGATGGCACAGCTGCCTGTGACCAAAGTGACGAGAGGATAATGGAGATTTTGAATCTCTGCGTACACTTTTGGACACTGGACACTTGTGGATGGTGTGAGGCCCACTGATATCTGAGCGCTATGTGACACGCTCGATGGCACAGCTGCCTGTGACCAAAGTGACGAGAGGATAATGGAGATTTTGAATCCCTGCGTACACTTTTGGACACTGGACACTTGTGGATGGTGTGAGGCCCACTGATATCTGAGCGCTATGTGACACGCTCGATGGCACAGCTGCCTGTGACCAAAGTGACGAGAGGATTATGGAGATTTTGAATCTCTGCGTACACTTTTGGACACTGGACACTTGTGGATGGTGTGAGGCCCAGTGATATCTGAGCGCTATGTGACACGCTCGATGGCACAGCTGCCTGTGACCAAAGTGTCGAGAGGATAATGGAGATTTTGAATCTCTGCGTAAACTTTTGGACACTGGACACTTGTGGATGGTGTGAGGCCCACTGATATCTGAGCGCTATGTGACACGCTCGATGGCACAGCTGCCTGTGACCAAAGTGACGAGAGGATAATGGAGATTTTGAATCTCTGCGTACACTTTTGGACACTGGACACTTGTGGATGGTGTGAGGCCCACTGATATCTGAGCGCTATGTGACACGCTCGATGGCACAGCTGCCTGTGACCAAAGTGACGAGAGGATAATGGAGATTTTGAATCTCTGCGTACACTTTTGGACACTGGACACTTGTGGATTGTGTGAGGCCCACTGATATCTGAGCGCTATGTGACACGCTCGATGGCACAGCTGCCTGTGACCAAAGTGACGAGAGGATAATGGAGATTTTGAATCTCTGCGTAAACTTTTGGACACTGGACACTTGTGGATGGTGTGAGGCCCACTGATATCTGAGCGCTATGTGACACGCTCGATGGCACAGCTGCCTGTGACCAAAGTGTCGAGAGGATAATGGAGATTTTGAATCTCTGCGTAAACTTTTGGACACTGGACACTTGTGGATGGTGTGAGGCCCACTGATATCTGAGCGCTATGTGACACGCTCGATGGCACAGCTGCCTGTGACCAAAGTGACGAGAGGATAATGGAGATTTTGAATCTCTGCGTACACTTTTGGACACTGGACACTTGTGGATGGTGTGAGGCCCACTGATATCTGAGCGCTATGTGACACGCTCGATGGCACAGCTGCCTGTGACCAAAGTGATGAGAGGATAATGGAGATTTTGAATCTCTGCGTACACTTTTGGACACTGGACACTTGTGGATGGTGTGAGGCCCACTGATATCTGAGCGCTATGTGACACGCTCGATGGCACAGCTGCCTGTGACCAAAGTGACGAGAGGATAATGGAGATTTTGAATCTCTGCGCACACTTTTGGACACTGGACACTTGTGGATTGTGTGAGGCCCACTGATATCTGAGCGCTATGTGACACGCTCGATGGCACAGCTGCCTGTGACCAAAGTGACGAGAGGATAATGGAGATTTTGAATCTCTGTGTACACTTTTGGACACTGGACACTTGTGGATGGTGTGAGGCCCACTGATATCTGAGCGCTATGTGACACGCTCGATGGCACAGCTGCCTGTGACCAAAGTGATGAAAGGATAATGGAGATTTTGAATCTCTGCGTACACTTTTGGACACTGGACACTTGTGGATGGTGTGAGGCCCACTGATATCTGAGCGCTATGTGACACGCTCGATGGCACAGCTGCCTGTGACCAAAGTGACGAGAGGATAATGGAGATTTTGAATCTCTGCGTACACTTTTGGACACTGGACACTTGTGGATGGTGTGAGGCCCACTGATATCTGAGCGCTATGTGACACGCTCGATGGCACAGCTGCCTGTGACCAAAGTGACGAGAGGATAATGGAGATTTTGAATCTCTGCGTACACTTTTGGACACTGGACACTTGTGGATGGTGTGAGGCCCACTGATATCTGAGCGCTATGTGACACGCTCGATGGCACAGCTGCCTGTGACCAAAGTGACGAGAGGATAATGGAGATTTTGAATCTCTGCGTACACTTTTGGACACTGGACACTTGTGGATGGTGTGAGGCCCACCGATATCTGAGCGCTATGTGACACGCTCGATAGCACAGCTGCCTGTGACCAAAGTGACGAGAGGATAATGGAGATTTTGAATCTCTGCGTACACTTTTGGACACTGGACACTTGTGGATGGTGTGAGGCCCACTGATATCTGAGCGCTATGTGACACGCTCGATGGCACAGCTGCCTGTGACCAAAGTGACGAGAGGATAATGGAGATTTTGAATCTCTGCGTACACTTTTGGACACTGGACACTTGTGGATGGTGTGAGGCCCACTGATATCTGAGCGCTATGTGACACGCTCGATGGCACAGCTGCCTGTGACCAAAGTGACGAGAGGATAATGGAGATTTTGAATCTCTGCGTACACTTTTGGACACTGGACACTTGTGGATTGTGTGAGGCCCACTGATATCTGAGCGCTATGTGACATGCTCGATGGCACAGCTGCCTGTGACCAAAGTGACGAGAGGATAATGGAGATTTTGAATCTCTGCGTAAACTTTTGGACACTGGACACTTGTGGATGGTGTGAGGCCCACTGATATCTGAGCGCTATGTGACACGCTCGATGACACAGCTGCCTGTGACCAAAGTGACGAGAGGATAATGGAGATTTTGAATCTCTGCGTACACTTTTGGACACTGGACACTTGTGGATGGTGTGAGGCCCACTGATATCTGAGCGCTATGTGACACGCTCGATGGCACAGCTGCCTGTGACCAAAGTGACGAGAGGATAATGGAGATTTTGAATCTCTGTGTACACTTTTGGACACTGGACACTTGTGGATGGTGTGAGGCCCACTGATATCTGAGCGCTATGTGACACGCTCGATGGCACAGCTGCCTGTGACCAAAGTGATGAAAGGATAATGGAGATTTTGAATCTCTGCGTACACTTTTGGACACTGGACACTTGTGGATGGTGTGAGGCCCACTGATATCTGAGCGCTATGTGACACGCTCGATGGCACAGCTGCCTGTGACCAAAGTGTCGAGAGGATAATGGAGATTTTGAATCTCTGCGTAAACTTTTGGACACTGGACACTTGTGGATGGTGTGAGGCCCACTGATATCTGAGCGCTATGTGACACGCTCGATGGCACAGCTGCCTGTGACCAAAGTGACGAGAGGATAATGGAGATTTTGAATCTCTGCGTACACTTTTGGACACTGGACACTTGTGGATGGTGTGAGGCCCACTGATATCTGAGCGCTATGTGACACGCTCGATGGCACAGCTGCCTGTGACCAAAGTGATGAGAGGATAATGGAGATTTTGAATCTCTGCGTACACTTTTGGACACTGGACACTTGTGGATGGTGTGAGGCCCACTGATATCTGAGCGCTATGTGACACGCTCGATGGCACAGCTGCCTGTGACCAAAGTGACGAGAGGATAATGGAGATTTTGAATCTCTGCGTACACTTTTGGACACTGGACACTTGTGGATTGTGTGAGGCCCACTGATATCTGAGCGCTATGTGACACGCTCGATGGCACAGCTGCCTGTGACCAAAGTGACGAGAGGATAATGGAGATTTTGAATCTCTGTGTACACTTTTGGACACTGGACACTTGTGGATGGTGTGAGGCCCACTGATATCTGAGCGCTATGTGACACGCTCGATGGCACAGCTGCCTGTGACCAAAGTGATGAAAGGATAATGGAGATTTTGAATCTCTGCGTACACTTTTGGACACTGGACACTTGTGGATGGTGTGAGGCCCACTGATATCTGAGCGCTATGTGACACGCTCGATGGCACAGCTGCCTGTGACCAAAGTGACGAGAGGATAATGGAGATTTTGAATCTCTGCGTACACTTTTGGACACTGGACACTTGTGGATGGTGTGAGGCCCACTGATATCTGAGCGCTATGTGACACGCTCGATGGCACAGCTGCCTGTGACCAAAGTGACGAGAGGATAATGGAGATTTTGAATCTCTGCGTACACTTTTGGACACTGGACACTTGTGGATGGTGTGAGGCCCACTGATATCTGAGCGCTATGTGACACGCTCGATGGCACAGCTGCCTGTGACCAAAGTGACGAGAGGATAATGGAGATTTTGAATCTCTGCGTACACTTTTGGACACTGGACACTTGTGGATGGTGTGAGGCCCACCGATATCTGAGCGCTATGTGACACGCTCGATAGCACAGCTGCCTGTGACCAAAGTGACGAGAGGATAATGGAGATTTTGAATCTCTGCGTACACTTTTGGACACTGGACACTTGTGGATGGTGTGAGGCCCACTGATATCTGAGCGCTATGTGACACGCTCGATGGCACAGCTGCCTGTGACCAAAGTGACGAGAGGATAATGGAGATTTTGAATCTCTGCGTACACTTTTGGACACTGGACACTTGTGGATGGTGTGAGGCCCACTGATATCTGAGCGCTATGTGACACGCTCGATGGCACAGCTGCCTGTGACCAAAGTGACGAGAGTATAATGGAGATTTTGAATCTCTGCGTACACTTTTGGACACTGGACACTTGTGGATTGTGTGAGGCCCACTGATATCTGAGTGCTATGTGACATGCTCGATGGCACAGCTGCCTGTGACCAAAGTGACGAGAGGATAATGGAGATTTTGAATCTCTGCGTAAACTTTTGGACACTGGACACTTGTGGATGGTGTGAGGCCCACTGATATCTGAGCGCTATGTGACACGCTCGATGGCACAGCTGCCTGTGACCAAAGTGACGAGAGGATAATGGAGATTTTGAATCTCTGCGTACACTTTTGGACACTGGACACTTGTGGATGGTGTGAGGCCCACTGATATCTGAGCGCTATGTGACACGCTCGATGGCACAGCTGCCTGTGACCAAAGTGACGAGAGGATAATGGAGATTTTGAATCTCTGTGTACACTTTTGGACACTGGACACTTGTGGATGGTGTGAGGCCCACTGATATCTGAGCGCTATGTGACACGCTCGATGGCACAGCTGCCTGTGACCAAAGTGACGAGAGGATAATGGAGATTTTGAATCTCTGCGTACACTTTTGGACACTGGACACTTGTGGATGGTGTGAGGCCCACTGATATCTGAGCGCTATGTGACACGCTCGATGGCACAGCTGCCTGTGACCAAAGTGATGAGAGGATAATGGAGATTTTGAATCTCTGCGTACACTTTTGGACACTGGACACTTGTGGATGGTGTGAGGCCCACTGATATCTGAGCGCTATGTGACACGCTCGATGGCACAGCTGCCTGTGACCAAAGTGACGAGAGGATAATGGAGATTTTGAATCTCTGCGTACACTTTTGGACACTGGACACTTGTGGATTGTGTGAGGCCCACTGATATCTGAGCGCTATGTGACACGCTCGATGGCACAGCTGCCTGTGACCAAAGTGACGAGAGGATAATGGAGATTTTGAATCTCTGTGTACACTTTTGGACACTGGACACTTGTGGATGGTGTGAGGCCCACTGATATCTGAGCGCTATGTGACACGCTCGATGGCACAGCTGCCTGTGACCAAAGTGATGAAAGGATAATGGAGATTTTGAATCTCTGCGTACACTTTTGGACACTGGACACTTGTGGATGGTGTGAGGCCCACTGATATCTGAGCGCTATGTGACACGCTCGATGGCACAGCTGCCTGTGACCAAAGTGACGAGAGGATAATGGAGATTTTGAATCTCTGCGTACACTTTTGGACACTGGACATTTGTGGATGGTGTGAGGCCCACTGATATCTGAGCGCTATGTGACACGCTCGATGGCACAGCTGCCTGTGACCAAAGTGACGAGAGGATAATGGAGATTTTGAATCTCTGCGTACACTTTTGGACACTGGACACTTGTGGATGGTGTGAGGCCCACTGATATCTGAGCGCTATGTGACACGCTCGATGGCACAGCTGCCTGTGACCAAAGTGACGAGAGGATAATGGAGATTTTGAATCTCTGCGTACACTTTTGGACACTGGACACTTGTGGATGGTGTGAGGCCCACCGATATCTGAGCGCTATGTGACACGCTCGATAGCACAGCTGCCTGTGACCAAAGTGACGAGAGGATAATGGAGATTTTGAATCTCTGCGTACACTTTTGGACACTGGACACTTGTGGATGGTGTGAGGCCCACTGATATCTGAGCGCTATGTGACACGCTCGATGGCACAGCTGCCTGTGACCAAAGTGACGAGAGGATAATGGAGATTTTGAATCTCTGCGTACACTTTTGGACACTGGACACTTGTGGATGGTGTGAGGCCCACTGATATCTGAGCGCTATGTGACACGCTCGATGGCACAGCTGCCTGTGACCAAAGTGACGAGAGGATAATGGAGATTTTGAATCTCTGCGTACACTTTTGGACACTGGACACTTGTGGATTGTGTGAGGCCCACTGATATCTGAGCGCTATGTGACATGCTCGATGGCACAGCTGCCTGTGACCAAAGTGACGAGAGGATAATGGAGATTTTGAATCTCTGCGTAAACTTTTGGACACTGGACACTTGTGGATGGTGTGAGGCCCACTGATATCTGAGCGCTATGTGACACGCTTGATGGCACAGCTGCCTGTGACCAAAGTGACGAGAGGATAATGGAGATTTTGAATCTCTGCGTACACTTTTGGACACTGGACACTTGTGGATGGTGTGAGGCCCACTGATATCTGAGCGCTATGTGACACGCTCGATGGCACAGCTGCCTGTGACCAAAGTGACGAGAGGATAATGGAGATTTTGAATCTCTGTGTACACTTTTGGACACTGGACACTTGTGGATTGTGTGAGGCCCACTGATATCTGAGCGCTATGTGACACGCTCGATGGCACAGCTGCCTGTGACCAAAGTGATGAAAGGATAATGGAGATTTTGAATCTCTGCGTACACTTTTGGACACTGGACACTTGTGGATGGTGTGAGGCCCACTGATATCTGAGCGCTATGTGACACGCTCGATGGCACAGCTGCCTGTGACCAAAGTGACGAGAGGATAATGGAGATTTTGAATCTCTGCGTACACTTTTGGACACTGGACACTTGTGGATGGTGTGAGGCCCACTGATATCTGAGCGCTATGTGACACGCTCGATGGCACAGCTGCCTGTGACCAAAGTGACGAGAGGATAATGGAGATTTTGAATCTCTGCGTACACTTTTGGACACTGGACACTTGTGGATGGTGTGAGGCCCACTGATATCTGAGCGCTATGTGACACGCTCGATGGCACAGCTGCCTGTGACCAAAGTGACGAGAGGATAATGGAGATTTTGAATCTCTGCGTACACTTTTGGACACTGGACACTTGTGGATGGTGTGAGGCCCACTGATATCTGAGCGCTATGTGACACGCTCGATGGCACAGCTGCCTGTGACCAAAGTGACGAGAGGATTATGGAGATTTTGAATCTCTGCGTACACTTTTGGACACTGGACACTTGTGGATGGTGTGAGGCCCACTGATATCTGAGCGCTATGTGACACGCTCGATGGCACAGCTGCCTGTGACCAAAGTGACGAGAGGATAATGGAGATTTTGAATCTCTGCGTACACTTTTGGACACTGGACACTTGTGGATGGTGTGAGGCCCACTGATATCTGAGCACTATGTGACACGCTCGATGGCACAGCTGCCTGTGACCAAAGTGACGAGAGGATAATGGAGATTTTGAATCTCTGCGAACACTTTTGGACACTGGACACTTGTGGATGGTGTGAGGCCCACTGATATCTGAGCGCTATATGACACGCTCGATGGCACAGCTGCCTGTGACCAAAGTGACGAGAGGATAATGGAGATTTTGAATCTCTGCGTACACTTTTGGACACTGGACACTTGTGGATGGTGTGAGGCCCACTGATATCTGAGCGCTATGTGACACGCTCGATGGCACAGCTGCCTGTGACCAAAGTGACGAGAGGATAATGGAGATTTTGAATCTCTGCGTACACTTTTGGACACTGGACACTTGTGGATGGTGTGAGGCCCACTGATATCTGAGCGCTATGTGACACGCTCGATGGCACAGCTGCCTATGACCAAAGTGACGAGAGGATAATGGAGATTTTGAATCTCTGCGTACACTTTTGGACACTGGACACTTGTGGATGGTGTGAGGCCCACTGATATCTGAGCGCTATGTGACACGCTCGATGGCACAGCTGCCTGTGACCAAAGTGACGAGAGGATAATGGAGATTTTGAATCTCTGCGTGCACTTTTGGACACTGGACACTTGTGGATGGTGTGAGGCCCACTGATATGAATCATAGAATCATAGAAACGTAGAGTTGGAAGGGACCTCCTGGGCCATCTGGTCCAACCCCCTGCTCAAAGCAGGATTCGCTAAATCATCCCAGTCAGATGTCTGTCCAGCCTCTGTTTGAAGACTTCCATTGAAGGAGAACTCACCACTTCTCGTGGCAGCCTGTTCCACTCATTGATCACTCTAACTGTCAAAAAGTTTTTTCTAATATCTAATCTGTGTCTCTTCCCATTCAGTTTCATCCCATTGCTTCTAGTCTTTCCTTGTGCAAATGAGAATAAAGTTGATCCTTCTACAATGTGACATCCCTTTAGATATTTGTAGACAGCTATTAAGTCTCCTCTCAGTCTTCTCTTTTGCAAACTAAACATTCCCAAATCCTGCAACCTTTCCTCATAAGACAGGGTTTGCAGACCGGTCACCATTCTGGTCGCTCTTTTCTGAACTTGCTCCAGTTTGTTGATGTCTTTTTTAAAATGTGGTGCCCAAAACTGGACACAATATTCCAGATGAGGTCTGACCAAAGAGGAGTAGAGGGAAATAATGACTTCACGTGATCTAGACTGTATGCTTCTGTTAATACATCCTAGAATTGCATTTGCCTTTTTTGCTGCTGCATCACACTGTTGACTCATATTCAGTCTGTGATCTATTAGTATACCCAAGTCTTTTTCACATGTGCTGTCACTTAGCCCTATTCCTCCCATTCTATATATGCTTTTTTCATTTTTATTGCCCAGATGTAGTACTTTGCATTTCTCCCTGTTAAAAACCATTCTGTTAGTTGCTGCCCACTTCTCCAGTTTATTTAAATCTTTTTGAATCCTCTCTCTCTCTTCTCTAGTATTAGCTATCCCTCCTAGCTTTGTGTCATCAGCAAATTTAATCAGTTTACCCTCAATTCCTTCATCTAAATCGTTGATAAAGATGTTGAACAATACAGGGCCCAGGACAGAGCCCTGTGGTACCCCACTTGAGACATTCTTCCAACTGGATGTGCAGCCATTTACGACCACTCTTTGGGTCCGATCACTAAGCCAGTTATGAATCCACCTAACAGTTGCCTTGTCCATTCCATACTTAGTCATTTTTTCAATAAGGATTGTATGAGAGACTTTGTCAAATGCTTTGCTGAAGTCAAGATATACTATATCTACAGCATTTCCTTGATCCACCCAATCAGTGATACCGTCATAGAAGGAAATTAAGTTAGTCTGACATGACTTATTAGTTACAAACCCATGCTGACTCTGTTTAATCACTTCATTCTTATCCAGGTATTGACATACATGTTGTTTAATAATTTGTTCAAAGATCTTTCCTGGTATAGAAGTCAGACTCACCGGCCTATAGTTGCCTGGGTCCACCTTCTTCCCCTTTTTGAAGATAGGAACAACATTTGCTCTTCTCCAGTCTTCTGGCACTTCTCCTGTTCTCCAAGAATTTTCAAAGATTATGGAGAGGGGTTCAAAAATTTCTTCTGCTATCTCCTTCAGTACTCTGGGGTGTAATTCATCTGGACCTGGAGACTTGAATTCATTTAGGTTAGCTAAGTGTTTCCTCACTATCTTTCTGTTTATAGATATCCTGGATTCTTCTATTCCCTTAATAGGACAGTGAATAACAGTTGATGTTGCATTTCCTTTCTGAGAGAAAACAGATGCAAAATAGGAATTTAAAAGTTCAGCCTTCTCAACATCCTGTCTTACCATTTCATCATTTTCATCCTGTAAAAATCCTATAGCATCTTTGACTTTTCTTTTACTTTTGACATATCCCCAAAATCCTTTATTATTGCTTTTGACATCTCTTGCAAGCCTCAGTTCATTTTCAGCTTTAGATAATCTGATTTGTGCCCTGCAGGTTCTGCAGACAGCATTATATTCTTCTTTAGATATGCCTCCCTCTTTCCATTTTATAAACATTTTTTTCTTCCTTTTTAGCATGTGCTTAAGTTCTGTGTTCATCCATCCTGGTTTCCTTAAATGCTTCCTATTCTTCCCTCTTTTCGGAATTGTTAACAACTGTGCTTTGAGAATTTCATTTTTCAAGATTTCCCATCCTTCCTGGACTATATCTGAGCGCTATGTGACACGCTCGATGGCACAGCTGCCTGTGACCAAAGTGACGAGAGGATAATGGAGATTTTGAATCTCTGCGTACACTTTTGGACACTGGACACTTGTGGATGGTGTGAGGCCCACTGATATCTGAGCGCTATGTGACACGCTCGATGGCACAGCTGCCTGTGACCAAAGTGACAAGAGGATAAGGGAGATTGGATTGCTTTTAAAAAAGCAGTTTGCGGAGCAGTGGGTAAACAGCAATGCCAGCGTGTCAGGAAGCCTTAAAAGGCAGCCCAACAACCAACACCACTGATACACCACAATATAGCCTCCCCTTGCACTGCACACACAGTGACTTGTGTGTTGTGCAGGCCAAATCGCTAGCAGCAGAAGCAGTTTTTTTGTCTTCTTCCCTGCCTAACGCTCTCCCTACAGAATCAGCAGCAACCTCTCCCTATACTAAGATCGGCAGAAGTAAGATGGCGGTCGGCGTGCACGCCCTTTTATACCCCCTGTGACGCCCACCAAAGCAAGCCAATCACTTGCATGCCCTTCTGAAAGATGGTGGTGACCCGTGCCTATGTCATCACGTTGCCCACAGTGTCCATGGATCCTGATTGGCTGAAAAAGAGCGCAAAACAAACTTTTGAAACGCGACTTTGGCGCGTAAGTCGCCGACCTCGTGGCCGACCTCATCCTAGGGTCGGGTTTCGTTTCATGAAACCCGACTTTGCCAAAAGTCGGCGACTTTTGAATTTTTTCGACCCGTTTCGCTCAACTCTAGTGATCACTACTACCCAAGTGATCCTCAACCCTTATATTTGATATGCGGTCTGGCCTGTTGGTTAATATTAGGTCTAGTAGTGCCCCCTCTTGTTGGGTCCTGAACCAGTTGTGAAAGGTAATTGTCTCTCATAGTTGTCAAAAACCTATTACCTTTGCTGGAACTGCAGGTTTCGGTTCCCCAATGTATTTCAGGGTAGTTGAAGTCCCCCATAAGGCTGTGTGCACACGCTGCGGATTTTGCTGCGGTTCCGCAGCGGTTTTGGCCGCTGCGGACCCGCAGCAGTTTTTGCTGCGGTGTACAGTAGCATGATTCCCTATGGGAATCAAAAACCGCAGTGCAGACGGTGAGGAATTTTCCGCGCGGATTATCTGCGGTTTTCAGTCCGCAGAAAGAATTGACATGTCAATTCTTTCTGCGGATTCCCCTGCGGTTTGCCATCTCCTCCATTGAGGAGATGAAAAACCGCAGGGCAAAACCGCAGAGCAATCCGCAGGTAAAACCGCAGGTATTTTGACCTGCGGTTTCACCTGCGGATTTTACAAAATCCGCGCGGATGAATCCGCACCTTTTCCGCAGCGTGTGCACACAGCCTAATATTGACTTCTCCTTGAGTTGCAGCTTCATCTATTTGCTTTATGAGGATATTCTCTGTTGCTTCCATTATTTTTGGAGACTTATAACAAACCCCTATCAGTAATGTATTATTTTCCCCCCCTCCCCTTACCTCTACCCACAGGGACTCTACATTTACATTAGATTCATATATATTATCACGAAGGATGGGTTTTAAGGATGATTTTACATATAAACACATGCCTCCCCCTCGTTTGTTTGTTCGGTCATTTCTGAACAGACTATAGCCCTGTAAATTAACCGCCCAGTCATGGCTCTCATCCAGCCATGTCTCAGATATCCCCACCATGTCATAATTATGTTCCAACAACATTAACTCCAATTCCTCCATCTTGTTGGCGAGGCTTCAGGCATTAGTATACATGCATTTTATGTATCTCTCTGTACCTCTATTCTTTCTTAAATGATTAACTGTTCTAACCCCACCCCCCATGCCACCCCCACCCCCAATTTCATTATTTGTGCCCAGGTCTCTATCTGCACTGTCTTCCCCTCCTATAGAAGGAATACCCGTCCCTAGTTTAAACACTCCTCCAACCTTCTAGCCATTTTCTCCCCCAGCACAGCTGCACCCTCCCCATTGAGGTGCAGTCCGTCCCTAGCGTAGAACCTGTAGCCAACTGAGAAGTCGGCCCAGTTCTGCAGGAACCCAAACCCCTCCTTCCTAAACCAATTCCTGAGCCACTTACTAACCTCCCTAATCTCCCATTGCCTCTCTGGCGTGGCACGTGGTAGAGGAAGTATTTCCGAAAATACCACCTTGGAGGTCCTGGCTTTAATCTTACAGCCTAATTCCCTGAAATCATCTTTAGGGACCTTCCACTTACCTCTAATTTTGTCATTTGTGCCAATGTGCACCATGACCACTGGATCCTCACCAGCCCCTCCCAGTAATCTGTCAACCCGATCAGCGATGTGTCGGACTCGAGCACCAGATAGGTGGCACACCGTTCGATGATCCCTGTCTTTGTGACAGATTGCCCTATCTGTTCCCCTAATAATTGAGTCTCCTACTACCAGAACCTGTCTGGCCTGCCCTGCTCTCCTATTTCCCCCCTTACTGGAGCAGACACTCCTCTGGCTTTCAGAGGACATGCCTTGCTGCAGCAGTGCTACTCCTGCACTAACACTCCCCTCATCTGCCAACTTAGCAAACTTGTTGGGGTATGCCAGATCAGGACTAGCCTCCCTGGTGCTCTTCCCTCTACTCCGCCTTCTAACTGTCACCCAGCTAGCTGCTTCATTGTCCTGCAGCTCCAACCTAGCATTCCCCCCCTATCTATCCCATTGAGCGTCTGCTCAGTGAGCAGAAGACTCCTTTCCATATTGTCTATGGATCTCAGTGTTGCCAGCTGCACATTTAGATCCAGTATCTGGGCTTCCAAATGCACAACGTGCTCACATCTCGCACAGCAGTATGCACCCTTGACCGGCTGTTCAAGGATTTCATACATGTGGCAAGACGTGCACTGGATGGCATTGGCAATAGTGGAGCACATCCTAATGGGGATTGCACCAGACAAAAAGATAAGCAAAAATAAATAAAAAGTATTAATAAAATATAACAGTAATTCAGTAATACCTCCCTTGGAAACTCCCTGAATCCAAAGTCACTGAATCACAAGTCACACACTTACTACAGTTCGCACTTACGCTCAGGTCACAGTTCGCTCACACTCGCTCAGGCAGAAGATTTAAAAGATCTATTTTTTTTCCCCTTTTACCAGCACACCACCTTGCTGCTCAATGCACTTCCAATGAAGGGGTTAAAGTAACATTTATTCCCTACAGTGCTAAAAGACACGTTGTGGTTCCTGGTTTTGCAACTGGAAAGTGGATAGTGAAACACAGATGTACAATGTGTCACCTTATTATTTTTTAAAGTCTATGACATCATGTGATTAAAGACTGGCCAGCTGAATCTTTCTAAACTCTATGTAGAAACAGGAGCAGACCAAAGTACTGCAGTGCGCAGGCGCTGGGAAAGGCCAGAGAGACCCAGCGCCTGCGCACTGCAGTACTTTACTCTGCCCTCAACAGGCAGAGAAGTACGCCTGCACATGAGCGCTATGACAGGGAGCGATGAAGCAAGCAGGAGGGCGGCATCACAAGAAGATGGGAGGCGCCGGACCTGGACCTGCAACACCCATCGGACTGGACTGCACCAGACCGCCCCCGAGTGAGTATAATAAAACTTATTTTTCTTATCTTGCAGGTTGGATCGGGATCTTATCTACAGCATTATAGAATGCTGTAGATAAGCCCTGAAAGGCAGTGGTCGTATCTTATATATATCGGCCAAAACTGCTGACAGGTTCACTTTAAGTCCTCTATGTCAATACAGTCATCAGTCATAATAGGACTGCCCTGTAATTGGGCACCCATAGAGTAACATGGGTCCTCGTCTATAAAAAAAAAATCAAGGCATGTATTATTGGATTTAGTGATGAGAGAACCCATGAATGTTGGGGATTGGCTGGACTTTTCAAAAAAGTCCTATTTGGATCAAAACTTTACTTAAACTTGAGCCTGGAACTCGAACCCTACATAAGTCAAAGTGGACCCAAACTTCATTGCTATAAAATGTCTGGAAAATGGTCGGAGTAGAGGCTAGGGGGCTGCAAAAGGAAGATAAATGGGGGTAAGAGCAGGATAATTGCCCTGCAAACAAATCTGGCTAGAGAAATGACTTAAAGGGGTTCTGTCACCATAGCAATTATGGTAAAAGAGGAAGTAAATGAATAGCAAAAAAAAATTAACAGTGCCCTCAGAGACTAAGGCTAGTTGCCATCCGTCCAGTTAACAATTTCACCCACAGAGCAAGTTTTCACATTTCCCCCACAGAAGCTGGGCAGCATGGTGACTCAGTAATTAGCACTGCAGCCTTGCAGCAGCACTGGGGTCCTGGCTTCAAATCCATCAAAGTTCAACACCCCAACACCTGTATGGAGTTTTTATGTTCTCCTCATGTTTGCGCGGGCTTCTTCTTGGTACTCTGGTTTCCTCCTACACTTCAAAGACATACTGATAGGAAAATTAGATTGTAAGCCCCAATGGGGACAGTGCCTATAATGTCTGAAAAGCGCTATGAAATTAATGGTGCTATATAAGTGAGTGAAATAAATAAATAAAATAAATAAAGAGTTAAGGGAGGAGTAATCCAGGACAATTATTTTTGTGTATTTTTCCATAGTTTTTATTTATTTTTTTAATTTAAAACTGACTTAAAATAGCTTTGAATTTACAAAGCTAGAACTAGTAATCTAGAACCAGGAGGAATAAGTCTAAGTAGAGAAAGTGGTGAATGTGGCATTATAGGTGGAATTGGCAAGGCAGGAGTAATCCAACACTGTTTTGTTTTGGGGTTTTTTGCATTTTTTTGTATTTTATTTTCTTTCTTTTATAGTTTTTTCATTGTTTTTTTTATTGCGACTGACTTAAAATCTAGAATTTACAAAAAGAAATCTAGCAATTTAGAACTAGGATGCATATGTCCAAGTAGAGTAGAGGAAGAGATGGATGTTGTGGTATGGCTGGAAGAGGCAAGGGAAGAGTAATCCCACACTCATTTTTTTTTCCATTTTTGTATTTTTTTATGCTTTTTTTTCTTTTTTTATAGGACTTAAAACAGCCTATATTTAACTAATCTAAGGCTGGTTTCACATTTGCGTTTTTTTGCGCTGGAAAAAAACGCATACCTGCGCATGCGTTTTTTCCCCTATATTTAACATGGGTGCGCATACCTGCGCGCTGGTAAGCGCACGTATGCGATTTTCATGTGCTGCGTTTTTTTGGGGTGTGCGTTTGTATTTTCCAGACGCAGCATGTTGCATTTTTTGGCCCTGCAAAAAAGCGCATGCGCACGTATGCGCACGTTTTGCGCTAAAAATGGCCATTATAGCCTATGGATGCGCATACGTGCGCACTGGCATGCGCATGTAAGCGTTTTTTTAGCGCTGCGTTTTTTTGGTAGTGTCCACTTGTTGTACTAGTTATAATCTTCTAAAGTCAAAAAAAAAAGTCTATATAAAGGAGGTGCCTGCCAAAACTCTGCCACTACTACACTGACAGATTGGAGAGCAGACAGTCAACAAGGAACCCATCTGATCAGCGAAGAATGTGAGTATATTACATTATATGCCTGTCCTTTTAAATTATGTATGTACTAATGATTTTTATTATTTTTACATGCAGTATGTCTTCAGAATCCGAGTATTCCCCATCGCGGCAGGAATTGGCGCAAGCAGACCGTGAGGTGATTATTTTCGTGCATCTGGTAAGTATATCTGCTGCTTCTCCAAATCTCTTACGTTTTTTTCTACTTTTTTAAGACATCGTCATCATCATCATCTTCTGCGGACGGGACTAGTGAGGGCGAAGAGCAGGAGCAGCGAAGCCAAGTCCCGGTGGTGATACGGAATGTATGTATCAAATGATTTGTAATGTTCTTTATTTTTTATCTTCTATTTTTACTCTTTTTTATGTTTCTTTTTTTGTAACTTTTTATTCAATTTAAATTTGATTATTCTAATGAATGTGTTTTGTCTAGGTTCCACAACGGGATGAAGACGTCTACCTGGATAATGAGCAGCTCATCAGCCTGGTCCAGGAGCGTTCGCCGTTGTGGGACAGCCGTGACCGGCTGCACAAGGACATTGTGGTGACCCGGCGGCTATGGAATGAGGTGGCCGTAGCGTTGATGGATGGCTGGGACAGCGCCACAGCATCCTCCAAAAAGGCGTTTAGTGAGTATTTCCCTGCTCTGTATTGTGCCGCAGTGACTGTTGTCCTTGACGGCACTGTTGGGTTTCGTGCTAGGTGTATTCTAGCAGGAAACCCAACAGTGTCATCGGGGTCTACAGTGACTGCTTTGAGTATTGTATTGCTACATTGTGCCGCAGTGACTGTTGTCCTTGACGGCACTGTTGGGTTTCGTGCTAGGTGTATTCTAGCAGGAAACCCAACAGTGTCATCGGGGTCTACAGTGACTGCTTTGAGTATTGTATTGCTACATTGTGCCGCAGTGACTGTTGTCCTTGATGGCACTGTTGGGTTTCGTGCTAGGTGTATTCTAGCAGGAAACCCAACAGTGTCATCGGGGTCTACAGTGACTGCTTTGAGTATTGTATTGCTATATTGTGCCGCAGTGACTGTTGTCCTTGACGGCACTGTTTTTTTTTTAACAACAGTGGACAAAGTCCGAACACGTTGGCGTTCGATCAAGGACCGCTTCAACAGTGATGTTCGTGCTGAGGGCCAGGTTCGCAGTGGATCTGCGTCAAGGACCAGAACTAGATACCGTCACTATCACGCGTTGCAGTTCCTAAGACCGGTCCTTGCCACGAGATCGTAAGTATTATACATTTTGGGTTTTTATTTTTATTAATCTGTGTTTTTCTAATCCACAGCTGATGCTTCTTGTAAAGGCATGGTAGTAATGATTTTCCTTTCTTCAACAGCACCTGGAGCAGCACCCTGCAACCTGGCCCTGGAGCGGTCCTTCCTCGGACGTCCTCTGACCCGTCCCAGCCATCCGACAGCCAGGAAGCACCTTGCAGGTCAGCCACACACACAGCTGGTGACCAGGAAGCTGGGCCATCAGGTGTTCCCCTGTCCCAGGTCTCTGCCACTGGTTATGCGGGCACTACCCGCCGTCGGCAGAGGGCCTTGGACAGGAATGTCTTGCCCGAGTTTATGCATTTGAGCGAGGCCTTTAATTCCAGCCTCAAGTCACTGTCCGACAGAGTTGAAAGCGGTTTTGCACTCATGGAACGTGGTTTTAACCACTTTGAACACCGCTTCAATTCTGTAGAACAGCGCCTTGACCGTCTGGAGGCCGACCTCAACAGACCAGCACACCATTTTTTTAGTAAGATTGAAAAGGGCATGGCAGAACACCTTAGTCCTGAGCAACAGCTGAATGTGCTGCAGGCCTGCAACAATGCTTTCTTGCAGGCTATGCAGCATAATCGGTACGGTCAGCAGTCAGTGGTGTCATTTCCACCTGTGCCACCATTGACTCGCTTCACCTCACTACCGACTTGTGCTGCATACCACTGCACGGACACCTCTATTCAAAGCCAGGACACCCACCGTTACACCACCACAAGTCTGAGTGCAGCTGGTCACTTCACCGACACCACCATGGCAAGCGCTGCTCCTGTCTGGAGCACCACCGCCACTCCCATGCATGCGTGGAGCTCAGCCACCACTAGGCAAACATGGAACAGCCCTGCCGCTACAACAACATGTAGTAGCCCTGCCACCACCACTCTGCAAACCTGGACCATCACTGCCGCCACCAGTCCTCCTGCAAGGACGAGCACTGCCAACGAAGAGCAGCAGCAGCAGCCACCTCAGCAGCAGCAGCCACCTCAGCAGCAGCCACCTCAGCAGCCGCAGCAACCACCTCAGCAGCAGCAGCAGCCACCACAGCAGCAGCAGCAGCCACCTCAGCAGCAGCCGCCACCTCAGCAGCAGCAGCAGCCACCTCAGCAGCAGCAGCCACACCAGCAGCAGCAGCCACCTCAGCAGCAGCCGCCACCTCAGCAGCAGCAGCAGCCACCTCAGCAGCAGCAGCAGCCACACCAGCAGACGGGGGACCTACACTCAATATTTGCCCCTAGTTCAAGGCGAAATCTATCAAGGCGGGCATTGGGCCAAAGTCGGTCCAGGCACACAAGCCTACGGCGACATGCCATTACAACTAATGTACCTGAACAGATTTCCTCTCCTCCAAGTGTTCCTAGTTTAATTCCCTTAACTGGACTACCTTCCCCCACAAGTTTTGTTGCCCCTTCCCCTCAAACACCGTCTTCAACTGCAAGTGTTGCATATTCCCTGCACACCCCCAAATTGAAACCATCTGCCCCCAAACGCCGTAAAAAATAATTTTTTGGTTTACTTTTTTTGATTAAAAATAAATTTACATTTGTGGTTCACCATTAAAAAGTTTCATTAATGTTGTTTGCGCCGCTCACACACACTGATGGGTAAATACATGTTAAAAACCAACTCAAGGCCTAGTATAGTCATATGTGAAATACCACGGCCTAGTATAGTCATACCAAGGCCTAGTGTAATAACTCTAGTTTTACCAACTTGGATCTGGTTTCATGAAAAACAAACTGTTGAAACTTGTCTAAAAAATAAGTTTCTTTCTAGTTTCACCAGTTTGTTTTTTGTGAAACAAGATGCTAGTTGTTAAAAATCGAGTTATTACAGTAGGCCTTGGTATGACTATACTAGGCCGTGGTATTTCACATATTACTATACTACTAGCCCCAAGGCCTACTATACTCATATTTGAAATACCACGGCCTAGTGTAGTCATTCCAAGGCCTAGTGTAATAACTCTAGTTTTACCAACTAGAATCTGGTTTCATGAAAAACAAACTGTTGAAACTTGTCTAAAAAATAAGTTTCTTTCTAGTTTCACCAGTTTGTTTTTTGTGAAACAAGATGCTAGTTGTTAAAAATCGAGTTATTACAGTAGGCCTTGGTATGACTATACTAGGCCGTGGTATTTCACATATTACTATACTACTAGCCCCAAGGCCTACTATACTCATATTTGAAATACCACGGCCTAGTGTAGTCATTCCAAGGCCTAGTGTAATAACTCTAGTTTTGCCAACTAGAATCTGGTTTCATGAAAAACAAACTGTTGAAACTTGTCAAGTTTCAACAGTTTGTTTTTCGTGAAACAAGATCCTAGTTGGTAAAAATCGAGTAGGCCTTGGTATGACTATACTAGGCCGTGGTATTTCACATATGACTATACTAGTAGGCCCAAGGCCTACTATTCTCATATTTGAAATACCACGGCCTAGTATAGTTATTCCAAGGCCTAGTGTAATAACTTGTAAGTTGGAATGGAGCAGATTACATTCATCCACTCAATGCTGACTTGTATTCACCATTGACTTTCATTGGGGTTGGGTTTTGAGGGTTGTGTTTTGAGAAAATCACATACTTTTTTTTCAACTAGTTGCACAATTTTCTCTTGAAAAAATTTGGTTTCCTGATTCATGGCCTGCAGCTTTGCTCGTTCCAATATATTTCACGCAGACTAGCAATGCTGCATTTTAACTCGTATGTGTATTTACCTGCCCAGGTGTGTGAACATCAAAAAATTCAGTTATACATGGGAAGTTTTTTATTTAATTGGAGTTTAAAAAATATAGTGCACTCAGTAATGGTATCAAATAAGGTTTTTTATTACCATAAACAAACAAAAACATTACACCATTTCATCTTGCCAGTGCACCCGTCCTACATCAGAAATAAAGTAGGCCGCAAATTGGTCCCTCATTTGGCCAACTTCAACGGATGACCTGAGAGTGTGCTGAGTGAATTCAGGCAATGGGTTAGGAGCATCATCGTCCAGTTCAAAGGTCGGGTGCTCTTTAGCCATCACAAAGTTATGTAGAACCACACAGGCCTTCACCACCTCATCGACTGTTTCAAGTTTAAGATTAATGGCCGTGCCCAGAATTCGCCATCTGGAGACAAGAATCCCAAAAGCACACTCGACAGTTCTTCTGGCCCTGGTCAGCCTGTAATTAAATATTTTTTTGGTGTGGTCCAAGTCACGGCTGGAGTAGGGTTTAAGTAAGTTTCCGCACATTTGAAAAGCCTCATCGCCAACCATTACAAAGGGCAGTGGCGGAGCTTCGGTGTGAGGAAGAGGCCGTGGCATAGGGAAATTAAATTGGTTGCCATACAACCTCCGGCCCATGTCTGAGTTTTTAAAAGCCTGTGAGTCATTACCACGGCCAAATGCTCCAATGTCCACTGCTACAAACATACATCCGGCATCCGCAATCGCCATGAGTACTATTGAAAAGTACTTTTTGTAATTATAGTACTCAGATCCCGTTCTTTGGGGTTTGATGATCCGTATGTGTTTACCATCAACAGCTCCCAAACAGTTGGGAAAATTGCATACTGTCCAGAATTTGTCAGCAATTTCCATCCACTTTTCAGCGGTGGGCAGGGGCATAAATTCTGGACAAAGAACATTCCAGAGAGCCCGGCAGGTGTCAGCAACAATTCCAGACAAGGTAGAGATTCCAATACGGTACTGGAAGTGTAGTGAAGATAGGGTTTCTCCAGTCGCCAGGAATCTGTGAACAGACAAAGAAGTAAAATTAATATTTATGTATATTATTTTAAAAAACTATAAAATAAAATATTAGTACATTCACGAAAACTAATTACCCAAGGTTTTGAATACTAAATTTAAAAAAAAAACATCAGACCGCACCCCTTGGTTTTTAAAACATACCGTAATGTCACCAGTAGCCGTTCCTCAGGAGGAATCGCACGACGGAGCTGTGTGTCCTGTCTCCGGATGGATTGTTGGACACGAGCAAGCAAATCCATGAAACTTTCGTGGGACATCCGGATATAATCTGTAAATTTCTCCGGGTTTGACTGGAGCTCGCTGTAGAGGGTGTGGTATGCCCCACGGCTATCCCGGAGTTCAACAATCGGATGTATCCACATACGCCGCCGTCTTCGCTGCCTCTCTCTCTTCCTTTGTTCATGGCAAGCAACTGCATACGCCTGAGCCATCGCGATGTCCAAATCCAAGTTGAAGTGAAAACTCTTCCAGCGCAGATCCATGGTCACGAGAAGAATCAAGCAAATGTGAAGAATACTGTAGACAGGGTCTATATATTAACATACCACACCCACAATGCAGTCCCATTGGTCTTGTGTGTTGTTGATTGGTTGTTTTTTCTTTTTTGTGGGGTTTTTCCAAAATCTGTAAAAAAACGCAAACGCACAAAAAATGCATACAAACGCACAAAAACGCTGCGTTTTTTTCCTGCATGCGCATAAAAATGCTTGAAAAAAACGCAGCGTTTGTATGCATTTGTATGCGTTTTTTTAATGCGTTTTTTTGCGGGAAAAACGCGCTGCAAAAAAAAGCAAGTGTGAAACTAGCCTAAAACTGCACTCTAGAACAGCAAGGCATAGGTTCAAAAGGAGGAAGAGTGGAAGTGGCAGTATGAGTGGAAGAGACAAGGGAAGAGTAATCCAACATTCTGTTTTTTGTTTCTGTTATGTATTTGTATTTCTTTTTTTTTGCATTTTTTAAATTTTTTATGGAACTGACTTAAAACAAAATAGATTTAACCAAACTTAAAATAGTTATCTAGAATCACAATTTGTAGGTCCAAGTGAAGAAAGAGGTGGACATGGCGATATGGGTGGAAGAGGCAAGAGAGGAGTAATCCACCCCTCTGGTTTTGTTTGTTGCTTTGTATTTTTTTGTGTTTTTTTTCAAAATTTTTTAATGGAATTGACTTAAAACAATCTAAGCTTAACCAATGTCTAGCTATCTAGAACCATGAATTAGAGGTCCAACTGGATGAAGAGGTCGACGTGGTGGAATAGGTGGAAAAGGCAAAGGAGGAGTAATCCAACACTATTTTTGTATTTGTTATTTTTTATATATTTTTTCTTTTATCCATTTCTTTGTGTTTTTTGTGTGTTTTTTAATTTTTTTATGGAACTGACTTATAACAACCCAGATTTAACCAAACTTTAACTAGCTATCTAGAATCACAAGGGGCATGTCAAAGTGGTGTAGGTGGGAGAGGCAAGAGAGGAGTAATTCAACACTGTTTTTTTTTCCTTTTTTTAGGGAACTGACATAAAGAACATAGAACTAACCCAAAATTAACTCAAAAGCTTCAACCAGGGGGAAAAGTTTCAACTGTAGGAGGACATGGCAATGTAGGTGGAACAGGAGGAGATAGCCAACACAGTTTTTTTTTTTGGGGGGGGTTAATTTTGTGAGGAGGCACCCAAATTAAAAGAATGACAAATAGAGTTGTACACTGGCTGGGTATGGCTGGGTGGGACTACAGTTGTATAGTCATCCAAAGGTATGGAATAGTCCTGTAGGATCCACATTTGCTTCATTTTAAGGAATATTAGCTTCTCCATGTTGGATGTGAACAGCAGGGGCGTATCTAGGGGGGGCAGCCGGGGCAGTTGCCCCGGGCGCAGCCGGCAGGGGGCGCAGTCCGGGCCGCCTAATGCAGCGGACCGCAGTGTCCTCCCTGGAGGCTGCGTTCTGCCGCCCCCCCTGGCCTGAGAGTCGGCGGTTCTCTGTGTCTGGCGCAGAGAAGGTGCGCGTGCCGGCTCCCAGGGAACAATTGTACTGGCTTCTGTATAGACGCCAGTACAATTGCAGCTCTGACCACCGGGCCAGAGCGACGTCAGCAGCGTGACATGTCATGTGATAACGCTGCTGACGTCACTCCCCGGCGCCCAGAGTGAACGCTCAGCGCTGGTGGTAAGTGTGCTCCAATGTGAGCTGAAGAAACCACCGAAGATGGGTGTTAATGAGTGGGGATGGGGTTAATGTGTAGTGGGGTTAATTAGTGGCGATGGGGTTAATGCGTGGGGGGCTTAATGAGTGGAGATGAGGTTAATGTGGGGATTAATGTGTGTGTGTGGGGTTAAAGAGTGGGGATGGGGTTAATGTGTGGGGGTTGATGAGTGGGGATGGGGTTAATGTGTAGTGGGGTTAATAAGTGGGGATGGGGGTTACTGTGTGGGGGGTTAATGAGTGGGGATGGGGGTTAATGTGTGTGGGGGTTAATGAGTGGGGATGGGGGTTAATGTGTGGGGGGTTAATGAGTGGGGATGGGGGTTACTGTGTGGGGGTTAATGTGTGGGGATGGGGTTAATGTGTAGTGGGGTTAATAAGTGGGGATGGTAGTTACTGTGTGGGGGGTTAATGAGTGGGGATGGGGGTAATGAGTGGGGATGGGGGTTAATGTGTGGGGGGTTGATGAGTGGGGATGGGGGTTACTGTGTGTGGGGTTAATGAGTGGGGATGGGGGTTACTGTGTGTGGGGATAATGAGTGGGGATGGGGGTTAATGTGTGGGGGGTTAATGAGTGGGGATGGGGGTTAATGTGTAGCGGGTTAATGAGTGGGGATGGGGGTTATTGAGTGGGGGGTTAATGAGTGGGGATGGGGGTTATTGAGTGAGGATGGAATTAATTTGTGGAGGGTTAATGAGTGGGGATGGAATTAATGTGTGGGGGGTTAATGTGTGGGGGATTTGGAGTGGGGAAGGGGGTTAATGTGTGGGGGATTTGGAGTGGGGGTACATAATGTGTGGGGGGAATTGGGAGTGGGGATGGGGGTTATTTAATGTGTGTGAGGGATTTGGAGTGTGGATTGGGGGTTACTTAATGTGTGTGAGGGATTTGGAGTGTGGATGGGGGTTATTAATGTGTGTGAGGGATTTGGAGTGGAGATGGGGGATTTAATGACTGTGGGGAGATTTGAGGACACAGAGTATGTATGAGGAAACAGTATGGGGGTTGGGTGCAGACAGTATGGGGAGCGAACGGGTTAATGTATGTGGACACAGTATGTGGAGTCAGGGGTATGTGTGTGCCGACAGTATAAAGAGTGACGGGGTAAATATATAATGAGACAGTATGGTGAACAGAGGGATGTTAGAGGAGACAGTATGAGGAGGGAGGGGAATAGTGTGAGGCGACAGTATATTGCAGACATTTTTATTCAGGAGCGTTATAATGACACTTCTATCCTTAAGGGCATCGTGTGGAGATTTGCTGCAGAAGACCAGAGAAGATGGAAGGCTGCAGAGGCCGCTGTGGATGAGAAAACTCATCATGGGGTCTGGACAAGAAGAAGAAAAGGAGAACGACTTCAGAGACGTCATCTATAAGGTACCTGGATGTAAATGTTATTTGTGCTACTGACTAATTCTCATGTTTTTATTTGTTAGGAACATTAAAGAGGTTCTCCAGGTCGGTGATGAGTCTGCAGTCATTCTATGTGACTGTAGACTTCTGAATTCTCACAGTGCTCACTGAATGCTGTCAGGATTCTCTCGTGCCGGTAATTTACATACATGCGGACACATGCTGACTAGACATGTGTGGCCACACTCAATGAAAATGAACGGAGCGAGGCCAGGCACGTCTAGTCGGAATGTGGCCAGAAGTATACAAATCACATACTTGTGCTGACATGACTGTACATCGGCAAGGGAGAATCCTAAAAGTGTGCAGTGCATTCGTTGTGAGAATTCAGAAGCTGCAATGTCAGGATTCAGCTCTGCAGGTTCCAGTAGTCATCACACGGACACTTCACTCATATGCGATTTTCATACTTGACAACGAGCTTCTCTTCCTGCTTTCAGTTTTTTACTGAACTTTGAGAGCATTAGGGAGAACAGCTCGTGGGTACATGGCTAAGTGTGCAAGTCGCATATGTACTGGGGGGGCGCCGAAACAAATTCTTGCCCCGGGTGCCAGGAAGCCTAGATACGCCTCTGGTGAACAGACTGTTGTGCCTTTCTATGATTATATCCCCTGTCGTGCTAAACACAAGTTCTGACAGTGCCCTTGCTGCAGGGCAGTCCACACCTCCAAGGCATGAAGGACAAGCTCAGCTCATGTGTCCAATTTTGAGACACAGTAGTTAAATGAGGCTGACCCATTAGTTAGTATGTGAGGACTTGTAGACACGTGCTTTTCTACCATATTGTTGTAATGCTGACTCCTGCTAATAAGTACCATATCAGATAGTGTTGTTGGAGGTTGCTTAGTGCTGAGAAATTTTTCCTGCATTTTGTCCATACTAACCCTGCCTTCTGAGGTGTTGGCAGTGCGCCAGCTGCACTGGCGACTACTTCCTCCACCTCGGCCATGTTCTTCCAATGATCAACCACTGCCAGATAGGAAAACCAGCAGTAGTTTCTCTACCAGTGTGTGCTTGCATTCACACATTTTGCAATCATGCTCCAGTGATTAAAGTAATGATGGTATGTTGTCCCTATAAAAGGGATCCAGCAGGGTGGCTCCCCAGTAATCAGCTCTGGTAGCAATATAGGCAATTTGCCAGTCATTAAGCAGGAACAGCAGCATGCATTGGCTCATATGTTTCAGTGTTCCCAGAGGCAAAAAAAGAGCTGTCTTCGGTGTGAGGTGCATGGTCTGGGTCCTCTGTATCCCTCCAGCCACTCACCAATGACCCCCCTGAGCTGATTTGAGTGCCAGCCTTCTGTGAACGCTGTTGTTCATCCTCCATCTCCTCCCAAACTATCCCCTCGCTGTACAGCAGGCTACCTGGCTGCTGCTGGTACAGTAACCCACTCTCTGAGCCATGTGTGGACAACAGGCCTGGTGAAAATTGGCTCTGCTCCTCTTTCTTCTGTGCTACCACTTCATCCATCATGGCCTGAATAGTTTTCTTCCAAAATTATTTATTTGACCTACTACTGTAATGGCAGTGAGATGGCTGATGCCAATTATTTATTTCCCAGACTATAACAAAACATATACTGGTTTAGAAAAAAATATTTATTTGGCCTAGAAATGGCAATGAGACTGCCAATTATTTATTTACCAGACTTCTGGAAAACACAGGCAGGCGACTGAGTGCACACAGTGGCTTAAAAGTACAGAACTCCCACAGGCAGGGGTGAGAGAGAACACACAATGGCTTAAAGGGACAGGAATTCCAGAGGCAAAGGGTGCTGGGTACACACAGCACCTTAAAGGCACAGTACTCCCCCAGATGCATGATGCAGAGTACACACAGTGGCTTTTTGGCACAGTACTCCCACAGGTACGGGTTGTAGAGTACACATAGCGGCTTTTTTGAAGAGTGCACTGTCAGAATCTGTCCCTCACTCCAGCTGCATCCTATCAATATACTAATAAGAGCAGAATGGCGACTGTACTCATGATCTGACCTTTATACAGGTCTGGTCATGTGGAGTGCCGACCAACCACAGTCATGCCAATACTGGGCAGGGCTCTGATGGCTCCAAAAGTTCCCACAGTCTAAAAGCTAACTGATTGGCTGCACTGCAGCCTTTCAACAAGCTTTATTAGACTGGCAAAAATGAACAGGAAACTGGACATGCAGTAAAAAGTCAGTGTTCGGGGTTCGTTATCAGACACTTGGTGTCTGGTAGGGACCCCAAACGTTACGATTCGGGTAGGCTAATCTCTAATTGGATTCTGTGTGTACAGTAGCATCCACTTAAATCATTGATAATATATGAACTCTTCCATGTCCACAGGGCTTTACTCTTGAAAATAGCTTCTGCAGAACTAAAGTGTATAATAATGAACAACGTTGCAACTACAGGAATAATGTGTTACCAGGAGTTCTGTGTCCTGCATGCACTCAGCATGTAACCTTGAGCGTTTACAAGTACATGGTCATTTAAATCCTTCAACTTGACACTAATATATTGATAAACTCTGGCTAGTAGATATTGCAGCTCACTGAATAACTGAATTAACTTGCTTGGTAAATTTTTGTAATTCGTCTAAAATTGTATCTAAAAGATGTTCCTGCTCTACTTTAGATCTGAGACAAATTTGGTTATAGTTAAATAGCTTGTAGAATATTTGATTCAATGCAGCAACAACGATCATCATTTTGCAGTTTAGTTAATGTTGAGTGACAGATGTAGGTGTAATATAATTGCAGACTATAAATAATCTACCATTAAATACATTTTTTGAATCAGATGACACTTCGCTATGTCAAAATTGCATGCAGTTATTTTAATCTATGAGAAAAAAGTTTTACTTTTTCATTCCACAGAAAAGGAAATGTAATAAATTGAAATGTACAGTAAGGTTGAATATGCGCTGCATGAAGAACACAGTTTTATTTCCCTTATCAAAAGAATCAGGAACATTTCTGGATTTTGGGAAAATTGAGAAGTTTACTCCAAATTGAATTTCAATTTATATGAACACAGGCAGTGACTGGTGGAAAGCTGTACCGTTATCACACGACTAGTGTTGAGCGATACCATCCGATATCGTGAAATATCGGATCGGATTGGATCGGACCGATACCCAAAAATTATCGGATATCGCCGATTTCGATACCGGAAACCAATGCAAGTCAATGGGACAGAAATATCGGAATTAAAATAAACCCTTTCTTTCCTTGTAGGTTAATTCTACATGAAGAAAAACAACTAATAATGTAGAATGTATTGGGGGAAGTGGAGGAGACATAAAAGGCATAGAGGTTTAGCCCAATCAAATGGAATAGCAGGAATAATTTTTTTTTTTTAAAGACGTTCGGAGTTACAAAGGTATTGACTATGTTAACCTTTTTTATATTTTGTCAGATATGTATGTTTCACTACTTCCATGCTCTTCACCTTCTTTTTTACTTCTCCCACACTTTCTCCTTCATAATCCTCAGCAGCAGCAGCATCTTTTTCATCAACCTCTTCTTCACCTTATTCATCTTCTTCTTCACCTTCTTCCTATTATTCTTTTTTTTTACATTCTTCATATTCTCCTTATTCAACTATTATTCTTCTTCATATTCCACTTCTTCATCTTCTTCCTATTCTTCTTCTTCATCATATTCTTATTTGTGACAGGCATTCCTGCAGTTGTTATCTATAAAAGTTTGAAGATTACACCTTCCGTTCTGCCTGTCACAAAAGATTTACAACAGGATTTGCCCGCATTCAGTTTGGCCTGCAGCAGCAGGCATTTTCCAGGGGCACCACGAGGAGGAACGGACTCACCCCCCTACACTGCTTAGTCTTCTTCTGCTTATAATTTAGATAATATCTTTTTCTCTGATTTTTAGTCTTATGCTTAATGTTGTTCTGCTTTTTGTTCTTCTGCTTATTGGTCTTCTGCTTCTTGGTCTTCTGCTTCTTGGTCTTCTGTCTCTTGTTGTTCTGTATCTTGGTGGTTGTCTTCATGTTCTTTGTCCTCTTGGTCATCTTTTTGGTCTTCTTCGGGGTGAACCTCCGGGTCGACGTCTTCAGGGTCATCGTTTTCGTGGTCGTCGTCTTCTTCGGGGTGGACTTCAGGGTCGTTGTCTTCAGGGTCGTCATCAGGGAGATCCAGAGTGATAACCAAAAACCATTTCCAAAAGCATGAACTTGGAAATGTAGCAGAAGGTACAAGAAGGCTGAGGAACTGCCAAGAACCAGATGATGGTACTGGAACCCGGATGGGTAGCAGAAGGAACAAGAGCCAATGGCACTACCGAGGACCAGCTGACGGTGCTGGAACATGGTTACTAAGCAGGAGGTACCTGTGCTAGAAAGCACTACCAAGGACCAGCAGACGTTGCTGGAACTTGGATACCGAGAAGGAGGCACCTCAGCCAAAGGCACTGCTGAGAACCAGCTGACGGTGCTGGAACCCGGAAGGGTAGCAGAAGCTGCAAGAGCCAATGGAACTAGCGAGGACCAGCTGATGGTGCTGGAACCCGGAGGGGCAGCAGAAGGAACAAGAGCCAATGGCACAACCGAGGACCAGCTGACGGTGCTGGAACCCGGTTACTAAGCAGGAGGTACCTGTGCTAGAAAGCACTACCAAGGACCAGCAGACGTTGCTGGAACTCAGATACCGAGAAGGAGGCACCTAAGCCAAAGGCACTGCCGAGAACCAGCTGACAGTACTGGAACCCGGATGGGTAGCAGAAGGTACCCATGAAAAGCAAAGTTGCAAGGCCGCGAGCCGGCCGCAGTTATCAAAACCCACAGTCCTACAGGGGGTGCTTGTCCTATTGGAACTACGGAACCAGCCTTTGTTGCCAGATCCCGCAGCCCACATAGGAAGCCCATAAATTGCAGTCACCATAGACTTGGGTAACCCGACCGCAAAACGACAGGACAACGTATTGGTAGCAAAGTGACGTTGACACTACCCGGAAACAGCAGGCATGCTGGAACCAGGCTGGGCAGGAGGGAGTACCCATGCCAAAGACACTGCCGAGAACCAGCTGACGGTGCTGGAACCCGGAGGGGCAGCAGAAGGAACAAGAGCCAATGGCACTACCGAGGACCAGCTGACGGAGCTGGAACCCGGTTACCAAGCAGGAGGTACTTGTGCTAGAAAGCACTACCAAGAACCAGCAGACGTTGCTGGAGCTCGGATACCGAGAAGGAGGCACCTCAGCCAAAGGCACTGCCGAGAAACAGCTGACGGTGCTGGAACCTGGATGGGCAGCAGAAGCTACAAGAGCCAATGGAACTAGCGAGGACCAGCTGACGGTGCTGGAACCCGGAGGGGCAGCAGAAGGAACAAGAGCCAATGGCACTACCGAGGACCAGCTGATGGTACTGGAACTCGGTTACTAAGCAGGAGGTACCTGTGCTAGAAATCACTACCAAGGACCAGCAGACGTTGCTGGAACTCGGATACTGACAAGGAGGCACCTAAGCCAAAGGCAATGCCGAGAACCAGCTGATGGTACTGGAACCTGGATGGGTAGCAGAAGCTACAAGAGCCAATGGCACTACCGAGGACCAGCTGACGGTACTGGAACCCGGATGGGTAGCAGAAGGTACCCATGAAAAACAAAGTTGCAAGGCAGCGAGCCAGTCGCTGTTACCGAAACCCACAGTCCTACAGGGGGTGCTTGTCCTTTTGGCACTACGGAACCAGCCTTTATTGACAGATCCCGCAGCCCACATAGGAAGCACCTAAACTGCAGGCACCATAGAGTCGGCTAACCCGACCGCAACACGACAGGACAACTTATTGGTGGCAAAGTGACGTTGACACTACCCAGAAACATCTGGCATGCTGGAACCAGGCTGGGCAGGAGGGAGTACCCGTGCCAAAGACACTGCCGGGAACCAGCTGGCGGTGCTGGAACCCAGGGTAAATACTACAAACAAAGTGGAGACAGAGGCCTAATTGGAGCAAGTTTAAAATCTGTAGTTGTGTGAGTGTGGACAGAGCAGGAGAAATTGCCTGACTGGAGCATATGTTGACTGTGCAGATGGCACTTCTGAGCTGCAACTGGTGGTGTTGGAGCCCAGGGTTAATACTACAAACACATTCTAGTGGGAATGTGGACAGAGCAGGAGAAATTGCCGGACACACAGCAGGGGATCAGCTGACGTTACTGAACCTCAGTAACACAGGAGCAAGTGTCAATTGTGCAGATGGCACTTCTGAGCAGCAACTGGCGGTGTTGGAGCCCAGGGTAAATACTAGAGACAGAGTGGAGCCAGAGGTCTAATTGGAGCAAGTTTAAAATCAGTAGTAGTGTGAATGTGGACAGAGCAGGAACATTGCCGGACACACAGCAGGGGAGCAGCTGGCGTTACTGGACCCCACTAACACAGGAGCTAGTGTTTTTCTCTGTGCAGACGGCACTTCTGAGCAACATCTGGTGGCATTGGAACCCAGGATCAATCATGGTGTAGGCTGAGGCCTACTTGGAGCAAGTTTAATATCTGATGTAGTTTGAATGTGGAGGCAGCAGGAGACTTTGCTGGACACACAGCAGGGGAGCAGCTGGCATTACTGAACCCCACTTACACTGGAGCATGTGTTTTTCTCTGTGCAGACTGCACTTCTGAGCAACAACTGGCTGTGTTGGAGCCCAGGGTCAATCAGGGTTTAGGCTGAGGCCTACTTGGAGCAAGTTTAATATCTGATGTAGTTTGAATGTGGAGGGAGCAGGAGATATTGCCGGACACACAGCAGGGGAGCAGCTGGCGTTACTAAACCCCACTAACACAGGAGCTAGTGTTTTTCTCTGTGCAGACGGCACTTCTGAGCAACAACTGGCAGTGTTGGAGCCCAGGATCAATCATGGTGTAGGCTGAGGCCTACTTGGAGCAAGTTTAATATCTGATGTAGTTTGAATGTGGAGGGAGAAGGAGATATTGCTGGACACACAGCAGGGGAGCAGCTGGCGTTACTGAACCCCACTAACACAAGAGCTAGTGTTTTTCTCTGTGCAGACAGCACTTTTGAGCAACAACTGGCGATGCTGGAGCCCAGGGTCATTCATGGAGTAGGCTAAGGCCGAATTGGAGCAAGTTTAATATCTGATGTTGGGATGAATGTGGAGGGAGCAGGAGATATTGCCGGACACACAGCAGGGGAGCAGCTCGCGTTACTGAACCTCACTAACACTGGAGCATGTGTTTTTCTCTGTGCAGACGGCACTTCTGAGCAACAACTGGCGGTGTTGGAGCCCAGGGATTACAGTTCAGGTGGTAGAAACATGAACACAACAGGAGACCTGGATACTGTTGCCAACCAATTATTTATTCTGGAAGAGGACTGGCAAATTCCGGTGAAATCCAGGCCTTGTTCATTTTCAGAAAAGTAAGCCGGTCAATGTTATCGGAGGATAGTCGCGTGCGACGGTCTGTTAGTACACCACCTGCAGCACTAAAGACGCGTTCCAATAATACTCTAGCAGCAGGGCAAGCCAGCACCTCCAATGCATACTGGCTAAGCTCTGGCCATGTATCCAGCTTAGAGACCCAAAACTTGAAGGGGGAAGAGCCGTCTTGGAGTACACTGAGAGGACAAGACATGTAGTCTGTCACCATCTGATGGAAATGTTGTCTCCTGCTGACTGGAGCCATCTGTGATGGTGTAGATATTTGTGGTGGGCACACAAAACTTTGCCACATTTGGGCCATACTGGTCTTGGCTTGTGCTGAGGCGCTGCCTCTGCTCCCTCTTTGTGCAGAGCTTCCTCCACTGCCTCGATGCACAGAGCTGCTTTGTAAAGCACTAGCAGCACTGCTCTCGGGTGGAATGGAGAGCATGATGGAATGCACCAGTGTGTCTTGGTACTCCTGCATTTTCCGCTCCCGGTTCAACGGTGTTATGAGGCTTTGTAAGTTGTCCCGGTAGCGAGGATCTAGGAGTGTGTACACCCAATAATCAGCCGTGTTGAGAATGTGGGCGATGCGGCGGTCGTTTCTCAGGCACTGCAGCATGAAATCAACCATGTGCTGCAGACTCCCAACTGCCCAAGAAATGCTGTCCCCTGCTTGAGGCATCATCTCTGCCTGCTCTGCATCACCCCACCCTCACTCTACATACTGACTACTAGAGCATTGTGTATCTCCATCCTCTGGAGAGATGTCTTCCTCCTCCATTGACTCCTCCTAATCCTCCTCACAAAGTGTCCCCTGCCTAGGCCTTTGTGAGGAACTACGTTGCACAGACTGTCCAGAAGCAGATGGCATTTGTGACTCCTCATCCTCCACCTCTTCCAAAACCTCCTCCCTTAGTGCTTGCAGTGTTTTTTGAAGCAGGCAGATAAGGGGGACAGTCATTCTGACTAGTGCATCATCTGTACTCGCCATCCGTGTGGAATCATCGAAGGCACGCAAAACTTGGCAGATGTCCTTCATAGAGGCCCACTCAGTGGTGCTGAAGTGTGACCGGTGCACAGTGCGACTTGTTTGCACCTGATGCAGCTGGTACTCCATTACTGCTGCCTGCTGCTCACACAACCGCTCCAACATATGTAATGTTGAATTCCACCTGGTGGGTAGGTCACATATGATGCGATGTTCCGGAAGGCAGAATCGGCACTGCAGAGCTGCAATGCACGATCTTGCCATGCTGGAACGCCGCAAGTGAGCACAAGATCTGGATAGTCCCTCAGAAAGCTCTGCATGACCAAGTTGAGCACATGTGCCAGACATGGGATGTGAGTGAGGTTTCCTAGGCCCAGAGCTGCCACCAGATTTAGGCCATTGTCACACATTACACCAAGCCTGGCTGGAGATTCGCTGGCACAAACCACACGTCGCTCTCCTGCTTGATGGCATTCCAGAGCTCCTGCGCTGTGTGGCTTCGATTCCCCAAAGAAATTAATTTCAGTACGGCCTGTTGATGTTTGGCCACGGCTGTGCTCATATCGGTCGTAACAGGCTCCTGCAGCGCTGATTCAGAGGAACTGGAGTAAGAGGAGGAGTCAATGTGTACAGACTGGATTCCTGCAATCCTTGGGAGTTGGCAGAACACGTACAGCGCCACTCTCAAGATCTGTACCCGGCTCCACAACATTGACCCAATGGGCAGTGAGGGAAAGGTATCGTCCCTGTCCATAGTTAATGGTCTACGCATCGGTGGTCAGGTGGACCTTGCTACTGACGATGTTTAGTAGCGCATGTTTAATTTTTCACTCCACATGCTTTTGCAGGGCAGGGATGGCTTGCCTGCTGAAATAAAAGTGGCTGGGCATGGTGTATTGTGGGACTGCCAATGCCATGAAGTTACAGAAGGTGTCAGTCTCCACCAGTCTGAATGAGAGCATTTCATGGGCCAGTAGTTTTGCAATGCCAGCATTCAGAGCCTTTGCTCGGGGATGGTTTGCCGAGTATGGCCGCCTTTTCTCCCATGCCTGTGCTACCGATGGCTGTAGAGTGGCCTGGGACTGTGAAGATGACAGGGAGCGTGGTACTGTGGGTGGAAAGTCACTGGGTCTCTGGACAACAGTGCCAGAGGTTCTTCCATGGCGATCCTGTGAGGAAGCCGAACCAGCTGTGTGTGAGCTGGAGGAAGAGGCTACAGCACGCGCTGAAGAGGTGGTAGATGGTGCTGTAGGTTGGCCTACGTCTTAATTGTGTCTTTGTAACTCCACCACGTGCTTGGTCCGCACATGTTTCCACATATTTGTGATATTCAGGTTGCTGACACTTTTCCTTCTTTTGACTTTATGATTACACAGCTTGCATTTGACAAAGCAAATGTCATCTGCAACTGTGTCAAAAAGGGACCACGCACTGCAAGTCCTGGGAGAGCCCGTTTTGGGTTTTGGAAGAGGAATGCTCCTAATGGGTGCCGAAGTGGAGGCTACAGGCAACCAAGTCTGCCCCCTCCCTCTCCCTCCTGTTTTGGCCGTTCGGGGAATCTCTTCCTCAGAGCTGCTCCCACCACCTTCCTGTTCCTCACGCCATGATGGGTCAAGGACCTCATCATCTACACTCCCCTCTTCAAACACCTGCTTCTCCTGGGTAGTCTCGACAGCACCGTACGCACCAGAAAGTGGCACCTGTGTCTCATCATCAGATGCGTAGTGAGGTGTGCTGACCATAGGCACTGGCCCACCCGCCTCTTCAGATTCAGAGGGACAAAGCAGTTGCGCATCACTGCATACTCCCTCTTCTTCACATTCTAGAATGCTGCTTGGCTGGCCCCCTGTTTCCAAGCCAAGAGATTCAGAGAACAGAAGTAGAGATGGCTCCTGTCAAGGGCTCTCTGACTGCCTGGGAAATTTGGCAGGTGGTGAAGAGACAGATGGTTGCTCTTCAGTGCTCTGGCCCTGAGAGGATGTGGAAGTAATTGAAGTCGATGCGTTAGCTGCCATCCATCCGACAACGGCTTCAATTTGTTCATCCCGCAGCAGTGGGGTACGGCGAGGTCCTACAAAGCTGCGCATAAAGGACTGTTGCCTGGTAAAACTGGGGGATGCTGAGTCACTGGTGCCTGCAGCAGGCACAGAATCCCCACATCCTCTCCCTGCTGAAACTCCACGCCCACGACCACGTGCCTTACTCCCTGCCTTCTTCATCTTGGTAGACTGATAGAGATAGGCAGAAAAGTACAAAGGGGGGCTTAGTGTGCTTATTCCTGAACAGCTACTAACAGGTATAAGAAACACTACTTTTATAAAGTGTGTGGACTACCCTTTAAAATGAGCTAATGTGGCCTACACAACTGTCAAGTGGAGTGTTTGGTGAACTTTATTTACGTGTTTTTTTTAAAAAAAACAAAAAGGATGTGACCAAAGATGTGAAAGCGATAGTATCACAAAGTTTTTGGAGCTATTACAATGCAGGAAGGTAACCTACAATGCAATAGATGAGGCTCCAAAAAATAGGCTAATACTAATCTGGCTGCGGCTGCAGGGCACAAGCCAGAAAAAAGGCTCCTCTATCTACTCCTATATAGTGTTTGCAACCAACCAATGTAGATGGATACGGATGGAAGCACACTAATAGGGGAATTAATGGAAAATGAGCTGCAATAAAACAAAAAAAGGACTATGTATGAGGCAGTAACGCACGCTGAGCGGACTACAACCAGAGGTGGCTGCAGAACACACTGCAACGTGAGCTGCACTCACACACAGAGACCTCTCAGACAGCCATGAAGAGTGCAGAGAACTGGGCACTAGCACTGAAAGGCTGCAGAAAGGCTCTGCTGTCTACTCCTATAGTGTTTGCAACCAATGTAGATGGATACGGATGGATGCACACAAATAGGAGAATTAATGGAAAATGAGCAGCAATAAAACAAAAATAAATATGTATGAGGCAGTGACGCACACTGAGCAGCCTACACACAGACCTTGCAGACAGCTGTGAACAGCGCTGCAAGGCAAAAGAAAGCTACAGTGATTGATAATGTAGCCTGGGTAAAGCACAATATTATATAGCAAATCGCTATCTCTAACTGTCCCTCAGAGTCTTGAACAGCAGCCTGCCCCTAACTGAATTCACAGCAGAGTGAACCCTAAATGGCGGCGGCGACTTTTATAGTGCATCATGACATCATTTCAGCAGCCAATCACAGCCATGCCATTAGTTAACATGCCTACATGCCTAACAGGATGTGCCCGCACTTCTGAGGATTCCTCATTGGCTGAATCAAATCAAACTGGCTCATAGCATTATGGGAACTTCCGATTCCGGTATTCGATATGCAAAAAGTATCGGAACTCAGTATCGGAATTCTGATACCGCGAATATTGGCCAATACCCGATATTTGCGGTATCGGAATGCTCAACACTAACCTTGACACAAACTCTACAACTTTATATTTTGTTGAATTGGCCTTGAGCATAAGCAACTGACTTGATGCAGCTATTCTACTAAAACCCAACCACAACCAACGAAAAATGCACACTCTGCGAAGACTGCATTTATAGATCAACACTAAGGGCTCAGTCAAATGAGCATATAACACGGCTGAGTGATATCCAATGTTTTATCAGATAGCACTATGACAATATTATACAGACTGGGCCATGTATATGGATACACCAAAATAAAATGGGAATGGTTGGTGATATCAACTTCCTGTTTGTGGCACATTAGTATATGGGAGGGGGAAAACTTTTCAAGATGGGGGGTGACCATTGCTGCCATTTTGAAGTTGGCCATTTTGGATCCAACTTTATTTTTTTCAATGGCAAGAGGATCATGTGGCACATCAAGCTTATTGAGAATTTCACAGGAAAAACAATGGTGTGCTTGGTTTTAATGTAACTTTATTCTTTCCCGATCTGGGCTATACTCTTTGAGATGCTGCAGCAGCTGGATATTGTAAGGGTGACATTTGTGAGTAGCTAATATCTGCTGAAGGGATGTTGGACTGATGCCAGATCGGTGCGCTGAATTTGCAGAATGGGCAAAACAAAAATTGGAACAGGACTCTCAGTTTACACAGAACATTTTATTCAGTGATGAGGCAAACCTATTTGGGTGGACCATTTATATGGATACACCTAAATAAAATGAGAATGATGACAATTTTCCTGCATAGGGTGCGTTCTCCAGACATCAACACAATTTCTATCCGCTCCTCACGTGTTAACCTCTGCGACATGTCAATGGCTGTAAACAAAGAGAAACTTGTAAATAACTCATGAAAGAATAAAGTTTTGTTAAAACCAAGTGCACCATTGTTTTTCTTATGAAATTCTCAAAAAATTTGATGTGTCACATAACCCATCGGAAAAAATACAGTTGGATTCAAACCCTAAAGGCTCAATCAAATGAGCGTATAACACGGCTGAGTGATATCCAATGTTTTATCAGATAGCACTATGACAATATTATGCAGGGTGGGCCATGTATATGGATACACCTAAATAAAATGGGAATGGTTGGTGACATCAACTTCCTGTTTGTGGCACATTAGTATATGGGAGGGGGAAAACTGTTCAAGATGTGTGGTGACCATAGCTGCCGTTTTGAAGTTGGCCATTTTGGATCCAACTTTATTTTTTTCAAAGGGAACAGGGTCATATGATACATCAAACTTATTGAGAATTGCACAAGAAAAACAATGGTGTGCTTGGTTTTAATGTAACTTTATTCTTTCATGAGTTATTAACAAGTTTGTCTTTGTTTACAGCCATTGACATTTTGCAGAGGTTAACACGTGAGGAGCGGATAGAAGTTGTTTTGATGTCTGTTGAATGCAGTACCCAGGTCATTGCAGCAGATTTCAATGCAAGACACGCTATGAAAGAAAACTGTCACCATTCCCATTTTATTTAGGTTTATCCATATAAATGGCCCACCCAAAAAAGTTTGCCTCATCACTGAACATAATGTTCTGTGTTATGAATGGGTCACCGAGGAGGATGACAGGAACAGGCTAAGCCACCAGAAGACCAGAGAGGTTGGTAACTAAGCGGATTGCAGACTCATGATCCTATCTTCACAACTAGCAGTAGCCGTGGAGCGTTCCTACGATGCCATAGACACTTCGTCACAGCCGGAGGACTAACTAAGCCTAAAGACAGAAAGATGAAATCTAAACTGCCCCAGAGCAGATCCCCAAAGGAATAGACAGCCCCAAACATATATTGTCGGTGAGACAAGATGAAACACAAACACAGGAAAGGGAACAGACTGAGCAAACTGTGGGGCCCAAGCTGTCTAGACAGGACAGGACAGAAAAAGATAATGTTTGCAATCACGCACAAAACCCTGAAAAAGTCCAACACTTCTGATATACAAAAACACCTGAGATCACACGATCTCACTCCCCACTAGATAAGCACTCTGGTATAAACTGGCAGCAAGCAAAAAGATACTAACATAACAGGGAACTGAACAAGCTGCAACATATGAAGCAGGGCCCAGCGCTGCCCCTAGCAGGGAGCACACTGAACCCTAGCAACAAAACAGAAAGCAAAAAAAAGAATCACTTAGCTGAACATGCAGATCAGGCATGGGACAAAAGAGCTCCAAATGCACACAGAGGAAAAAATCACAAGCAACCTTCTAGAGCAGCCAGTTCCACTATATGCTCCCAGCCAGCAATCCCAGATTCCCAATTATCATCGTCAGGTGGAGAATCTCCATCCACCTGGCTAGCTCCACTACTCTCAGTAACCACCAGAGGGAGCAGATGGAGCTTCGGCTCAGAAATCCAAGCAAGGGAGTTCACAACAGTTCTCTGTAAACTTAGGGTCCTGTTCCAATTTTTGTTTTGTCCATTCTGCAAATTCAGCGCTCCCGATCTGGGTTATCCTCTTTGAGATGCTGCAGCAGCTGCATATTGTAAGGGTGCCATTTGTGAGTAGCTAATATCTGCTGAAGGGATGTTCGACTGATGCCAGATCGGCGCGCTGAATTTGCAGAATGGATAAAACAAAAATTGGAACAGGACTCTCAGTTTACACAGAACATTATGCTCAGTGATGAGGCAAACTTTTTTGGGTTGACCATTTATATGGATACACCTAAATAAAATGGGAATGATGACAATTTTCCTGCATAGGGTGCGTTCTCCAGACATCAACAGAATTTCTATCCGCTCCTCACGTGTTAACCTCTACGGCATGTCAATGGCTGTAAACAAAGACTCATGAAAGAATAAAGTTTTGTTAAAACCAAGCACACCATTGTTTTTCTTGTAAAATTCTCAATTAGTTTGATGTGTCACATAGCCCTCTTCCCTTTGGAAAAAATAGAGTTGGATCCAAAATGGTTGACTTAAAAATGGCCGCCATGGTCACCACCCATCTTGAAAAGTTTTCCCTTTCCCATATACTAATGTGCCACAAACAGGAAGTTCCAACCATTCCCATTTTATTTAGGTGTATCCATATACATGGCCCACCCTGTATTATCAGGCAGTGCAGATTTGCAATTTTTTCTAAAGACCAAATTATTCTAATCTATGGGTGTTTGTGAAACATCGGACCATATTCTGATGTTATCCGAGTGCAGTCCATAATCTGCAGACTCAGACAATGGAGAAGTTGGAGAGATTAAGTTCTCCGTCTGACAGTATCATAAGCACAATGACCGTGGCCTAAAACTGAAAAAAGATATACTGGCTGAGAAGGAAATGAAAGAGAGCATAGTCCATGCAAAAAATCATGGATTGAAGACACAAAGATGATGGCCCAATAGTGGTGGCATATAATTGTCTGTGGTCTAACAAATGAGACCTGGTGGTCTTACCATGTTGCAGGCAGCAAATAAATTAGAGATCCAGTAATCTTAGCCTATAGCTAACAGCAGACTAATAGATGGAGACCAATACTAGGAATGAACCAAGAAAATTGGTCATAGTCGCATAGTTTCAAAAACTTGCTTCTGATTCCAAAGTCTTGTGGTAACACAGCCCATGAGAATTATACATTAGATGTTACACTAGCCTAATCTGTTCATTTCATGTATTAGGCGTACATTTTCCTATAAATGATAGCTATAAGATTAACATGTCATGAATTTTACATTACTAAACACTGAAAGAAATGCTACTTGGTATAATATTAGCAGTTTATCAGTAGGAACAACCATCAAGAGATATGACATTTGCTTTATTATGCATTTAGCATTACTGAATGTATTTTTCACTTTTAAAAAAATTGATATCACCTTCAAGTTTGTAAGATTCTTGATCTGCTTAATTTAATGTACTGCAGCTTTTTTGCTGAAGGGACCTATTGTACAGTATATGTTGAAGTATTTGCTAATAAGAAATTCAATTTAATGTAGACTTCAGTTTGCTCCTATGGGCTTTTGAGCCAGTCCAAGATGTGGAGACAACATTCTATTTATATGCAAATAGATTTTTTTTTACTTTTGTAACAATGCATTTGTTATCCTTTAGCTGTAGGACAGTTGGTTGTCTCCAAGGAAAGATTTTAGTATCTTGGATATAGGAAATATTAATGTTCTTTGAATTTCAGTAGTGTTTCTATATTAGTCTTTGCCAAGTGCATTATTCACAAATCAGAAGAGATCTAAAATACATAGCATTACACAGGTGATATCAATCTGCAGACTAGTACACTTTGTTTCTGATTATCTCATGTTTCATATTTTTACAATAGTACGTTTTAGTAAGAGATGCTTTTTTATATTACACACTCTTCAAAATTGAAACTACAACAGCAAATGTTATACACATAAATCATTCATACACGGGTAATGGGATTAATAAAACCTACAACACAGAAATGCTGTACCCACACCCTATTGGTCCCTGTACAGACTGGCCAATACGTAACTACACATCTAAAATACACCACCTCGGAACTGGCTACTTAAAAGGCCATCAACAGATTTCTCGTACCTCCTGAGGCACCAGAGGGCAGGCTGTTGTGCATAGCTAATCAGGAGAGGGAAAGTTTGCAGTGGGATATGAGGACAAAGGGTGAGGAAACTTAAACCATGTGCACAAAGGTCAAATAAAGAGAGTGTCATGGTTAGGACATGGTTAATGTCCTGTTCTCACAGGGTTAACTTTTGCCGGCCTCTCTTTGGATCTTAGAGGGGTATTTATACTCACTCCAAACTAGCATTCTCTGTCAGTTATACTGTTGTTCTGGTGTGTCTGACCCCTGGTGTGCGTGTACTCTGCGTTGTTTGTTTGCTTCCCGTGTATGACCCGGCTTGTTCCTTCACTCTGTACTCCGTCTCTCGTTTTGGTACTATTGTCTTTTCTGGTTCTGACCTCCTGGCTTGGCTATCATTACTCCATTACAGTTTACCCCTATTGTACCGTCTATTGCCCGTTCTGGTTTTCTGATCTATTGCTACGTCCTGACTATCCATTCTGTCTAACCCTTTGGTACTGTATTGCTATCTCGTGCTTTGACCTCGGCTTGATCTGGTTTCTGTCTCTGTCTATGCCCCTTGGTAACATTGTCCTGCAGTTACCTTTCTAGGAGTTTCCCTGCAGCTCCTAGCTCTGTGGAGCTTAGGCCATGCCCCCAGCAGTCACGTGCTTCAGGTCCTGGAGCATGCATTGTCACCACTGCTGCCCGCTCCGCAGGTATCTTTGTGCACAGTCTTTGTACTCAGGACACGCGCACTGGCTCAGGGAGCAAGTGCAGTGTGGTGTTCCAGACAGAGAGTAATAAATTAAACAAGAATAATCTCCCACTAACCTAACTGAGGGGAAGGAGCGGTGCTCGGAGGGCAGACAAACACACAGCAGAAATAAACACAGTGTTTGCCTAGCATGGAAAATCTCTTCACTGAAGAGCTGGAACTCCTTATCACTAATCCATTTAGAAGTATAGTCAGCAAGGAAGTGTAGTGAAGGGAGAATATATATAGCCCAGCCCAGAATGTGATAGGGCAACCAAGACATGACAATAGGAAGCAGCTGACGAGTATTAAGCCCAGAAAGGAAAAATAAAGGCAAAAGGAACCATCTGTCATGGGGCAGTAGGGGGAAAACAGGAGATGTGGAAACTGGGCCCCGGAACTGCCCCTCAGGCTAAGGGGGTGCCCTGACTCTCCTTAACTTGTGGGTACACTTGATGGTAGTGAGGCCCATGTCCCTGATCTGTCCTTATCTCCTGTTTACCCCTGAGCTAAACCCCCAACCCCTCCAGGAGGTGAGACAGGGAAAACGTGTACTGCACCAAATAACAATCGAGGAAAGATAGGACAGGCATCTAAGGGTAAAATAAACTAAAAAACAAGACTTAGCTTCTCTCTGCTGCTAATGATCCAAGCAGCAGAGTAATGCACCAGGACAAGGGGATAGCTGGAGCTCCACTGCAACACAGCCTGCTCCTGAGTCCAGCTTGGTTGGTCTCCAAATGAATAATATCACCAACAGTGAGTGCAGCACCTGATGACCCTTTATAGGAAGGAGGGAGTGGTCACACCTGCTGACTGACTAAACATGTATTAACACCAGCGTCCATCGGGGGGGGCGAAACCCAGCAGCAGACTCACTAAACTTGTAGTAACACCAGCGTCCACTGGGGCAAAAACCCATATTAACCCCTGAGGGTCAGAAAGGAAAAAGGTTTATATAAGAGAGTTCAGACTCTGACACAGATCCAAAAATGGATTGTGACACCATCAGTATAAGAACAGAAAAGAAAACTGCAATAGCTCAGCAGACAGGAGAACAGACCACAATCAAATCCCATAAATCGAGCCATGACACCAAAAAGGAAAAGTCATGAAATTATGGAAATCACAGGATGGATAGATATTAATGGAAAATTTCTTCTCTTTACAATTGCAAAGGGAGCTGCCAGCAACAGGTCTAGATGATTTTCGTGCCCAAGTGCTTTCAGCATGACCGAACATTGCTCAGACAACGATTTGTAACTTAAATGATACCATACCAATTTGTTTAAGTATGTGTACTTCTGTGTTCTTTGCTCACATTCGATACTGAATAAATATAAACTGAGATGTTTTGAAAAAAATTTTTCAATTTTTTTCTTAGCATTAAACTGTTTATTGATTGTTTTGACTTTTTATAATTTCACAACTTTTTCTTCTTGGTGTTGCAATTTCAGTGTTGAGGAGTATGTGTAACTACTTTTTTATAATCATAATTTCCCAACAACATTCAAAATTCATCTATCATGTCTCAGAAATAATTTCTGTAATAATCAAAAGAATAAAAATATATAAGCACTCTGCACGTTTAATACAATGATGATGGCAAAAATCTTGGAAATGATTGCAGTAATTATTATTGCATGTACAGGAATTCCATAATATACTTTAGTATTGTCATTATTCCTATAATGTGCACGTGCATTGTTGATTACAGAAAGGTTAAGCTTTGGGAAAAGAAAATTCTCATAGACTTTCCTTTATAGAAATATTTTATTGTAGCATATATTTCCCACTCCTTTGGCAAAATTCAAGTTGCTGAAAGGATAGCTTGCATTTTTGCATATGGACTTGCAGGGGAACTCTGGAGAATATAATTTCCTGTGGTTGCACTACTCTTTTATTATAAAAAGGATTTTATCTATTTTCATGCAATTCAAGCATTTTCATAAAATATTTATTACTAGAGGTGGGCCCGATGCTATCGCATCGGGAGGACAGTGTGTGTGTGTGTGGGGTGTGTGTCCCGCTGCTGCCTGCCCACTCACCCACCTCTGTGCAGTCACAGCCGGCAGGAAAGATGGTGGTTTGCGGCCTGTGCTGGAGATGGGGTGCAGCGCCACCAGAGGGTGCCCGCACCCCATTTCTAGCACAGGCCACAAGCCGTGATCTTTCCTGCCGACTGAGACTGCACAGAGGTGGGTGGGCAGGCAGTGGCGGGATCTGGCTCGTGTAGTCAGGTGGCGGAGGGTCCTGGTGACGGGTCCAGCCTCGGGCCCTGGCGAGGGTCCGGCATGGGTGTCCCGCTGGTGGTACTGCGGAAGACCTGGTACCACCAGCGGGTGCTATATTGGAATATCCATCACTTGGGTATTCCAATATGGTGGTTAGCATACTTCTGGTGTGGCGCAGTGGATTGTGGGATTCAAGGACGTCCGGACGGAAGTGGATGACGGACAATTTTAGGTAAGTATATAATAGAAAAGCTGCTTCTGCTCCTCATACTACATCCATAATACACAGTATGGATAGACCATTATTTGAATAGCCACATTGTGGCAAATATTTCACATCTCTTTGTGATGTCTGCCTTAGTTGCTAAACAACACCTTACTTGCTTTGAGGGTGGCGCTTGTGGGCATCATAGATGCTTTACAGCTGGGGATTAGTGTGGTTGGTATCTGTGGAGCCCCCAAGGCAGGCTATGGATTTATGCTTTCCAGCAGGTATAATTAGCTCCGTTCGGTGGCCAGTGAGGAAGTACCACACCATACTTAAACCCTTCACCACCCAACTTGTTTTCACCTTCCCCACCAGGCCAATTTTTACAATTCTGACCCATGTCACTTTATGAGGAACACTAGAACGCTTCAACATTTTCCAGTGATTCAGAGAGTGTTTTATTCTGTTACATGTTATAATTCATATTAGTGGTAAATTCAGGCCGATATGATTTTGCATTTAAGGTCAGAAAGGAAGGAGCGCCATATTGCAGTGCAGATTTGGCTGTTTGTGTGTGCCATGACCCACTAAAAGAGCCCTGAGGTGCCAGAACAAGAGAACCCACCATAAGTGACCCCATTTTACAATTTACACCTGTCAATGAATTCACTTAAAGGTGCAGTGATCATATTAACACTACGGGGGTGTCACAGAATTTTATACCATTGGGCAGTGAAGAAAATATTATTATATTTTTACCACAAAAATTTAGTTTTAGCCCCAGATATTACATTGTCACACTGGGAAATGAGTAAAGCTGGCAACAAAATGTGTCACACAATTTCAGCTTAATATGGCAATATGTGGCCGTACAGTACTGTTTTGCCACACAATGAGGCTCGGAGGGAAGGAGCGCTATTGGACTCTTGGAGAACAAATTATTGTACAATAGTTTGCTCCATATATAGAGTTCCTAAGTGCCAGATGAGCAGAATCCCCTCTCAAGTGACCCCATTATGGAAATTACACCCTTCTGGGAATTTATTTACAGGTGTATTGACTATTTTAACTCTATGTGTGTTTTCCAGAAACAAGCAGCAATGAATGCTGCTGAGTGAAAATTGCAAATCTGCCACTGTAGTGCCCGTACATTGCAGTATATGTATCAAACAGGAGACACTAATATTGCTGCATACATCACATAGAATAAAGTGAGATTGTTTTATAAATCACAAAAGATATACTAAGATTGCTGCAATTATCACGTGGGATAAACTGGCACTGTTTTATACAGTGGCATGTAAAAGTTTAGACACCTCTGGTCAAAATTAGTTATTGTGAACAATTAAGCAAATTGCAGATGAAATGATCTCTAAAAGGTCTGTTATTTCTCTCTTTTTTTATTATGCTTTGCTTATGTAAAGCTATCATATTCCTCAGTGCTTTACTTACATGATCATCGCTGTCCCCAATGAGGCTTACAATCTTATTTCCCTAACAGTATATTTTTGGAGTGTGGAAGGGAGCCGGAGTATCCGGAAGAAACCCACGCAAACACGGGGAGAACATACAAACTCCTTGCAGATGTTGTCCTTGGTGGGATTTGATTGAATCCAGGGCCCTAGCCCTGCAAAGCAACAGTGCTAATCACTGAACAACCGTGCTTTAGGCCATCAGCCTAAAGATGACACATTTCCTTTGCATTTTAGGCAAAACTAGATACAGTATATATATATATATATATATATATATATACAGTCATGGCCAAAAGTTTTGAGAATGACAGAAATATTAATTTTTACAAAGTCTACTGCTTCATTTTTTCTAATGGCAATTTGCATATACTCCAGAATGTTATAAAGAGTGATCAGCTTAACAGCAATTACTTGCAAAGTTAATATTTGCCTAGAAAACTAACTTTATCCCCCAAAACACATTTCAACATCGTTGCAGCCCTGCCTTAAAAGGACCAGCTAACATCGTTTCAGTGATTGCTCCATTAACACAGGTGTGGGTGTTGATGAGGACAGGGCTGGAGATCAATCTGTCCTGATTAAGTAAGAATGACACCACTGGACACTTTAAAAGGAGACTGGTGCTTGGCATCATTGTTTCTCTTCTGTTAACCATGGTTATCTCTAAAGAAACACGTGCAGTCATCATTGCACTGCACAAAAATGGCCTAACAGGGAAGAGTATCGCAGCTAGTAAGATTGCACCTCAGTCAACAATCTATCGCATCATCAAGAACTTCAAGGAGAGAGGTTCCCTTGTTGCCAAAAAGGCTCCAGGGCGCCCAAGAAAGACCAGCAAGCGCCAGGACCATCTCTTAAAAGTGTTTCAGCTGCAGGATCGGGCTACCAGCAGTGCAGAGCTTGCTCAGGAATGGCAGCAGGCAGGTGTGAGTGCATCTGCACGCACTGTGAGGCGGAGACTCTTGGAGCAAGGCCTGGTCTCAAGGAGGGCAGCAAAGAAGCCACTTCTCTCCAGAAAAAACATCATGGACAGACTGATATTCTGCAAGAGGTACAGGGAGTGGACTGCTGAGGACTGGGGTAAAGTCATTTTCTCTGATGAATCCCCTTTTCGATTGTTTGGGACATCTGGAAAACGGCTTATTCAGAGAAGACCAGGTGAGCGCTACCACCAGTCTTGTCTCATGCCAACTGTCAAGCATCCTGAAACCATTCATGTGTGGGGTTGCTTCTCAGCCAAGGGAATGGGCTCTCTCTCAGTCTTGCCTAAAAACACAGCAATGAATAAAGAATGGTACCAGAATGTCCTCCAAGAGCAACTTCTCCCAACCGTCCAAGAGCAGTTTGGCGATCAACAATGCCTTTTTCAACATGATGGAGCACCTTGCCATAAAGCAAAGGTGATAACTAAATGGCTCAGGGAACAAAACATAGAGCTTTTGGGACCATGGCCTGGAAACTCCCCAGATCTTAATCCCATTGAGAACTTGTGGTCAATCATCAAGAGACGGGTGGACAAACAAAAACCTTCAAATTCAGACAAAATAAAAGCATTGATTTTGCAAGAATGGACTGCTATCAGTCAGGATTTGATCCAGAAGTTGATTGAGAGCATGCCAGGGAGAATTGCTGAGGTCCTGGAGAAGAAGGGTCAACACTGCAAATATTGACTTGCTGCATTAACTCATTCTAACTGTCAATATAACCTTTTGTTACTCATAATATGATTGCAATTATATTTCTGTATGTGATAAAAACATCTGACACACATAAAAGCCAGAGGGCAGCAGATCATGTGAAAATATAATATTTGTGTCATTCTCAAAACTTTTGGCCATGACTGTATATATATATACACTGCAGAGGAAAACTGTAATTGCAAAGGGGCAATTTGACTAATTCATAGTACAGTCCCCATATTCATATAAAATCCCCATAGTGTGAAGTTTCCACAATCAGTGATGGTGGTTTCGGGAGCCATGTCATCCGCTGGTGTAGGTCCACTGTGTTTCATCAGGACCAAAGTCAGCACAGCCATCCACCAGGAAATTTTAGAGCATATATATATATTCTTGCCTACCATGGAAACCTTCAAAAGCATCAGAAGTCCTGTGGACCGATGAGATTAAAATAGAACTCTTTGGCCACAATGATCAAAGGTATGTGTGGAGAGAAAAGGGTACAGAATTTCAAGAAAATAAAATCTCGCCAACCATTAAGCATGGTGGATCAATCATGCTTTGGGGTTGTGTTGCAGCCAGTGGCATGAGATCATTTCACGTGTAGAGGGAAGAATGGATTTAATTAAATTTCAAACAAATTCTTGATGTAAACATAACACCATCTGTAAAAAGCTGAAGATGAAAAGAGGATGGCTTTTACAAATGGATAGTGATCCCAAACACACATCAAAATCCACAATAGACTACCTGAAAAGGTGCAAGCTGAAGGTTTTACAATGGCCCTCACTGTCTCCTGATCTGAACATCATTGAAAATCTGTGGCTAGATCTCAAATAGCAGTGCATGCAAGATGACCCTGGAATCTCACAGAACTGAAAGAATCTTCCAAGGAATAATAGATGAAAATCCCTCAAACATGAATTGAAAGGCTCTTGGCTGGCTACAAAAAGCGTTTACAAGCTGTGATATTCGCAGAAGGATGTGCTACTAGATACTAACCAAACATGGTGCCTAAACTTTTGCATCACCCCATTTCCTTTTTTTGTCATTTTTAAAATGTAAAAGATGAAAATATTTTTTTGTTGGCCTAAAATACAAAGTAAATGTGTTTTGCTTGAACTCTAAAAGGCTGAAAGTTAATTTCATCTCCAACTTGCTTAAAAGTTTACAATAACAGTAATTTTGACAGGAGGTGCCCAAACTTTTACATGCCACTATGCATCGCATAGGAGACAAAGAGACTGTATATACATCACATAAAAGCAGGGGCAGGCTGGCTGGGAGACAGAGAAACAGATGGCCCCGGGCCAGTCTGCTAGAAACAGTTCAGGGCTGTCCGACTGCCGGATGATTCAGCAGCAGCTGTAACTCTCAGTTAATAACCTGTTGTCGCATCACTATATGTTAAATGCTACCGTGATGCAACCACAGGTGATTGAATGCGAGATATACCATTGCTGAGGCCCATGGTGGCCCCAAGCCTCAGCAGATTTGTACCTTTAAATTTGTGGTCTCATCGGGAAGAAAATTATGTGCGTACATCTGAGGACAGGTCTTTTTCTGCTTGCCGGAAAGGAGCACCGGATCAAGAGATGGAATCAGCTGCAGAGGAAGACTGTAATTGCAAAGGGGCATTTTAAATAATTCATAGTACAATCCCCATATTCATATACAATCCCCATAGTGTGAAAACAACTCAACAAAAATGTCAGTATCGTAATTAGAGAGTAAAAATGTAAATGAAATAACAGAATAATGATACTGAAGTAGTGGACATATATGTGGACTGATCGCACAATACCAATAAGATACAAAAGACCAAAAAAAATCATAAAGCCCACATTATATTCAAAAATTCATAGAAAATTATTTTATTATTAATAGATAGACATACAGCTAAAAGGCAAAAAACACCACAGTGTAAATACAGCTCTAGAACATGGGACGCTCATGTAGTGACGCTGTCACCCCACAAAATTATAGTAAATTATTAACTGGTGAATACCAATTTATGACTAGTAAATATTCCCCACCAAGCAAATTCCCAGGTAACATGGCATGGCATTACATAAATAGGAAGCATAAATCAGTATCCCCAAAATACAGCACAAATATATATGGCATGATATAGTTAAGGGCATGTATCAATCGCTCCAGAGGCAGATGCAATCACGGCCTATGCAAATAATAAATAGCTAGAGTAATACACATACCAATAGACTTCTCTTTGCTTGTCAGGGAGGCACAGGGGGAGAGAGATGAGAGCTGTCAGTGCACAAGCGTCACCCCAACGCGCGTTTCGGCAAAGCCTTCATCGGGGGGGTAGTGTGCACCATAGAGAAGGGTTTAAAACGGAACCAATCAGACTCAAAACCAGAAGTATTAAGATTAATTAGCATGCTGCCTGGGCAACATCTGCAGCAGGCGCTCTCACCGCTTCAACTCGGGATGTGCAGGAGAATTCCCACCGCACCATCACACCGGGGATGCAGGAGAAAAGCAGCCCGAAGGGGGGCCCATGGCAACATAATAACTGACACACGTCAGGCGTACATGACACATACGTAGTCGAGACATCCCTCAGTACAGACAGCATCCACGTCAAGGGAGGGAGGAGCAGAGCCACAGGTCATGTGACCCAGCATCATACCCGCCCCTAAAGAAGCCGAGAACCGTCAGGCATGAGGGGCAAGACGCGCATGTGTATTCGGCTGATGACGCTGTGGCATAAGTGTATAACAACTGAAAATGTATATATATATATATATATATATATATATATATATATATATACCACAGTAACAGGCTAACAACTGAAAATGTGTATATATATATATATATATATATATATATATATTTACCACAGTAACAGGCTAACTATTGCGGCTAGAAAATGTCCATACTTGGAATACAATGGGACAAATATAATAATCACAAGAAATAGATAAAACATATAAATATATAAGCATAATCATCCACAGTATCTATATGTTAGCCGCACAATCCATGGATGATAATAATGAAGAGCGGTTTATAAATAATAATAAGGCTCCATGTTTGTATATATACATATGGAATATGAAAAAACAAAACAAATTATATGACACTAGAGTTGAGCGAAACGGGTCGAAAAATTTCAAAAGTCGCCGACTTTTGGTAAAGTCGGGTTTCATGAAACGAAACCCGACCCTAGGGTGAGGTCGGCCACGAGCTCGGCGACTTTAGCGCCAAAGTCGCATTTCAAAAGTTTGTTTTCCGCCCTTTTTCAGCCAATCAGGATCCACGGACACTGTGGGCAACGTGATGACATAGGCAGGGGTCACCACCATCTTTGAGAAGGGCATGCAAGTGATTGGCTTGCTTTGGGGGGCATCACAGGGGGTATAAAAGGGCGTGCACGCCGACCGCCATGTTGCTCATGCTGATCTCAGAATAGGGAGAGTGTCATGATCACGTGTGTCTGGACGCAGATGATACCGCAAGGCGAACCCATAACACACGTGACCCTGGATACACCGCCTCCAGTGGGGCGCATTTAAATAATAAAATGTGCAGGTGGATACGCCGCCTCCACCTGGCGAATTTAGGTATTACACGTTATACAATAAATCTGGAAACCCCGCCTCCAGTAAGGCGCATTTAAATAATAAAGGGGGAACCTGGGAAACTTTAACAATGGTGGGCCCTGCGATAGGGAATGGGGACATGGAGACCTCCTAAGCTCCCCTGAGCCAGTGTCCCTGCACTCCTTACATTCCCTAAACAGGCTCCGCACCTGTCGCCGCACGCGTACCTTAACACCCTTGCTCACCCTGACCCTAAACCCTCACTAGGGAATGGGTCAGTGCGGAGACTAATCCCACCACTGCACTAATAACACACATGAGGAAAGAGACAATACAGGGGAAACACCACTTAGCTTTGCTCTGCTGCGTGCGCTCCCAGCAACAGAGCCCACCACCTGCGTGCGTCTTCTCCTCCACCCGGATCCATCACCATAAAAGGATCCTTCACCTTAGTGCAGCCTCGGAGCAGAGTCCACCACCAGTTGCAGCTGCTTAGAACCAGAGTCCCAAGGATGAGTTCAACTTCTGACCCGAAGTCGAGCATGCTTGAGTCCAGTTCAGCAGCCAAGTCCCACATGGTGAGTGCCACTCTCCATAGTCACCACTCCACCAGCCCATGCAGACACTTCCCGCTGACACCATCACTGCGACTCCACCACGCCATGCCAGCCCTTCGTCCAGACACCATAGCTGAAACACATCCCCCCTGGCTAAGCTGCGCAGGACTCCTCACCAGCTCCATCCTTCCTCCAGGCTCTCCAACTCAGAGTGAACACAAACTCACAATATCACAGGCAGTGATTGCACACCCCTAGCACACCTTTATAGGGTGTCACACCTGATACATGATTAAGTGCACAAAACCTAAAGTGCAATATCAAAACCACCACCGGGGACAGTCAAGACACCTTGGAACTTTCCAAAGTAAAAAAAGTTCACCCAGTGCAATTTAAAACTGTCAGATCATGACAGAGAGATGCTGCTGCTGCTGATTCTGTAGGGAGAGCGTTAGGCAGGGAAGAAGACACCAAAAACTGCTTCTGCTACTAGCGATTTTGCCTGTACAACACACCAGTCACTGTGTGTGTAGTGCAAGTGGAGGCTATATTTTGCTAGATCAGCTGTGTTGGTTATTAGGCTGCCTTATAAGGCTTCCTGATAGCTGCATTGCTGTTTTCCCACTTCTCTGCAAACTGATTTTTAAAAGCAATCCAAATTTTTTTTTTGTCCTGGTGAGGTACTGAGCGTGCATTTTTTCACACCATACAGCGGTGTATGCTCCTCACACAGTACCGTGTAATGGCTGTTATCACGGCCACAGTGAAGCTATCTGTGTGGGACTCTGTAAGGATAAGTCGAGGACATGTTCCGATCTTACAGACCTCCACCTTCTAGTTTTGTCTGGTTTTCAAACAGTTAAGTATATTTGCTGTTTGATCACATTCAAAACTATAGAGAGACAGCGTGTGTCAGTCCGTATACTTAACAAACACGGAGCTTGACAATTTTACGGACACCAGACAGCGGTGTACGTGCACGCTCCTCTCTCAGTACCGTGTAACGGCTGTTATCACGACCACAGTGAAGCTATCTGTGTGTGACTCTGTAAGGATAAGTCGAGGACTTGTTCCATTCTTACAGACCTACACTCTAGGGAGATTCCTATTCTGCCCAATTCTATATACACCTTGTAGTTTGTCATACACTAGCCAATTTCTGCCTGTGACATAGCGGTGTGATATTCACTGGGCCTCACACAATCCAACAGTGTCCACAAGTGTGTTCAGAAATTCTACATCTCCCTTGTCCTATAGTGACATTTTTCACACCTACGACATTGAGCCTGTGACATAGCGGTGTGATATTCACTGGGCCTCACACAATCCAACAGTGTCCACAAGTGTGTTCAAAAATTCTACATCTCCCCTGTCCTATAGTGACATTTTTCACACCTACGACATTGAGCCTGTGACATAGCGGTGTGATATTCACTGGGCCTCACACAATCCAACAGTGTCCACAAGTGTGTTCAGAAATTCTACATCTCCCCTGTCCTATATACACCTTGTACCTTGTTTTACATTACTATATAGTTTGTGGGATTTTGTGTACATTTTTACCAAAAATGAGGAAGGCTGGTGGAAGAGGCCGTGGAATTGGGCGGGGGTTGCCAGCTGGTAATGATGGTGTTGGTGGTGGATCTGATGGTAGTGGCAAAAGCAAAATAGGACCGAATGCAGGAGGTGTTGAGCCTGCGTCATTGTCTGGCTCCACAAGGCCTCAAAGGCTTAGTTTTCTAGGAGTTGGCAAACCACTTTTAAAGCCAGAGCTTCAGGAAAAAGTTTTGGCTTACATTGCCAACTCAGCCTCCAGCTCTATCGCCTCCTCTTCTGAAGTTGTAAAAAATAAATGCACTGAGTCGTCATTGGAGGCTCATGTTCATGAACCACACCTTTCCTTGTGTCCTTCACCCCAACCAAGATTGAAGGATGACGCAGCCCATACAACTGATTACTCCATGGAGCTGTTTTCACATACCATGCCTGGGTTATCAAGTGAAATGGTGAATTACCCAGGCCAAGATGAATCTGACATGGAGTGCACTGATGCACAGCCACTGATAGATGATTCTGCTGGTACATTCACTCAGAGCACTACATTGTCCTCGCAGTGTAATGAGCCAGATTCTGACCCTGATGAGACTCAGGTGCCCCTTCCCGCATACTATACCACCATACACGGTGACACAGAGGAAGGTGCACATGACATTGAAGAGGAGGTGATGGATGACCCAGTTGTTGACCCAGATTGGCATCCATTGGGGGAAGAGGGTGCTGCTTCCAATAGCTCAGATGAGGAGGAGGAGCATCCACAGCAGACATCGACATCGCAACAGCTGTTATCTGGCAGGCCCGGAGCACTCCAAAGACAGGTTCCAAAAATCAAAAGAATTGCTGGACAGCTTGTCCAGACGGTCAAAATAGCACAGCGTGCTAGGCCGCAAAATGTCTTCCAAAGTAGGAAGAGTGCAGTGTGGCACTTTTTTGAACAAAATCCTCATGATCAGGCCAAGGTTATCTGTAAGAAGTGCGCAAAGACCTTTAGCCGAGGGAAAAATCTGAAAAATTTGAATACCAGTTGCATGCTTAGACATTTATCCAGCATGCACTTGCAAGCGTGGACACAACACCAAACCTCAAGTACCACATGTGCAACTGATCACAAAGAAGGTAGTCAGCAACGCTACATTGTTTCCCCCACTGTAAGCCCACCGGTTAGCACAGCAGCAAATGTTGAGGTGTCGTTGCAAGGCCAAAGCAGTCAGGAAATCCCACTGTTATATCAACGAAAGACTGAATATAGGCCATCAGAAAGAACACCAACTCCATCACCATCATCAACCCTCTCTCAGTCCACCCTGTCCACTGCTAGTTCCACCATATGCAGCTCTCAAGTCCAGCTCACCCTCCCAGAGACTATGAGTAGGTCAAGAAAGTACTCAGTCTCTCATCCGCGTACACTGGGTTTGAACGCCCACATTGCCAAACTAATCTCGTTAGAGATGATGCCCTATCGGTTGGTGGAAAGCGCAGCTTTCCGCGTACTCATGGCCTTTGCAGTACCACGCTATGACATACCCAGTCGCCACTTCTTCTCTCGCAAAGCCATCCCAGCCCTCCACCATCATGTGAAAGACGGCATTGTCCATGCACTCAAGCAGTCAGTGAGTGGAAAGGTGCACCTCACAACAGATGCATGGTCCAGTCGGCATGGCCAGGGCCGTTACGTGTCCATCACTGCGCACTGGGTTAATGTGGTGGATGCAGGGTCCACAGGGGACAGCGGTGGTGGGACAGTGCTGCCTAGCCCACGGTATAGGAAACAGTTGGCTGTAGGCGTTCGACCCTCCTCCTCCTCCAGAAGAGAAAGCTCGTCCACAGAGCGCAGTCGTACGAGCACTCCATCTGCAGCTGCCACTGTTGCACACGAGGTGTCCCCCTATCGAGCAGCTAGTGGAAAGCGTCAGCAGGCTGTGTTGCAGATGATGTATTTGGGCAACAGACACACCGCCGAGGTGCTGGCCGAGTACTTTCAGCGACAAACTGAGTCATGGCTGGGCAGTATACATCTTGAGGCAGGCAAGGTAGTTAGTGATAATGGCCGTAATTTTGTGGCAGCCATAGCCCTTTCAAAACTCAGCCACATATCTTGCTTGGCTCACACCTTGAACCTGGTGGTGCAGTGCTTCCTCAACAATTATCCGGAGTTAACAGCCCTGCTCTAGAAGGTGCGAAGACTGTGAGCGCACATCCGCCGGTCGCCTGTACACTCCATTCGTATGCAGAAGCTGCAGCGATTGCTCCACCTTCCCAACCACCGCCTCATTATCGACATTGCAACAAAGTGGAACTCCACCCTGCACATGGTTGAGCGGCTGTGCGAGCAGAGGCAGGCCATAATGCATTTGTGGGAGGATACACGGCCAGGCACTTTGAGAGCAGACATGGAGTTGACAGGTGTGCAGTGGTCGAAGCTGAAAGACCTCTGTAAAGTCCTTCTGTGTTTTGAGGAATGCACACGGCTGGTAAGCGCAGACGACGCCATCCTAAGCTTGAGCATCCCACTTATACGTCTGCTCATGCAAACTTTGACGCACCTTAAGGAGCAGGCGTCTGCAGCCAATGTTGACGAGGAGGAAGAGGAGGAGGGAATCCTTGATGACATTCAGCCATTGTCTGCTCAGGGACCTCTCCTGGACGAGGTGGAGGAAGAAGAGGAGGAGGAGGATGATGATGGGGATTATTAGAGTTGAGCGACTTTTGGTTTTTTAGGGTCGCGTTTCGTTTCGTGAAACCCGACTTTTCCAAAAGTTGGGTCGAGCAAGATCGTCCGATTATAGGGAAAAGTCGGGGTTGTCCCGAAACACGAAACCCAATGTAAGTCAATGGGGAATAAAAGTCGGCAGTGAGAGGAGGACAGGAAACACACCTACAGTGCCCATTTGAATGCCAAAAGCATCAATTCTTCTTTCTTAAGCTTGTCAACCTTAATTAACTTCATAATACAAGTTACGCACTGAAAAATGGGGGTTATTTGGCTAAAGTTGTGTGGGGGGAGGGCTGGCTGCAGGTTTTCATGTGCCCTGGGCGAAAGAGCGCCCCTTTAACACATACCACAACTCATCATGCTCCGATACGGCAGAGAAATAGCGGTATAGTACAATGAAAAATACCTCACTTTTTACATCTCATGACGAGGCCCATCTATTTCTCCATACAGAATCATTGGTCCCATATAATGTTTGAAACAGTATATGATGAGCTCCACATAATGCTACAGTATATGTTGGTCCCCATGGATGAAGCTCCACTGTCTTATGGGCCCAAATAATGCTCCAAACATAATGGGCCCCATTTCTAATGCTCTAGTGTATAATGGGCCCTGTAAATGCTGCTCCAGTGTCTGATGTCCACCTTTGGAATGTTCCAGTGTATGGTGGGCCCCATCTATCATTCTCCAGAGTATAGTGCTTCCCAAAAATTGCTGTCCCAACATTGAAAACAATCAAATAAGTCTCCTAGCTAGGGAATCCCTGTACTTGTCTGGACAGGTGCTGTAGCTTGCTTAACAGCTCGCCAGCCGTTCTCACGCCCAGTATGGATTACACGTGATTGCACAAAGGTTAGAAAGGGTACCGTATCCCTGGATAACATGTATGGATAGCGTACACATTCAAAATATATGTCTATACAGCATGAGGCAAGCTCAGACGGTGTTAGGCCCAGTATGGATTGCACGTGATTGCACAAAGGTTAGAAAGGGTACCGTATCCCTGGATAACATGTATGGATAGCGTACACATTCAAAATATATGTCTATACAGCATGAGGCAGGCTCAGACGGTGTTAGCCCCAGTATGGATTGCACGTGATTGCACAAAGGTTAGAAAGGGTACCGTATCCCCGGATAACATGTATGGATAGCGTACACATTCAAAATATATGTCTCAGGAGGCAGGCTCAGACGGTGTTAGGCCCAGTATGGATTGCACGTGATTGCACAAAGGTTAGAAAGGGTACCGTATCCCTGGATAACATGTATGGATAGCGTACACATTCAAAATATATGTCTCAGGAGGCAGGCTCAGACGGTGTTAGGCCCAGTATGGATTGCACGTGATTGCACAAAGGTTAGAAAGGGTACCGTATCCCTGGATAACATGTATGGATAGCGTACACATTCAAAATATATGTCTATACAGCATGAGGCAGGCTCAGACGGTGTTAGGCCCAGTATGGATTGCACATGATTGCACAAAGGTTAGAAAGGGTACCGTATCCCCGGATAACATGTATGGATAGCGTACACATTCAAAATATATGTCTCAGGAGGCAGGCTCAGACGGTGTTAGGCCCAGTATGGATTGCACGTGATTGCACAAAGGTTAGAAAGGGTACCGTATCCCTGGATAACATGTATGGATAGCGTACACATTCAAAATATATGTCTCAGGAGGCAGGCTCAGACGGTGTTAGGCCCAGTATGGATTGCACGTGATTGCACAAAGGTTAGAAAGGGTACCGTATCCCTGGATAACATGTATGGATAGCGTACACATTCAAAATATATGTCTATACAGCATGAGGCAGGCTCAGACGGTGTTAGGCCCAGTATGGATTGCACGTGATTGCACAAAGGTTAGAAAGGGTACCGTATCCCTGGATAACATGTATGGATAGCGTACACATTCAAAATATATGTCTCAGGAGGCAGGCTCAGACGGTGTTAGGCCCAGTATGGATTGCACGTGATTGCACAAAGGTTAGAAAGGGTACCGTATCCCTGGATAACATGTATGGATAGCGTACACATTCAAAATATATGTCTATACAGCATGAGGCAGGCTCAGACGGTGTTAGGCCCAGTATGGATTGCACATGATTGCACAAAGGTTAGAAAGGGTACCGTATCCCCGGATAACATGTATGGATAGCGTACACATTCAAAATATATGTCTCAGGAGGCAGGCTCAGACGGTGTTAGGCCCAGTATGGATTGCACGTGATTGCACAAAGGTTAGAAAGGGTACCGTATCCCTGGATAACATGTATGGATAGCGTACACATTCAAAATATATGTCTCAGGAGGCAGGCTCAGACGGTGTTAGGCCCAGTATGGATTGCACGTGATTGCACAAAGGTTAGAAAGGGTACCGTATCCCTGGATAACATGTATGGATAGCGTACACATTCAAAATATATGTCTATACAGCAGGAGGCAGGCTCAGACGGTGTTAGGCCCAGTATGGATTGCACGTGATTTCACAAAGGTTAGAAAGGGTACCGTATCCCTGGATAACATGTATGGATAGCGTACACATTCAAAATATATGTCTATACAGCATGAGGCAGGCTCAGACGGTGTTAGGCCCAGTATGGATTGCACGTGATTGCACAAAGGTTAGAAAGGGTACCGTATCCCTGGATAACATGTATGGATAGCGTACACATTCAAAATATATGTCTATACAGCAGGAGGCAGGCTCAGACGGTGTCAGGCACAGTATGGATTTGACGGCCCAGATTACACAGCGGAGGAGCAGGGAGAGGTAAAGATTGCAAATGCTGGGGCCCTGGCCAAGCAAAGGGGGCCCACTCATGGGCGTCGGTACTGGCACTGGGCCCCTCATAGTACAGCGGTGTGTCTGACGGCAGGTGTGCACCACCACCGTCAGAGACACTTGATTGCACTATGAGGGACCCTGTGCCAGTGCCCGCGCCCAAGAGTCGGCCTACCCACCTGTCCAGGGCAACGGCACTCGCACGGTGTCGTGCGGTAGGTGGTGACCCCGGCCATGGGGGGGGAGGCAGCACAGTTAGGGAGTTTTAGAAAGTGGCATATGTTGATGTTGGACATTCAGCTGATGCAAAAGGCGAAATAGGTGAAGTACCAGGAAGAGGTGGACCAAAGCAAGCCATTTTTCTGTCACCCTATGTGTCATCAGGGGAAGGTGGGACAAAATCCTTGGAAACCCATGCGTGGTTCATTTTAATGAAGGTTAGATCATCCACATTTTGGGTTGACAGACGGGTCCTTTTTTCTGTCAGGATTGATCCAGCTGCACTGAAGACTCTTTCCGATAGCACACTTGCAGCTGGGCAAGCGAGCTCCTGTAAGGCATATTGGGCCAATTCAGGCCAGGTGTCCAGTTTAGCGGCCCAATAGTCAAAGGGGAATGACCTGTGTGGGATAACATCGATATGGGAGGAAAAGTAGTTTGTAACCATAGTTGACAACTGCTGTCCCCTGTCACTTTCCATCGATGCAGTATTACCAGTTGTGTGAGCGGTATTTGAAAAATCAGTCCACAACATTGTCATGAAACCCCTGTCTCCAACTCCACTTCTGCTGTGTGCACCACGAACACCTCTGCCAAGCTGCCCCCGGCCCGTACGGCTCGTGTGAGAACCATCACCGCTGCTGTGTGCTGGGAATGCCTCAAGCAACCGATTTACCAGAGTTGCATGTTTATTAGCCAATATTAAGTCAAGGTTCTCCTGTGGCATGATGTTTTGTAATTTGCCTTTATAGCGTGGATCCAGGATGCTGGCCAACCAGTAGTCGTCATCGTTCATCATTTTGGCAATGCGGGGGTCCCTTTTTAGTATCCGCAAGGCATAATCTGACATGTGGGCCAATGTTCCCCGTGTCAATGATGCACTGCGAGTGCTGGGTGGAGGAGCACTTTCTGGCAAATCCACATCCCTCCAGTCACGCACAAACCCTGTACCAGACCTTGCCACGCCAACATTTTCACTTGCCCCACGAGATGCATCCTCCTCCCCTAAGTAATCATCCCCATCATCATCCTCCTCCTCCTCTTCTTCCTCCACCTCGTCCAGGAGAGGTCCCTGAGCAGACAATGGCTGAATGTCATCAAGGATGCCCTCCTCCTCTTCCTTCTCATCAACATTGGCTGCAGACGCCTGCTCCTTAAGGTGCGTCAAAGTTTGCATGAGCAGACGCATAAGTGGGATGCTCATGCTTAGGATGGCGTCGTCTGCGCTTACCAGCCGTGTGCATTCCTCAAAACACTGAAGGACTTTACAAAGGTCTTTCAGCTTCCACCATTGCACACCAGACAACTCCATGTCTGCCTGCAAACTGCCTGCCCGTATATCCTCCCACAAATGAATTACAGCCTGCCTCTGTTCGCACAGCCTCTGAACCATGTGCAGGGTGGAGTTCCACCTTGTTGCAATGTCGATAATGAGGCGGTGGTTGGGAAGGTGGAGCAATCGCTGCAGCTTCTGCATACGAACGGAGTGTACAGGCGACCGGCGGATGTGCGCGCACAGTCTTCGCACCTTCTGGAGCAGGGCTGTTAACTTCGGATAATTTTTGAGGAAGCAATGCACCACCAGGTTCAAGGTGTGAGCCAAGCAAGGTATGTGGCTGAGTTTTGAAAGGGCTATGGCTGCCACAAAATTACGGCCGTTATCACTAATTACCTTGCCTGCCTCAAGATGTACACTGCCCAGCCATGACTCAGTTTGTCGCTTCAAGTACTCGGCCAGCACCTCGGCGGTGTGTCTGTTGCCCAAACACATCATCTGCAACACAGCCTGCTGACGCTTTCCACTAGCTGCTCGATAGGGGGACACATCGTGTGCAACAGTGGCAGCTGCTGATGGAGTGCTCGTACGACTGCGCTCTGTGGACGAGCTTTCGCTTCTGGAGGAGGAGGAGGAGGAGGAGGGTCGAACGCCTACAGCCAACTGTTTCCTATACCGTGGGCTAGGCAGCACTGTCCCACCACCGCTGTCCCCTGTGGACCCTGCATCCACCACATTAACCCAGTGCGCAGTGATGGACACGTAACGGCCCTGGCCATGCCGACTGGACCATGCATCAGTTGTGAGGTGCACCTTTCCGCTCACTGACTGCTTGAGTGCATGGACAATGCGGTCTTTCACATGATGGTGGAGGGCTGGGATGGCTTTGCGAGAGAAGTGGCGACTGGGTAGGTCATAGCGTGGTACTGCATAGGCCATGAGTTCGCGGAAAGCTGTGCTTTCCAACAAACCGAAAGGGCATCATCTCAAACGAGATTAATTTGGCAATGTGGGCGTTCAAACCCAGTGTACGCGGATGAGAGACTGAGTACTTTCTTGACCTACTCATAGTGTCTGGGAGGGTGAGCTGGACTTGAGAGCTGCATATGGTGGAAGTAGCGGTGGACAGGGCGGACTGAGAGAGGGTTGATGATGGTGATGGAGTTGGTGTTCTTTCTGATGGCCTAGAATCAGTCTTTCCTTGATATAACAGTGGGATTCCCTGACTGCTGTGGTCTTGCAACGACACCTCAACATTTGCTGCTGTGCTAACCGGTGGGCTTACAGTGGGGGAAACAATGTAGCGTTGCTGACTACCTTCGTTGTGATCAGTTGCACATGTGGCACTTGAGGTTTGGTGTTGTGTCCACGCTTGCAAGTGCATGCTGGTTAAATGTCTAAGCATGCAACTGGTATTCAAATTTTTCAGATTTTTCCCTCGGCTAAAGGTCTTTGCACACTTCTTACAGATAACCTTGGCCTGATCATGAGGATTTTTGTCAAAAAAGTGCCACACTGCACTCTTCCTACTTTGGCAGACATTTTGCGGCCTAGCACGCTGTGATCTTTTGACCCTCTGGACAAGCTGTCCAGCAACTCTTTTGATGTTTGGAACCTGTCTTTGGAGTGCTCCGGGCCTGCCAGATAACAGCTGTTGCGATGTCGATGTCTGCTGTGGATGCTCCTCATCTGAGCTATTGGAAGCAGCACCCTCTTCCCCCAATGGATGCCAATCTGGGTCAACAACTGGGTCATCCATCACCTCCTCTTCTATGTCATGTGCACCTTCCTCTGTGTCACCGTGTATGGTGGTATAGTGTGCGGGAAGGGGCACCTGAGTCTCATCAGGTTCAGAATCTGGCTCTGTACACTGCGAGGACAATGTAGTGCTCTGAGTGAATGTACCAGCAGAATCATCCATCAGCGGCTGTGCATCAGTGCACTCCATGTCAGATTCATCTTGGCCTGGGTAATTCACCATTTCACTTGATAATCCAGGCATGGTATGTGAAAACAGCTCCATGGAGTAATCAGTAGTATGGCCTGCGTCATCCTTCAATCTTGGTTGGGGTGAAGGACACAAGGAAAGGTGTGGTTCATGAACATGAGCCTCCAATGACGACTCAGTGCTTTTACTTTTTACAACTTCAGAAGAGGAGGCGATAGAGCTGGAGGCTGAGTCAGCAATGTAAGACAAAACTTTTTCCTGATGCTCTGCCTTTAAAAGCGGTTTGCCAACTCCTAGAAAACTAAGCGTTCGAGGCCTTATGTAGCCAGACGATGACGCAGGGTCAGCACCTCCTGCATTCGGTCCTATTTTGCTCTTGCCACTACCATCAGATCCACCACCAACACCATCATTACCAGCTGCCAACCGCCGCCCAATTCCACGGCCTCTTCCACCAGCCTTCCTCATTTTTGGTAGAAATGTAGACAAAATCCAACAAACTATATAGTAATGTAAAACAAGGTACAAGGTGTCTATAGGACAGGGGAGATTTTGAATTTCTGCAGACACTTGTGGACACTGGACACTTTTGGATTGTGTGAGGCCCACTGATATCTGAGCACTATGTGACAGGCTCGATGGCACAGCTGTGACAAAAGTGACTAGAGGATAAGGGAGATTTTGAATCTCTGCACACACTTTTGGACACTGGACACTTTTGGATTGTGTGAGGCCCACTGATATCTGAGCGCTATGTGACAGGCTCGATGGCACAGCTGTGACAAAAGTGACTAGAGGATAAGGGAGATTTTGAATCTCTGCACACACTTTTGGACACTGGACACTTTTGGATTGTGTGAGGCCCACTGAATATCTGTGCGCTATGTGACAGGCTCGATGGCACAGCTGTGACAAAAGTGACTAGAGGATAAGGGAGATTTTGAATTTCTGCACACACTTGTGGACAGTGGACACTTTTGGATTGTGTGAGGCCCACTGATATCTGAGTGCTATGTGACAGGCTCGATGGCACAGCTGTGACAAAAGTGACTAGAGGATAAGGGAGATTTTGAATCTCTGCACACACTTTTGGACACTGGACACTTTTGGATTGTGTGAGGCCCAATGAATATCTGAGCGCTATGTGACAGGCTCGATGGCACAGCTGTGACAAAAGTGACTAGAGGATAAGGGAGATTTTGAATCTCTGCACACACTTTTGGACACTGGACACTTTTGGATTGTGTGAGGCCCATTGATATCTGAGCGCTATGTGACAGGCTCGATGGCACAGCTGTGACAAAAGTGACTAGAGGATAAGGGAGATTTTGAATCTCTGCACACACTTTTGGACACTGGACACTTTTGGATTGTGTGAGGCCCACTGATATCTGAGCGCTATGTGACAGGCTCGATGGCACAGCTGTGACAAAAGTGACTAGAGGATAAGGGAGATTTTGAATCTCTGCACATACTTTTGGACACTGGACACTTTTGGATTGTGTGAGGCCCACTGATATCTGAGCGCTATGTGACAGGCTCGATGGCACAGCTGTGACAAAAGTGACTAGAGGATAAGGGAGATTTTGAATTTCTGCACACACTTGTGGACAGTGGACACTTTTGGATTGTGTGAGGCCCACTGATATCTGAGCGCTATGTGACAGGCTCGATGGCACAGCTGTGACAAAAGTGACTAGAGGATAAGGGAGATTTTGAATCTCTGCACACACTTTTGGACACTGGACCCTTTTGGATTGTGTGAGGCCCACTGATATCTGAGCGCTATGTGACAGGCTCGATGGCACAGCTGTGACAAAAGTGACTAGAGGATAAGGGAGATTTTGAATCTCTGCACACACTTTTGGACACTGGACACTTTTGGATTGTGTGAGGCCCACTGATATCTGAGCGCTATGTGACAGGCTCGATGGCACAGCTGTGACAAAAGTGACTAGAGGATAATGGAGATTTTGAATTTCTGCACACACTTGTGGACAGTGGACACTTTTGGATTGTGTGAGGCCCACTGATATCTGAGCGCTATGTGACAGGCTCGATGGCACAGCTGTGACAAAAGTGACTAGAGGATAAGGGAGATTTTGAATCTCTGCACACACTTTTGGACACTGGACACTTTTGCATTGTGTGAGGCCCAATGAATATCTGAGCGCTATGTGACAGGCTCGATGGCACAGCTGTGACAAAAGTGACTAGAGGATAAGGGAGATTTTGAATCTCTGCACACACTTTTGGACACTGGACACTTTTGGATTGTGTGAGGCCCACTGATATCTGAGCGCTATGTGACAGGCTCGATGGCACAGCTGTGACAAAAGTGACTAGAGGATAAGGGAGATTTTGAATCTCTGCACACACTTTTGGACACTGGACACTTATGGATTGTGTGAGGCCCACTGATATCTGAGCGCTATGTGACAGGCTCGATGGCACAGCTGTGACAAAAGTGACTAGAGGATAAGGGAGATTGGATTGCTTTTAAAAAAGCAGTTTGCGGAGCAGTGGGTAAACAGCAATGCAGGAATGTCAGGAAGCCTTAGAAGGCAGCCCAACAACCAACACCACTGATACACCACTATATAGCCTCCCCTTGCACTGCACACACAGTGACTGGTGTGTTGTGCAGGCCAAATTGCTAGCAGCAGAAGCAGTTTTTTTTTCTTCTCAGCAGGACAAAAAAAAAAATTGGGATTGCTTTTAAAAAAGCAGTTTGCGGAGCAGTGGGTAAACAGCAATGCAGGAATGTCAGGAAGCCTTAGAAGGCAGCCCAACAACCAACAACACTGATACACCACTATATAGCCTCCCCTTGCACTGCACACACAGTGACTGGTGTGTTGTGCAGGCCAAATCGTTAGCAGCAGAAGCAGTTTTTTTGTCTTCTTCCCTGCCTAACGCTCTCCCTACAGAATCAGCAGCAACCTCTCCCTATACTAAGATCGGCAGAAGTAAGATGGCGGTCGGCGTGCACGCCCTTTTATACCCCCTGTGACGCCCACCAAAGCAAGCCAATCACTTGCATGCCCTTCTGAAAGATGGTGGTGACCCGTGCCTATGTCATCACGTTGCCCACAGTGTCCGTGGATCCTGATTGGCTGAAAAAGAGCGCAAAACAAACTTTTGAAACGCGACTTTGGCGCGTAAGTCGCCGACCTCGTGGTCGACCTCATCCTAGGGTCGGGTTTCGTTTCATGAAACCCGACTTTGCCAAAAGTCGACGACTTTTGAATTTTTTCGACCCGTTTCGCTCAACTCTAATGGGGATGATTACTTAGGGGAGGAGGATGCATCTCGTGGGGCAAGTGAAAATATTGGCGTGGCAAGGTCTGGTACAGGGTTTGTGCGTGACTGGAGGGATGTGGATTTGCCAGAAAGTGCTCCTCCAACCAGCACTCGCAGTGCATCATTGACACCGGGAACATTGGCCTACATGTCAGATTATCTTACAGATCCTAAAAAGGGACCCCCGCATTGCCAAAATGATGAACGATGATGACTACTGGTTGGCCAGCAACCTGGATCCACACTATAATGGCAAATTACAAAACATCATGCCACAGGAGAACCTTGACCTAATATTGGCTAATAAACAAGCAACTCTGATAAACCGGTTGGTTGAGGCATTCCCAGCACACAGCAGCGGTGATGGTTCTCACACGAGCCGTACGGGCCTGGGGCAGCTTGGTAGAGGTGTTTGTGGTGCACACAGCAGAAGTGGCGTTGGAGACAGGGGTTTTATGACAATGTTGTGGACTGATTTTTCAAGTACCGCTCACACAACAGGTAATACTGCATCGATGGAAAGTGACAGGAGACAGCAGTTGTCAACTATGGTTACAAACTACTTTTCCTCCCCTCATATCCGATGTTCTCCTGCACAAGTCATTCCCCTTTGACTATTGGGCCGCTAAACTGGACACCTGGCCTGAATTGGCACAATATGCCTTACAGGAGCTCGCTTGCCCAGCTGCGAGTGTGCTATCGGAAAGAGTCTTCAGTGCAGCTGGATCAATCCTGACAGAAAAAAGGACCCGTTTGTCAACCCAAAATGTGGATAATCTAACCTTCATTAAAATGAACCATGCATGGGTTTCCAAGGATTTTGTCCCACCTTCCTTTGATGACACATAGGTTGCCAGAAAAATGGCTTGCTTTGGTCCTCCTCCTATTCCGCGAACTTGACCTATTTCGCCTTTTGCAGCAGCTGAATGTCCCACATCAACATATGCCACTTTGTAAACTGCCCTAACTGGGCTGCCTCCCCCCCATGGCCGGGGTCATCACCTAGCACACGAAACCGTGTGAGTGCCGTTGCCCTGGACAGGTGGGTAGGCCGACTCTTGGGCGCGGGCACTGGCACAGGGTCCCTCATAGTGCAATCAAGTGTCTCTGACTGTGGTGGTGCACACCCGCCGTCAGACACACCGCCATACTATGAGGGGCCCAGTGCCAGTACCAATGCCCACGAGTGTGCCCCCCTTGCTTGGGCAGGGCCCCAGCATTTGCAATGTTTACCTCTCCCTGCTCCTCCGCTGTGTAGTCTAGGCTGTCAAATCCTTCACTGGGAATGCCACTACAAATTGATTGAACTGAAAGATGATGGTTAAGATGTAGCTATGCCCTGTCCTGCTGGCCGGGCTCTAGCTCCAGATGTTCAATGGCTTCCATTTCTTATGGACATCGACTCACAATGACATGCAGTGGTGGTTTATCATCAGCTTTCACAGTTTTCCTACTCACAAACGTGTGACATTCCGGCGCACATTTTAAAATGTGCCCTCTCATGCCAATCAAATAGAATTGCCTACGGCCTGTGGCTTCTGTCTTTTGCACTCCAAAGTTACGTGACAGATCATGATAGCCAGTGAGCACCATGTTTACATCGCTCCCTGTGATAAAAATTTGATTGAGATAAGTAACAGTGATGGAATCAACGGAAGTGCGATACAGCAAGACTTTATTCACAAAAAATGTTTTCACTGTCTCAACACACAAATTAATTGAGGGTCAGCATCGCCTATGAGAATTGTGACAGAAGTTTTTCCCGTGAATAGTAATTCCTAGATTTCTGCAATCACTAGCCTTTATGTCAGTAATTGTATGCATCTCATTTCCTATTGCGGAGAGGCTGGACTGTATTACTGAGACAGAAATACATATGAAGATTTAAAAATAACACCAAAAGTATATAGTTGTGTACGCTTCAAATGCATTTCCATTTTTCCACTTTTTAGATTGCTGTGTAATCCATACTGAGAACATAGAGATTTTACATGTTTAAACTATGCTATATATACCTGCTATCCAGTGATAAAGTACCCTTTCTCAACTTTGTACAATCTGGTCAAATCCATACTGGGCCTGAGAACATCTCTGAGTCTGCCTCCTGATCTATAGACATATATTTTTAACGTGTAAACTAGGCTACATATATACGTGTTATCCGGTGAAACTGTACCCTTTATCAACTTTCTACAATGTTGTTGAATCCATACTGGGTCTGAGAATGGCTGCCGAGCTGTTAAGCAAGCTACAGCACCTGTGGTTTTGACACGTAATTTTTTCAGGAATGACGGTTAGGCCTAACTCCGGAATTGCGGTTGACCTGCACTTACTGGGAAATCATCGTTCGCGGGGCATAATCTGAATCCCAGATCCCCATCACTAACGGAGTTCAGCAGTAAGCGACAAAAGCTGGTCCTTTCAGTGTAGCGTGCATGCAGCCCTGGACATGTACGGGAATGCTAGACCTGTTATTGCTCGATCTCACGTGCCGGAGCCTCGCTTATCCCTCTAGTAAGCTTGACGCGTACTTCGGGGGCATGCCGGAGTCTCGGTTGTTAACGGAATAAAGCTGAGAAATCGCTAGCACAACTACAAACACACAAACTACACCACACACAGAATCGACAAAGCTTTCAAAGTGTGCATCTTTTTTTTAGGTGGCATGGTTGTGGTTTCCCGGGTGGAGTCCAATTAAGCCACAGGCTCCGCTCCTGGTGGTGCCCTTTTGCACATTCCTTTAAGGCTCAGCTTTGCAATCATACTGCCCCCGGAAACCAAAAACTTTGCCTTCATGGACGCTGTTTGGAGGTTCGTGGGAATAACGCCGCCCGTTCAGCAGTCGGCATATGGGTCGTCCTCCCAGGGCTGTGGGGTACTCGGTACCGGGTCCGTGTCAGTGGGATGTGTCACAGCAGCGGTGACCCAGACGGTGGCCCTGGGCGCCCATGTAAATGGCGTGGTATAATGGTAAAGAGTATATATAGATAGTTTGATGCCACCTGTGGTGTTCGGCAACATAGATGTTAGGCCGACGCTGCATGCAGATCCTCTGGGACTGATGGTGTTGTGCAGCAAAGATGGTGAAGCTCCCAACAGGTGGAGCTGGAGTCCCAAGGAAGTGTAGATGTAGTGATGGGGGAAAGGCACAGGCGGTGTAGGTGCTGGTACCCAGATGTAGCCATGCTGGAATAACTGTAGGACACCAGAGCGTGCAGTTCCAAAGCTTTACTCACAGTCTGCAGGTTACACAGATGCCTGCCTCCGTGCTGTGTCCTCCGGGTCAGGACCTCAGCCATCCTCCGGGACCAAAATGGAAAGCTCCCTTCCAACACTCCGCCAACATGTACCTTCCTGAACGTCTCCTTTCTAGCGCTTGTGGGGGAAGCAGTCACAGGACCGTGGTTCACTGAAATGCCTCCTGTCTATCAGATGTTCCTCAGACTTTACTTGTATGGCAGACAGCTGTAGCCTTTTCCTTCTGGCTCCCACACGTCGATGCTGGGGCCTCCGAGCCTTAGTTGGGTACAGAGCATTTATAGCTGCTACTTTCCCCGGTTTCTGCTGCAGGAACATCAGTGTCCCTACAAACTCGGTGACTGGAATCGGGACCATGTGCTCCAGCTAGGAGAGATCCTTAACTCTGCTCATCCTCCAGCTCCCCTTCTCACGTCCACACACTTCCCCTTCCCTGCACAGAGTGCCCTAACTTACCTCCTCCCGACCACAGAGAGCAGCTCCTCAGCAGTCAGGTTCAGAGGTCTCCCTGCTAGCCTGGAGTGGGAAATGTGTTGTTTGTTGGTTTCACTGCTAGAGAGATCTTTCGTTGCTCCCAAGCTTGACAACACACTCCCTAGGAGGAAGGTAATGCCACAGTGGCGATCGTACTCTTGGGGACGCCACAAGTGCACTGAGGTCCAGCCACTGCTGGATTATGCTGCTGGTACATTGACCCAGACCACTTCATTCCCCTCGCACTCTACACTGCCAGAATCTGACCCAGAGGAAACTCAGGTTCCCCTTCCCACATACTATACCACCTTACACGGTGACAAAGAGGAAGGTGCAGATGAAAGTGCAGGTTCCTTAAGCAGGTGGGGGGGCATACTCATGGGCGATGGCACTGGCACAGGGCACCGCATAGTATGCAAAAGTGTCTCTGCCGGTGGGAGGACCTAAACAGCCAAGTGCAGTGAGATGGAAGATGGGGGCAACAAGGAGTTCAGAGTAGTGCAGGGATTCCCTAGCAAGGAGACTTATGTAATTGTTTTCAATGTTGGGACAGCAATTTTTGGGGAGCACTATACTCTGGTGAATGATATATGGGGCCCACCATACACTGGAGCATTCCAAAGGTGGACATCAGACACTGGAGCAACATTTACAGGGCCCATTATACACTAGAGCAGTAGAAATGGGGCCCATTATATATGGAGCATTATTTGGGCCCATAAGACAGTGGAGCTTCATCCATTGGGACCAACATATACTATAGCATTATGTGGAGCTCATCATATACGGTTTGAAACATTATATGGGATCAATGATTCCATATGGAGAAATATATGGGCCTCATTACTCTGTATAGCGCACTAAACGCTGGCCATAATACTGTATGCGGTTATAATCTGTCCGTTTTGGAGGTATTGGAGAATTTAAAATGGATATCAGTCATGAGATGTAAGAAGTGAAGTATTTTTCATTGTACTATACCGCTATTTCTCTGCCGTATCGGAGCATCATGAGTTGTGGTATGTGTTAAAGGGGCGCTCTTTGGCCCTGGGCCCACGAAAACCTGGAGCCAGCCCTACCCCCCCACAACTGTAGCCAAATAACCCCCATTTTTCAGTGCGTAACTAGTATTATGAAGTAAATTAAGGTTGACAAGCTTAAGTAATAAGAATTGATGCTTTTGGCATTCAAATGGGCACTGTAGGTATGTTTCCTGTCCTCCTCTCACTGCCGACTTTAATTCCCCATTGACTTACATTGGGTATCGTGTTTCGGTCGGACCCCCGACTTTTCCCTATAGTCGGCCCATTTTGCTCGACCCGACTTTTGGAAAAGTCGGGTTTCATGAAATGAAACTCGACCCTAAAAAAACAAAAGTCGCTCAACTCTATATGACACAGATACATCACACAAGAAATTAATTTTAACACATGGCTGACATGTATCAGGAATAATATATTTAACAATATTAATGCCATGATGTAGGTGTTGCATCTTCATGGAGCACACAATTCAGACAATACGGATAATATCCCCCATAGTGTGAAGTATCCACATTCAGTGATGGTTTCGGGAGCCATATGATCTGCTGGTGTAGGTCCACTGAGTTTTATCAAACCAAAGTCAGGGCAGCCATCTACCAGGAAATTTAAGAGCACTTTATGCTTCCCTCTGACAACAAGCTTTTTAAAGTTGGAAATTTAATTCTCCAGCAGGACTTGGCACCTGTTCACACTGCCAAAAGTACCAACACCTGGTTTAAAAACAACAGTATCACTGTGCTCGATTGGCCAGCAAACTCGCCTGACCTTAACCCCATAGAGAATCTAAGGGGTATTGTAAAGAGGAAGATGAGAGATACCAGACCCAACACAATGCAGACGAGCTGAAGGCTGCTATCAAAGCAACCTGGGCTTCCATAACACCTCAGCAGTGCCACAGGTTGATTGCCTCCATGCCACGCCGCATTGATGCAGTAATTGATGCCAAAGGAGCCCTGACCAAGTATTGAGTGCATTTACTGAATATACATTTCAGTAGGCCAACATTTTGGATTTTAAAATCAGTTTTTCAAGCTGGTGTTATAAAGTATTCTAATTTACTGAGATAATGACTTTTGGGTTTTCATTGGCTGTAAGCCATAATCATCAATATTAACAGAAATAAACACTTGAAATAGATCACTCTGTTTGTAATGACTATATAATATATGAGTTTCAGTTTTTGTATTGAAGAACTGAAATAAATGAACTTTTTCATGATATTCTAATTTTGTGAGATGCACCTGTATCTGCATTTGAGATCTATACTTGTGCATTTTATCAGTCATTCATCTGTTTAGGCTTTCATATAAATTTCTGCATGATATCTGTTTGCTACATTTGGGTTATCCTTGCTTGTTTTTAATCTACTATAATTTTAAATGAATTTTCAATAAATAATCATAGAATGTTAGAGTTGGAAGGGACCTCCAGGGTCATCGTGTCCAACCACCTGCTCAATGCAGGATTTATTAAACTATCTCAGACAGATGTCTGTCCAGCCTCTGTTTGAAGACTTCCATGGAAGGAGAACTCACCACCTCTCGTGGCAGCCTGTTCCACTCATTGATCAACCTCACTGTCAAAAAGTTTTTTTCTAATATCAATCTCTATCTTCTCCCTTTCAGTTTCATTCCATTGCTTCTCATGTTTCTAGTGTGCAAATGAGAATAAGGATGATCTCCCCTACATTGTGACATCCCTTCAGATATTTGTAGACAGCTATTAGGTCTTCTTTTTAGCAAGCTAAAAATCGCAAATCCTTTAACATTAAAATAAAGTATATTTTAAAAATATGTTCAGCATATGTACCTTCGTAGTCTGAGATAGTCCCAGGTAGTGGAGTTGTAGAAATAGATAATAATTAGTGATGAGCGAGTATACTCGTTGCTTGGGTGGTCTCCGAGTATTTTGGCGTGCTCGGATATTTAGTTTTCGTCGCCTCAGCTGCATGATTTGCAGCTACTAGACAGGCTGAATACATGTGGGAATTCCCTAGCAAACAGGCAACCCCCACAAGTATTCAGACTGTCTAGCAGTCACAAATCATGTAGCTGTGACGACACAAGCAAAATCTCCGAGCGCGCCAAAATACTCAGACAACCGAGCATGCTCGTAAAAACCCGAGCAGCGAGTATACTCGCTCATCGCTAATAGTAATAGTACGAATTACTATGATGATAGTATGAATTAATCAAACAAACTGCTATATTGGGTGGAAAAAAATATAGGATTATTTTCTGTATATTTTGTCTTTTTTTGTGTAAGATAGTTAGTTTGGGATTTGGAATTAGCTGTCTCTTTTGCCTGGGTTAAAGTTGTTTGTTCTGAAAATTGTTTTTTCAAAAAATAGTTATCTATCCATATATATAAACGCCTTATCATGTCTGTCCGTAACCGAAATCCCACTGCGCTGATTGGTCAATCAGCGACAGGCACAGCTATTTGTAACAGCAAACGCAGTCAGGGGCAGCGCTCAATCGGCCGCAGGGATTATTCTGTAAAAAAGAGAAGTAAGATAAAAAAAAGTTAGTATCACCGACGGCCTACGATGTCCTTTCCACGCGCCCATCCTCGCGGTCCCTGTAATGCTTTGCGACTTAGACGCGAGATGACCTCACTCTCGCGAGAGCGCGAGGTTATCAGCGGTATAAGCCGCAAAGCATTACTGGGAACGCGAGGCCGGGAGCGTGGACAGGACATCGGAGGCCATCGGAAGGTGAGAATAACATTTTTTTATTTTTATATATTTTTTACATGCTATGTTGTTTGCGGCCTAGCAATCAGCGACGTGAGCGGCTGCACTACGCCTGTCCATGATTGGTCGCTCCTACCAGTCGCGAGCAACATAGCATGTCAAAAATAATAAAACATAGATGGCCATGGGTAACATAAAAACAAAAACACAAAGATACTCACCTTCTGGCGGCCCCCAGATTATTTCCCTTCTCTCTCCAACGTGCCCGGCATCGCAGTCCCAGTAAGGCTTTGCGACAAACACCGCTGATGACGTTCCCTTAAGCGAGAGTTATGTCATCTACGGTCCTTAGCGCTAAACATTACTGACACCGCGATGCTGGCCGTGTGGAGAGGAGAGCAGGGGGCGCACCCGCATTGCTGATTGGTCGCAGACAGAGGCCCGCGCCAGTGATTGGTCGTGGATACAGGGCCGCGTTGCTTATTGGTCGCTTACAAAAGGCTGCGACGCTCATTGGTGGTGGATACACGGCCGCGGCGATGATTGGTCAGGACACTGACTGCCATAACTGCGGCGTCAGAGGGCCGCGATGCTCATTGGTGGCGGCTACTCGGCCATGGCGCTGATTGGTCCCGATGCTAAGTGCCATTAATGCTGCGTCACTCATTACACTGGCGTCGGACACGGCGCACATTGGCCACGACGCTGAGTGCCATTACTGCTGCGTCACTGATTAAACTGCCGAACACGGCCGCATGCGCTAATTGCTCACGACGCTGAGTGCCATTACTGCTGCGTCAGAGGGCCACAACGCTCATTGGTGGTGGCTACATGGCCACGGCGCTAATTGGTCATGACACTAAGTGCCATTACTGCTGCGTCACTGATTAAACTGCCGCACACGGCCGCATGCGCTGATTGCTCATGACGCTGAGTGCCATTACTGTTGCGTCAGAGGGCCGTAACGCTCATTGGTGATGGCTACATGGCTGCGGTACTGATTGGTCACGACAATGAGTGCCATTACTGCAGCGTAACTCATTAAACTGCTGCACACGGCCGCATCGCTGAGTACCAAAGCACAGTCCCGCCTACAGCTGCTCAAGCCATCACTGCTGCCGCACTCATTAAACAGGCACACACGGCTGCATCACTTACTGCCCGGGAACAGCCGCTCAAGCCATCGCTGCTGCATCACTCATTAAACAGACGCACACGGCCGCATCGCTTACTGTCCAGGAACAGTACTGCTGCCAGCCGCTTAAGGCACCACTGCTACGGCACTCATTAAACAGGCGCACACGGCCTCATCATTTAGTGCGCTGGAACAGTCCAGCTGCCAGCCACTCAAGACATTAATGCTGCATCACTCATTAAACAGGCGCACACAGCCGCATCGCTTAGTACACAGGCAGAGTCCAGCCGACAGCAGCTTAAGACATCACTGCTGTGTCACTCAGTAAACAGGCGCACACGGCCACATTGCTTACTGCACAAGCACAGACCAGCCGACAGCCACTAAAGCCATCAGTGTTGCGTCACTCAAGGCATCACTGCTGCGTCACTCATTAAACACGCGCACACAGCCACATCGCTTACTGTCCAATCACAGTCCAGCCAACAGCTGCTCAAGGCATCACTGCTGTGTCACTCATTAAACAGGCGCACACGGCCGCATTGCTTAGTGCCCAGCCACAGACCAGCCAACGGCCGCTCAAGCCATCACTGCTGTGTCACTCATTAAACAGGCGCACACAGCCGCATCGCTTAGTGCCCAGGCACAGTCCAGCTGACAGCAGCTTAAGACATCACTGCTGTGTCACTCAGTAAACAGGTGCACATGGCCGCATCGCTTACTGCCCAGGCATAGGCCAGCCGACAGCCACTAAAGCCATCAGTGTTGCGTCACTCAAGTTGGGTCACCCTCCCAGGGCTGTGGGGTGCTCGGTACCGGGAAGGTATCAGCGGGATGTGTCACAGCAGCGGTGACCCGGTCCATGGCCCTGGGCGCCCAAGTAAAAAGGGGAATTGCAATGGTAGAATGTGATGAATTAAATGAATAGTTCGTGACGCCACCTGTGGTGTTCGGCAAGGGAGGTGTTGGGACTGATGGTATGGTGCAGCAAAGATGTAAAAGCTCCCCACAGGTGAAGTTGTAGTCCCAGGGCAGTGTAGATGTGGTTGGCACAGGGATGTAGCGGTGCCAGCAGGGTAGGAAACAGACAAAGACACAGCGGTGTGCAGTTTCTGTACCTTTACTTGATAAATGCAGTCCAGGGTCCTGATTACAGATGGTACCAGAGCAGGCTAGCCTGGAAGCAATTCAGGGTTTCTCTCTCAGCAGTAGGGCTGTGCAGTCTCCTTCCTAGCGCTTATTTGAGGGATCTCCAGTACCGAGTTACACTGAAGTTCCGCCTGTCAGATGTTCCCAAGAACTCTACTTGTATGGCAGACAGCTGTAGCCTGTTCCAGGGACTCCTCGCTCCTAAGTCCCGGCTCACTATCAGTGTTGCTGTTGTGCCCTCAAGTCTTAGATGGGAGTATTGCATTTACAGCCTTCTACTCCTATGGTGTCTGCTGTAGGACCATCAGTATCCATACAGCCGTGGAGACCAGGCTCCAGTTCATGCGCTATTGCGGGAGACAAGCTCTTCCTCTCAGCTCTATCTCAGCGCTCCTTCCTCACGTCTGCACACTTCACCCTCTGCAGACTAACTAACTCACTCCTTCCTCTTGGCCCCCAGAGGGCATTCCTCCCCTGAATTCCGGTTCGAAGCTCCCCCTGCTGGCCTGGAGTGGAACTGTGCTGCATGCATAGATAAACTGCGAGAGAGACCCGTCATTGCCTCCAAGCCTGGCATTACCCTCCCTGGAGGAAGGCAAAGCCACTGTGGCGACCATACTCCTGGGGGCGCCACATTCCCCCTAGTGCAAGTCAGCACTCCTGGGCTGAACAAAACAGGGAAACATATAAACAGTTAAACAAGGTGAACATTAATAATTGTACAAGATTTGTAAAAAGGAAAAAATGTACAAAAAAAACAAGAGCTCCAAAAATAGTCCTAGGATGATAAGTCCAGCATCAAGGTCCATGGTCCATTCCTGGGCAAATGGTAAACTATTTACAAAGAAAGTTTTTGACCACACACAGTCCTGTGGTCCAATGTCCATAAAACAAGGGAAACACTGGAAAAGTTAAAGAAAGTCTTACAGATTACCTGTAGGTACAAAAGCTTAAACAGTTACATTTTTACAAACAGGTTAACAGTTACATTACTTAACTTTACTTTATATTGGACAGTTATACGCGGAATCTAACTTGTGGTATGCCTTGGGTGATATAGTAGATCTGCGTAACACTGGTGTTGTAATGGCCCTTACTGATTGTCTGGTTCTAACTACTGGTGTAGTATGTGAACTGGGTGGTACGTGTCTACGTGTTCTTAGAGTCACTATGGGCATGTCAGATTCACTAATGGCAGGGCGAGGGTTCTCTGACTCCACTGCTGGTGTAGAATCTGCTGCCTGATTTTCCTGATCTTCAGGATTTTCTGGAGTCACATCTTCCTGTGCTACCAATTGGGGAAATGTCAACACTGGCACCACTATAGCATCATTTACTTTAGTCCAATTTGCAGGGAATTCTCCAAGTATTGTGCTGACCTTCTCTTCTTCCTCTATGGGTTGGATGTTATCTGGTTCTTCCTTTCTTTCTTTTAACAGGTCAGGACATAGCTTCAGATGATCTCTTGATATGGCTGCTGAGGTTTCTCCTACATCTTTGCTAATTAGGCACACCTTGGTATTGTCGAAATTTGAGGGTAGAATGGTGTAGGGTTCAGCTTCCCATTGATAATCCAATTTATGCAGTCTTCTTTTTCTCTTGAGGACTTGTTATCTTGGTGACACGGGAACTGCAGGACATTTCAACTTAGGCCAAAATTGGACAAAGCTTCAAACACTTCAGCCAGGTGTTACAGATGGTCCTCATACGTCTTGGAGAAAACAATGACATCATCAAGGTACAACAGGACTGTCTCAAAGTTCATGTGTCCCAGGCAGCACTCTATCAGCCATTGAAATGTCCCTGGAGCGGTGCAGAGCCCGAATGGCATATAGTTGAACTCACAGAGACCCATTGGAGTGGTAAATACTGTTTTCTCCTTGTCTGCCTCTGCCACAGGAACCTGCCAATACCCACTAGTGAGATCCAAGGTGGAAAAGTAGTTAGCAGTCTTAAGTGCAGCTAATGATTCCTCAATTCTTGGTAATGGGTAGGCGTCTTTATGTGTAATGCTGTTAATTTTCCTGTAATCAACACACATTCTCATGGTACCATCCTTTTTCTTTACAAAAACTATGGGAGCTGCCCAGGGGCTACAACTGTCTCTGATAACCCCAGCTTCCTTCATCTCTCTCAACATACTCTTAGCACATTGGTATTGTGTTGGGGGTATAGGCCGGTACCTTTCTTTAATGGGTGGATGATCTCCAGTGGGGATATGGTGTTGACCCCCTTTTGCCTGCTCAAAATATAGTTGGTGTTTACTGAATACCCGCTCATATTTTTGTGTCACTCTGTAAACCCCATTTTTCTGGTATGAAGGTGTAGAATCAGTCCCCACCTGCAGTTGCTGGCACCACTCCTCTGGCTGCTTCACAGAGCCATTGTCCTCCACCCGATCGGATGAGACCAGGGGCTCTGCTGCCTGCAATGAGTTGTTATTAACGGTGAGCAGCTTAGCAACTGTGGCGTACCGAGGTATTGTGGCCTCCTCTTCCCCACAATTCAAAAGACGTACAGGTACTCTCCCTTTACATACATCAACCACCCCTCTGGCTGTCAGGACAGTGGGCCTGCTATCAGAGTACACTGGTTCTACCAACACCTGGTAATCTTTCCCTCTGAGACCTATTACTGCCCGACACCAAATCAACATTTCACATCTGGGGGGTATTGCAATGGGGAAGGGATCACTCACTCTGACACTGCCAATTTCTCCGCCAGAGAGTTCTCCCTGTTGTCTTTGCATCAGGGCTCTGATCTCCTTCTGCAGGACTCGTTGTTCACTGGAACCAGCAGTCTCAGCCACTTGTTGCAACAAGACAATAACCTCGGAAAGACAATTTTCAATTACATTGGTACCAAGAGTCATCATGGGATTACATTCACGTTGATCAATATCCACAACTATCAGACCTTGAGATTTTAGCTCTACCCGACCCACTTTAACAGTAATTTCTTTACATCCAATCTGCGGCAAAGACTGACCATTACTGGCAACTACGGTCAGTTCATCAGTTGGGCCATGGATAAGTTCAGAATCAGCCCAATACCTCTTGTAAAGAATGTACGGCATAGTGGTCACCTGGGAGCCAGTGTCCAGCAAAGCGTTCATGGGGATGCCGTCAATCACCACAGGGAGGATTGGTCTCCCTACAACATACTTGGCTCTCCAGTTCTTTGGGCCTGGGGATCCTATTCCTGGGGGTTAGCCCTCTGCCCCAGGGGTTGCTCGTTTAAAGGACAGAATCTTGCAAGATGACCTGCCTTATAACAGCGACGACAGATGGGACGTCCGTCCTGGTCATAGCGATCGTTGTTCCTCCCTCGGAGTGGCGGAGTTCTCCTCTTCTGGAGCTACGGGACATCCTCTGGACTGGAAGCCAGCTGGATCTTTTCCTTGGAGGACACCTGCAGGGATTGCACAGTTTTAGCAAGTGCAGCCATTCCTTTGGTCAACTCCTGGACCTGAAGACGCCGCTCTTCAGTTGGATCTTTATCCAGAGTCTGTGCATCAGCCTCCACAGGGATGGAAGGGAAAGACATTGCTTCCTGGTGGTAGGTGATCGCTGGGCGCCTCAGGGGCGCTGGACGGCTGTCAGTTGGCTCCTGCAGTACCCGAATAGCCCTGTCCTTCAATTCAGCAAAGTCCAGATCAGGGTTTTGCAGGGTTATGACGCGCAGCTGTCCTCAGTGGGTACTCGACAGGAGTCCTTCAATGAACTGCTCCTTTAACAGCTTATCTTCCTCCTTCACACTGTCAGGATCAACTTGTTTAACTGCTCGCTGTGCTTCCTGCAGGTTAAGAGCATAGTCTCTTATCCTGTCCTGCGTCTTGTGTTTTTGCATCCAAAGAACCGCATCTTGATTTCAGCTGCAGGGCGAGTGTCAAAGGTGATTCTCAGCTTGGCTAGAATCTTTTTAACAGTCTCTTTGTCAGTGTCCTGCCAGGCTTTCACTTCTCGCTGCGCTGCACCCGTTAGCTGTCCAATAAGGATGTGCACTTTCTGGCTTTCAGACAGGGGGTATACTTCAAACAAACTACACAGTCTCTCTTTGAATTCACTCAGGGTATGTGACTCAACCGAGTACTGCGGTAGCCAGGCCGCTCCCGGAAGGTAGGGCATAGACAGCGGCATTATGGGGACCGCTGCGGTGGGCGCTACTCCGTGCGGCGCTGAGGGGTGAGCAGCGGCATCTGCTGCTACATTGCTGCGGGGCACAGACATCCTCTTCCCCCCCTAGTTAACGATAGCCAGGGCCGTGGGTTGAGTGAGCTTACCGGCGGCCGCTTTGCAGGCCCGATGCTCCAGGCTGTAGGCCTCAACTCCTCCCACTCCTCACGCGCTTCTCCTCTTCCCGCATGGGACTTCACTGCTTCGCGCTCTCGGAGGGGCTCCGCCCACGAAGGCCTGCCTCTTTTGTTTCCCGCGCGCCAAGCAGTGCGGCAATGGCGCCAACACAGTCTTTTGCATAAACACAGTCTATGGCACACAGGACCCGGGGGTACCGGGCTCAGTAATCCTGTTCGTGACGCCAAGTTGGGTTACCGTCCCAGGGCTGTGGGGTACTCGGTACCAGGTCGGTATCAGCGGGATGTGTCACAGCAGCGGTGACCCGGTCCATGGCCCTGGGCGCCCAAGTAAAAAGGGGAATTGCAATGGTGGATTGTGATGAATTAAATGAATAGTTCATGACGCCACCTGTGGTGTTAAGCAAGGGAGGTGTTAAGCCGATGCTGCATGCAGATCCGCTGGGACTGATGGTATGGTGCAGCAAAGATGTAAAAGCTCCCCACAGGTGAAGCTGTAGTCCCAGGGCAGTGTAGATGTGGTTGGCACAGGGATGTAGCTGTGCCAGCAGGGTAGGAAACAGACAAAGACACAGCGGGTACAGTTTCTGTACCTTTACTTGATAAATGCAGTCCAGGGTCCTGATTACAGTTGGTACCGGAGCAGGCTAGCCTGGAAGCAATTCAGGGATTCTCTCTCAGCAGAAGGGCTGTGCAGTCTCCTTCCTAGCGCTTATTTGAGGGATCTCTAGTACCGAGTTACACTGAAGTTCCTCCTGTCAGATGTTCCCAAGAACTCTACTTGTACGGCAGACAGCTGTAGCCTGTTCCAGGGACTCCTCGCTCCTAAGTCCCGGCTCACTATCAGTGTTGCTGTTGTGCCCTCAAGTCTTAGATGGGAGTATTGCATTTACAGCCTTCTACTCCTCTGGTGTCTGCTGTAGGACCATCAGTATCCATACAGCCGTGGAGACCAGGCTCCAGTTCATGCGCTCTTGCGGGAGACGAGCTCTTCCTCTCAGCTCTATCTCAGCGCTCCTTCCTCACGTCTGCACACTTCACCCTCTGCAGACTAACTAACTCACTCCTTCCTCTTGGCCCCCAGAGGGCACTCCTCCCCTGAATTCCGGTTCAGAACTCCCCCTGCTGGCCTGGAGTGGAACTGTGTTGAATGCATAGATAAACTGTGAGAGAGACCCGTCATTGCCTCCAAGACTGGCATTACCCTCCCTGGAGGAAGGCAAAGCCACTGTGGCGACCATACTCCTGGAGGCGCCACATTGGCATCACTGCTGCATCACTCATTAAACAGGCGCACACGGACGCATCACTTACTGCCCAGTCACAGTCCAGCCAACAGCTGCTCAAGGCATCACTCCTGCGTCACTCATTAAAAAGGCGCACACAGCCACATTACTTAGTGCCCAACCACAGACCAGCCAACAGCTGCTCACGCCATCACTGCTGCATCACTCATTAAACAGGCGCACACAGCTGCATCGCTTACTACCCAGGCACAGTACAGCCAACAACAACTTAAGACATCACTGCTGTGTCACTCAGTAAACAGGTGCACATGGCCGCATCGCTTACTGCCCAGGCACAGACCAGCCGACAGCCGCTAAAGCCATCAGTGTTGCGTCACTCAAGGCATCACTGCTGCGTCACTCATTAAATAGGCGCACACAGCTGCATCAATTACTGCCCAGTCACAGTCCAGCCGACAGCTGCTCAAGGCATCACTGCTGCGTCACTCATTAAACAGGCGCACACAGCCACATTGCTTAGTGCCCAGCCACAGACCAGTCAACAGCTGCTCAAGCCATCACTGCTGCGTCACTCATTAAACAGGTGCACACGGCCACATTGCTTAGTGCCCAGCCACAGACCAGCCGACAGCTGCTAAAGCCATCAGTGTTGCATCACTCAAGGCATCATTGCTGTGTCACTCATTAAACAGGTGCACACGGCCGCATTGCTTAGTGCCCAGGCACAGACCAGCTGACAGCTTCTCAAGGCATCACTGCTGTGTCACTCCTTAAACAGGCGCACACGGCTGCATTGCTTACTGCCCAGGCACAGTCCAGCCGCCAGCCGCTCAAGGCATCACTGCTGCATTGATCATTACACAGGCACAGTCCAGCAGACAGCCGCATCGGCTGATTGGTCACACAGCTGATTGCTCACTTATTTGTCTCCTCAACACGGCTACATTGCTTGTTTCACAGTGAACGTTCTGTCAGTCGCAGTGCGCTGAAGAAATACTTCTTTACTAAACACTATCATGATTTACGCTTACTGTCTTCCAATGGGTCATAAGAAAAAATACGCCAATGATGATGACAAAAAAGCTGCAGCAGCAAGGCAACGACAACGTCGACACCAAGTGACACTTCAACAAACTGTTGCTAGACAAAACCAGGATGCCGAATATCACAGACTACAGAGGGAACAGGAGACAACACAACAAACTGCTGCTAGACAACCCCAGGATGCACAATCTCACACACAACGTCGAGTTAATGAATCTTCACAATCCAAAGCAAACATACAACAGTACAATCGACAAATTCATAAAAAACGAATACTCTACCAACTAACGCAAGCTCAGCAAAATATGCAACAACTTGCACGTTACGTAACACACAGCAAAACTACAATTATTCAACACTACTGTGGGAATATGAATGCTGTTTGCTCTAAATGCAACTCTCTGAATTTCATTAATGAAAAACCATCTGACAACCAGTTTACTCAATGCTGCCAAAAAGGAAAAGTTATGCTACCAAGACCTCAGTACTCAGATCTCTTTGAGCAATTGATGAAAGGAATGCATCAACACAGTACAAATTTTATGGAAAATATCAGAAGCATCAACAGTTCTCATGCTTTTGCTTCTTTTGGTGCTAACATTGCACCGCCCCCTGGATTTGGACCGTATTGTTTTAAAATTCACGGCCAGATCTACCACCGCACTGGAACACGTCACCCAGAAATAGGACAACCACCAAAATTTGCACAATTATACATCCTTGATACTAATGAGGCTACAGAACAAAGGCTAAACATGAATGAAAATGAAAAGTGTCATGCTGAACTAATGAACCAAATTGCCGTACATTTACAAAAAATAAGCCCATTTGCTGCTGCATATCGCATGCTCAAAGACGTCGAAGCAGAGGAGGAATAGAGGGCTATACAAAATGGAACTAAAATGCCTTCTATTGTCATGGCCATTAAACAAGAATGTAAACAGGATCACCTACTTTGAACAAACCACGTGTAAGTGAGGTCGCAGTTGTTTTTCAAAACGATGACAGAGAGCCTCCTCTTTTCAAAGAGATATATTAGTCCATCTTAAGCCACAACAAAACAACCCTTTGGTTCCTAAAACACAACGAATTAACATTTTACACAGCAACCTTGATGCTCTTCTGCATCCGTTATTCTTTCCAAGAGGTGATCAAGGGTGGCATGAAAACCTACACCAGCAAGGAACTTCAAGAAGAATTACACAACTGCAGTACTACAGTTTTCTTTTGTCTATATGAAATTACTTCAATCCTATTTTAAACGGTGGGAAACTAACACAGCAGTACATAGTCGACTCATACGTTAAAATTGAAGCAAATCATCTAAATTACATACGTAAAAACCAAAAACAACTTAAAGTTGAAGACTACTGCATTGTTCAAGAACATTTGCATAAACAATCCATTCAAAAGGGAATTCCAATTGGAAAAACAGTAATTCTCCCATCGTCATTTGAAGGTAGTCCTCGCAACATGCAACAGCGTTATCAAGATGTAATGGCAATTGTAACAAAGTATGGAAGACCTGACATTTTTGTGACAATCACCTGTAATCCTAAATGGCCAGAAATTACAGAAAATCTATAACTCTGGCAATAAGTTCAACACAGGCTGGACTTAGTCGCACGCGTTTTTCAACTAAAACTAAGCAGCCTTTTCAAAGACATCAAAAATGGCCTTTTTGGAACTGTCATAGCAATGGTACATGCAATACAGTCTCAGAAAAGAGGTCTCCCACATGCGCATATACTAATTATTTTAGATGCGCATTACAAGTTTCGCACGGAAGAAGAAATAGACAACATAGTGTGGGCTGAAATTCCTAACCAACAACAGTATCCAGAACTGTATAATATTGTAGTCTCTCATATGGTTCATGGCCCGTGTGGTGTATCAAATCCTAAAAGTCCATGCATGGAAAACGGAAAGCGTACAAAAGGGTTTCCAAAGGAGTTGAAACAGCACACTGTTAAAAACTTAGATGTCTACCCATCCTACCGTCGACAACACATTGAGAACATTGTTCACAACAAAAAACTTATAAATAACTCATGGATAGTACCATACAACCTGTACTTATTAAAACGCTACAACTGTCATATCAACGTAGAAATATGTGCTTCAATAAAAAGCGTAAAATATCTTTTTAAGTACATCTACAAGGGACATGACAAAGCTAACGTTGAAATACAACAGACAACACTCAATCACGATGAATCATCAACTTTTGTGGACTCAAGATATGCAAGTGCTCCAGAAGCTGCTTGGAGAATATTTGCGTTTCCAATGCATTCACAGTCCCATGCCATTATACGTTTAGCTATTCATTTACCAAACCAGCCGCAGCTTTATTTCTTTGAAGATGCTCAAGTTGAAGATATCTCCAATACTTTAAGCACGACATCAACATTAATAGAATGGTTTTTCCTAAACTAACGTGATGAAAACACAAGACAGTATTTGTATCGAGAGATTCCAGAGCATTATGTTTGGAATAAAACTTGGATTCCAAGATAACGAGGACTTAGTAGAATAATTGGACGCATGTATACTGTTAGTGTGAAAGATCAAGAAAGATTTTGCCTTCTGCTGTTATTACTTCATGTCAAAGGAGAGACAAGTTATGACGATTTAAAAACAGTTAACGGAGTGTTGCATGATACATTTAAAGCTGCAGCTTTAGCTTTAGGACTTTTATTAGATGATACTGTGTGGACACTAACTTTAGAAGACGCAGTTACCCTACATATGCCAAAGCAACTTCGTGAATTGTTTGCCTACATCTGCGTATTTGGCCCGCCTATAAATCAACTTTGGACACATTTCAAAGAACATATAATCCAAGACTACTGCTTATAGCTTCATAACAGAAGTGGAAATTGTCAAAATTGTGAATCTTATGCCATGCAAGATGTCCAAAATGTCTTACTACTGCATGGTAAAATGTTTTCAGAATTTAATTTGCCCCAACCTGCAATTTAAGTTACACAAGTTCCAGAGTATGACGAAGCTTCAGAATTATTGTTGGCAACACAGAAAAGAAACTCATTAAATGCACAACAACGCATTGCATATGACACCATTGTAAGAGCTATAGAAAACAAAGCAGATCCAAGGCCTAAATGTTTCTTTATTGATGGTCCAGGAGGAAGCGGTAAAACATACCTCTATGAAGTTTTAATGCATCACGTTAGAAGTTTGGGAAAAGTGGTATTGCCATCGGCTGCAACAGATATTGCAGCAAACCTTTTACAAGGAGGTTTCACTATGCATTCACTCTTTGGGATACCAGTACCAGTGAATGAAATCTCTGTTTCCCGAATAAAACAAGACACATTTGCAGGAAAAATGTTATACAATGCAAATCTTTTGATACTTCTCGAGTGCACCATGGCTCCAAAATATGTTTTGACCTTAATTGACAGACTTCTGAGTGAAGTAATGACTACAAATGTTACTGAAAAAAATGAAATTCTGTTTGGAGGTAAAGTTTTTGTTAATGGCGGAGATTTTAGACAATGCCTTCCAGTCATCCCAAATGGAACAAGAACAGATGTTATAGAGTCCAGCTTAAAAATGGCCGATCTTTGGAAACAGTTTACTAAACTCCAACTAATGAACAACATGCGATCTTCTGACCCAGACTACAGCAACTGGCTTATTAAACTTGGTAACGGTAAACAGTAATCAGAACAACCTTGGCGAAGACATTATTGAAATCCCAGAAGACATGTTGTGCACTGATTGCATCGTAAGTAGAGTTGAGCGAAATGGGTCGGTCATATACAAAAGTCGGCGACTTTCGCTGAAGTCGGGTTTCATGAAACGAAACCCGACCATAGCGTGAGGTCGGCCACGAGGTCTGCAACCAGAGCACCAAAGTCGCGTTTCAAAAGATGCTTCCAGCGCCCTTTTTCAGCAAATCATGGAGGATGCACACTGTGGGCAACGCGATGAGATGGGCATCGGTCACCACCATCTTTGAAAAGGGCATGCAAGTGATTGGCTTGCTTTGTGTGGCATCACAGGGGCTATGAAAGGTCGTGCACGCCGACCGCCATCTTACTTCTGCCGATCTTAGCATAGGGAGAGCTGCTGCTGCTGCTGATTCTGTACGGAGAGCGTTAGGCAGGGAAGAAGAACCAAAAAACTGCTTCTGCTGTTAGCGATTTCCACTTACAACACAACACTTTGCAGGCTGTAATTCATTTGTGGGAGGATATACGGGCAGGCAGTTTGCAGGCAGACATGGAGTTGTCTGGTGTGCAATGGTGGAAGCTGAAAGACCTCTGTAAAGTCCTTCAGTGTTTTGAGGAATGCACACGGCTGGTAAGCGCAGATGACGCCATCATAAACATGAGCATCCCACTTATGCATCTGCTCATGCAAACTTTGATGCACATTAAGGAGCAGGCGTCTGCAGCCGAGGAGGAAGAGGAGGAGGGAAGCCTTGATGACAGTCAGCCATTGTCTGCTCAGGGAAGTCTCGTGGACGAGGTGGAGGAAGAAGTGGAAGAGGAGGAGGATGATGGGGATGATTATTTTTTTTGGAGGAGGATGCTTCTCAGGGGGCAAGAAAAAATGTTGGCGTGGCAAGGTCAGGTACAGGGTTTGTGCGTGACTGGAGGGATGTTGATTTGCCAGAAAGTGCTCCTCAACCCAGCACTCGCAGTGCATCATTGACACCTGGAGCATTGGCCCACATGTCTGATTATGCCTTGCAGATCCTAAAAAGGGACCCCCACATGGCCAAAATGATGAACGCTGACGACTACTGGTTGGCCAGTATCCTGGATCCACGCTATAAAGGCAAATTCCAAAACAATCAAGCAACTCTGGTAAACCATTTGTTTGAGGCATTCTCAGCACACAGCGGCGGTGATGTTTTTCCAACGAGCCATAGAGGCAACATGGAAGAGGTGTTCATGGTGCACACAGCTGAAGTGGCGTTGGACACAGGGGTTTCATGACCATGACCATGTTGTGGACTGATTTTTCAAGTACCGCTCACACGACTGGTAATACTGCATCGATCGAAAGTGACAGGAGACAGCAGTTGTTAACTATGGTAACAAACTACTCCCATATCGATGTTCTCCCTCACTGGTCATTCCCCTTTGACTATTGGGCCAGTAAACTTGACACCTGGCCTGAATTGGCACAATATGCCTTACAGGAGCTCGCTTGCCCTGCTGCTAGTGTTATCTGAACGAGTCTTCAGTGCTGCTGGATCAATCCTGACTGAAAAAAGGACCCATCTGTGGACCCAAAATGTTGATGATCTAACCTTCATTAAAATGAACCATGCATGGGTTTCAAAGGATTTTGTCCCACCCTCCCCTGCTGACACATAGGTTGCCAGAAAAAAGGCTTGCTTTTGTCCTCTTCCGCGGACTTCTCCAATTACTCCATTTGCAGCTGCTGAATGTCCAACATCAACATATGCCATTTTTTCCACCTCCCTTACTGGGCTGCCTCGCCCCACAGGGCCGGGGTCACCATCTGGCACACGCACCCATGCGAGTGCCTTTGCTTTGGACAGGTGGGTGGGCACACTCTTTGGCAATGGCACTGGCACAAGGACCCTCATAGTAGAGTCAAGTTTCTCTGAAGGTGGGGGTGAACACCCCCATCAGACACACCGGCGTACTATGAGGGGCCCTGTGCCAGTACCGCCACTCACGAGTGGGCCCCCACTGCTTGCTCAGGGCACCAGCACTTGCAATTAGTGTTGAGCGATACCATCCAATACTGAGAAATATCGGATCGGATTGGCCCGATACCCAAAAAGTATCGGGTATCGCCGATTCCAATACTGGAAGTCCCATACAAGTCAATGGGACACAAATATCGGAATTAAAAAAAACCCTTTCTTTCCTTGTACATCCATTTCGGGAGGGGGGAAGAGTGTGGGCGGTGCATGGGCGGACACTGTGCGTGTCTCTGTGTGCGGGCGGGGTCTGTGCAGGCCTGCCGGGGGTCTGTGCCGGCTGCCGGGGGTCTGTACGGGCCTGCCGGAGGCCTGTGCCAGCTGTCGGGGGTCTGTACGGGCCTCTCGGGGGCCTGTGCCGGCTGTCGGGGGTCTGTAGGCCTGTCGAGGGCCTGTGCCGGCCTGCTGGGGGTCTTGTGTGTGTGCAGGCATCGTCTGATGGGACTACAAGTCCCATCGGGCGATGCCTGCTACAATGACAGTGATTGACACATTAGCCAATGATGGGACAGTAGTAGTCCCATCATCCGGCTAATGTGTTGAATGTAAAAAAAAAGAAAAACCATACATACAACATACATACTACATACATATACATACTACACACATACTACATATATACTACATTCATACAACATACATACTTACTACATACATACTTCATATATACTACATTCATACAACAAACATACATACTACATACATACTTCATATATACTACATTCATACAACAAACATACATACTACATACATACTTCATATATACTACATTCATACAACATACATACATACTACATACATACTACATATATACTACATTCATACAACATACATATATACTACATACTTCATATATACTATATTCATACAACAAACATACATACTACATATATACTACATACATACTACATACATATTACATATATACTACATTCATACAACATACATAACTACTACATACATACTTCATATATACTATATTCATACAACATACATACATACTACATATATATTACATTCATACATACATAGTACATACTACATACAATACATTCATACATACAACATACATACTACATACATACATATATACTACATTCATAAAACATACATACATGCATACTACATACTACATACATACTACATATATACTACATTCATGCAACATACATACATACATAGTACATACTACATACATACTACATACATACAACATGATACAGACATACAACATACATACTACAACATGCTACATACATGCAACATGCATACAACATACATACTACATACATAATACATACATACTACATACAATACATTCATACATACAATATACATACAACATACATACTACATACATACTACATATATACTACATTCATACAACATACATACATGCATACTACATACTACATACATACTACATATATACTACATTCATACAACATACATGCATACATAGTACATACTACATACATACTACATACAACATACATACAACATGCTACAGACATACAACATACATACAACATACATACTACATACATACTACAACATGCTACAGGCATACAACAGATATACAACATACATACTACATACATACTACATTCATACAACATACATACTACATACATACTTCATATATACTACATTCATACAGCATACATACATACTACATACATACTACATACAGTACTACATACAATACATTAATACATTCATACAATACATACATATAGACCTACAGTACATATAACATAGAGTACACACTCACCATAACTTGTCACTTTGTTCCCCGAAGCCAATGTCATCTGTGGAAAAATATGAAAAAAACAAACAAGCAATATACTCCCTGATCCGCAGAAATCCACAGTGTCCCACGATGATCTCCCGTGGAGAACAGCAGCATCAGCTGATGTGACCGCTCTCTAGGGGGCTCCTCCGCCACTGTAAAAAAATAGTCCCTAGTTTCATTTTATGGCAAATGCTGCGTGAGAACTTTTTCACACGGCAATGCCAAAAGTGAGACTAGGGACTATTTTTTTTACAGTGGTGGAGGAATACAGTGCGGAAGGATACCTACCTCCCGTCATTGCATTCCTGGGGCCCGCCGAGAGCGGTGGCATCAGCTGATGCTGCTCTTCTCCATGGGAGATCGTCGTGGGACACTCGTGGATTTTTGTGGATCAGGGAGTATATATGTTGTTTGTTATTTTCATATTTTTTCACAGATGACATTGGCTTCGGGGATCAAAGTGACAAGTGATGGTGAGTATGTACTCTATGTTATTGTATGTAGTATGTATGTTGTATGTATGTTGTATGTATGTTGTATATATGTAGCTTGTTGTATGAATGTAGTATATATGTAGTATGTATGTAGTATGTAGTATGTATGTATTATGTATGTATGTAGTATGAATACAGTATATATGAAGTATGTATGTAGTATGTAGTATGTATGTATGTTGTATGAATGTAGTATATATGTAGTATGTATGTAGTATGTAGTATGTATGTATGTTGTATGAATGTAGTATATATGAAGTATGTATGTAGCATGTAGTATGTATGTATATTGTATGAATGTAGTATATATGGATTATGTATGTAGTATGTAGTATGTATGTATGTTGTATGAATGTAATATGTATGTAGTATGTATGTAGTATGTAGTATGTAGTATGAATGTAGTATATATGTTGTATGTATGTAGTATGTATGTATGTTGTATGAATGTAGAATATATGAAGTATGTATGTAGTATGTATGTATGTTGTATGAATGTAGTATATATGAAGTATGTATATAGTATGCATGTAGCATGTAGTATGTATGTTTGTTGTATGTATGTTGTATGAATGTAGTATGTATGTAGTATGTATGTTGTATGAATGTAGTATATATGAAGTATGTATATAGTATGTATTTTGTATGAATGTAGTATATATGCAGCATGTATGTATGTAGTATGTATGTAGTATGTATATAGTATGTATGTAGTATGTATGTAGCATGTATGGTTTTTTTTTACATTCAACACATTAGCCGGATGATGGGACTACTACTGTCCCATCATTGGCTAATGTGTCAATCACTGTCATTGTAGCAGGCATCGCCTGATGGGACTTGCAGTGCCATCGGACGATGCCTGCACACACACAAGACCCCTGGCAGGCCCGCATAGACCCCTGAGAGGCCTGTACAGGCCCCCAACAGCCAGCACAGGCCCCCGGCAGGCCCGTACAGGCCCCGGCAGGCCCGCACTGGGCCCCGGCAGGCCCGCATAGACCCCCGAGAGGCCCATACAGGCCCCCGACAGCCGGCACAGGTCCCTGGCAGGCCCGTACAGGCCCTGGCAGGCCCGCACAGGGCCCCGGGAGGCCCGCATAGACCCCCGAGAGGCCCGTACAGGCCCCCCGGTAGGCCCGTACAGACCCCGCATCATGATGCGCACAGACCGCGCATCATGATGACATCATTTCAGCAGCCATTCACAGCCACAACAGTGGCTCATTGCACTATGGGGACTTCCGATTCCGGTATCCGATATTGAAAAAATATCGGTACTCGGTATCGGAATGATACCCGATATTTGCAGTATCGGAATGCTCAACACTACTTGCAATACTTACCTCTCCCTGCTCCAGCACTGTGTAGTCTGGCCTGTTAAATACTTCACTGGGACTGCCAATGTAAATTTGGTGAAATGATAGATGATGGTTAAGATGTACCTATGCCCTGTCCTGCTGGGCTCTATCTTCAGATGATCAATGGCTTCCATTTGTTATGGACGTCGACTCACAATGAGATGCAGTGGTGGTTTATCATCAGCTTTCACAGTTTTCCGACTCACAGACGTGTGACATTCCTGCCCACATTTTTAAATGTGTCCTCTCATGCCAATCCAATAGAATCGCCTACGGCCTGTGGCTTGTGTCTTTTGCACTCCAAAGTTACCTGACAGATCATGATAGGCAGTGATGACAATGTCTACATCTGTCCCTGTGATCACAATTTGATGGAGATGAGTAACGGTGAAAGGATCCACGGTACTGCGATACAGCAAACCTTTCTTCACAAGAACTGTTTTTGCTGTCTCCACAGACAAAGTAATTGAGGGTCAGCATCGCCTCTGAGAATTCTCCCGGGAGTTTTTACCGTGATTAGTAATTCCAAAATTTCGGCAATCACTCGACTTTCCGTCTGTACTTGTATCCATCTCGTTTCCTCTTGTGGAGAGTCTGGACTGTCTTACTGAGCCTGAAATATATATGAAGATTGAAAAATACCCCTACAGTGTATACTGGTGTACGCTTTGAATACATAACCCTTTTTCTACTTTTTAGATTCTTGTCTAATCCATACTGAGGCTGTGAGTGTCTTTGTCGGACTCAGGAAATATACAGCAGATTTTTAATGTTTAAACTATGCTATATATATCTGCTATCCAGTGATACTGTACCCTTTCTCAACTTTCTACAATCACGTCAAATCCATACTGGGCCTGAGACCCTCTGAGTCTGCCTCCTTATATATAGACATAGGTTTTTCATGTGTAAACTATGCTACATACAGTGGGGCAAAAAAGTATTTAGTCAGTCAGCAATAGTGCAAGTTCCACCACTTAAAAAGATGAGAGGCGTCTGTAGTTTACATCATAGGTAGACCTCAACTATGGGAGACAAACTGAGAAAAAAAAATCCAGAAAATCACATTGTCTGTTTTTTTTTTTCATTTTATTTGCATATTATGGTGGAAAATAAGTATTTGGTCAGAAACAAAATTTCATCTCAATACTTTGTGATATATCCTTTGTTGGCAATGACAGAGGTCAAACGTTTTCTGTAAGTCTTCACAAGGTTGCCACACACTGTTGTTGGTATGTTGGCCCATTCCTCCATGCAGATCTCCTCTAGAGCAGTGATGTTTTTGGCTTTTCGCTTGGCAACACGGACTTTCAACTCCCTCCAAAGGTTTCCTATAGGGTTGAGATCTGGAGACTGGCTAGGCCACTCCAGGACCTTGAAATGCTTCTTAGGAAGCCACTCCTTCGTTGCCCTGGCGGTGTGCTTTGGATCATTGTCATGTTGAAAGACCCAGCCACGTTTCATCTTCAATGCCCTTGCTGATGGAAGGAGGTTTGCACTCAAAATCTCACGATACATGGCCCCATTCATTCTTTCATGTACCCGGATCAGTCGTCCTGGCCCCTTTGCAGAGAAACAGCCCCAAAGCATGATGTTTCCACCACCATGCTTTACAGTAGGTATGGTGTTTGATGGATGCAACTCAGTATTCTTTTTCCTCCAAACACGACAAGTTGTGTTTCTACCAAACAGTTCCAGTTTGGTTTCATCAGACCATAGGACATTCTCCCAAAACTCCTCTGGATTGTCCAAATGCTCTCCAGCAAACTTCAGACGGGCCCGGACATGTACAGGCTTAAGCAGTGGGACACGTTTGGCACTGCAGGATCTGAGTCCATGGTGGCGTAGTGTGTTACTTATGGTAGGCCTTGTTACAATGGTCCCAGCTCTCTGCAGTTCATTCACTAGGTCCCCCCGCGTGGTTCTGGGATTTTTGCTCACCGTTCTTGTAATCATTCTGACCCCACGGGGTGGGATTTTGCGTGGAGCACCAGATCGAGGGAGATTATCAGTGGTCTTGTATGTCTTCCATTTTCTAATTATTGCTCCCACAGTTGATTTCTTCACTCCAAGCTGGTTGGCTATTGCAGATTCAGTCTTCCCAGCCTGGTGCAGGGCTACAATTTTGTTTCTGGTGTCCTTTGACAGCTCTTTTGTCTTCACCATAGTGGAGTTTGGAGTCAGACTGTTTGAGGGTGTGCACAGGTGTCTTTTTATACTGATAACAAGTTTAAACAGGTGCCATTACTACAGGTAATGAGTGGAGGAAAGAGGAGACTCTTAAAGAAGAAGTTACAGGTCTGTGAGAGCCAGAAATCTTGTTTGCTTGTTTCTGACCAAATACTTATTTTCCACCATAATATGCAAATAAAATGAAAAAAAACAGACAATGTGAATTTCTGGATTTTTTTTTCTCAGTTTGTCTCCCATAGTTGAGGTCTACCTATGATGTAAATTACAGACGCCTCTCATCTTTTTAAGTGGTGGAACTTGCACTATTGCTGACTGACTAAATACTTTTTTGCCCCACTGTATATACCTGTTATCCGGTGATACTGTCCCATTTCTCAACTTTCTACAATCTTGTCGAATCCATACTGGGCCTGAGAACGTCTGAGTCTGCCTCCTGATTAGAGATGAGCGGTATTCGAGACGACCTGTTAGCCAAGTTAAAATTCCAGCTGTTTTGGGCGGTGTTCGAGCTGTTCGGCGAACTCAAACACTTTGCTTAAAATTCGGCTGTTCTAGGTTCCGTTCAAGAACGGTTCGTTCACCAAAAACTTTATTTTCACATTTATTATGGTTTTCAATGTTAATACACTGTTTCATGGCATAGTAGCGGTGTGTGGTAGCAAGCGGTGTAGTACACCTGTCAAGGAGCTACACCGTGTGTGTTTCTAATTATTTTTTACCGCATCTTGTCCAGAAAATTCTTTTGGGCCTTGTAGCACTGTCTGCTACTCAGCAGAGGAGCCTACCAGTGAACCTAGCTATGCCGCCTGTTTATGAAAGAACCAGTTTTTGACTGCATTTAGCACAGTTAATACTTTGGGCCTAGTGGGTCGCCCTCCCAGGGCTGCGGGGTACTCGGTACCGGGCCAGTGTCAGCGGGATGTGTCACAGCGGCGGTGACCCGGTCCATGGCCCTGGGCGCCCAATTAATGGTGGGTTATTTGTATTGTAGTTAGTTTGAATAAATAGTTTGTGACGCCACCTGTGGTGTTCGGCAAGTGAGGTGTTAAGACGACGTTGCTTGCAGATTATCTGGGGCTGGTGGTGTGTGGCAGCCAAGATGGTGAAGCTTCCCACAGGTGGAGCTGTAGCCCAAGGGCAGTGTAGGTGTAATGGATGAGGAGAAACGCAGGCAGTGTAGGAGCTGGTACCCAGATGTAGTGGTGCTGAGGATGTAGGCGCGATAATGAATGGAGGACACCGGAGCTTGTAGTTCCAAAGCTTTACTCACAGTCTGTAGTGCACACAGGTGCCTGCCTCTGGGCCGTGTCCTCCGGGTCAGAGACTCAGTCAACCTCCAGGCAAGATAGTAGGCTCCCCTCCAACACTCCGCCAACATGTACCTTTCTGAACGTCTCCTCTATAGCACCTTAAAGTGTGAAGATCTCCAAGTACTGAGTTACACTGGAGTTCCTCTCATCAGATGTTCCCAAGAACTCTCCTTGTACGGCAGACAGCTGTAGCCTGCTTCGGGGACTCCCTTCTCCTGGGTCCCGGCTATCTATCCAAATGCTGTTGTGCCCGAAGTCTTAGATGGGAGTAGTGCATTTACAGCCAACTACTCCACCGGTGTCTGCTGCAGAACCATAAGTGTCCATACAACCTCGGGGACCGGGCCCCGGCCTTGCGCTTAGAACCTATAGGCAGGGTGCTTCCTTCCAACCCACGTCCTCTCTGTTCTATTCTCCTTCATTCTGTACTATTCTCTCTTTCTTATGGATGCCTAGGTTACAGATCAGTGTCCTTCTTCCTTCCTTTCCCGTGCCAGCTGGCTCAGGTCACTGAGACAGCTGCAGCACTCCTTCCTCCATCCCTTCTTCCAGGGATCCCCACTCCTCTCCGAGTGGCTTCCTTCTCCTACTTTCCTAGGGGACTGCTCTCGCAGACTGCCCCCGCAGACTGACTTATAATTCTAAACCTTCCCAGTCTTTTATGTATTCTAACTCCACCCACCTCCCAGCATGTCCTGTGTTCCAAGCAGGGAACCACCAAAGGTGCTCTGCTACTCTCTAAGCACTGAGCCGCAATGTGGTTGTGCAGACCTACACTGGTGTGTGGGGTGCAAGTGTTGGAGCGTGGAAAGGAGTTCCCACCTTACCTGGATGGTGGGGCACTACACCTTAGGAGAAGGTGCAGTACCTCTATGGCGACTGAGCCTCAGGGGCGCCACACTAGTAACTGTGTCTGCTACTCATCAGAGGAGCCCACCCGTGAACCAAGCTGTGCCGCCTGTTTATGTAAGAACCATTTTTTAACTCCATTTAGCCCAGTGAATACTTTGGGACTAGTACCGGTGTCTACTGCTCAGCAGAGGAGCCCACCTAGCTAAGCACTGTCTGCTACTCAGCAGAGTTGCCCACCCGTCAACCAAGCTATGCCGCCTGTTTATGTAAGAACTGCATGCTACTCAGCATAGGAGCCCAGCTGTTAAGCAAGCTACAGCACCTGTGGTTTGGACATTTAATTTTTTAATTTTTTCTGGAATGCCGGTTAGGCCTAATTCTGGAATTCCGGTTGACCTGCACTTACTGGGAAATCCTCGTTCGCAGGGAAGAATTGTAATCCCAGATCCCCATCACTAACGTGGTTCAGCGGGTTATCTGCACCTGTAAGCGACACACGCTGGACCTTTCAGTGTAGCGCGCATGCAGCCCCGGACATGTAAGGGCATGACAGACCTGTTATTGATCGATCTTGCGTGCCAGAGCCTCGCATGTCCCTCTAGTAAGCTTGACGCGTACCGCGGGGGCATGCCGGAGTCTCGTTCGCTAACGGAATTAAACTGACAAATCGCTAGCATAACTAAAAACGGACATCCACCACCACCCACAGAATCGACAAAGCTTGCAATCTGTCAATCTTTTCTGTAGCTGGCATGGTTGAGGTTTCCCGGGTGGAGTCGAATTAAGCCGCAGGCCCCACTCCTCGTGGTGCCCTTCTAGACATTCCTTTAAGGTTCAGCTTTGCAACCATACTGCCCCCGGAAACCAAACACTTTGCCTTCATGGATGCTGTTCGGCGGGTCGTGGGAATAACGCCGCCCGATCGGCAGTTGGCCTAATTTATGGTGGGAAGTCTGATGGTATATGATGGTCTTCGATTTCAGATTTTTACTGTTTTTTGGTATTTTACATTTTTATTCCAGCCTTTCTTGACTTCATAAGGGCATGACATGCCTACATCTATGTCTCCTCCTCCTTTTACTCCTCCACCTCTTTTCTATATGTAGTTGCCGTTTTCCATATGTTATTTTTGTATTCTGAGCATTTTGTCTGCTTTGGGACACCTTTTAAGGTGTTTTGTAATTGTTTTCTATGTGTTTGTATGTGTTTGTGTTTGCCTGCCATTGTTTTCAAAAGTGTTTGACGTTGTTCGTCTAACGTTCGACAAACATTCGACGAACTTGCCTTGTGTTCGACGAACCAAAACGAACTGAAACACTAGCGGGGTGGCTCAACACTACTCCTGATATATAGACGTACATTTTTAATGTTTAAACTATGCTATATATACCTGGTATCTGGTGATACTCTACCCTTTCTGCCAGGAAGTCCTCCTCCACCCTCCACTCTAAGTGTATCATTGACACCTGGAACATTGTCCCACAAGTGTGATTATTTCTTGCGGATTTTCTTGTTATATTGTGGTGTGATCCATCCTGAGCGTGTGATAGTCTGTGGGTTACACCTGCAATTTAGATGTACATTTAAAAATTACCCCAACACTAGTGTATACAGCTCTACGCTTGTGATACATTACCCATTTACTGCTTTTTATATTCTGGTCTAATCCAAACTGACCAACTGAGAGTTATTTTCTGAATGTGGAAATAAATACTGAGATTGACAACAATGACCCCTACACTGTGTACAACTGTACTCTTCAGATGCATTACCATTTTACGGCTTTTTATATTGTGTTGTAATCCATACTGAGCCTGAGAGCGTCTGTGTTTGCCTCCTGAAATATCTAAGGAGATTTAGAATGTTTAAACTATACTATATATACCTGCTATCTGATGATACTGTACACTTTTTCTACTTTTTATATTCTTGCCTAATCCATACTGAGCCTGTGAGCGTCTCTGTGTGACTGATGGTATATATAGGGAGATTGACCATCATCCTTTGACTGTATAGAGCTGTACGCTTTTGATACAGTACCATATATCTGATGTTATTTTGGGTTCATTTTCTGCAACATTTTGAAGTTTGGTGGAAGAGGCCGTGACCGTGGGCGTGGGGGGGCCAGCTGGTGCTGATGGTGGTGGTGTATCTGCTACTAGTGGCAAAAGCACAATAGCAGCTAAGGCAGGAGGTGTTGAACCTACGTCATGGTCTGGCTCCGGAATGCCTGGAAGGCTACCTTTTCTGGGAGTAGGTTAACCGATTTTAAAGCCGGAGCATCAGGAACTGGTTTTGGCTTACATTGCTGAAACAGACTCCAGCAAATATGCCCTCCTCTTCTGAAGTTTCAAAAAATGCAAGCACTGAGTCGTCAAGTGCTGGCTCCTGGTCAGGAAGAACCCCTTTCCTTGTGTCCTTCACCCCCACCAAAAGTGAATGATGCAGCAGGCCACACTTCACATTAGTCCATGTAGCTCTTTCTATGATACCAAGCCTGGGTTATCAAGTCAAATCGTGAATTTCCCAGTCCAAGATGAATCTGACATGAAGTGTGGGTGGCCAGCTTGGGCAGTGGGGTTAATCGGTACTGGGCCGGTGTCTCAGAGGGATGTGTCACGTTGGTGGTGATGATGACCCGTTCCGTGGCCCTTGGCGTCCATGCAAAGGGGTGAATAACGTTTATAGGTGAATGATACGTGACGCCACCTGTGGTTTCTGATCAGATTGACCCGCGCTGCAGTGTCGCTTCTCTGGGGCAGATGTTGTGGTGCAGCTAAGGTGTAGAAGCCCTGAACAGGTAGGGCCGTAGTCGCAGGGCAGATGAAAGAGATGGTAGATGGTGTGCAGTGCAGGATGTAGCAGAGCCATGCGCCAGGCGCAGGAGAAAGATGACAGACACAGTCGTGCAGTTCCTTTACCTGTACTTGGTAAGTGCCGTCCAGGACCCAGAGTACAGATGGAGAAGGAGTTGGTGAGCCTGGAAGCAAATTTGGAATTCTCTCTCTGCAGATAGGTAGTGTGGCCTCCGTTCTAGCGCTTATCTGAGCTACTCGCAGTACTGAGTTCACTGAAGTTCCCCCTGTTGACTCTCGTTTGGAACTTTCTCGTATGGCAGGCAGCCATAGCCTTTTCCTTCTGGCTCACACACGTCGCTGCTGGGGCCTCCAAGCCTTAGTTGGGAACAGAGCATTTACAGCTGCTACTTCTTCCGGTTTCTGCTGCAGGACCGTCAGTGTCCCTACAATTTCGGAGACCGGAATCCCGACCATGCGCTCCAGCTAGGAGTGAGCCTTATCTCTGCTCATCCTCCAGCTCCCCTTCTCACGTCCACACACTTCCCCTTCCCTTCACAGACTGCCCTAACTAACCTCCTCCCGACCACAGAGAGCAGCTCCTCAGCAGTCAGGTTCAGAGGTCTCCCTGCTGGCCTGGAGAGGGAACTGTGTTGTGTGTTGGTTTAACTGCTAGAGAGATCCTTCGTTGCTCCCAAGCATGACATCACACTCCCTAGGAGGAAGGTAATGCCACTGTGGCGACCGTACTCCTGGGGGCGCCACAAGTGCACTGATGCCCAGCCACTGCTAGATGATTCTGCTGGTATATTGACCCAGACCACTACATTCCCCTCGCACTCTACACAGCCAGAATCTGACCCTGATGAAACTCAGGTTCCCCTTCCCACATACTATACCACCTTATACGGTGACAAAAAGGAAGGTGCAGATGAAAGTGCAGGTTCCTTGAGCAGGTGGGGGGCATACTCATGGGTGACGGCACTGGCACAGGGCCCCTCATAGTACGCAAAAGTGTCTCTGCCAGTGAGAGGGCCCACCCGCCGTCAGAAACACCGCCGTACTATGAGGGGCCCTGTGCCAGAGCTGTCGCCAACGAGTGGGCCCCCCCTGCTTGCTCAGGAACACAGCACTTGCAAAGTTGAAATACTTACCTCTCCCTGCTCCACCGCCGTGACATTTTCCGCGTTTCCTGACAGTGACATTCTGGTCAGAGAGCACGATGACATCACGTCTGTACACCCTCTGCCTAAACAGTCCAAGTGCAGTGAGATGGAAGATGGGGATGATGAGGAGTCCAGACTAGTACAGGGAATCCCTAGCGAGGAGACTTACTGTATTTAATTGTTTTCAATGTTGGGACAGCTATTTTTGGGGAGCACTATACTCTGGAGAATGATATAGGAGGCCCACCATACACTGGAGCATTCCAAAGGCGGACATCAGACACTGGAGCAGCATTTACAGGGCCCATTATGCACTGGAGCATTAGAAATGTGGCCCATTATATATGGAGCATTATTTGGGCCCATAACACAGTGGAGCTTCATCCATGGGGACCAACATATACTGTAGCATTATGTGGAGCTCATCATATACTGTTTCAAACATTATATGGGACCAATGATTCTGTATGGAGAAATATATGGGCCTCTTTACTCTGTATAGCGCACTATGCGGTGGCCATAATACTGTATGGAGTAATATACTGTCCGTTTTTGGAGCTATTGGAGAATTTCAAATGGATATCAGTTATGAGATGTAAGAAGTGAAGTATTTTTCATTGTACTATGCCGCTACTTCTCTGCCATATCAGAGGATCATGAATTGTGGCATGTGTTAAAAGAGCCCAGCGACACTCTTTGGCCCAGTGCCCATGAAAATCTGAAGCCAGCCCAACCCCCCCCACAACTTTAGCCAAATAACCCCCAGTTTTCAATGCCTAACTATTATTATAAAGTAAATTAAGGTTGACAAGCTTAAGTAGTAAGAATTGATGTTTTTGGCATTAAAATGGGCACTGTTGGTGTGTTTCTTGTCCTCCACTCCCTGCTGACCTTGGTTCTCCATTGACTTGCATTGGGTTTCGTGTTTCAGTCGGCCTTCGACTTTCCACGATAATCGGCCGATTTCGTTCGACCTGACTTTTGAGAAAGTAGGGTTTCATGAAACCCGACTCGACTCGAAAAAAGGCAGAGTCGCTCATCTCTAATCGTAAGTGATGTTTTTGGACAGCATGTTGAAATTGATGTGGATGATCAAAGCAGTGTTGAGAGGGCCTCTTCCTTGCAATTCTCTGTACTAAGAACGATGATGTGGCTGTGCTAAATGATCGTGTAATGGACAGAATGCCTGGACAGTATACGTTGTACAAAAGTGATGATTCGGTGGATGTAGACAATGAAGATGAACGAGAGCTGTTATGAGTTCATTTTCTCCTTTACCTCTGCTGTCTGATGAACTCCCTCTGCTGGTGAAAGGAGGTAGTGAAATTGATCTGGATGGAAAGAACCTGTCATCTGAACAAGTGGAGTGTGATTGGACATCCGGAATTTCTGAGAGGATATAAGGCAGCCGACGCCCTGCAGGGTCGCTGGTGATCCTTTCTGCTCTGAGCTCTGGCATCCAGTTTAGTTCCTGTCTACTAAAAGCTAAGTTTTTGCTCTGCTATTTTTCCATGAGATTTTGTCTGTTTACTTAGTGTTTGTGTTCAGCCTGCCCTGGTTGGAACGGGCTGAACTCCATTTTTGTCTCTGATCAGTTGATTTCTTTGCTCTGTCTTCAGAATATACCTGAGTGCTGATATAGTGATTTTGAAGTCTAGTGACTTCAGGGCCTTTTCTATCAGACGTGTTGGACATTATTTTTGGCAGGGTTTTTTGCGTGATTGCAGCCAGCATCTTTTCTGTCCTTTCCTATCTAGTTAGTTGGGCCCCATCATTTGCGCAGCTTATCTTTCTGTCTGTGTTTGTGTTTTCATCTGTTTTTCACCGACAATACATGTTGGGGGCTGTCTATTGCTTTGGGGTCTGCTCTGGGGCAGTTTAGATTTCCCCTTTCTTTCTTTAGGCTTATTTAGCTCTCCGGCTGTGACGAGGGGTCTAGTGCACCGTAGGAACCCCCCATGGCTACTGTTAGTTGTGGTGAATAGGATCAGGGGTCTGCAATCCGCTAGCTACCAACCTCTCCGGTTTTCTGGACTTAGCTTGTGTATTTGTTTTTTCCTCCTCCGGTGACTCATTCATAACAGAGAGCATTATCCTGTTGAATTTTTAAATAGTCTTTCGTCATCAGGAATGCCATCCCACAGACTACAACTTAAAGTTGGAACAATCGTAATGTTGCTGCTGAATCTAAATTCAAAAAATGGTCTATGTAATGGAACTCGCCTTATTGTTACTGCACTCCATTCCCATCTAATTCAAGCAAAAGTTGTCACTGGATCAGCAAAAGGAGATGAGTGTTCATTCCACGCATTGATTTATGTCCTTCGGACACCGGTCTTCCATTTAGGCTTCGGCGTCGACAGTTTCCAATCAAACCAGCATTTGCCATGACAATCAACAAGTCACAAGGTCAAACTCTACACCGTGTTGGCATATATCTACCAGAGCCCATTTTTGGCCATGGACAACTCTACATTGCATTTTCAAGAGTTAAAATGAGATCCAACATCAAGGTGCAGGTTCTTGATACTCCTTTAAAAGGAAAGTTATTTAGACATAGTCAAAAAGTATTCACAAAAAATGTAGTGTACAAAAATATTTTAGGTTGATATTGTGAACAAATCTATTATAGTGTCCATGTACTTCTTTCGTCTGACAATTTCGTTACATACAGTTACATAGTTATGTAATGGATTGTCTATTTTAATAATTTGTTTAATAATTTTACTCAGTTGTACTAAGTTCTATGAGCAATATCATTTAATAATAATATATATATTTTACATTGAAAACCCTGTGTCTTCATTGCCTTATTCTTACATCTTCATACATAAACTACATACATATTCTAGAATAACCTGATGCGTTAGAATAGGGCCACCATCTAGTCTATAATAAAACATTCATGTGAATATTGTTTTCCTGAGGTACAACATATCTTTGCTCTCACGTATTCTACTACTGGTAGATTTTGTATGGCATGTCTTTGGTGACAACTAGCAGCATAAATCATGGAATTACCAGCTATTGGTTTCTTAAAAATTTCTGTGTGAACATTTTGATTTTTAATATCTACAAATAGAAAAATATCCAAAAAACGATTATAAGCAGATTGTCTATTGAATGTGAAAGGAATATTAGTAGCGTTGTCATTTATGCATCCGATGAAATTCAGTATAGACGTCTCACAGTGACGCCGTATGATGAGGACGTCATCTATGAAGCGTTCATACAAAAACCAATGAGGTATATTGAAGATATTGGCTAGCGAGGGTAAAAATGTAGTACACACAAAACAGCCTAAGCAATGTAAACAACAATTTGTCCAGAAACTAAAAATAATTGTTTGTTATTAAAAATTAGTAACATTAAGTATAAATAGTCATGGTTCCTCAGAATAATCAGTATATTTGAACATTTGATGAGTCAAAGCAGCTAATGCTAATTTATGCAGTATCAAGGTGTACAGTGCATTTATGTCATGTTATCCATGTAGAATTTTCCAACCATTGAATGTACTTCATAGCAATTAAAACATGTTTAGAATCATGAATATAGCTGGGGACAATTGTACCAAAGGATGAAGTCTGTCATCTAATAACTCAATCAAGGATCCGATACTAAAGGTACTGTCACACTTAGCGATGTACCAGCGATCCCGACCAGCGATATGACACGGTCAGGATCGCTGGTACATCGCTAAGTGGTCGCTAGTGAGCTGCCACATAGGCAGATCTCACTAGCGACATCGCTGGGGACGGGGATCCCTACTTACCTGTCACACCAGGCGATCCTGCGTCCTCCCGCCCGGCTCCACGCGTCGCTCGTCCTCACAGCAGGAAGCGCCACAGGAAGCTGACGACGAGAAACAGTCCTGAACGTTCTCGCGCGATCAGCGAAAACCAGCGGGGGAGCCGGTCGTAGGTAAGTATCAGACACAGAGATATCGCTAGCAATATCGCTATAACGTCACTAGTTATAGCGATATTGCTAGCGATATCTCTTAGTGTGACATGCCCTTAATAGAATGGAACATTGATACAGAGCAAAATCCTAACAGTGTTACTACAAGATGTGAAGATTCCACATCATAACCTACCTGTCTAAACAGATAAAACCTACAAAAGACAAAATGAGAAAAACCCTGCTGTAATTAAATAAATGAAAAGCAAAAGTGCATCTAAATAATTCAGAGTTCTTAGTTATACTGTATTTGATCAAATATATCATAAAAGCCGTCCCACCATCGACAAGATGACTCTGTGATCGGGGCGGTCCTACACTGTCTAATATTAAAAACTTTATCATGTGTCAAAGTTGACATCAGTGTCATCACTTATAATCTGAAAATACGGCAAACCCTGGGCATAGGAGACAGCGGCCAGTCTTTTACATTATAGCTGCATGAGCTCGGAACTGGGCACACCTCTGTGCGCTGTTCAATTCACATCTGTAGGTGTGGTCGGGTGCCATTTTATTGTAGCCCAGCACTATCTACTGAGCTCCACTTACCTTCTATCATCAGGACTTGTAACCGGACACTGTACTGTTCACTTCCTGTTTAACAGGTCCTGGGTTGCCACCGTAAGAGAGGTGGACACGAGAGGAGCAGCAGACAGCAGTGAATATTGCTGACCGTAGGAACAACAATGACTTCCTTTTATTGGTGAGTTTCAGAACTGCGATAGTAAAGGGAAATGCATTGTGCTTTTGTGTAGAGGAACAAGTATAAGGGGGAGAGAGACATGTGCTGTGGGGGAGAGAGACATGGGCTGTGCTGTGAAGAGAGAGATTGGCTGTGCTGTAGGGATAGAGACATGGGCTGTCCTGTGGAGAGAGAAACATGGGCTTTCCTGTGGGGACTGAGACATGGGCTGTGATGTGGGAGAGAGACATGGGCTGTGCTGTGGGGGAAGAGATATGGGCTGGGCTGTGGGGAGAGAGACATGGGCTGGGCTGTGGGGAGAGAGACATGGATGGGCTGTGGGGAGAGAAACATGACTGGTCTGTGGGGAGATACACATAGCTGGTCTGTAGGGAGAGAGACATGGTCTGGGCTGTGGGGAGAGAGACATGGGCTGGGCTGTGGGGAGAGAGACATGATGGGCTGTGAAGAGAGAGACATAACTGGACTGTGGGGAGAGACATGAGCTGGGCTGTGGGGAGAGAGACATGAACTGGGCTGTGGGGAGAGACACATGGCCTGTGGGGAGAGATATATGAGCTGGGCTGGGCTGTGGGGAGAGAGACATGGGCTGGGTTGTGGGGAGAGAGACATATTCTTATATTCATGCCTCTCTCCCTATCATATTTTTGCCTCTGCACAAAAGCACCATGCCTGGCCCGACACCACCGCAGCACTCATACTCACACCATGACAGCCCTGATACCCAAGCCGCCACAGCTCTGAAACTCATTAATGGATGAAGCTACTGCCACGCTCCAATCCACGTTGCTCCTCCAGTCCACATGGCTCCTTCAGTCCATGCTGCTCCTCCGATCCAGAAGCACAGTGCAGTCATCAAGAAAATGTAGCTGCACTATGATTCTAGTCTTTATTCTGCATTGAGCGGGGTCACACAGTACACTACTGCTCCCACAGAAAAGGACGACGTGATGTTACAAATTACATACATTATCTAATTATCTAATCCCATCCTGTGTGATACACTCTGCTGAGCTTAATATTTAATCCCATCATTTGATAAATTACACTTAGCCCTGTATCTAATCCCTGTACGTGTTACTCTAAGCATATCTAGGTTTATGATACAGCGATCAGCACCGACTAAAGGCCCCGTCTCACTAAGCGACTTACCAGCGATCCCGACACCGATATCAAGGTGTCAGGATCGCTAGTAAGTCGCTATGTGATCGCTGGTGAGCTGTCACACAGACAGCTTCACCAGCGATCAGCACAGTGATGCCGAGCGCCCGGCATCGCTGGCCATCCTGTAAAAAATAGAATCAAAATAAAAAATATAGTTATTCTCACCTTCCGATGTCCCGTTCAGCCATCCTGCCTCTCTCCACGCTCCGGTCCCAGTGATCCTTTGCATGAATGACCGCGAGATGTCACGGTCTCGCGGGATAACAAAGTCTCGCGGTCATTCATGCAAAGGATCACTGGGACCGGAGCGTGGAGAGAGGCGGGATGACTGAACGGGACGTCGGAAGGTGAGAATAACTATATTTTTTATTTTTTTTATTATTTTTTACACCTGATCGCTGGTCTCCCGCTGTCACACACAGCGATGTGTGCTGGCCAGCGGGAGACCAGCGACCAAAGAAATGTCCAGAGATTTCTTGCAGCGATCAGCGATACCGGCAGGGGGGCCGCTTGCTGATCGCTGTCACACACAGCAATCTCGCTGGTGAGGTCGCTGTTACGTCACAAAAGTTGTGACTCAGCAGCGATCTCGCTACCGAGATTGCTTAGTGAGACGGGGCCTTAACAGAATCTGTGCTGCCGATCCTTGGTGACAACATCTACTTGTCAGTATCACTGACAGTCACCAACAAAATTTCTCCGTACTTTCTTATCATGTTGCAAACACCCAGAAGGGGAGGAGAGGAGTGACATCACACACATGTGAGCAGACCTCGCCCTCATTTACTGTAGTCGCAATGTGAGCTAATTGTACACTAAGTTTTCATGGCAAATTTCATCAGCTACTCCCCCAATTGTTTAAAAGTGAAAATGTCATTCCTTTGTTTAAATTATTTTTCACATTTTACTTAATTAAAAACAAATGATAATATGTTTAAAAGAAAATTAAAACATTAATTTTCTACATTTTTTTCATATGTTGAAAAAACAGGTTTTTATGGCACCTTTAATAGTGCACTTCTACATTTAGTTACCAGATTATTTTGAATTTTATTCACATTTCTATTTTGTAGTTCAAACTTTATTTTAAATTATCAGATCTTTAAACATCTTTTAAAAGTATTACAAAGTCACACACTAGTTTACTTCCCCCTCTTTTTTGCACCTGCAGTTAACAAACATCTTTAAAAAGAAAAATGTGTCATCTTTTCAAAGGACCCCTAGGCTTTCTGTCTTTTGCACATGGTTATTATCTCATATACAGACTTTTAGAATGCTACCTGACACATTTATTAGCCAAAACTGCAACTACTGTCTTTTACATACATTTTCATGTTTTTCTTTTAAATTAAATAAAGTTTTTTTAAATGTAATTTTCATATTCAGTAATGGTTTTCATGATTAATGGTTTATTCATTCTTATAAATTAAGATGAAAAAAAAACCCTGGCACAAAAATGTTAAATGTTTACTGTCATTTCAACAAACTTTATAACTTTAACAAATTCAAGAAAACATTGTAATATATCTTTTACAGATAAATTAGATAAATATACCAGTACTTTTTTCTCTACTTATGAGCCACTTGTCCCAGTCCTGAAATCTTTATTCACTCAGAAATAAAACAGTGGGGGCAAGATGACCTGCCAGCTCATTGAGGAATCACATAACAGATACCTTTCTTTTAGTTAGAGGCTAGGAAAAGAGAGATTAGGAGCAGAAAGAGGAAGATAGACACACAAACAAATGGTGCTAACAAGGGGTGGGCAGACCTATGGATGATCAAGTGAGTTGAGTTCAGCCGAACATTAAAAAAAAGTTTGGTTCGGGTACCAGAACGGTACCCAAACTCGCACCTGAACCTAAGTTCAAATGAATGGAGTACCCGAAAATACGTTGTTTCCCACACTGTCATCTGTGTGATACCACTGGAAACAGAGGCTGTGATCTCCACCGCCAGTCAGAGCACTGCGGTTCCCACACTGTCACACAAATGATAGCGTGTGAGCCGGAAGCTCTGACCGGCGGTAAAATGATTACCACCGGTCACAGGCATTGACTGATGAGATTATTACTCTAATCATTGTACGCTTGGTCTTGCTGATGGCAGCAAGAGCAGGCGTAAGATGATGAGAGTAATAAATATTGCCTGTGCAATAAATAGAAAAAGTAAAAAAATGGCATGGGGTAATTTCTATTCTTGCTAACAGTGATATCTGCTATCTGGACTGGTTATTAGAAATAGAGGGATCCCCACACCATGTTTTTAAAATTATTTAAATAAATAATTTAAAAAAACAATGTGGGTCCTCCCATTTTTGACACCCAGCCAAGCTAATGCAGACAGCTGGGTGCTGTTATTCTCAGACAGGGAAGGGGCCATGGTTATTTGCCCCCTCGAATATTGAAAACATCAGCTCTCAGCCTCCCCAGAAATGGTGCATAAATTATATGTGCCAATTCTGGCACTTAGTCTTGCTCTTTCCACTCTCCTTAGTTTGGTAGCAAGTGGGATAATAGTTGTAGGGTTGATGTCAGCTTTGTAATGTCATCTGACATCAAGCCCAATGGTTAAAAATGGAGAAGGATCTATAAGACACCCCCATTACTAACCCTGTAGTGAAAATTAAATAAAGACATACACAGAAAAAAAGTACTTTAATTGAAATAAGCACAAAAAAATTCCTTCATTTCAAATAGATACTCTTCACCCTCTTTTATCCAGTTATTACTGTAAAAATAGAAATAAAAAAACACTGTGTTTCTCACTTGTCCATGGTTAATCCATATGTCCCACAATGTGCTCCAACTCAGCTATATCTGGATGCATTGCAGAGCAGTGGCGTGATGCGACCACTGAGCAGTATATCCAGGAGACACTGAGTTGAGCATGAGAATGCAACTTCAGTTCAGAGCGCCAAAATCAGTAATGTCACTGGAGTTCATCGGCTGTGAACTCCGCTCAACTTATTGATGTAACCACTCGGCACTGATGCTGCTTTATCAAGCTCAACTCAGTGTCTCTGGATACAGGGCTGAATAGTCACCTCATGCCACCGCTCAGCAATGTATCCAGATGTAGCTGAGTTGGAGCACGGCGTGCAACATATGTATTATCCACGGAGAGGTGAGGGATACAGTGTTTTTCTATTTTTAGTTTTATATCAATAAATGGGTAAAAGAGGGCAAGAGTGCTTATTTAAAAAAAGCAAGTTTTTTTCTGTGTGTTTTGTTCAATTAAAGGACTTTTTCTGTGTGTCTTTATTTAATCTTCACTACGGGGTTAGTATTGATGGTGTCTTATAGATGTCTCCTAATTACTATCCCTTGAGGTTGATGTCAGCTTACAAAGACCTCATCAACCCCAACACGATTACCCCCTTGTCACAGGATCCGGCAAGTGAGAAGAGCTGGACATATCACCAGAATAGGCACATCTAATAGATTCTCCTTTTTTGAGACAGCTGCGGGCTGCTATTTTTAGGCTGGGGAGGGACAATATCCATGGTTCCTTCCCAGGCTTAGGATACCAGCTCCAGCTGTCTGCTTTAGCTTGGCTGGTTATCAAAAATTAGGAGGACCGGACGCTGTTTTCTAAAATTATTCATTTAAATAATTAGAACAAAACATGAGGGGACCCCTATATTTTTTGATATAATCAAGATAAAGCTGACAGCTGAGTAATTAAGCCCGCAGCTGTTTGCTTTAGCATGGCTGGTTATCAAATATGGGGGGCAACCTCTTGCCATTTTTAAAAATTATTTATTTAAATACATTGGACCTGTGCTCGGCAAGACCTGGCTACTGGTCACTGAGGTGATGACAGTAAGGTTATCTCAGTCACAGCTGCTTCTCATGCTGCTCAGTGCCAGTGCCGGACTGATGAACGACCTCCAGTCTGACACTCGGCACTCTGGCATTAATCAGTCTGGCATTGAGTCGGATATTAAGGGAGTTAAGTAATGTGTTGACAGGCCTCTATTCCTTATATTTAAAGACTCTATAGAAACAGGGTCTGTTCCTTTTGATTGGAGGCAAGCAAATGTGGTACCAATATTCAAAAAGTGGTGCAAAAGGGAACATGGAAACTATAGGCCGGTAAGCTTAACATCTGTTGTGGGTAAAATTTTTGAAGGGTTTCTAAGGGATACCGTTATGGAATATCTCAATGTTAATAAATGTTTAACTCCATATCAACATGGATTTATGAATAGAGTTGAGCGATACCGTCCGATACTTCAAAGTATCGTATCGGATGGTATCGGCCGATCTTTAAAAAAAGTATCGGTATCGCCGATTCCGATACCAGAAGTCCCATTCAAGTCTATGGGACTTCCGGTATCGGAATAAGAAAAACCCTTTCCTGCCCTTGTACAGCCTCTCTGGGGTCTGTACGGGCCTTTCGGGGGGCTGTGCCGGCCTGCCAGGGGGTCTGTGCAGGCTCCGGTGGTCTGTGCCGGCCTGCCGGTGGTCTGTGCAGGCTCCGGGGGGCTGTGCCGGCCTGCCGGGGGGCTGTGCCGGCCTGCCGGGGGGCTGTGCAGGCTCCGGGGGGCTGTGCCGGCCTGCCGGGGGGCTGTGCCGGCCTGCTGGTGGTCTGTGCAGGCATCGTCCGATGGGACTACAAGTCCCATCGGGCGATGCCTGCTACCATGACAGTGATTGACACATTAGCCAATGATGGGACAGTAGTAGTCCCATCATCCGGCTAATGTGTTAAATGTAAAAAAAAAAAAAAAAATTACATGCTACATACATACAACATGCATACTACATACATGCTACATTCATACTACATAAATACTACATGCAACATACATACTACATATATACTACATGCATGCTACATACATACTGCATGCTACATACATACCACATATATACTACATACATACTACATGCATGCTACATGCATGCTACATGCTACATACATAACACATATATACTACATGCATGCTACATACATACTACATGCTACATACTACATATATACTACATGCATGCTACATACTACATGCTACATACATACTACATATATACTACATGCATGCTACATACATACTGCATGCTACATGCATGCTACATACATACTACATACATGCTACATACATACTACCTCCTGAGGAAGCCAAGGCGCAACGCGCGTAGAGGCGGCAGGCAGTGGCAGCACATAGTCACTTCATGAAATTCCCACACAGCAATGGCATAAAGTGAGACTAGGGACTTTTTTTTTTTAAGTGGCGGAGGAATACAGTGCGGAAGGATACCTACCTTCCGTCATTGGATTCCTGCAGCCCGTAGAGAACGGCAGCATCATCTGATGCTGCAGTTCTCTACCCAAGATCGTCGTGGGACACACTCGTGGACTGCTTCGGATCGTGGGTGAGTATTTTTGTGGTTTGTTATGTTAATATTTATTCCGGAAAAGACAATGGCTTCGGGGAACAATGTGACAAGTATTGGTAAGTATGTTACTCTATGTTATATGTACTGTATGTCTATGTATGTATTGTATGAATGTATTGTATGTATGTAGTATATATGTGGTATGTATGTAGCATGTAGTATGCATGTAGCATGCATGTAGTATGTATGTAGCATGCATGTAGTATGTATGTAGCATGCATGTAGTATGTATGTAGCATGCATGTAGTATGTATGTAGTATGTATGTAGTATGTATGTAGCATGCAGTATGTATGTAGCATGTATGTAGTATGTATGTAGTATATATGTAGTATGTATGTAGCATGCAGTATGTATGTAGCATGTATGTAGCATGTATGTAGTATGTATGTAGTATATATGTAGTATGTATGTAGCATGCAGTATGTATGTAGCATGTATGTAGTATGTATGTAGTATATATGTAGTATGTATGTAGCATGCATGTAGTATGTATGTAGTATTTTTTTTTTAACATTTAACACATTAGCCGGATGATGGGACTACTACTGTCCCATCATTGGCTAATGTGTCAATCACTGTCATGGTAGCAGGCATCGCCCGATGGGACTTGTAGTCCCATCGGACGATGCTTGCACAGACCCCCGGACATCAGCACAGCCCCCCGGCAGGCCGGCACAGCCCCCCGGCAGGCCGGTACAGACCCCCACAGGGTGCACAGACCACCGGCAGGCCGGCACAGCCCCCCGGCAGGCCGGCAGAGACCCCCGGAAGGCCCGAAATGACGGCGCATCATGATGCGCACACACCGCGCATCATGATGACGTCAGGCCGTCAATCAACTGAACTTCCGATTCCGATGCCGAATTCCGATATTGAAAAAATATCGGAAGTCGGTATCGGAATTCCGATACAGCAAGTATCGGCCGATACCCGATACTTGCGGTATCGGAATGCTCAACACTATTTATGAAGGATCGCTCCTGTCAAACTAACCTGATCAGCTTCTATGAGGATGTAAGCTCTCAAATGGACCAAGGAGAATCATTGGATGTCATTTATCTCAACTTCTCTAAAGCATTTGACACTGTCCCACATAAAAGATTGGTAAGTAAGATGAGAAATCTTGGGCTAGGGGAAAATGTGTGTAGATGGGTAGGTAGCTGGCTTAGTGATAGAAAACAAAGAGTGGTTATTAATGGTGCATACTCAGATTGGGCCAGGGTTACTAGTGGGGTACCACAGGGTTCTGTATTGGGCCCCCAACTATTTAATATATTTATTAATGATCTAGTGGATGGCTTACACAGTAAAATATCAGTATTTGCAGATGATACAAAACTATGTAAGGTAGTTAACACAAAGGAGGACAGTTTGCATCTACAGACAGATTTGAGTAAATTGGAGAATTGGGCTGAAAATGGCAAATGAGGTTTAACACAGATAAGTGTAAGGTTATGCACATGGGAAGGAGAAACAGATGCTACAATTACTTACTATATGGGAAACTGCTGGGGAAATCAGACATGGAAAAAGACTTAGGCATCTTAGTCAAGAAGAAACTAAATTGGAGTGCCCAGTGTCAGGCAGCTGCCACCAAAGCAAATAGGGTCATGGGATGCATTAGAAGAGGTCTGGGGACATGAGATGAAAACATAATTCTCCCTCTGTACAAATCACTCGTCAGACCACACTTGGAGTATTGTGTGCAATTTTGGACGCTGGTGCTCAAGAAAGACATTACTGAACTTGAAAGGGTTCAAATGCGGGCTACTAAAATGATAAATGGAGTTGGTTCACTACAATACCCAGAAAGGTTATCAAAATTAGGTCTATTTACTCTAGAAAAGAGAAGACTTAGGGGAGACCTAATATATATGTACACGTACACTCACTGGCCACTTTATTAGGTACACCATGCTAGTAACGGGTTGGACCCCCTTTTGCCTTCAGAACTGCCTCAATTCTTCGTGGCAGAGATTCAACAAGGTGCTGGAAGCATTCCTCAGAGATTTTGGACCATATTGACATGATGGCATCACACAGTTGGCGCAGATTTGTCGGCTGCACATCCCTGATGCGAATCTCCCGTTCCACCACATCCCAAAGATGCTCTATTGGATTGAGATCTGGTGACTGAGGAGGCCATTTGAGTACAGTGAACTCATTGTCATGTTCAAGAAACCAATCTGAGATGATTCGAGCTTTATGACATGGCGCATTATCCTGCTGAAAGTAGCCATCAGATGTTGGGTACATTGTGGTCATAAAGGGATGGACATGGTCAGCAACAATACTCAGGTAGGCTGTGGCGTTGCAACGATGCTCAATTGGTACCAAGGGGCCCAAAGAGTGCCAAGAAAAAATTCCCCACACCATGACACCACCACCACCAGCCTGAACCGTTGATACAAGGCTGGATGGATCCATGCTTTCATGTTGTTTACGCCAAATTCTGACCCTACCATCCGAATGTCGCAGCAGAAATCGAGACTCATCAGACCAGGCAACGTTTTTCCAATCTTCTACTGTCCAATTTCGATGAGCTTGTGCAAATTGTAGCCTCAGTTTCCTGTTCTTAGCTGAGAGGAGTGGTACCCAGTGTGGTCTTCTGCTGCTGTAGCCCATCTGCCTCAAAGTTCGACGCACTGTGCGTTCAGAGATGCTCTTCTGCCTACCTTGGTTGTAACGGGTGGCAATTTGAGTCACTGTTGCCTTTCTATCAGCTCGAACCAGTATGCCCATTCTCCTCTGACCTCTGGCATCAACAAGGCATTTCCGGCCACAGAACTGCCGCTCACTGGATTTTTTTTCTTTTTCGGACCATTCTCTGTAAACCCTAGAGATGGTTGTGCGTGAAAATCCCAGTAGATCAGCAGTTTCTGAAATACTCAGACCAGCCCTTCTGGCACCAACAATCATGCCACGTTCAAAGGCACTCAAATCACCTTTCTTCCCCATACTGATGCTCGGTTTGAACTGCAGGAGATTGTCTTGACCATGTCTACATGCCTAAATGCACTGAGTTGCCGCCATGTGATTGGCTGATTAGAAATTAAGTCTTAACACACAGTTGGACAGGTGTACCTAATAAAGTGGCCAGTGAGTGTATATCAGAGGGCAATACAGAGATCTCTCCAGTGAACTGTTTGTACCAAGGACTGTGACAAGAACAAGGGGGCATTCTCTTCGTTTGGAGGAAAGACAATTTCTGCACCAGCATAGAAGAGGGTTCTTCACAGTAAGAGCAGTGAGGCTTTGGAATTCTCTTCCTGAGGAAGTGGTGATGGCCAACTCACTCAATGAATTTAAGAAAGGAATGGATGCTTTTCTTGTGAGTAACAGTATAGAAGGTTACGAATAACATAATATTATAGGTAGATGGTTGACCCAGCTCAGGGGAAGGAATTTTTTTCCCTATGGAGAAAATTGGCTTCTACTCTGTGAGTTTTTTGCCTTCCCCAGGATCAACAATGCAGAACAGCTGCACTAAAAATAGGCTGAACTAGATAGACATAAGGTCTTCCTTCAGCCTTCAAAACTATGTTACTGTGTAGAGCTACTGAGACACCCAGTGGCTGTGAGCTCAGGTAAATTTAAAGGTTGCCAGAGTTCACAGCTACTGGGTCTCCCAGCAGCTGCAAGGCCTGGAAATCTCATGGGAAACTTTGAGGGACACTTTAAGGTCCGCTGAGAACTAAGGTTACCTTGGGTGTGTATTTTACTGCGCTTGCTAATAAATAAAAAAATGAAAAAAACAGTGTGGGGTCAGCCCTGCAATTTTCTTAACCAGCTGAGGGAAACCCTATGGCTATAGGCTGATGTTAATATCAAGTTAAGGGTCAATAGCCATAAGTGTTCCCAGGCTATTAATATCATCTCACAGCTGTTTGCTGACCATGCACTGGTTATTATAGGGGACACCCCCAAAAAATGATGTGGGGTCCCCACTATATTTCCTAACCAGCAAAGGTTATACAGACTGATATGCTGATGTTAATTGCCTAGCTTTTAGGCGTCAGGTTCCTGCCTCTGCACAGGAGGAATCCCGAGCCGTGCCGTCTGCGGTCTCCCGTTCAGTCCCGACCGCAGAGGAGGCTGCTAGGCAAAGGCGTCGATCATGACGTCTTGCTCAGGCTAGTGCTGTCGGGTTGGTTGCTGCTGCCACCTGTGGTTCAGCTTTAGCAATCCGCACTACTCAGCAGCAAGCAGCTCCAGAGACTAAGTCCTTTTTGCAGCCTACTGAGCATGCCCATGGGATGACCTCTCATTGGAGGTCGGAGGTCACATGCTCAGGTCCTCAAGCAGCTTGGATTGGACCATCAGGAATGTCCCTGAAGGACGCTGCTATAAAAGGCTCGCATGGCCGCTCGGCCATGTGCTAGTATAGACTAGTATGGCTAAGTGTGTGAATGGTGATGGATGCATGTGACAGGTGACTGACTCATTATGACTCCCTCTGTGGCGCCCCCAGGAGTATGGTCGCCACACTGGCTTTGCCTTCCTCCCGGGGAAAGTAATGCCAGGCTTGGAGCAATGATGGGTCTCTCTCACAGTCAATCCATACATGCAACACAGTTCCACTCCTGGCCAGCAGGGGGAGCTCTGACCCAGGATTCAGGGGAGGAGTGCTCTCTGTGGGTCAGGAGGAAGGGGAGTTGGTTAGTCTGTGTAGGGTGAAGTGGGCAGACGTGGAATGAGAAGCTGGAGGTTGAGCTGCAGAAGGCGAGCTCCCTCAGCTTGAGAGCGCAGAGAACTGGAGTCGGGTCTCCATGGTGGTATAGATACTAACGGTCCTACCACAGATACCCGAGGAGTAGGAGGCTGTAAATGCCCTGCTCCCATCTAAGACTTGAGACACAACAGCCGGACCGATAGAGAGCCGGGGATTCAAAGAGAGAGGAGTCCCAGAGAGAGAGGCTACAGCTGTCTGCCCTGCAAGGGGAGTTCTAGGAACATCTGACAGGAGGAACATCAGAGTAACTGAGTACTGGAGTGCTTCACACCACACAAGCGCTAGGAAGGAGACTGCACAGCCCGTCTGTGAGAGAGAAACCCTGAGTTGCTTCCAGGCCAGCCTGCTCCAATACCATCTGTAATCAGGACCCTGGACTGCAGTTATCAAGTAAAGGTACAGAAATCGCACCCCGCTGTGTCGTGTCTACTTCCTACCCTATCGGCACTGCTACATCCCCTTGCCAACCACCTATACACTGCCCTGGGGTTACAGCTTCACCTGTGGGGAGCTACACCATCTAAACTGTGACACACCATCAGCCCCAGAGGATCTGCACGCAGCATTGGTTAACATCTCACTTGCCAAACACCACAGGTGGCGTCACGAACTTTCCTTATAAACTACATTACAAACATAACCGCCATTGATATTGGGCCCCAGGGCCACGGACCGGGTCACCGCTGCTGTGACACATCATCCCCCTGACACCGGCCCGGTACCGAGTACCCCAAAGCCCTGGGTGAAGCCGGCGAGGGCGACCCAATTTTGGCATCACGAACAGGATTGCGGAGCTCGGTATCCCCGGGTCCTGTGTGCCATAGACTGTGTATGTGTTTAAAGACTGTGTGAATTTGGTGCCAGTTGCCGCCATTGCCGCGCTGCTTGGCGTGCGCGGGAAGAACGGGCAGGCCTTCATGGGCGGAGCTTGCCACAGAGCGCGAAGCAGTGAAGTGCCGCGCGGGAAGAGAGGACAGCGCGCGAGAGGAGGAGGAGCTGAGGCCTACAGCCCGGAGCATCGGGCCTGTGAAGCGGCCGCCGGTGAGCTCCTACAACCCCCGGCCCTGGCTAACGTTAACTAGGGGGGAGAAGATGTCCGCGCCACAAGGTGATGCAGTGACAGACGCTGCCACCAAACCCGCAGCACCGCTAGGAGGAGCGCCGGCAGCAGTGGTCCCCATCATACCGCTGTCTATGCCCTACATACCGGGAGCGGCCTGGCTACCGCAGTACTCGGGTGAGTCACATACCCTGAGTGAATTTAAAGAGAGACTGTGCAGCTTGTTTAAATTTTATCCCCTGTCTGAAAGCCAGAAAGTAAATATCCTGATTGGACTGCTCACGGGTGCAGCGCTGAGAGAAGTGAAAGCCTGGCAGGACATTGATAAAGAAACTGTTGTAAAGGTCCTGGCCAAGCTGAAGAGCACTATTGACACCCACACTGCTGCTGAAATCAAGATGAGGTTCTTTGGCTGCTAGCAGAGGGCACAGGACAGTATCAGGGACTATGCTCTCAACCTGCAGGAGGAGCAGTTAAGCAAGTTGATCCTGACAGCGTAAAGGAAGAAGATCAACTGTTGAAGGAGCAGTTCATTGAAGGACTCCTGTCCAGTACCCACAGAGGACAGTTGCATATAATCATCCTGCAAAACCCTGATCTGGACTTTGCTGAATTTAAGGACAGGGCTATTCGTGTACTGCAGGAATCCCCTTACAGCCGTCCAGTGCCCCCTAAATGCCCAGCAATCACCTATCATCAAGAAGCAACACCCTTTCCTTCCATCCCTGTGGAGGCCGATGCACAAACTCTGGACAAAGACCCAACTGAGGAGCTACGTCTACAGGTCCAGGAGTTGACCAAAGGAATGGCTGCACTCACTAAAACAGTGCAGTCCCTGCAGGTGTCCTCCAAAGACAAGATTCAGCTTGCTTCCAGTCCAGAGGATGTCCCGTGGCTCTGGAGGAGGAGAGCCCCGCCACTTCGAGGAAGGTACAACGATCGCTATGACCAGGACGGACGTCCCATCTGTCGTCGCTGTCACAAGGCAGGTCATCTTGCAAGGTACTGTCCTTTAAACGAGCAACCCCTGGGGCAGAGAGTCAACCCCCAGCAGTAGGATCCCCAGGCCCAAGAAACTGGAGAGCCAAGTATGTGGGAGGGAGACCAATCCTTCCTGTGGTGATTGATGGCATCCCCATGAACGCTTTGCTGGACACTGGCTCCAAGGTGACCACCATGCCCTATATTCTTTACAAGAGGTAATGGGCTGATTCTGAACTCACCCGTGGTCTCACTGATGAACTGACAGTAGTTGCTAGTAATGGTCAAACCTTACTGCAGATTGGATGTAAGGAGATTACTGTTAAAGTGGGGAGGGTGGAATTAAAGTCTCAAGTCTGATAATTGTTGATATTGATAGACGTGAATGTAACCCTATGATGACTCTTGGTACAAATGTAATTGAAAACTGTCTGTCTGAGGTTATTGTCTTGTTGCAACAGGTGGCTGAGACTGCTGGTTCCGGAGAACAAAGAGTCCTGCAGAAGGAGATCCGAGCCCTGATGCAACGACAACAGGTGGAACTCGCTGGCGGCGAGATTGGCAGCGTCAGAGTGAGTGATGCCTTTCCCATTGCAATACCCCCCAGATGTGAAATGTTGGTATGGTGTCGGACAGCTATAGGTCTTAGAGGGAGAGATTACCAGGCATTGGTAGAACCAGTATACTCCGAAAGTAGGCCCACTGTCCTGACAGCTAGAGGGGTGGTTGATGTCAAGAAAGGGAGAGTGCCTGTACGTTTTCTGAATTGTGGGGAAGAGGAAGCCAAGATACCTCGGTACGCCACAGTTGCTAAGCTGCTCACCGTTAACAACAACTCTTTGCAGGCAGCAGAGCCTTTGGTCTCATCCGATCAGGGGGAGGACAATGGTTCTGTGAAGCAGCCGGAGGAGTGGTGTCAGCAACTGCAGGTGGGAACTGACTCTACACCTACATACCAGAGAAATGGGGTCTACAGAGTGACGCAAGAGTATGAGCGGGTATTCAGCAAACACTAGATTTTGGGCAGGCAAAAGGGGTCCAACATCATATCCCCACGGGGGACCATCCACCCATAAAGGAAAGGTACAGACCTATACCCCCAACACAGTACCAGTGTGCTAAGAGTATGTTGAGGGAGATGAAGGAGGCTGGGGTTATCAGAGACAGTTGTAGCCCCTGGGCAGCTCCCATAGTTTTTGTAAAGAAAATGGATGGTACCATGAGAATGTGTGTTGATTACAGGAAAATTAACAGCATTACACATAAAGATGCCTACCCATTACCTAGGATTGAGGAATCCTTAGCTGCACTTAAAACTGCTAATTACTTTTCCACCTTGGATCTCACCAGTGGGCACTGGCAGGTTCCCGTGGCAGAGGCAGATAAGGAGAAAACTGCATTTACCACTCCAATGGGTCTCTGTGAGTTCAATTATATGCCATTTGGGCTCTGCACTGCTCCAGGGATGTTTCAACAGCTGATGGAGTGCTGCCTGGGACACATTAACTTTGAAACAGTCCTGCTGTACCTGGATGATGTCCTTTTTTTCTCCAAAACCTATGAAGAGCATCTGGAACACCTGGCTGGAGTGTTTGAAGCTTTGTCCAATTTTGGCCTGAAGGTGAAGCCCTCCAAATGCCACATCTTGAAGCCCAAGGTACAGTACCTCGGTCATGTGGTCACTGCAGAAGGTGTGGCACCAGATCCTGACAAGGTCACTGTCATCAGTGACTGGCCGAAGCCCAGCAACCTTCATGAAGTACGCCAATTCCTTGGACTGGTAGGCTACTACCGAAGAATCATCAAGGGTTTTACTGAACTAGCCACCCCTATGCAAAACCTTCTGGTGGGGCAGTCCAAGAAGAACAAGCAGAAAAATTCCACCTTTGAATGGACTGAAGAGTTGGAGAGGTCCTTCACCAGATTGAAGATGGCTCTCACAGGTGACGAAGTTTTGGCCTATCCAGATTATGAGAAACCCTTTGTGCTGTACACAGATGCCAGCAATGTGGGACTAGGAGCGGTACTGTCGCAGGTACAGAACGGAAAAGAAAGAGTGATCTCCTACGCCAGCAGGAAGTTGCGTCCCACCGAAAGGAACCCTGATAACTACAGTTCTTTCAAGTTGGAGTTCCTTGCCATAGTCTGGGCTGTCACCGAAAGATTCAAGCATTACCTAACCTCCGCCAGGTTTACAATCTTCATGGACAACAATCTGTTGACCCACTTGGACACGGCAAAGCTAGGTGCACTGGAGCAGCGATGGATGGCTCGGCTGTCAAATTATGAGTTCACTATCAAGTACCGAGCAGGGCACAAGAATGCCAATGCTGATGCACTGTCCATGATGCCCAACTTACCAGATGCAGGAGAAGACCCTGAGGCTCTTGAAGAGATAGAGCTACCTCCCTTCCACAGGCCACTGGCGGCCCAACGTGCTCAAGGAGTGAGAGACAGACGGTCTGGCTTGAAGGAGGTCTGTTATGAGCTCATTTTCTGCTCCACCAGCTGGGAGTTCTCCTTCCGTTCTCCCTCTGGTAGTGACAGGAGGTAGTGAGGTTAGTTTAATTGGTAATGGTCTGCCACCTGACGAGGAGGATAGTGATTGGTTCTCTCGAGTATCAGACTGGATATAAGACAGCCAATGCCCTATCCTCTTGCTGGTGATTCAGTCTGTTCTCAGGTCTTGGACTTCAGCTCTGCTCCAGTCATCTCAAGTTAAGTTTGTTTTTTGCTAATGTTCACACTTGCTCTTGTTGGTCAACTCTGCTTTTGTGTGGTCAGCCAGCCCGGCTGGGCTGTGATGAATTTCCACTCTTATTTATCTGTATTTGCCAATTTGTCTTTTTGTCCTTTATTAGATTGGCCTCTTTTTGCTCTTTCTCAGAATATTCCAGAGTGCTGATATAGTTGGAGAAGTCTAGTGACTTCAGGGTTAATTTTGTTATCAGAAGTGTTGGACATTGTTTTTGGTAGGGCTTTTTGGCAGATTGCAGACAGTATCTTTCCTTTCCTGTCCTTTCAGGTTAGTTTGACCCCATTGTTTGTTCAGCCTATTTTTCTGCCTTTGTTTGTGTTTTCATCTTGCTTCACCTTCAATACATGGGGGGGCTGTCTTTCCTTTGGGGTCTGCTCTGGGGAGTTAGTTTTCCTCTTTTCTTACTTTAGGCTTATTTAGCTCTCCACTTGTGATGAGGCTGGACCACCATAGGCACGCTCCATGACTGCTTCTAGTTGTGTGTTAAGATCAGGGCTCTGCAGTCTGCATAGTTACCAACCTCTCTGGTTTTCTGAGACTTAGTGTGTGTTGCTTTTTTCCTCCTCGGTGACCCATTCATAACAGAGGTCACCCTGAATCCTTTGCCCCATCATGACTGGGCAGAAATGCAAGATAGTGACCCTGCAGTCTGCCTGGTGAAGGAGCTGTTGATACGAGCTGACTCACGTACAGAGTTGGATGCTCCTGAAGAAACCCAGCAGCTGTGGAAGGAGAGAGGCCGGCTGTTTATCTACGAAGGGAAGCTGTGTCAGAGGAGTATCAATGCCCGCACACATGAACTGGTCTGGCAGGTAATAGTCCCAAAGAGAGAGGCCTCAATGGTCCTGGAAGCATACCACCAAGGAACTGGACACTTCAGATGGAAGAAGTTGGAAGCATTGCTCCGAGAGAGGTTTTACTGGGCTGGTATGAGGAAAGCCATTGAGAGGTGGTGCCGAGACTGTGGACAATGTAACCTGCGCAGAAAGGATCGAGACAACCAGAGAGCTCCCCTGCAACCAATCATCACCAAACAGCCCCTCGAGTTGGTAGCCCTGGACCATGTGAAGCTGGTTCCAAGCCGGTCGGGCTACAGTTATGCTCTTACCATTGTGGACCACTACTCAAGATTCCTGGTAGTTGTGCCTGTCAAAGATCTCACTGCCAGGACAGCAGCCAGAGCTTTCCAGCAGCACTTCTGTAGGCCACATGGGTATCCTGAAAGAGTACTCACAGATAAAGGTCCCGCTTTCGAGGCAGAAGTGTTCCATGAGTTCTGCAACTTGTACGGTTGTAAGAAGATCCGGACAACACCTTATCACCCACAGACCAATGGCATGTGCGAGAAGATGAACCAGGTGGTGATTGACCTGCTGAAGACACTGCCCTTGGAGGAGAAGAATCTGTGGCCTGAGAGGTTGCCAGATCTGGTAGACCTCTACAACCATATTCCAGTGAGCTCTACCAACTGTACTCCAGCATACCAGATGAAAGCAAGACCGGGTAGGCTGTCTGTGGATTTGGACATGGGAGTCCTCATGCCAGAGGCCACGTCGCCAGATGCTGACTGGGACAAGGAAAGGCAGCAGCAGTACAGAAGAGTACAGGAGTGCGTAGAGAAGAGTCTGGCCCAGGCAAGACAAAGGCAGGAGAAGCTTTACAATCAGAATGCACCTGCTGTCCCCTTTTTGCCGGGAGAGCAAGCTCTCAAATGGAAGAGGAGGTTGCACAAGCTGGATGATCAATGGGAGGCTGAACCTTATACCATTCTGCCCTCAAACTTTGATAATGCTAAAGTATGCCTTGTTAGTAAAGATGGAGGAGAGACCTCAGCAGCGGTATTCAGGGATCATTTGAAGTTGTTCCCTGAACAGTTAAAAGAGAGAAAAGAAGAATCAGAAAACCTCCAACCCGTAGAGGCAGAAGAGAAGGTCAGCACAGTGCTTGGGGAATTCCCTGCAAATTGGACTAGAATTAATGATGCAATAGTGGTACCAGTGTTGTTATTTTCCCAAGTGGAAGCACAGGAGGATGTGACTCGAGAGGATCAGGTAGCAGAAGCCGCACCAGCAGTGGAGCCAGAGAACCCTCGCCCTGCCAGAGGTGAACCTGTTGTACCCTTGGTGAGTCCAAGAGTCACTAGACAATCACATATCCCTGTGCCATGTGGAATCCCTAGTAGTGTACCCAGTACCTCACACACTACAGCACCAGTGTGATGCAGATCTACTCCTACCACACAGGGAATACTACCAGTTAGGTTCCGCATATAAAGTAAATGTCGATGTTGAAACTGTTGAAATGTAAATATGTAACTGTTTTTCAAGCTTTTGTGCCTACAGGTAACCTGTAAGAGTTCCCTTTGAATTTTTATGGACAATGAACCACAGGACTTGTGTGTGGTCAAAAACTTTCTTTATAAATAGTTACCATTTGCCCAGGAATGGACCATGGACATTGATGCTGGACTTATCGTCATAGGACCATTTTTGGAAACACTTGGTTTTTGTACATTTTTCCCTTTTTCAATCTTGTACAAATTATTATTGTCTAAATGTTTATGTTATTCATGTTTTCTTTGTTCAGCCCAGGAGTGCTGACTTTCACTAGGGGGGAATGTGGCACCCCCAGGAGTATGGTCGCCACACTGGCTTTGCCTTCCTCCCGGGGAAGGTAATGCCAGGCTTGGAGGCAATGATGGGTCTCTCTCACAGTCAATCCATACATGCAACACAGTTACACTCTGGCCAGCAGGGGGAGCTCTGACCCAGGATTCAGGGGAGGAGTGCTCTCTGTGGGCCAGGAGGAAGGGGAGTTGGTTAGTCTGAGGAGGGTGAAGTGGGCAGACGTGGAATGAGAAGCTGGAGGTTGAGCTGCAGAAGGCGAGCTCCCTCAGCTTGAGAGCGCAGAGAACTGGAGTCGAGTCTCCACGGTGATACGGATACTAACGTTCCTGCCACAGATACCCGAGGAGTAGGAGGCTGTAAATGCCCTGTTCCCATCTAAGACTTGAGGCACAACAGCCGAACCGATAGAGAGCCGGGGATTCAGAGAGAGAGGAGTCCCAGAGAGATAGGCTACAGCTGTCTGCCGTGCAAGGGGAGTTCTAGGAACATCAGGAGGAACTTCAGAGTAACTGAGTACTGGAGTACTTCACACCACACAAGCGCTAGGAAGGAGACTGCACAGCCCGTCTGTGAGAGAGAAACCCTGAGTTGCTTCCAGGCTAGTCTGCTCCAATACATCTGTAATCAGGACCCTGGACTGCAGTTATCAAGTAAAGGTACAGAAATCACACCCCGCTGTTTCGTGTCTGCTTCCTACCCTATCGGCACTGCTACATCCCCGTGCCGACCACCTATACACTGCCCTGGGGTTACAGCTTCACCTGTGGGGAGCTACACCATCTAAGCTGCCACACACCATCAGCCCCAGAGGATCTGCACGCAGCATTGGTTAACATCTCACTTGCCAAACACCACAGGTGGCGTCACGAACTTTCCTTATAAACTACATTACAAACATCACCGCCATTGATATTGGGCCCCAGGGCCACGGACTGGGTCACCGCTGCTGTGACACATCATCCCCCTGACACCGGCCCGGTACCGAGTACCCCACAGCCCTGGGTGAAGCCGGCGAGGGCGACCCACCTCCCTTGGTTGTGCATGAGATAGGGTGTTTAGAGTCAGAGTCAGCGCCGAGTTGTGGTACTGCCTAGCGCCACAGTGCTCCCAGTTCCTCACACATGTTAGCACCAGAGTGTGCCACTCTACCTAAGGCACTGCACTACCGCATGTACAGCAGCATCCATTAGAGCGGCGCCATGCGCGTCTTATGAGCTTTCCAGTCCTAAGCTTAGGCTGGTTAGTGGCACTTAGTGCGGCAAGCAACTATCAAGCTGCACCCTATGACTGTTAACAGGGCATAGCATTCTATAAGCGTCTGTCCACGCATCGTAGATGTGGTGCTGAATGCTAGTGGGGCTAGATGGACTTTAACCTTGTGTCCTTGGGGCAGAGTCCTGTGTTTCTACACTAGCGAGTCCTTTGGAGATAAACAGGCTCTGGCACTTGTTCCAGCGGCTCTGTGAGGTAACAGAGTTCGCTCCTGTACTCACTGGGTCAGTGGTTAACCCGCCGGTGTTTAGTTACTGCTCTGGCATTACTGAGCAGCAGTTTTCCATCTCTTCATGGTGGACCCCGGGTTGCGATCGCAATTCCTTATGTTTTATATTTAGTGCGATCCGTAACCCTAACACTCGCCCCAGAAATGGTGCATCCATAAGGCTGGTTTCACACTTGTGTTTTTTTTGCGCTGTTTTTTAACGCAAAAAAACGCATGCGTTTTTTCCCCATATCTTTTACATGGGTGCGCATAGGTGCGCATACACAAGCGTTTTTACGCGTTTGTATGCGCATGCGTTTTTTTGTAGTGTGCGCTTGGGCGCACAAAATGCATCCTGTTGCATTTTTTGTGCGTCCGACTTGCCCCCAAAAAACGCATGCGCACGCAATGAGGTTTTTTTACAGCAAAACACCCATTAAAGTCTATGGGTGCGCATACGTGCGCATTGTAATGCGCACGTGTGCGGAAAAAAAAGCACCAAAACCTGCAAAAAAATGCACACAAACGCATGATGCGTTTTTTTCATGCGTTTGTGTGTGCAAAAAACGCACAGCAAAAAAACGCAAGTGTGAAAGTAGCCTAAGATTCAAGACAAACTGTAGCAACAGATCATACGTGACTAGAGTCTTGGCCAGAATGCATGAGAGAAGATTATTTGGAGACATTTCTTTTATAACCAGAATGAAACTTAGATTCCAGTAACGTGCACTGATGACATCTGCATAAACTTTATTAGCTTATGAAAAAAATTGCATGATGCCACCACAATATTCAGTGGATGGGGAAAGATTAAGGTAATATGGAGGTAAATTTCAAATTTCCAATCTTACTAATTAGAATATTTAATAAAATAAAAAATACAGATTTTTTTAGGACAGATTTTAGGACAAAGATAATGTAGACTACGCTCTGTATGGGCGATTCACTAAAGCTGGTGTAGCGCACACCAGATTTAATGTTCTGCCTTCTTCCACATATGACGCTGTGTGGATTCCAGCATACAGCTTAACCTTTCATCCACTCCCAGTAACAAGACTTAAGTCTATATTTATTGGGATGATATGGACAACAATGGGAGATGATAACAGATGGTATAGTAGATGAGATTGGTGTACACAGTAGTAGATGATATCAGAGATTGTTGTACACAGTTGTGGATGATTTCGGGTAAAAATTATAAGAAACAGACAATACAGTATGTCATTGCTAGCAGATAATATCACAGCAATGCACAAGGTGATATCATGACAGTAAAGCAGTGATACAGAGTACTATTTTATTAGTAGCATGCATTATACAAAGCAATACAAGATACAATGCATTGAAACAAACTTAGGCTGCTACCATTGTGCTAACTGAACAGAAAATGCATATAACTAGATGCAGAGCAAGAGCATTACAAGATCTGAAAATGCATTGCAAATATCATGGGGGGCTGCATTATGGCAGCTACCACAGATGCATAGCACATAATTGCATTAAACCTTACCGGAATCCGCTTGATATAAGCAGTGGTTTTGCAGGAAGCTGAGCACATGTGAGCTCCTCAGAGTTCTGGCAGAAATGGTTACATGTTGTTGACCCAAAGAAGGGGCAGTTCTGAACAGATTAACTATGAAGGAGACCAGAGGATTCTGAATCCATGAACAGGAAAGAGAAGGGCAACTATATCTAATGGCCATCGCTGGAACAGCACCTAAGAAATGTCTTGCTGCACAGAATGGGCAGAACACTTAATAAAGCACTTGCTAGAGTGGAATGCACCTCTTAATTATTGTTTGATACCTACTGTTTGTCATCTCCAGAAATGTACAGCAGCCGGGGGGCTTCCCCCACTCCAGTAACGTAAGTTCTGATAAATTTGACAGGCGATTTTGACAATATCCATGTCCTGCCCATATTGGGCTAGTTGGCCAGGACTGTTGAAAAGTTCCAATATACAGTTTCTACTAAGATATTTAATCCAAATTACTAGTTTAGGCACCTTAATGAATAGCCCCATTATATATGATATTACTGCATTACACGTGTCATGGTATTGATCACTCTTTTGGTAATATGGCCAATGCAGTATGGCTCTGTAAACTTCAAGGGACGCTGTAATATCTCAAAAAGCATCTCAAAACTGTGTGCATGAGCCCTACTATGAATGAATCAATAACTATGTACGAAAAAAGAGAAAAAAGGACACTAATATAATTAAACGTGTAAGCTGTAAAAGCTGAAAATTCATGTAGGCTGGTTAATTTATACATGCGAAATAAAACAATTACCTTACTGCCTGCACAGTTTGTATTTTTGTTGTTATTTACGATATCTCTCAATTCAATCCATAGAACTGTAGCTAAATCAACTCGATTACATTGTAGATTAATTGGGCTTTTCTCTATTTTGTATTTAGCATTGTATGTTTCATTGAATAATGATCCTATTTTAAAACACATTGTGAAATACATTAAAGGTATTGGAAAAGCATTCAAATGTCTTGGAGAATTGGATTTTGAACCATTTCAAATTTAGTTTCTAATATACCTGCCAACTGCTAACAAGAGGTGACACATTGATGACTAGCAGGTGGTCCTGTTAATGAGGAACTTTGCAATTGCAGTTTTCACGCGTGATGAAATCAACAGCAAAATATGTAATAGAATTGTGAAGTCACTGACAAAATTAATATGCATGCAATGGTACATCAAATACGGATAATCAAAAGCTGCATGCTTATTGATCTTTATCAGTAATCGCAATATTATAATATTTTACTATAATAACCTGGAACTATTTTATATTAATATCAATGTTTCTTAATTGATCATATTTGTTAGGCAATAATCTAGCGGTATGTTGTTCATATGAACTGTAACGTCTGTTTGAGGTCTCACACTCAAAAGTCTACCTTGGACAGACTTGGCACAAATGACTCCGTCTGACAGACTCCAGAAAAATCCCAATACCCTTTAATTCCTGTACAGGGATCTGGTTTTACAATTTGACCCAGTGGAATTCTATCATAGAAGGGCTGCTGTCCAGAGTTAGGAGTGGTCCCCAACTAGGGTCAGAGTGGAGAGGTCACATAAAGGAAAAGTCAGGATCCGTAAAAGTAATCAGAAACAAGCAAGGGTCCAGACAGGAGTACAATAAACGAAACAGAAGCAAGAAACACACCTAGCTAGGGAAACACAAAGCTATATCTAGAAGCTTCCATCAGCAAGCTGGAAGTTTTAGTAAGGTGTGGTGCTCTCCAATTGGCTGGAGCAGGGAGCTGATAACTTCAGCTGGAAGCACACACAACCATAGGCTGGGATTACACTTGCGAGAAACTCGCACAAGTCTCGCGTCTCAATACCCGGCACTGGCTCTGGCACTCAGACTGGAGCGATCAGCTGCATAGAAATACATGTAGCGGCACACTCCGGTCCAGGCGCCGGCGGCAGTGTCGGGTATTGAGACACGAGACTCGTGCGAGTTTCTCGCAAGGGTTACCCCAGCCATACTGTCAGACTGGATGGCACTACAGGTCCCAGCTACTCTAACCTTAATGGCTATAAAGGGCCTGCTATCCAGAACTTCTGGTTTTAACATTTCCATCACCAGCGTCGCCTGCAGACTGAATACAGTGGCGCCTAGCGTCGTAAGCAAAAGTCGCAGGAGCAGGTTCTGGTGGAGATGTGACATGAACCTTTAAAGGGGCTCTCCAGTGGAAACAAGTAATCACCTATTCACAAGATAGATAACTTATTTCATGGGAGTAAAATCAGCAGAATGGGGAAGGTTACCCACAATAGAATGAAGTGGAAATGTGCATGACCACCTGCAGCTCCATTCATTCTCTACAGAGGTGATGAAAAAGGCCCCTTACCAAACAATTAAATTATTATCTACACTGGGTATAACTTGGTAATAGGTGATAACTAGTGATGAGCTAGTATACTCGTTGCTCGGTTTTCCCCGAACATGCTTGGGTGGTCTCCGAGTATATGATAGTGCTCGGAGATTTAGTTTCTGTCGCTGCAGCTGCATGGTTTGTGGCTACTTGACAGCCTAAATACATGTGGGAATTGCCTGTTTGTTAGGGAATTCCCACATGTACTGTATTCAGACATTCAAGTAGCCGCAAATTATGCAGCTGCGGCAATAGAAACTAAATCTCCGTGTAACGGGGTATTCTGTGCTGTAATACCTCTTACATTACCACTCCGTGTTTCAGGAGGTCCACTCTGCTTTTCCTCACTTCTGGATGAAGGATGCTGGCTCGAAAGGCTTTGTAACATGGGAACATATAAAAGATTACTGCTTCTCCATGTATTTCCAGTGTGACAACATTTTACTCACCGGTCTCAGAATATTTATACATACAGAGGACAGGACAATCAATATGTGTCAGGCCAGCAGATAACAGGCTCCAATTAAGACGCCAGACGTACATTACAATAGCCAAAGGTGGCCGGCGACCCCCGATCATTTACTGTGGGATTAACAAAGGTGGGGGGAGGTCAGAAGTGGGATATCTCGTTTACCTCTGCCCAGGGGTCGCAGCCGGTCGGTTGCTGCATTAGGGGTATGCATCTCACATTGCACCAATCATACATGCATCTCCTATTCAGGGTGCTGGGGGGTTCTGTAACACGGCTCCCCCTTTTCAGTGACGCCATCGGCATACACAGTCTGATCCTTAACGGATCGGCTTGGGGATGTTTGCCGACTTAGTCCATCAGAGTTACCATTTTGTTTGCCGGGTCTGTAGTGGATGGTGAAGTCTAGAGGTTCTAGGGCTAAACTTCACCGCAGTAATCTGGCGTTGACTCCAGAGACCCGATTAAGCCACTCTAGGGGATTATGGTCCTTTAGGAGGGAAAACTGTTATCCATACAAATATGGTTGTAACTTCTTGAGTGCCCATACTACTGCCAGGCACTCCTTCTCGATGGCCGCATAGCTTACTTCGCGGGGCAGTAGTTTCCGACTCAGGTAAGCTACCGGGTGGTCTTGACCGTCCGGCCCGACTTGGCTCAGCACTGCCCCCAGTCCAAACATAGAAGCGTCTGTGTGAACAAGGAAATGTTTAGTTGGATTGGGTGCGGCCAATACCGGGGTATTTGTGAGGGCATCCTTTAGCTGGCGGAAGGCTTCCTCACACTCGGGGGTCCAGGTTACCTGGCAGGGGAGGTTCTTATGGGTCAGATCAGTGAGGGGTTTGGCTATGCTGCTGTAATTGGGGACAAATTTCCTATAATATCCTGCTGCCCCTAGAAACGCCATGACCTGGGTTTTAGTGCGTGGGGTGGGCCATTTGGCTATGGCCTCAATCTTGGCTGGTTCTGGTCGCTGCTTCCCACTTCCCACCCAATATCCTAAATACTGAACCTCTGCTTTGCCCACGTGACAATTGTTCCGGTTCAAGGTGATTCTGGCCTTGTGGATCCTGTCCAATACTGTCTCTAGGTGATTTAGATGCTCATCCCATGTCGCGCTTTAGATGGCGATGTCATCCAGGTAGGCACAAGCATAGTCCTGGAGACCATCCTGAAGCCGGGCAGGCAGCCTCTGGAAGGTCGCAGGGGCATTCTTTATCCCGAATGGCATAACTCGAAACTGGAATAAGCCGAACGGGGTGACAAATGCAGATTTGGAAATAGCGTCAGGACATAGGGGGATCTGCCAATAGCCTTTGCATAGATCGATGGTGGTCAAATACTTTGCCCCTGTCAGCCGGTCTAACAACTCATCCACATGCAGCATGGGATACGCATCGGTCACCATTTTCTCATTTAGCTTGCGATAGTCTACACAAAACCGGGTAGTCCCATCCTTCTTCGGTACTAACACTACGGGGGATGCCCAGGGACTATCTGACTCTTTAATGACCCCTAAAGGCAACATCTCTTGTATCTCTTGTCGCACCCCTTCTCGTACAGACTCAGGGATGCGGAAGGGTGGTTGTCTCAGGGGGGTCTGATCCTGGGTCTCAACCTTGTGTTGTGCCAGGCGGGTGTACCCCGGTCTCTCTGAAAACATCCTCTGTCGCTGCCTCAACAATGCCTCTGCCTGCTGTCTCTCTCGGGGCCCTAGGTTTTCTCCCAAGTGTACCTGGTCCCATGTTTTAGACTGAGTCCTCTCCCCTAAGACATCAGGCAAGGGGAGTCCTGCTAAATCCTCTGCTTCGGGTGCACAGATGGCCACTACCTCTTCAGGGCGCTCCCGGTAGGGCTTCAGAATATTCACGTGGAACATGCAATTAACCATGGGGTCGTCACAATCAGCGACATTATAGGTGGTGTCGGCTATTTTCCCCACTACCTGGTAGGGCCCCTGCCATGCAGCTTTGAACTTGTTCTGCCTAGTTGGTTCTAACACCAGGACCTTCTGTCCTATCTCAAAGGTGCGTTCTCTGGCCCTCTGATCATACCACATGCGCTGGCGACATTGGGCCGCCTGCATGTTCCCATGTACAGCCTGAGTCAGCTCCTGTAGGTGGTCCTGGAATTCCAGCACATAGGGCACAATAGATATCCCTTCTATGGTTCCCTCCCCTTCCCAGTGTTCTCGCACTAAATCTAGGGGTCCCCTTACCCGCCTCCTGAATAGCAGTTTGAATGGGGAGAACCCCGTGGATTCTTGGGGCACCTCCTGATAGGCAAACAGGAGGTGTGGCAAGAATTTCTTCCAGTCCCTGTTGGTCCTGGTAAAAGTCCCGATGAGTTGTTTTAATGTTCCGGTAAAACGTTCACACAACCCAATGGTTTGCGGATGGTACGGGGTGCTTCTAATGGACTTTACGCTGCACAGCTTCCACAGTTGGTTGGTCACCTCTGCTGTAAACTGGATACCCTGGTCCGAGATAACTTCCCATGGAAATCCAACCCGTGAGAAAACCTGGAGCAGAGCAGCCGCCACCGTCTCTGCCAGTATGTTAGGTAATGCAACCACCTCTGGATACCATGTGGCATAACCTACCACTGTCAATATATACTTTTTCCCTGATGGACTGGGTTTGGCTAACGGCACTATCAGATCAACCGCTACTTGGCTAAATGGCTCCTCCACAATGGGGAGGAGGTGTAATTTGGCCTTGCAAGCGATCTCCCCTCTTGCCAATGCTCTGGCAACTGTCACAGGTCTGGCAGTACTGACGACCATCATAGGTTACCCCCGGCCAAAAGAGGTTTTGTGTCAGACGATGCCTGGCGCGACTGACACCGAGGTGCCCGGCCAAGGGTATGTCATGAGAGATTCGCAGTAGCTCCTGCCTATACTTCTTGGGAACTACCAGCTGTCATTTTATAGTGGGGCTTGTCCCTGTGTGGCGCTGCTCTGTAACCTGGTAGAGGAGTCCCTGATGCCAACAAACTGTTCCCCTTCCAGTACCCCTCTCCCCTCCTGTGCCTTCCCACGATACCCCTGTAATGAGGGATCCTCAAGTACCTCCCTTTTAAACTCAGCTGGGGTGGCCCAAGAAATGTGTCTGGCTATGGGAATACATGTAGGGCTGGGGTGTCATACCTGGGCCTCCTCTGAGTGTGATTCCACCTCCGCAGCTCGAGCTTGTCTCCGGGTGCTCACAGGATAGGTCTCAGCCAGAGGGGCGACCGAGAATGCAGACAACATGGGCCCCAAGTCATTTCCCAGCCAGACGTCCGCAGGCTAATCCTCCATCAGGCCGAACTCAACAAGGTCATCCCCGACTCCCCAGTTCAGGTGAATCCTGGCAGTGGGCAGTCGATGTATGGCTCCCCTGGCTACATGGATGGCCACTGTCCGGTCCATCTTCTCTTGCTCCCAGACGAGATGAGGCTTCACAAGGGTCAAAGTTGCTCCGGAATCTCTTAGTCCCTGCATACGTTTCCCATTAACCCACACCGCCTGTCGATGCTGTTGTCGATTATCTGCCCGGGATGCCTGCACGGGGTCTACAGTACTTCATGCCGCACTTCCTCCATCTCTTGCATCCCTGGATTAGTCCTAGCCCCCAATGCCGGGTCAGCTTCGCCTTGGTAGTAGTGTACACTGGCCCGGTTGATGGTAGCTGTTCCCGCCTTTGGCCACTGGGTACACTGAGTCCGGTTGGGACATTGTCTTTTCAGGTGCCCCAGCTGATGGCAGGTGTAGCATCACGCCCCAGGGGGACTCTGGTAGGCAGGGGTTTTAGCTGGTCCCCCGACAATCTTCTGTGGTTTAGGGGCCTCCAGACCCATGGGAGGGCCCCTAGTGACAGTCTTTGATCCTGGCAACTGAGACCTCCTGGCATCATGATTTTCGTCAGCCAGATGAGCGGCCTCCTCAAGAGTCATTGGCCGTCTGTCCCGAAGCAATTCTTGTGTCTCAGGGTTTAGTCCAGTAAAGAATCGCTCTAACAAGAAGAGCTGGAGGACGTCCTCCTTAGTGGTTGCTTGGCTCCCTTGTACCCACTGTAGAAGTGACTGCTGTAGTTTACAGGCCCATTCAGCGTGGGTATCTGTTACCTGTTTTATAAGTCCGTGGAACTTTTGGCGGTATGCCTCTGGTGTCAGCGCATACCGGGCCAAGATCACTTCTTTGACCCGCTCATAGTCCATGCAGTTCTCATCAGGAACCGTGCGATAGGCGTCCGCTGCCCGGCCTGTCAGCTTGCTGGCCAGAACCTGAACCCAATCCTCTGGCTTCACTTGATGAAGGGCACACTGCCGCTCAAAGTCCTGCAGAAAGCCATCAATGTCTTCCTCTGCCTCCCCCAACTGTCAGAAGGCATTATACTGGATTTTTTTGTGGCTTACTGCTGACGGTACCTGGGCGGAGGCCAGAGCTCCCCCTGCTCGCTGACTCTCCTCTCTCCGCTCTGCCATCTCCATCTTGGCTAGCTCTATTTTGGTCCGCTCTGCCATCTCCATCTTGGCAAGCTCTATTTTGGTCCGCTCTGCCATCTCCATCTTGGCTAGCTCTATCCTGGTCCGCTCTGTTTTAGTAAAAACACATAATAGAAAATAGCCTCACCAAACCTCGCAAAAAATGGGGATCTTGGACTTTGGATTGGGAGCTTATCTGTTTTGGCCAAAATAGTAACCAATACCTCATTGAATGCATTTATTATATGCATTTTTTGTATCTTTTTATTGCACTTTTTATCATTTTTTGCAGGATGCGGCTGGGCTCTTTTTGATGGCTGGTTGTTCTGTGTGGTGCATATATGGTGCTGAACAGCCCGCTTTCCATTTTAGGCATTTTTAAATAGGCTGTCATTCAGACACTATGCATTGCACTTTCCTGTGTGACTTATGTCCTAAGCAAGCTCCATCTGTGTGCTTTTTTCCACTAGGCAGCTAACACGTTCATCATCACTGCTATAGTGATAGGGTGGCTGTTTTCATCAGTGGTGGGCATCTGCGCTGCTCCAGCCTTTATCTTTGGGAGCCGGCTGCATCCTGCAAGTGCATTAGTCATTAGACAAGGTTTGGTGAGGCTATTTTCTATGATGTGTTTTTGCTAAAATTTACAGGATTTTTAAGTCCTTTTTTCCCTGTCTGTGAGCTTAAAAAATATAAGGAAAGTAACACAGGTAATTGATTTAAAGTAAGTGCAGGACTGCCTCTCTGGGACAGAGGCTTTTGGCCACAGTACTCCCACAGAAGATAATAACAAATTTCACCCACAGAGCATGTTTCTACATTTATCCCACAGAAGCTGATAACAAAATTCACCCACAGAGCATATTCCCACATTTATACCCCAGAAGCTGATACATTTCAGAGTATGTTTCCACATTTATTCCACAGAAGCTGAAAACAAATTTCACCCCAGAGCATGTTCCCACATTTATACCACAGAAGCTGATAACAAATTTCACAAACAGAGCATGTTTCCACATTTCATCCACACAAGCTGATAAATTTCACCCAAAGAGCATGGTAGCACATTTATCTCACATAAGCTGATAGATTTCACCAACAGAGCATATTTCACATTTATCCTACAGCAGCTGATAACAAATCAAATTTCACCCACAGAGCATGTTTCTGTATCACCCAGATTGGGGTACTCAGGTCGCCGGGCAGCATTGGATTCAGGGGGTCACGGGGGTGGCAGCCGTGCCCGGTGCCTGTGCTCCGGGGACAGTGAAATGGGGGTTAAAAAATAAAAGAAAAATAAAAGAAATTTGAAAAAGAGTTTGTGACGCCAGTTGGAGTGTTCGACTGTAAGGCCTCTTTCACACATCAGGTTTTCGCCGTCAGGCGCGATCCGGCGCTTTTGACAAAAACCGGATCCGGCGAAATGCAATGCCGGATCCGGTTTCCCCCCCATTGACTTGCATTAGAGCCGGATCGAGCCGGATGGCCATGCGTTTCATCCGATTTTCGCCGGATCCGGCAATGTGACGCGATCCGGCGTCTGGAAAAAACGGCTACTGTAACGTTTTTTGTCTCCGGCGAAAAAGCCGGACACGCCGGATCCGGCGTGTCCAGCTTTTTCATACAATGAAAGCCTATGAGCGCCGCAATGCGCCTGATCCGGCGACAGCCGGATCCGGTGGCCGGATCCGTTTTTTTTGGTCTGAGCATGCTCAGTAGCTCTGCCCACAAGACATATATAAAAGCAAGACAGTGGGACCCTCAGCCACACCCAACATGCCACCCAAGCCAAGAACCAGGAGCAGGAGAAGGCAGCAGACATCTGCAGCAGCACCATCAGCACCACCCCAAATGGAGCAGCATGCTGAACAACGGGAGGGGAGTCCAGCAGCAGATGAGAGACGGTAATTATCAAATCCCCCATTCCTCCAAACTAGGGCTATGGAATATCAAGATATTCATTGGCCCTTTGTTTCTCTTTATTCAACAGCCACCCAATAGATGCAGCAGCAGCAGCAATGGCAGCAGCTGGAACACCACCCACAGCCATGGAGTCTGGCCACCAGGAAGACAGCACATCATCTTCTGGGAGCCCTCCCTCGCATCGTCAGCGTTTGACGACGGTAAGTTTTTATTTCCAAAATCCATCATCTCTGTAATATATGTCTATTCATTGCCTTTTATTTCAAAACAGGAATCACAAGATGAAGAGGAGCTCCCAGAAGAAGAAGGAAGGGGTGGACAGACACTTGGAGTGGGCTCACAATTGGTAAGTTTTTTGCATCAAACGCAGAAACACAACATCACACTACACACAACACATAGAAAACAATGTTCTGCAGACCACACACAGCAAACAAATGCCTACATCCAAAGACATAGCATTTTTTGTTTTCTTCTCTAGTCTTCCCAATCTGGTGCTCGGCCAAGAGGTCCTCGCAGTGCCTCCCAGGGTCGTCGGCGACAGCAACGCGGCGGTCACCAGCGTGTAAGTATAAATATTTTTGCTTTGTTTTTTTGCACTTTTTATTTCATTTCTTTTGTGGAGGCTAATTATGTTATTTTTGTCTTTTTCTTTAACAGCCTTCACAGCGTGCTCCCGACTCTGACGGTGAGGATGGAGGACTCGATGTGGACCACCTCATCGATCTCGTCAGAGAAAGGGAGCCGCTCTGGAATATGGCTGACCGCCGCCATGCTGACCTTATCGTTACCCGACGACTCTGGGAGGAAATCTGTTCGCTCCTTGTGGACCGCTGGGAGGACCTCGAAGCTCGGGCCCAGATTAAAGAGCGTAAGTATATACAGTACCGGTTGCTTGATTTAAACCAGTGTTTCCCGAACTCCAGTCCTCGTGGTCCCCACGGATCATGTGTTCAGGATTTCAATTTACTTTGGAAATCCTGAAAACATGACCCCTGGGGACCATGAGGACTGGAGTTTGGGAAACACTGATGTTGTATACTAACCACTTTGTCCTTTCTCGTTTCAGGGGAGAGAATTGTGAAGCGGTGGCGGTCTATGAGGGATCGTTTCAAGAAGGAGTTCAATAAAGAGATGCGGGCCCCGAGTGGATCTGGAGGACGCAGGAGCAAGTACAAGTACGCACGAGCCCTGTCGTTCCTCCAGGAAACAATGCTCACCAGAAGGTAAATATTACACACCACATGTGACAAAAAAATGTTTAGATGTAACTTTTTTGTTTCAGCCAGGGCCACACCATGTCACTATTTTAATTGTTTTTTTTTCTCTTTATTCCACAGCACGGTGAGCAGCACTCGGGAGCCTGCACAATTGGACCCTTCTGAGGCGATCCCTGAGGAGACCGGCACCGAGGGACACTTCGACCGCCCCGGTACATCTGCACCTTCCCAGCCTTCCCACACATTCGACCCATCTGTCCCATCCACCAGCACAGGAGCATCGTGGCCGCCTACATTACATGAAGCTGCTGGTGAGGAGATCGCTTTCCCTTTACCCCACCCTTCTGCCCCTGCCACCTCTAGTACACCTGCGGGTACTGGGCGGCAGCGGCAGAGGGGTCAGGAATAGAGTTATGCGCCAGAGTTCTTGCATCTGAATGCATCTTTCCAGAACTGTCTTAAAGTCTTGTCAGAGCAAATCTCCGCAGGCTTTCAGCAGATCAACTCCAGCATTCTGGAGGTGAAGACACTTCTGCAAACCATGCATTCAGAAGCAAGATCTTCGCCAAACCACACCTTTTTCAGGTCTGTTGTGGAGCGCATGGAAACGCTATCTCCTACCCAGCAGATGCATGTAATGCATTCGTGCCACGGTGCTCTACAGCAGGTTACCTCCCAACCTCCACCTCCCACCACTGTAGTTCCTCCACCTGCACCCCCTCCAGCCACTTTCCATCCTCCCCCTCCTATTACATCTGCACCCCCTCCAGCCACTTTCCATCCTCCCCCTCCTATTACATACCAGCAACCTCCCCAGTACAGCAACCTCCCCAGTACCAGCAACCTCCCCAGTACCAGACATCTCCCCACTTCCAGCAACCTGCCCCGTACCAAACTCCTTCACCGTACCAAACTCCTTCCCCGTACCAAACTCCTTCCCCATACAACTTTCCATCAACATCATCTGCTCCTACAGTCCCTGCCCAACCCTCCACTCCACCGCCCACCACCTCTTCTGCCTCCCACATGTCCACCCAATCTGTAGCTTTTTGCACACCATCACCTCTAACTGTTCCTTCCCCACCACGATCCCAGTCCTCTCTCCACACTCCCATTGTCGAAGTGTCCCGCAGCCCCTCCAGCAGTATTTCCACCCCACACTGCACAGATTTATGATGTGTTTTGTAATAAAAATGCCCATTTGGTTTCAAACCTTTATTAAAAAAGTTTTTTTAACTTGAAAACCAGTTTACAAAAAAAAAATATTTTAAATAAAAGTTAAATTATTGTTTACACTGGTTGTCTGTCATTTCTTTCTGCGGTGAAATATGTTTAAAAAAAAGGTTATATACAGGGTATTTAAAAGGTAAAAAGGTATTCAAAACCAGGTATATAACTGTGGGTAAATTTTAGCTTTTTGCCACAGTTGTGTTCCTGGTTGTGTTTGAAGCAAAGTATTTCACCTAAAAGTTGTGTTTATTGTTGGTGATTTCCTAACAATGTACACAACTTTTGTTAAAAGGTGAAATACTTTGCATAAAACACAACCAGGTACACACCTGTGGCCTAAAGCTAAAAATAGAGACCATGACAAGATAGCCAACTTTGGTTGGCAAAGGTATATACTGTTGGTACAGAAGGTACACAAGTTTGGTTAGGGCACAAATCTTTCACACTCTGTCATCCTGCCAGTGTACTCTGCCTTGAGGTGACATAAAGTATAATGCAAAATTGTCCCTCATTACTGAAACAGTCACAGAACTTCTAGTGGTAATGTCATGGTAATCTTGCAAGGTGGTTTCTTCAGAGGTGTCCTCAATGGAAATGGGTTCCTTGCAGATAACAAAATTGTGGAGTACCACGCAAGCTTTGATCACCTTGTCAACAGTTTCTGTCTTGAGGTTGATCGCAGTCAATAGGACCCGCCATTTGGCTGTCAGAATACCAAATGTACATTCAACCATTCTTCTTGCTCTTGTGAGGCGGTAATTAAAAATGCGTTTTGGTCTTGTCAGTCCTCTGCTAGAGTACGGTTTCAAAAGGTGTTCTGACAGCTGGAAGGCTTCATCCCCTACACAGACAAATGGCATAGGTGGACCAGATGTTTGCGGCAGCGGTCTAGGTGGTGGGAACTGGAAGGTTTTTCCATACAGTTTATGCCCCATGGCAGACAGTTTGAAAACTTGAGAGTCATTGGAGCGGCCATAGGCCCCAATATCAACAGCAATAAATTTGTATTCCGCGTCAGCGATGGCCATGAGGACAATTGAAAAATATTTCTTGTAATTGAAATATTCCGATCCCGATCCGGCTGGCTTTACAATGCGGATATGTTTCCCGTCCACAGCGCCCAAGCAGTTGGGAAACTGACATATCTGTTGAAACTTGTCAGCAATTTCAATCCACCTCTCTGTTGTGGGCTCTGGTAAAAACTCTTCAGCTAAGGAGTCCCACAGTGCACGGCATGTGTACTTCACTATTCCAGATATGGTGGAAATCCCGAGTCTGTACTGGAAATGCAGTGACGAAAGGGATTCTCCAGTTGCAAGAAATCTGTGGGGAATTAAAAAACAATCAATTAGTTTTAAATCACATACCAAAACTCAGCTATAACACTTGGAGATACAAACTACCACCAACAAGATTGCAGTGAAAGTGTGCTCTGATGCGATCACATCCAATAAATGTGGCTTACCTTAAAGTCACCATCAGACGCTCTGCGGGTGAAACAGAGAAGCGGCAATAGGTGTCCGCTTTTCTTATGAGGTGTGCAATGTGCTCCACCAAGTAATCAAAATTCTCCATTTTCATCCGAACATATCCAAAAAATTTATCCGGGTTTCGTCGAAGGTCCATGCAGAGTGTAGAATAGACCCCACGCGTCATTCTCTTGGCTGTGATGGGGTGGATCCACAAACGTCGTCTACGATGCCTGATGCGCTGCTGTCTCGCTCTCTCCTTCTCCAGAACAATCACCCTCAAACGATTCGCCTCCGCTATAAAATCCGCCAAATTCTTCAAAATATTTCCAATGACAACATCCATCTTCGCCAGTAACTTGCTCTTCTCTCCAACCTGCATTTTCTCCTCTACAACCTGTCAAAGAAGGGCTGTAGGAACACGCTATATATAGTTTTCCAGTAGCCAATCCCATTGGGAAGGCCACAAGGGTCAATTTTAAAAACTGGATCCGGCGTAATCCGTCGAAAAACGGATAGAAAAACGGATGAACCGGATGAGACGGATCCGGTTTTGTCTGTCAAGAACAAGACGGATCCGGCAGAAAACCGGATCCGTCACATCAGGTTTTACAAAACATTTGCCGGATCCGGCGTTCCGGCACGACGCCGGATCGCGCCTGACGCCGAAAACCTGATGTGTGAAAATAGCCTAAGATAGTCGGCACTGCAGATGATCCCTGGGGGGGTAGATGGTGATGGCAGTGGAGGTGTTTAACCCCCTCCAACTAGGGCTGGCCCCCAGAGATAGTGATGGAAGTAGATGGTATGGAGTAACAAGGCAGGAGGCAAGGAAAGTCACTTTATCATTTACTGAAGTCCAGATGCAGTTCATTGGATAAAATACAACTCTCTCACCAGGTTTACAATCTGCTCTTCAGGATGGGAGTTATCTCTCTCTCCTGTGGTTCAGTGTAAACTTCCTGCTGTTCTAATCCCTTCAGGGACAAAGGTGCTGGCATATGCAACAGAAATGGACTTATTGTTTATGTAAAGGAGGACTTTACACTAGCCTGACAGCAGATGGCGATAGTGTGAAGTTAAATGTTTGCTGTATTGGGGGGAGGGAAGCTCTCTTGTTGTTAGTTTTACTTTGGCTTTTGGCTGTGTTATGCCAGCAGCGCGGGCTGTGTGCTTCTGAATTCTTATCTCATGTTTACCCATAAGAAGTAAAAGTATTGTGAGAAAAATGTAAGGAAAGTAACATGGGTAGTTGAGTGAAAGTAAATATAGGCCTGTCTTTCAGGGAGCCCTACTTATATAGGCAACCCACCAGATGAAGACCCACTTAGAGTCTCCACGTTTCAAAAAAATATATTGTCACACACCACTAAAATGGCATCAATTTCCACAGATTAGAAACAGTAAAATAGGTTTCTGACACACCTTCCACTACAGGAAACCCACCAGATGAAAACCCAACTTGGCGTCTACATTTCAAAAAAATATTGTCACACACCAGTAAAGTGGCATCAATTTCCACAGAGTAGAAACAGTATAATAGGCCTCTGACATACCTTCTTCTACAGGCAACCCACCAGATGGAGACCCAAATTTGAGTCTCCACCTTTAAAAAAATTATTGTCACACACCATAAAAGTGGCATCAATTTCTACATAGTAGAAACAGTATAACAGGACTCTGAAACACCTTCCATTATAGGCAACCCAGCAGATAAAGACCCAACTTCAAGTCTCCACATTTAAAAAAAAATTGTTTGTAACATTAGCAGCAGTAGCCACAACAGGCACAGAAGTAACAGGTGTCACAATGCATGACACTAAAAACTACACCATCGCCTAGTCTGCCCAGTCTGCGACTAGGGTGCAAAAATCATTGGAGATCCATGACTTGTTCATTTTGATGAAATTTAAATTTAGGCGGTTTACAGTTTCAAGGGACAGTCGGATGCACTTGTCTGTCAGGACAACACCAGCCTTGCTGAAGACATGTTCTGAGAGAATGCTGGCTGCTGGCCATGACAAAACTTCCAGTTTGTGACAGGCAAGCTCAGGCCACGCTTTCATTTTCGAAGACCAAAAAATGCAGATGCATTGATATTGAGCTCCAGATACTCTTGCATCTTCATTTTCCGTCATTCACAACGTGTCAGACTTGTACATTTTTCTGCTGGTGCATGGGCTGGTCTAAAAACGTGTGAAATGATTCACAGAAATTGCTTTTGCCACTTAAACTACTGCTGCTAATGTTTTTGCGATGATGCCTTTACGTTCCCAGGGTTGAATGTCTAGAACTGTGATATACACTGTGTGCTTTACTACTGTCTTGGAGAAAATCAGTCTTAAGATTGTCTACAAGCATGTTTTGATACTCCAGTATACGCATTTTGCTTTCCAAAAAGGGAAGCATCTGCAAAATTTACTCTTGTACCTTGGATCTAATAGAGTGGCAACCCAGTAGTCAGCACTATTTCTGACCCTAAGAATGTGTGAATCATGTTAAAGAAAGTGCAACAAGACGGCGCTCACATGTTGGGTGCTTTCATGAGGTCCATGTCCATGATGTGTTGGTGGCAGGGTAACACTCAAGGTTGCTTCCTCTGCCCCATCACGCCTACTATGGACAAAAAAAGGGGATCATTATCGTCTTCATCTCCTGACTGTTGATCGTCCATCACCTCTTACTCCTCCATTTGTTCCTTGGCTCCTGCACCTTCGCTAACAGTTTGTCTGGTACCAAAAGCAGCCTCTATCGCTGTAAGCCACCATCCCATGGCACCTGTCTGTGCGACGACAGTCCAGAAATTTGAGATATTGTTATCCCTTACGCATCCTCCATTTTGAAACTGTGCAGAAGGATTCAAGGGTCCTTCATCTGTGCCCAGTAGGGTGACCGGATCTCATATGGGGGGAAAAAAATGTCGGAATCTTGTTCGTCTGGACCCCACAAAACGATTCCCCTTTCCAGATATTGAGATAGCCAAAATTTGAGCTCGATCAAACGACGTTAACCCGTGCCGCTCGTTGCTCAAAGTTTGAAAAAATCCAAATTTTTGGCCAAAAAGCTGACATATGGAGCCGTAACTCCAGAATGGTAAATAATAAAAACACGCTTAATATCTCAAAAGAAAGCTAATGTTGTTCTTCAAAATTTATATGTTACACACAGGGTGCATGTAATTTCTATTTTAGGGATGGTGATTTTACTTCAGCGTAAAACCGACCTTTTATTTATTCAGTTTAGTTTCTAAAGTGCCTTTGAGCTGGTTAGATCGAACAATTATCCAGTGAAGATATTTTAACTTTTTTTTAAATTTTCCAAGTGTGTGTGTTATTGTTTTTATAGCTATTATTATTATTATTATTTATTGTTATAGCGCCATTTATTCCATGGCGCTTTACATGTAAGGAGGGGTATACATAATAAAAGTACAATAATCTTAAACAATACAAGTCATAACTGGTACAGGAGGAGAGAGGACCCTGCCCTCGAGGGCTCACAATCTACAAGGGATGGGTGATAATACAGTAGGCGAGGGTAGAGCTGGTCGTGCAGCGGTTTGGTTGATCGGTGGTTACTGCAGGTTATAGGCTTGTCGGAAGAGGTGGGTCTTCAGGCTCTTTTTGAAGGTTTCGATGGTAGGTGAGAGTCTGATATGTTGTGGTAGAGAGTTCCAGAGTAGGGGTGATGCGCGATATTATAGTATTATTTTAAAAGATATTTGAAAATATTTTAGTGAAATTAAAGTTTGTAATATATTTTGTTTCGTTTTTCTAGTTAACTGTTATTTACCTATTGGACTCTGAAATGGCATTCACATCAGGTGTACATAGCCGGAACAAGGATAAATTATTTCTTGTGGGCTATCTCATTCACCAGATCACCGGTTGTAAACTACCCTCAAATCGTCAAGTCTTATGTGCTTTATTTTATAATTTACGTACTGTGAAATTAACTGTAAGAGAATCAGCAAAACTGACCATACGAGAAGTTTTCATTTTTGGGGGGAAAGCGCGAATCCCGACTAAATATGAGCAAGATGCAATTACTAAGCTGGAAAAACTTCACGCCGAGTGGAGAAGTCTTCAAAAAGGCAGGAAGAAAACATCGGAAACGGCCAAGAACAAATTTAAACAGTTTGTTGAAAAGTTGAATGATCTCTTTGATATTGCTCAACAAGATGCCTTGGCTCTGATGAAATTGGAAGAAGATAAGACATTTCTCGAGAAACAGAGGCAGAAGGGCCGCCCAGGTTCCATGGCTGGAGTGGATCTCAAGTTGCCTCGAGCTGAAGAAATCAAGGCACAAAAGGAACTTGCAAAAATGAACCGACAAATCCAAGAAGAAACTTTTGATACAGTCATATGTAAACGTTTGGGCACCCCTATTAATGTTAACCTTTTTTCTTTATAACAATTTTGGTTTTTGCAACAGCTATTTCAGTTTCATATATCTAATAACTGATGGACTCAGTTATATTTCTGGATTCAAATGAGGTTTATTGTACTAACAGAAAATGTGCAACCTGCATTTAAACAAAATTTGACCAGTGCAAAAGTATGGGCACCTCAACATAAAAGTGACATTAATATTTCGTAGATTCTCCTTTTGCAAAAATAACAGCCTCTAGTCGCTTCCTGTAGCTATTAATGAGTTCCTGGATCCTGGATGAAGGTATTTGTGACCATTCCTGTTTACAAAACAATTCCAGTTCAGTTAAGTTTGATGGTCGCCGAGCATGGACAGCCCGCTTCAAATCATCCCACAGATGTTCAATGATATTCAGGTCTGGGGACTGGGATGGCCATTCCAGAACATTGTAATTGTTCCCCTGCATGAATGCCTGAGTAGATTTGGAGCGGTGTTTGGGATCATTGTCTTGCTGAAATATCCATCCCCTGCGTAACTTCAACTTCGTCTCTGATTCTTGCACATTATTGTCAAGAATTTGCTCATACTGAGTTGAATCCATGCGACCCTCAACTTTAACAAGATTCCCGGTGCCGGCATTGGCCACACAGCCCCAAAGCATGATGGAACCTCCACCAAATTTTACTGTGGGTAGCAAGTGTTTTTCTTGGAATGCTGTGTTTTTTAGCCTCCATGCATAACGCCTTTTTGTATGACCAAACAACTCAATCTTTGTGTCATCAGTCCACAGGACCTTCTTCCAAAATGTAACTGGCTTGTCCAAATGTGCTTTTGCATACCTCATGTGACTCTGTTTGTGGCGTGCTTGCAGAAACGGCTTCTTCGCATCACTCTCCCATACAGCTTCTCCTTGTGCAAAGTGTGCTGTATTATTGACCTATGCACAGTGACACCATCTGCAGCAAGATGATGCTGCAGGTCTTTGGAGGTGGTCTGTGGATTGTCCTTGACTGTTCTCACCATTCTTCTCTGCCTTTCTGATATTTTTCTTGGCCTGCCACTTCTGGGCTTAACAAGAACTGTACCTGTGTTCTTCCATTTCCTTACTATGTTCCTCACAGTGGAAACTGACAGGTTAAATCTCTGAGACAACTTTTTGTATCCTTCCCCTGAAAAGCTATGTTGAATAATCTTTGTTTTCAGATCATTTGAGAGTTATTTTGAGGAGCCCATGATGCCACTCTTCATAGGAGAATCAAATAGGAGAACTACTTGCAAGTGGCCACCTTAAATACCTTTTCTCATGATTTGATACACCTGGCTATGAAGTTCAAAGCTCAATGAGGTTACATAACCAATTTAGTGCTTCAGGAAGTCAGTAAAAAGTAGTTAGGAGTGTTCAAATCAAGAAAATGATAAGGGTGCCCATACTTTTGCACCGGTCAAATTTTGTTTAAATGCAGATTGCACATTTTCTGTTAGTACAATAAACCTCATTTGAATCCAGAAATATAACTGAGTCCATCAGTTATTAGATATATGAAACTGAAATAGCTGTTGCAAAAACCAAATTTGTTATAAAGAAAAAAGGTTAACATTAATAGGGGTGCCCAAACTTCTACATATGACTGTATTGGTGAGTTTATTTTATTATTATTATTATTCTAAAAAGTAGATAAACAAATAAGTAAATAGTTTCATTATAATTGAAAGAAAATTGTACATGAGAGTATCATTTGGCATCTTTATGATTGAGTTTATATTCTTAAAATAATACCTATTGATAATTAGAAGTAGGTAATTTAGTACCTATGTATTATTACTATTCTGCTAAAACGACAAGTTTTTATAGTCTTTATTTTCTCTTTCTTTTGTTGCTTCTTAGAGACGGATGATGAAGACAAGCTCGAAGAAGGAAAAGAAGAAGAAGATACTGAAGAGGACAGCATCTACCAGGAACTTGAGAGCTTGGAGGAAATGGACATCCCTGAAGAAGCTGCAGAAGATCCAGGACCATCTGAGAGCAAGAGGATGAAAGTTTCATTTGCAAGGGGCGTTAAAGAGATTTTAAACATGAAATTATCCATTGTGTTAGATCGATGTAAGGTATCCGACAGAAATGCCACGAGAATTTTAATAGCTACTCTAGAAGCACTAAACCTTGACCCTCTTGAGTAAAAAGTCTTGAAAACTTTATTACATTCTAGAAGGCAAATGTTCAGAGAACAATATACTAAAATTTTTTTAGATAAAGTAAACATTCCTGAAAAAGAGCCCGTGGTTGTCCATTGGGATGGTAAACTTTTACCGGGTGTTTTAAAACATGAGCAACGTGAGCGAATAGCTATTGCTATTTCATATGGCGAAAAGGAACAGCTGCTGGGAGTTCCTGTATCAGCAAGCAGCTCTGGAGAAGAGCAAGCCGTAGCCATAAATGAATGCCTACAGGAATGGGGTCTTCCCAACACCGTCAAGGCGATGTGCTTCGACACTGCAGCATCGAACACGGGAAGACTCAAAGGAGCATGCGTCCTATTGGAGCAAATGTTAGGAAGAGAATTGCTACACCTAGCTTGCCGTCACCATATCTTGGAAATTGTGTTAAGAGGCGTATTCGACACAAAAATGGGATCAACCACTGGACCTCATCAAGACATTTTCAAAAGATTCCTCACTGCGTGGCCCAAGATAGACAAAGGAAAATACGACACAGGTATCTGTTATGATTGAGTCACCGTAGGAGGCAAAAACAGAAATACAAGCTAAGTCCAGAAAACCAGAGAAGTTGGCAACTATCAGATTGCAGACCCCTGAACCTATCAACACAACTAGCAGTAGCCGTGGGGGGTTCCTACAATGCCCTAGACCCCTCGAACACAGCCAGAGAATTAAATAGGCCTAAAGAAAGAAAGGGGAAATCTAAACTGCCCCAGAGCAGACCCCAAAGCAATAGACAGCCCCCAACATATAATGACGGTGAAGCAAAATGAAAACACTAACACAGACAGAAAGATAGACTGAGCAAAGCCGGGGCCCAAAAACTACCTAGATAGGAAAGGACAGGAAGGCTGCTGTCTGCAATCTTCCAAAACCCTATCAAAGACATAAGCCAACAAGCTGATATGAAAAAGAACCTGAAGCAGCTAGGCTTCAAAAACTAAATCAGCACTCAGGTATTTTCAGAAGACAGAGCTAAAGGAATTCAGCACACCCCAGCAGGGAATGGCAGAAATCCAGAAAAACAAAGCAAACAAAGTCAAAGCGCAAATGCAAAAAGCCGAGCAGCAAACTTAGCTTTAGAGGAGCAGGAATTCAGACTGGTCTCCAACTATCCCACAGAGAAATCACCCGCAGGGCAGAAGGGCATCGGCAGCCTTATATCCAGTCAGTAACTCCACTCAGCCAGTCATCATCATCAGCCTCAGGTGTTTGATAATCAGGCTCACTACCTTTCTTTACCAGAAGAGGGAGTTCCTCGTGCCTCAGTATTGAGGGGGAAAATGAACTCAAAACAGTACCTCACCCTTGAGGAGGGGTCACCGAACCCTCAACCACGCCACCAGGGCGATCAGGGTGAGCTCGATGAAAGGCACGCACCAATCTTTTGGCATGAATATCAGAGGCAGAGACCCAGGAATTATCCTCCTGACCATAACCCTTCCACTTAACCAAATACTGGAGTCTCCGTCTAGCCAGATGGGAATCCAGTACTTTCTCTACCTCATATTCCATGTTACCTTTAACCAATACAGGGTCTGGAGGTGCCACCCCCGGAACAACAGGTTCAACGAACCTCTTCTTCAACAAAGATTTATGGAACACATTATGGATTTTAAATGTGACAGGAAGAGCCAAACGAAAAGAGACCAGATTAATAATCTCCACAATCTTGTAAGGTCCAATAGATCTAGGCTTAAACTTAGGAGAAGCCACCTTCATAGCAATATTTTTTGATGATAACCACACCATATCACCAACCTTAAACTGGGGACCAATGGTCCTATGTCGGTTGGAAAACCGCTGGGCCTTTTCCTGGGAGAGAGATAACTTATCCACCACTTGGTCCCAGATCTGGTGCATTCTCTCCACCACAGTGTCAACACCTGGGCAGGCAGAGGGCTCCACCTGCCCTGAAGAAAATCGAGGATGAAACCCAAAGTTACAAAAAAAAGGTGACATCAAAGTGGCAGAACTAGCTCTATTATTTAAAGCAAATTCGGCCAAGGGCAAAAATGAAACCCAATCATCCTGATCAGCAGAAATAAAACATCTCAAATATGACTCCAAGGTCTGGTTTGTTCTCTCTGTCTGCCCATTGGTCTGAGGGTGAAAAGCAGAGGAGAAGGACAACTGAATTCCGAGCCTGGAACAGAAAGTTCTCCAAAATCTAGACACAAACTGGACTCCTCTGTCAGATACAATGTTCTCAGGAATCCCGTGCAAACGAACCACCTGTTGTAAAAACAGGGGCACCAACTCAGAGGAAGACGGCAACTTAGGGAGTGGTACAAGATGAACCATCTTAGAGAACCTATCACAAATCACCCAAATAACAGTCATCCTTTGAGAGACAGGCATATCAGAGATGAAATCCATTGAAATATGGGTCCATGGCCTCTTGGGGACAGGCAAAGGCATCAACAACCCACTAGAGCGAGAACACGATTTAGACCGGGAGCACGTCCCACAGGACTGCACAAAATTCCTGACATCACGAGACAAGGAGGGCCACCAAAAAAACCGACTCACCAGATCTCTAGTACCAAAAATACCTGGATGACCAGCCAAAGCAGAGCAATGAACTTCAGACATCACTCTCTTCTTCCACTGGTCAGGAACATACAACTTTCCACTGGGACAACGCTCAGGTTTGTCCTCCTGGTACTCTTCCAGAGCACATCTCAAATCGGGCGAGATGGCAGAAAGAACTACCCCTTCGCCTAAGATGGTAGCAGGCTTGGTCACCACAGGAGAATCAGCAAAGAAGCTCCTAGAGAGGGCGTCTGCCTTGACATTATTCGTTCCAGGAAGAAAAGAAACCACAAAATCAAAACGTGTAAAAAACAAGGCCCACCTAGCCTGTCTAGGGTTCAAGCGCTTAGCCGACTCTAGGTAAATCAAATTGTTGTGGTCAGTGAGGACCACGACTTGATGCTTAGCTCCCTCCAACTAATGTCTCCACTCCTCAAATGCCCATTTCATGGCCAACAGTTCCCTATTCCCCACATCATAGTTAAGTTCAGATGGAGAGAACTTTCAGGAAAAGAAAGCACAGGGATTCATTTTAGATGTTACAGGATCCTTTTGGGACAAAACAGCTCCTGCACCAATCTCAGAAGCATCCACCTCTACCTGGAATGGAAGTGAGATATCAGGTTGCCGCAAAACCGGGGCGGAGGTGAATCTTCGCTTCAGCTCCTGAAAGGAAGAAACAGCCTCCGGAGACCAATTTAACACATCAGCACCCTTCTTAGTCAAATCAGTCAATGGCTTGGCAATACTAGAAAATTTTGCTATAAATTTCCGATAAAAATTAGCAAGACCCAAAAACTTCTGGAGGGCCTTCAAAGAAGTGGGCTGAACCCAATCGTATATGGCCTGTACCTTGGCAGGGTCCATTTCAATAGTTGACGGGGACAAAATAAATCCCAAAAAAGAAATCCTCTGTACTCCAAAAAGGCATTTAGATCCTTTGACATACAGGGAATTCTCCCTCAAGATCCGGAACACAGTCCGAATATGTTCCACATGAGAATCCCAATCCTTGGAGAAGATCAAAATATCATCCAGATAGATAATCAAAAATTTATCGACAAAATCTTGGAAAATATCGTTCATGAAGCACTGGAAGACAGAAGGGGTATTAGTGAGCCCAAAAGGCATCACCAGGTACTCAAAATGTCCCTCCGGAGTATTAAACGCCGTCTTCCATTCATCCCCATGCTTAATGCGAATAAGATTATACGCCCCCCTGAGGTCAAGCTTGGTAAACCAGCAAGCACCTTTAACTCTGGAGAATAGATCAGAAATTAGGGGTAACGGATACTGATATTTAACAGTAATTTTGTTGAGGGCACGATAATCAATACAAGGTCTTAATGATCCATCCTTTTTGGCTACAAAAAAAAACCGGCACCTAAGGGTGATGAGGATGGTCTAATATGACCCTTCTCCAACGCCTCCTTAATATAGGATCGCACAGCCTCGTGCTCGGGTACAGATAAATTGAAGAGCCGACCCTTGGGAAATTTACACCCCGGGCTCAGTTCAATTGCACAGTCATAACTCCTATGAGGAGGCAGAGAAGCAGACTCATTCTCACTAAATACATCATAAAAGTCCGCCAAATAATCAGGAACATCATGCGACTGAGGAGAGGTGGAAAACACCGGAGCCTCACTAAAGGCACACCGACAACCCCAACTCACCACAGACACAGATTTCCAATCCAAAACTGGATTATGAATTTGTAACCAGGGAAACCCCAGAACAATAGTATCATGCAGATTATGCAACACCAAAAATCTGCAATTTTCTTGATGGTCTGGGGTGACCCGCATTACCACCTGGGTCCAAAACTGAGGTTTATTTTTAGCCAAAGGAGTAGCATCAATCCCCCTCAAAGGGATAGGCGTCTGCAGAGGTGTCATCGGAAATCCACAACGTTTAGCAAAATCCAAGTCCAATAGGTTTAGGGCTGCTCCCGAATCCACAAAAGCCTTGGCGGAAAATGTGGACAGGGAGCAGATCAGAGTAATAGCCAGAAGAAACTTAGGTTGAACACCCCCAACAGAAAACGTGTGTGCAAAGCGTTTCTCTCGTTTAGGACAGACAGAAATAATATGCGAGGCATCTCCACAGAAAAAACACAACTTATTACGCCTTCTGAACTCCTGACGCTGCTCTCTGGAAAAAACTCTATCACATTACATAGGTTCAGACATTTGTTCAACAGGTGGCAACACCTCTCGTGCAGCTTTGCGTTCGCGCAAACGCCGATCAACCTGAATGGCTAATGACATAGAATCGTCAAGACCAGATGGAACAGGAAATCCCACCATAGTATCTTTTATGGCTTCTGACAACCCCTTCCGAAAGAGAGCAGCCAAGGCATTATCATTCCAGGTAGTAAGTACTGCCCACTTTTGGAATTTTTGACAGTACAATTCTGCAGAATCACGACCCTGGTTCAATGCCAGCAGGGTCTTTTCAGCCTGATCAATGGCATTAGGTTCATCATACAACAACCCCAAGGCTTGAAAAAATGCGTTCACATTAGTCAGAATAGGATCATCTGGTTTCAAAGAAAACGCCCAATCCTGGGGATCGCCACGCAGCAAAGAGATGACAATTTTAACCTGCTGCGTGGAGCTCCCTGACGAGTTAGGCTTCAAGGCAAAAAATAATTTACAATTATTTTTGAAATTCAAAAATTTAGACCGATCCCCAAAAAATACATCAGGTGTAGGAATCTTTGGTTCAGCAGCATGTGAATGAGCAAGGTAGGCGGAAATTCCCCGCACTTCCGCAGCGAGCTGCTCCACACGATCAGACAATTGCTTTATCTCCATTGAGAGAAAAAAAAATTCCCCCTACGGCCTCAGAGATATAGAGGAAAAAATATACACACTTTTTTTTTTTTTTTTACAATTCTTTCCTGCTATTGAGTACCCTAGGATCTGCGGTAGGGCGGGTGATTCTGTTATGATTGAGTCACCGTAGGAGGCAAAAACAGAAATACAAGCTAAGTCCAGAAAACCAGAGAAGTTGGCAGCTATCAGATTGCAGACCCCTGAACCTATCAACACAACTAGCAGTAGCCGTGGGGGGTTCCTACGATGCCCTAGACCCCTCGAACACAGCCAGAGAATTAAATAGGCCTAAAGAAAGAAAGGGGAAATCTAAACTGCCCCAGAGCAGACCCCAAAGCAATAGGCAGCCCCCAACATATAATGACGGTGAAGCAAGATGAAAACACTAACACTGACAGAAAGATAGACTGAGCAAAGCCGGGGCCCAAAAACTACCTAGATAGGAAAGGACAGGAAGGCTGCTGTCTGCAATCTGCCAAAACCCTATCAAAGACATAAGCCAACAAGCTGATATGAAAAAGACCCTGAAGCAGCTAGGCTTCAAAAACTAAATCAGCACTCAGGTATTTTCAGAAGACAGAGCTAAAGGAATTCAGCACACCCCAGCAGGGAATGGCAGAAATCCAGAAAAACAAAGCAAACAAAGTCAAAGCGCAAATGCAAAAAGCCGAGCAGCAAACTTAGCTTTAGAGGAGCAGGAATTCATACTGGTCTCCAAGGATCCCACAGAGAAATCACCCGCAGGGCAGAAGGGCGTCGGCAGCCTTATATCCAGTCAGTAACTCCACTCAGCCAGTCATCATCATCAGCCTCAGGTGTTTGATAATCAGGCTCACTACCTTTCTTTACCAGAAGAGGGAGTTCCTCGGGCCTCAGTATTGAAGGGGAAAATGAACTCACAACAGGTATCAATGACAATCTAATACAAAAGCAGCTAACTCCAGAAGTAATTGCAAATGTTACTGCTGAATTCGAGACCAAATTAACTGAGAGCCACCCCAGAGATGACTACAAGGAACTGTTGCAGTTGGTTCTCGTATTTGTTGGATCACTAGACGGCTATGCTGTGGGTTTTAGAACTCCAGGAGCCATTCATCACGCTAGGTGGATGGCAAAGGCTATTTACTGCTTAAAAATGTTCATTTTTCGTCGTCAATTTAAGATGTCTAAAGAAGAAGAAAGTTCTGTGCGTGCCATTTCTGTTTTCCTAGTTAAAATTTATTGTAAAGCTTGGTTCAATGCTCCAAAAGCTCATCTTGCGCCAAAGCAAGATTTAGGTATTTTGCATAGTCTGTTAGACTATAAAGAATGTGACAACGACATTGCAGAAATAGCCCTGACCAAATTTTCAAACCATTTGTGGTATTTGAATGCAGAGTTGGTGGGATTATCGTTTTTTGATCCCACCATTACAGACGATGAAAAGTTGTTAATGGCTAATAAATTGCTCAGTAGCACAAATGAACCATCAGAGTATGCTAAGGTTGTAAATCCAAAAGTTAGGAAAGAAAAATTAAAAGAGGTAGTTGATGGAGGATTGGTAAATTTACTTACCAAAGAAACATTTACATTCTTTGACCGATTTAATATAAAAACAGATTTCCTAAGACAAAATCCAAACACCTGGCCTCAAAATAATGACTTCCAAGAAGGATTGAAAATTGTCAAAACATTAAAAGTAGTTAATGATATGGCTGAGCGTGGTGTTAAATTAATAACCGACTTTAACGACCTTCTGACAAAAGATGAAGAACAAAAGCAATATGTCCTGCAAGTTGTAAGCAAATGCCGAACATTATATTCTGACGTTTCAAAAACTACTTTAACAAAAGCTCTAGAATAGATTAGATAACTATGTAAAATTATCAACTCATGTAGGTACTACGTCTGTATCTTTTCTGTGTCTGTTTTGTATGTATTATATACCTCATTTTTTTATTTTAAAATAAAAAATGTCATTAGACTTATCAGTATTACTTGTTTTTTTGTTATATTTCTACTTTAAACTCAAAAATATACCAAAAAAACCCAAAATTTATCACTTAATAACAAAATATACGAAGTATGCTCCATTGCTCCTAGTGGTACCAGGTCACGTTCTTGGGGCTAAAAGCTGTTGTAACTCAGTTTGACTTAAAATAACAACAATTATGTATGAAATATAAATTTTGAAGAACAACATTAGCTTTCTTTTGAGATATTAAGCGTGTTTTTATTATTTACCGTTCTGGAGTTATGGCTCCATATGTCAGCTTTTTGGCTAAAAATTTGGATTTTTTCAAACTTTGAGCGACGAGCGGCACGGATTAGCGTCGTTTGATCGAGCTCAAATTTTGGCTATCTCAATATCTGGAAAGGGGAATCGTTTTGTGGGGTCCCGACAGACAAAATTCCGACATCGATTTTTTTGTGGTCACCCTAGTGCCCAGTTCGCAAGCGTGTTTTGCGACACATCCATATTGTGTTGTCCCAGACTATACTGCACCAGGGCACATTGCTGCTGTCACAGTCGATGCAACATGTGCAGAGTGGAATTCCACTGTGTTGGAACATCGCAAATGAAATGGTTAACCAGTAGGCCAAAAGACCTCTGTAGCGATGCAATTTGATGACCTGCGGGGTACAATCGTAGGAAAAGAGCACACAGAGATCGTGTTTTCTGCATCAGTGCATCCAATTCAGAATAGTGGTGCAGAAATTGCTGTACCACCAAGTTGAGGACTTGAGCCATGCAAGGCACATAGAATCATAGAATCATAGAATCATAGAATCGTAGAGTTGGAAGGGACCTCCTGGGCCATCTGGTCCAACCCCCTGCTCAAAGCAGGATTCGCTAAATCATCCCAGTCAGATGTCTGTCCAGCCTCTGTTTGAAGACTTCCATTGAAGGAGAACTCACCACTTCTCGTGGCAGCCTGTTCCACTCATTGATCACTCTAACTGTCAAAAAGTTTTTTCTAATATCTAATCTGTGTCTCCTCCCATTCAGTTTCATCCCATTGCTTCTAGTCTTTCCTTGTGCAAATGAGAATAAAGTTGATCCTTCTACAATGTGACAGCCCTTTAGATATTTGTAGACAGCTATTAAGTCTCCTCTCAGTCTTCTCTTTTGCAAACTAAACATTCCCAAATCCTGCAACCTTTCCTCATAAGATAGGGTTTGCAGACCGGTCACCATTCTGGTCGCTCTTTTCTGAACTTGCTCCAGTTTGTTGATGTCTTTTTTAAAATGTGGTGCCCAAAACTGGACACAATATTCCAGATGAGGTCTGACCAAAGAGGAGTAGAGGGAAATAATGACTTCACGTGATCTAGACTGTATGCTTCTGTTAATACATCCTAGAATTGCATTTGCCTTTTTTGCTGCTGCATCACACTGTTGACTCATATTCAGTCTGTGATCTATTAGTATACCCAAGTCTTTTTCACATGTGCTGTCACTTAGGCTGGTTTCACATTTGCGTTTTTTAGCGCTGGAAAAAAACGCTAACCTGCGCATGCGTTTTTTCCCCTATCTTTAACATGGGTGCGCATACTTGCGCGCTTGTAAGCGCATGTATGCGATTTTCATGCGCTGCGTTTTTTTGGGGTGTGCGATTGGATTTTCCAGACGCATCATGTTGCATTTTTTGGCCCTGCAAAAAAGCGCATGCGCACATATGCGCACGTTTTGCGCTAAAAAGGGCCATTATAGCCTATGGATGCGCATATGTGCGCACTGGCATGCTCATGTAAGCGTTTTTTTGCATATGCGTTTTTTTTTTTTAACCATGGAATTTAGGGGTTTGAGTTAGAGTTAGGGTTAGTTAAGGGGGTTTAGGGTTAGGGTTAGGGTCAGGGTCAGGGTTAGGGTTGGGTTTTGGGTCAGGGTTAGGGTTTAGTATGGTTTGGTTAAGGGTTAGGGTCAGGGTTAGGGTCAGGATTAGGGTTAAGTATGGTTTTGTTAAGGGTTAGGGTCAGGGTTAGGGTTAGGGTTAGGGTCAGGGTTAGGGTTAGGGTTAGGGTCAGGGTTAGGGTTAGTAAAGTCATGGTTTGGGTAGTGTGAGGGGCCACCTATAAATGTTGGAAAAAAACGCAAACGCGGTAAAAACGCGCTAAAAACGCATACAAACGCATAAAAACGCTGCGTTTTTTTCATGCATGCTCATAAAAATGCTTGAAAAAAACGCAGCAGTTGTATGCTTATGTATGCGTTTTTTCAATGCGTTTTTTTGCAGGAAAAACGCGCTGCAAAAAAAAGCAAGTGTGAAACTAGCCTTAGCCCTATTCCTCCCATTCTATATATGCTTTTTCCATTTTTATTGCCCAGATGTAGTACTTTGCATTTCTCCCTGTTAAAAACCATTCTGTTAGTTGCTGCCCACTTCTCCAGTTTATTTAAATCTTTTTGAATCCTCTCTCTCTCTTCTCTAGTATTAGCTATCCCTCCTAGCTTTGTGTCATCAGCAAATTTAATCAGTTTACCCTCAATTCCTTCATCTAAATCGTTGATAAAGATGTTGAACAATACAGGGCCCAGGACAGAGCCCTGTGGTACCCCACTTGAGACATTCTTCCAACTGGATGTGCAGCCATTTACGACCACTCTTTGGGTCCGATTACTAAGCCAGTTATGAATCCACCTAACAGTTGCCTTGTCCATTCCATACTTAATCATTTTTTCAATAAGGATTGTATGAGAGACTTTGTCAAATGCTTTGCTGAAGTCAAGATATACTATATCTACAGCATTTCCTTGATCCACCCAATCAGTGATACCGTCATAGAAGGAAATTAAGTTAGTCTGACATGACTTATTAGTTACAAACCCATGCTGACTCTGTTTAATCACTTCATTCTTATCCAGGTATTGACATACATGTTGTTTAATAATTTGTTCAAAGATCTTTCCTGGTATAGAAGTCAGACTCACCGGCCTATAGTTACCTGGGTCCACCTTCTTCCCCTTTTTGAAGATAGGAACAACATTTGCTCTTCTCCAGTCTTCTGGCACTTCTCCTGTTCTCCAAGAATTTTCAAAGATTATAGAGAGGGGTTCAAAAATTTCTTCTGCTATCTCCTTCAGTACTCTGGGGTGTAATTCATCTGGACCTGGAGACTTGAATTCATTTAGGCTAGCTAAGTGTTTCCTCACTATCTTTCTGTTTATAGATATCCTGGATTCTTCTATTCCCTTAATAGGACAGTGAATAACAGTTGATGTTACATTTCCTTTCTGAGAGAAAACAGATGCAAAATAGGAATTTAAAAGTTCAGCCTTCTCAACATCCTGTCTTACCATTTCATCATTTTCATCCTGTAAAAATCCTATAGCATCTTTGACTTTTCTTTTACTTTTGACCTCTCCCTTAATCAGACATGTGTGAGGTTGTCCTGACCTAGAGCCACCACCAGCTTTGCACCGTTATTGCAAACAGCCTTTCCTTGCTCACGGTTCATTGGATACAGTCATTACTCTAGCTCCGCCTGTAAAGCTGTCCACAACTCTTGAACTGTGTGACTACGATTTCCAAGGCATATTAATTTTGATACTGCCTGATTGCAGTGAGCCATGGCTGCTCAGTATGGAGGTGGGGGGGATTCTATCTGCACTGTTGGAAAACATGTCTGATTAAGGGAGAGGTTGAGGGTCCAGGTTGAGGCCCTAAAGGAGGCAGAAGGAAGCAGAAGCAGTGGAGGAAGTGTTAGATACAGAGGTTTGTCACGCAAGCCTTGGGGATTAAAAGACTTGTGGAGCAGCCCATTGACTGCCTGCCTCCACATCCACCAGTCATCCAGTGCACAGTCAGAGAGATGTAATGCCCTTGCCTATGTTTGCGCGCCCTGGTGTCAGTGGTGAAATGCACCCTGAAAGAAGTAGATTTTTTCAGGGAACGGGTTATGTTGTTTGTGACATGCTGGTGTAGCGCAGGCACAACTTTCTTAGAGAAGTAATGGCAACTGGGCAACTGGTACTGGGAGAATGCGAAGTCATCAACTTTCTGAAACAATCTATATCCACCAGGTGGAAAGGCAGCATTTAGATGGCAAACAGATTGGAGATGGTAGAGTTCAATCTCTTAGCTTTAGCATGTGAAGGCGGAAACATTCTTTTATGTGAGTACAAATGCGGGACTTAGGCCTGACTGTTGTGCTGAGAGAGGTGGGAGTACAGAGAATAGGATAAACTGCTGGACTGTGAGTGAGGTGCAGGTGGAGATGTGATAGTGAATTGAGAAAGATGTGTTGTACTAGGTGGCACAAAAACAGCAGTCATATCCACTTCTGTAACAGCTGACTGGCTCTCATTCACCTCAACTGTAAGGGGTAAACAAGTGGATTTTCTGCATCCGGAGACCTGTGTGAGAACAATTGGCATGGTTACGGAGGAGGAAGAAGCAGCAGATGTGGTTGATGGGATGATCGGTGATTGACGAGGCCCACTAATCTGCATTTTATCACTTTGAGATTCCCACACTAAGACATGTTAATCGAGCATGTGCTGGTTCATTCATGTAGTTGTCAAATTTTTGCAATTTTCACTTCCACTTAGCTTTTTTTTGCAAATTTGGCAGAATTGGGTCAATCTTTGGGGTCTCAAAAAAGGCTCAAGCTAGGCAACCCTTGCCTCCCCTGCGAACTGCACACTCACGACCAGTGCTGTTCACAGCCAGAGTTGAGGCTGAGGATGCATTGTTTTTCGTGGTTGCATCATTTCATGTCTGTGCGGGAGGCAGCAACGTAACCTCCTCATCTTCTTCCTCCTCCAATTCCTCTGCTGAGCTACGCAGGTGCATACCTATGGGTTCACACCAAGTGGGATCTACAACCTCATTGCCATCCTCTCTGTTCTCACACTCCTCACCCTGAGAGCCACCTTCCTCCTCGTCCTGTCTTGACACCACAATACAGTCCATGTGTGCCTTTGGTATCTGAGTCTCATCGGGTTCACCTCCACCCCCCGATGGTTAACAGCTGGTGACAAGGGTCTATATTCTGCTCAAACCCTACTTCATCTGGCCCCAGATCCAACATGAAAAAATTTTGGCAATCGGTGCAGTACCTTTTCCTCCTCTTGATTCTGTGCATATTTCCAGCAGACCTCTGATGCCCATGGAATGATTGAATAGCTCTGCAGAATGGCCCATCTGTGGCTCCCCACAGTCATTTAGGCATTTGGAAATTTGTGACGCAGGGAAACAAGGGTGATTGGGGTGCCACCTCTGAATAATGTACTGTGTGTGATGTTAAGGTGGAGGAAGAGGAGAGGCCACTTGATGCCGTGCTTGCCATCTGAATTGTAACAGATTCAAAAGGATTGTAATGAAAAAGAAAATGCTCACACAAGTGTTGAATAAACTAAATTGATTTGCTTATTAAATGATAAGATTAAATAATAAACAATATAAACAATAAAAATACATGTGAATTAAAAACAAGCATTATTCATACATTACATTATTCAGGTAGAACTCAATCTGTGTCCATCCCTCTGTCATCTCAATATCATCTCTGTCTGTCACATCTCCCCTCTGCTCTCTGTGTGTGTTCCCCCTCCCTGTATGTCTGTGTGCTCTTTTATATGTATAAACTTCTCTAAAGCCATGATGTCCCAAGGTATATGTACTGGACACTGAAACTGCCTCCAATTAGGATAAACATCTCCTAGGAAAGGTCTAATTAGTATCTTTGAATGTCAATGGTCCTTTTGTTAGAAGATGAATGTAAATGGCCAGGTCATTTACATTCCTTTGTTTAGAAGATAAGGGTTAAGATAATAAAAAACAGTTATTTGCCCTCTTTGGACAGTTTGAACAAGTTTCAATGATCTCACCTTCAGGAAGGTTAGCAGAGGGTATATATATATTATATTAATATATTAAACCATATCAATAATTAGTAAATAATTAATTGGAGTGTTGAAACCATTAAAAATAACTCGGACTATACACCATCCACTGGAGCACATGCTTTTTCTAAAATTAACACCTAATCCATGTACACGTCGAACACCAAACCTATTCCCCCTTCCACCACAACCTCGCTTTTTACCACTCATGTTGTAAGTATTCTTCCCCTCTTATAATCTGCTGTTTCATCACCTTAGACTCACAGCTGTCATTCACCTGCCACTAAATGAACAATCACAATTTATTTTCTTAAATAGTGTGCCTGAACAACACTAACGATATTTAAGAGGAAGTGTGTCCTTCTGATTTCAACATAGATTTATCCCAAACAATTTCTATTAGCAAACTTAGCCTCCTGTCTGCACCCCAATATTAGGAATAGTGATTTTTAAGTGGAAATCTGGCCTTCTGGTTTCTCACTGAAACACAGTTTTATCACAAACAATTTGGATTAGCAAATTGGGCCTCCTAGCTGCACCCCAATATTAGGCCTAATAATTTTTAAGAGGAAATCTGGCCTTCTGATTTTGCTCTGAAACAAAGTTTTATCAGAAATGATTTGGATTAGCAAATTGGGCCTCCTAGCTGCACCCCAATATTAGGCCTAATAATTTTTAAGAGGAAATCTGGCCTTCTGATTTTGCTCTGAAACAAAGTTTTATCACAAATGATTTGGATTAGCAAATGGGGCCTTCTGAGACTGCAATACAGTTTTAGCACAAAACTCATCATACAGCACCAGTATCCTAGCCAAAGTCATAACAAAAGCATTAGTGGAAATGCGAGGATTTACCAAACTGTGACCAAATTTTGTTGACTTTGAGCAAAAATGTTCAGGAACTGAACACTAATCCGAATGTGTCGAATTTGAGATTGGCGAACGTTTTCCGAACAAGTTAGTTCATCTCTAGTTACAAATGCTGCCAAGGAAAGGCTGGTAGTATGATCTTAGATCAAGCTGGCGGTCCACAGCGAGACTTGCTACCGGCAGTGCTGTTAAAAATGTCACCCATGGAGCATGCATCCATATTTCCCTCACAGAAGCTGATAACAAAGTTCACCCACAGTGCATGTTTCCAGATGTATCCCACAGAAGCTGATAACAAATTCCACCCACAGACCATGTTTCCACATTTCACCCACAGAAGCTGAAAACAAATTTCACCCACAAAGCAAGTTTTCACATTTCTCTGAGAAAGCTATTTAAAAATGTGACTCCAAGACAATGGAGCACAGTACCCTCACAGGCAGAGTACACACAGTGGCTTCAAGGCACAGTACTCCCAGATATGGTTAAAAGAATACACATAGTGCCTTTTGGCAAAGCACTCACATAGATATAGGTTAAAAAATACACACAGCTGCTAATGTCTCAGCACTATCACGGACATGAGTGCAAAAGGGTAGAAAAATATGTTTACATGCACATAACTTCTTCGGAAACAGATGAAGCTTATAAAAACTTTAGCTTACGCACGGTACTATCACACAGCCTCCTGAAGAAGACATTTTGAAACGTGCGTTGGGGCGACTGGGGCTAGTTTGGTCACCTCTTACACTGCAGTAAGATATTTTTCCTTTGCTCTATTTTGTAGTTAGGTTTTTCTTGCCACTTATTCATCTTATGATTGTTTATTTGATTTTCATTATTGAGCATTGGGTTTTAAGTTTTGATATAGACAATTCTGAATTCTTTTGCACTAGTTCACTTTAGGCTGGATATTTTATATGATCAGCTCAGTTTTTCTGTTTTCTTGCACATAGCATTTTTTATGAAAATACGCTAAATCTGCACTTGGCACTTTTTCATGAAAATATTTTAAACTATGTAGCTAGGTCGTGTATCACTGTGATTGAAAATATTGTTTCAGCCCTATTGCACTTTAACATGGCTGTTTAATATTATTATGAGGTCATTTTTGTGATTAATTGTATTCATATGTATTTTTGCATTTTATGTGGGTGACCTGCCCCTTTTCAACTGGTATGCAACATTCTACGTTTGTTTGACATATTTAATAAAATTATTTTAGGATTATACTCCATGGTGGTGGTTTATCCTCCTGATTCATTCTTTGGTGTTTCACAGACACAGTTGCAAAGTACACTTAGAGAGTGTTTTTGGAAAATTGCGCAGGCGCAAAACCTAATACTGTCGCTCACTAAAACTGCGTCCTATTCCTACGGTAAGAAGAGCAGGAATAAAATTTTGAACCAGGAGGAACAGGTCCAAGTGGATGAGGAGATGAATGTGGGGGTATAGATGGAAGAGTCAGGGCTGCAAGGTGGCTCAGTGGTTGGCAATGCAGCCTTGCAGTGCTGGGGTCTTGGGTTCAAATCTAACCAAGGACATCTGTGAGGAGTTTGTATTTTCTCCCTTTGAGTGGGTTTTCTCTAGGTATTCCGGTTTCCTCTTACATTCAAAAGACATACTGATAGGGAAATTAGATTGTGAGCCCCAATGGGGACAGTGATGATAATGTTTGTAAAGCACTGTGGATTTAATGGTGTTATGTAACTGAGTAAAATAAATAAAAAACAAATAAACAGTCAAGGGAGGAGTAATCCAGCACTTTTTTTTGTATTTTTTTGTTTTTGTTATGTAACTGACTTAACACTACCTACAGTTTACAAAACTAAACTAGCTATTTAGAACCAGGAGATGTAGGTCCAAGTGGAGGAAGAAGTAGATGTGGCGGTATGGGTGGAAGAGGCAAGGGAGGAATAATTCTGCACTTTTTTTTCTTTTTTAATGTACAGTAACTCACTTAAACTAACCTAGAATTTATAAAGCTAAAATTAGCTATCTAGGACCAGGAGGTGTAGGTCTAAGTAGAGGAAAAGGTGAATGTGGTGGTATGAGGGAAGAGGCAAGGAAGGAGTATTCCAACTTTGCATAATGGATCCGACTGGTCCCTACTACTTCCGCAAAAGTATAATGGCCTGTGGAGACACGACGATCAGTGGGTGCTTTCGCCGCTGGCTTGAGACCGCATTGGACAAGGGCTCATACCACTGAACATGCACTCTGCTTTCCCATAGGCAAAATATAACTAAGGCAACACAGGGTGAGGGTAAAATAGCATGGCAATGCTTTTTGAACCACCAACAGATAATAACAAATAGAGCCATCCTAACAAATACCCAAGATGGTACAAAATCTTCAAAAAGGGGAAGAAGGTGGACCCAGGCAACTATAGGCCGGTGAGTCTGACTTCTATACCAGGAAAGATCTTTGAACAAATTATTAAACAACATGTATGTCAATACCTGGATAAGAATGAAGTGATTAAACAGAGTCAGCATGGGTTTGTAACTAATAAGTCATGTCAGACTAACTTAATTTCCTTCTATGACGGTATCACTGATTGGGTGGATCAAGGAAATGCTGTAGATATAGTATATCTTGACTTCAGCAAAGCATTTGACAAAGTCTCTCATACAATCCTTATTGAAAAAATGACTAAGTATGGAATGGACAAGACAACTGTTAGGTGGATTCATAACTGGCTTAGTGATCGGACCCAAAGAGTGGTCGTAAATGGCTGCACATCCAGTTGGAAGAATGTCTCAAGTGGGGTACCACAGGGCTCTGTCCTGGGCCCTGTATTGTTCAACATCTTTATCAACGATTTAGATGAAGGAATTGAGGGTAAACTGATTAAATTTGCTGATGACACAAAGCTAGGAGGGATAGCTAATACTAGAGAAGAGAGAGAGAGGATTCAAAAAGATTTAAATAAACTGGAGAAGTGGGCAGCAACTAACAGAATGGTTTTTAACAGGGAGAAATGCAAAGTACTACATCTGGGCAATAAAAATGGAAAAAGCATATATAGAATGGGAGGAATAGGGCTAAGTGACATCACATGTGAAAAAGACTTGGGTATACTAATAGATCACAGACTGAATATGAGTCAACAGTGTGATGCAGCAGCAAAAAAGGCAAATGCAATTCTAGGATGTATTAACAGAAGCATACAGTCTAGATCACGTGAAGTCATTATTTCCCTCTACTCCTCTTTGGTCAGACCTCATCTGGAATATTGTGTCCAGTTTTGGGCACCAAATTTTAAAAAAGACATCAACAAACTGGAGCAAGTTCAGAAAAGAGCGACCAGAATGGTGACCGGTCTGCAAACCCTGTCTTATGAGGAAAGGTTGCAGGATTTGGGAATGTTTAGTTTGCAAAAGAGAAGACTGAGAGGAGACTTAATAGCTGTCTACAAATATCTAAAGGGCTGTCACATTGTAGAAGGATCAACTTTATTCTCATTTGCACAAGGAAAGACTAGAAGCAATGGGATGAAACTGAATGGGAGGAGACACAGATTAGATATTAGAAAAAACTTTTTGACAGTTAGAGTGATCAATGAGTGGAACAAGCTGCCACGAGAAGTGGTGAGTTCTCCTTCAATGGAAGTCTTCAAACAGAGGCTGGACAGACATCTGACTGGGATGATTTAGCGAATCCTGCTTTGAGCAGGGGGTTGGACCAGATGGCCCAGGAGGTCCCTTCCAACTCTACGATTCTATGATTCTATGAAAATTACCTTACCTTTGCGCTGATTCACTGGGATTAGAACAGCTGCAACATCAGGGCTTCCAGAGCCAGCTAACTCCACCTGTGACACCTTTGTTTTGGTGGGCAACCACAGAGAGGAGGTAATGACAAGCTTAGGAAGCGGACAGTCCATTGAGGCATGTGACCAGGTGACCGGAGGGTCATTGTTCAATGACTGTGTTTCCTTGCCTTGCAAAGATAGCAGACAATAACCTGTAGGAGATGATATAAGAGGTAAACAGCAGCCATTCAGCAATATTGCAATCAACAATTCTAGTGTCAACATTCAGACTCATATGACAATAGTCCATGTTTCTTGACCAACGGAAGAAAAACACATAAATTCAAAAGTCAACATTCAGACATTGGCCTATTTCTCCTGGCCTACTGAAAATAGACATCTGAATAATTAGGATTAAATGTTGTGTTGTCATATGCCCAGTACTCACCTTGTCTTGTTCTTCCAATGCTCCACTCTGTGCAGCATGTGGACTCAGAAGGTTTGATCTCACCTGATCTAAATAAGTCATTATGCCTGCTGCACTGAAACTTATGCAAAGTTTTGTATTAGTGTAGAATATCCCAAAAACTTTTTTTTTAACATCTTGGCAGTATTAGTTTAATATGAATTCATTTTGCAGACATGTCACTACTGTTAACACATTTTCCTATTACATTATAATTGAATAAATGAGTGGGATTCTGTAGGTTCTCCTAGAAAATTCCCTTTTAATTTTAGTTAATTAGGAACATTAATCAGTGACTTCAAAGATTATTGTGTAATATGATATGCTGTTTCTTCTGTAACCATCTCAGACAGCCAAATAATGATCTTGCAGAATTGTGCAATTGCTAAATATCCTTTACAAATGTGATATTTTTGTCCATGTCAAGAGGATTAATTAATGAGGTCACTATGGTTTTACATTAACAACCTTGGTTACTTTTGATGCCTGAGTCAGCCTATAAAAGAAGGAAATCGTTATGTGGTAAATTATGCTTCCTTTAACGGAAACAGAAAGTTGGAAATATTTCATAGAACTTCAAGTACCATAATACCTTACTAACAGCATGTACCTAATGGTAGAAAATGAAATCAATTAAAGAGAAATATTTATGTAGCATGTATAATCTGTTTACTTAAGTGGCACTTAAGGATTGGGCACCTACTTACTATTGAACACTCTTCACAGCTGAAGCATTGTCGCAAATAGAGATGAGTGAACCTATACTCTGACATTCGGGGTCTGTACTGGACACTTAGTGTCCAGTACCAAATCCCTAACACGGACTTTTAGCAGGATGTCCGGTTTACTGTTCGGGTTCAGATGCCTAATAAGGTTTGTTGAAAGACTGTAGTGCAGCCAATCAACATGCTTTTAGGCTGTAAGTTTTTAAGCTGCTGTGTATACTCTTCACCCATATCTGTGTGAGTACTGTGCCAAAAAGCTGGTGTGTGTACTTTGCAACTCTGCCTGTGGGAGTAATGTGCCAAAAAACCACTGTGTGCACTCTTCAACTGTGTCTATGCAAGTAGTGTGCATAAAAAATAATTCTTCTCTGCAGTTGTCTCATTGCCGTTTACAGGCCAAGCAAATAATTTTACTGTACTGCTGTGTCTATGCGAGTAGTGTGGCATATAAATAAATGTCAGCAGCTGTCTGTTTGCCATTTGTAGGCCAAAAAAAGAAATTTTACTGGACCGCTGTATCTATACGTGTAGTGTGGCAAATGAATAAATATCAGCAGCTGTCTCTTTGCCATTTGTAGGCTAAAAAAACAATTTTACTGTACGGCTGTGTCTATACAAGTAGTGTGGCTAATAGATAAATCTCAGCAGCCATCTCTTTTCCATTTGTAGGCCAAACAAAATTTTTCATTGTACCGTTGTTTCTATACGAGTAGTGTGGCAAATAAACATCAGCAGTAGTATTTTTGCCACTTGTAGGGCAAACAAATAATTTTACTGAACCGCTATATCTATATGCATAGAGTGTGAAATAAATAAATTTCAGCAGCTGTATCTTTGCCATTTGTGGGCCAAACAAACAATTTTACTGTACCGCTGTGTCAATAAGAGTAGTGTGGCTAATATATAAATCTCAGCAACATCTATTTGCCATTTGTAGGCCAAACAATAATTTTACTAAATGCTCTGTCCATACAAGTAGTGTGTTAAATAGATAAATCTACTCTGAGGCCATCTCTGTGCGAATAGTGTGCCAAGAAAACACTTCTACAAATTAGGAGAGCATTAAATAGGGGTCATGAACATGGTATTGTTGCTGCTGGTGTAGCTGCTGCTGGTAGTCGTGGTGTAGCTGCTGCAGGGATAGTACGTGGTCATTCTGTACCTGTTATATGCCCAAATACATCTTCCTCTGGTGCAAGCAAGCAACAGGACACTATGCATCCTTTCGAAGGCCCAAGTACTGCTGCAAAAATAGGGAGGCCACAAGATGTTGAAAAGGTATTAGATTGGATGGCTGAGAATAGCATCAGTCCGTTAGCATTATCTTCCACCTTGTCCACTTCAGAAAGTGCATTGTTGGCACCTGAGGACCATGGTCATCTGTCTTCCACCTCACCCCCTTGCAAATCAGCAAACCAGTATGAGCTCCAAGTCTTGCCGCAGTCTCTTCTGCCTTTTGATGACTCTGCTGGTGGGGTTTCATGGCCCATCCACCTTGCTCTGTCCTAGAAGCTGAAGAGAGGGATTGTACTGATGCAAAACCACTTGTTAGGTTGGATGATGAGTATGTGGGAGGGCTAGTGCACACGGTCAGTGAACCACCAGAGCACATCTCAGAGGATGACGAAACACAGTTGCCAACTGCAGCGTCTTTCTGCATTTTGCTGTCCGGCAAGGAGGGTAGCGGTGAGGAGTAGGTGGAAGATGATGCGGGTGATGATGAGGTCCAATACCCCACAAGGAGCAGATGCCTTCCTGGTGACATGTGCAGTTTGGTGTAAGAGAAGATAGCGATGCTGCTCCAGCAGCACAGAAAAAGAGGGAGCAGGGTGCAAAGGCACAGCGGGCAGACTCTAGCCAGTACATCGGCTACTATTTTACTATTGCCCACTGTGCTGTTTAAATGAGCACACCAAAGCCAGCTAAAAAGAGCTCCCTCGCGTGGCATTTCTTCAGAGAATGTGCTGAAGAGTAGCGCTTGGTGGTTTGCACATTGTGCCTTCAGAGCCTGAAGCGAGGCATAAATCTTTTGAACCTGAGCACCACATGCATGACGAGGCATCTGAATTAAAAGCATGACATGCAGTGGAGTACACACTTAAAAAGCATGACAGATCTGAGGCTCCTCCTGCTCCATCTTATGCTATGGTCTTGGCATCTTCCTCATGCTCATGATTAACAGGGCCACTTGCCTCCCTACAAAGAGAGGATGTGTGTAGCACCGGTGTCTGTGTGCAGAACTTATCCCTCTACAGAGACGCCAGGGCACTCACCGCCGCATCCCCCATTCTGCTCCGTCTCCTTCTTCTGGGTCTGCAGCTGCACAGGGTGTGTGCACTGCACACAGTTCTCTGAGTACAGTGCTTAGGGCACATGTGAGCACAATGTCCCTTTCTTAAATGGGCCGTGCACGTTCCCCTAAAGTGTCCCCAGCCTATTGCTGGAGGACACTTACTATTTTAGGCATCTCCTCCAACATGAAGATGCCTGTGCAATGTTGTGAGTTTGTTTCCTAACACTCTTGTGAGTTCTAAGGTCCTTGTATGCTGCACCTGCCAGTGTTCATTTGAACGTAAGCTGCTCCCGCTGCAATTGCCAGTGCTCAGTGCTATATCAGCCGTTTCCGTTGCACCTATCAACATTCATCTCTGTTTCACTTGGTCCAGTTGCACTTGCTAGTGCCCATTTCTTTGTCAGCCAGTCCAGATTGTATCCGTGGTTCCTGTCCTCTTACTCCATCTGCCTGCATCTGTTGGACATTAACTCGGTCTGCCTCAGCTACCTGTTCCTAGGGTATCTGTTGCCACATACCCAAGGTCGGTCCTGGAGTAGCACCTGAATAACCTACGTTGTCTCTCCTCGGATCTCGGTATCGTATGCTGCTACGTATCCTTGGTCAGATTGGGGGTGCTCTTAATCACGCGCCTCCAGGTCTTTCTTAGGCTCTGGCACAGTGGTCCAGCCATCCAGCCAATTACAATGTAACAACAACACCACCACCATTGCCACTCAGCATGTCCACACCGTCCCATGGAAGTGTTCAGCTTGCATCCCACAAACCCTTGATAGAAAGAAGAGATTCGCTCTAGCCATCCTTGAGCCATGTTCCTGAATGACAGCATTTCCAAATTCTTGGCCTTTGAAATGTTGCCATTTCGGCTGGTGGAGAGAGCTAGTTAAAAAAAACTGGTGATGGTGACTGTCCCGCAGTAAATTGCTCCCAGCTGCAACTACTTTGCCATGTTTACCATCCCTGGCCTGCACACACATTTTGTGGACAAAATCAGGTGTGAACTGCGTAGAGCCATCAGTGGCAAAATTGACATAACCAACGAGACGTGGACTAGTAAGCATGGCCAGGAATGTTACATCTCCCTAACTGCCCACTAGGTAAATGTAGTGGTGGCTGGGACAGAGGAAGAAGGCATTCTAGCCCATGTCATACCAATACCAAGCATTACATGACATTTCTCTGTCCAGGTTGCCTCCTCCTGCTCCTCAGCTTCCTCCACCCCCCTACTTATCCTGTCACAGTAAGACCTGTACCACCAACTTCAGCAGAAACAGGGGGAAACGACAGAAGGCTGACCTTAAACTCTTCTGTTTGGAGGACAAATCCCACACCATGCAGGAGCTGTGGATGGGTATCAAACAGCAAACCGATGAATGGTTAGTGCAGGTGAACCTCAATCCCGTCAGGTGGTGTGCGATAATGGGCAAAATCTCGTAGCAGTTCTGGGCTTAGCCAGTTTTATGCACATCCCTTGCCTGGGGCATGTGGTGAACTTGGTGGTATAGAGCTTCCTGCAAATCTACCCACATATGTCATATTTGCTGCGGAAAGTGCAGGCAGTGTGTGTGCTTTTGAGGCTTCTCACCCTGCCACTACTTGCCTGTCTGCGCTCCAGTGTCACTTCTTCCTTCCTGCTGATATGTGGTATACCAACAAGATGGAACTCTACCTTGCATATGTTCGAGAGACTATGCGAGCAGCATCTGGCAGTAGTGGAGTGACAGCTGCAGCACGAAGTGGTTAGTCTCTCTGCAGAACAACACCACTTCATCACCAGTGAGTGGGCCTCTATGTTGGACATGTGTGTGCCAAGTTGCGCTGCTTTGAATACTCCACCAATATGGCCAGCACTGAAGAAGTCATCATCAGTGTTACTATACCACTTTTATGCTTGCTGGAAAAATTAATTCAGGCTATGATGAATGAGGTGGTGGCATCGGAGGAAGAGGAGCAGGAGGGGCACGGCCAATTCACACCGTTATCAGGTCTGTCATTCACACATGGACCGTAGGGTGGGTTATTGTCTTAACATCGGTCAGGTACCCAACTATACAGCCAGGGGACAGTTTAGGATGAAAAAGAGGACGACGACGATGAGTAAAAACAATCATGTTCACATCAGGGTGGCATTCAGAGCAGCTCTTGGGCATCACTGGGACATGGGTGGGGAGATATAGAGGACCCAGACGATACACATCACACCGAGGACAGTTTGCCATTGCAACCTGGCACATATAAGCCAATCAATGCTGCTATGCCTGCACAATAACCGCTGATTTTCCTGTATTGGTACCAGTGCAGATTACTGGATGGCCTCCCCTCTGCATCCCAGCTACAAGTACAACGTACCATCACTACTTCCAATGCTAAAGTGGGATCACAAAATGCGTGAATACAAGCACACACTGGTAGAGCCAGCACCTCAGAAGGCAGGGTTAGCATGGTTAAAATGTGACAAAACTTTATATGGTCGATACTAACATAAGGCAGCATTACAGCAACATGGAGGAAGAGTACCTGACCAAACATCTCCACATACTAACTGATGAGTCTACCCCATTAAATTCTGAGTCTAAAAAATGGAAGCATGACTTGAGATTGCTCTTTATGACTTGAAGGTGCTGGCCTGCTCTGTGGGAAGTGTACTGTAAAAATGTGTGCCTAGCATGGCAGGGGGTGTGCTCACAAACAGGCACTGTCCAGACTGTCCACTTTCAACATGAGAACCTAACATTCTTGAACATTCCTTAAAATGAACCAGGAATGGATCCCACTGAACTTTTTCATACCTTTGCCATTTCTTTCTTTAAGGTGCCTCATCCCCAAATAATTAACTCAAAAAAAGCCACGTACACCTCCTCCTCAAGTTTGGCTTCTGCTTCCTGGTTGTAGCTTGTTAGTTTATTTTGGGTTCATTCTATGTTCTTTTAAGTCTGTTCCCTAAAAAAAATTAAAACAAAATAACACAAAAGAACACAAACAGTGTTGGAGTAATCCTCTCTAGTCTCTTCCACCTATACTGCCATGTCCATCCTCTTCCTCCACTTGGGCCTATGCCTCCTGGTTTTAGATTGCTTGTTTTAAGTCAATTCTATTAAAAAAATAAAACAAAAATAAAAAATACTGAAAGAAACAAAAAAAACAAAAAACAAATAGCATACCAAAAAAATAGTGTTGGATTACTTCTCCTTTACCTCTTCCAGCTATACCGCCACTGCCACATACACTTCTTCCTCTATGCCAGGGGTGGGGAACATCCAGCCTGCGGGCTGCACGTGATCCGCGGTGACTTTTCATGCTGCCCAGGTCCCCGGAGTCCGCAATGCTCCAGAGGCAGCCGTATCCTGCCATCTGCTGGCCCTTTAAACCCCAAGTGCACAGTATGCAGCGTTCATTACAAAACACTGCCTGCACATGAATGATGACATCATCAGGGTTGGCAGGGTTAGCGCCCAATGAGCTCCCATCCTCCTGATTCGGAAGAAGAGCTGCTGCCAGAGATTCCAGAGCGATCTGTGTGCCGGCAGCTCTCTGCCTGTCTGCTGGTGATTTCTGTGCCCGCAGCTCTGTGTCTTTCTGCTGTGATCTTTGCCCCTCAGCTATCTGCCCCCTTGTGATCTCTGTGACCCCTGTGATCTCTGTCCCCCAGCTATGTGCCCCAATATGATCTCTGTGCCCCCCAACCAAATGCCCCTCTGTGATGTCTGTGCCTCCCAGCTATGTGACCCCATGTGATCTCTGTGTCCCCCTGTCATCTCTGTGGCCCGAGCTATGTGCCCCTCTTATCTCTGTCCCTCAGCTATGTGCCCCAATATGATCTCTGTGCCCCCCAACCAAATGCCCCCTGTGATCTCTGTGCTTCCCAGCTATGTGCCCCCCTGTGATCTCTGTGCCCCATAGCTATATGTCCCCCTGTGATCCCTTTGCCCCCCGGCTATGTGCCCTCTGTGATTTCTGTGCCCCCCAGCTATGTGCCCCGTGTAATCTCTGTTCTCCCTGTGAACTCTCTGCTGCCCAGCTATATGCCCCCTGTTATTTCGGTGCCTTCCAGCTATATGCCCGTTGTGATTTCTGTGCCCCCCAGATATGTGCACCCCTGTGATCTCTGTGTCTCCCAGCTTTGTGCCCCATGTGATCTACTGTATGTGCCCCCTGTGATCCCTGTGCCCATCTGCTATGTACCCCGTGTGATATTTGTGTCCCCTGTGATCTCTGTCCCCTCCAGCTATGTGGCCACAGCTATTTGCCCCTCCATGATCTTTGTGCCCCCCATGTTATGTTCTGCCTGTGATCTTTGTGCCACCCCCGGTGATCTCTTCCCCCCCGGTGATCTATGAGTCTCACCTGGTGATCTATGTGCCTCCCCCCAGTGCTCTACAGTGGGTATGGAAAGTATTCAGACCCCTTTAAATTTTTCACTCTTTGTTTCATTGCAGCTATTTAATAAATTCAAAAAAGTTCATTTTTTTCTCATTAATGTTCACTCTGCACCCCATCTTGACTGAAAAAAACAGAAATGTAGAAATTTTTGCAAATTTATTAAAAAAGAAAAACTGAAATATCACATGGCCAGTGTTTCTCAACTCCAGTCATCAAGACCCACCAACAGGTCATGTTTTCAGGATTTCCTTAGTATTGCCCAGGTGAAGGAATTAATGCTTGAGCAGGTGTTGGAATTATCCCCTGTGCAATACTAAGGAAATCCTGAAAACTTGACCTGTTGGTGGGTCTTGAGGACTGGAGTTGAGAAAGACTGACATGGTCTTAAGTATTCAGACCCTTTGCTCAGTATTGAGTAGAAGCCCCCTTTTGAGTTAGTACAGCCATGTGTCTTCTTGGGAACGATGCAACAAGTTATTTACACCAGGATTTGGGGATCCACTACCATTCTTCCATGCAGATCCTCTCCAGTTCCGTCAGGTTGGATGGCGAATGTTGGTGGACAGCCATTTTCAGGTCTCTCCAGAGATGCTCAATTGGGTTTAGGTCAGAGCTCTGGCTGGGAAAGTCAAGAATGGTCACAGTTGTTCTGAAGCCATTACTTTGTTATTTTAGCTGTGTGCTTAGGGTCCTTGTCTTGTTAGAAGGTGAACCTTCAGCCAAGTCTGAGGTCCAGAGCACTCTGGAAAAGGTTTTCATCCAGGATATCTCTGTACATGGCTGCATTCATGTTTCCTTCAATTGCAACCAGACGTCCTGTCCCTGCAGATGAAAAACACCCCCAATAGCATGATGCTGCCACCACCATGTTTCACTATTGGGATTGTATTGGGCATGTGATGAGCAGTGCCTGGTTTTCTCCACACATACCGCTTAGAATTATCACCAAAAATTTCTATCTCCATCTCATCAGATCAGAATCTTAATTCCCATAGTCTGGGAGTCCTTCATGTGTTTTTTAGCAAACTCTGTGCAGGCTTTCATATGTCTGGCACTGAGGAGAGGCTTCCGTCGGGCCACTCTGCCATAAAGGCTGCAGTGATAGCTGACTTTGTGGAACTTTCTCCCATCTCCCTACTGCATCTGTGGAGCTCAGCCACAATGATCTTGGGATTCCTTACCTCTCTCACCAAGGCTCTTCTCCCATGATTGTTCAGTTTGGCTGGATGGCCAGGTCTAGGAATACTTCTTGTGGTCCCAAACTTCTTCCATTTAATGATTATGGAGGCCACTGTGGTCTTAGGAACCTTGAGTACTGCAGAAATTCTTTTGTAACCTTGGCCAGATCTGTGCCTTGGAACAATTCAGTCTCTGAGCTCCTTGGCCAATTCCTTTGACTTCATATTCTCATTTGGTCTGACATGCACTGTGAGCTGTGAGGTATTATATAGACAGGTATGTGCCTTTACAAATCAAGTCCTATCAGTTCAATTAAACACAGCTGGACTCCAATGAAGGGGTAGAACCATCTCAAGGAGGATCACAAGGAAATGGACAGCATGTGACTTAAATATGAGTGTCTGAGCAAAGGGTCTGAATATTTATGATCATGTGATATTTCAGTTTTTCTTTTTTAATAAATTTGCAATAATTTCTACATTTCAGTTTTTTTCAGTGAAGATGGGGTGCAGGGTGTACATTAATGAGAAAAAAATGAATTTACCAAATGGCTGCAATGAAACAAAGAGAGAAAAATTTAAAGGGGACTGAATACTTTCCGTACCCACTGTAGATTAGTAATTAACAAACTACACTTAGATTACCATATTGCACTGTGACAATATTTATGGGCTAATATTTGTGGGTCCGTAGGAATTGCTTTGTCATAAAGATGTTGCAGAGACAAGTGCGGTATCTAGAGAATACATTTCTAGAGAAGCAATACCCCAAGAAGATCCTGAGAAGACCATACAATGAAGCCCAAGCCACTGTGAGAAACAAATTACTCACCTTCACACTAAAATCCACCAATGAGGATAAAGTGATCAGATTGATCACTAGTAGAGATGATAGAACCTTTTGAAATGTGAATTCTCCAGGTTAGAGAAATATTTCCCCCAAATTTGATTTGCAGCAAATTTAATCAAGGCTATTCTCAATTGTTCCAATCGGCTCACAAAGGTGTGGAGAACATTTTGCCATTCCCCTATACTGTATCCAATCTGTTTTATTGTTAATATAGCCTTAACCTTAATAAAGCCTTAGGAGAGAGAGCAAAGAGAGAAATGAGTGTAATTTTAATACATTAATTAATTACACTAGCGCTGTCGCTCCTGCTTGCCCTATCTCTTTCTCTATTGATGCAACTAAATGTTCTTCACCATTAGTACCTTTATCTGTCATTATGTGGTATGAGCTGTGTGTTGTAACCTCTATCCCTATGCTGTAAAACCATAAAATGGCACTGCTTGGGTGGCCCCATCTTTTATACTGGCTGTGATAGTTCCCCATGATTGGCTGCACTAGACCATGTGATGTGATAGCTGCCAGGCATAATGGCGAAGCCTCTGTCTTAAAACAGAGACATTAATGATGTCCTAGTCCCTTACCTTTAGAAAACTTATAGAAGGTGTAGTGCACCAATAGTACACTTATGCAGTGAGGAGGCAGTGACCCACAAAGTTCAAACACAAAACTCCTTTAATGTGTTTCTTCACAGCATTAAAGTTCACCAAAGTGCATATCAACTCAGTGTCCACTTGTCACAAGTGCATATATTAGTGCATAGTATCAGTGTCCATTGCACAGCACTACATACTACACAGCACCTTTCCGTTTACAGTCACTAATCACGCTGGACTTCCCTTTGACCAGTGGCAGCCATGGGCAACTGCAGCTCCGTGTTAAAGTCCCTTTACTCACAGCTGTACACAGTCCATGATATCCTCCGGATTATAGCCAGGAATCATATCCTCTTGTTTGCAGTCGTTACACAAGCCAGTCCACCTCTGACCAATTACCGTGGTTGACAGCACCGCTGTGTATGCTGTGGGTGCAGAGCCTATTGGCTCCGCTCTGTCCTTTGTCTCTTCACACAGACAAAGCTCTGCAGAGCCTCTGCTCTGCACTCTCACCTACACCAAGCTGAAAGGGGCCCTGACACATCCAAACCCTTTCCTGCAAGGATTTTAACTTGGCTCTGTGGTCTTCAGCCATATGGAAAACCCGGGCCTGTAACGAAATGGACTGCAAGACTACCATCCTGCAATCTGTTTCACAACACAACATCCCAGAGCAGGTTTTCCCTACATCTGCCTTGGACACTATCATGTCCAAGACTAGTACTTATTTTTATCATTTTAGCCTGCATAGCAGTCACAGCCACACTCGTGACTGCCATGCACTCCTATTGTCTTCATACACCTTTGCTCACATCCTTGGGAGAACAAACAGCAACCCCTACCTGTGACACTGGTCACTGCATCACCATTGCAATCACAGCTACGCCTGCGACTGCAATGGCCCCCCATGGCCTCAATACGCCTCCGTTTGCATCCTGGGGAGAACAAACAGTGACCTCTACCTGTGACACCAGTCACTGCCTCACAAAGGGGAAATGTTTTAAGGGCAGGAGACTCATTTTTTTTATTTGACTTAGTATGAAAAGCAACAAGACATAACTTTTACTATCACTTGTTCCTTAAAGGGGATGTCCGGTCTAAATTGATAAGTCTACAGTCACTCTCAGAGGTAAACGTTGACTTTTACATGAACAGTGGGCAAATACTATGACATACATTTTGCTGGCAATCTCCTCAGCAGCTTGTTCTTGGCTTCTTACTCTTTCTGGTGGATGCACTCTTCACTCACAGAAGTAAGCCTCTTTTACTTCTCACTGTTGTGTGCATTCTCACCCTCAATCTCAGCAATGACAATACTTTCAAGTTGCCTGGTCGTCCTCACCTAGAATTAAATAATCTAGTCACATCTCACTTTGGAGTATTGTGCTTACCCTTTAATATAAGACACCTTGATGGCCACTATTCGATTAAGGCGTTAAAAAATTCTTAATGCAGAAAGTATTCATTCACACTATAAAATAATAAACAATTCTCCTGAAAAACATGATAACCAAACTGAAATATTCTGATACATTCATTGCACTTACAAAGTCACTGGTGTTTTAAATGTGACCCATTGTATTCCACGAGAACATTCCCAGCTTCCGATGTAATGAGACAGAACTCAGAAGCTTGGTCCTTTCATGCAGAGAGGTCAATCGTGTCCCCTGAGCTTGGTTTTACCAGAATGTTATATTCCTATTAATATAAAATAGCAATAAAGTGTGTTCATGCATTTCAAAAACTCCTAGTTATTTCCTGAAAGCTGTTATATTCTAAATCATTCTAAAGAGACAATGGCTTCTAAGTGCCTTCACAACACATCTATTTATAAACTTATCAAGAAATCAAATCAATATTATTGTATGGCTTTCACAAAACTCTTTCAAGGTTAATCCATTCTTCATGTATAACCTTGTTGCTTTGTATTCCGAAGGCACATATCATTGAAATATATACCAGAGTGTCAATGTTATTCTTTTTTATACGTAGGGAACGGCAAGTATAAAAACGCCTTCAGTAACTCAAGATAATTAAAAAGACAATTGTGAACATTTGAATTTACCTAACAGCAATTGTAAGAAGTTTGACATTTTCTACTGAGTATTATTTTTCATCTTGAATTAAATAAGCTTTTCACCATCTTGAAAAGCATGAAAGATCTTAATAAATTGTTCTAACTAACACAGAAACTCAGAAAATCATGAAAAAATGAAGAAACAGTGTAATCACACTGCATCATTTTTTTTTTATAATACATTCAGAGTCAATAAGCAAATTTGTGATAATTTGTGCCCATAAACAATGATTTCATTGAAAGTGCATACAAAAGTGTTGTAAAGACTCACGATAAATACATGAATGATCATATTCTTTATTTACAATACTGCATGTAGCAGCAGCACATTCTGCAACATTTAACCCACTGACAATACCAAGTTTGTCACATTATGGCCCCCTTGGGGTATATTCAATTTTAGGTTTTGATCTAAACATTTAACCCATTCCCAAAATAATAAGTATATGCATATCACATGTGTATGGAGCTGACTGCTTTGTGTTACATATCTGCTCTAGATCTGTACCTTGCTTCCCTCTGACAGGTCTACTAGACTCTGCTGTGCTCCTCGTTGGGCTTTGGAGATGGCCTGGCATGATCCCATGTGAGCATCAGTTCAGGCCTATATAAGGCAAACTGAGAGAAACCATTGTGCCTTGGTATTGCATTAAGACTTCTGTGTTGCTAGACCTTAACTTGCTACTCTGCTTCTCCTAAACTCCATGCTGGACACCAACTACCTGCCCGCAGTTACCTAATGTCCTCCATCTGTGTGGTTTCCTGCACTTCGCCTACCTGCGGTTTTCTGATGTCCTCCGCCTTCATGCAGTTTCCTGCACTCTGCCTGCCTGTCTATGGTTTCCTGATGTCCTCCGCCTTCCTACAGTCTCTTGTATAATGCCTACCTGCCATTGGTTTCTTGTCCCTAGGCTGTCTGTGTCCTGTGTTCCCCTCCTATCTGCTGTGCTGATGCCCGTAGTCTGTATGCCCACCCAGACCTTGATCTTGGAGGATCCACCTCTCCTTTTAAGTCTGACTCTTTGGTTGGAGCTAGAGTGGATCTAGCACGATTGTGGAGTACTGATGGCTTGACATGGCAGCTGGAAGCCAAACAGAGCCCCTTTTGTATCTCCATGAGCTCTGCCTGCTTTAAATGAGATTGGTTAATAGTAATACACTACAGTACAGTAATGTACAGTAGTGTAATGGTCAAGCAATCGTGTTTGCAATCATGTGTTTGTATGAGCGCCGACCACAGGTCGATGCTCATAGCAAGCTTGCTATAACAATCATAGAGGTCTGCTGGTGGCCGCTGGTGTAATTACATTGCTGCTAAGTTTGCTGATACAGGTGGTGATCACTCCCACCTTCCTTTAAAAGGTCACCTGATACATCAGCTGATGGTTGGTGATACAGGTCCTTTTGGATACCAACCGTGCTGAAGACAGAAGGTTGCTGGTGCAGTTGTGCTTCAGCTGAATGCTGTGATCTGGTGCCTTACTCTGCTGTGCGGTGCATTGCAGCAGAGAAAGCTAAGTGTTTTTTTTTCTCCATTTTCCCTTTTTGGTGTTTATCTTACCTTACCTCATGTTGTCTTAGTGCAGCAGTGGGACCAGTGTCTTCATTTGCCAAGGTATCCTGCTTGGCGACAGGTTGAAGAAACCCGTATAGGGATGTTAGTAAGAGCAGGGCACATCCTCAGGTGAGTGCAGGAGGTATCTATTTCCCCATTCCCTATCGCAGGGCCCACCGTTGTTAAAGTTTTCCCTGGAGTTTTTTTGTTTTGCCATTTAGTGACCGACCGATTGGTGGGTCGTGTCACACTGGGCCAGTCACTCCGTGACAAATGACTCATTCAAATATTGATATAAAAGTGTAGTTGTGGTACTCCTACACTCATAAAAGCTCTGCACACAGAGCAAATCCTGCCAAGAATTTCATGCAGAGTCATCCATATACCCTTGCAGGCATCAACTGTAGTACCGCATTCAAATATTGTGAACAAAGTGAAGTTGTTGTACTCTGACACTCAAGAAAGCTCTGAACACAGTGCAAAGCCTGCTAAAATAAACACGGTCATCCATACACCCTTGCAGGCAACAACTGCAGTACCTCATTCAAATATTGTGAACAAAGTGTAGTTGTGGCACTTCTATAGTAAATATAGTAAAAAAAAGGCTGTGCACACTGTGCAAAGCTAGAAAATAATTGTAAGCAATGTTGTCCAGTCATCCATAGACCCTTGAGGGCAACAACTGGGGGGCCTCATTCAAATATTTGAAAGTGTAGTTGATGTATTTCAACACTCAAATAGGTTTTGCACTTTGTGCAAGGCCAGGAAAAAATTGTAAGGTAATACAGTCATACATAGACCCTGACGGCAACAACTGGAAGGCCTCATTCAAATATTTTGAAAGAGTAGTTGATGTACTCCTATACTGATAAAGGCTTTACACTTTGTGCAAAGACAAGAAAAAATTATAAGAGGGTAATACAGTCATCCAAAGATCCTTGAACGCTACCAATGGCGAGCCCCTTTCAAATATTTTGAAAGTGTAGTTTAGCATAAGGGTTTATTTATTGTGGTATGCAATGTCGTTTTCAGTGATCTTTTTTTTTTTTTTTTAACCCCTTAATGTCCAATCACGGACACAGTCCATCATCAGACATTTCCCCTGCTTTGATGAGTGCTCCGGCGCTGAGCCCGCATCAAAGCCGGGACATGTCAGCTGTTATGAACAGCTGACATGTGCCCGCAATAGGCGCGAGCAGAATCGCCGTCCGCCCACGCCTATTAACTAGTTAAATGCCGCTGTCACAGCTGACAGCGGGCATTTAAATAGCATTTCCGGCCGCCGGGCCGGAAATGACCTCATCGCCGACCCCCGTCACGTGATCGGGGGTCGGCGTCATGTTGCCTGGACAACCAGAGGTCTCTATGAGACCTCTATGGTTGTTCCAGGCATATGGCTTTCAGCGCCACCCGGTGGTTGGCACTGAAAGCACAGCAGTAAATCTGCTACATATGGGCGATCTGCTCATCGCCCATATGTAGCAGAGCCGATTGTGTTGCGCAAGCTTCTAGCCTCCTATGGAGGCTATTGAAGCATGCCAAAAGTAAAAAAAATGTTTAAAACTAAAAAAAAATTAAAAAAACCTAAAAGTTCAAATCACCCCCCTTTCGCCCCAATCAAAATAAAACAGTAAAAAAAAAATCCCACATACACATATTAGGTATTGCCGCATTCAGAATCGCCCGATCTATTAATAAAAAAAAAGCATTAACCCGATCACTAAACGGCGTAGCGAGAAAAAAATTCAAAACGCCAGAATTACGTTTTTTTGGTCACCAAGACATTGCATTAAAATGCAATAACGGGCGATCAAAAGAACATATCTGCACAAAAGTGGTATCATTAAAACGTCAGTCCGGCATGGAAAAAATAAGCCCTCAACCGACCCCAGATCATGAAAAATGGAGACGCTACGGGTCTCGGAAAATTGCGCAAATTTTTTTTTTTTTTTTTTTTAGCAAACTTTGGAATTTTTTTTCACCACTTAGATTAAAGAGGACATAGACATGTTTGGTGTCTATGAACTCGTAATGACCTGGAGAATCATAATGGCAGGTCAGATTTAGCATCTAGTGAACCTAACAAAAAAGCCAAGCAAAAAACAAGTGTGGGATTGCACTTTTTTTGCAATTTCACCGCACTTGGAATTTTTTTCCCGTTTTCGAGTACACGATATGGTAAAACCAATGATGTCATTTAAAAGTACAACTCGTCCCACAAAAAATAAGCCCTCACATGGCCATATAAACGGAAAAATAAAAAAGTTATGACTCTGGAAAGAAGGGGAGGGAAAAATGAAAATGTAAAACCAAAAATACCCCTGGTCGTTAAGGGGTTAAATATGATTATTTGGTCAATTTTTATTCTGTTTAAGAATGAAGGAAAAAGCTTTAGTTTTTTGTGCTTCATCACTTAAGTTAAAAAATGTGACAGTTTTATAGATTGTTTTATAAGATACTAGCTGAAGAGCCCGGCGTTGCCCGGGCATAGTAACTAACTGTGGTTAGCTACAACAAATTATAATGATTATCCTCCATCCCATAGTCCAGTGTCCATATACCCATCACACATCCGCCATCCCATAGTCCCGTGCCCATATACCCATCATACACATCCTCCATCCCATAGTCCCATGCCCATATTCCATCATTCATATCCTCCATCTCATAGTCCCATGCCCATATACCCATCATACATATCTGCCATGCCATAATCCCGTGCCCATATACCCATCATACATATCTGCCATGCCATAGTCCCGTGCCCATATACCCATCATACATATCTGCTATCCCATACTCCCACGCCCATATACCCATCATACATATCCGCTATCCCATAGTCCAGTGCCCATATACCCATCACACATCCTCCATCCCATAGTCCCGTGCCCATATACCCATCATACATATTCTCCATCCCATAGTTCCATGCCCATTTACCCATTATGACATCATCTTCGCCATGGCAACATATTATGACATAATTGTCACCACGGCAACCATTATGACATAACCGTTACCATTCCAACCCATTATGACGTCAGCGTCACCATGGCAACCATTATGACATCATAATGCAGGGAGTGGCTTGATACACACACACACACACATACACACACACATACAAACACACACATACACTCAGCTTTATATACTGTATATAAGATATTATTTATCTTCATTTTGAAAGGAAAACGGTGTTTTTACTTGCTAAACATATTTTTCGCATATACTCTTATTACTTTTATATTTTTACAAATATTATTTGACTTATTTTTGCTTTTTACTATTTGGGGACATCAACATTTATACATCCGATTTCTGGTCTAATACACTGTAATGCCTCTGCCCAGCAACAGGGGACGCAGCCTCAAAAAACGGATCACACATATATAGTAACATCTGTGCGACATCTGATATCTACGGATATATTTCTGTGATAAACCTAGTAAGCTGTAGTAAGTAAGCTTGTAGTAAGTAAGCTTGCTAGTAAGCTTGATTATGTACAATTTTCAACGCACATGTATGAAAAAGGATCACACACAGATGTCACACGGACTTTAAAAATTAAAAAAATGGACACGTGGATGGCAAGTAAATGAAAAACAGTTGAAAATCATCCAAGTTTCCTGGATTAAACTCGGATGATTTTTCATGCACTCTTCTGTAGACAACCTTAGAAATCAGTGCAATTCTGTCCTGACATGGAACTCTAAAGCATGGACTAACCACAATTCTCCCAATGTGAGCGTGACAGCTTCATATACAGTGCCTTGCAAAAGTATTCGGTCCCTGGAACTTTTCAACCTTTTCCCACATATCATGCTTCAAACATAAAGATACCAAATGTAAATTTTTGGTGAAGAATCGACAACAAGTGGGACACAATTGTGAAGTTGAATGAAATTTATTGGTTATTTTATATTTTTTTGGAAATACAAAAACTGAAAAGTGGGGCGTGCAATATTATTTGGCCCCTTTACTTTCAGTGCAGCAAACTCACTCCAGAAGTTCATTGTGGATCTCTGAATGATCCAATGTTGTCCTAAATGACTAAGGATGATAAATATAATCCACATGTGTGTAATCAAGTCTCCGTATAAATGCACCTGCTCTGTGATAGTCTCAGAGTTCTGTTTGAAGCACAGAGAGCATCATGAAGATCAAGGAACACAACAGGCAGGTCTGTGATACTGTTGTGGAAGTTTAAAGTTGGATTTGGATACAAAATGATTTCCAAAACTTTAAACATCCCAAGGAGCACTGTGCAAGCGATCATATTGAAATGGAAGGAGTATCATACCACTGCAAATCTACCAAGACCCGGACGTCCTTCTAAACTTTCATCTCAAACAAGGAGAAGACTGATCAGAGATGCAGCCAAGAGGCCCGTGATCATTCTGGATGAACTGCAGAGATCTACAGCTGAGGTGGGACAGTCTGTTCATAGGACAACAATCAGTCATACACTGCACAAATCTGGCCTTTATGGAAGAGTGGCAAGAAGAAAGCCATCAAAGATATCCATAAAAAGTGTCATTTAAAGTTTGCAACAAGCCACCTGGAGACACACCAAACATGTGGAAGAAGGTGCTCTGGTCAGATGAAACCAAAATCAAACTTTTTGGCAACAATACCAAATGATATGTTTGTCGTAAATAGAGCACAGCTCATCACCCTGAACACACCATCCCCACTGTCAAACATGGTGGTGGCAGCATCATGGTTTGGGCCTGCATTTCTTCAGCAGGGACAGGGAAGATGGTTAAAATTGATGGGAAGATGGATGGAGCCAAATACAGGACCATTCTTGAAGAAAACCTGTTGGAGTCTGCAAAAGACCTGAGACTGGGACGGAGATTTGTCTTCCGACAAGACAATGATCCCAAACATAAAGCAAAATCTACAATGGAATGGTTCACAAATAAACGTATCTAGGTGTTAGAATGGCCAAGTCAAAGTCCAGGCCTGAATCCAATCGAGAGTCTGTGGAAAGAGCTGAAAACTGCTGTTCACAAATGATCTCCATCCAACCTCAATGAGCTCGAGCTGTTTGCCAAGGAAGAATAGGCAAGAATAGGCAAGAATTTCAGTCTCTCGATGTACAAAACTGATAGAGACATTCCCCAAGCGACTTGCAGCTGTAATCGCAGCAAAAGGTGGCGCAACAAAATATTAAGTTAAAGGGGCCGAATAATATTCCACGCTCCACTTTTCAATTTTTGTATTTCCACAAAAATTTAAAATAACCAATAAATTTCGTTCAACTTCACAATTTTGTCCCACTTGTTGTTGATTCTTCACCAAAAATTTACATTTGGTATCTTTATGTTTGAAGCATGATATGTGGGAAAAGGTTGAAAAGTTCTAGGGGGTCGAATACTTTCATAAGGCACTGTATTTTGATTCATTTGTCACTCTCGGGTTGTGAGCCGGTCAATGCATTGTGCGTAGTGTTGAGCATTCCGATACCGCAAGTATCGGGTATCGGCCGATATTAGTTGTATCGGAATTCCGATACTTAGTTCCGATACTTTTTTCATATCGAATACCGGAATCGGAAGTTCCCATAATGCTAGGAGCCCGCTCGATTTGATTCAGCCAATGGGGATCCTCAGAAGTGTGGGCACATCCTGTTAGGCATGTAGGCATGTTAACTACTGGCATGGCTGTGATTGGCTGCTGAAATGATGTCATGATGCACTATAAAAACCGCAGCAGCTGCCATTTCGGGTTCACTCGGCTGTGAATTCAGTTAGGGACAGGCTGCTGTTGAAGACTGTGAGGGACAGTTAGAAATAGCGATCATCAAACATATCTATTGCTCTACCCAGGCTACATAATCCACCACTGTAGCATTTTTGTAGCCAAGCAGCGCTGTTTTAATAGCTGTCTGCAGGGGCTGTGTGAGTGCAGACCCACGCTGTGTAGTGTGTCCTGCAGGCACGTCTGCTTGTAGGCCGCCCAGCGTGTGTCTCTGCCTCATACACATTTTTATTGCTGCTTTTTTTTTCTCCTCTATAGTGTGCTTCCATACGTATCCATATACGTTGGTTGCAGACACTAAAGGAGTGGACAGCGGAGCCTTTCAGCAGCCTTTCAGTGCTATAGCCCATTTTCTGCACTGTTTTTGGCTGTCTGATAGGTCTCTCTGTGTGTGAGTGCAGCTCACGTTGCAGTGTGTTCTACAGCCACCGCTGGTTGTAGTCCGCTCAGCGTGCGTCACTGCCTCATACATAGTCCTTTTTTTGCAGCAAATTTAGCCAGATTTTTGCTCCTATATTAGTGTGCTTCCAACCGCATCCATTGTCATTGGTTGGTTGCAAACACTATATAGGATTAGATAGAGGAGCCTTTTTGCTGGCTTGTGCCCTTCAGGGCCAGCCAGACTAGTATCACCCTATTTTTTGGAGCCTCATCAATTGCATTGTAGGTTAGCTTCCTGCGTTGTAATCGCTCCAAAAAGTTTGTGATACTATAGCTTTCAAACTTTGGTCACATCCTTTTCTTTTTCCCCCCCCCAAAAAAAAAGGAAATAAAGTTCACCAAACACTCCACTTTACAGTTGTGTAGGCCACATTAGATCATATTAAAGTGTAGTACACACACTCTTAGCCAAACTAGTGTTTCTTATACTGGTTAGCAGGTGTTCAGGAATAAGAACACTAAGCCACCCCTTTTTTACTTTTCTGCCTATCTTTATCAGTCTACCAAGATGAAGAAGGCAGGGAGTAAGGCATGTGGTCGTGGCCGTGGAGTTTCAGCAGGGAGAGGACGGGGGGATTCAGCAGGGAGAGGACGTGGGGATTCGGTGTTTGCTGCGGCCACCAGTGACCCGGCATCCCCCACTTTTACCAGGCAACAGTCCTTCATGCACAGCTTTGTAGACCTCGCCGTACCCCACTACTGCGTTACGAACAAATTGAAGCCGTTGTCGGATGGATGGCAGCTAATGCATCCACTTCAATGACTTCCACATCCTCCCAGGGCCAGAGCACTGAAGAGCAACCATCTGTCTCTTCACCACCTGCCAAATTGCCCAGGCAGTCAAAGAGCCCTGGACAGGAGCCATCTCAATCTTTACTTCTGTTATCAGAATCTGTTGGCTTGGAAAGAGGTGGCCAGCCAAGCAGCATTCTAGAGCGTAAAGAAGAGAGAGTATGCAGTGATGAGCAACTGCTTTGTCCCTCTGAATCTGAAGAGGCGGGTGGGCCAGTGCCTATTGTCAGCACACCTCAGTGCTCATCTGATGATGATGAGACTCAGTTGCCAATTTCTGGTGCGTACGGTGCTGGCGAGACAACCCAGGACCAGCCGGTGCTTGAAGAGGGGAGTGGAGATGATGAGGTCCTTGACCCATCATGGCGTCAGCCACAGGAAGGTGGTGGGAGCAGCTCTGAGGAAGAGATTCCCCGAATGGCCAAAAGAGGAGGGAGAGGGCGGGGGCACACTTAGTTGCCTGTAGCCTCCACTTTGGCACCCGTGAGGAGCAATCCTCTTTCAAAACAGAAAACGGGCGCTCCCAGGACTTGCAGTGCGTGGTCTTTTTTTGACACAGTTGCAGATGACATTTGCTTTGTCAAATGGAAGCTGTGTCATCAGAAAGTTAAACGAGCAACCTCAATACCACAAATATGTGGAAACATGTGCGTACCAAGCACGAGGTGGAGTTACACAGACACACTGAAGATGTAGGCCAACCTTCAGCAGCACCTACCACCTCTTCAGCTCGTGTTGGGGCCTCTTCCTCCAGCTCACACACAGCTGGTTCTGCTTCCTCACTGGAACGCCATGGAAGAACCACTGCCACTGTTGTCCAGAGACCCAGTGAAATTCCACCCACTGAACCACGTTCTCAGTCATCAGCACACTCCCAGGCCACTCACCAGCAATCGGTAGCACAGGCATGGGAGAAAAAGCGGCCATACTCGGCAAACCATCCCCGAGCACTGGCTCTGAATGCCGGCATTGCCAAACTACTGGCTCTTGAGATGCTGTCATTCAGGCTGGTGGAGACTGACACCTTCCAGAACTTGATGTCATTGGCAGTTCCACAATACAATGTGCCCAGCCGCTTTTATTTCAGCAGGCAAGCCGTCCCTGCCCTGCAAAAGCATGTGGAGGTAAAAATTAAAAATGCGCTACTAAACGCCGTCAGTAGCAAGGTCCACCTGACCACCGATGCATGGACCAGTAGCCATGGACAGGGACGATACCTTTCCCTCACTGCCCATTGGGTCAATGTTGTGGAGCCGGGTACAAATCTGGAGAGTGGCTCTGTACGTATTCTGCCAACTCCAAGGATTGCAGGAATGCAGTCTGTACATATTGAGTCCTCCTCCTACTCTAGTTCCTCGGAATCAGCACTGCATGAGCCTGTTAGGCCAGATATGAGCACAGGTGTGGCCAAACGTCAACAGGCCGTCCTTAAATTAATTTCTTTGGGGAATCGGAGCCACACAGCACAGGAGCTCTGGAATGCCATCAAGCAGGAGAGCGATGTGTGGTTTGTGCCAGCGAATCTCCAGCCAGGTTTGGTAGTGAGTGACAATGGCCGAAATCTAGTGGCAGCTCTGGGCCTAGGCAACCTCACTCACATACCATGTCTGGCACACGTGCTCAATTTGGTCATGCAGAGCTTTCTGAGGGACTATCCGGATCTTGATGCACTGCTGCACAAGGTTCGCCTAGAGTGTGCTCACTTGCAGCGTTCCAGCATGGCAAGATCGCGCATTGCATCTCTGCAACGCCGATTCTGCCTTCCAGAACATCGCATCATATGTGACCTCCCCACCAGGTGGAATTCAACGTTACATATGTTGGAGCGGTTGTGTGAGCAGCAGGCAGCAGTAATGGAGTACCTGCTACATCAGGCGCAAACAAGTCGCACTGTGCGACAGACACACTTCACCACCACTGAGTGGGCCACTATGAGGGACATCTGCCAAGTTTTGCATGCCTTCGATGACTCCACGCGGATGGCCAGTGCAGATGATGCACTAATCAGCATGACTGTCCCCCTTATCTGTCTGCTTCAAAAAACCTTACAAGCACTAAGTGAGGAGGTTTTTGAAGAGGTCGAGGATGAGGAGTCAGAAATGCCATCTGCTTCTGGCAAGTCTGCGCAACGTGCCTCCACACAAAGGCCCAGGCAGGGGACACTTAGTGAGGAGGATGACGAGGAGTCAATGGAGGAGGAGGAACACATCTCTCCAGAGGAGGGAGGTACACAAGGCTCTAGTAGTCAGTGTGTACAGCGAGGGTGGGGTGATGCTGAGCAGGCTGAGATGCTGCCTCAAGCTGGGGACAGCGTTTCTGGTCCAGTTGGCAGTCTGCAGCACATGGTTGATTTCATGCTGCAGTGCTTGTTAAATGACCGCCGCATCGCCAACATTCTCCACACGGCTGATTATTGGGTGTACACCCTCCTAGGTCCTCGCTACCGGGACAACTTACAAAGCCTCATACCACAGTTGAACCGGGAGCAAAAAATGCGGGAGTACCAAGAAACACTTGTGCAGGCCATCATGTTCTCCATTCCCCCCACAAGTGTTGCTGCTAGTGCTTTTCAAAGCAGCCATGTGGGTAGAGGCAGTGGAGGAAGCTCTGCACAAAGAGGTAGCAGAGGCAGTGCCGCAGGACAAGGCAAGGCCAGTATGGCCCAAATGTGGAAAAGTTTTGTGGGACCGCCACAAACGCCTACACCATCACAGACGGCTCCAGTCAGCAGGAGGCAACGTTTCCGTCAGATGGTGACAGACTATTTGTCTTGCCCTGTTAGTGTACTCCCAGATGGCTCTTCCCCGTTCAAGTATTGGGTCTCTAAGCTGGATACATGGCCAGAGCTTAGCCAGTATGCATTGGAGGTGCTGGCTTGCCCTGCTGTCAGTGTATTATCGGAACGTGTTTTTAGTGCAGCAGGTGGTGTGGTAACAGACCGTCGCACGCGACTATCCGCCAATAATGTTGACCGGCTTACTTTTCTGAAAATGAACAAGGCCTGGATCTCACCTGAATTTGCCAGTCCTCTTCCAGAATAAATAATTGGCTGGCAACAGGATCCAGGTCTCCTGTTGTGTTCATGTTTCTATGACCTGAACTTTATTTCCTGGGCTACAGCAACGCCCGTTGTTGCTCAGAAGTGCTGTCCACACAGACAAAACACTCGCTCATGTATAAGTGGGGTTCGGTAACGTCAGCTGATCCCCTGCTGTGTGTATGACAAAGTGTCCTGCTCCCTCCACAGTCAAACAACCTCAGATTTACACCTGGCTCCAAGTAGGCCTCGGCCTACTGCCTGATTTTCCCTGGGCTCCGACACCGCCAGTTGGTGCTCAGAAGTGCTGTCCACACAGACAAAACACTCGCTCATGTGTAAGTGGGGTTCGGTAACGTCAGCTGATCCCCTGCTGTGTGTACGGCAAACTCTTCTGCTGCCTACAACTTCTGACTACCTCTGATTTAATATGTTCTCTGATTTGCCCTCTGTCTCCACTCTGCTTTGAGTATTTCCTCCGGCCTACAACACCGACTGTTTCTGCTCTCAAGTGCCGTCTGCACAATCCACACTTGTTCCTGTGTTACCTGGGTCCTGTAACATTTGCTCATCTCCAGAGGTGAGTCCGGCAATGTCTCCTGCTTTGTCTACATTCCCACTACTTGTAGTGAAAAAGTGGACAGAGCAGGTGACATTGCCTGACTCACCTCTAGGGAGAAGCTGCTGTTACAGAACCCCAGTAACACAGGAACAAGTGTGGGTTGTGCAGACGGCATTTCAGAGCAGCAACTGGCGTGGTTGGAAGCCAGAGGAAATACCCGAAACAGAGTGAAGTCAGAGGCCTAATTGGAGTACGTTGACAGTTAGTAGTAGTCTAGAAACAATCAAAAACTGCCACCAAGTAGGCATCGGCCTACTACCTGATTTTCCCTGGGCTCCGACACCGCCAGTTGGTGCTCAGAAGTGCTATCCACACAGACAAAACACTCGCTCATGTGTAAGTGGGGTTCGGTAACGTCAGCTGATCCCCTGCTGTGTGTATGGCAATGTGTCCTGCTCCCTCCACAGTCAAACAACCTCAGCTTTACACCTGGCTCCAAGTAGGCCTCGGCCTACTACCTGATTTTCCCTAGGCTCCGACACCGCCAGTTGGTGCTCAGAAGTGCTGTCCGCACAGAAAAAAACACTCATTCATGTGAAAGTGGGGGTCGGTAACGTCAGCTGATCCCCAGCTGTGTGGAGGGCAAAGTGCTGCTGCCTCCAAATTGTAACTACTTCAGATTTAAACATTCTCTGATTTGGCCTCTGTCTCCACTCTGTCTGTAGTATTTCCCCTGACCTCCAGCACCGCCAGTTCCTGCTCACAGTTGCCATCCGCGCAGTCCACACTTGTTCCTGTGTTCCTGGTGTTCTGTTACGTGAGCAGATCCCCCAATGTGTGTCCGCCACCGTCTCCTGCGCTGTCCACCTTCCCATTGCAAGCGGTGGGAATGTGTACAGAGCAGGAGACAGTGGCAGACACACATCAGGGGATCTGCTGACATGACAGAACCCCAGTAACACAGGAACACGTGTGGATTGGGCAGAAGGCTACTGTACGCATAAACTGGCAGTGTTGGTGGTCACGTGAAATCCTGGAAACAGAGTGGAGACAGATGCCTAATTGGAGCACGTTGACAGTCTGTTGTAGCCTACAAACAATCTAAAACTACCACCAAGTAGGCCTCGGCCTTCACCATGATTGTCCCTGGGTTCCAACAACGCCAGTTGGTGCTCAGAAGTGCTGTCCGCACAGACAAAACACTCGCTCATGTGTAAGTGGGGTTCGGTAACGTCAGCTGATCCCCTGCTGTGTGTATGGCAAAGTGTCCTGCTCCCTCCACAGTCAAACAACCTCAGATTTACACCTGGCTCCAAGTAGGCCTCGGCCTACTACCTGATTTTCCCTGGGCTCCGACAACGCCAGTTGGTGCTCAGAAGTGCTGTCCGCACAGACAAAACACTCGCTCATGTGTAAGTGGGGTTCGGTAACGTCAGCTGATCCCCTGCTGTGTGTACGGCAAACTCTCCTGCTGCCTCCAAATTCAAACAACGTCTTATCTTAAACTGCCTCCAAGTAGGCCTCAGCCTACAAAATGACTATCCCTGGGGTCCAACATCGTCAGTTGTTGCTCGGAAGTGCTGTCCACACTGAAACAAACACTCGTTCATGTGTAAGTGGAGTTCGGTAACGTCAGCTGATCCCCAGCTGTGTGGAGGGCAAAGTGCTGCTGCCTCCAAATTGTAACTACTTCAGATTTAAACATTCTCTGATTTGGCCTCTGTCTCCACTCTGTCTCTAGTATTTCCCCTGACCTCCAGCACCGCCAGTTCCTGCTCACAGTTGTCGTCCGCGCAGTCTACACTTGTTCCTGTGTTCCTGGTGTTCTGTTACGTGAGCAGATCCACCAATGTGTGTCCGCCACTGTCTCCTGCGCTGTCCACCTTCCCATTGCAAGCGGTGGGAATGTGGACAGAGCAGGAGACAGTGGCAGACACACATCAGGGGATCTGTTGACATGACAGAACCCCAGTAACACAGGAACACGTGTGAATTGGACAGACGGCTACTGTACGCATAAACTGGCGGTGTTGGTGGTCACGTGAAATCCTGGAAACAGAGTGGAGACAGATGCCTAATTGGAGCACGTTGACAGTCTGTTGTAGCCTACAAACAATCTAAAACTACCACCAAGTAGGCCTCGGCCTTCACCATGATTGTCCCTAGGTTCCAACAATGCCAGTTGGTGCTCGGCAGTGTCTTTGGCACGGGTACTCCCTGTTGCCCAGCCTGGTACCTTCTGCTACCCACCCGGGTTCCAGCACTGTCAGCTGGTTCTCGCCAGAGCCTTTGGCCTAGGTGCCTCCATCTCGGTATCCGAAGGTCCAGCACCGTCAGCTGGTCCTTGGTAGTGCTTTCTAGCACAGGTACCTCCTGCCTAGTAACCGTGGTCCAGCAACGTCAGCTGTTCCTCGTTAGTGCCATTGGCTCTTGTAGCTTTTGCTACCCATCTGGGTTCCAGCACCATCAGCTGGTTCTCGGCAGTGTCTTTGGCACGGGTAGTCCCTGTTGCCCAGCCTGATTCCAGCACGCCAGCTGTTTCCGGGTAGTGTCAAGGTCACTATGCCACCAATCCGTTGTCCTGTCGTCTTGCGGCCGGGTTAGCCGACTCTACGGTGCCTGCAGTTTAGGTGACTCCTATGTGGGCTGTGGGAACTGGCACTGAAGGCTGGATCCGTAGTGCCAATGGGACATGGACCCCCTGTAGGGCTGTGGGTTTCGGTAACTGCGGCCGGCTTGCGGCCTGGCTACTTTGCTTTGGATGGGTACCTTCTGCTACCCACCCAGGTTCCAGCACTGTCAGCTGGTTCTCGCCAGAGCCTTTTGCCTAGGTGTCTCCATCTCGGTATCCGAAGGTCCAGCACCGTCAGCTGGTCCTTGGTAGTGCTTTCTAGCACAGGTACCTCCTGCCTAGTAACCGTGGTCCAGCAACGTCAGCTGTTCCTCGGTAGTGCCATTGGCTCTTGTAGCTTTTGCTACCCATCTGGGTTCCAGCACCGTCAGCTGGTTCTCGGCAGTGTCTTTGGCACGGGTACTCCCTGTTGCCCAGCCTGATTCCAGCACGCCAGCTGTTTCCGGGTAGTGTCAAGGTCACTATGCCACCAATCCGTTGTCCTGTCGTCTTGCGGCCGGGTTAGCCAACTCTACGGTGCCTGCAGTTTAGGTGACTCCTATGTGGGCTGCGGGAACTGGCACTGAAGGCTGGATCCGCAGTGCCAATGGGACATGGACCCCCTGTAGGGCTGTGGGTTTCAGTAACTGCGGCCGGCTTGCGGCCTGGCTACTTTGCTTTGGATGGGTACCTTCTGCTACCCACCCGGGTTCCAGCACTGTCAGCTGGTTCTCGCCAGAGCCTTTGGCCTAGGTGCCTCCATCTCGGTATCCGAAGGTCCAGCACCGTCAGCTGGTCCTTGGTAGTGCTTTTCTAGCACAGGTACCTCCTGCCTAGTAACCGTGGTCCAGCAACGTCAGCTGTTCCTCGTTAGTGCCATTGGCTCTTGTAGCTTTTGCTACCCATCTGGGTTCCAGCACCATCAGCTGGTTCTCGGCAGTGTCTTTGGCACGGGTACTCCCTGTTGCCCAGCCTGGTTCCAGCACGCCAGCTGTTTCCGGGTAGTGTCAAGGTCACTATGCCACCAATCCGTTGTCCTGTCGTCTTGCGGCCGGGTTAGCCGACTCTACGGTGCCTGCAGTTTAGGTGACTCCTATGTGGGCTGTGGGAACTGGCACTGAAGGCTGGATCCATAGTGCCAATGGGACATGGACCCCCTGTAGGACTGTGGGTTTCGGTAACTGCGGCCGGCTTGCGGCCTGGCTACTTTGCTTTGGATGGGTACCTTCTGCTACCCACCCGGGTTCCAGCACTGTCAGCTGGTTCTCGCCAGAGCCTTTGGCCTAGGTGCCTCCATCTCGGTATCCAAGGTCCAGCACCGTCAGCTGGTCCTTGGTAGTGCTTTTTAGCCCAGGTACCTTCTGCTTAGTAACCGTGGTCCAGCACCATCAGTTGGTCCTCGTTAGTGCCATTGGCTCTTGTTCCTTCTGCTACCCATCCGGGCGCCAGCACTGTCAGCTGGTTCTCGCCAGAGCCTTTGGCCTAGGTGCCTCCATCTCGATATCCGAAGTCCAGCACCGTCAGCTGGTCCTTGGTAGTGCTTTTTAGCACAGGTACCTTCTGCTTAGTAACCGTGGTCCATCACCATCAGTTGGTCCTCGGTAGTGCCATTGGCTCTTGTTCCTTCTGCTACCCATCCGGGTTCCAGCACTGTCTGCTGGTTCTCGCCAGAGCCTTTGGCCTAGGTGCCTCCATCTCGTTATCTGAGGTCCAGCACCGTCAGCTGGTCCTTGGTAGTGCTTTTTAGCACAGGTACCTTCTGCTTAGTAACCGTGGTCCAGCACCGTCAGTTGGTCCTCGGTAGTGCCATTGGCTCTTGTTCCTTCTGCTACCCATCCGGGTTCCAGCACTGTCTGCTGGTTCTCGCCAGAGCCTCTGGCCTAGGTGCCTCCATCTCGGTATCCGAGGTCCAGCAACGTCAAGTAGTCCTTGGTAGTGGTTTCTAGTACAGGTACCTCCTGCATAGTAACCGGGGTCCTGCACCGTCAGCTGTTCCTCAGTAGTGCCATTGGCTATTGTTCCTTCTGCTGCCACTACGGGTTCCAGTACTGTCAGCTGGTTCTCGCCAGTTTCTCCGCTTTCTTGTACCTTCTGCTACATTTCCAAGATCAAGCTTTTTGAAATTGTCTTTGGTAATCCTTATTGATCTCCATGACGACGACCCTGATGACGACGACCCTGAAGTCCACACCAAAGAAGACCAGAAATATGACCCTAAATAATAAGACCAAGAGGACAAAGAACATGAAGACAACCACCAAGATACAGAACAAAAGACAGAAGAACAAGAAGCAGAAGAAGCAAAAGCAGAAGAACAGAAAGCAGAAGAACATTAAGCATAAGACTAAAAATCAGCATAGAAGAAATCAAAATTATAAGCAGAAGAAGGCTAAGCAGTAAATGGGGGTGAGTCCGTTCCTCCTCGTGGTGCCCCTGGAAAATGCCTGCTGCTGCAGGCCAAACTGAACACGGACAAATCCTGTTGTCAGTCTTTTGTGACAGGCAGAACGTAAGGTGTAATCTTTTAACTTTTATAGATAAGTACTACAGGAATGCCTGTCACCATAAGAAAATGAAGAAAAAGAAGAATAGGAAGAAGATGAAGAAATAGCATATGAAAATTAATAATAGCTGAATAAGAAGAATATGAAGAATAGAAAAAAAAATTTAATGGGAAGAAGGTGAAGAAGAAGAAGATGAATAAGGTGAAGAAAAAGTTGATGAAAAAAATGCTACTGCTGCGGATCATGAAGGAGAAAGTGTGGGAGAAGTACAAAAGAAGGTGAAGAGCATGGAAGTTGTGAAACATACATATCTGACTAAATATAAAAAAGTTAACATAGTCAATATCTTTTTAACTCCGAACGTCTTGAAAAAAAAATTGGAATTAATGCTATGCCATGTGATTTGAATAAACCACTATGCCTTTAATGTCTCCTCCACCTCCCACAATACATTCTACATGATTCTTATTTGTTTTCAATTATGTAGAATTAGCCAACAAGGAAATAAAGGGCTTTTTTTTAATTCCGATACCGGAAGTCCCATTGACTTGAATGGGACTTCCGGTATCGGAATCGGCGACACCCGATATTTTTTTTGTATCGGGCGATACCATCCGATACGATATTTTTGGGTATCGAACGGTATCACTCAACACTAATTGTGTGTCAATATTTCACCGATTTGCATGAACATCTGAATGAGCCTTTACACTGACAAGAGGCTTGTAAGGTCCTGCATAGTGTATAAAAAGGTGAACCTGTGCTTCGAAGGAGGTGCTGGAATACTTAAAATATTTCCTCATATATTGTTTATAGAGAAATACACACCAAAACAGAGCTAATTTGAATGCTGTGGGATATAAAGAAAAGTTAATTAGCCTACTAGTGCCTACTTTAAAAAATGTCCTTGCATATCCCTTGCATATAGCAAAGTGCAAGCGCATGTAAACACTGGGATATACAATTTTATCTTTTGGGACAAGTGGATTAGTTGAATAAACTGCAGATAGATAGAGGGCTAGTCGGGAGTGCCACTGTGATAATATACAGTATAATTTAGGTCCTGCTTATTGTATGATCTTGCAGATCACCATAGACTGGTGGCACCACAGAGTGATTACTAGACCTAAGGTCACCATAGCAACCATCGGCACCATGTGATCACAATCTCTGGGTGCTGTTGAGGACAACATGAGCCTCAAGTAATCAGATAGATGCCGCTATCGCTATTCACAGCGGCATCAAAAGGGTGAAGCAGCCACGATAGTTGTTGGCAACGATCGTAGACATTGCAGCAGGATGTAATCTATGAAATATAGTTGATCATTTTGTCGACTTTGTTTGAGAACAGGTAAAATCATTGCGCTGTACATGTACTGTGGCTTGTGGGAATGCACTTCATTGAGAAAGCTATGGCCGGCATCACACTAGAGAGAAATACGGATGAGTGCTATGCTATAAAATATCACATAGCACTCGGACCAATGTTAATCTATGGGGCAGCTCCCATCATCTGTTTTTTTCTCATCCGTATTATTCGTGTGAGAGAAATCGGACAATGCTGCGATTTGCACCGTATCACGGCCGAGACTCGCCAATGCAGGTCTATGGGTGTGAGAAAAACAGATTACACATGGACCATGCGTGTGACTTGCGAGAAGTACGTAAGACTTCTCCAGGTGACAGGAAATTGAATCATGCATTATCAGGAAGCTTTGGCATGCTAATTAGCTTTTGGGAAGCGCAACAAAAAAACAGGAAGCACGAGTCCACGGAGTCCGCCATCATGTCAACATATCTCAATGTTGAGATGCTCATAGTTCCGCTGCAAGAGAGGGCAGAACTATGGGATCAGAGGTACACCCATTATGCGGACTTGGCACAAAAGGAGGCAGCATGGCAGAGGATATGTGTCCAGATGATCCCTGACTATGAGGACAAACCTCTTGAGGCCGAGCAGCAAATTAGTAACTACAATCCTTTAATAATATTATTGAGCATAGTAACACGTGTTACCATCAGACCCCAAAATCATAATATGTGATGTTTTTTGTAAAATATGTGGCATATTTCTGTGTTAAAACTTGCAAAGTATCAGGCTGCATGTGACTGTATAAACTACATTTGAGATTGTAAAATATTTTCAATGTGCCAACTTTTTGGTATGTTACATTGCAGTGACTGATGCCTTGAGACGCTGGCGCAGCATCAGGGACAAGTATCGGCGGGAACATCAACAGCGGGCCAGGAGTGGAGGATGCAGCACCGATGAAAAGGAAGTACATATACTTCAATAGGCTTTCTTTTCTTGCTCCTGTTCTGGATCTGAGACCGTAAGTGCATGCATCACACCACATTTTACACATGCTGTTAGGGTCACATCTAATTTTTTTTTTTTTAAATTAAAACAGCACGCAGTCAAACCTAACTGAGAGGGAGACAGCCTCTGATTCCGAGGCCCCTGTCGATCCAGTCGGGGAAGGTGTAGAGGTTGCTGACCCATCTACTGCACCTTCCAGATGCATCCACCACCCACCACCAGCACCAGAACTGGCATCAGCACAACAGGAGAAACATCCAGAGGAGGAACAGGGAAACAGCAGCAGCCCCACCGTGCCTCTAGAGACCTCACTCCAGCCTGCCGTCATCCTACGTCATGCCTGACACAGGAGAGACATTACAGCCTCTGACACCAGGAGGCATGTTGATACTGGGGTCTTAAACTATTTGGCCAGGGCTGCCCATGATGATGGTGAGGAAGCCTATGACCGCAGCCTGGCCCGGTACCTACGTCCAATACCCTGGGAGGTCAGGCTGTGTGCCCGAGGAGCTATTGATAGATTCCTACACACCCCCCAATAACTCAAACACGTTATTTGAATTTTGTGGAATGGTAACATAATAACATAGTAACATAGTTATTAAGGTTGAAGGAAGACTTTAAGTCCATCTAGTTCAACCCATATTCTATCCTAACTTGCCCTAACATGTTGATCCAGAGGAAGGCAAAAAAACCCATGTGGCAAACAGTAAGCTTCACATTGGGGATAAAAATTCCTTCCCGACTGCAAATACGGCAATCAGACTAGCTCCCTGGATCAACGCAATATTAAGGAATCTAGTGCATATACCCTGTAATATTATACTTTTCAAGAAAGGCATCCAGTCCCAACTTAAATTTTATTAGGGAATCACTCATTACAACATCATATGGCAGAGAGTTCCATAGTCTCACTGCTATAACAGTAAAGAGTCCGCGTCTGTGAGTATACTTTAACCTTCTTTCCTCCAGACGTAGAGGATGCCCCCTTGTCCCCGTCACATGTCTAAGAGTAAAAAGATCATTAGAAAGGTCTCTGTATTGTCCCCGCATATATTTATACATTGTAATAAGATCACCCCTAAGCCTTCGATTTTCCAAACTAAATAACCCCAAGTGTAATAACCTGTCTTGGTATTGCAGACCCCCTAGTTCCCTAATAACCTTTGTCGCTCTTCTCTGCACCTGCCCCAGTTCAGCTATGTCTTTCTTATACATCGGAGACCAGAACTGTACACAGTATTCTAAGTGTGGTCGCACTAGTGACTTATATAGAGGTAAAATTATGTTCTCCTCATGAGCTTCTATGCCTCTTTTAATGCATCCCATTATTTTATTTGCCTTTGCAGCAGTTGCCTGACACTGGCCACTAAATGTGAGTTTGTCATCCACCCATACAACCAGGTCTTTTTCAGTGACAGTTTTGCCCAGTGTTTTACAATAAAGCACATAATTATACATCTTGTTCGTTCTACCCAAGTGCATGACCTTACATTTATCCCCATTAAAGCTCATTTGCCATTTATCAGCCTAAGCTTCTAGTTTACATAAACCCTCCTGTAATATCAAATTGTCCTCCTCTGTATTGATTACCCTGCAGAGTTTAATGTCATCTGCAAATATTGAAATTCTACTCTCTATTCCCCTACAAGGTCATTAATAAATATGTTAAAAAGAAGCGGGCCCAAAACTGACCCCTGTGATACCCCACTGCTAACCGTGACCCAGTCCGAGTGTGCTCCATTAATAACCAACCTTTGTTTCCTATCCCTGAGCCAGCTCTTAACCCACCTACACATATTTTCCCCTATCCCCATTGTTCTCATTTTATGTATCAACCTTTTGTGTGGTACCGTATCAAAAGCTTTTGAAAAGTCCATGTACACCATGTCCACTGCATTCCCTTGGTCCAGTCCTGAACTTACCTCTTCATAAAAGCTTATCAGATTAGCCTGACAGGAACGGTCCCTTGTAAACCCATGTTGATATTGGGTCATGAGGTTATTCCTCTCCAGATACTCCAGTATAGTATCTCTTAGAAAACCCTCCAGGATTTTACCCACAGTTGAGGTTAAACTTACTGGCCTATAATTTCCTAGTTCAGTTTTTGTCCCCTTTTTGAATATTGGCACCACATTTGCTTTACGCCAGTCCTGTGGTACAAACCCTGTTATTATAGAATCTTTAAAGATTAAAAATAATGGTCTATCTATGACTGTGTTTAATTCCTGCAGTACTCGGGGGTGTATCCCATCCGGGCCCGGGGATTTGTCAATTTGAGTAATTTTTAGACGCCGCCGTACTTCCTGCTGGGTTAAGCAGGTGACATTTAATGGAGTTTTTTTATCCCTGATCATGTTATCGGTCATGGGATTTTCTTGTGTAAATACTGTTGAAAAAAAGTCATTTAGCTTATTGGCTTTTACCTCATCCACCATTTCACCCAGACTATTTTTAAGGGGGCCAACACTATCATTTTTTAGCTTCTTACTATTTATGTAGTTAAAGAATATTTGGGGATTATTTTTACTTTCTCTGGCAATGAGTCTCCCTGTCTCAATCTTTGCTGTCTTGATTTGCTTTTTACAGAATTTATTTAATTTTCTGTATTTATTTAATGCCTCATCACTACCTACTTGCCTTAATTCTCTAAATACTTTATTTTTTTCTCTTATTGCACCCCTTACAGCTCAATTTAGCCATAGTGGTTTCCTCCTATTTCTAGCATGTTTATTCCCATCTGGTATATATTGTGCACAGGTCCTATTCAGGATGCTAATAAATGTCTCCCATTTTCTTTGTGTATTTTTATGTCTCAGGATATCGTCCCAGTTAATTGCACCAAGATCATCTCTCATCAGTTGGAAATTTGCCTTCCTGAAGTTTAGTGTCCTTGTAACCCCTCTACTACACATCTTATTAAAGGATACATGAAAACTTATTAATTTGTGATCACTATTACCCAAGTGACCCTCAACCCTTATATTTGATATGCGGTCTGGCCTGTTGGTTAATATTAGGTCTAGTAGTGCCCCCTCTTGTTGGGTCCTGAACCAGTTGTGAAAGGTAATTGTCTCTCATAATTGTCAAAAACCTATTACCTTTGCTGGAACTGCAGGTTTCGGTTCCACAATGTATTTCAGGGTAGTTGAAGTCCCCCATAATAATGACTTCTCCTTGAGTCACAGCTTCATCTATTTGCTTTATGAGGATATTTTCTGTTGCTTCCATTATTTTTGGAGACTTATAACAAACCTCTATCAGTAATTTATTATTTTCGCCCCCTCCCCTTATCTCTACCCACAGGGACTCTACATTTTCATTAGATTCATATATATTATCATGAAGGATGGGTTTTAAGGATGATTTTACATATAAACACAAGCCTCCCCCTCGCTTATTTGTTCGGTCATTTCTGAACAGACTATAGCCTCGTAAATTAACCGTCCAGTCATGGCTCTCATCCAGCCATGTCTCAGATATCCCCACCATGTCATAATTATGTTCCAACACCATTAACTCCAATTCCTCCATTTTGTTGGCGAGGCTTCAGGCATTAGTATACATGCATTTTATGTATCTCTCTGCACCTCTATTCTTTCTTAAATTATTAACTGTTCTAACCCCACCCCCCATGCCACCCCCACCCCCAATTTCATTATTTGTGCCCAGGTCTCTACCTGCACTGTCTTCCCCTCCTATAAAAGGAATATCCTCCCCCCGTCCCTAGTTTAGACACTCCTCCAACCTTCTAGCCATATTCTCCCCCAGCACAGCTGCACACTCCCCATTGAGGTGCAGCCCGTCCCTAGCGTAGAACCTGGCAGCCCATCCCTAGCGTAGAACCTGTAGCCAACTGAGAAGTCGGCCCAGTTCTGCAGGAACCCAAACCCCTCCTTCCTACACCAATTCCTGAGCCACTTATTAACCTCCCTAATCTCCCATTGCCTCTCTGGCGTGGCATGTGGTACAGGAAGTATTTTCGAAAATACCACCTTGGAGGTCCTTGCTTTAAGCTTACAGCCTAATTCCTTGAAATCATCCTTAAGGACCTTCCATCTACCTCTAACTTTGTCATTTGTGCCAATGTGCACCATGACCACTGGATCCTCACCAGCCCCTCCCAGTAATCTGTCAACCCGATCAGCGATGTGTCGGACTCGAGCGCAAGGTAAGCAGCACACCGTTCGACGATCCCTGTCTTTGTGACAGATTGCCCTATCTGTTCCCCTAATAATTGATTCTCCCACTACCAGAACCTGTCTGGCCTGCCCTGCTCTCCTATTTCCCCCCTTACTGGAGCAGACACTCCTCTGGCTTTCAGAGGACATGCCTTGCTGCAGCAGTGCTACTCCTGCACTAACACTCCCCTCATCTGCCAACTTAGCAAACTTATTGGGGTATGCCAGATCAGGACTAGCCTCCCTGGTGCTCTTCCCTCTACCCCGCCTTCTAACTGTCACCCAGCTAGCTGCTTCATTGTCCTGCAGCTCCAACCTAGCATCCCCCCCTCATCTATCCCATTGAGCGTCTACTCAGTGAGCAGAAGACTCCTTTCCATATTGTCTATGGATCTCAGTGTTGCCAGCTGCACATTTAGATCCAGTATCTGGGCTTCCAAATGCACAAAGTTCTCACATCTCGCACAGCAGTATGCACCCTCGACCGGCTGTTCAAGGTAGCAGCTTTCTAACAGCAATCAGCTTCATATCCCGCCAATAATACAAGTGCAGGAACAATCAGTATCTGAGCCACCTCCTCCCCGGGTGCCAACACCTCAGCCAAATCCCTCTCAACCCTACATTGGCCTACACAGGGTGAAAGGTCAGCCCATAATGCACCTGCCCAATATGGCAACTTGATCAGACCCACTGTTGGAGGCTGGTCCTAACATGGGTATGGTCGACATGGCCATATTGGGGGTTATGAACCACGTGGGTACCCAACCAGGAGTATCCACAACAGTATCCCACATCCCATTTCTTTCCTCCAACACAGGATCTTGGGCAGATACACCATCCTGGGGCTGATTATGTAAACACACAGGGTGAGGGACAAGTTGCGCCTCAAACACAGCAAACAGCTCAAGCTGCCCTCCCGCCATAACCACCCCCAACCTACTATAATTTATAGTTTTGTTTTATTTATTTTTTATTCAAAAAATGTGATTGTAATATTTTGTTTTTTCTTATGCTAATTTTTTATTACTTTGTTGGCCCAGTTTGATTGGCCAAAAAAGCCATATGCTAATAATATGGTATTTGGCTTTGCAAATCACTATGTTTAGATTAAAAACAGTTAAAACTATACTGTATGACTTATGTCTGATTTAATGATGATATTTGTCATCTTCTGATTTACACACTTTACACATTATAAGGGAAACACAACACACACTTCAAACATAAACATGATTTTTAATTCAACATATAATTCAAATTTACAACATAGAAACAGCATTAATTTGCCATGGAGTAGCTCCCTCTTTTGAAACAAAATAATTTGTCAACACATCCCACACTTTTAGACCAGAGGGCTGACACTGGGGAGTTATCACATGTGTAATAGGCCTCACAACATTTGACAACACAACTTCATCACTATCAGATGAGGAGCAGTCATGTACAGTATTCTTGTAAAATTGTGAAGGATCACACACACTTTAATCACCTCATTCACATTAGATTCACTAAGCTGAATGGCAGACTGCAGAACACGCCATTTGGCACAAAGAATTCCAAAGGCACACTCCACCAGTCGTCGGGCGCAGGATAGGCATAAGTTAAGTATTCTGCACCGGTGGTCCAGAGTTCTGCGGGGATAGGGCCTTATGACGTGATGGGTTAATTGAAAGGCCTCATCTGAAACCATCACATAAGGCACAGCTTCCATAGTGGACCCTGGTAGGTGACGTGGGGGTGGTAGGTCCAACTCATTATTGCGCAGCCGCCGACCCATAATGGAAGAATTGAAGACTCTGGAGTCTCCCGTTCTTCCATAGGCTCCAATATTAACAATTATAAACCTGTAGCCACTGTCGACCAGGGCTAACAGCACTACAGAAAAATACTGTTTATAATTATAAAATTGGGACCCTGAGTTCGGAGGCTTATGCACACGGATATGCTTTCTATCCAGGGCTCCAATACAGTTGGGAAACTGGCACATTTCCTAAAAGCCATGTGCTATCCATAACCAGTGTTCTATTTTGGGCTCCGGCATGACCACTTGAAGTAGTCGGGAGCATATTTCGGAGCACGTAGACCGGACAATGCCTGAGATGGTGGATTTTCCTATTAAAAATTCCACATGCAGTGCTGCATAGGAAAGTCCAATGGAAAGGAAGCTAAAAGTAAACAGAAAAAGAAAAAAATGAGAATACATAAAAAAAAAACAGTTTACTCATTCTTAAAAGTTTGAGTTAATAGCTAATAAGCCATTATCACGATCAATTTTTGGTGCTGTGGCAGATCTGGCTTTTCATATTAAAACTTTTTTCCTTTCAGGCCATCGGGGGTTAATGCTATTTCTTGCCCCCACTGGCCTGCTGGTGTAATTACATTGCTGCTGGGTTTGCTGATGTCTGTGGTGACTAATCCCACCTTCCTTTAAAAGGCCACCTGATGCATCAGCTGACTGTTGGTGGTACAGGTCCTTTTGGATACCAACCGTGCTGAAGACAAGAGGTTACTGGTGCAATGGTGCTTCAGCTGAATGCTGTGATCTGGTGCCTTACTCTGCTGTGCGGTGCATTGCAGCAGAGAAAGCTAAGTGTTGATTTGGTGTTTCTTATTCCCTGTGGTGTTTGTCTTACCTTAACTTGTGTTGTCTTAGTGCAGCGGTGGGACCAGTGCCTTTACTTGCCAATTCCCTACTCAGCGATAGTAGCAGGGCAAGTGTGGGTTTAGGTATCCTGCTCGGCAACAGGTTGAAAAAACCCATATAGGGACGTTAGTAAGAGCAGGGCACATCCTCAGGTGAGTGCAGGAGGTGTCCATTTCACCGTTCCCTATCGCAAGGCCCACCATTGTTAAAGTTTTCCCTGGTGTGTTTTTTGTTTTGCCATTTAGTGACTAACCGAATGGTGGGATGGGTAACACTAGGTCAGTAACTCCGTGACAGCCATGCCTTTAAACTACATGCAAAGGCTTTGCTCTACATAATACTAGAATATATTGGGACTGTCCAAATGTTGAATTCTCCACATATAAAACAAGGAACACAATAAGTAAGGGATGAGTGCATTAAATAAATAAGGGTGTTTGATACATCATCAACATTAAGGATTAATACATACAGTACCATAATGTAAATATAAGGCGCTCCTCTGCAGAAATACACTTGTGGATCCTGGTGTCCTTAAAGGTGATCCCAGGGTGCACTATCTCCATCAGAATGTGAAAGGTGGTAAGGTTCATCCGACAATGTTGGAAGAACTTGTCAGGATGGGTTCACAGAGATGCATAAAGAATGGCGGAAATGGCCTTTAGTGAGCCGTTGCCTCAAAAGCGGATGTACCCACATTCGTCTCCGCCTCCTCGGGTCCAAAATCAAAGGGTATGGCTCCCCAAAACGTCGCAACAAAACCCAGTTATAAAGCAGTTGTGTTGAAAGTGAGTCTATCTGACATGTTTGACACAAAGCAGAAATACACCACCACAAGCACGGACTATTATGCACAAATTGGAGGCTGACACCTGTTGTAGAGGCAATAAATAGAGTTGTTGATTAGGATATAAATTATTTTCAGGCCTAGCAACCATTATATGTCCATTTTGCAAGGTTGCGAGAAAATCTCGCTATACGAATGCCATATGGATGTCACATGGATACTTTGATGCAAGGAAATCGCATCCAAGCATTGCACATGGATGACATACGGATCACTGTCACGAAACATTGATGCGATTCTCGTCCGTGAAAAACTGACCGATTTTTTATACGTTATGTGTGACGTTGGCATAAGGGTAAAAGGTACACCAGAGTGCTGAATAATATGCTATTTTTTTCTTTTATGGAGTGTTCATTTTGAATATATGCAGTTTATTTACCTATTAAGTGTTTATACATGTATTGGTCTATTTGATAGATACATGCTTACATGCTATATCGCATTTTGTCACGATTAATCACTGACCTCAGGGAGACCAGTCAAAGAAAACACTGCGGCAGCCGGCAAAGGCGCTCAATCACAGTGAAATCCTAGGTGCATTGCTCCGTGGGGGAATATCTGGCTAGTCCCGTGTTTGAGACTCTTAAATGAGGCTCCACGGACTTTATTTGCATATCGCATTTTGTATATGACTACGTTTACTGAGATTATAGCAATCTGAGCAGCTGACCCAGCTCATATGTCTTGTCAATACATTTGTCGCAAACTTAATTTTTTTCTGTGTACTGCTCCACACTATTATATATATATATTTTTTAATTGTAGGTACTAATAAAATTTATACATTTGTATAGATTTTTTCAGTTGTCTCTTTATTAGTCATTCACTCCTTTGATATAGTCCTAAGACATTTTGATGCTCCATGGAGCATATGTGAGCAGGTTGCGGGATGCAGTGATGGACAGGAGACAGAGCAAGGGTTATCGTATTTTACTTCATGAAGTATGTACTCCACATAGGGAGAGAAAGAGTTAAACAGGGATAATGCAGGTAGTAGGTAATAAAGGATACATGGTTGAGAAAAAGCAGGGGAAAATGACGGTAGCAGTTATTAAGGTAGAACTTATCCAAATCGACCACTTCAAGACTATAGATTCCACGAAACAAGCGTTGGCGCCAACAACGTTCAGCGTGGGGTTAATCCGGTGTAGTCCTGAAGACAATGATGAGCTGAGTCCTTCCATCAGCGGTGAGTCTCTGATGCCTCGTGCGGGATCCTGAGTCCAGTGCGTGCTGTGGAGGGTAAGGCACAGGCCACAGCAATGTCGGAGCCCAACGTGGCCCGACAAATATGCATCGGGGGTCAGGATACAGTTCACGGTCACACACCCGGTCCTTCAAAGACGTCATGCGCGCGGTGCTCACAAGCCGGAGCTTTGCTTTGCGGGGGCCAACGGGCATACGGTACGTCTCTGTTCAAAGTCTCTGTGGATGGCAGCGGCGATGCTAGAGCGTAGGTCTGCACTGCAATGGTGCTTGAGGCACAGAGCACTCACCTCCCCCTGCTGCATGCTGTCAGTTCCCGCTAAGTCTCCCTGTTTCCGTGAGCTCTTTTGCCTTTCTTCCTCAGACACGCCCCCTGCTGTCAAGTGCAAAGGTTGGTCTGGTTCTTTAAGCTTTTCCCAACAACAGAGGAGACAGCCCTGAAAGTTCCGGACCCGGCGCAAGAAAGGTAACCCTAGCCCGATCCTTCTGCTTACACATTCTTTTTTAAATGGCTAGATTAAAAGCTATGTTTTAAATCACATAATTTTTCCCTCTGAACCCCTTTACTTTTTCTTGGACATTTGCACTGTAGCTGCTCTGGCTTGGTTCATGTGGGATACCTGGAGCTCAACACCCTGAAAGGTGAGTGGACTAATTTTTGTTGGTTTTTATAAGACTTTTTGATGTTGCTTAATCTCTGCACCTATTATGTAAATTAGGTTACTTATTACTTGTGGTTTTTCATTGCATTTTTGAGTGTATATTTTTACATGCATTTGCATTGTTTTTTTGAAGCTGTATTTTTTTGTCTCTTCTTAAAATATTATGTTTTAAAAAAAGTTACTCTGTTTGCAATACTTACAAGTATTTAGCTTTGACAAAACTTTACCACTATAGTCATGTGCGCAATACATGTGTTTTTGATGCATTTCCGCCACAGAAATGCACTAAAATGCAAGTTCCATTTTACCTGCAGATTTTTCACATCTAATTCAAGAGTATGGGGAAAATCTGCACTTAAAACTCAGCATACCCACAAGAGAAATTGATTTGTTGCAGATATGAAACTCACACTGCCAGCCAGCTTATGCTGCGCAAAAAAGCACAGTGGACGTGAGATTTCTATAAATCCCTTCCACTTTGCTGGAACTGTAAGAAGCTGTATTTTTCATGCAGTGAAAATATACAGTGTCAAAAACGCAACAAAAACTCATTGTGTGTACACAGCCTTAGGGTTCTTGCAGACAAGCATATAAATTGCATGTGTGCTGTAATATCTTTGATCAGATAGCACACTGACAACAGCCTGATGTATGTAACTTCCCATGACTGGGTGTCTGAACAGTCAGGCCCCAGTCCTCCTCTGCATCCATCTACATTGATGTCGGCTGACATGAGCTGATGTTTTAATACTAGAGGATAAGTCCCTATTGGGGTAAACCTCGTAGTGGTGATATGGCTTTTATGCTTTTATGCCAACTTATACTGAAAATTTTAGAGGAGAAAACCGGCACCCAATTCATGAAAAGCAGCCGCTTGATTATGCCTCATGAGTCAGCACAAAAAACACTGGTCAAAAGAGGACCTCAGGTGCACACCAGAAAAAAGTTAAACATATGTCCAGAAAAAGCAAAAGAGGTGGCACTCTTTCCCTATGAAGTGTCCATACCAATTTCTTATTGCAATGTTTTAAAGATATGAATTAAAAGAATTTTTTACACTGATGGGGAGTGCCACTGTAACGAGGGCGACCAAGGGGGCGTAGTTATGGTCGAGTTATTTAAAGGCACAGTTCACAGACAGAGTCCACTGAGCAAACGGTAAGCAAGCACCCCCAGTCACTTGTACATAAATGGACGTGACCCGACACAGCTTTTCCACAGTTTACCTTGTTCTCTCTCCGGCAACGGTAGTCCAGACAAAATAGAGTCCAATAAGGCAACTGTTGTCCAACAGGGAATAACATTTAATGAGCAGGGATGGAATAGAATGAAAAGAGTACAACATTGGATTTCCTTATCTCTCCCTGCACTTGCTATGGCCGTACCCACAACAGCTGCAGCAGCCGAAGATCTGCAGTAGTCCACTTGCTGGAATCTGGGCACCTAAGACCCCTTCAGCGGGGGCCCTTCCAGAGTCCTGGGGCCCGTGTTGCAGTCCTTAGTCCTCCTTTAGTCCTTAGGGCCTTTTTAGTCCTTGGGGCCCTTTTTTGTGGGGGCCCTTCCAGAGTCCTGGGGCCCGTTTTGCAGTCCTTAGTCCTCCTTTAGTCCTTAGGACCTTTTTAGTCCTTGGGGCCTTTTTTTGTCCTCTGTCCGGGGCAACAGATCGCTCCCCACTGGGAGTCTGGCAGTTCCCCATCTATTCAGCACGGCTGGCCTGGTCAACGTACCTGGGCTTTCTCACCAGGAAGCAGCAGCTTCCTCTTCCCGGAGGTTGCAAGCCCAGCCCCTCTAGTTAACTAGTTCTGTCCCTAACTATGTACAGGCCTTAAAGGGGAACATCTCAATACATGGTAAATAAGTGCAACATATGGCGGTACACACATTGTAAACACATCATAGCATAAAACATATAACATTATACACTGCATAACAAATACAGTACAGGAGAATCACACAGAAAAGGTGAGGGCACAACTGAGGAAACCTGCCACTCCCTTACACCACCTCTTTTGCTTTTTCTGGACAACTTATTCTCCAGTTTAATTTTTTGTATTTGAATTAAAAAGAAGGACAATTGGCATGTGATCTCTACACTCTCTTCCACTCAATTTGTTGGAACTGTAACACATTGCATTTTCGATGCAGCAAAAATACCTAGTGTCAAAAGCACACCAAAAATTCATTTTGAGCACACTGAGGATTGTATTAAAATTGGAAATGCATGTCAATAGGTTCATGAAAAAAATTATAGTGCGGTCTGGTTTTCAGGGACTGTCAGCATGGAGAAAGTGGAGAAATCATTTTATTTTTATTTCTCCAGGTATGAAGAAATCAGATGATTCTCGTACCACATTCTGATCATACTCCCAACAAACTCTGATCAGCATGATCGATCCGATTTTCTCGTACGCAAAAAAACGTTAATCTGAATGAGGCCTTAGCGGAACTGTGAGTATATAGATGCGTTCTATCTTAGCTTTCCTCTTTAATTGACACACTGAAAGAAAAATGACATGAAAAGGATATATGGAACTTTGTAATATATTTATTTATACATATTTCAAAAACATTGATGACACACCTTTTGACACACTAACCAAGTACTGATGACATACAGATCCAAAGCAGTGATGACAGTTTTGATTTCTCAGTAAACACAACTTGATCTAATGAGCCAAAGGGCTTGAGCTCAGTTAATCAGGAGACGCAGTTGATTGTTATTGTGTTATTGCAGAGCCTATCAACACTTAGGAAATTGCTTCAGGACACACCAGCATCATTTGATCTGAAGCATCTTTTTTCAGTCTTTTTTTAAGATGTCTTTGGCTGCTGGTATATTTTGTTATTTTGAATTAAGTGAGCAACATCTTAATGGTGAGCAACTTCTTAATGGAGGTCACAATAAATAATGATCAAGTCACTTCTTTTACTTTCTTGGTAAACTGAAGTGGTTAAGAGAAATGAAAAAAATGTACCGTATTATTCGGACTATGAAACACACTTTTTTCCTCCAAAAATGTTGAGGAAAATGGGGGGTGCGTCTTATAGTCCGGATGTACTGGCCGGCTCTGGCTGTGGAAGGTAGGTGGGAGCGCAGCATCGGCAGAGCAGTGGGTCACACAGGAGCCGGCTGGTGTGGATAATGCCTGTGCCCACTGCTAAAGAGAAATGAGTATTCACTGCATTCCATGCCCATGGCCGTGGAGATCAATGAATATGCATTTCTCTTTAATAGCATCTTGGTATGATTGGCCCCCAACCACCATCCTAGTATGCATGGCCCAATGCATAATTGGACGCAATCGGGACCCTGCATACCAGAATAGGGATGGGGCCATGCATACTAGTATGAGATGAGGGCCCTGCATACCTTGATAGGGAAGGGGCCATGCATACTAGGATAGGGATGAGGATGATCATTCCTTACAAGATAGGGATGAAGGGAATCATTCCCACCAGGATAGGGATGACGAGGCATGCATTCCAGGATAGGGATGAGGGGGCATGCATACTAGGATAGGGATGAGGGGGCCATGCATACCAGGATAAGGGTGACGGATCCATGCATACCAAGATAGGGGGCCATGTGTATCAGGATGGGGATGAGGGGACCATATATACCAGGATAGGGGATATTAAGTACAGAATTGACCACATTTTATGTTTCAATTTTTTTTCCCTAATTTCCTCCTCTAAAACCTAGGTGCGCCTTATGGTCCGGCATGTCTTATAGTCTGAAAAATATGGTAACATATACACTGCAAATCATTTTTGTATTTCAGTGCCCATGTTTATTCTTTGAAGCATTACTTGAAACTTTTGCAAGCAGGCTAATGAGTGTACGTGACTGAAAAAGATGTGTTGTGCACATACCTTCAGTTGCTGGTATAAGTAAGTAGCATTATGTTACTTTAATGCACAAATCCACTATTAAGCCCTCCATACATCCCACATTTGTGATCTAGCAGAACATTTTGATCGCTGCATGTAAGTTCCAGAAAATGACTGAAATTGAATGCTGAGGAACCTAACAAGAAATCAATTACCTAGACCAGTGGTTCCCAAACTCCAGTCCCCTCAGAGCCCAACAGGCCATATTTTCAGGATTTCAATATTGTTACACATGTGAGAGAATTACTGATGCCTTGATGATACTTCTATCACCTGTGAAATACTAAAGAAATTCTGAAAACATGACCTGTTGGGGTCTGCGAGGACTGGAGTTTGGGAACCACTGAACTAGACCTTTGATCCAGTCAAAATATGGTTGCGCCATGAATTTTATAAAACAATACATGAGGAGTACAGGACGTGAAGATAATCATCTACAGTGGGGAAAAAACCTCCTTCCATCAGCAATTGCATTGAAGATGAAACATGGATGGGTCTTTCAGTATGATAATGATCCCAAGCACAAAGCCAGGGCAGCGAAGGAGTGGCTTCGCAAGAAGCATATGAAGGTCCTGGAGTGGTCTAGCCAGTCTCCAGATCTCAACTCCATAGAAAACCTTTGGAGTGATTTGAAAGTCCGTGTTGCCCAGCGACAGGCCCAAAACATCACTGCTCTAGAGGAGTTCTGCATGGAGGAATGGGCCAACATACCACCAAGAGTGTGTGCCAACCTTGTAAAGACTTACAGAAAACGTTTGACCTCTGTCATTGCAACAAAGGATATATAACAAAATATTGAGATGAACTTTTGTTAATGACCAAATACTTATTTTCCACCATAATTTGAAAAATAAATCTTGCCAAATCAGACAAGGTCATTTTCTGGATTTGTTTTCTCATTTTGACTCTCATAGTTGTGGTTTACCTATGATGTCAATTACAGGCTTCTCTCATCTTTTTAAGTGGGAGAACTTGTTCAGTTGGTGGCTGACTAAATACTTCTTTCCTCACTCAAGATGCGAATGCTCGTGAATATAGTAATCATGGAAACAGTGGCTTATACTGATGAGCAAAAGGGCAACAATGTTTTGAACTTTGACTTTCAGGCTCCTTATCTCACCATCCACTACTCCTTCGAACGTGAACCTTCCATCAATTTATAGACAATCATCTTGGCTATCTCATACATAAATTTGACTTGCAACTATTTAGCATATAATAAGTTATGCAGATTTGTGTCATGTCACTACATTGTTACTGTTTTGCTCCTAAAAATCTATATTTAAATTTTTATTATTTTGTTATTATTTTGAAAATCTACCTTTGGCTTTCAACACTGCCTAAATGCTTCTGGGTGTGTCCTCGATCAAATTCAAGCATGTCTCAACTGAAATCTGATCCCAGGTCTCTTCTACCATTCCCAAAGTTGATGCATTTAATGACTTGGGTATGTATACAGTTTTTTCTTCAACTCTACCCATAAGTGTTTGGTTAGGTTGTGGTCTGGGGACTGTGGGGTCAATCTACTTCATTGTCATTGAACTGTTTCTTTGCCAATCTCGACGTATGCTTCAGGTTGTTGTCCTGCTGGAGCATTAAGTCATTCTTTTTATACCCATGGTATGCAAGTGTAAAAAGTAACTCGCAGGATACTCATAGATCAACATTGAGACCACCATTGATCCTGGTCAAGCATCCAATGCCTTTGTCTGTGAAACAACCCCATATCATAAGGCTTTCTCCACCAAACTTGACAGTTCCTTCAGTTTCTCTATCCGCTATTGTTATGCGCAATCACAGAGAAACCCTGCAAAACTTGGCACAACTGCCCCAGCTAAGCAAGCCTTAAAGAGCAGCAAATGGCAGGGGGGCATTAGCAATACCCTTCTGCAGTCGATAGTCATGCGAACAGAGCCTATTCAAGAACAGGTAAATACCTCTGCGACAATCCCTGGAAGTGTAGCAGGAAGAGAAAGAGGAAAGAATCCTAAGACCAACCCTGAAAGAAAGCAACCAATCCTGCAAGCACCATTCACCACATGTAGGCACTTCAATAAACAGCAAAGACCAAAGCTGGGAACAGGGTTAAATAGCCGGGTTAATGCTGAAGGCAATGATCTGGTGTTGAATACCTCCCAATCACCCCGAGACAACCAATCACTGCTAACTTGCACAGCAGAATGGACACAATCCCACCACTGCATAGTAACAGACACAGCAGCATCCTGTGTTGTCTTTTAAGGGGAAAGAAATAACTAGGCATGTCTCCTCCATGAAGGGTCAAGAACCGTCGAGGGTGTCACCTATATTGTGGGGTAGAAAGCTTGAGACTCCAGACCGTACTCTGTGTTTGAGAAAAGGGGGATGGCTAAGCGGACAGAGCTGCAGTGCGAGAGTGACCAGACAGTTTGGGCTGGAACTTCGGGCACACTGGATACCTGTGAGGTAAAATCAGCTGAGAGGCATCTGGGCAGAGCAGAGTGTTATGATTGAGTCACCGTAGGAGGCAAAAACAGAAATGCTAGCTAAGACCTGAAAACCAGAGAAGTTGGCAACTATCAGATTGCAGACCCCTGAACCTATCAACACAACTAGCAGTAGCCGTGGGGGGTTCCTACGATGACCTAGACCCCTCGATCACAGCCGGAGAGATACATAGGCCTAAAGAAGGAAAGGGGAAATCTAACTGCCCCAGAGCAGACCCCAAAGCAATAGGCAGCCCCCCCACATATAATGACGGTGAAGCAAGATGAAAACACTTACACAGACAGAAAGACAGGCTGAGCAAAGACGGGGCCCAAAAACTACCTAGATAGGAACGGATAGGAAGGCTGCTGTCTGCAATCTGCCAAAACCCTATCAGAGACAAAAGCCAACAAGCTGATATAAAAATGGCCCTGAAGCAACTAAGCTTCAAAAACTAAATCAGCACTCAGGTACTTTCAGAAGACAGAGCTCACGGAACACTGCACACTCCAGCAGGGAGTGGCAGAATCCAAAAAGCAAGAAAAACAAATCTTAGATGCAAAAAGGCAAAACAGAAAACTTAGCTTTAGGAGAGCAGGAATCAGACTGGTGTCCAAGAGTCCACAGAGAAATCACCCACAGGGCAGAAAGGGCGTAGGCTGCCTTAAATCCAGTCAGTGACTCCACTCAGCCAATCGTCTTCATTAGTCCCAGGTGCCTGATAATCAGGCTCACTACCTTCCTTCACTAGAATAGGGAGTTCACCAGGCCTCAGTGACGGAGGGGAAAATGAACTCACAACAGCAGAGCCTGGGACGGCAAAGCGCTTTGACAGGAGACAGTCGACTGATTACCGCTCAGACACCGTTGTCCCAGTCGACATCACTGCCCTCGCTGAGACCACTGACACAGCCAACAACGCTGCCACAGCTGCCCCGCTGACAATACTGACCGTGAGAGACAAGGTCTGTGAATGGGACTTAGGCGTGTGTCGATTCGGCACAGTGAACCGGGCTGCCCATTGTAAACTGTGTTTGGGCAGTGTTGCAAGTCTCAGTAGTGTTGGGACACTCACCTTATCTGCTGGACCCAAGACCCGCATCAAGATCCCGAGGATTCGCCTCCATCGTCAGGACCACGGGAGGACCCCACCAACGTCAAAAGATACTACATCATTTACCTCAGGATTGTGACAGACCCCCACAGCGACACAATCTAGGCAGCACCAGTCACAGACAGAAGTTCAACCGTGACTGGAACCTGAGTGATAAGTTATATTTTATTGTATTGTCGGTTTTACTTGTCCCTCTTCCTTAAGTTATCCCCATTAACCTTTTGCTGTATTAAGGATTATCGCTCCGATTTCTCCCTGCTTGGAGTTTGTACTGTATAATAAACCCTTTTCACACTTGGTCTGTGTACAGTCCATTACTGCATCCTACGTGCCTGCAGTCTCCTCACAGTCTGACAACTGGGGAACACAGCATCCTGCATCCTCACACATCCTACTACTCTGTGTCATGGTTTGAACAGGGTTCTTGCCCTGCACTCACAGGGTTAAGTGTTCGTGGCTTCTTTCTGGATCTGGGAGGGGTATTTATACTCACTCTTTACCAGGGTTCTCTGTCAGCTATACTGTTGTTCTGGTGTGTCTGACCCCTGGTGTGCGTGTATTCTGCGTTGCTTGTTTGATTCCCGTGTATGACCCGGCCTCTTCCCTCACTCTGTACTCCGTCTCTCGCTTTGGTACTACTGTCTTCTCCGGTTCTGACCTCCTGGCTTGGCTATCATTATTCCGTTACAGTTTGTCCCTATTGTACCGTCTATTGCCCGTTCTGGTTTTCTGACCTATTGCTACGTCCTGACTATCCTTTCTGTCTAAACCCCGTGGTACTGTATTGCTATCTGGTGCTTTGACTCTGGCTTTGTCTGGTTTCTGTCTCTGTCTATGCCCCTTGGTAACATTGCCCCGTAGTTACCTTTCTAGGAGTTTCCCTGCAGCTCCTAGATCTGTGGAGCTTAGGCCACGCCCCCAGCAGTCATGTGCTTCAGGTCCTGATACTCTGAAGCACGCATTGTCACCGCTGCTGCCCTGCTCCACAGGTATCTGTGAGTACTGTCTTTGTACTCAGGACACCCGCACTGGCACAGTGAGCAAGTGCAGTGCGGTGTTCCTGACATTATAGCTGACCATTTCAGTTTTTTTTTTCCCCCTCTGAGGAAAAAAAAAAAAAAAAAAAGTGTGTTATCCTCATGGATCCCATACAAGCCTTGGCTGATCAGGTCAAGCACCTGACCCAAATGTTCCACAAACTTAATGTGGAACAGCGCATGATGGCCCAGACCCAGCAACAGTTGGTGGATACGGTACAGGGGCTGCCTCTACAGGGGATTCTTGTGCTGGGGATAGAGATGTGTCATTGGCATTCCCAGAATCTCCGGTCAAATTGCCAGACCTTTTCTCAGGGGATAAAAAGGAGTTCAGGTCTTTCAGAGAAGGATGCAAGCTTTTTTTTTTCTCTGAGGCCCCGCTCTTCCGGGGATGAGTTCCAGAGGGTGGGGGTCGTCATTTCCCTACTTCGGGGGGCTCCACAGGCATGGGCTTTCTCTCTCTCTTCCTCTGCTCCTGAACGCATGTCTGTGAATTTGTTCTTTGAGGCTCTGGGGCACATTTATGATGAGCCTGATAGAGTGCGTCTGGCAGAGGATATGGTGATGAGTGTGACACAGGGAAGGAACTCTGCTGAATGGTTCTGCTCTGAGTTCAGACGCTGGGCAGCGGAGGTCTCCTGGGATGACGCTGCCCTCCGGGGTTTGTTCTGTAGAGGCCTGTCCGAACGTTTGAAAGATGCCCTAGCCCTTCATCCTCCACCGGATTCTTTGGAGGACGCTATGATCCAGGCTGTCCGCATGGACCCTAGGCTGCGGGCAAGAGGGGTCATGCTGCAGGAGACCCCTTTATTCTCCAATCTGAGAGACTCTGCATCTAGTCCTGAGCCCATGGAGGTTGGTGCCACGTCATTGGAGGAAAAAGAGAGGAGACACCGAAGAAACAACCAATTGTGCTTTTACTGTGGATCCGCTGGACATTGGAGAAGGAACTGTCCTTCTTGCCCTTCTTCAGTGAAGCCGTCAGGAAAACGACTGAGTCTGGGTAACAATCGAGGAGGTTGCCCAGACTCCCAGGTACCCTTTTACTCGCTTACTAAAATTCTGCTTCCGGTGGAACTGGAACTTACAGGCGGCCCGGTTGGGACTACCACCTTTGTTGACTGTGGTTCTTCTATTAATCTGATCGATGCCAAAGTTGTGACTTTTCATAAGATAGGGACAGTCAGGTTAAAAGATCCTGTTAAAATCGTGGCAATTGATTCTTCTCCTATCACCCAGGAGGGAATTTGTTTCATGACTGATACCTTTTCTCTGAAAGTGGGTTCCACTCACGTGGAAAAATTAAGATGTTTTGTCATAAATAATCTGCCGGCTGGACTGATACTGGGTATGCCTTGGCTTCAACGTCACAATCCTACTATTGACTGGGTCACAGGGGAGATCATTCAGTGGGATTGTATGGCTAATGGTCTATGTTGTAACTTGACAACCCTTGTCACCCCAGTAAAATCTGTGTCAGTGTCGTCTGTCGATCTGGAAGGTATTCCGGAGTGCCTGAAAGATTTTCAAGACGTATTTTCTGAAAGTGAGGCTGAGGCGCTACCACCACATAGACCCTTTGATTGTGCCATTAATCTAGTCCCTGGAGCCAAGTTACCCAAGGCTCGCCTGTTCAATTTGTCCGGGCCCGAACGTCTAGCCATGAAGGAGTACATTACTGAGAGTCTCCGCAAAGGGCATACTAGGCCTTCTGTTTCACCTGTGGCAGCGGGCTTCTTTTTTGTTAAGAAAAAAGATGGTGGTTTGCGGCCGTGCCTCGACTTTCGGGAATTAAACAAAATTACTGTGAAAAATACATACCCTCTCCCCCTAATTCCTGATTTATGTAACCAACTCACCGGGGCCAAGTGGTTCTCTAAACTGGATTTACGTGGGGCATATAACCTTATAAGAGTCCGTGAAGGGGACGAATGGAAAACAGCATTCCTGACGACTGAAGGGCTGTTCGAAAACTTGGTTATGCCCTTTGGTCTCATCAACGCTCCTGCTGTTTTTCAGAATTTTATTAATGTAATTTTCTCTGATTTAATCGGTCGTTTTGTGGTTATCTATTTGGATGACATTCTGGTGTACTCGGTGGACAGTCAATCTCACTTGCACCATTTGCGGATGTTCTCATGAGACTGAGGGAGAATCATTTGTATGCCAAGCTGGAAAAATGCTCATTTTTCATGCAAGAAGTATCCTTTCTGGGGTTGATTGTGTCAGGAGAGGGGTTCCGCATGGATCCTAAGAAAGTCCAGGCTGTTACGGAGTGGGTGCAACCTCATGACTTGAAAGGGTTGCAACGATTTTTGGGCTTTGCCAACTTTTATAGGAAATTTATTAAGGGCTTTTCGCAGGTGGTAAAGCCTCTAACGGACCTCACTCTCAAGGGAGCTGATGTAAAAAATTGGTCTGTAGCTGCAAAAAACTCTTTCATGACATTAAAAAAGTGCTTTTCTTCAGCCCCTGTATTGGTACAACCCGACCCGTCAAGACCTTTTGTCGTGGAGGTTGACGCCTCGGAGGTGGGGGTGGGGGCAGTTTTGTCTCAGGGCCCTCCTACCCTTACTAACCTGAGGCCTTGCGCCTTCTTCTCTAAAAAATTTTCCTCTGCTGAGAGAAATTACGATGTCGGCAATAGAGAGTTGTTGGCGGTAAAGTTGGCTTTTGAAGAATGGAGGCACTTCCTGGAGGGGTCTGTTCATCCCATTACAGTCATCACTGATCACAAAAATTTGGCCTATATCGAGTCTGCCAAGAGATTGACCCCCAGACAGGCTCGGTGGGCACTTTTTTTTTCTCGTTTTCAGTTTACCATCACATTCCGCCCGGGATCTAAAAACATCAAGGCTGATGCCTTATCCCGAAGCTTTGATTCGGTGTCCCCTCCAGAACCTCCCTCCTCCATTCTTCAGCCAGGAGTAGTGGTGGCCGAAATCTCATCTGAGTTACAGAGAGGGATTTTGGAGGCCCAGGCTCGGGCTCCTGGTGGTAAACCCCCGGGTAAATTGTTTGTACCGGAACGTTTCCATCTCGGACTTATGCAGGAATTTCATGATTCTGTGTTGAGTGCTCATCCTGGGATTGCAGCTACCCGGGGGGCAATTGCGAGGGATTTCTGGTGGCCCTCTATGGTAACAGATATTAAAAAGTTTGTGACTGCATGTGGGGTGTGCGCTCGTTCTAAAAGTTCTCAGGTCCGGCCGGCCGGGGAATTGGTGCCTTTGCCAATTCCGGATAGACCATGGACACATTTGTCCATGGATTTTATCACAAATCTTCCCCCTTCCAGGGGCAACTCGGTGATATGGGTGGTGATGGATAGGTTTTCAAAACAAGCTCACTTTGTACCTCTCCCCGTGTTACCATCTGCTGAAACCCTGGCCCGCTTATTTATGCAGCATATAATTAGGTTACATGGAGTGCCTATGAATGTGGTGTCAGACAGAGGGGTACAGTTTGTAGCCAGGTTCTGGAGGGCTTTTTCAAAAAGCTGGGGATTTCGTTGTCCTTCTCCTCTGCCTACCACCCAGAGTCTAATGGACAGACGGAGCGCACGAACCAATCGTTGGAGCAGATTCTGAGATGCTTGGCCTCTTCCAGGCAGGAGGACTGGTGTGAGGTATTGCCCATGGCAGAGTTTGCATTCAACGGTCGTGTGAGTCAGTCTACTGAGAAGTCTCCTTTTCAGGTCAACTATGGCTTTAACCCACATTTTGGAGAGTTTTCCCGTATGGATTCAGGTTGTCCTGGTGCTGAGGATGTGACACAACGTCTTAGAATTCTTTGGAGGGAGGTTCAGAGGAATATTTCCAAGTCCCAGGAAAACTATAAGCGGTTTGCTGACAGGAGGAGGGGGCCAGGTCCAGCATTTGCAGTAGGGGAGAAGGTGTGGCTATCCACCCGCAATATCAAGCTTAAGATACCTTCTATAAAGCTGGGCCCCAAGTTTATTGGCCCATACAAAGTTGTGGAGGTTGTTAACCCAGTAGCCTACCGACTGCAGCTGCCCACCTCCTTTAAAATTTCTAATGTCTTCCACAGGTCCCTGTTAAAGCCTGTGGGGACGGTGAGAGAGGATCCCTCATCAAATGCTCCACCAATGCTGGTAGAGGGGCAGCTGGAGTATGAAGTAGGGCGCATTGTTGACTCCCGGTGGGTGCGCCGGAGACTCCAGTATCTGATACACTGGAAGGGGTACTCTCTGGAGGATCGGTCATGGGTTCCGGCCAGTTCGGTGCATGCCGATCGTCTGGTGCGGGCTTTCCACGCCAGATACCCAGACAAGCCTGGGGGTCCAGTGGCCCCCCATTAAGAGGGGGGTACTGTCATGGTTTGAACAGGGTTCTTGCCCTGCACTCACAGGGTTAAGTGTTCGTGGCCTCTTTCTGGATCTGGGAGGGGTATTTATACTTACTCTTTACCAGGGTTCTCTGTCAGCTATACTGTTGTTCTGGTGTGTCTGACCCCTGGTGTGCGTATATTCTGCGTTGCTTGTTTGATTCCCGTGTATGACCCGGCCTGTTCCCTCACTCTGTACTCCGTCTCTCACTTTGGTACTACTGTCTTCTCCGGTTCTGACCTCCTGGCTTGGCTATCGTTACTCCGTTACAGTTTGTCCCTATTGTACCGTCTATTGCCCGTTCTGGTTTTCTGACCTATTGCTACGTCCTGACTATCCTTTCTGTCTAAACCCCGTGGTACTGTATTTGCTATCTGGTGCTTTGACCCTGGCTTCGTCTGGTTTCTGTCTCTGTCTATGCCCCTTGGTAACATTGCCCCGTAGTTACCTTTCTAGGAGTTTCCCTGCAGCTCCTAGATCTGTGGAGCTTAGGCCACGCCCCCATCAGTCATGTGCTTCAGGTCCTGATACTCTGAAGCACGCATCGTCACCGCTGCTGCCCTGCTCCACAGGTATCTGTGAGTACTCTCTTTGTACTCAGGACACCCGCACTGGCACAGTGAGCAAGTGCAGTGCGGTGTTCCTGACACTCTGGAACGTGTAGCACCAGACCCAATCCATTCCCAGGTGGGAGCACAGAACAAAAATCCCTAATAGCTAGTCTGTTATGAATGGGTCACCGAGGAGGAGAGCAGGCCCAGGCTAAGCCACAGAAAATCAGAGAGTTTGGTAACTAAGCGGATTGAAGACCCCTGATCCTATCCACACAACTAGCAGTAGCCGTGGAGCGTACCTACGATGATCCTAGATGCCTCGGCACAGCCGGAGAGCTATCTAAGCCTAAAGCAAGAAAGGGGAAATCTAAACTGCCACAGAACAGACCCCAAAGGAATTGATAGCCCCCAAACATATATTGTCGGTGAGACAAGATGAAACACAAACACAGACAGGAAAATAGACTGAGCAAATGATGGGGCCCACACTGACTAGACAGGATAGGAAAGGAAAGACACTTTCTGCAATCACGCAAAACACCCTGCAAAAAGTCCAACACGTCTGATACACAAAAACAGTGAAGTTGCCCGACTTCGCCCCCTACTATATCAGCACTCTGGTATATTTTGAAAGCAGAGCAAAAAAACACCAATCTAACAGGGGACAAAACAAACTGGCACAAGCAGTAACATATGGGCGGTGATTCAGCACAGCCCCAGCCGGAGCTGGCTGACCCGCACAAAGCAGAGATAGACAAAACCAGATCAAATGCAAACAGAATAGCAAATGAACCACTTAGCTGACCATGCAGGGACAGAGCTGGAGACATCAGACCTCAGGAGGCACAGGAAGAAAATCACAAGCTGGGATAGAGGGAGTTGGCTGTCTTAAATCGCAATCTGAAACTCCAGATCTCCAATCGTCATCCTCATTATCAGGTGGCAAGCCTCTGTCAATCAGATCAGCTCCATTACCACCAATAACCACCAGAGGGAGCCCAGAAAGAGAACACGCAGCCCCTCTGCCAATCTGACGAGCTCCACTACCTTCAGTAATAACCAGAGGGAGGCCAGAAAGTGAATTCACAATACTAGTCCCTTTATCCCTTGTTTTTTCCAGACCCATTTGCACCTATCAGAGCCTATTCTATTGACTTTCTTTTCATCATTCCAATTCACCTGTTTCCAATCTTCTATAGTCTACTTTTCGTACTTTTTTTGCAAAATCAAGCCAATGCTGCTTATAACAATATTGAAGATGAGGCTTCTTTTTCACCTTTTTTGAGCCACCATTCCAGACTTGTGTAACATTCATTGCACACTGCTTAAATGAACGTCTGTGAAGCATACAAGCCACCTCCACTGCTGTGTTTGTCAAGCCATAATTGATAAACCTTGTCATGAGCCGACTTGCTGACTCCGATATTTTGCCTTTACGTCCACCTCTTGGCTTTTGAATAGATGGACTTCTTATATTCTTCCAACTGTCATAAATATCACATGAAGCAGTTTGACAAATTCCATGTCCCAAATACTACTATCAGTGAGCTGTTTCTCTTTTCTTAGGAAATATTCTTCACGGCTGCACCTTGATTTGAACCAGTGACCTTTTGCTTGGTAATCAATCTAATAACACACTGAGCTATTAGGGATGCGAGAACAGGTAATATTTTGTAGAACACAGGAGCAAAGAATCATATGCTAAATAGGTGCAACGTCAAATGTATGTATCAGATAGCCGAGACAATTGTCTATAAAATGATGGTAGTCTCACTTTTGAAGCACTAGTGAATGATGAGATATAGAGCCTGAAAGTCAAAAGTTCAAAACATTGTTACGCTTTTGTTTGTCAGTGTATTTTTTTAAGCACTTTTGCAGTGCACCAATAAAATATAAAACTTTATTTTACCTACTACAGCCCAAATAAACCACAATAACTTATCAATTGTGTTCTTAAAATAATGTGAAACAGCAAAGGTAGAACCATACACTATAGCCTGTTAAAAAGCAATGGGAAGCACCACTGAAACCCAACAGACTCAGGACGGCAGGATAAGTTTAGAAATTTCTGTTTTTCCTCCATCCCTTGTTGCATTTTTGTCAGCGATTTTTTAACAATATAATTAAGATGGGACTGACTTAACTTTCCTAACAAATTTTGCATCTTCTTTGAAAGGCCTTAGTAAGCAACAAATTTCACTCATCGCCTTCCCATTGGATCGATAGGCAACAAAAGCTCCAGTTTCTAACCATCTGCCTACCTTACCTAACACTTCTTTAACAGATGCTGCAACACATGCAGCATTGTATATCAAAGTTGCTTATCAGGTGGGCTCAAAAATTCCATTCTGTCCCTGAAAAATCTGCAGATGTGTGCCATGTAATACCAATGAAGTGTCTACACACTCTACTAGCAACGATCACCACCTTGATCACGTGACATATATTTACTGGGCACACGTATGACTAACTGACAATGCAATAGAGGAAAAGGTGAAAGAATGCAGAAAATAGTGGATAGTGATGATGATGGCAATGATGACAATGATCAGGCACTACTTGAGGAAGCCACATGGCTACCAGAAAGATGATAATGATGAAAATGAGGACATCTTGTGCTTTGCTTATATTGCTAGTGAGTTTGCTAATGATGCCGCTTGGTGTGCCGACAGAGACCTTGCCGATTTGTTCAGGGACATTCATTAATTATTTTCCTGCTGTTGTTTGACCTCTCGGATTTGATAACAGTTTTTGCTTGATTATGTATTTAGTTTTATTTTGTAATTGTCCCAGGTGTAAAGGGGAAAACTCTTGGGATCTAATAAGCAGCATAACTTCTATTTTGACATGGCAGCTTACACTGTGATCTATGTGTGAGCCGGAAATGGCTTTTTCAATTTAAGTTTATGGGGCACCAGAACTAAGCTTCATAGGCTTACGTTATGACAGCAAATTCACAAGTAGACCCCAATGTGTGTTGGCAAGTTGGAATATAAGTCATGTGAGTGAAAAGAGGACTTGAGCGGTGCTGGAAATTGGAAATGTCAATTTGTAAGTATATTAACACACTTACACTACAATAGACACACATTTACACAGGGTTAGGTAATTAAAGATTATTGGGAGTGCTTTGTTAAGTAAAATTTTGAAATGCAAAAATACATGCAAATATTATGCTAAAACAATTAAAGGATTACCAAAATATTAAAACAACATAATAGTAGTTATTATTATTTATTTATATAGCACCATTGATTCGATGGTGCTGCACACAAGAAAGGGTTACATACAAATTACAGATATCACTTACAGTAAAAAAAACTAACAATGACAGAATGGTACAGAGGGAAGAGGACCCAGCCCTTGCGGGCTTACATTCTACAAGATGGTGTGAAAGGAGACAGTAGGTTGGGGGTTGCAGCAGCTCCGGTGTTGGTGAGGCGGTAGCTCCGATAGTGGTGAGGAGGCAGCGTGGTCATTGCAGGCTGTAAGCTTTCCTGAAGAGGTGGGTTTTCAGGTTCGGTCTGAAGGATCCGAATGTGGTTGATAGCCGGCTGTGTTGAGGAAAAGAATTCCAGAGGATGGGGGATATTATGGAGAAATCTTGGAGGCGGTTGGGTGAGGAGCGAATAAGCGTGGAGAAGAGATGGCGGTCTTGGGAGGACCGGAGATTACGTGAGGGAAGATATAGGGAGATTAGTTCAGAGACATACGGAGGAGACAGGTTATAAATGGCCTTGTAGGTCAGTATTAGTAATTTGAACTGGATACGCTGAGGGAATGGGAGCCAGTGAAGAGATTTGCAGAGGGGAGAAGCAGAGGAGTAGCGAGGAGAGAGATGAATTAGTCGGGCAGCAGAGTTAAGGATGTACTGGAGAAGTGCGAGGGTGTTAGCAGGGAGGCCACAGAAAAGGATGTTGTAGTAGTCGAGGCGGAAGATGATGAGGGCATGCAGAAGCATTTTAGTAGATTGAGGGTTGAGGAAAAGACGGATTCGGGAAATATTTTTGAGCTGGAGGCAATAGGAGGTAAAAAGAGTTTGGATGTGCGGTTTGAACGACAGGGCAGAGTCAAGGGTTACTCCGGGGCAGCGGACTTCTGGTACGGTGGAAAGCATAATGTCATTAATTGTGATAGATAGGTCAGGTAAGGAAGATCTGTGAGGTGGGGGAAAGATGATGATTTCAGATTTGTCCATATTGAGTTTTAGGAAGTGGGAGGAGAAGAAGGATATGGCTGATAAACAGTCCGGGATTCTGGACAGCAGACAGGTGTCGTCTGGGCCAGAGAGGTAGATCTGTGTGTCATCAGTATAAAGGTGGTACTGGAATCCATTGGACTTTATGAGTTGCCCCAGGCCAAGTGTATAGATTGAGAAGAGTAGGGGTCCTAGAACAGAGCCTTGGGGGACTCCAACAGAGAGAGGGTGGGATGAGGAGTTAATGTGGGAGTGGGAGATGCTGAATGTGCAGTTGGAAAGGTATGAGGAGATCCAGGATAGAGCGAGGTCTTTGATTCCAAAGGAGGAGAGGATCTGTAGCAGGAGGCAGTGGTCAACTGTGTTGAAAGCAGAGGACAGGTCTAGACGGAGGAGTATAAAGTATTGTCTGTTAGCTTTGGCTGTAAGTAGGTCGTTAGTAATTTTGGTCAGGGCTGTCTCAGTGGACATGCTGCTCCAGGAGTTTGGAAGCGAATGGGAGCAGCGATATTGGGCGATAGCTGGACATAGCGGTTGGGTCGAGGGTTGGCTTTTTAGGGATAGGCGTGATTGTGGCATGTTTTAAAGCAGAAGAGAAGGTACCAGAAGTTAGTGATAGGTTGAAGAGGTGGGTTAGGGATGGGATAAGAGGGGTAGTGAGGTTGGGGAGGAGGTGCGATAGATTAGGGTCAAGTGCACAGGTTGTGAGGTGCAAAAATAATAAGAGACAAAATAAATATACATTTTATTGAACTATAACAATAGAATAAAAAAATGCATGACAAATCTGTTACTTTGTCAGTCACTTTATCTGTTTCTTTTCTCTGAAACTGGCAAGTATGATTATTCATAGTCTAAAGGCATTAAAGCAATATGATCATAAATCACATCTACTGTAAAAAGAAATCCTTGTATTACTAGATGTTCCAGAAGTAATAAGCTTGGAAGGAAATTTGCTAACAACCTGAGCACATTTGACCTGCATTGATTCTTCCAATAACTGAAATATTGCAGCCTTCAGATGTGCTCTTGTTGGTTCTATTTTACCTGGTTAAGAGATGTGATAAATTACACACAAAGCAAGAGGAAGGCAATAAATCTCAATCACCAGAAATACTGAAACAGGCAAGTGGTGCAATAAATGCTACAAGATAGTCGTCGGCAATATATTCTTGAAGGGCACACTTTGAAATGTCCCATGAAAATGGAACTAGGTTTATATATTACACATCGCTTGTTCTCTCTTTTCTTTTATTAACAGACAAAACTTCCATCCTGAAACGTGCTGAGAGGAGGAAATCAGAATATGGTAACATATGCATATTGTATTCATAGAGCTTCTTAACGCATTTTTATTCCATATACTATTATTTAGATTGGTCAATTAGGGTGAACCATTTTTACATCAATTTTCAATGTACTCATCCATTTCTTTGGGCACTTATGCAAATGATCAGTAAGTAGATACAATTGCATGCTGGCTTGCTAAATTTTAACTCGATTAAAAAGAGAGTTAAAGAGCATTTGAGCAAACTTCTAGATAAATGTCATAAAACTTAGTAATAGTAAATGTATTAGTACCTGATTGATCTAAAACAGCTCTAGAAATATTTTTTCTTTTGTGTGATTTACCAACAGTTTCCACAATGTATGAGTGAGCTTTATTGTAATGTGTAAAAGTTGATCCGCACAAGAGATAAGCAGATGGGGCTAAATGAAAATTCATCTGCAAATGTAAGATCCCTTGTTATACTTTGGGTTTCCTAAGACCCCAGAGCATAATAAATGTAAGATATAAAATAATAATAGACTTCATTATGCTCACCTTACCACTCACCTCTCCATGACCCGTCTGGTCCTTGTCGCATCATCTTACCGCCTATGTCGCAGGTGCTAATTTTCTGGGCCTCTCATGCTGGGCCAGGACTTCTGGCTCTGATGATGGCTTGGAGGTTTCTATGCAAGCATGCCAAAGGTCATGACTAGTGTTGAGCATTCCGATACCGCAAGTATCGGGTATCGGCCGATATTAGCGGTATCGGAATTCCGATACTGACTTCCGATACTTTCGTCATATCGGATACCGGAATCGGAAGTTCCCATCATGCTATGTGCCTGCTTGCTTTGATTAAGCCAATGGGAATCCTCCGAAGTGTGGGCACATCCTGTTAGGCATGTAGGCATGTTAACTATTGGCATGGCTGTGATTGGCTGCCGAAATGATGTCATGATGCACTATAAAAGCCACCGCAGCCGCCATTTCTGGTTCACACTGCTGTGAATTCAGTTAGGGACAGGCTGCTGTAGAAGACTGTGAGGGACAGTTAGAAATAGCGATTCCACCAAACTTCTAGTGCTTTACCCAGGCTACATAAACCACCACTGTAGCCTTCTTTGCCCTAGCAGCAGTGTTCACAGCTGTCTGCAAGGGCTGTGTGAGTGCAGCTCACGCTGTGGAGTGGGTCCTGCAGCCACGTCAGGCTGTAGGCCACCCAGTGTGATCACTGCTGCCTCATACATATTTTAATTTTTGAGCTGCATTTTTTACATAATTTCAATCTAGTGTGCTTCCATCCGTATCCATATACGTTTGTTGCAAACACTAGTAGTAGACAGCGGAGCCTTTCTGCAGCCTTTCAGTGCTAGTGTCCACTTTGCTGCACTGTTCACGGCTGTCTGAGAGGTCTCTGACTGTGTGTGAGTGCAGCTCACGCTGAGTAGTGTGTCCTGCAGCTACGTCTGGTTGTAGGACGCTCAGCGTGCGTCAGTGCCTCACACATATTTGTATTTGAGTGCAGCTCATTTTTTCTTCTATTAGTGTGCATCCATCCGTCTCCATCTACGGTGGTTGCAAACACAATATAGGAGTACACAGCGGAGCCTTTCTGCAGCCTGTCAGTGCCAGTGCCCACTTAGCTGCACTGTTCACGGCTGTCTGAGAGGTCTCTGACTGTGTGTGAGTGCAGATCACGCTGAGTAGAGTGTCCTGCAGCTACGTCTGGTTGTAGGACACTCAACGTGCGTCACTGCCTCACACATATTTGTCTTTGAGTGCTGCTCATTTTTTCTTCTCCTATTAGTGTGCATCCATCCGTATCCATCAACATTGGTTGGTTGCAAACACTATATAGGAGTAGATAGAGGAGCCTTTTTTTCTGGCTTGTGCCCTGCCGGCGCAGCCAGATTAGTATTACCCAATTTTTTTGGAGCCTCATCTTTTGCATTGTAGGTTACCTGCCTGCATTGTAATAGCTCCAAAAAGTTGGTGATACTATCGGTTTCAATTCTTTGTTCACATACTTTGAGTTTGTTTCCAACAAAGAAACCACAAAAAAAGTTCACCAAACACTACATTTGGAACTTGTGTAGGCCACATCAGCTCCTATTAAAGTGTAGTCCACACACACACACTTCATAAAATTAGTGTTTCTTGTACCTGTAACCAGCTGTTCAGGAATAAGCACACTAAGGCCCCCCCTTTGTACTTTTCTGCCTATCTTAAGCAGTCTGGCAAGATGAAGAAGGCAGGGAGTAAGGTGCGTGGGCATGGGCGTGGAGTTTCAGCAGGGAGAGGACGTGGGGATTCTGCAGGGAGAGGACGTGGGGATTCTGCAGGTAGAGGACGTGGGGATTCTGGGCCTGCTGCGGGCACCAGTGGATCAGCATCCCCCAGTTTTAGCAGGCAACAGTCCTTTATGCGCAGCTTTGTAGGACCTCAACGTACCCCACTGCTGCGGGAGGAACAAATTGAAGCCGTTGTCGGATGGATGGCAGCTAACGCATCGACTTCAATTACTTCCGCATCCTCTCAGGACCAGAGCACCGAAGAGCAACCATCTGTCTCTTCACCACCTGCCAAAGTGCCCAGGCAGTCAGAGAGACATGGACAGGAGCCATCACAGTCTCTACTTCTGTTCTCGGAATCTGTTGGCTTGGAAAGAGGGGGCCAGCCAAGCAGCATTCCTGAATGTGAAGAAGAGGGAGTATGCAGTGATGCGCAACTTCTTTGTCCCTCTGAATCTGAAGAGGCGAGTGGGCCAGTGCCTATGGTCAGCATACCTCAGTACACATCAGATGATGACGAGACTCAGTTGCCACTTTCTGTTGCATACGGTGCTGGCGAGACAACCCCGGAGAAGCAGCTGTTTGAAGAGGGGAGGGAAGATGATGAGGTCCTTGACCCACCATGGCATGAGGAACAGGAAGGTGGTGGGAGAAGCTCGGAGGAAGAGATTCCCCTACCGGCCAAAACAGGAGGCAGAGGGAGGGGGAAGCCTTGGTTGCCTGTACCCTCCACTTCGGCACCCGTTAGGAGCATTCCTCATTCCAAAGGCAAAACGGGCGCTCCCAAGACTTGCAGTGCGTGGTCCTTTTTTGACACAGTTGCAGATGACATTTGCTTTGTCAAATGCAAGCTGTGTCATCAGAAAGTCAAAAGAGGGAGAAATGTCAGCAACCTCAATACCACAAATATGTGGAAACATGTGCGCACCAAGCACGAGTTGGAGTTGCAGAGACACCCTGAAGACGTAGGCCAACGTACAGCACCACCTACCACCTCTTCAGTTCGTGTTGGGGCCTCTTCCTCCAGCTCACACACTGCTGGTTCGTCTTCCTCACAGGATCGCCAAGGAAGAACCTCTGCCACTGTTGTCCGGAGACCCTGTCAGATTCCACCCATAGCAGCACGTTCCCATCCATCACAGAGTCCACCTGACCACCGATGCGTGGACCAGTAACCATGGACAGGGACGATACCTTTCCCTCACTGCCCACTGGGTCAATGTTGTGGAGCCGGGTACAGATCTGGAGAGTGGCGCTGTACGTGTTCTTCCAACGCCACGGATTGCAGGACTCCAGTCTGTACACATAGACTCCTCCTCCTACTCAAGTTCCTCAGAAACAGCAGAGCAGGAGCCTGTTACGACCGATATGAGCACAGCCGTGGCCAAACGTCAACAGGCTGTACTCAAATTAATTTCTTTGGGGAATCGAAGCCACACAGCGCAGGAGCTCTGGAATGCTATCAAGCAGGAGAGCGATGTGTGGTTTGGGCCAGCGAATCTCCAGCCGGGCTTGGTAGTGTGTGACAATGGCCGAAATCTGGTGGCACCTCTTGGCCTAGGCAACCTCACACACATCCCATGTCTGGCACATGTGCTTAACTTGGTCGTGCAAAGCTTTCTGAGGGACTATCCGGATCTTGATGCACTGTTGCACAAGGTCCGCATTGAGTGCGCTCACTTGCGGCGTTCCAGCACGGCAAGATCGCACCTCGCTGCTCTGCAGCGACGATTTGGCCTTCCGGAACATCGCATCATATGTGACCTACCCACCCGGTGGAATTCAACGTTACATATGTTGGAGCGGTTGTGTGAGCAGCAGGCAGCAGTCATGGAGTACCAGCTGCATCAGGCGCAAACAAGTCGCACTGTGCGCCGTTCACACTTCAGCACCATTGAGTGGGCCTCTATGAAGGACATCTGCCTCGTTTTGCGTGCCTTCGATGAATCCACGCGGATGGCGAGTGCAGATGATGCACTAGTCAGCATGACTGTCCCCCTTATCTGCCTGCTTCAACAAACACTGCAAGCACTAAGGGATGAGGTTTCGGAAGAGGTGGAGGATGAGGAGTCCCAAATGCCATCTGCTTCTGGACAGTCTGCGCTACGTGTTTCCTCACAAAGGCCTAGGCAGGGGACACTTTGTGAGGAGGATGAGGAGGAGTCGATGGAGGAGGAAGACATCTCTCCAGAGGAGGGAGGTACACAAACCTCTACTCAGTATGTACAGCGAGAGTGGGGTGATGCAGAGCAGGCCGAGGTCACGCCTCAAACAGGGGACAGCGGTTCTTTGGCAGTTGGGAGTCTGCAGCACATGGTTGATTTCATGCTGCAGTGCCTGAGAAACGACCGCCGCATCGCCCACATTCTCGTCTCGGCTGATTATTGGGTGTACACCCTCCTAGATCCTCGCTACCGGGACAGCATACAAAGGCTCATACCAACGTTGAACCGGGAGCGTAAACTGCGGGAGTACGAAGAGTCACTGGTGCAGTCCATAATGTTTTCAATTCCACCCGACAGCATTGTTGCTAGTGCTTTACAAAGCAGCTCTTTCCGTCGAGGCAGTGGAGGAAACTCTGCACAAAGAGGGAGCAGAGGCAGCGCCGCAGCACAAGGCAAGACCACTATGGCCCAAATGTGGCAAAGTTTTGTGTGTCCACCACAATTGTCTACACCATCAGCGACGCCTCGAGTCAGCAGGAGGCAACGCTTCCGTCAGATGGTGTCAGACTACATGTCTTGCCCTGTCGCTGTACTCCCAGATGGCTCTTCCCCCTTCAAGTTTTGGGTCTCTAAGCTGGATACATGGCCAGAGCTTAGCCAGTATGCATTGGAGGTGCTGGCTTGCCCTGCTGCCAGTGTATTATCGGAACGCGTCTTTAGTGCCGCAGGTGGTGTACTAACAGACCGTCGCACGCGACTATCTTCCGATAATGTTGACCGGCTGACTTTTCTGAAAATGAACAAGGCCTGGATCTCCAAAGACTTTGCCATTCCTCTTACAGACTAAATTAGTGGTTGGCAACTGTATCCAGGTCTGCTGGTGTGTTCATTTTTCTACCACCTGAACTATAATCCCTGTGCTTCAACACAGCCAGTTGTCGCTCAGATGTGTCGTCTGCACAGAGAAACACACTAGCTCCTGTGTTAGTGGGGTTCAGTAACGCCAGCTGATCCCCTGCTGTGTGGACGGCAAAGTCACCAGCTCCATCAACATTCAAACCACTACTGATTTTTAACCGTGCCCAACTTAGGTCTCTGGCTCCACTGTCTCTACTATTTCCCCTGGCCTCCAACCCCACCATCTACATCTCTGAAGTGGCGTCAGCACAATCTACACTTGTTCCTGTGTTCCTGTGGCTCAGTCCCATCAGTTTATCCTCTGATGTGTGTCCGGCAAGGTCTCCTGCTCTGTCCACATTCCCATAACCAGTAGTGGGAATGAGGACAGAGCTGGCGAACTTGCCGGACAAACATCAGGGGATCAACTGATGGGACTGAGCACCAGTAACACAGGAACTAGTTATGGGAATGTGGACAGAGCAGGCGACATTGCCGGACACACATCAGGGGATTAACTGACCGGACTGAACACCTGGAACACAGGAACAAGTGTGGATTGTGCAGACGCCACTTCGGAGCTGTAACTGGCGGGGTTGGAGGACAGGGGAAATACGAAAATCAGTGAAGCCACAGGCCTAAGTGGAGCACGCTTAAAATTAGTAGAAGTCTACAACCGATCTTAAAATTTCTTCAATGCAGCCTCAGCCTGCTCCGTGCTTGTCCCTGGGCTTCAACACAGCCAGTTGTTGCTCGGAAGTGCCATCTTCACAGAGTAAAACACTAGCTCCTGTGTTTGTGGGGTTCAGTAACGTCAGCTGTTCCCCTGCTGTTTTGATGGCAATCTGTCCTGCTGCCTCCCAATTGACAGCACATCAGGCCTCAGCCTGCTAAGTGCTTGTCCCTGGGCTCCAACATCGTCAGTTGCTGCTCATAACTGACTTTGGCACGGGTACTCCCTCCTGCCCAGCTTGGTTCCAGCCCTGCCTGCTGTTTCCGGGAAGTGTCAATGTCAGTTTGCCACCCCAAGTTGCCATGTCGTGTTGCGGTTGGGTTAGCCGAGGCTAGGGTGCCAGCAGTTTAGGTGCTTCCTATGTGGACTGCGGGTTCTGGTAAGAAAGGCTTGTTCCATAGTGCCAGTAGGACAAGCACCCACCGTAGGACTGTGTGATTCGGTAACTGCGGCCAGCTTGCAGCATGCCAACTTTGCTTTTCAGGGGTAACTTCAGCTGCCCCTCCGGGTTCCAGCACCGTCAGCTGGTTCTCGGCAGAGGCTTTGGCCTAGGTGCCTCCATCTCGGTATCCGAGTTCCGGCAACGTCTGCTGGTCCTTGGTAGTGCTTTGTAGCACAGGTACCTCCTGCTTAGTAACCGGGTTCCAGCACCGTCAGCTGGTCCTCGGTTGTGCCATTGGCTCTTATTCCTTCTGCTGCCCCTCCGGGTGCCAGCACTGTCAGCTGGTCCTCGCTATTTCCATTTGCTCTTGCAGCTTATGCTACCCATCCGGGTTCCAGCACCGTCAGCTGGTTCTCGGCAGAGCCTTTGGCCTAGGTGCCTCCATCTCGGTATCTGAGTTCCGGCAACGTCTGCTGGTCCTTGGTAGTGCTTTGTAGCACAGGTACCTCCTGCTTAGTAACCGGGTTCCAGCACCGTCAGCTGGTCCTCGGTAGTGCCATTGGCTCTTTTTCCTTCTGCTGCCCCTCCGGGTGCCAGTACCGTCAGCTGGTTCAAGAGGACAAAGAACAGAAAGACAATCACCAAGATGCAGAACAACAAGAGAGAGAAGACAAAGAAGCATAAAAAAACAAAGCAGAAGAACATTAAGCATAAGACTAATACTCTGAGCAAATGATATTATCTTATTTATAAGCAGAAGAAGACTAAGCAGTGTATGGGGGTGAGTCCGTTCCTCCTCGTGGTGCCCCTGGAAAAGGCCTGCTGCTGCAGGCCAAACTGAACGCGGACAAATCCTGTTGTAAATCTTTTGTGACAGGCAGAACGGAAGGTGTAAACTTCTAACTTTTCTAGATAACAACTACAGGAATGCCTGACACAAATAAGAATATGATGAAGAAGAATAGGAAGAAGATGAAGAAGTTGAATATGTAGAATAATAATTGTTGAATAAGAAGAATATGAAGAATGTAAGAAAAGGAAGAAGAAGAAGAATGTAAAAAAAGGAAGTAGAAGAATTTAAAAAAAGGAAGAAGAAGAATGTAAAAAAAGGAATAAGAAGAAGAATGTAAAAAAAGGAAGTAGAAGAATGTAAAAAAAGGAAGAAGAAGAATGTAAAAAAAGGAATAAGAAGAAGAAGAAGAAGAAGGTAAAAAAAGGAAGAAGAATAAGAAAGAAGAAGAAAGAAGAAAGAAGAAGAAGACATACATGTCTGGCAAAATATAAATGAGGCTAACATAGTCAATATCTTTGTAACTCCTAACGTCTTTAAAAAAAAAGTTTAATTCCTGCTATTCCATTTGATTGGGCTAAACCTCTATGGCTTTAATGTCTCCTTACCTCCCACAATACATTCTACATTATTCTTAGTTGTTTTTCTTCATGTAGAATTAACCTACAAGGAAAGAAAGGGTTTTTTTTAATTCCGATATTTTGGCCCATTGACTTGCATTGGTTGCCGGTATCGGAATCGGCGATACCGATACTTTTTTTTAAGATCGGCCGATCCATTCCGATCCGATATTTTCAAGTATCGGCTGGTATCGCTCAATTCTAGTCATGACATTATTACATCAGGACATGTGCCAAAGAGAAAAGCACTATTTTATCATATGCACACTAGGGATCAAATAACAATATAAAGAAAGCTTTATTGGCACACAAATACAAAATTAAAACATAAGTAAAAGCATGTTGGTCCAACCACTCAAAGCTCATGCTTTACATACATAAGTGGAAATGCAGAATAAACCGTATATATGCCCACAAACAATAACAAGAGACCCATATGAACAATTATTAATTTACCAACACTCCCAGGTGTCTCGCTATCCTATAGAAAGTGAGCAATTTGGTGAAAATAGCTCCTGTGTAAAGTCCCTATAACCAAAATGGAGATATTAAAGGCCCAAAAGCACCTATTGTGTAGCACTAGTCAGCATAGGTGAACCAATCACAGTGAAACAATTGAGTGCTAAAATTAGCATAAAATACATGCTGACAAGGCACTGTACTGATGGAGAAAGCACAGGCAGAAGCAGGCTACTCGTATTAATATGGCCCAGATGGGAAGGGCTGGTAACTTAAAAAAGCTGCAGCAGATAAGGTAGAGGGAGGATTGGATGCTCTAAAGGACTCCAAGTTGGCGTCTGTTACCAAAAAGCGACTGAAGGAAGGCTCATCCATGGGAGCAAGGGAGCAAGGGCACGAGTGGGGACCCGACAATGTCCACGTGTATCGCCGTATCTTGGGCTTCTAAGCCTTTCTCTTGCAAGGTTTCCCTCTTGCCAGTCTTGTCCTGCTGCCTCTGTAACTATATCCAGTTCCTCATGAGCCTTGTAGTTCCACATGAAAAAAAACCTGTCTTGCCTCTTTCTCTTCCTCTTATTGACTGACATAAAAATGGAGTTCCTTTTCTCAGAATCCACAGAACTCCCTCACACTATGGGTCATACTTCAAGTGAGTCTTTGTGCCTGCAGTCATTACTGGGCCGATTTCACCTCTTACCTACATTTTATACAACAGTGAAGAAGAAGGCAGTGACATCTTATGGCCCTTGAAAAGTACTGCATCCCACAGATAAATTAAAAGTTGTTACATCATGAAAACATATCAGGAACAAAACATTATTCACATTTTACATAATTTATACCACAGTAGCATTGATGTCTGTTGGGGGGTAGTATACAAATGACAGAAAAACTGATGGCACATCAAGAACTAGTCTGAATAGGTGCATACCAAAAGTAGCTTACATATCAAAATAAGAAAAATGGTTGCACTCAATTGCATTAAGACATGTGAATAAGAAATCTATGAAGTGTGAATAGCATAATGGCTTAAGAAATTTAGAAAAGACACATGAGATACTTAGCACAAAATTTGGCCAAAAATTGTGAGCCCATTCACCAACGTCAAGGTAATCTCAAAATCGAATTGGTCCCTAACTGCCTAGTGTGAACATTTACCTCTGGCTAATAACTAGATAAAGCCTATATTTATAAGAGGATAGGAACCAAATGATTGGATGTAATTAAAATCACAGCTTGGTGAAGGGCGGAGTGCTCAGTCAGAAAGCTAATATACAAATTACAGAAAAACTGAAGGCACATCAAGAACTAGTCTGAATAGGTGCATACCAAAAACAGCTTACATATCAAAATAAGAAAAATGGTTGCACTCAATTGCATTAAGATATGGGGGGAACATGGCAACTTGTTTACCTCCTCACAAGGGGTCATTCGTTACATGTGGAGGAAAAGTGATTCTAGCAGTTAAATAGGAAAGAGTTCTTTACATTTAGAGCAGTCAAAATGTGGAATGCCCTACCACAAGAGGTAGTAATGGCAGACACAATAAGAGTATATAAAAAGAGCTAGGTGCTTTTCTTACTACAAATGACATTGTGGGTAACAAATAGTCAAACGATAGAGAGTGGAGAAAGGTTGAACTTGATGGACTTGTGTCATTTTTCAACCTGCATAGCTATGTAACTATGTAATTAATTAATTTGCATAATTAGTGGTTCATATAACTGTTTAAGTATTTAAAAGGACGTGTTATTTCAGCATGTGTATCAACTTGAAAGAGACTTAAAAGAGTCGAAACATTGCTGTTTTTAATCCACGGAATAAAAGAGGAATTATTCTACATTTCTGTCCATTGGAATGCTGTGTTTTTCTCTCCCTTTAATATCTGACATGTACTAGCCGCATGGATGAAAACCGCATCACAAAACCTTGGTAGCACCACATCTACTAAAACCACATCTTATGTACTTGATGCTAAAGCTTTGTAGAGCTCTCGTACATGGGTATTTTATGACACTAACATTAATTGGGAGGAATTTTTTATGTCAGCACTGAATCGCACTAGCTGCCTTAGTATGTCATTATTTAACTGGTTGTAACACACAATCTGGGTACTGTGTGCCGCTATCAATATATATTTGCTTAATAAATATCTTATTAATATCTATTTAACAAACACATGCGAGGGGACTTCATTTACTTTGCAAACTTGAAAACTTTGATAAATTGGTACATAGAAAAATGTAGTAGTTTTAAGGAGAAACCTATTTTTCTATTAAAATCTAATTAAAATTAGATTATTAATAACTACATGAAAAATTGGTTAGAACTCCTAACCTCAAGGCATCAACAGAATCCACACCCTTTATAAAAAAAAGGTTTCTTTATTATTACAATCTATGAAAGGGAACTTACCACGTGAAAAAATGCAATTAACCTGCAGATATGGGGTTAATCTGCAGGTTAATAGTGTACTGAACCTGTCCGGTGCCGACACTTAGAACCCACTGCCATGAGGAAATGAGCTTTATTCCCATGGCATCATTCCGGTTTCAGTCACGGAGGTGGTGAAAGCACGAGTGCAGGCACTGCACAAGGTAGAGTATGAGATGGCTGTAACCGCGTTCATGGCACTGACAGGCAGCAGACTCTAATTCTGTGCTGCTTTCAGTCATTGCGGGTAGCACGATTACAGCCAAAGCTCTCTATACACAGAGCACTGACTGAACCCGTCCGGGGGCCACCCCTGTGACTGAAACCAGAATGTTACCTGGAGGAATAAATTTAATTTCTTCCTGGCAGAAGGATATCAGTGCCAGTGCCAGGTAGATTCAGAACACCATTAACCTGCAGATTAACCCCATATCTGCAGGTTAATAGTGTTTTTCTCATGTCACAGGTTCCCATTAAGGCTACATATTTAAAATCAGTTGTGTTGTATGGAGAGGTCATTCTGGTTAGATTGAGGCTATAGTATCATTACAATATATCTAGCTAATATCCTTACTGGGAACCTTCCACCTGATCCATATTGCCTGAAACACAGGCAGCATGGATCAGACCCCAGCTTACAAAGCATATTAAGAAGGCTGACAGGGTATTATTGTATCTGACTTGAATGACTGTTCCAAGGCAAGTCCCCAGTGGCTTCTCCCTGTCCCACTCCTGATAATTGACAGTATCTCCCTATGTGCACATAGTACTTTTTAAGCCATTAAATGCCCAACTCTATACTGTTCCATTGCAATAACAATTCTGTAAACTTCAGTAAAATTCTTCCCCTAGCGAAAGCATTAGGTAGCTGAGACTTTGTGCTAAAGAAATAGAGCACTGTAGTCTAATTATATGTTTTAAGAAAAATCGTGAAATCATTTATCATCATGAAGACTGGAACTCTACTGTACATACTCCATAATCTTTATCCCTGCTGTTTTCCTATACCTCTATATTATTTGTGCAGCTTTCGAAATTCTTCAAAAGAATCATTAGCTGAAATGCACTTATGGCAACATTTTGGCATATGAAAACTGCGCATTTTCAATAAATCTATATAATAGCATTTCCTGAAATAGTTCCTCAAAACCCTCTTGGCTTGATGTAAGAATTGCTGAAAAATAAGAGATTCTAACGGTTTACAGTTTATGTTTTGCAAACGTATGTATTTAATGTTAATTACTTTAGGACTACAAAAGGTGCATGGAACCCTCTTCACTTACATACTGTATATGGCACTGTCCATGAAGAGCATGATCTATTGATAGGATATATAACAAACGATGAAACATTTTGCCATTGCTTCTTGATGGGAGATAGTGTGGAGCAAACACCTTTTATATTAATCTTTTTCTAAGATTGGTATTATTCTTCATAATGATTGCAAATGTGACATGTTTATGTAGATTATAATGTTGTACCTGGTGGATATTAAACCTCAATAACAAACCCCTTCAGGCTGAATATTTGTACGGAGGGCAGGCTGAATCCTCCACACATCTAATATAATAATCCATACACACCCCATAATGTATACTACAAAAAATAGGGCTCACACACTCTTAGTATTAAATTATTGTGCAAAAAATTGCTAACAGGATACCTTATGCTGATTTTAACTTGTACAGCAATATTGGAGTTCATTTATTCTTGATGTATGTGTGACACAAGTAATTGGATGCAGCGACACAAAGGCACAGAGTAAGGGTTAGCTGGGAAAAACAGTTGTTTGATTTAATCGTTAGATGGATAAACCTCCTCGCAGGGAACAACAGGGAAAGAATCAGATTAATGCTAGGGATTGCAAAAAGAAAGAGCAACTTAAGGTGGGAGTTTATATGTACCGTAAGTCAATTTCACTTAGAGTGACTCGAGTGCCTGTCGCTTCCTCTGGGTTGAATGCTGGCTGCCGGCTGAGGCTGGTGCTGAGTTCTTCCGGCTTTCCCACCTAACAAGTCGGTCCTCTCTCTTCTTGCGGCAGCAGGTGGTCACCGGTCGGACCCACTTGAGCCCCTAGTCTGTTATGCTGCTCTGCAAGAGTATTTCATGGCAGTCTCCCACTCGGCATGCACTCCTCAGCACGATGACGTCTACGGGTCCTTACTGCACCCTACCCTTATCGCTGCCACGCGGCCTATAATTACTCGTTGCGCGGCGCAGGTCCTCACTGTCACTTCTCTCTGGTGAGAACCCCCTCTCTCTTCCTGTGCAAACTGCCTTATACTCTCCAGGCTCAATCTCCTTCCCCCTGCAACAGTAGGCTCTGCCCCAGTAGTTCCGTACTCAGTGCCCTGTCAGCACCCACAGCCCAGTCTTCTCTCGTACACCCTCATTCTCCTTTAACTCGCCATTCCACGTGTGAGAGCTCTTTCCCCAGACATTCACATTCTTTCACTTCTTGAATGATTCATTGCCAAATGAATTGATCTTGCTCATAACGGGTGGGGAGCACTCCAGCCATCGTTCGCTCGGATCAGCATTATCCCGGTTGACTGATGGGAGGTGGGGAGCTACTTTGATCTGGCAAGCCCACAATGCCTGTAGCTACAAGCATTGGCACCTCAGTGCTCACTTCCCTGGGGGTGGAAGGCAGTGAAGCATTGAGGTCTGGGGGCGAGACCAGCAACTCTTCTTCGTCAAAGTCGAGAACCATCGATGTGGGTACCTTGGTAGTTTTCGATGATTCTTCTACATCCTTGGGCCCTTTAGACAGTCAGGGCTGCAACATGCTGTGGTGAACTACCTGGGTTGGTGCTCCTTCCTCCCGTTCAGGCTGGACTTCATACACCGGCCCATCAGAACCAACTCGTCATGATACTTGATGAGGGGTCTGCTCCCATTAGCTTTCCAGCTTTCCTGGGGGCCGCTTGTTCCAGATCAGCACTAGGTCCCCTGATCTCAGAGCTGTCCCTTGATTAGGTGACTCCTCATGATGCTTGAGTTCTTGAAACTTTGTCTCTGCACCAGCCGGCAGAGTGTCTGCAGTCGATGTCGGTGCTCTCGGAACCAAGAAGTCACCCCATCCACCGGTAGTCCTCTTCATGATCCAACTCCAACTTGGTGATCTCTCATCCCTTTCTCCCAAACAGCAGGGTATTCGGAGTGAACCCTGTTGTACTGTACACTCGATTGTTGTATACCCATACTAACTCAGCCACAAACTCAGGCCCTTGTATCTTCTGATCTTCCTCTAACGTTCAAAGCATCTGGATCAGTGTCTGATTGAAGCGTTCACTGGACCCATTCCACTGATGGTGGTAAGGAGTAGTTCTTGACTTTTCAATCCGGTATAAAGCTTTTCCATCGCTTGGCCTTGGAAGCAGGCGCCTTGGTCGGTATGGAGCCTCTTTGGGCAACCGTGCACTCGGATGAAATCCCAGCAGATGGCCTGTGCAGTTGATTCAGCAGTCTGATATCAGGTTGGAGTCACTACAGCAAACTTTGTGAAATGGTCGGTCAGTACCAGGCAATGTTCATACCCGAGATGTGCCGACCCTATGGTTAAGGAATCGATCATCAGTACCTTCAAGGGGCCAGAAGTCAGAATGGTCTGTGTTGGGGCCCTCTGTTATGGGGATTTGGCTAGCTCATAGCTCTGACATTTTTGACATGCCTCCTCCACCACAGCCCTCATTCGTGGGTGGTACACCAGCTTCTGCAACCGCTGAAACATTTTTTCCAGACCGAAGTGAGACCCTCTCTCATGGGCCTCTGTAGCCACTACTCTGATCAACTTTTCTGGGAGCACTACTTGCCAAATGACCCTCACTTCTCGCAGCAGCTGCAGTCTCCAGTTTACCAAACCATCTTCCAACTGAAGCAGGGTTCCTGGAGACAGAGCATCTCCTTCTCGCCAGTTTGGAAGTTGTTTCAGGGCCACCCACTGTCGCAGCTGGATGATTTCCTTATCTGTCTGTTGAAGTCACACCCAGTTGTCCCAGGGACATTCCAGCATCTGTTCTTCAAACACCTCTCCGATTTGTCCCTGCGTCGCCACCAACAATTTGGCAAAGTTGTGGAAACCAGGAATCTATTTTGTGTCCAGCTTTTCATCTCGATCATGTTTGGGTCGCTAATGAGTCACCCTTGAGAGGGCATCAGAGTGGGTGTTCTCAGCCCTAGCCCAAAAGGCGATCTTGTACCGATGCGTCGCCATGTGGACCACCCATCGTTGTTCTAAGGCCCCAAACTTTGCATTTTCCAGGTGGGCCAGAGGGTTACTATCCTGTCCACACCAGGACTTCAGACACAGACAGATATTCCGCAAACTTTTCAGTCATCACCTACACCAGCCGTTTCAACTTGAAGGAGCAGTAATTGTCCGGGTTCCATTCTGAGTCATGAAGAGACCGTCTTGTGTAGGCTATCACTTGTTCTTTTCCTCCCTGCATTTGTGATAGAACTGCCCCCAGACCATGTAAGCTTCCATCAGTGTGGAGAATGAAGGACTGTGAGAAATCCACATTGGTGCGTATTGGGGCTTCTGTCAAGGCCATTTTCAAGGCTCTGAAGGCTTCTTCTTGACTGCTTCCTCATTGGATAGTTTGTTTCTTTGACCTGGCCAGCACTCCCTTTAGCAGTTCTAGTATAGGGTTGGCAAAGTGGGTGAATTTTTTTACGACTTCGGTAGTACCATGTAAGCCCTAAGAAGGGCCAAACATCTTTCACTGTTGTTGGGGTGGGCCACTCTTGTACGGCCACTGCCTTCTCACACACGGGTCTCACTTCTTCACCGGATACGACATGCCCCAGATATTCAATCTCCTTGCAAAAAAGATTACATTTTTGTGGCTTTTCCTTCAGGCCATGGCTCTGCAGCCAACTTAGCACTTGTTCCAGTCGCTGAAGGTGATCTTCAAAGGTAGCTGTGTAGACGATGATGTCGTTGAGGTAGATTAGTGTTGCTTCAAGTTCAAGTCATCTCTCCATCAGGCTCTGGAACATCCCAGGGGCATTGGTCAGGGAAAAGGGCAAACAGTCAAAGTCAAACAGTCCTATAGGTGACAAGGTAGCTATTGAGGGAGGGCTAAATTAACCCTTCACGGTTGACCAGGTGATTTCCAAATTAATCCACAAGGTGTTGCTAGCAACTGAAATGACCAGACGGAGATGTGTCTCTGTATGGGAGTATCAAAGGAGATCGCTAACCCCGTTTATAATATCACCTTTCTTTACAGTATTTTGCTTAATTATGCAAAGTACATATAACATCGTCGTAATACATTTACTTTATAAGCCAATAGTATTGCAAGAAAATCGGAATATGTGCCTAGCTGCATGACGTAGAAAATAGAACAATAGCACATTCTTCAGGGTCTCATATCTCATATCTTGTACAAGCTGGAACAGTCTGGTTTCATAACAACCGTGAACTTCATCTAGCTAAGTTACAAAATTTAACTCGTAAGCAACAAAATGGCAAAAAAAGAAGTCTTTGAGAACAAGATATCCCGTACATCTGACTACTGTACTTCACAATCCCCCCTATATAAATTTTGTTAACTAATATGCAGCATTAGAGGTGCTATCCCAAGCCATAAGCTCGAGGGGTACTGGTCTTCACATGGCTGATGCCATGTTATCAGTCATGGCTGTTGCGGCACAACCATCCCCCCTGTATACTGCAATTTACGAATAACAATTTTGGATGACGTTGGTGGAGATCTTTTGAAGGTAGCCATGTGTTTGGCTTCAACATCTTCATCAAGTAATCTTTTGAGATTGGTGCAGAGAAGAGCACGGGCGACGACGCCTTTGGTATCATCATTAGCTGTCCTAGTGCAGAATTTCCTAATACATACAGAAATACACCAAAGAACAAGTTTTAGTATCACATATGCAACAAGGATACAGGCAGCAATGTGTAACAAGCTTTGTAAGATCCCAGCTATCCAGCCCCCAATTCCCTTAAACCAATTGGCTGGATTGAGAAAGTAGAAGGTGTCTGACCACCAACTGTCCTTATTACGATCATTGTCTTTATCATATTGATCTCTGAGTCTTTGAATGTCTTCTAACTTTAACTTTAAGTTCATAGTACTTTTAGGATCTATATAATGACAGCAAGCTGGTCCAATAACCTGACACATACCACCTTGTGCTGCTGTTAAGTAGTCCAGCAATATAGCATGTTGATTAGTGACTATGATAAGCTGATTTTGGACAGCAACAGTAGTATTAAGTATGTCCAATATATCCCAAATTTGATCATCTAGATAGTCTGTGGCCCTAACCAATTTATCCCACATTTGTGTAATCATAGGGTAAATGAAAATAGAACTGACAACTTTATTGGCCACACTCATCTGTACTATATGTGGTCTCCCTGAAGAGCGGGGTGAATTGTCCGCTGCTCTTTTGTATAATGTATGTTTGGGTATAGCCTGTGTATCCAACTGTTTGTTGGAATAACAAAGGTGGCCGGGGTCAAGCGACCCAGAGTACAAGTACCTCTTACCCCTAATGGCAACCATTTATAAGCATTGTCTCCACATACCCAGAACATATCATCAGGTAAATCCCATAGGGCTGAATGTTGCAGTTCCAATCTATGAACTAAGTCTATGAATGCAGATGCATTCTGAAGCATGTACCAAGTTGGAGATTGCCCTAAAGGACTACAATAACCTACATCAGGATTTCCACAAGTGGGGGTTCCTGACACATATTCAGAGGACTCATTACAAGATATATTGCCAGGAATACTGGCACAGGTTTTGTTAGAACCCTGTGGAAACAAATTAGAAAATTTCCATGACATATTATGTAACCTTCTTTCTAACAACATTGGTTTGAAGACATCAGTAGAGTGTGAAGTTACATTGAAACTGACTTGTAAACCATACGTTGGAACTTGCCCTAGATTGGTTAGACCAGTCTTATTTTTAGGTACACAAGCCCCTCCTTTATAAGCCAAATATTGAAGGTGTGTACTGCTTCCTGAAGGTTACCTTGCCACCAGGGGTATCCCACCCATCCCACAACAGTAATATTCCATAAGTTAGCATTATCTGTGGCATTATTAGCGAATGTGTCAGAACAGTTAGTCCAAGCAAATAACTCCTCAGGTGGAACAGGGATAGGCTAAAAGGGGATGCTCATGGCTGACACTGCTGAATATGTGCAGATCCAACAGTCTGCCAGAGACTGGGAATTGTCTAACAAATCTATCAGTAATTTTTCATGATGTTGTATAAACTTATTATTCAAGGACATTGGGGAATTTAGGCTGTCCCATGCGGTTACCAATAATAATATGGAAAAGGCAAAAGACCAAAACATTATGCCCCCTTTATTTACTATTGGCTTGTTTAACCAGCTTAAGGTGCGATGCGTGGATCCAAGTTGGTCTTCCTTCTAGTTTCACTGATGTAAGGGTGATGAGGAGGACTTGATAGGGGCCGTCATACAAGGGTTCTAGTCCGTGTTTTCTGACATGCCTTTTCACGACTACCAAATCACCAGGCTTCAGGTTATGACAGGTGTTGGTTTCTGCTGAATCTGGAAGAGAAGAAGAAACTAGATCATGGGTGTTAGCAAGATTTTTACTAAGCTGAATAACATATTGAACAGCACAGTCAGTTTCTTCTGATAACTGCTGAGGCTGGAAATTTGCAACTGGGGGCCTAGCACCAAACAATATCTCATATGGGGACAGGCCATGTTTTGCAATAGGGGTAGTACGAATGTGGTATAGTACAATGGGTAGGAGCTCTCAGTCTCCTGCATCATTTTGGTCAATTGTCCCTTCAGTGTGCCATTCAGCCTCTCAACTTTCCCACTGGATTGTGGGTGGTACGGAGTATGGAGGGCTACAGTGGATCCAAGCATTGTCAGAACTTCTTGGTACACATGAGAAGAAAAGGCCGGACCTTGATCACTTTCAACAACTTCTGGAACCCCGTACCTGCATATGACTTCCATCACCAGTTTCTTCACTGTGGTTTTTGCAGTCATGTTGGTAAGAGGGAATGCTTCCGGCCAACTGGAGAACATGTCAACAACAACCAAACAGTATTCATACCTTCCAGACTTGGGTAACGTGATATGGTCCACCCGGAGCCTTTGGAAAGGATAGTTGGGCTTAGCAAGATGCTTCGGGGGTACACATTGAAGTTGACCGGGATTGCAAGTCTGACAGATATTACAGGCATGGTTGAGCTCTGTCAAAACCGTGGAGATTTCTGGGGCCCAGTAGAATTTTTGCACCAGTGCGAGGGCCTGATTTTTTCCTCAATGGGTAGGTCCATGTGTCCATGTGGCAATAGCAGGGTACATCCGCTTAGGGAGACACACGAGTTGGTCCTTTTTCCAGAGACCATTATCCATACGTGCCCCATCAGTCTTCCATTGCTTCACCTCTTCCTTTGGAAACATTCTCTGCATTGTCATTAAGCGGTCTTGCGGGGTCCAACAGAAAACTTCAGTCTGCTGTAGATCATCAGGTTCTTGTAGGGTCAATGCTTCTTGTTTACGGTGAGAGCGTGTGGTCACCATAGTTGGTATGGTTGGTTCAACCGGTAAAAGAGCGGCGGCTTTCGCTTGCATATCCGCAAATGTGTTGACAACAGCCTGTGGACTGTTCCTAGGACTGTGCGCCTTAACTTTGACAATGGCCACCTGAGTAGGTAATTTGATCGAGTCCATGAGGGTTTTAACAGCATCAGCATTTTTCACTGGGGTTCCGGCAGTAGTAATAAACCCTCGATTGGCCCATAGAGCCCCAAAATCGTGAGCAATACCAAATGCATACCGTGAGTCCGTGTATAACATGCAGTAGACAGAGCCTGGAGTTCTGCTTCTTGTGCTGACTGTGAGGGCGGGAGTGCAGATGCGTGCACTACAGTGTCCTCTGTGGTAACAGGATATCCCATGTGGAATCTACCAAACTCATCAGCATATCTTGAACCATCCGTGTATAACACCAGATCAGGATTTGGAAGTGGATTCTCACTGACATTTGGTGCAGTAGCTGTTTCTTCAGTCAGAAGTTGGGAACAATCATGTTGGAGATAATCCTCATCACTGCCATCTTTCTTGGGGACCGGCAGTAAAGTAGCAGGGTTGATTGTAGTACAGCGATGCAACTTGACATAGTCAGGCAAAAGGAGTGAACACTGCAGCAGTGTCGTTGCACAGTCAAATGTCTTGGTTGCTGAAGTGTCAGTAATGCTGCAATGTCATGCGGGGCAAAAGTATGCATTTCATGTCCAAGTAATATGTCTGCAGTCTTGTCAAGCAACAAATGAGTGGCGTGAACTGCCCTCATGCAACTTGGTGATGCTCGGGCCACTGGGTCGAGGCAGGCCGAATAATAGCCCACTGGTCATTGCCTATTGCCATGTGATTGTGTAAGTACCCCTGCTGCATGTCCTTCATTCTCAGACACATACAAATGGAACGGTCGAGTATAGTCCGGGATGCCCAAGGCAGGGGCGGAAGCAATAAGCCGTTTTAACTCAGAGAAAGCGCGATAGAGGCTTTCCATACAAACCCATGATCTTTCCTTATAGTTCATTATTCCGTCTTTCAAGGCGTTGTAAAGGGGTTGCATTATGTGGGATGCATCCGGTATCCACTGACGACAATAAGTACATAGTCCAAGAAAACGCTGGCGTTCAGTTTCATCTTTTGGGAAAGAAAAGGAGCTGATAGCCATTTTTCTTTCTTCTGTGAGGTCTCTGACACCCTGAAGGAGACAGTGACCCAAGAATATCAATTGACCAAGGCAGAACTGAAGTTTCGAGGCTGAAACCCGACAGTTCAGTGCTGCCAGATGCTTGAGGAGGCTAACAGTGGCAGCAATGGCTTACTGATCCGTTCATGCACACAACAAAAGATCATCCACATACTGAAGCAGCATGACCTGGGGGTGATCTAACTGCCAGGGCAAGAGACACTCACTCATTGTTTTTTGCAAACTGATTGGGACTGTTTTGGGCCCCTTGTGGCATAACTGTCCATGTTAACTGTCGTCCCTGATAAGTGAATGCAAGCAGAAACTGGCAATCTGGATATAATGGAATGCTAAGAAGGCATTGGTAAGGTCGATGACTGTAAACCAAGCAGCATCCTGGGGTATTTGTGACAAAAGAGTATGTGGATTAGGCACCACTGGAGTTTCCAGAACAGTAGCTGCATTAACTGCCCGTAGATCTTCTACCAGTCGGTACACAGGAGGCTGGCCAGGCGGGGTCTTTTTCTTAATGGGAAACAAGGGCGTATTACATGGAGAAACACAGGGTACCAGAGCACCATTATCAAGTAACGTTTGTATTTGCTCCTGATAATGTTTCAAAGGATATTGATGGACTTTGGGAAAAGGGGCACCAGGTTTGAGAAACACTTTTACTGGTTCTACAGGCATTTTCCCTATATCATTTGGCCATTTTGACCAAAGTTTAGATGGTATCTCTGAGAGGTATAGGGTGAGTCGTTGATCCTCAGGCAATATTGGGGGTGGATCTGGGCCTATCAGTGCCATCATAACTGTGGGAAGGGCATGCAAAATACAAATTTCTTCACTGTCTTCATCTGCATAGGGATTATGTAACGTAAGAACCATCTGACCATCATCTTGGAATTGTATTCTGGAGCGGAACTGTGATAATAAATCTGCTCCTAGTAAATTTACTGAACATGTGGGAGAGATTACGAACTGGGCAGTAACTTCGGGGAAGGGTCCTACAGGGATGGGCTTTGTAAGAGTATGTTTATTGGGTCTGCCATCTACTCCAATTAAAACAAGTTCTTGATCTGAGAATTGAATAGGGATATCCGTAGGTACATCCGATGACTTGATTATAGAATTGGCCACCCCAGTGTCTACCATGAACTTAACAAGGGTGTCCCCTACAGGGAGTGTGACAGATGAGCATGCCCCAGGTCTGGTGGAGGACATTGTGATAGCAGGCTCTGGTTGGCCACCCCTTCAGTATGGACAATTATCAGGGTTTTGGGGCTGTCTGTAACTGGGGTATCCTCTAGGGTTCCCAGTATTTAGGATACGATTGGAAGAGGAAACTTGAGGGTAGCATCTATCAATGGGGGTATGACAATCTTTATGAAAGTGACCGAGTCGGCCACAGCGCCAGCATTGCAGATGAGAATTGGCACGGCGGATCTGAGGAGTAAGGTTCCCAGTCATAGGATTAGGAGAGATATTGGAGTAGGGAGCTGAAGTTTGAGGGGGAGCTGGGGTTTGCTGTGTGCTCCACTGATAAGGAACCAGCTGTGTGCTCACAGTTGCGGTGGGGGCGGGGGGATATGGTGGGGGCTGCTGGGACAGCTGCGGCTGCTGGCTTATTTTTCTGTTTCCCTGCTGATACAGAGCGAGCTAGATTCTTCTGAAAACTTTTTACTACTTTTAATACATCATCCGGAGTGGAATTCTCAATGTCAAGTCTAACAGACATTATCGCCTCTTGCAATTCGGGTTTAAGGCAAGACATCAAAGCTGCCACAAAAAGGTGTGTATGGGCTTTATTATACAGTGAGAATCCCAGATCTTTAAATACTACCATAAGACGCCCATAGAACTTCTCGGCAGTCTCCCCCTTGTCCTGTGTGACATCTGTGAGAGAGGTAGCTTGGTCCGCTAGTCTATCTTGTGCCCAAACCTTTAAAGCATTGCAGAGATCAACACCACTCTCATAGGTTCCCCCATCCAGATTCACATTATACATTATGCCACCCTCAATAATTGGAAAATATCACTCCCCAGCTTTTACTCGAAGTATGTGTAATAGATCTCTTCGGGGAGTGGAATAAATCTCTCGATTTGCTGCCATTTGCCTGTAGAAGGCCATGGGGGAAGTCTCTGGATCGGGTAATTGATTGCAAAGGGTGTGCATTTGGGATGGGGTGAAGTGAGTATACTTTGGCCTGTCAGGAGTGGTTTCCACTAGAGTTGAGCGACTTTTGGTTTTTTAGGGTCGAGTTTCGTTTCGTGAAACCCGACTTTTCCAAAAGTCGGGTCGAGCAAGATCGGCCGATTATAGGGAAAAGTCGGGGTCGTCCCGAAACACGAAACCCAATGTAAGTCAATGGGGAATAAAAGTCGGCAGTGAGAGGAGGACAGGAAACACACCTACAGTGCTCATTTGAATGCCAAATTCTTCTTACTTAAGCTTGTCAACCTTAATTAACTTCATAATACAAGTTACGCACTGAAAAATGGGGGTTATTTGGCTAAAGTTGTGGGGGGGTAGGGCTGGCTCCAGGTTTTCATGTGCCCTGGGCGAAAGAGCGCCCCTTTAACACATACCACAAATCATCATGCTCCGATACGGCAGAGAAATAGCGGTATAGTACAATGAAAAATACTTCACTTTTTACATCTCATGACGAGGCCCATCTATTTCTCCATACAGAATCATTGGTCCCATATAATGTTTGAAACAGTATATGATGAGCTCCACATAATGCTACAGTATATGTTGGTCCCCATGGATGAAGCTCCACTGTCTTATGGGCCCAAATAATGCTCCAAACATAATGGGCCCCCATTTCTAATGCTCTAGTGTATAATAGGCCCTGTAAATGCTGCTCCAGTGTCTGATGTCCACCTTTGGAATGTTCCAGTGTATGGTGGGCCCCATCTATCATTGTCCAGAGTATAGTGCTCCCCAAAAATAGCTGTCCCAACATTGAAAACAATCAAATAAGTCTCCTCGCTAGGGAATCCCTGTACTAGTCTGGACTCCTCGTCATCCCCATCTTCCATCTCACTGCACAGTATTTCAACCTTGCAAGTGCTGTGATCCTGAGCAAGCAGGGGGGGCCAATCGTTAGCGATGGCACTGGCACAGGGCCCCTGATAGTACGGTGGTGTGTCTGATGGCGGGTGGGCCGAACCTGCACTTTCATCTGCAGCTTCCTCTTTGTCACCGTGTAAGATGGAACTGTATATGGGAAGGGTATCCTGAGTTTCATCAGGGTCAGATTCAGGCCGTGTAGCGTGCGAGGGGAATGTAGTGGTCTGGGTCAATGTACCAGCAGATTCATCGAGCAGTGGCTGGGCATCAGTGCACTTGTGTCGCCCCCAGGAGTACAGTCGCCACAGTGGCATTACCTTCCTCCTAGGGAGTGTGATGTCATGCTTGGGAGCAACGAAGGATCTCTCTAGCAGGTTAACTGATTGGGCGGCGTTATTCCCACGAGTCATGACCCTCCAAACAGCGTTCATGAAGGCAAAGTGTTTGTTTTACGTGGGCAGTATGGTTGCAAAGCTGAACCTTAAAGGAATGTCCAGAAGGGCACCACCAGGAGTGGAGCCTACGGTTAAATTCGACTCCACCTGGGAAACCTCAACCATGCCAGCTACAGAACAGATGCACACATTGCAAGCTTAATTCCGTTAACGAACGAGACTCCGTCATGCCCCGTGGTCCGAGTCCGGCTTACTAGAGGGACACGTGAGGCTCTGGCACATGAGATTGGCCAATAACTGGTGTGTCATGCCCTTACATGTCCGTGGCTGCATGTGCGCTACACTGAAAAGGTCAGCGTTTGTCGCTTACAGGTGCAGATAACCCGCTGAACAACGTTAGTGATGGGGATCACTGATTACAATTATTACCCGCGAACGATGATTTCCCAGTAAGTGCAGGTCAACCGCAGTTCCGGAATTAGGCCTAACCGTCATTCCTGAAAAAATGAAAAACTTACGTGTGCAAACCACAGGTGCTGTAGCTTGCTTAACAGCTCGCCAGCCGTTCTCACGCCCAGTATGGATTACACGTGATTGCACAAAGGTGAGAAAGGGTACTGCATCCAAGGATAACATGTATGGATAGCGTACACATTCAAAATATATGTCTATACATCAGGAGGCAGGCTCAGACGGTGTTAGGCCCAGTATGGCTTGCACGTGATTGCACAAAGGTGAGAAAGGGTACCGTATCCCAGGATAACATGTATGGATAGCGTACACATTCAAAATATATGTCTATACATCAGGAGGCAGGCTCAGACGGTGTTAGGCCCAGTATGGCTTGCACGTGATTGCACAAAGGTGAGAAAGGGTACCGTATCCCCGGATAACATGTATGGATAGCGTACACATTCAAAATATATGTCTATACATCAGGAGGCAGGCTCAGACGGTGTTAGGCCCAGTATGGCTTGCACGTGATTGCACAAAGGTGAGAAAGGGTACCGTATCCCCGGATAACATGTATGGATAGCGTACACATTCAAAATATATGTCTATACATCAGGAGGCAGGCTCAGACGGTGTCAGGCACAGTAACGATTTGACGGCCCAGACTACACAGCGGAGGAGCAGAAAGAGGTAAAGATTGCAAATGCTGGGGCCCTGCCCAAGCAAGGGGGGCCCACTCGTGGGCATCGGTACTGGCACTGGGCCCCTCATAGTACGGCGGTGTGTCTGACGGCGGGTGTGCACCACCACCGTCAGAGACACTTGATTGCACTATGAGGGACCCTGTGCCAGTGCCCGCGCCCAAGAGTCGGCCTACCCACCTGTCCAGGTCAACGGCATTTGCACGGTGTCGTGCGCTAGGTGGTGACCCCGGCCATGGGGGGGGGGGCAGCACAGTTAGAGAGTTTTAGAAAGTGGCATATGTTGATGTTGGACATTCAGCTGATGCAAAAGGCGAAATAGGTCAAGTCCCAGGAAGAGGTGGACCAAAGCAAGCCATTTTTCTGTCACCCTATGTGTCATCAGGGGAAGGTGGGACAAAATCCTTGGAAACCCATGCATGGTTCATTTTAATGAAGGTTAGATCATCCACATTTTGGGTTGACAGACTGGTCCTTTTTTCTGTCAGGATTGATCCAGCTGCACTGAAGACTCTTTCCGATTGCACACTTGCAGCTGGGCAAGCGAGCTCCTGTAAGGCATATTGTGAAAATTCAGGCCAGGTTTCCAGTTTAGCAGCCCAATAGTCAAAGGGGAATGACCTGTGTGGGAGAACATCGATATGGGAGGAAAAGTAGTTTGTAACCATAGTTGACAACTGCTGTCTCCTGTCACTTTCCATCGATGCAGTATTACCAGTTGTGTGAGCGGTACTTGAAAAATCAGTCCACAACATTGTCATGAAACCCCTGTCTCCAACGCCACTTCTGCTGTGTGCACCATGAACACCTCTGCCAAGCTGCCCCCGGCCTGTACGGCTCGTGTGAGAACCATCACCGCTGCTGTGTGCTGGGAATGCCTCAAGCAACCGATTTACCAGAGTTGCTTGTTTATTAGCCAATATTAGGTCAAGGTTCTCCTGTGGCATGATGTTTTGTAATTTGCCTTTATAGCGTGGATCCAGGATGCTGGCCAACCAGTAGTCGTCATCGTTCATTATTTTGGCAATGCGGGGGTCCCTTTTTAGGATCTGCAAGGCATAATCTGACATGTGGGCCAATGTTCCCGGTGTCAATGATGCACTGCGAGTGCTGGGTGGAGGAGCACTTTCTGGCAAATCCACATCCCTCCAGTCACGCACAAACCCTGTACCAGACCTTGCCACGCCAACATTTTCACTTGCCCCACGAGATGCATCCTCCTCCCCTAAGTAATCATCCCCATCATCATCCTCCTCCTCCTCTTCTTCCTCCACCTCGTCCAGGAGAGGTCCCTGAGCAGACAATGGCTGAATGTCATCAAGGATTCCCTCCTCCTCTTCCTCCTCATCAACATTGGCTGCAGACGCCTGCTCCTTAAGATGCATCAAAGTTTGCATGAGCAGACGCATAAGTGGGATGCTCATGCTTAGGATGGTGTCGTCTGCGCTTACCAGCCGTGTGCATTCCTCAAAACACTGAAGGACTTTACAGAGGTCTTTCAGCTTCGACCACTGCACACCTGTCAACTCCATGTCTGCTCTCAAAGTGCCTGGCCGTGTATCCTCCCACAAATGCATTATGGCCTGCCTCTGCTTGCACAGCTGCTCCACCATGTGCAGGGTGGAGTTCCACCTTGTTGCAATGTCGATAATGAGGCGGTGGTTGGGAAGGTGGAGCAATCGCTGCAGCTTCTGCATACGAACGGAGTGTACAGGCGACCGGCGGATGTGCGCGCACAGTCTTTGCACCTTCTGGAGCAGGGCTGTTAACTCCGGATAATTTTTGAGGAAGCACTGCACCACCAGGTTCAAGGTGTGAGCCAAGCAAGGTATGTGGCTGAGTTTTGAAAGGGCTATGGCTGCCACAAAATTACGGCCGTTATCACTAACTACCTTGCCTGCCTCAAGATGTACACTGCCCAGCCATGACTCAGTTTGTCGCTTCAAGCACTCGGCCAGCACCTCGGCGGTGTGTCTGTCGCCCAAACACATCATCTGCAACACAGCCTGCTGACGCTTTCCACTAGCTGCTCGATAGGGGGACACCTCGTGTGCAACAGTGGCAGCTGCAGATGGAGTGCTCGTACGACTGCGCTCTGTGGACGAGCTTTCGCTTCTGGAGGAGGAGGAGGAGGGTCGAACGCCTACAGCCAACTGTTTCCTATACCATGGGCTAGGCAGCACTGTCCCACCACTGCTGTCCCCTGTGGACCCTGCATCCACCACATTAACCCAGTGCGCAGTGATGGACACGTAACGGCCCTGGCCATGCCGACTGGACCATGCATCAGTTGTGAGGTGCACCTTTCCACTCACTGACTGCTTGAGTGCATGGACAATGCGGTCTTTTACATGATGGTGGAGGGCTGGGATGGCTTTGCGAGAGAAGAAGTGGCGACTGGGTAGGTCATAGCGTGGTACTGCATAGGCCATGAGTTCGCGGAAAGCTGCGCTTTCCACCAACCGATAGGGCATCATCTCAAACGAGATTAGTTTGGCAATGTGGGTGTTCAAACCCAGTGTACGCGGATGAGAGACTGAGTACTTTCTTGACCTACTCATAGTGTCTGGGAGGGTGAGCTGGACTTGAGAGCTGCATATGGTGGAAGTAGCGGTGGACAGGGCGGACTGAGAGAGGGTTAATGATGGTGATGGAGTTGGTGTTCTTTCTGATGGCCTAGATTCAGTATTTCGTTGATATAACAGTGGGATTCCCTGACTGCTGTGGCCTTGCAACGACACCTCAACATTTGCTGCTGTGCTAACCGGTGGGCTTACAGTGGGGGAAACAATGTAGCGTTGTTGACTACCTTCTTTGTGATCAGTTGCACATGTGGCACTTGAGGTTTGGTGTTGTGTCCACGCTTGCAAGTGCATGCTGGTTAAATGTCTAAGCATGCAACTGGTATTCAAATTTTTCAGATTTTTCCCTCGGCTAAAGGTCTTTGCGCACTTCTTACAGATAACCTTGGCCTGATCATGAGGATTTTGTTCAAAAAAGTGCCACACTGCACTCTTCCTACTTTGGCAGACATTTTGCGGCCTAGCACGCTGTGATCTTTTGACCCTCTGGACAAGCTGTCCAGCAACTCTTTTGATTTTTGGAACCTGTCTTTGGAGTGCTCCGGGCCTGCCAGATAACAGCTGTTGCGATGTCGATGTCTGCTGTGGATGCTCCTCCTCATCTGAGCTATTGGAAGCAGCACCCTCTTCCCCCAATGGATGCCAATCTGGGTCAACAACTGGGTCATCCATCACCTCCTCTTCAATGTCATGTGCACCTTCCTCTGTGTCACCGTGTATGGTGGTATAGTGTGCGGGAAGGGGCACCTGAGTCTCATCAGGGTCAGAATCTGGCTCTGTACACTGCGAGGACAATGTAGTTCTCTGAGTGAATGTACCAGCAAAATCATCTATCAGCGGCTGTGCATCAGTGCACTCCATGTCAGATTCATCTTGGCCTGGGTAATTCACCATTTCACTTGATAATCCAGGCATGGTATGTGAAAACAGCTCCATGGAGTAATCAGTAGTATGGCCTGCGTCATCCTTCTATCTTGGTTGGGGTGAAGGACACAAGGAAAGGTGTGGTTCATGAACATGAGCCTCCAATGATGACTCAGTGCTTTTATTTTTTACAACTTCAGAAGAGGAGGTGATAGAGCTGGAGGCTGAGTCAGCAATGTAAGACAAAACTTTTTCCTGAAGCTCTGGCTTTAAAAGCGGTTTGCCAACTCCTAGAAAACTAAGCCTTCGAGGCCTTGTGGAGCCAGACGATGACGCAGGCTCAACACCTCCTGCATTCGGTCCTATTTTGCTTTTGCCACTACCATCAGATCCACCACCAACACCATCATTACCAGCTGCCTACCCCCGCCCAATTCCACGGCCTCTTACACCAGCCTTCCTCATTTTTGGTAGAAATGTAGACAAAATCCAACAAACTATATAGTAATGTAAAACAAGGTACAAGGTGTCTATAGGACAGGGGAGATTTTGAATTTCTGCAGACACTTGTGGACACTGGACACTTTTGGATTGTGTGAGGCCCACTGAATATCAGAGCGCTATGTCACAGGCTCGATGGCACAGGTGTGAAAAAAGTGACTACAGGATAAGGGAGATTTTGAATTTCTGCAGACACTAGTGGACACTGGACACTTTTGGATTGTGTGAGGCCCACTGAATATCAGAGCGCTATGTCACAGGCTCGATGGCACAGGTGTGAAAAAAGTGACTACAGGATAAGGGAGATTTTGAATTTCTGCAGACACTAGTGGACACTGGACACTTTTGGATTGTGTGAGGCCCACTGAATATCAGAGCGCTATGTCACAGGCTCGATGGCACAGGTGTGAAAAAAGTGACTACAGGATAAGGGAGATTTTGAATTTCTGCAGACACTAGTGGACACTGGACACTTTTGGATTGTGTGAGGCCCACTGAATATCAGAGCGCTATGTCACAGGCTCGATGGCACAGGTGTGAAAAAAGTGACTACAGGATAAGGGAGATTTTGAATTTCTGCAGACACTAGTGGACACTGGACACTTTTGGATTGTGTGAGGCCCACTGAATATCAGAGCGCTATGTCACAGGCTCGATGGCACAGGTGTGAAAAAAGTGACTACAGGATAAGGGAGATTTTGAATTTCTGCAGACACTAGTGGACACTGGACACTTTTGGATTGTGTGAGGCCCACTGAATATCAGAGCGCTATGTCACAGCATCAATGGCACAGGTGTGAAAAAAGTGACTACAGGATAAGGGAGATTTTGAATTTCTGCAGACACTAGTGGACACTGGACACTTTTGGATTGTGTGAGGCCCACTGAATATCAGAGCGCTATGTCACAGGCTCGATGGCACAGGTGTGAAAAAAGTGACTACAGGATAAGGGAGATTTTGAATTTCTGCAGACACTAGTGGACACTGGACACTTTTGGATTGTGTGAGGCCCACTGAATATCAGAGTGCTATGTCACAGGCTCGATGGCACAGGTGTGAAAAAAGTGACTACAGAATAAGGGAGATTTTGAATTTCTGCAGACACTAGTGGACACTGGACACTTTTGGATTGTGTGAGGCCCACTGAATATCAGAGCGCTATGTCACAGGCTCGATGGCACAGGTGTGAAAAAAGTGACTACAGGATAAGGGAGATTTTGAATTTCTGCAGACACTAGTGGACACTGGACACTTTTGGATTGTGTGAGGCCCACTGAATATCAGAGCGTTATGTCACAGGCTCGATGGCACAGGTGTGAAAAAAGTGACTACAGGATAAGGGAGATTTTGAATTTCTGCAGACACTAGTGGACACTGGACACTTTTGGATTGTGTGAGGCCCACTGAATATCAGAGCGCTATGTCACAGGCTCGATGGCACAGGTGTGAAAAAAGTGACTACAGGATAAGGGAGATTTTGAATTTCTGCAGACACTAGTGGACACTGGACACTTTTGGATTGTGTGAGGCCCACTGACGCTGTATGGTGTGAAAAAATGCACGCTCAGTACCTCATCAGGACAAAAAAAAAATTGGGATTGCTTTTAAAAAAGCAGTTTGCAGAGCAGTGGGTAAACAGCAATGCAGCTGTCAGGAAGCCTTAGAAGGCAGCCTAACAACCAACACCGCTGATCCACCACAATATAGCCTCCCCTTGCACTGCACACACAGTGACTGGTGTGTTGTACAGGCAAAATCGCTAGCAGCAGAAGCAGTTTTTTTTTCTTCTTCCCTGCCTAACGCTCTCCCTACAGAATCAGCAACCTCTCCCTATGCTAAGATCGGCAGAAGTAAGATGGCGGTCGGCGTGCACACCCTTTTATAACCCCTGTGACGCCCACCAAAGCAAGCCAATCACTTGCATGCCCTTCTGAAAGATGGTGGTGACCCCTGTCTATGTCATCACGTTGCCCACAGTGTCCGTGGATCCTGATTGGCTGAAAAAGAGCGCAAAACAAAGTTTTGAAACGTGACTTTGGCGCGTAAGTCGCCGACCTCGTGGCCGACCTCATCCTAGGGTCGGGTTTCGTTTCATGAAACCCGACTTTGCCAAAAGTCGGCGACTTTTGAAATTTTTCGACCCGTTTCGCTCAACTCTAGTTTCCACATTGTCCTCTTCAAATTCGGATATTACTGACTTGGGGGCAGGTGGAGGTGGCGGTAGTATGGGCACAAGAGGCATCTGCTGCGGAAGCGTGCAGGAGGCTCTGTTACAGTTAGAGATTGTATTGCCTGATGGGCCATTAGGTGGCTGTCGAGGACAAATCGGATCTCCTCCAATTTTATGGGGTTTTCCTGTGTACACTGCTCTAAAGCTGATACTATGACCATGGCGGCATCCTTCCTGGAATATTGAAAGTTACCGGCAGAGATTAATGGAATGGCCACTGTACATTGAGGCATCGTACCGGGGGGACAGAGGAGGCATACAGGATTGCGTAAGCAATTGTTGGGACCTAGGAATGTTGGTAGGGTCATATCGTGGTCCCACTGCATGTATTACATATTGACACGGCATCTGTCCTGCTCTGGTTGCTGCGACCTGTTCTGTTTCTAGCTGGCCATATGTTTGTATATACAAATCAGATTCTTCCTGTATCATGGGTCCGCCTTTCTTTGAAATTTTTGCGGCCAGTCCTCCAGCATGGCGGAGTTGATTATTCACGGCATTTAGTATGGCCCCAACGTGCTGCTTCGTGAGATCCCCTGTCCCTATCCTAAAGAGCACATCATGACGGTGGGGTCCAGGAATAACATCGGAATACATTTCCTGGAAATCTTCAATCTCCTCTGTGTATCCTGTCTCTGACCGAGTGACTTAAGTAGGAGGGGGTGGATACTCATAACCACTGGCAATAATAGGCATAGCAGGGACTGAGGTTGGCGGCGGATGATAATAGGTACCGTCAGTGTTTAAAAAAGGAAGGGTGGGGGCTGCGACTCCCGGTCTCCTTGTTCCACAATTGTAACAGACCTCTCTCCACTGAGGATTAGTAACTCCGCATACGGCACAAATCCACCTGGCAGGATCATAGGGTGGGGGCATACTGAGTTTTGGCAGTCCAGGATATATTGGTGCCCTGGGGTTAAGGGGCACAGAGCTTACAGTCAGGAGGAGAGGCTTGATTTCCTGGGGAGGGACCTTATCATCTAGCAGGGAGACCTCTTGTTTCAAATAATCATTTTTAACTCTTTGTCTGCCTGACACATTAGTCTCAATCTCAGTTCCTTCTTCTTCAATCACTTTCTCAATTCTTTCCTGCACCACAAAACATTCAGTCTTTGTCACAGTGGTAGACAGTTTTCCTTTTTAACATAGCAATAACAGAAACAATCAGAGTTCACTTTCTCTTCAACTTCCACATAATTTTCATCACACAATTCATGTGCCAAGCCACAGAATTCTTCAGCATCTTTAAACAAACCATCATCAATCAACCTCCCTTTGTTCTTCTTAACACCTTTGTCCCATAGCATAGGCTGTAGCCTCCCACCCTTAGGGAATCCCAGAGTCGAAAATATTTTTTCTGCATTCCTGACAGATTTCTTTCCTCATCTTTGAATCATAAGAATAACAGTATCCGATCCTTCACACAATTCCAAACTTTTCTTTTTCTTCCATAGAAACATAATTCTCTCCTTTAGAGCTAAATATCCTTACTTCAGTTGTGCACAGTACTGAAGCGGCCATTTCAGTCTGTTCCACAGGGTCTATCCCCCTCTGGGATGCCCAAAATTCTACACGGTACTCAGTGAAAGGAGGAGGGCGTCTCAGACTATCCCTCCGGACACCTCTGGTTATATAAATATGTCATGATCTGAATTTGATCTGACAGTTTTAAAAGCACAGAGTGAACTTTTTTTTCCTTTTGGCAAGTTGCCAAAGTGACTTGACTGTCCCCGGTGGTGGTCAGTGGTATCGCACTTTAGGTTTAATGCGCACATAATTATGAATCAGGTGTGGGGGCTCTTTAAATGAGTCTCAGGGTGTGTAATCACGGCTGGTGATATTCATTCATTGATTCTGAGTTGGTGAGAGCCTGGTGGAAGGATGGAGCTGAGGAGGAGTCCTGCGCAGCTTAGCCAGGGGGGACGTGTGTCAGCTGTGGTGTCTGGACGAAGGGCTGGCATGGCGTGGTGGGGTCGCAGTGATGTGTCGGCAGGAAGTGTCTGCATGGACTGGTGGAGTGGCGACTATGGAGAGTGGCACTCACCATGTGGGACTTGGCTGCTGAACTGGACTCAAGCATGCTTGCCTTCGTGGCAGAAGCTGAACTCATCTCTGGGACTCTGTTACTAAGCAGCAGCAACTGGTGGTGGACTCTGCTCCAAGGCTGCACTATGGTGAAGGATCCTGTTATGGTGATGGATCCGGGTGGAGGAGAAGACGCACACAGGTGGGGGGCTCTGTTTCAGGAGCATAAGCACAGAGCATAAAGCTAAGTGGTGTCCCCCTGTATTGTCTCTTCCCCTCATGTGTGTTATTAGTGCAGTGGGGGGATTAGTTTCCGCACCGGCCTACTCCCTAGTGAGGGTTTAGGGTCAGGGCGAGCAAGGGTTTAAGGTTCGCGTGCGGCGACAGGTGCGGAGCCTGTATAGGGAACGTAAGGAGTGCAGGGACACTGGCTCAGGGGAGCTCAGGAGGTCTCCACTTCCCTATTCCCTATCGCAGGGCCCACCATTGTTAATGTTTCCCAGGTCCCCCTTATTATTTAAATCCGCCAGACAGGAGGCGGGGTTTCCAGAATTTATATTAACGTGTAATACCTAAATTCGCCAGGTGGAGGCGGTGTATCCATCTGCACGTATTATTATTTAAATTCGCCACTGGAGGCGTTGTATCCTGGGTCACTTGTGTTATGGGTCCACCTTGCGGTATCATCTGCGTCCAGACACACGTGACCATGACATATATATATCTATATATACCTGAGTTACGTATCCTACCCTATCTTCGATCACCTCATCACGCCTGACTCTAACAGTGATCAGGATTTCAGGATATTTTGACTATAAAGAGAGTCGCAATCACTGGTCAATCCAGGGTGTCTGTCCCTTATGAGGTATGGTTCGAACACTGGGCCCCCAATGGGACTGCACCTCTATATGATTCCACCCAAGAATCACCCCACCATCAAGGACAAACCTCAGATCCTCTTTGCAGTAACAAGCACAGGAAAAACCCACACCAAACGGTCAATCTGAACAGTATAACTGCGAGCTTACCGTGGTTGTCGTGGGGGATGATCAGTCCCAATTTTCCAGCGCCTGTGTGCGGTCCGAGGGTCCTTTGTCTTGTTGTTCTCTGGGGGCAGAGGCATCCCTATTCGGGGGTCCCCATGTTGAGCAGACAGCTGACAAGGTAGCTATTGAAGGAAGGCTAAATTAACCCTTCAAGGTTGACCAGGTGATTTCCAAATTAATCCACAAGGCGTTGCTAGCAACTGAAAGGACCAGAAGGAGATGTGTCTCTGTATGGGAGCATCAAAGGAGATCACTAACCCCATTTATTATATCACCTTTTTTATAGTATTTTTTATAATTATGCAAAGTACATAGCTACCAATAACATCGTCATAATACATTTACTTTATAAGCCAATAGTATTGCAAAAAAATCGGAATATGTCCCTAGCTGCGTGATGTAGAAAATAGAACAATAGCACATTCTTCAGCGTCTCATATCTCATATCTTGTACAAGCTGGAACAGTCTGGTTTCATAACAACCGTGAACTTTTATCTAGTTAAGTTACAAAATTTAACTCGTAAACAGCAAAATGGCATCGCAAGCACACAAAATGGATTCTTTGAGAACAAGATGTCCCGTACATCTGAATACTATACTTCACATAGGTAATATGAATGCTGTCTTCGGTTGGTCGTGTTCAGCCATGGGCACCTGCCAATACCCACTGGCCAGATCGAGGGACAAAAAGTACTTTGCCTTTCCCAAGGCAGATAGGGATTCCTCAATTCTGGGCAATGGATAGGAGTCCCTGTTGTGAACTTATTTTCTGGTCTGCCTCTGGTTTCTGGTGAAGGAGCTGGTTGTGTTGACAGAGGAGTCGTGAGTTCTCTTTCCGGGCTCCCTCTGGTGGTGGCAGGAGGTAATGAAGCTGATCTAATTGACAGAGACCTGCCACCTGATAATGATGAAGAGGATTGGACATCTGGAGTCTCAGACTGGATTTAAGACAGTCGACTCCCTCTTCCCATGCTGGTGATTTTTTCCTGCTTCCTGAGGTTCTAGTTTCCAGTTCAGTTCCTGCCTTCTCAAGCTAAGTGTTTTCTGCTATTGTTCACACTTGATTTGGTTTGGTCTATTCAGTTTTTGTGTGGTTAGCCAGCCCTGGCTGGGGCTGTGCTGAATTTCCATTCCTATGTCACTGCATGTGCCAGTTTGCTTTTTGTCCCTTGTTGGATTGGCCTCTTTTTTGCTCTGTTCTCAGAATATGCCAGAGTGCTGATATAGTGGGAGAAGTCTAGTGACTTCAGGGTTTTTTTGCTATCAGAAGTGTTGGATATTTTTGCAGGTTTTTTTTGGCATGATTGCAGACAGTATCCTTCGTTTCCTGTCCTTTCTTGTTAGTGTGGGCCCCATCATTTGCTCAGCCTATTTGCCTACCTGTGTTTGTGCTTTCATCTTGTCTCACCATCCATACATGTGTGGGGGCTGTCTATTCCTTTGGGGTCTGCTCTTGGGCAGTTTAGATTTCCCCTTTTCTTGCTTTAGGCTTATTTAGTCCTCCGACTGTGACGAGGCGTCTAGGATCATCGTAGGTACGCTCCACGGCTACTGCTAGTTGTGTGGTTAGGATCAAGGGTCTGCAATCCGCTTAGTTACCAACCTCTCTGGTTTTCTGTGACTTAGCTTGGTCTTGTTTTCTTCCTCGGTGACCAAATCATAACAAGTCCCGCACCGTGCAAGCATTCAGCCATCTACAATCAATGCAGAAATGCAAGGTCCCATCTTTCTTACTAACTAGGACAATGGGAGCCGCCCACAGACTCTGACTTTCTCATATCACTCCACTCTGCAACATGTGAGTCGGCATCTCCTTCACTTCTTTATACATCCGGGGAGGTACCTGTCGGTATTTTTTCCAAACTGGAGCAGCACACCCCGTAGAGATCTTATAGGCGATGGCCTGAGTGTAACCAAAGTCATCTTGGTGGGCGAAGAACTCCTGATAACGCTCTAACACAGCTTCCAATTGTAGCACCTGCTGAGGTGAGAGTCCCGTCAATTGAGCCTGCATCTGCTCTAGGATCTGATGACCCTCCTTTGTGCTTCCAGATGTGTGTTTCAGTGTCATTGTGACTAGAGTCCAGGGATCTCCTCGCACAACAGCCAGTTGTACTGCTTCAGGTCGCACCAATTTTTCTGTCATTTCCAGGATCTGTGCCACTTTGCTCTTAGGTAAAAGGATGAGACTATTTTGTCCCAAGTTGACGCACTGCAATACAATGTTACCATCACAGACTGTGGCTAACGTCCAGGCTATGAGAAGTACAGGAGGTACCTGGTCCACCAATGTCAGCTCTATCTGTACTCCACTCCCTCAAGAGGTGTATAAGCTTGTACCTGTAACGTGATCACCGTCTGACTGGGCGGTAGGGTAAGTTTAGCAGCTGCAGTAACCAGGACCTTCCCCAAGATTTTACCTTCACTTGACATTTCTTGAGCCTGGGCAGTTCAAATCAATTGCTGTAACACCGTTCATTGGGGGGTTCGTGGGCTCCACCGATCCACTGATCATGAGTTATCCAATCTCTTTCAGTACATTCATTCTGACGGTCATTACGTGCTTGTTGCCAACATCTCCAGCGACCAACATGACCTCTTTTTGGCCTACATCCTTCCTGCACACTCTGATCTCCATCCAGACTACCCCTACAACAGGAATGGGCAACTGGTTGGCTGCTGTCAATCTAATTACTTGCCCGGACTCTGGCCTCGACACTTCTGGGAAATGTTGTCTAAAATAAGCTTCCAGCATGGTGGTTGTCATGCTACTGCAGTGCAGTATAGCGCAACCTTCACCAGGGGGAGAACCCTCAACTGGTACTGAACCGGGACAAAGAAATTATTATCAGGCAAAGATGGAGGAGCAAGAGACTGAGTCTCCCGAATTTCACGCTTCAATTCAGAGGATACCCCAGCAACAACCACCCCATGCTGAAGAATGCAGGAAGGAGGTTCGGGGAGTGATATCGGATCAAAACTGCGAGATAAGGCATCCGCCTTGATATTCTTGGAACCAGGCCCAAAAGTGATAGAAAAATGAAAACGAGAAAAAAAAGTGACCACCTAGCCTGTCTAGGAGTTAAGCACTTGGCAGATTCAATGTAAGACAAGTTCTTGTGGTTCATAATCACCATGATCCAATGAGCTACTCCTCTAAAAAGTGCCTCCATTCTTCAAAAGCTAATTTTATGGCCAATAACTCCCGGTTATCAACATCATAATTCCTCTCTGCAGCAGAAAACTTGCTGGAGAAAAAGGCACATGGTTTTAAATTGGTCAAAGTAACGGGTCCCTAAGATAACACCATCCCCACTCCCACCTCCGATGCATCCACCTCTACGATGAACAGTTCTGATGGATCAGGCTGAACCAATACAGGAGCAGTCATAAAAAATTTTTTTAACGTAGTAAATGCTTCAAACGCCAAGGGTGACCAGACTTTGAGATCAGCCCCCTTGTGAGTGAGATCGGCGAGTGGCTTGACCACCTGAGAAAACCCCTTGATGAATTTTCAATAATAATTGGCAAAACCAAGAATTCGCTGCAGACCATTGAGGTTTCTGGGATGCACCCAATCAACAATGGTCTGTATCTTTCTGGGATCCATCCGAAACCCAGTGAAGAAAGGATGATCCCCAGAAAGAAAAGCTCTTGTACACAAAACCAACATTTCTCGGGTTTAGCGAACAGAGAATTTCCCCGTAACCTATGAAAAACATCAAGTAAATGACCAATGTGAGATTCCTTGTCAGGCGAGAAAACAAGGATATCATCCAGGTATACAACCATAAAGCGCCTGATAAAATCAGAATAAACATCATTCATGAAGTACTGAAACACTGCAGGTGCATTCGTGAGACCGAAGGGCAAGACCAAATTTTCAAACAGACCCTCGAAGGTGAGAACTTCAGTTTTCCCCTCATCCCCTTCCCGAATGCAGATAAGGTTATATGCTCCACTGAGATCAAGTTTGAAAAACCACTTAGCCCCTGACAATTGGTTATAGAGGTCAGGAATGAATGGTAGAGGGTAAGTATTTCCCACCGTAATATTATGTTTTCTGTAGTTCCCGGAAATTGAGACACGGGCGTAAACCATCATATTTTTTCTTGATGAAAAAGAATCCAGCTGGATGTGACCTTTGCGTAGACTGTCAGAGATATAGTTTTTCATAACAGTACGTTCTGGGCCAGAAAGATTGAACAAACAGGCTTTGGGCAATTTAGGACCCTGAATAGGATTAATGGTACAGTCATAGGGACAATGTGGTGGCAAGACCTCAGCCTCTTTTTTGGAGAACACATCCTCAAAGTCCTTCAGGTACTCCGGAATACCCTTTGGACTAATGGTAGACACAAAAACAGCAGAAAGACAACTATTGGAACAATCAGGACCCCATTTAACAAAATCATGAGATCCCAAGTAACAGGATTATGCCTCTAAGCAGGGGAACCCCAACACCAGACCTGCAGGAAGATTATTCATAACATAACATGAAATTTGTTCCTGGTGCAAGGAACCCACCTTGAAGAGGAACTCCTCAGAGACAAACTTAATAACTAGTAATGGGCGAGCACTAAAATGCTTGGGTGCTCGTTGCTCAGGTCGAGCAAACTGGAATACTCGGGTATTCGGACAGAACAACGAGCCCAATGTAAGTCTATGGGAGACCTGTTATGATGAGTCACTGAAGGAGGAAAAAACAAAATATCAGCTAAGTCCAGAAAAACCAGAGAGGTTGGCAGCTATCGGATTGCAGACCCCTGGACCTATCCACAACAACTAGCAGTAGCCGTGGGGGGTTACTACGGTGCCCTAGACCCCTCGATCACAGCCGGAGAACTACATAGCCTAAAGACAGAAAGGGGAAAAACTAAACTGCCCCAGAGCAGACCCCAAAGCAATAGGCAGCCCCCAACATGTAATGACGGTGAAGCAAGATGAAAACACTAACACAGATAGAAAGATAGGTTGAGCAAATGATGGGGCCCAAGCTAACTACATAGGACAGGATAGGAAAGCTGCTGTCTGCCATCCGCAAAAACCCTATCAAAATGAGCCAACCGACTGATAGGAAAAACAGGCCCTGAAGTCGCTAGGCTTCAAAAGACTATATCAGCACTCAGGTATATTCTGAAGACAGAGCAAAAGATCAAAAGATCAGAGACAAAAATGGAATTCAGATGGCAGAACTCCCAAAAAACAAGGCAAAACAAAAACAAAACTGAAGAGTACAAAGCAGAGCAGAAAAACTTAGCTTTGAGATGCAGGAATCAGACTGGTCTCCAAGAATCCAGCAGGAAAATCACCAGCCAGGAAGAAGGGCGTCGGCAGCCTTATATCCAGTCCTCAATTTCAGCCACCCAGTCATCATCTAGCTGCCCAGGTATTTGGTAACCTTCCTTCACCAGAGGAGGGAGTTCATCAGACCTCAATGGTGAAGGGAAAAATGAACTCACAACAGAGACCCAAGCAATTTTACCTTGATCCCCCGGGCTTAGGGATGAGCGATATTGCCCGATATCGTATCGGAATTCCAATTTCAGATATTGAAAAAATATCGGATATTGGAATTTCCGATTTCCGATATCAATGCAAGTCAATGGGAGGAAAAAATCGGAATTACAAAATGACTACTACAGTGCTATATAATGGATAAAATGGAGGGGAAACACCTCAGGATAATGGGGAAGGAGTTTGCAGAGGCAGAGGAGCAAAAAAATCGCTAGAAAAATGCACAGAGCGAAAGCTGTAGCAGGAAAACATCTGCTTAACAGCTGTCTTTTTCTTTGGGTTAGGATTAGTTGGGGTAGGGTTAGGGTTTATTGTTAGTAGGGTAAGGGTTAGGGTAAGAGTTAGGGGTTAGGGATAGCTAGGGTTAGGGTTAGTGATTTTACATTATTAAAATAAAACTGTCTGTGGTGGTGTCAATATACCCTTTGACTGACATGTGTCTGCGTTCAGCTCACCTTACTTTGCAGAGAGTTTCCAGGAGCACCACATGGAGGAACGGATACACTCCCTTTAAACCATGCTTAGTCTTCTTCTGCTGATTATATTACTGTTATTCAGTAATTCTGCATATTGATATTCTGCTTTTGGTTCATGTACATCTGCTCCTACTGCTTCCTAAACCTCTGTCTATGGTTATCCTGTTATTGGCTGTTCGCAGAATGTCCCAAACCCAGAGGAAATACGCAGAAGTAACAGTAGGCACAGGAACTTGAGAGAACCAGCTGGTTAGTCTGGAACCCGTATAGGCAGCAGAAATCAGCATAAGAGCCAATGGAACTAACGGGCACCAGCTGACGTTACCAGAGGCCAATAACTAAGCAGGAGGTAACCTGTGCCAGAATGCACTACCAAGGACCAGCAGACGTTACTGGAACTCGGATACCACAAAGGAGGGACCTTAGCCATTGACTCTACTGAGAACCAGCTGATGTTACTGTAACCCAGAAAAGCAGCAGAAGGTAAAAGTGCCAGTGGCTGTACTGGGCAACAGCTGACATTACAGTAGCCCACATCCCACAATGTAGTAGTGACATAAGCCAAAAGCACTGCCGAGAAGCCCAAAACCCCCCCACAAAGACGCAAGTTCAAGAGCAAAAAGACAGGAGTCCAGGGACATCTCCATCTGTCTTCTTGTCTTGGGTCTTCTGCATCTGTCTTCCTGTCTTGGGTCTTCTGCATCTGTCTTCCTGTCTTGGGTCTTCTACCGGAGTAATGTCTTCTCGGCAGAAGGTGCCACATTTGCCCCCACAACCCGGACACAGTCTTCTTTACTCCGCAGTCGCAGCAGGGGAGGAGGAGAGCCTACTGGCACTGTCGATACCAGCCTTGAGCGCCAGCTCCCGGAGTCCACGTAGGGGGCTCCTACACTGCCTACAACACGGATAACAGCAAACTGAACCGGAATGATATACGGCGGGGGCGTGAAACAGTGCAGCGGACACAACCGTGTAACAGCGAGCGTTGTCGAAACACGGTTTGGAGCAGGAGGTACCCGTGCCCTTGGGCACTCTCGACAACCAGCTGGCGATGCTGGAACTCGGTTTACCCCTCGGGGGAGGCACCTGTGTCCGCACTTCACTGCCAGGAAACAGCCGGCGTGGCTGGATCCCGCCTATTGTGCTTCTGCCTATAGGTGTTTGGCATCTGTCGTCCTTTTTTTCCACTTTGGTCTAACGAGGTACAGCTGGCGTTACTGTTGCCCAGAAACATGGCATGCTGTGAAAGTGGCAGTCACAGAAATGGGCACTAGCTGGCGGTACTAGAGCCCAGAAACACGGCATGCTGTGAAATCAGCAGTCACGGAAATGGGCACTAGCTGGCGGTACTAGAGCCCATGGAAAACAGTATGAGGTGAAAGAGTCAGTCACAGAACCAGGAGCTAGATATTGGTAGTAGAGGCCAGAGCACTGGCATAACAGATGACGCTGTGTGCAACATAGGCACATGACAGAGCATGCATACTGCTACCAACCATGCATGTAACCTATCTACTCTGGCTCAGGGCAGCAAAAGTCACCACAAATCCAGGCCTGGTTCATTTTTAGGAATGTAAGCCGGTTCACATTTGCAGCGGATAGTCTGGCACGTTGGTCTGTTAGTATATTGCCAGCTGCACTAAAGACACGTTCAGAAATCACACTGGCACCAGGACAAGCCAGGACCTCCAAGGCATACTGGCTAAGCTTGGGCCATGTATCCAACTTGGAGACCCAAAACTTGAAGGGGGCAGATCCATCCTGAAGCACACTGACAGGGGTGGAGAGGTATTGTGCCACCATGTCACGGTAACGTTGCCTCATTGTGCGTTGCACTGTCTGTGCTGATGGTGCCCGAACTGTTTGCGGGTTCAGAAACCGTTGGAACAGGTTGGGTATATTGAACCTGTCAGTAGCAGATGTACGGATTCCGCTGGGCCCAGGACGCACTGAGGTGCCTGCTAGTGCATGCGCATCACTGCTATGCGGTGTAAAAGAGTACATGATTGAATTAACCAGTGCATCTTGGTACTCCTGCATTTTACATGCCCGGTTCAACGGTGTAATTAGGCTTTGAAGGCTGTCCCGGTAACGTGGATCTAAGAGGGTGACCACTCAGTAGTCATTTGTGTGGAGAATACAAGCCACGCGTGGGTCATTTCTCAGACACTGCAGCATGAAGTCACTCATGTGCTGAAGGCTGCCAACTGGCCATGCATCGCTGTCACCAGCTGGAGGAATGTGCTCTGGCTGCTCTGCATCACCCCATCCACGCTCTATCTGGTGACTACTAGTAGAGCGCTGTGTACTTTCCTCCTCTGGCTCATCCTCATAGTCCTCCTCATCCTCCTCGCTTGCTGTGTCCTGCCTGGACCTTTGTGAGGCACCCACAGAGCTTTGAACCAACCAGGCCGATGAAGATTGCCTGGTTGGTACAAGTGTCTCATCATACTCCTCCTCCTCCAGAGAAATCTCATCCCTTAATCCTTTAAGTGATGATTCTATAAGGCATATAAGGGGAATAGTCAGGCTGAGTAGGGCAGCATCCACGCTCACCATCAGAGTGGAGTCCTCGAAGCACTTCAAAATGGTGCATATGTCCTTCATGGATGCCCACTCTGTGGTTGTAAAGTGGGAGGGCTGAGATGTGTGTCGCCTACTTTGCGCCTGCTGCAGCTGCAACTCCATAGATGAACTAAGAGAGAAGTGGAGGGCACCGCTGTAAGGGATCACCAATTACATGCTAAAGATCCGCAAAGTAAACCAAAGAAAAGAGGCATGTAAAAGAAGGGATCACCAAAACAATATAATTAAATACAAAAATATAAACCTTTAATGGAACCAACAAGAACAAAACAACACTCAGTGCAGGTTAAAAACAATTAAAACCGCATAAATGCGACCATTACATACAGACCCCGAAAAGGGTACATGCCTCTGTACAGACCCCACAAATTGCAATACAAATGTTAAATCACAAAATCACATTAGAAGGCCACCAAAAGCACCTAACACTCATAAATCTATGGTTACTGCAAGATAAGCAGAAGAAAAAGGTCCAAGGAGCCTAAATGCAGTTAACCCCCGAAAAGAAAAACACCATATGACCTGCTAAGGGTAAGGAGATGCTGGTAGGAGGAGGTTCAATCCTGCAGAGAGTGTAGGTGGAGTGGCGTGGGGAGAGGCAGAGGCATAAGTAACGCCCAACGCGTTACGCCAGAAAAACTGGCTTCATCAGGAGCGATACAGTGTTGTAAATCATTGGTGTATATATACCTTATTCAATAGACGTAGATCGGGAACAGGTGTGGGTCAAAGAACTCATGAGTGAGCCAGACGCAAAGCGGCGTCGGAGCGCCGGAAGTGGAACGGCAGATCTGCGCAGCCGCAATGGACCGAAATGAGGTCCAACAGTGGGCACACAAAAAATGGCGTCCAAAAAACTCCACTGCGCATGCGCGAGATGACGCAGCCTTCAAGAAGCAGAGCACGGCGATGATGAATCATCATCCACGTGATCTCACAAACTGGAGGCCCTGGTAATGTAGAAGTAGCGAGAGCAGGATGTTAAGCCTGCACAATGCCACAGATAAGCAGCGCATGCGCTAGAAGATAGTTTGGCCAGGGAAACATAAAAGGATATATGGTACTCTCCCCACAAGAGAGGGTGACACAATGGAAAACATTATCATCCCGGCATAACCCCATAGGCACACATAAACAGTATGGACATGGGGTATCACAAAGCGACCACATGTGTGCAATATGAATAACAAATATATAACAGCATCATTTGTCCAATAGTGTGAATCCTGTCTTAGACATAAGACTAACAGGCAGATCTATTTATATGATTTTTTCTATAAAAAATATTATTAAAAAACCATGGTTTTTTAGATAGAGAGTCAAATGATGCTCTCTAAATTTTATTTAGAAATAAGCATTGGATCTCCTGATAAGAGTAAAGACCAGAGCTGGTAATGTAACATAACAGCACAACATGACAATGAGACTAAGATCACGGAGCAATGATGGAAGAGCAATGGGAGAGTACAAGGTTAATGTACATTTAATACATCACAGCAATCCAGAGTGAAAAAACAGTTAAGGGTATGGGGAGGAGGGGGGGGGTTGGAATGGGAGAAGGGAAGGGGGAAGGGTAGGGGTGGGGTAAGGATAAGGGTAAAGGGAAATTGAGGTGATAAAGAGTCCAAAAAGGACGGCAGACAAATGGATCTTATCGAAGATTGAATATACTCCAGTTGTAGGTTAATGGCTGCCATTGAGTAGCCATAAGTCCAATAAATGTTGACCGAAGGAAGCAAGTCATCAAAGGGCCAAGTCCTTGATCCCAGTAGTGGTATCTCCCAGCTAAGAAAACATCCATGATCCAGATTTTTTCCCCATAGTCTCGACAGGGATAAGGGGCAATAGTGGCCAGTTTAACCAGCCAGATGTAGATGCCCAATCCGCCAAGTGGGTTCCAGAGGTCTCTCCCCGATGTCAAGACAGCCCAGCAGAGCCAAAGAACGAGAGCATCAAGAGCTGGTAGAAGGGCTGTTGGAAAAAAGAAGAACAATAAACGATTAAGGCCAGAGGGGCTACATGTGAACAGCCCAGATCTAAATATCATAATTGTTTGTAGAACCCTGTGAAGAGTAATTCTTCATTAAGACCATTAGGGGAGAGGCTGCCCAGATCATGAATCCATTTGGATTCACATCTGAGAAGCCTCAGGCCTATATCGCCCCCCCTGATGTTCACAAGAACCTCTTCCAAAACCAATGCTCGTAGACCAGTGGGGCGTCCACGATGATTCTCTAAAAAATGCGCTGCCACTGGAGTAATATGTTTACCCTTTGCTCGATCTCTATTGGCAGTGGAGATATTAGAGAGATGTTGCTGTAATCTCCTTCTCAGTTCTTGGGTTGTCTGCCCCACATAAATTTTTGGACAGTTACAAATAAGGGCATAGACTAAGTTGCGGGACTTACAGTTGAAGTATGCCTTTTTAGGTACGATGTGAAATGGATAACTAGGCATTCTAGTACCAAATTGGGCAACCATATATTGGCAAACATTGCAGTCCCCACAAGGGTAGGTTCCAAATAACCTGAGACCACTATTAAGTCTAGCCGTAGGGCGTACATAGTGGCTATGGCATAACCGATCCTTCAGGTTGCGGGCCCGCCGTGCTATCAAGCTGGGGGAATTAGAAATGTATGGAGCCAATTTGGCTTCACTTAGTAAAATGCCCCAGTTCTGACCCAGAATTTTACGGACATCATGCCACTGGTTATTGTAGGTAGTCACTACACCCAAGGGTCTAGAAGACTCACGTGTTTTCCTCTGCAGTAATTCTACACGTGTGCTTGTCCTCGCTCTTTGATAAGCGGCCGAGATGACTTTTTTAGGGTAACCACGGTTCTTGAAGCGATCTGTCAATGTTCTTGCTTCCGACTGAAAGGCCAATGGATTGCTACAGTTTCTTTTAGCTCGAAGAAACTGACCTGTGGGGATACCGTTTTTTAGATGCAAGGGGTGAAAACTGTTATAGTGGAGGAGGCTGTTGGTGGCTGTTGGCTTACGATATAGACTGGTAGAGATATACGAGCCTTCCAAAGAAAGACTGAGGTCTAGAAATTCCACAGTGGTACAGGAAATGTTAGACGTTAGCTTGATATTGAAGAGGTTCTGGTTCAGCCCATTGATAAATGATTGGCAGCTTTCTTCAGTGCCTGTCCAAAAAAGTATAACATCATCAATATACCGCAGCCATTTAAAGCAATGTGCTTTAAAGTATTCATGAGGATACACAACCAACTCCTCCCACCACCCCAAAAACAAATTTGCATACGAGGGAGCACAACGTGCTCCCATAGCGGTCCCCATGGTCTGCCTATAAAAGTTCCTGTCGAACACGAAATAATTTTTGTCAAGAATAAAGAAAAGAAGATCCAGAAGAAAACGATTATGTTCCCCATCACCCATAAGATTCTTATTCAGATGGAAGGAAATAGCCTGCAACCCCAGATCATGATTTATACTCGTATACAGAGACTCGACATCCAAAGTGACTAACAGGGTCTGTGGAGGTAAACAGAGATTGCTCAAAATCTGAATAAGGGATGTCGAGTCTCGTATATATGATCCCAGATTAACAGCAAGGGGCTGTAGAAAGAAGTCCAAGTAAATACAGGGTTTTTCAAACAGGCCCCCAATACCAGAGACAATGGGTCTACCAGGTGGATTTACCAACGATTTGTGTACCTTTGGAAGAAGGTAGAAGGTAGGGGCTACTGGATCCTCAGTTGTCAGGAAATCAGCCTCCTTCTTACTGATAGTCCCCTGTTGCATTGCTTGCCCAATCAGTCTATCCAACCTCTTTTTGAATATTTCAGTAGGGTCTGCTGGGAGACGAACATAGCATGAAGTAGTTTGCAATTGACGCATCACCTCCTGTAGATAGAGAGTTAGGCCACAGCACAATATTCCCCCCCTTGTCAGCTTCCCGTATTAAAAAATCTTTGTTATGCTGTAAATCAAGGAGTGCTTTATATTCATCCTTACTTAAGTTCTGATTCTTATTTGTATCGAGTGGGAGACTTCGGATATCCCGACATACATTCATAAAGAAGATGTGAACAGCAGGGAAGAGGGACAGCGAGGGTGTGCTTTGTGATGGCAAACGGCCAGTGAATGGTCTTCTGGAGGTGTTGCTCTCATTCTCATGGAGCAAGTCCATCAGATCCCTGAGGACTTGTCTATCGATATTCGGAGAGTTGTCAGCTGTGGAGGGATGATGGTAAAGCAATTTAAAAGTTAGTTGACGGCAGAAGAGATAGATGTCCTTTATAAGGGTAAATTTATCAAGGGTGTTCATAGGAGCGAACGTTAGTCCCCGTTCTAAAACAGATTTTTCTGCCGTAGAAAGATTGTAAGGCGACAGATTAATAATTTGTAAATTACCTGTATCAGAAGGGACACCTGTTATAGACGGAAAAGGAAGGGTGATCACCGCTTCCTGTGATTGTATCTCGTTTCCCTTTTGTAGACCGGGGACGTCTGTTTGTACCCCCTGTTTCTCTTCTTTGTGCCGCCTAGTCTTACATCTGCCCCTCCTACTGCTCCTTCCAGATCGCTTGGATCCGAGGATAAAAAATCACTAAAAGACTGGTCAAGTCTAGAGTTGATAGCCCTATTGGACACCGGATGGGAAGAGGTTGCCCGTTTATTACCCCGATGTCTCCATTTGAAAGCCCGATTATTATTAAAATCCATCTTGTCACGTTGAAATTTATGGCGTTTCCCCTCTATAATCTCTTTTTCAAATTTATCAATAGTGATTTTAAGTTGCTGTTTGAATGAGGTAACCATAATTGGATCAAAAGTCTGAAGTTTGATTTCCATAAGTTTAATCTCGTCCTTAAGTTTTGCTAACAATCTCTGATCATGAACTATCAACATATCCATCAAAATGAGAGAGCATTTAACCAAACCAGCCTCCCATGTTTTTTGAAAGTTTTCATCAACTTCCCAAGCTGGGAAGATTTGTACTCTTAAGCCCCTTGGTATAAAGCCTGTAACCTTATATTCCTCCAAGCTCCTTATATTCCACCATACTTTTGTGAGTGATTTATGTAAATTAATCAGCTCATTAGAAGTTGAAGTGAAACTGTCATCTTTGTTGGCCGTCCCAACAGGGCTGCTACTGCCAGAATCAAAGATCCCCTGAGCCCTGAAAAATCTGTTTTAGAACGGGGACTAACGTTCGCTCCTATGAACACCCTTGATAAATTTACCCTTATAAAGGACATCTATCTCTTCTGCCGTCAACTAACTTTTAAATTGCTTTACCATCATCCCTCCACAGCTGACAACTCTCCGAATATCGATAGACAAGTCCTCAGGGATCTGATGGACTTGCTCCATGAGAATGAGAGCAACACCTCCAGAAGACCATTCACTGGCCGTTTGCTGCCATCACAAAGCACACCCTCGCTGTCCCTCTTCCCTGCTGTTCACATCTTCTTTATGAATGTATGTCGGGATATCCGAAGTCTCCCACTCGATACAAATAAGAATCAGAACTTAAGTAAGGATGAATATAAAGCACTCCTTGATTTACAGCATAACAAAGATTTTTTAATACGGGAAGCTGACAAGGGGGGGAATATTGTGCTGTGGCCTAACTCTCTCTATCTACAGGAGGTGATGCGTCAATTGCAAACTACTTCATGCTATGTTCGTCTCCCAGCAGACCCTACTGAAATATTCAAAAAGAGGTTGGATAGACTGATTGGGCAAGCAATGCAACAGGGGACTATCAGTAAGAAGGAGGCTGATTTCCTGACAACTGAGGATCCAGTAGCCCCTACCTTCTACCTTCTTCCAAAGGTACACAAATCGTTGGTAAATCCACCTGGTAGACCCATTGTCTCTGGTATTGGGGGCCTGTTTGAAAAACCCTGTATTTACTTGGACTTCTTTCTACAGCCCCTTGCTGTTAATCTGGGATCATATATACGAGACTCGACATCCCTTATTCAGATTTTGAGCAATCTCTGTTTACCTCCACAGACCCTGTTAGTCACTTTGGATGTCGAGTCTCTGTATACGAGTATAAATCATGATCTGGGGTTGCAGGCTATTTCCTTCCATCTGAATAAGAATCTTATGGGTGATGGGGAACATAATCGTTTTCTTCTGGATCTTCTTTTCTTTATTCTTGACAAAAATTATTTCGTGTTCGACAGGAACTTTTATAGGCAGACCATGGGGACCGCTATGGGAGCACGTTGTGCTCCCTCGTATGCAAATTTGTTTTTGGGGTGGTGGGAGGAGTTGGTTGTGTATCCTCATGAAGACTTTAAAGCACATTGCTTTAAATGGCTGCGGTATATTGATGATGTTATACTTTTTTGGACAGGCACTGAAGAAAGCTGCCAATCATTTATCAATGGGCTGAACCAGAACCTCTTCAATATCAAGCTAACGTCTAACATTTCCTGTACCACTGTGGAATTTCTAGACCTCAGTCTTTCTTTGGAAGGCTCGTATATCTCTACCAGTCTATATCGTAAGCCAACAGCCACCAACAGCCTCCTCCACTATAACAGTTTTCACCCCTTGCATCTAAAAAACGGTATCCCCACAGGTCAGTTTCTTCGAGCTAAAAGAAACTGTAGCAATCCATTGGCCTTTCAGTCGGAAGCAAGAACATTGACAGATCGCTTCAAGAACCGTGGTTACTAGAGTTGAGCGATACCATCCGATACTTCAAAGTATCGTATCGGATGGTATCGGCCGATCTTTAAAAAAAGTATCGGTATCGCCGATTCCGATACCGGAAGTCCCATTCAAGTCTATGGGACTTCCGGTATCGGAATAATAAAAACCCTTTCCTGCCCTTGTACAGCCTCTCTGGGGTCTGTACGGGCCTTTCGGGGGGCTGTGCCGGCCTGCCAGGGGGTCTGTGCAGGCTCCGGTGGTCTGTGCCGGCCTGCCGGTGGTCTGTGCAGGCTCCGGGGGGCTGTGCCGGCCTGCCGGGGGGCTGTGCCGGCCTGCCGGGGGGCTGTGCCGGCCTGCCAGGGGGTCTGTGCAGGCTCCGGTGGTCTGTGCCGGCCTGCCGGTGGTCTGTGCAGGCTCCGGGGGGCTGTGCCGGCCTGCCGGGGGGCTGTGCCGGCCTGCCGGGGGGCTGTGCCGGCCTGCCGGTGGTCTGTGCAGGCTCCGGGGGTCTGTGCAGGCATCGTCCGATGGGACTACAAGTCCCATCGGGCGATGCCTGCTACCATGACAGTGATTGACACATTAGCCAATGATGGGACAGTAGTAGTCCCATCATCCGGTTAATGTGTTAAATGTAAAAAAAAAAAAAAAAAAAAAATTACATGCTACATTCATACTACATACTACATACATGCTACATTCATACTACATGCAACATACATACTACATATATACTACATGCATGCTACATACATACTACATATATACTACATGCATGCTACATACATACTACATATATACTACATGCATGCTACATACATACTACATGCTACATGCATGCTACATACATACTACATACATGCTACATATATACTACATACATACTACATATATACTACATGCATGCTACATATATACTACATGCATGCTACATACATACTTCATATATACTACATGCATGCTACATACATACTACATGCTACATGCATGCTACATACATACTACATACATGCTACATATATACTACATACATACTACATATATACTACATGCATGCTACATATATACTACATGCATGCTACATACATACTACATATATACTACATGCATGCTACATACATACTACATGCTACATGCATGCTACATACATACTACATACATGCTACATATATACTACATACATGCTACATACATACTACATATATACTACATGCATGCTACATATATACTACATGCTACATACATACCACATACATACTACATACATGCTACATATATACTACATGCATGCTACATACATACTACATATATACTACATGCATGCTACATACATACTACATGCTACATGCATGCTACATACATACTACATATATACTACATGCATGCTACATACATACTACATGCTACATGCATGCTACATACATACTACATACATACTACATGCTACATACATACCACATATATACTACATACATACAATACATTCATACAATACATACATAGACATACAGTACATATAACATAGAGTAACATACTTACCAATACTTGTCACATTGTTCCCCGAAGCCATTGTCGTCTACGGAATAAATATTAACATAACAAACCACAAAAATACTCACCCACGATCCGAAGCAGTCCACGAGTGTGTCCCACGACGATCTTGGGTAGAGAACTGCAGCATCAGCTGATGCTGCCGTTCTCTACGGGCTGCAGGAATCCAATGACGGAAGGTAGGTATCCTTCCGCACTGTATTCCTCCGCCACTTAAAAAAAAAAAGTCCCTAGTCTCACTTTATGCCATTGCTGTGTGGGAAATTCCCACGCAGCAATGGCATAAAGTGAGACTAGGGACTTTTTTTTTTTAAGTGGCGGAGGAATACAGTGCGGAAGGATACCTACCTTCCGTCATTGGATTCCTGCAGCCCGTAGAGAACGGCAGCATCATCTGATGCTGCAGTTCTCTACCCAAGATCGTCGTGGGACACACTCGTGGACTGCTTCGGATCGTGGGTGAGTATTTTTGTGGTTTGTTATGTTAATATTTATTCCGGAAAGACAATGGCTTCGGGGAACAATGTGACAAGTATTGGTAAGTATGTTACTCTATGTTATATGTACTGTATGTCTATGTATGTATTGTATGAATGTATTGTATGTATGTAGTATATATGTGGTATGTATGTAGCATGTAGTATGTATGTAGTATGTATGTAGCATGCATGTAGCATGTAGTATGTATGTAGCATGCATGTAGTATATATGTAGTATGTATGTAGCATGCATGTAGTATATATGTAGCATGTATGTAGTATGTATGTGGTATGTATGTAGCATGTAGTATATATGTAGCATGCATGTAGTATATATGTAGTATGTATGTAGTATGTATGTAGCATGTATGTAGTATATATGTAGTATGTATGTAGTATATATGTAGCATGCATGTAGTATATATGTAGCATGCATGTAGTATATATGTAGCATGCATGTAGTATATATGTAGTATGTATGTAGTATATATGTAGCATGTATGTAGTATGTATGTAGCATGCATGTAGCATGTAGTATGTATGTAGCATGCATGTAGTATATATGTAGTATGTATGTAGCATGCATGTAGTATATATGTAGCATGCATGTGGTATGTATGTAGCATGTAGTATATATGTAGCATGCATGTAGTATGTATGTAGTATGTATGTAGTATGTATGTAGCATGCAGTATGTATGTAGTATGTATGTAGTATATATGTAGTATGTATGTAGCATGCATGTAGTATGTATGTAGCATGCATGTAGTATGTATGTAGCATGCATGTAGTATGTATGTAGCATGTATGTAGTATGTATGTAGTATATATGTAGTATGTATGTAGCATGTAGTATGTATGTAGTATTTTTTTTTTTTTTTTTAACATTTAACACATTAGCCGGATGATGGGACTACTACTGTCCCATCATTGGCTAATGTGTCAATCACTGTCATGGTAGCAGGCATCGCCCGATGGGACTTGTAGTCCCATCGGACGATGCTTGCACAGACCCCCGGACATCAGCACAGCCCCCCGGCAGGCCGGCACAGCCCCCCGGCAGGCCGGTACAGACCCCCACAGGGTGCACAGCCCCCCGGCAGGCCGGCACAGCCCCCCGGCAGGCCGGCAGAGACCCCGGGCAGTCCACACAGCCCCCCGGCAGGCCGGCACAGCCCCCCGGCAGGCCGGCAGAGACCCCCGGAAGGCCCGAAATGACGGCGCATCATGATGCGCACACACCGCGCATCATGATGACGTCAGGCCGTCAATCAACTGAACTTCCGATTCCGATGCCGAATTCCGATATTGAAAAAATATCGGAAGTCGGTATCGGAATTCCGATACAGCAAGTATCGGCCGATACCCGATACTTGCGGTATCGGAATGCTCAACACTAGTGGTTACCCTAAAAAAGTCATCTCGGCCGCTTATCAAAGAGCGAGGACAAGCACACGTGTAGAATTACTGCAGAGGAAAACACGTGAGTCTTCTAGACCCTTGGGTGTAGTGACTACCTACAATAACCAGTGGCATTATGTCCGTAAAATTCTGGGTCAGAACTAGGGGCTTTTTACTAAGTGAAGCCAAATTGGCTCCATACATTTCTAATTCCCCCAGCTTGATAGCACGGCGGGCCCGCAACCTGAAGGATCGGTTATGCCATAGCCACTATGTACGCCCTACGGCTAGACTTAATAGTGGTCTCAGGTTATTTGGAACCTACCCTTGTGGGGACTGCAATGTTTGCCAATATATGGTTGCCCAATTTGGTACTAGAATGCCTAGTTATCCATTTCACATCGTACCTAAAAAGGCATACTTCAACTGTAAGTCCCGCAACTTAGTCTATGCCCTTATTTGTAACTGTCCAAAAATTTATGTGGGGCAGACAACCCAAGAACTGAGAAGGAGATTACAGCAACATCTCTCTAATATCTCCACTGCCAATAGAGATCGAGCAAAGGGTAAACATATTACTCCAGTGGCAGCGCATTTTTTAGAGAATCATCGTGGACGCCCCACTGGTCTACGAGCATTGGTTTTGGAAGAGGTTCTTGTGAACATCAGGGGGGGCGATATAGGCCTGAGGCTTCTCAGATGTGAATCCAAATGGATTCATGATCTGGGCAGCCTCTCCCCTAATGGTCTTAATGAAGAATTACTCTTCACAGGGTTCTACAAACAATTATGATATTTAGATCTGGGCTGTTCACATGTAGCCCCTCTGGCCTTAATCATTTATTGTTCTTCTTTTTTCCAACAGCCCTTCTACCAGCTCTTGATGCTCTCGTTCTTTGGCTCTGCTGGGCTGTCTTGACATCGGGGAGAGACCTCTGGAACCCACTTGGCGGATTGGGCATCTACATCTGGCTGGTTAAACTGGCCACTATTGCCCCTTATTCCTGTCGAGACTATGGGGAAAAAATCTGGATCATGGATGTTTTCTTAGCTGGGAGATACCACTACTGGGATCAAGGACTTGGCCCTTTGATGACTTGCTTCCTTCGGTCAACATTTATTGGACTTATGGCTACTCAATGGCAGCCATTAACCTACAACTGGAGTATATTCAATCTTCGATAAGATCCATTTGTCTGCCGTCCTTTTTGGACTCTTTATCACCTCAATTTCCCTTTACCCTTATCCTTACCCCACCCCTACCCTTCCCCCTTCCCTTCTCCCATTCCAACCCCCCCCCTCCTCCCCATACCCTTAACTGTTTTTTCACTCTGGATTGCTGTGATGTAATAAATGTACATTAACCTTGTACTCTCCCATTGCTCTTCCGTCATTGCTCCGTGATCTTAGTCTCATTGTCATGTTGTGCTGTTATGTTACATTACCAGCTCTGGTCTTTACTCTTATCAGGCGATCCAATGCTTATTTCTAAATAAAATTTAGAGAGCATCATTTGACTCTCTATCTAAAAAACCATGGTTTTTTAATAATATTTTTTATAGAAAAAATCATATAAATAGATCTGCCTGTTAGTCTTATGTCCAAGACAGGATTCACACTATTGGACAAATGATGCTGTTATATATTTGTTATTCATATTGCACACATGTGGTCGCTTTGTGATACCCCATGTCCATACTGTTTATGTGTGCCTATGGGGTTATGCCGGGATGATAATGTTTTCCATTGTGTCACCCTCTCTTGTGGGGAGAGTACCATATATCCTTTTATGTTTCCCTGGCCAAACTATCTTCTAGCGCATGCGCTGCTTATCTGTGGCATTGTGCAGGCTTAACATCCTGCTCTCGCTACTTCTACATTACCAGGGCCTCCAGTTTGTGAGATCACGTGGATGATGATTCATCATCGCCGTGCTCTGCTTCTTGAAGGCTGCGTCATCTCGCGCATGCGCAGTGGAGTTTTTTGGACGCCATTTTTTGTGTGCCCACTGTTGGACCTCATTTCGGTCCATTGCGGCTGCGCAGATCTGCCGTTCCACTTCCGGCGCTCCGACGCCGCTTTGCGTCTGGCTCACTCGTGAGTTCTTTGACCCACACCTGTTCCCGATCTACGTCTATTGAATAAGGTATATATACACCAATGATTTACAACACTGTATCGCTCCTGATGAAGCCAGTTTTTCTGGCGTAACGCATTGGGCGTTACTTATGCCTCTGCCTCTCCCCACGCCACTCCACCTACACTCTCTGCAGGATTGAACCTCCTCCTACCAGCATCTCCTTACCCTTAGCAGGTCATATGGTGTTTTTCTTTTCGGGGGTTAACTGCATTTAGGCTCCTTGGACCTTTTTCTTCTGCTTATCTTGCAGTAACCATAGATTTATGAGTGTTAGGTGCTTTTGGTGGCCTTCTAATGTGATTTTGTGATTTAACATTTGTATTGCAATTTGTGGGGTCTGTACAGAGGCATGTACCCTTTTCGGGGTCTGTATGTAATGGTCGCATTTATGCGGTTTTAATTGTTTTTAACCTGCACTGAGTGTTGTTTTGTTCTTGTTGGTTCCATTAAAGGTTTATATTTTTGTATTTAATTATATTGTTTTGGTGATCCCTTCTTTTACATGCCTCTTTTCTTTGGTTTACTTTGCTGCAGCTGCAACTCCATAATTGCAGGTTGCTGCTCACACAACCTCCGCAGCATATGCAAAGTTGAATTCCACCTGGTGGAGAGGTCAACAATGATGCGGTGCTCGGGCAGGCCCAATCTGCGCTGCATGGCTGAAAGGCGCGATGCAGCCATGCTTGAACGCCGCAAATGAGAGCACTCGAATCTGACTTTGTGCTGCAGCTCCTCAAGGTCAGGATAGTTCCTAAGGAAACTCTGCACCACCAAGTTTAGGACATGGGCAAGGCATGGAATGTGAGTCAGACCACCTGGGCCCAGAGCCGCGACCAGGTTTTGGCCGTTGTCACACACCACCATACCTGGCTGGAGGTTGAGCGGCGCAAGCCACATGTCGCTCTGCTCCTTGAGCATGTTCCACAGCTCGGTTGCGGTGTGGCTAACATCACCCAGATAAACCAATTTCAACATGGCCTGTTGATGTTTGGCCGATGTAGTGCTGAAATCGGTTCTTGTTGTACGTTTGGGTGCAGGCGAGTCTGACGAGGAGTATGAGGAGGAGTCAATTTGTACGGAGGAGAGGCCTGCAATCCGTGGAGTTGGCAGTACCCACACACTTGCACTGTCTACTTTAGTTCCAGGCTCAACTTCATTTACCCAATGGGCGGTGATGGAAATGTAGCGTCCCTGGCCATGCTGACTGGTCCACGCGTCTGTGGTCAGGTAGACCTTGCTACTAACTGCATTTTGTAGCGCATGCTTAATTTTACGCTCCACATGCTGTTGCAGGGCGGGGACGGCTTGCCTGCTGAAGTAGAAGCGGCTGGGAACGCTGTATTGTGGGATTGCAAACCCCAACATATCGGTAAAGTCTGGCTTGCTCACCAGCCAGAATGGTAGCATTTCCACTGCAAGCAGTTTGGCAATGCGAGAATTCATTCCATGTGCTCGTGGGTGGTTTGCCGAGTACGGGCGCCTTTTCTCCCACACCTGTGTGACAGATGGCTGCACACTGGATTGGGAGTGTGAGGATGCCAGTGATTGGGATGCTGATGCTGACAAAGTACAGACAGTGTGCCGCCGTACAACACTGCCTGCAGATGCACCCTGGCATTCTGGCGAGGAAGCTGGAGCAGCTGTTTGCGAGCTGGAGTAAGAGGTGGCCGTTGTGGCTGAAGAGGTGGAAGGTGGGGAACCAGCTGCAGGTGGCGAATCATCTTGGGTGTGATGCTGCCACTCCACAGGGTGCCTCTTCCAGACATGCGTCAACATATTGGTGGTATTAAGGTTGCTGACGTTCTTCCCTCTCCGCACAGTTTGTCGACAAAGTTTGCATCTGACTACTGTAACGTCATCTGCAACTTGGTCGAAAAAGGCCCATGCACCACAACTCTTGGGTGCACCCCTTGTGTTCTTTAAAAGAGCCCTGCTCCTAACGGGTGCTGAAGTTGAGGGAGCCGACAACCAATTTTTCCCTCTTCCTCTCCCACGAGGACAGCCACGCTGCGCTGCACCTGCAAGCTCTTCCTCTGAGCTATCCCCACTTGCTTGCTGCCCCTCAGCATGCCATGATGGGTCAAGGACCTCGTCAATACACTTTCGTCAGCAGAAACTGGCAGCTGAGTTTCATCATCATCTGCTGACTGGGGTCTGGTCACTGTGGGCACTGGCCCACCCTCCACTTCTTCCTCAGACTGACACAGTGGTTGCGCATCTGTGCACACTACCTCTTCTTCAGCTGCAGGAATGCTGTCTGGCTGGCACACAGATTCCAAGCCAACAGATTCTGAGAAGAGGATTAAGGTTGGCTTCTGGCCCTCTGAATGTCTGGGCAATTTAGTGGGCGGTGAAGAAGCAGATGGGTGCTGCTCTACAGTGGCCTGACCCGATGTGGTGAAAAGGTCCTGGGAGGATGCTGCGCTCATTGAGGTGGATTCCTCAGCTGCCATCCAACCAACAATGGTTTCTATTTGATCCTCTCTTATCAGCCTATAGCCCTGCGCTCCTAACAAGCTGCGCATAAATGACTGCTGCCGGGTGAAAGTAGGTGCTGAGTGACTTGGGCCTGCTGCTTGCTCTGGATGTGCACCATGTCTAGCTGCTGATGCACCTCTTCCGCCGCCGCCGCGGGGACGTCCCTTACTCCCTGCCTTCTTCATCTCTATCGATGGATTCAGAACAGCAAGAAAGTAATTATTAGGAATTAGTGTGCTTATTCCTGTAGGACTACAAACAGGTATAAGAAACACTAATGGCACTGTATGATGATGGTGTGTCTGCTACACTTTATTTGAATCTAGTGTGGCCTACACAAAGAGTAACATGTGTTTGTGGTATTGGTGTACATGTTACGGTCGGATGTCACAGCGCAGTAAATGACACTGCTGTGATACCAATAAAAAAGGATTCTCCAGGACTGGGCCAGGTGCTGTGTGGCACCAGCCACAGAGGTTGTTTGGGTCCCTCACAGCACAATCCCTAAATAGTGTTTAACTTTTAGGAAAAAATAGGGGAAGGGGATTTAAGGGATGAAAAGAAAAGGCAGTGAGACACACACCACACAGTGCTGCAGCAAGAGGAGCTGTAGTAGCTGCAGTGAATGTGCTCTGCACTGTCTCACTAAGCACCTCACTGAGAGCCTGCACAGCACAAAAAATGAAACTGAACGGGGTCAGTGAGGAAAAAGACTGCTTCTGTAACACACAGGGGCTGCTACAGTCGCTGAAAAACAATTTCTATCGCTATTAGATCCGAGATCTCTCCCTATCTCCAACAGCAACCTATCCCTATCTGCTTTCACAGTAGAGTGAGGCTAAAATGGCAGGCGCAGACTTTTCTACTGCCTGATCACACCATCCAGCCAGCCAATCGCAGCGCAGCCCCTAGCTAGCAAGTTTGGACGCCTCCTACCAAGCTTAGGGGAGTTACACAATGTTGTCAGCAGTTCTTCAGCTCCTGATTGGCGCCACGGAGCGCTCAGAGGCTGAAGGATTATGGGATTTCCGATTTCCGATGTGAAAAAAATATCGGAATCGGAAATCGGAATTCCGATATCGCAAATATCGGGCCGATTTCCGATATTTCAATATCGGAAAGCTCATCCCTACTCGGGGTCCTTTCAAGGTCTAAAAACATCTGAAAATGATGGAAACACTGCTCAAATGACACAGGGACATCATGGGGATCACCCCTAGAAGCATTCCTGACTCCTAGTTCACAGCTTGTTGTCAGAGTTTCATGCCATGTTTACCGGTGCACCAAAAAACATACCAAAATGAAACCAAAATGGATTTTGCTGGGAAAGATGTTAACATACATCCTTTCCAGGTTAATGACTTATATATAAGGCAAAATAAATAACCCCAGACCAAAATGTTCCTCCACCACTTGGGCTATATTCAGACGCAGCGTTTTAAAAGCGTTTTTCAACTTTAACATTGCTTTCAACCAAAACAAATGCATTCACTGGGAAATGTCATTGTAACATTTACCAACCCTAGCTTGCCATGTGGTGTGTGACACATAAGCAGACATATCTTGCTTCATTAAAGAAGGAGGGACTCTTAATGTCACAGAGCCTATTTTTGCAGGGACATCAGGCAGCATTAGTCTCCTTAAAGGGCCATTATTAAACAGTGGGTCTCCGAAACTGTTATAGCCTATGCAGTGAGTGGATGGGCTGCCAAAAATTACGACGCACCCCAATACCCCTTTCATGAGATGTCCAGAAGGGCTTCCATAAAAAATGTTGCATTGAATGCAAGGTCTGCCCTGCCCTAAGGCTACTTTCACACATCCGGTTTTTGCCATCAGGCGCGATCCGGCGTCGCGCTGGAGCGCCGGATCCGTCAAATGTTATGTAAAACCGGATGTGACGGATCCGGTTTTCTGACGGATCCGTCATGCTCAACCGCTCAAAAACCGGATCCGTTTCATCCGTTTTTCCATCCGTTTTTCGACGGATTACGACGAATCCGGTTTTTAAAAATGCCCCTTGGGGGCTTCCAAACGGGATTGGCTACTGAAAACCTACATATACCGTGTTCCTACAGCCCATCTTTGATAGGTTGTAGAGGAGAAAGTGCAGGTTGGAGAGAAGAGCAAGTGACTGGTGAAGATGGATGTTGTGATAGGAAACGTTTTGAAGAATTTGGTGGATTTTGACCAGGGATAACGTGTTCTGTGATGCTACAGGCAGTCCAATTTTTGGCAAGGGTGTCTATTATGCCCATAATATATTTTTAAAAAAGTACTCCCCATGGGGAAATGTTTGTCAGCCCATGCACTTAGTGTATGGGCATTACAAGTCTAGGAGACCTGCTCCTTTTTAAGGGGTTTTTGGCAGATTGCAGACAGTGGCTTTCCTTTCCTGTCCCTTCTAGTTAGTCGGGCCCCATCGTTTGCTCAGCCTATTTTCCTGCCTTTGTTTGTGTTTTCATCTTGCTTCACCGTCAATACATGTGGGGGGCTGTCTTTCCTTTGGGGTCTGCTCTGGGGCAGTTAGTTTTCCTCTTTTCCTGCTTTAGGCTTATGTAGCTCTCCGGTTGTGACGAGGCATCTAGGACCATCGTAGGAACGCTCCACAACTGCTGCTAGTTGTGTGGTTAAGATCAGGGATCTGCAATCTGCATAGTTAACAACCTCTCTGGTTTTCTGAGACTTAACTTGTTGTTTTTTTTTCCTCCTCGGTGACCCATTCATAACAGACATCCATGTCCACTCCTGAGGTCTTATGTGTAGAGTCGCAACTGAATGTCGAGGGCCTTGTTGATGCTGGCAGTCAACAACTGCCTTCTTCTGCTCACAAATCCTTTGCAACATATGCAGTGTAGAGTTCCAATGCGTTGGAACATCACACACCAGTCAGTGAGCTGGAAGATGCAAACGTTGCTGAAGTCCATCAAGTGTGGCTGAAGCTGTAGTTGACTTTCTAAAATGGGCAGACAGATGGAGTACTTTCACTAGCAGATCCAGCAGCTCCAGGTAGCTTTTGAGAAAACGTTGAACCACAAGGTTAAGCACATGGGCTAGGCAACGTACGTGTGTGAGGTCACCTTGCCTCATAGCCGCCACCAGGTTCCAGCCATTGTCACACACGACTATCCCTGGCTGTAGGTTCAGTGGTGTCAGCCAAATATCTGACTACTCTTTCAGCACTGTCAACAACTCTTCTGCATTGTGCGGTTTGTCACCTATGTAGATTAGCTTCAGCACAACCTGTTGCCGCTTGGCTGAGGCAGTGCTGCAGTGCTTCCAGCTTCTGACTGATGTGTTAATTTCAGAGATGGAGGCTGAAGAAGAGGAGGTGCAGGAGCAGTAGACTGTGGGGCCAACCCTGATTGACGTAGGGCCCGCAATCCTTGGCGTGGGGAGGATGTGTTCCATCCCAAGGTCCGACAGGGTCCCAACTTCCACTATATTAACCCAGTGTGCCGTCAGTGGGATGTATAGTACCTGCCCACAGAAACTTGTCCACGTGTCTGTGGTAAGGTGGACTTTCCCAGTAACAGCATTGTTGAGGGCACGGGTAATGTTGTGGGACACATGCTGGTGTAATGCAGGTACAGCACAATGGGAGAAATAGTGGTGACTGGGGACCGAGTACCTTGGGACGGCCACCACCATCAGGTTGCGAAAAGCTTCCATCTCAATGAGCCTAAACGGCAACATATCGAGTGCAAGCAGACAAGAAATGTGCGAATTAAGTACTGTGGCCTATGGAATATTGGCTGCATATTTCCGCTTGTGTTCTAATGACTGGGGTATAGACAACTAAAGGCTGGGCAGGGACAAGGACATGGACAGGCTTGATGATGGTGCTGATTGACTGTGGGCAACAACAGGTGAAGGGCCTGAGGCATCTTCACAGGCACGGTGAACTGGGTATTGGCTTGGATGCGAAACAGTGGAAGAAGCAGTGCTGTCAAGTGCAGACAGTGTTCCTGGAGCCTGGGGTTCGGCCCACAAAGTCGGATGCTTTGCTGCCATGTGCCTAATCATGCTGGTGGTGGTCAGGCTGGTAGTTTTGCTACCCCTGCTGGAAAGTGCTGCAAATGGCCAGTTTCACCAGAGTCTTTAAAAAATAACCAGACTCGGGCATATCTAACAGATGGAATGGCAACTTCATTCCTGTTGGTGTTACGGGGAACACATGCGCGCCTTCTGTCTGCAGCCACCGCACTGCTTCTTCCTGCCTGTTGGGGTGATATACCTCCTTCCCCATGTGTGTTGCTTTCCTCACTCTGCATGTCCTCCTGCCAGGTTGGGTCAGTCACTATGTCATCCACCACCTCGTTTTTGACATCCGCACCCTTCTCCTCTTCCTGACTTTCTGGCAATTGTGTCTCATCATCATCCACCTCAAGTCACCGTGGCTGCTCAAAGATTTGTGCATGGCTACATGGAATATCATCTTGCCCCGCTTCAAGTGGAGCTGGCAAGAGGCATGAATCTCCAAATGGATAACTGAACAGCTCTTCAGTGTGTTCGAGTGTGGCATCAGTTGTCTCAGGGCACTCGGCATGGTTAAAGGAAGGAGGATCAGAGCTACTCAGACTTGACCGTGTGGAAGACATGGTGGTGGTGATGGTGGCTAAGTGACTGGAAACATTATCCGCTATTCAACTAACAACCATTTCACACTGCTCTGGATTGAATAGTGGTGTGGTGTGGTCCCCTAGAAACTGGGACAGGAAGGTCGAGCGCAAAGATATGGGTCTTTTCTGTGGCACACTTTCTGCTTGACCATGGCCTCGTCCTCTGCATGCACCATCAACATCACGTCCACTTCCCCGTCGCTTGCCCCTTGCCTTGCCCATTTTAAATGGACAATTGAAACATTTTAAAACCTCAATACAAATGGATTTCTTGGGAGAAAAATTAGATGTGATAAGTATGCCTTCAAAGCAAACAATTTTCCACCACAGATACAGTCTGTTAGCTCAGGCTGAGGCCTGGTGTATTAATTTTTTATTATTTTTGGATACAAAAGACTGCTGGATATACCGACTGTTACAGCAAGGCCAAAAAAGGAAGCCAACGTAACCTGGCCAAACTTTCAACACACACAGAGATGAGCTGGCACGAAGATACCGCACCAAAAAATGTGTGGCCTGTATGTGTTTTTTTGGCCCAAAATACTGTTTTATTTTAGCAAAACTAACAGCCAGGCAACAAAGAGAAAAAAGCCGTAAACTGGCCAAAATTTCACCACGTACAGATAAGAGCTGGCACGAAGATCCTGCACCAAAAAATGGGTGGCCTTTTTTTGGTCTAAATACTGCTTTATTGAAGCAAAACTAACAGCTAGGAACAAAAGAGGAAAAAGCCGTAAACTGGCCAAAATTTCACCACGCACAGATAAGAGCTGGCGCGAAGATACCGCACCAAAAAAAAGGGTGACCTTTTTTTTACCTAAATACTGTTTTATTGAAGCAAAACTAACAGCCAGGCAAAAAAGAGAAAAAAGTCGTAAACTGGCCAAAATTTCAGCATGCACAGATATGATATATGCAAAGCTCTATATACATACATACAGTGTCTGCAGGCCTTGCACTGATGTGTATACAGGAACAACATTCCCCTGCCTGCCTAATACTGGAACCTATATACTGCAGAATTAGTCCTTACAAGGACTGTTGGTTTAGCTGGATGTATTTAGGATGGTAGACCCCACACTAACTGAGAAATGCCCAATTCTGACCCTATCAAGGCAGCAGCTCTCCCTACACTCTGTGAATCCGGAGCTGAATGCGGCAAGCTGGGCGGCGTCTGGTCCCTTATACCCCTGATGATGCTGTGTGGCCAGCCAATCTCTGCACGACCACAGCAAAGTTGGCTGCGGTGTTTCATGCCCTGGCAGACAATCCCTGCACTGTGATTGGGTCTCTAAAGTCTGCCAAAATTGCTAGGTGGAGACCCGAGTTCCCACTGAGTAATCCCGGAAATGCTCGGCGCTCGCCGAATACTCCGTGTACAGTGATACTCGGGCAAGTAACAAGTAGTGGCGAGCATGTACTCTCATCACTAGTTATAGTGCAAAGCAGTGTGATGTCCAGCTCCAGAAGAGATTCAAAGTCGATGAAAAGAGATCTACAGCACTCCACATCTAGAGCAAATAAAAAAAATTGTGTTTTCCACCTAGGCACATGCAATTTTTCTTCACCATGGATGAATAATAAAGATGAGATGACTCATACAGAGAAAATTGGCCTCCTGTTTCTACATAGAGCTTAGAAGGATTCAGCTAATCAGCTTTTCATCACATGTTGGCATAGGCCTAATTGAAAAGGGAAGAATTAGCTGGACAGAAGCGCAAAGTGAGCAATTGTAAGTACTCAATGCGATATAACATTATGGCAATCTATTAAGAGGATTAAAACTTTGATGGAAGTGCTTCTTTAATGATAATCGTCATCATTTTTTAAACACCATTACTTTCTTGATAATGTACATTTGAAAAACACTACATGACTATTACTTATGTGGTGAGGTGTAATTATTAATATTGATATTACTATTGTTATCATTTTTAACATTGAATCATTTAATACATTTCTTATTTACTTATGTATGTATTTAGCAAATAGCAATCTGTCAATACATTTTGTATATGTAGCAATTATACACAATATACATTGTGATATATTTCTGTATACAGTAATTGTGCTATTACCCTGGAATTTCTACTACTGACATCTGTTAATTTTAATACCTGTGTGTTGAACGGGCTTTTATACTGCTTTTGGTGAAGTATTTTTCAACAAGATTATTTAATATTGTGGATGAATATACTGTAGACAGTAGAACTCTTCAGGGTATTGTTCCCCACACAATATATCACATATGTATTATTAGGCTTAGAATGAATAAAGTGTACTATATTCATTTATCATTTCAATACTTCTGTGGTGTAATTCTCTCCACAGATGTGTAGGCTGTATTAATTCAATGCATTATAATTGGAAAAGAAAATTAATGAATGTTCATTAATAATTGAAATTGCAAATTGTCATTTCAATTTTAAATTTATAGTTGCAAAGACTTTTATATGTTGTTGAGATAGTAGCTGCCAATCTGAAAATCAATATTTTGACAGATTGGTACTAAGACCTTTCAGTTGTCTGACATAATGTCTAAGTCTTGTGCACTCTATCAAAATATTATCTGAAACATGAAATCATGTTGTGTTTAGTTGTCTTTGGGTTCATTGCATTTTCTTTAAGAAATGTGAAAGATCTTGGGTACGCAGCCACATCAACATGTGCTCAAGATGACACTTCTCTTATTATTCCCATACATGTGGATCATCACAACTAGAAAGGATCTTGTGACATATTTCTATCATACGGTACCATACTATTCTATTTTACAGTTGGACATGACAACTTTCTGTGATGCTTATGGAATAAGTCACTGGTACCACAGAAGATATCACAAGTCTTTCAAATAAAGTATAGGCGACTATGATTATCTGACATATACATTTTAAGTGAAGAATTTTTTAATGCATTCATAGACTTACCAGGAATGATTTAAAGGCAAATTCCAGTTATTACAAAAGATTTTACTTTGACAACCCCCTCAAGAATGGTATACCGAGACAAAATCTGTAACTGGCCTCTGCTTACCATTGTGCCTTCCTTTTTTATCCTATAATTATACGCCCTGTCCCTCTAGTTGGATGACAGTACGATAAAGACAAATGATATTTAGGCATAAAACATGTGAAATCACATAACAGTGCAATGAAAGAAGAAGCATGTTGAACAAGTTGTACCAAGTGGTGTGGTGGTCTCACATCCATTCCAAAATGCCCTTTTGTAACAATAGCTATTTTTCATCCATCCAAATCACCACTTCAGCGTTCTATTAAATTTCACTGCTTGAGTGGTTTCACTAATCAAAGTTCTTTGATCCTAGTATCAAACTCACCAGCCACCGACTTCTTCTGTTATCAACACCACTACAGTCGGTCTTCTGTACTTTGTGTCCTTGTGAATGGTTTGCTGGGTGATCCGGCAGTCACAACTCAATGTAAGTCTATGACAGCCAGAACAAGTCTCTCAAACTTACAATGAGAGCTTGTCACCGCTGCCCCTGACATCTGATGAGTCAGAAGTTGCGGTCACAAGATGGCTGAGTGAGCTGAAGATGGCAGCTGGTAAGTGTACTACCAGCTTCAGGGAACTTACATTAGAACATAAATTAGAAATTACACCGCTACAGTGCTGAAATAAAAATAAGAAACGGTGAAGTAGTGCTTTGATATGTCACTGGACCGCAGGGAAACCTTTATAATCAAAAGCCGAACCCACATCTTTCCCGGCAAATGATAACTGTGTTTTCCAACATCAGCAAGTTCAGCGACGCAGGCTGTTACTTTATTAAATACCACTGTCAATCTCTGTTGGCACAAATTGACCATTCAAACCAAGAACAGGCGCTTGGTGCTTCACAGTAGGGCCAATCATTTAAATACACCTTCCCACCTGCTCGGTTTCCAGCTATCTGCACCCTTCTCTGGCTTCTATGGGTGGGATGTAGATAGAGGGAAAGCAAGCAGATGAGAAGCTGTTTTTAAATGATCGGCCCCCCCGTCAAGCTCCTAGTGGTGGTACTTAGTTTGAACAGTCATTCTGTGCTGTGCTTTTCTTGTTATGACGGTTCTCCTATGAAAGCCTGCCTGTAGCTGGTGTTCACAGGAGACTGTGATTTTCATTATACACAGCAGTATAGGCGATAGTGAAAAAAAAGTTTTTAAAAATAGAAAAACAAACACATGAAAGTTCCAATCACCCCACTTTTTACCCTTTAAAAAGGTACAATAAAAGAAAAAATCAAAACACCAGAATAAACTTTTTTTGCTGCTGCAACACTGTAATAAAATGTATACTAGGCAATCAAAACATTGTATATGTCCCCAAAAGGATACCAATAAAAATGTCAGCTCGTTTTGAATACAAATATACTCTTACATAGCCCCATTGATCAAAAATTAAAAAATTCAAAACATTGCCAGTCTCAGAAACTGACAACACAAGCAAACTTTATTTTCAAAATTTTAGGTCAGTTTTACTGTATAGTGAACATGGTGAATAAAAAAAACAATTATGTAATTGCACTTTTTTTTTGCAATTTTGACACACTTGGAATTTTTTTTCCTGCTTTTCAGTGCATCACATGATGAAATCAATGGTGGCATTCTATAGTGCAATTTGTCCCACAAAATAAACAAGCCCTCACATGGCTATGTGGAAGTTATGGCTCTGGGAAGAAGGGGAGGGAAAAAAAATAGAAATTGGCCTTAGCGGGAAGGGGTTAAAGAGGCTCTTCCATTACAAATTACAAAATTGGTTGTGTGAGCTTACTAATTCTCATATGAATGGTTTTCTTGTGTCTCGCATCCTGGGTGATGACTGCCAATCCATCTGGCGACCATCGGTTTAACTTTAGCAAGCAATGTGTAGGTACAGCACATCATGGAATTGTGAAAATCACATCTACAGTATATATTTGTTACATTAAAAACACAGGTCTGCAAAAAATAAAATTTCAAGAGCTGTTTTGGGTATTCCATGTTATTCCATGTAATCTTTATGTTTTTTGGTGCACTGAATCCGAAAATGACCTCAGTTTTGTCATAGGACATAATGTTTCCTGACAATTTAGGTAATTATGTTAAATAAGGCAATACAATGAAATAAATAAAAATAGAATTATAAAATTAATTATTTTATTACAAATTTTTCATGAAAATCATTTTTTTAACTGAAATGAGCACACTAACACTCACTAAAATCATTTTTTTTTCTACCCTGTGAGTCTCTTCTTGCTACATTTATGCTGGTGAGTAGCATTCGGAATGTCTCTCTGAAGCATGCAACAGTAGTCTGCCATCATTGTAATGCTCCATTTTCCCTGGTATGTGCTTTCCATCTCTTTTTTGTCCAGGTGGAATCGTTCACCTTGCTCTTCACTCACAGCTCCCAAATTGCAGCCTAAAGCATGAAATGTTTTCAGCATTCGTTTGACGATCTTTTTGTGGTTAGGATATTTTTTATTGCCTAAAAATTTCTCTACAACTTCTTTAAATTCAATCTACTTTTCTTTTTGAGGATCCGTCATGGTATTGACAAAATCTTTATCAGCTATAAGCCTTCTAATGTCTGGTCCAACAAACAAACCTTCAGTCACGACTCACAAGGGTCGGTCCAGCGGACAGCACAACAAATCCAACAACAGGATGGGAAAAGGGGGAACAAGGTCCTAATCGTAGAGAATGAGGGATGGGGCACCTTCTAACACAGCATGTAACTATTCATAAGCTCCTCTAATGCCTTATGCGGGTCCTTCCTTCTTGCTGCCACCACATGCCTGATCCCTAGCTGTCACCTAACTAAACCCTGGCTAGCGCACTGGCTATTAAGGATGCTAGCATCACCACTGCAGATGGTACAAACACAGGGGATAGTGACAAGCATGAGACAGACAAGGTAAATAAACAAGTAACTTAGCTGCAGGCTCCACTGCCAAGCTCCACACCACAGAGGATACAGAAATAGGACCCCAAACTCTACAGAAGTAGCAGATTCAGAGCTGACACCAGACAGCTGCAACTCCACAGCTGGTCTACATAGAAAACTCTATTATCAACAGTCAGCTGATGCGTCAGGTGACAATTTAACGGATGGTGGGAGTGGTCACCACCCACATCAGCTGACTAACAACACAGCAGCTACCAGCAAGGAAATCTGACATTAACTCTTGCTGGCCCCAAAGAAAACACGTTTAAATTAAAGCAGAACCATAGCTGTCATGACTTCCATAAAATGAGTCGTGACACCTTCCTTCAATTTTTTCTTTGAGAGTCTTGGAAAATTGGTTACCAAGTATTTGAAGCATTCTTTTGGAAGTGATTTTATGAATTGCTTCATCAACCCCAGTATAATGTGGAGAGGTGATAAAAGAACTTTATGGGGAGGTACCAAATTTTCTTGGAGGACATTTTTTTCACCAACTGTGAGCACCCTCGGCTGCCAACTCTTCTTGGTCCAGTGATTTTGTCAATCTCAACTGTCCCACAGACACAGAAAACAAAGGTAACTGGTATACACAGCTTGTTGCCCGAGCGGCATGCACAAGACCTTCAAATCCCCACACACTTGACAACTTGCCGTGCTCTTCAAATTTAAGTTTGCGAAGAATCAATTCCAATTTCTCGTAGGTTTCCTTCAAGTGTACAGAATTACCTATAGCAGACGTGTGCAAATGGCGGCCTGCGGGCCACATCCGGCCCTTTGGTTGTTTCTATCTGGCCTGCAGACAGAAACAAGGAAAGGGCAGGAACTCAAATGTGTACTGATAACTTGCTATTAGTCCCGCTCCACTGTCTTACTATTGGTGAAGTGGCTTCCGTCGTAGGTAGCCAGGAGCTACTGAGATCACTCACAGCAGAGCAGCTGTGTAGCCTTTGAAGTAGGGACTGCTTGGCTCAGCAGCTTCTGCACATACCTGGTAATTAGTGACCTCCTGGAGATGTTTGAGATTAAAACTAGGAGGCATTTGTGCTGGGTCTGTGCTGTGTAAATGAAGAACAGCAGTGCTGTGTCCTTTTAACCCCACAACTGCTGGCTCACAGCTTGAAATCAAACTTTGGAGGGAAAGCAGCTAATAATTAGCTTATGCACCCTTCCCTCCCTCCCTGACAACTTCTGGCAGCTCAGGGATCAGTCTGATAGGAGATAAAACACTTTGACCAAGTATACAGTATCCAATAGTGAAGTGCATCCTCAGTCTCACTACCTGGGGCCCTGAAATCTCACATTCTGTGTGCACCCCCCCCTCCTCTCTAACCTCCAGTAGTGAAATATGCTTCCCAAACTTCTCTACTCCTTTTTATGTGCCCAGGTACTCTGATGGCTGGTTTGTATGTCTGTGTGTGTGTCTGTGTGTGTGTCTGTCACCTTCTTCCCACATATGGAACAGTGGGGAGCAATTAATTTTTCCAATGCTCTCAATTTTTTTTTTATTCCAGATTCAGAAAACCAACTGTCACCCGAATTTAATGAAAAAAAGTGCTTTTGGGCTGTTCTGTCATCACTAAATGAGGCAGAATTCATGTAGCTATACAGGCAGCTAAACCGCTATACCGGGTCCTATAAGGAGACTGTAGTTGAATATGTGTTTTATTGAACGTGATGGTATATTGACGCGCGGTGAAACTACAAGCAAAACATAATATATACATTCAGTCAATACAGGGTACATCAAGAATTCATATATACATAATACATTATAAATCAACATCTGCACTAATAGCTAACCAGAGGAAGGACTAATTAATCAGGCTAATATGAGAGAGGAATTACATTCAGGAAGCATAAATACATATCAGCGATGCTATCACAAGGGGATAAGAGAAATGAGATGCTTCCTGAATGCAGGCAGAAGGAAAATGGAGAACTGGAAGGAAATGGAGGCTGAACTAACCATAATCCTTTGCAAAGGTGACCAGGATGCATTGCAACCTTACCAGAATGCACCTGCAAAAGCTTACCAGAATGCACTGCAATGGAGGGAAAAGTACAAGCAAAGTGAAAGTAAAACACAATAACACTGCAGTTATGACTCTGGTCAGCAGATGGAGCCAAAAAACACTGAAAACAATAACAACCAGATAATCCAGGATTATAAATCAGATGTTCGAGACAGAAAAAGGGCTTAATCATGATCAGTTTTTCACATATGAGTTCTATCCTTGTTTTTCACAAACAATATCGCCTAGGGGGGCCTGTTAACAGGTCCAATTTTTTTTTTTGCAGACTGAGTGGACTTTGCAAAATCACAGACACATCTCTGGTATAGATCCAAGTGTCTTATCAAACTCAGCAATGAAAACCTGAAAAAAAAAATCGGACATCACTCAGATGTCATCGGCTGCTGTATAGGAAAAGGTAGAGAAACTTATTTTTTTCTCATCAAAGAAAGACGGATGAAACTCAGACCAAAGGCTACGGCCATACTATCAGTATTTAGTCAGTATTTCACATCAGTATTTGTAAGCCAAAACCCGGAGTGGGTCAAACATGCAGAATTGGTGTACTTGTTTCTGCCTTTTCCTCTGATTGTTCCTCACCTGGTTTTGGCTTACAAATGCTGAGAAAAAGTACTGAACAAATACTGATAGTGTGGCCATAGCCAAACTCAGATCAAATTTTGATATTGTGCAAGATCTGATGAAGCTCTGAACAAAAGCACTGATGAAACAAGAACAGTTGTTCTCATACATGAAAAAAATGTATATCTGAATGAGTTCTTACCCTTCCCAAGTTCAGACGCTGATTCCGGTGCCTGTTAATGTCTGCAGAACTGACGTCATGTCAACACTGCTGGATCCAATAACTAAGCTCAGCAGCTTCATGTGGGTTGATGCCTTGAGTTGCCCACAGCCAGTGCGCTCACCAACTGGCTGCAGCGCTGTAGACGTGACGTGAGCACTTCAGACAATAACAGGCAGCACCAGAACTGTCTCGGAGAGTCAGCATTGATTTGTAAGTAAAATTACTTCTTTTTTTTTATAACTGCAGCTAATGATAAGGATTTTCTGAAATGGGAAAACCCCTTTAGTTAACTGCTAATATGTGTTACTATGGGTCTTAGCAGCAGATTAAATACATATAACTTATTTCTTTTTATAAACTGATAAAATCAGTGTTGAGCTATGTTCATATGTAGTGGGGTTTGTTTAATACAAATTAAAAGCTGAGTTTTACAGAACGAGCCGAAGCTATGAGGTTTCAAAAATCTCATGCACACGATTGTTTTTTTCCTGACTGAATTTGAGCGTGGCAGTGGTTTTTTAGTCTGCAGCATGTCAGTTCTTTCAGTGTTTTCTCACCCTTAGAAAGATATGAGAAAGTGCAAAAATGTTGCAAAATACGCAATAACTGTTTTGCAGCATTTTTAAGCATTTTTTTGGAAATAAAACCAACTTTATTAAACAAGTCATGTAGACAAAGCACATGAGTAATCCACACCTAATAAAATGCAGCAAACGAATGCAGCAAAACTGGCATTTTGATCACAGTAGTTTTACTGCCAAGAGAGCAGGTTTGAGCATCAGAAACAAAACGTGGCAAAAAACGCTGCGTGTGAGCATGATCAACCAATTGGTTCGACCCTCAAAAACAGTACAAGATTCTAATGTGGCCCCTTTGAAAAATTAATTGCCCACCCCTGACCTACAGGGATGGTAGCGTAAAAACCACAGTTGTGGAGTAAAACTGCTTTGAGTCTTCTCTTTGAAGAATCTATAATAAGATGCCATTGCTCTGAATCATATTGGATTTTGAATTGACCCATCAAACCTTCGACATCGATGCAATAAACCAGCTTGTCTTACTGGGCAAAGACGGAGCAAACTCCTTTTCACAATGTCTGAAGCATAAAAAAAGACACTCCTGGTAACACTAAATTTCTGTTTTTGAGCCTTGATCCGAGTAATGAGAAAAGACACACGAGCACTGGATATTTATGATATATCTACATAAATTATTTAAATAGTAGTCATAGTAATAAGTGTTATATTGTTTATGTATACTACCACCAGTGTTCAGTGAAAGTAAGTGGTAGACCCACTAGTTACCAAAAACCAAACAAGAAAATACCGAAGAGGACCCATGGACAAGAGAAAACCAGACAAGATATAATCTTCAATAGATACCTTTATTAATAATAAATCAGTGGTGGTATAGAATACCATAAAATTAATATAAAAAACACTAAGCACAAGTGGGACAATTTTACACAATAGTAAAAAATTATTATATTGCTTGGACCAATTATATGGTATTTACATATGCATTCATACAAAAATATATATTTTAATATTCCTAAAAATTTTTTAGAATAAATGATAAAGTAAAAAAATAAATAAATAATAAATTCCTTTTAATAAAAAATGTATAATACTGTGAAAACATTTTTGTGTTTAAAAATAAATAATACAGTGGAAATTTGTAACAAATAATAATCTCATAAACATGGAAATAGTGCAACGTGAATCAGCAATGTGGTGAAGTCTTTTTTGCACACTGCACTTCAGCAAGCAGTGGTCTTATCTAAACTCCATATTGGTGCATGGCACTTCACATATTATACCACGTTTAGTTTTGAACAGCAATTTGTTGCAAACTTTCCCCCCCTTCTTTTGCACAGGCACACTGCACTTTAGTAAGCAGTGTTTCTAGAAGCTGATTCACGTTGCACTATTTCACTGTTTATGAGATTATTATTTGTTACAAATTTCCACTGTATTATTTATTTTTAAACACAAAAATTTTTTCACAGTATTATACATTTTTTATTAAAAGGAATTTATTATTTATTTATTTTTTTACTTTATTATTTATTATAAAAATTTTTTAGGAATATTAAAATATATATTTTTGTATGAATGCATATGTAAATACCATATAATTGGTCCAAGCAATATAATAATTTTTTACTATTGTGTAAAATTGTCCCACTTTTGCTTAGTGTTTTTTATATTAATTTTATGGTATTCTATACCACCACTGATTTATTATTAATAAAGGTATCTATTGAAGATTATATCTTGTCTGGTTTTCTCTTGTCCATGGGTCCTCTTCGGTATTTTCTTGTTTGGTTCTTGATCCGAGTAAGGCCGGTTTCACACGTCAGTGTCTCACGTGTAGTGACAGTTTTCTCACGTACCGGAGATACTGACACAAGTAGACCCATTCAAATGTGCAAAACACGAAGACATATCTGTTTTAACATGGACACACGGCCCGCAACACATGCTGCACTCATGCAGATAGAGAACTGTTCACACAGTCCTCCTTGCTCACGGACGGCCGCCAGGAAGAAGCGGCTACAGTAAGCGCTGTTCCCTGCAGCTGGTGCTGACTGCGGCTGACATTCTGCTTTACTGCTTTGCCGGCAGGAGAGCAGAATGAATGAAAACCCGACTTGGGGTCCGCCTCATTTTCTGAACCAACCAGACAAAACTTACAGCTGGTGGCTGCAACCCTCAGCTGTCAGCTTCAGCCAGGTAGGTTGTGAAGAATAGAGGGGTCCCCACGCATTTTTACCAGTGCTCCAAAAACATACCAAAATGAAACCAAAACAGATTTTGCTGGGAAATATGTTAAGGTACATCCTTTCCAGGTTAATGACTTGTATATAAGGCAAAATAATTAACCGCAGACCAAAATGTTCTTCCACCACTTGGGCTATGTTCAGACACAGCGTTTTAGAAGCGTTTTTCAACTTTTACATTGCTTTCAACAAAAACAAATGCATTCACTGGGAAAAGTCATTGTAACATTTACCAACCCTAGCTGGCCATGTGGTGTGTGACACATAAGCAGACATATCTTGTTTCACTTATGAAGGAGGGACTCTTAAAGTCACAGAGCCTATTTTTACAGGGGCATCAGGCAGCATTAATCTGCTTAAAGGGCCATTATTAAACAGTGGGTCTCCTAAACTGTTATAGCCTATGCAGTGAGTGGATGGGCTGCCAAGAATTGTGATGCATCCCAATACCCCTTTCAAGAGATGTCCTGGATGACTTACATAAATAACGTTGCATTAATAGTGGATGGGCACAGGAAAATCCACTTCACAGTATTCATTTTGTACTCCTATTCCTATTCTGTTTTCTTATGCATTGACTGCAAGGCCTGCCATGCTGCCAAGTCATATTCACCACAATAAGCCTTTAAGCCCACATAGTGGATGGGCACAGGAAAATCCACTTCACATTATTCATTTTGTACTCCTATTCCTATTCTGTTTTCTTATGCATTGACTGCAAGGCCTGCCCTGCTACCAAGTCATATGCACCCCAATAAGCCTTTGAATCCACATACTGGATGGGCACAGGAAAATCCACTTCACCTTATTCATTTTTAACTCCCATTCTGTTTTCTTATGCATTGACTGCAAGGCCTGCCCTGCTACCAAGTCATATGCACCCCAATAACCCCAATCCCCCCTTGGAAGAAACATGGAGGAGGGCCTCTTAACCAAAAATGTCCCATTAAAAAGGAGCGGGTCTCCTAGACTTGTAATGCCCACTAAGTGTGTTGGCTGGCAAACATGTTCCCCTTTGGGGTACACCTCAACCTTTACCATAACAAGTATTTAATGCCCAGCAAAAACACCCACCTTTGTTAGGATTTTGACAATGGCTGTAGCACCACGGAACACGTTAACGCTGGTGATCTAGTGGCGGCGGATGATGAGACATGGAGGAAGGCCTGGTTAAAAACTATGCCTAATTTAAAGGAGCGGGTCTCCTAGACTTGGAATGCCCATACACTAAGTGCATGGGCTGACAAGCTTTTCCCCCTGGGGGAGTCAAATTGTTAGAAATAACATTCTAACATTCAAATTCTTAGTGGGAGAGCGCATTTCCCACTGGCTCACCCTACTTTCACAGAAGCACTTTTTTCTCTGGATATCCTCAACAAACTATATGTCATTTTCCTAGGACCTTGTTTGCTCTTTTGGGTCACATTCTATTATCATAATCCATCTGGTGAAGGTCAAGGAAAAGATAAAAACGTTATTTTTGTATTATGTATTACAATAAATCTTTATTGAGCATCTGATCTTTTGAGTGCCAGATATTTTTCATTTATTTGTATAATGGTTTAGTAACCCTCATCCGAGCACCAAATGAAATTTAAGGAGTGACGTGTCAAACTTTTGATAATTCAATAACACACTAGACGCTGAAAACTATTTTAAAGTCAGGTCTGCCACTGTATGACACTAGGAACAGAAGAATTTTTTGTGGTCTCTGTATCAGGCCTCTATAACACACTAGATGCTACAAACTATTTGAATGTGAGTTGTCCCCTACTGTATGACACTAGGAACACAAGAGTGTTTTGTGTTGTGAATTCCCTTGCTCAGACTTCTGGGCTGGAGCTCCCTCTGGTGGTTACTGGGAGTAGTGGAGATGGCCAGTCTGATGGAAGTTTGCCACCTGACGATGATGATTGGGAATCTGGAATTACTGGCTGGGAGCATATAAGTGAGCAGGCTTCCCCTGGTGGTTGCTGGTGATTTCCTCCTTGTGCATTTTGAGCTCTTCAGTCTCCTGCCTAATCTGCATGGTTCAGTTAAGTGATTCTTTTGCTAATCCTTTGCATCTAATCTGGTTGTGATTTTTTTTTGCTTTCTGCTTTGTTGCAAGAGTTCAGCATACTCCCTGCTGTGGGCCACGCAGGGCCCCTCTCCATATGTTACAGCTTGTGCTAGTTTGTTCTGTCCCCTGTTATATTAGAATCTTTTGCTTTGCTTCCAGTTCACACCAGAGTGCTGATCTAGCTGGGGTGAGGTCATGTGGCCTCAGGTTTTTTGTATATCAGATGTGTTGGATTTTCTAGGGTTTTTGCATGATTGCAGACAGTATCTTTTCTGTCCTGTCCTATCTAGACAGTGTGGGCCCCATCATTTGCTCAGTCTATTTTCTGCCTGTGTTTGTGTTTCATCTTGTCTCACCGATAATATATGTTTGGGGGCTGTCTATTCCTTTGGGGATCTTCTCCAGGGCAGTTTAGATTTCACCTTTCTGGCTTTAGGCTTAGTTAGTTCTCCGGCTGTGCCGAGGCGTCTAGGGCATCAGAGAAACGCTCCACCGCTACTGCTAGTTGTGTTGTTAGGATCAGGGGTCTGCAATCCGCTGAGTTACCAACCTCTCTGTCCTGGTGGCTTAAGCCTGTTCCTGCCATCCTCCTTGGTGACCCATTCATAACAGTTTTGCTGCCCATGGATCGTACCTCTATAACACACTAGATGCTACAAACTATTTGAATGTGAGTTGTCCCCTACAGTGTGACACTACGGAGAGAATAATTTTTTGTGGCATATGGATCAGGCCTCTTTAACACACTAAATGCTACAAAATATTTGAATCTGAGATTTCCCCTACTGTATGACACTAGGAACAAGATTTTTTTGTGGCCTTTATATCAGGCCTTTATAACACCCTAGATGCGACAAACTATTTTAAAGTCAGGTTCCCTACTGTATGACACTAGGAACAGAAGAATGAGTTGTTGCCGATGGATCAGGCCTCTATAACACACTTGATGCTACACACTATATAAATGTGAGATGTCCCCTTCTGTATGACACCAGGAATAGAATAGTTTTTTGTGGCTTATGGATCAGGCCTGGATAACACACTAGATACTACAAACTATTTGAATGTTAGCTGTTCCCTACTGTATGACACTAGGAACAGAATAATTTTTTGTGGCCTCTGTGTCAGGCCTCTATAACACACTAGATGCTACAAAGTGTTTGAAAGTCAGGTCCCCTACCATATGACACATGGAGCACAATAATTTTTTTGCGGCCTCTGTATCAGGCCTCTGTAACACACTAGATGCTACAAATTATTTGAAAGTCAGATCCCCTACTTTATGACACTAGGAACAGTAAGATTTTTGGTGGTCTCTGGATCGGGCCTCTACAACTTAATTTCAACCCAACAAAATGACAAAGTGTGATATGGCATGCTGTCTAATTTTTTGCAACTGAAAAATTATAATTTTTTTAATGTGCCTTAGTCTATATACAGTTTCATATCAGCACAGCAAAAAATGGTAAGGTGGGATACCGCAGGCTGTTTCACATTTAGCAAGTGAAAAATATTATTTGGTATGCTGACTTGTGCATGGAGCACAATAGAAGCAGTGTACTACACACACTTTTAGGACATGTGCCCTGCTGACTTTGCCTGTGGACCTCGGTAATGGCAAAACAAAGCTGTAAGGTAAATTTAACAGCTACACTGGACACTAGCTAGCTACACTATCCGACTGACATACAACCGCCTAGCTAACTAGATAAAATCTTGCTGCTAACAGTGCCATCATCAGGAACAGCCTCTCTGCACTGTTACAGTGTCAAAATGGAGCTAAAACAAGATGTCCGCTATTTACTGTATGTAGAGAGGCACAAGTGATTTCAGCAGCCAATGACATAAGCCATTGTGTCAGGACATTGTTGGTATTTCTTGTGCCCTGATTAGCTAGCCACAATGTGCACACTTAAAGTTAGGGGGAAAAAAATGACTGTTTGCAAGAACGCCAGGCCTCTGAGCTCTGCAAACCCCCTCCACTCATCTAACACGTGCCAAACGCTCATGATACACCAACATTATCTTTGCTAAAGTGCTAAAAATACTTTTGTGGCAACGCAAATATTTTCCCGCACTTTTACCGAATGTTACCGATTTTATAAAATTTTGCTTGTTTTCCCGATCACGAATCCAAATGTGCCATATTCGTGCCGAATTTAAGTTTGGCGCGCAGTTTCCGAACAAATTCGCTCATCACTACTCATAACACAGAATAATCCACAATAAGCAATAACAATTACATTATAAAATCATATATTTTGAAATGTACTGGAGGCAATTTACAAAATGCCAGGTGTTTGCATTTACCTCCTATCTCCCATGATATGAATTTATTTGGCTGATCTTGACCAAATCTGCACAAAATGCATCTCGCATGCTATTACATTGGCACAGCATCTACCTGCAACACGTGTAAGGAGAATGCTGTGCATGCCTGAGCATCTTTTCATTCACAGCGGCTAAAAATGGAATTCTGATACAGAGGTGTGACCTGCATCTATTAGACATTTAGATCAGATATTTTGTGAATAAGCCATAAATATTCACAGTTGCTCATTTATCTTTTAATATGGCTATGATTGCCATTCTGAATGTAACAAAAGAAGAATTATCAAATATGTTCAATAGTCACAGCTAAATTCCAAATTCTACTGCTGTGCAATTACAAAATTATAGTTAGCCCACAATAACATGCTAGGGTTTGGTTTTCTTTTTCTTTTTTTTCAAAACTGGTAGCAAATCCAGAACAATGTAGGCTGAACAACAATATATAACCCTTTAAAAAGCTAATATTTAATGACAAATTTCTACAAAGCTCCTAAATCCCTATAGTGCACAACACAAAACAAAAAAAACTAACAACAATCAGTTGGATCAGACCACTAATAGTAGTCTGTCTAATCAGACCAAAATTGGACTCATAGAGTTATAAATAAAAACGTTCAATCTACGCTGCCTCTCCCACCTAAAAATATGACATTGTTACCATAGAGGGAGACAGGAAAATACATAGAGAAAAATGATAATGTATACTTATCCCAGGTGATGCCACATAGGGCCTATGAATCCCTGAGATGTCCTCAAATTGACTCTGCCTGGCAGTGGATGTTGGCACCCTAGATAATATCCCTGTAAATAACTGTTATATCAGATAGTCCATTCCATTGTGGACCTGTGACCATTAGAGAATCTGTACTTCACATGAAATGGGCCTCCTGATGAACCTTTCTGGAGGAAATACATTGAGGAAGAGACATGGAACTCCTTAACATCATAATGATAAGTAACATCCTACCTTATCTGATATACTATAGCTTTCCTTTTCTCCCAACTTGACAGTGCGTCTATGTCTAGTATAGAATCCCTTAGGACTATCTGATATACTGTAACAGGGATTTACAGGGATATTTAGGGTAAGCCACCTTTGAGCGGGGGTGCCAAAAACCTTGTTATCTAACCTCGTTATCCAACCTCCATTGCCAGGCAGATTCAATTTTAGGATAGCTCAGGGATTCATAATCCCTAGGTGGTATTACCTGGGGTAAGCATACATTATCATTTTTCTCTGTGTATTTTTCTCTATATATTTTCCTGTCTCCCTTTATGATAACAATGATATATCTTTAACTGAAAGATGCAGTATAGATTTAATTCATTTATTATCTCTGAGTCCAGTTTTGGTCTGATCCAACTGATTGTTGTTATTTTTTTGTTGTTGTGCCCTATAGGGATTTAGGTGCTTTTTAGAAATGTATTATTAAATATTAGTTTTTTAAAGGATTATATGTACTCACTTGTTTGTCCCTTGAAATTATTATTTATTATTTGAACTGGCTTTGCAGATCTTATCTATTTAACCACTTCATGATCAATGACATATAGGTCATTTCCCTGCTTTTGATGCGAGTTCTGGCACTGAGCCAGCTCCTTTTCCTGCTCATGACAGCTGATCTCATCAGCTATCATATTCCTCTAACAGCCACGGGTGGATCCACGATCCACCCACTGCTGTTAACTAGTTAAAAGCTGCTGTTAAATTCTCTGACAGCGGCATTTAACATGCCCCTGGCATGTGATTGTGTGGTGCTGATGTGTTGTCATGACAGCTGGAGGACTGCAGAAGATCACTGTGCCTGTCAATGTAAAGCTCCTATTTACACCGGAACATGGCCGGCGTTTATACAAGATCATGATTTCTGCTACACATGACAGGACTACAGTCTTGCTATGTCAGCACAGGCGATTGGATGATAGCAGGTTCATGTCTCTTAAGTAGTGTTGAGCTTTCCGATACCGCAAGTATCGGGTATCGGCCGATATTTGCCGTATCGGAATTCCGATACCGAGTACCGATACTTTTTTCGTATCGGATACCGGAATCGGAAGTCCAAAATGCAATGTGCCACTTTTGTGGCTCTGATTGGCTGCCGAAATGACGTCATCATGCTGTCTGTGCACATCACGATGCGCCGTCAGTTCGGGCCTTTGGGGGGGCTGTGCCGACTGTCCGGGGGTCTGTACCGGCCTGCCGGTGGTCTGTGCAGGCTGCGGTGGTCTGTGCCGGCCTGCCGGGGGGCTGTGCCGGCCTGCCGGTGGTCTGTGCAGGCTCCGGTGGTCTGTGCCGGCCTGCCGGTGGTCTGTGCAGGCTTCGGTGGTCTGTGCCGGCCTGCCGGGGGGCTGTGCCGGCCTGCCAGTGGTCTGTGCAGGCTCCGGGGGTCTGTGCAGGCATCGGTCGATGGGACTACAAGTCCCATCGGGTGATGCCTGCTACCATGACAGTGATTGACACATTAGCCAATGATGGGACAGTAGTAGTCCCATCATCCGGCTAATGTGTTGAATGTAAAAAAAAAAAAAAAAAAAAAAAAAATTACATGCTACATACATACAACATGCATACTACATATATACTACATGTAACATACATACTACATACATGCTACATACATACTACATACATAATACATATATACTACATGCATGCAACATACATACAACATATATACTACATGCATGCAACATGCATACTATATACTGTATATACTATATATACTACATGTAACATACATACTACATATATACTACATGCAACATGCATACTACATACATGCTACATATATGCTACATACATACTACATACATAATACATATATACCGGAGCCTGCACAGACCCCCCGGCAGGCCGGCACAGCCCCCCGAAAGGCCCGTACAGACCCCAGAGAGGCTTAAGTGCTTAAGTCTATTATTTATTGGGATGATATGGACAACGACGGGAGATGATAACAGATGGATAATTCAGCAGATTGTTTTACAAAATGTGGATGATTCAGGTAAAAACTACAAAAGACAGATAATACAGCATATCAGTACTAGTAGACAGTATACAATACTTGAATACTGGCAGGTAATAGCAATGCAGGGTATTATCACAACAGTAGCAATGATACAGGATTCTGTTATCATCATGCATTATATAAGAGCTGAGCAATATAACATACACAGCAGCAAAGGAGAAAGAAATATCTAACACACCTAGTGGCTGCCAGCTTTAAACTCACTGAACAGAGGATGCATAACTAGAGGATGCTTATAACAAACATACAGTAAAATAACGTCACAGGAGCTGGGCATGCAATGCAAACATCATAGGGGAAGAGTCTTGAGGAGATCATTTGCATATTCCCAGTGCCTTCTGGGATAAGTGAAGAGTCTCCACGAGCTCAACGATCAATGGGTTTTGGCCGTTGCAGCTGAAAAGAGGAAATCGGAAAACCAGGGGAAGAGTCTTGAGAAGATCATTTGCATATTCCCAGTGCCTTCTGGGATAAGTGAAGAGTCTCCGCGAGCTCAACGATCACTGGGTTTTGGCCGTTGCAGCTGAAAAGAGGAAATTGGAAAACCAGGGGAAGAGTCTTGAGGAGATCATTTGCATATTCCCAGTGCCTTCTGGGATAAGTGAAGAGTCTCCGCGAGCTCAACGATCACTGGGTTTTGGCCGTTGCAGCTGAAAAGAGGAAATCGGAAAACCAGGGGAAGAGTCTTGAGGAGATCATTTGCATATTCCCAGTGCCTTCTGGGATAAGTGAAGAGTCTCCGCGAGCTCAACGATCACTGGGTTTTGGCCGTTGCAGCTGAAAAGAGGAAATCGGAAAACCAGGGGAAGAGTCTTGAGGAGATCATTTGCATATTCCCAGTGCCTTCTGGGATAAGTGAAGAGTCTCCGCGAGCTCAACGATCACTGGGTTTTGGCCGTTGCAGCTGAAAAGAGGAAATCGGAAAAACCGCGCGCCGATAGGAGAATTTTGGCTCATCTTTCATCGTTTTTAAGAAATCTCAAGATGGAAGAGGCCAGGAGCCATTTGGTGAGCTGCATTTCTTGCTACATGTTCACAGATTTACCAATGGAAAAGCCAAACTTCACATGCCACAAATGCAAGCTTGTGTCCCTGTTGGAGGAAAAGTTGCAAAATCTCGAAGAGAGGTTAGCTACGTTGAAGATCATTAAGGAAGGTGAAGAGTTCTTGGACAGAGCAGAATTATCTCTTCATGTTACAGAAAGAGAAGAAATTCGAAGTGCACCTGAAGAAACAGAGGAATGGAGACATGTGACCCAGAGAAGCAGGAGGATCAGGAGGCAGTCAGCACCCATACTGCTCAGAAACCAGTACCAGGCTCTCACGCAGGAAAACGATGAAGAAATACATCAGGATAAGACTTTGCCAACAAACAGCAACCTTGTACGCCTTCAGAGTCCTCCTGGATGGAGAAAGAAAAATGTTGTGAAGAAGAAACGGAGAGTGGTGGTCATGGGGGATTCCCTGTTGAGAGGAACAGAGGCCGCTATCTGCAGACCGGATATAACTTCAAGAGAAATGTGCTGTCTTCCAGGTGCAAAAATTAAAGATGTGTCTGACAGGATATCAGGACTCTTCAGACCTACAGATGACTACCCATTCCTGCTACTACATGTGGGGACAAATGACACCGCAAGAAACGACCTGGAAACCATCTGCAGAGACTTTGAAGACTTAGGCAAGAAAGTGAAAGAACTGGGAGCGCAGGTGGTCTTCTCTTCCATCCTCCCAGTGGATGGCCATGGAACAAGGAGGTGGAATAAGATTCTGGAGGTGAACAACTGGCTACGTCGATGGTGCCGTCAGCAACGATTTGGATTTCTGGATCACGGAATGAACTACTTATACGATGGACTACTTGCTAGAGATGGGGTGCACCTTACGAAGACTGGAAAGCATGTATTTGGAAGTCGCCTTGCTACACTTGTAAGGAGAGCTTTAAACTAGAACAACATGGGAAGGGAAGCAAAAGACCAGAAAAAGCCATACACCTGACAAATGCTATTGAGAACTCTGCTATTAGAAGTGGAAAGGAAGAACAAAGACGAAAGAATCTAATTAATAAAAATATTGGAGAAAGAGAAACCAATCACAAACTAAAATGTTTCTATACTAATGCACAAAGCATGGGCAACAAACAAGGAGAATTGGAACTACTAACACAGGAAAAGAAATATGATGTCATTGGAATCACTGAAACTTGGTGGGACAATACACATGATTGGAATACAAGACTAGAAGGATACAACTTATTTGCAAGAAACAGACTTGATAAACGAGGAGGGGGTGTCGCATTGTATGTTAGAAATGCGTATATCTGCACAGAGATTGAAGCTTCAGAGACTGGGAGTTCTGTGGAAACTGTTTGGGTAAGAATACAAGGACAGAACAATGGAAAGGACACCATTGTCGGCATTTACTACAGGCCGCCTGTGCAAGCTGAAGATATGGATGAACTCTTTATGCATCAAATGGCCAAGTTCTCCAAAAAATATGACATAGTTGTCATGGGAGATTTCAACTATCCAGACATTTGTTGGGAATCTCTCTCAGGCAAAACTAACAGGTCAAGGAAATTCTTATCCTCTCTTGCTGACAACTTTATCTTCCAAAAGGTAGGGGAGAAAACAAGGGGAACTGCTACCTTGGATCGAATCCTTATAAACAGGGAGGAAATGGTTGAGGAGGTAAAAGTGGCTGGAACCCTAGGAGGTAGCGACCATGCTATTTTAGAATTTTGGATAACTAGAGGCGGAAGACCTGTGAAGACTCAGACGTCAAGGTTAGATTTCAGAAAGGCAGATTTTAAGGGATTCAGAAAGATAATTGGAGGGATCCAATGGCTGGATATCCTTAAAGACAAAAATGTCCAGGAAGGATGGGAAATCTTGAAAAATGAAATTCTCAAAGCACAGTTGTTAACAATTCCGAAAAGAGGGAAGAATAGGAAGCATTTACGGAAACCAGGATGGGTGAACACAGAACTTAAGCACATGCTAAAAAGGAAGAAAAAAAAGTTTATAAAATGGAAAGAGGGAGGCATATCTAAAGAAGAATATAATGCTGTCTGCAGAACCTGCAGGGCACAAATCAGATTATATAAAGCTGAAAATGAATTGAGGCTTGCAAGAGATGTCAAAAGCAATAATAAAGAATTTTGGGGATATGTCAAAAGTAAAAGAAAAGTCAAAGATGCTATAGGATTTTTACAGGATGAAAATGATGAAATGGTAAGACAGGATGTTGAGAAGGCTGAACTTTTAAATTCCTATTTTGCATCTGTTTTCTCTCAGAAAGGAAATGTAACACCAACTGTTATTCACTGTCCTATTAAGGGAATAGAAGAATCCAGGATATCTATAAACAGAAAGATAGTGAGGAAACACTTAGCTAACCTAAATGAATTCAAGTCTCCAGGTCCAGATGAATTACACCCCAGAGTACTGAAGGAGATAGCAGAAGAAATTTTTGAACCCCTCTCCATAATCTTTGAAAATTCTTGGAGAACAGGAGAAGTGCCAGAAGACTGGAGAAGAGCAAATGTTGTTCCTATCTTCAAAAAGGGGAAGAAGGTGGACCCAGGCAACTATAGGCCGGTGAGTCTGACTTCTATACCAGGAAAGATCTTTGAACAAATTATTAAACAACATGTATGTCAATACCTGGATAAGAATGAAGTGATCAAACAGAGTCAGCATGGGTTTGTAACTAATAAGTCATGTCAGACGAACTTAATTTCCTTCTATGACGGTATCACTGATTGGGTGGCTCAAGGAAATGCTGTAGATATAGTATATCTTGACTTCAGCAAAGCATTTGACAAAGTCTCTCATACAATCCTTATTGAAAAAATGACTAAGTATGGAATGGACAAGGCAACTGTTAGGTGGATTCATAACTGGCTTAGTGATCGGACCCAAAGAGTGGTCGTTAATGGCTGCACATCCAGTTGGAAGAATGTCTCAAGTGGGGTACCACAGGGCTCTGTCCTGGGCCCTGTATTGTTCAACATCTTTATCAATGATTTAGATGAAGGAATTGAGGGTAAACTGATTAAATTTGCTGATAACACAAAGCTAGGAGGGATAGCTAATACTAGAGAAGAGAGAGAGAGGATTCAAAAAGATTTAAATAAACTGGAGAAGTGGGCAGCAACTAACAGAATGGTTTTTAACAGGGAGAAATGCAAAGTACTACATCTGGGCAATAAAAATGAAAAAAGCATATATAGAATGGGAGGAATAGGGCTAAGTGACAGCACATGGGAAAAAGACTTGGGTATACTAATAGATCACAGATTGAATATGAGTCAACAGTGTGATGCAGCAGCAAAAAATGCAAATGCAATTCTAGGATGTATTAACAGAAGCATACAGTCTAGATCACGTGAAGTCATTATTTCCCTCTACTGCTCTTTGGTCAGACCTCATCTGGAATATTGTGTCCAGTTTTGGGCACCACATTTTAAAAAAGACATCAACAAACTGGAGCAAGTTCAGAAAAGAGCGACCAGAATGGTGACCGGTCTGCAAACCCTATCTTATGAGGAAAGGTTGCAGGATTTGGGAATGTTTAGTTTGCAAAAGAGAAGACTGAGAGGAGACTTAATAGTTGTCTACAAATATCTAAAGGGCTGTCACATTGTAGAAGGATCAACTTTATTCTCATTTGCACAAGGAAAGACTAGAAGCAATGGGATGAAACTGAATGGGAGGAGACACAGATTAGATATTAGAAAAAACTTTTTGACAGTTAGAGTGATCAATGAGTGGAACAGGCTGCCATGAGAAGTGGTGAGTTCTCCTTCAATGGAAGTCTTCAAACAGAGGCTGGACAGACATCTGACTGGGATGATTTAGCGAATCCTGCTTTGAGCAGGGGGTTGGACCAGATGGCCCAGGAGGTCCCTTCCAACTCTACGATTCTATAATTATGGCTGCTAACAGAGATGCATAACTCATAATTGCATTATCCTTACCGGAATCCGCTTGTTATAGCAATGGTTTTGCAAAGAGCTGAGCTACACACATGTGAGCTGCTCAGGAGACGCTGGAGAATGGTTACATTTTGTTGACCAAGGCTAAAAGAAGGGGCGGTGACCAAGGCTAGAAGAAGGGGCGGTTCTGAACAATTAAGCATTAGGGGAACAGAAAATTCCAAACACTGGAATAAAAGGAGAAGGGCAACTTATGACACCTATTGGCGATAGCTGGAACAACACTTAAAAATATCTAGCTGCACAAAATGGGCAGAACAACCAGAATTACTTTTTTTGGCATCTGCAACATTGCAATAAAACGCAATAACAGGCGATGAAAACTTCATATATAGCCCAAAATGATATGAATAAAAATGTCAGCTCATGGCGCAAAAAAATAAGACCTCACCCAGCCCCAGATCACAAAAAATGGAAATACTACAGGTCTTCATGACATAAGCAAAAAAAATTTTCTAAAAATTTCAGATTTTTTCTTCGCCACTTAAATAAAAATAGAACCTATACATTTTTGGTATCTGCATACTCATAATAACCTGAATAATCATAATTGCTCATCATTTTAAGCCTTTAGTGAACATGATAAATAAAAAACCAAAATAAAATTGTAGAAATTAACCTTTTATTGCAATTTCATGACACTTGGAATTTTTCTTCTTTTTTCAATGGTGTTGTGCAAAAGTGCAACTAGTTACTGTCATGTCGGCGGCGGTGACCGCCGCCGTTCCAGCAGCTGCAGGGTCCGCTGCCGTCTCTACTCACCAGCCCCCACCTCGCCATGCTGTGCCCACCTCCTCCTTGCTCCCATCCTCCCAGCTTGTGGCTTTACCGCGCAGGTGCCTTAGGCCGCGGGCACGCGCTCTGCAGGATTATTAACCCTGCAGCGCCTGCCCAGAGGCCCTGACCGCCAATCACCCAGCAGCGTATGGTATATCAGGAGTCTCCAAGATGGTGGAGATGCCTGATTTTCGTGTGCCTCACCTAGCGGTATTCTGGCCGAGTTGTAGGGGGCTTCCCTACAACATCCTTTTGGTACCCCGTGCCGTACTCCGTACTCTGTCCTGTACTCTGTACTCCATCCTGTACTCCGTACTCTCTCCTGTACTCCATTCTTAGTCCTGCACTCTGTACTCAGTCCTGTACTCCGTACTCAGTCCTGCACTCCGTACTCCGTCCTGTACTCTGTACTCCGTCCTGTAACTCTCACTCAGTCCTGTGCTCCTTACTCCGTCCTGTGCCCCGTATCCAGTTCTGTGTTCCTTACTCCATCCTGCGCTCCATGCTCTGCCCTGTGTTCCTGACCCATCCTGTATCTCCACTTTCTCTTGTGCTTTTGTTCCGCCAGTTGCTCTCTGGTCCCCTGAGCTGCCCCTCTTGGTTCTAGCTGTCATGGTATCTATCTTCCGAGGGTCTGCCCCTAATGGTCCCTGTATAGGGGTCGGCCCCACCTGGCGCGCTCACCCTCGGGAGCTCCAGTTCCGCAATCTAGAGGGTTAACTCTTGGACGTTGCCTTTCCTGGTCACCACAGCATAATCAGGCCATGGACACCGCTAGCGCCTCGGCGGCTGCGCAGAAAGAATTACTTTTTTTGTGGGAGAACCAGACTAGAATAATGTCCTTCATGAAATCCATGGACACCCGGCTGTCTGCCTTACAAACTGCTGACCCAGGGAATGCCCAATTGCTAGCTGGGCTCCAGCAGGAGCTCGCGCAGCAGTGTGATGCCCAGTCCCACATCTTGAGCTACATGGCGTCCATAGATGACCGACTTCTGTCTCTTCAGTCCTCTGCTGCCGCTTCGGCCCTACCTCGGGATCCCGTATCTCACCCGCCCCCACGCCTAGGAAAGCCTCCCAGGTATAGCAGCGACCCCAAGTTATGTCGGGGTTTTTAAATCAGTGCCGTTTACACTTTGAGCTCCTGCCCCAGCAATACCCCTCTGATCAAGCCAAGGTAGCGTTTATTGTGTCCCATCTTGAGGGGGAGGCCTTAGCTTGGGTGAATCCCCTGTGGGAGAGAGATGACCCAGTGGTATCGAGCATACAGAACTTCCTGGATACTTTCCGCAGGGTATTTGACGAGCCTGGATGCGTGGCCTCTACCACTGAGGCTCTTTTGAACCTCCGTCAGGGATCTCTCACCGTAGGACAGTGAGCCATCCGCTTCCGGACACTATCCTCTGAGCTAGGGTGGAGTAATGAGGCCTTGGTTGGGGCCTTTTGGAGGGCACTCTCGGGCAAAATTAAAGATGAGCTTGCCGGCCATGACACTCCAACAAACCCTGGAGGATCTTTTATCTCGAGCCACCCGTATAGATTTATAGTTTCAAGAGCGCTCCCGAGAGTCAAATAGGGAGAGGAGACCCTTTAGGCTATATCAAGTGCCCATTCCCCGCTCCCCGGCGTCTCCTAGTAATTCCGCTCCTGAGCCCATGCAGGTGGACCGAGTAAAGTTGTTCGAGCAATGACGCAGGGAGAGAATGACGCAGGGGCTATGCCTTTACTGCGGCTGGGCCAATCATTTTATGCACACATGCCCAGAGAGGCTGGGAAACGCCTCCACCTAGGCCAGGTAAGAGAGGCCTCCCTAGGTCATACTGATTCCTCTCTGCCCCTTACCATTTCGGCTCTAATTGTTTTAGGTCGGGAGCGTAGATCTGTGGAGGCGTATGTGGACTCGGGTGCGGCTGGTAACTTCATCCGGCTCAAGGAGGTGGACAAGTTCCGGATTCCGGTGGTTACCCAGAAAATCCTTGCGCAATCGCCTCTGTGGATGGCATACCGCTACCTGAACCCATCACCAAAGTCACTGTCGAGGTGGCGTTACAAGTTGGAGCACTTCACCGGGAAAAGATCGCCTTCTACGTCCTGCCTAAATTGTCTCACGCCGTACTTCTCGGTCTACCCTGGCTACGCTTACATGAGTCCGTTCTGGACTGGCGCTCTGGGGAGATCCTAAACTGGGGACACTCCTGCCATGAAAACTGTTTGTTGTCAGTAACTCGTCCTGGATCACTACAAGCTCCTGCCGATCTTCCTGGGCTTCCCACAGCTTATCAATTGTATGCCGATGTCCTCAGCAAGAAAGAGGCAGAGACCCTGCCGCCGCATCGGTCCTACGATTGCCCAATTGAGCTGATTTCGGGAGCTACTCCCTCCAGGGGGAGAACTTATCCACTGTCTCCAGCAGAGATCTCGGACATGTTAGAGTACATCCGGGAAAACTTGGCCAGGGGTTTTATGCGGAAGTCATCTTCTCCTGCTGGAGCAGGGTTTTTCTTCGTCCAGAAGAAAGATGGATCCCTTCGGCCATGTATTGACTACCGAAGCTTGAACAGTATCACAGTCAAAAATAGGTATCCTCTCCCGCTAATCCCTGAACTTTTTGATCATTTGAGAGGGGCCCAGATCTTTACCACGCTGGATCTGCGGGGAGCCTTTAACTTGATCCGAATCTGTGCCAGGGACGAGTGGAAGACAGCCTTCAATACTCGGGACGGCCATTACGAGTATTTGGTTATGCCTTTTGGTCTCTCCAACGCCCCGACGGTGTTCCAGGAATTCGTTAATGAGATCTTCCGAGACCTGTTGTACTCAGGTGTCGTCGTATATCTAGATGACATCCTCGTCTTTTCACCTGACTTATCCTCCCATAGGAGGAGTGTTCGGCTGGTCCTGCAATGCCTACAGGAGAACCAACTCTATGCTAAAATAGAGAAATGCCTGTTTGAGCAAACTTCATTGCCCTTCTTAGGGTATATTATCATGGACTCCGGGGTGAAGATGGACCCCGAGAAATTATCTGCTGTACTCAAATGGCCACGTCCGGTCGGAGTAAAAGCCATCCAACGGTTCCTGGGATTCGCAAATTATTGCAGGCAGTTCATCCCCCACTTCTCCTCGGTGACTGAGCCCATCTCCGCCCTGACCCGGAAGGGGACAAAAGCAAATGTTTGGTCTTCAGAGGCCGAAGAGGCCTTTCTTGCCTTGAAATGGTCTTTTGCTACAGCCCCGATTTTACACCGGCCGATAGTTAGTAGGCCCTTCGTCCTAGAGGTGGATGCATCCTCCACCGGAGCAGGGGCGGTCGTTTACCAGCGGACGTCTTCGGGCCACTTGGTGCATTGTGGTTTCTTCTCTAAATCATTCTCTCCCGCAGAATGCAACTATTCAATTGGAGATCAGGATTTACTGGCCATTAAGATGGCTCTGGAGGAGTGGCGGTATCTTCTGGAGGGGGCGGTCCATTCATTTATAATCTTCACGGACCACAAGAATTTGGCGTATCTTAAGCTCGTGCAAAGACTCAATTACAGGCAAGCCAGGTGGTCGCTGTATTTTTCCCGCTTTGACTTCAAACTCCATTTTCGGCCAGGGGATAGGAATACCAAGGCTGACGCCCTATCCAGGTTTCTGCAATCACCTGAGACTGAGGAGGTTCCTTTTTATATCATTGAGCCTGCCAAAGTTATCACCATGGAACCCCGTGACGCTTTCCCCCATTCTGCCAGGCAAGACCTTCATCCCACAGAATAAGAGGTTAGAAGTGCTAGACTGGGGCCACTCCTCCAAGATTGCGGGACACGTCGGGGTCAAGAAAACCCTCAGCCTTCTCTTTCGCTACTATTGGTGGCCTTCTCTTCGTCAAGATGTGACAGATTTCAAAGTCTCCGGCACGTCTTGTGCTCAGAACAAAGTACCAAGGAGTTTGCTGTCCGGCCTGCTTCACCCTCTGCCTCCTCCTGAGGCCCCTTGGTGACAGATAGGTATGGACTTCATTACTGATTTACCCCATTCTTCCGGGTGTACTACTATCCTAGTAGTGGTCGATCGCTTCTCCAAGATGGCCCATTTGATCCCGTTGCCCGGATTACCTACAGCGCCTGAGTTGGACATGGTCTTCATCCACCAGATTTTCAGACTTCATGGACTCCCTCAACGAATTGTGTCTGATCAAGGGGTCCAGTTTACCTCCCGATTCTGGAGAGCACTCAGCAACCTCATGGGTATATCTCTGGATTTCTCCTCCGCCTATCATCCTCAGACCAATGGGCAAGTGGAGCGGATCAATCAGGTATTGGCAGCGTACCTGCATCACTTTTCTAATGCCCATCAAGACAACTGGGTGTCACTCCTGCCATGGGCAGAGTTCGCCCATAACAATCATCCTAATGAGTCCATCACTAAAACGCCGTTATTTGTGGTTTCTGGCCAGAATCCTGGTGTTCCGCTGCCTATCTCCACGTCTTCTGGTGTTCCCGCAGCAGATGCCCTCTCTTCAGAGTTTTCTCAGGTCTGGAAGGAGACCAGAGAGGCACTTGAAAAATCCAGTATCTGGATTAAGAGGCATGCAGACAAGAGATGCAGGGACCTTCCACCATACCAACCTGGTGACTAAGTCTGGCTTTCAACCAAGCATATCTGCCTAAAAATGCCTTCTTACAAAACTGGGTCCTTGGTACATCAGTTCCTTTTGAGGTTCTTGGATGCATTAACAGCGTGGCTTATAAATTGAGGTTGCCGGCTTCACTCCGGGTCCCTAATGCCTTCCATGTCTCGCTCCTTAAACCTGTTGTTCTTAATCGGTATCGCCCTGTACCCCCTCTTTCCCCTCAGCCAGTAGGGGCTGATAACATCTTTGAAGTAAGAGATATTCTAGCCATGAAGAGAGTTCGGGGGCGAACCTTCCTTCTTATCGATTGGAAGGGTTTTGGTCCTGAGGAGAGGTCCTGGGAACCTAAAGAGAATGTTAGTGCTCCACTTATTTTAAGGAAGTTTTTGTCCAATCTCAGGAGGGGGAGACGTAAAGGGGGGTACTGTCACGTCGGTGGTGGTCACCGCCACCGTTCCAGCAGCGGCAGGGTCCACCGCTGTCTCTACTCACCAGCCCCCACCTCGCCGCGCTGTGCCTGCCTCCTCTTTGCTCCCATCCTCCCGGCTCGTTGCTGTCCCGCGCAGGCGCCTTAGGCCGCGGGCGCGCTCTGCAGGATTATTAACCCTGCAGCGCCCGCCCAGAGGCCCTGGCCACCAATCACCCGGCAGCGTATGGTATATCAGGCATCTCCAAGATGGTGGAGACGCCTGATTATCGTGAGCCTCACCTAGCGGTATTCTGGCCGAGTTGCAGGGGGCTTCCCTACAACTTCCTCTTGGTACCCCATGCCGTACTCCGTACTCTGTCCTGTACTCCATACTCTGCCTGTACTCTGTACTCCGTCCTGTACTCCGTACTCAGTCCTGCACTCTGTACTCAGTCCTGCACTCTGTGCTCAGTCCTGCACTCTGTACTCAGTCCTGTACTCAGTACTCAGTCCTGCACTCCGTACTCAGTCCTGTACTCTGTACTCCGTCCTGTAACTCTCACTCAGTCCTGTGCTCCTTACTCCGTCCTGTGCCCCGCATCCAGTTCTGTGTTCCTTACTCCATCCTGCGCTCCATGCTCTGCCCTGTGTTCCTGACCCGTCCTGTATCTCTACTTTGTCTAGTGCTTTTGTTCCGCCAGTTGCTCTCTGGCTCCCTGAGCCGCCCCTCTTGGTTCTAGCTGTCGCGGTATCTGTCTTCCGAAGGTCTGCCATTAACGGTCCCTGTATAGGGGTCGGCCCCATCTGGCGCGCTCGCCCTCGGGAGCTCCAGTTCCGTGATCCACAGTCACATAAAAAATAAGCCCTCATATGGCAGCACGGTGGCTCAGTGGTTAGCGCTGCAGCCTGGCAGCACTGGGGTCCTGGGTTTGAATCCCACCAAGGACAACATCTGCAAGGAGTTTGTATGTTCCCCCTGTGTTTGCGTGGGTTTCCTCTGGGTACTCCGGTTTCCTCCCACATTCCAAAGACATATTGATAGGGAATTTAGATCGTGAGCCCCATTGGGGACAGTGAGGATAATGTGTGCAAACTGTAAAGCGCTGCGGAATATGTTAGCGCTATATAAAAATAAAGATTATTATTTATATTGACAAAAAATAAAAAAGTTATGGTTCTTATAAGAAAGAGAGGAAAAAACGTAAAATGGAATTCGACCTGGGGTGAAGGGGTTGAATGGGCTTTGGGGCTCCTGCAAGCATTCAAGATAAGATAAGATAATCCTTTAATTGTCCCACCATGGGGAAATTCAGAGCATTACAGCAGCAAGGCAGGAACAAGTACAGATACGGATGCATAAAGGCATTACATTGACAGTAGGTAGGTACATATACGAAAAAAAAAAAAATGTAAAGAAAGGTCATTAAACAAGCAGATAACCCATTTGTGATTTAAAAATTCCAAATATGGTTTTAACACACACATGCTAGCATAGAAGCCTAATGCTGTATAATTAAACAGGACCAGGTCAAAAATGGACAGTTTATGCTTTTATATTATTGTTGCTGCTTCCTTGAGTAATGTTTTCTTGTTTTTTTTACTATATATAATTAGTGGAGAAAGGTTGAATTTGATGGAACTATGTCATTTTTCAACCTATGTAAGGCCAGTTTCACACGTCCTGATATTTCCGGTACCGGAAAAAACGGTACCGGAGATATCGTGTATGTGTGTCCATGTGTCCATTTGTCACATCTGTGTGGCATCCATGTGCTATCCTTGTGTCCGTGTGTACCATCCGTGTGCTGTCCGTATGCTGTCCGTATGCTGTCCGTGTGGATACACAGCAGAGAACAGTATTAAAACAATTTGTTTCAATTTTAACTCTTTAAAAACGCACACAGATGGCACACGGACGGCACACGCATTATGTGTTTACACGGACCCATTGACTTGTATGGGTCCGTGTGATTCGTGCAGATGCACAAAAATGGACATGTCGACGTGTGGAGCGCACGGACACACGGTCCATGAGAAAACACAGTTATGTGCACACACCCATTCATTTGAATGGGTCTATGTGTGTCAGTGTCTCCGGTACATATGAAAACTGTCACCACTGTACTGGAGACACTGATGTGTGAAAGAAGCCTAACTATGTATATCGATGCAACGATTTCAGAGATATTGGCCTTTTTATTCAGATTCCCCTTTCAGAGCTCCCTCCTCCCAGGCTGATGATGCACTCAATCCTATCCAGCTTAGCTTGCAGCTTGCATAGAACAACGCACACCATCCTCCTCCATAGCAGGCTCCCTACCTAGATTTTTCTGGTACCTAGCCTCGGGTGTTTATAATCAGTCGCAGTATTGAGCTCCCAGTAAAGGAACCTCATTATGAAGATAACATAGCATAAATAATATATATTATGCACACTTTGCATCAAATAAACTGAGCCGTCTCTCAGATAACTCAAAAAGTCAATCGAAAGGAACAGGCAAAGCTGCAAAGCATGCATCCGCAGTCCATGTGTTGTGAACGAAGGATAACCTGTTTATGCTCTTTACATACACTTGTAACATGCATTTTTTTTTATTCAAGCGCTATACAGAAACCAACTGTATAAAAAGACAGAAATAAAAACCACACCCATGGTCATGCTGTATTTTGAAAAAAAAAAAAACTTCTTTCTGAATTTTCTTTCTGTCTTCTTATATTCTTAAATGAAGTAATATGTCTGCCTAATGTCTTTATTATACAGCTGGGCATTTAGCTACTGGCACAAGATCACGGCCCTTCATTGCTGGCTTAGAAAAGTCAATTTTCATAGCACAGGTTGAGGATGTTTTCCTTGGTTCAGGGAAATTGTTCATTGCAATCTGTGCATACTGAGGCACCAGCTGGCATTTCTTTCTGCTCTGGTTAAAACATTGCATTCAAGTTTTGCTTTTCTTTGTCATTGCAGACTGTATTCATTCTTAGAGGTTAGAAACCAAAATATAGACAATTACACTGTGTTCAGTTTATAGCTTTAGCTACATGACATCTTACTGAACATGGGGACCCCTATATCAGTAATTCCACAATAACGACTTTACAAAGTTTAATCGCTTGTCTAATCTGACTTATTACCTATTACTTTATTTTAATAATTTCATGTAGGACAAAGGGATTCCATTATTCTGTCTATATATACATTGATCCTCTACTGTGTTTTGAAAAATTTGTTCCTATCTACTGCAAACTGCACCAAAATTCTGAGGGCTCATTCAGATATCTAAGTAATCGGTCTGAGCACGGACCACTGAAGCACAGATTTGCAGTGGCTCTTCCGACCTGAGCGTCACAGCTTCATGTTATTTTATGAGGCTGTCATACTCACGTTGGGAGACCTGCAGCCAGTCATAGCATTGTGGTTCAATCTTGACCAATTTGTGCCAATGTCTAAATGAGCCATGAGAAAACAAGAGTACCCAGGGGAGTCCATACTAACAAGTAAAAAATATACAAATGCCATGCAGATGTAATGCAGGTAACCGGATGCAACTCACAGAACGCACGAGACAGGAAAAGTCAATAAGCAGTTTAATACTTTTCAGAAACAGAGAGAATTTAAAGGTGATAAAGAATAACTAGTAGTATAAAAAAATGCAAATCAGCAGTGCACCGTACAACAATACAATTATAATAAAAGGGAAAGTTTCACAAAATATTTTGTTAATGCTCACAAGGGTGGTACGCCTGTTCATAGGAGCTATCACATTGCTTCTTCCTGAAATACTGGCGCTAATGGGGTTCACCACTGGGTTTTCCCACTAGGAAGCAAGTCATTTTGACAAAGTTTACCTGAGCCTCCTGCACACCAACTGACCCCCTCCCCATGTGTTGTCCTAACTGAGAACAAACACGGTACCATTTGTCACAGCTGTATGTGACAGTCCTGCTCACTTATGCTGTCTTTCTGCAACCGCAGGCATGTTCCTCTGTTTGTTGTCTCCTTGTGGATCTTCAGTGCTTGATCATCGGTGGATTTCTCCTAGGCCTGGGGCAGAAAGGACTGGATTCCAACTCTCGAAGGGTGTCGTCTGGCCTCTGGGACTTGACCAGCGTAGTTCGGAACTCTGGGTCTTAACCTGCGTAGTCGACCTTTGTATCTCGCTGGGCATCGTCTGGACTTCGGCTGGCCATGACCAGGATCTTGGTGGTGTCTGCTTCTCACTGAGGCCTGTCATGCTGGCTTCAACATTGTCCCTAATCTGCATCCGCTGTGCTCTTCTCTTTGGCACCAAATCCTCTGGCCTTTAGGCTTTCAGGGATTTTTACCCTGACAAGGTCCTATGTAGGAGGATAAGATATTATGTCTCTGATGCCTCCCTTCCCTCTGATTGTCTTTCAGTTCTTAATGTTTACAGACGTGTTTTTATGATTGCTGCCTGTGGTACTGCTACATTTATAATGATGTATTACCACGCATTACTTCTGGTATTGCCACTTGAATGTGTTACCATTGTATTGACAACTGTATAGTAGCTGTTATTATGTTGCGGGCCACTAGTTGGGGGCATACTAGTGGGATCTGATCGGAGGTTCATGGAGGGTTAATTATAGGAGAGGTTGCTGAGAGTTAAGGTAAGTGCTGAAGAGTGGTTTAGTCAGACCGGGTCAGGGCGCCCAAGAGCCCACATGGGATATAGGCCTGGACAGCTTGGCAGTCACGTAACATTAAGTCGTTATTGCCCACGTTACCCATGGCCACTGTAAGTCTTAGCAGTTCATCAGAACAGGAAAAGAAAGATGTGGCGCCTCACCGCAAGGGCCAATGCTTTTAGGGCAGAAGTTGGCTGGACTAAGGAGATGAAAGGAGTTGGCACTTTGAAGAGATTGGTACAGACGGGCCGGATGCTTCAACAGGGGTCACCAAATGTAGTGATTGATGAATTCATGTTTGGGGCCAAGCAGGCTGAAGGAAATGTCATTGTAGTGAGGTCAGACCTGGAAGGAACTGGGAAGCAGCCTAGTACGGTCCAGTCGTGTTCTGCACCAAAGTGACAACAAGCAAGGGAAAGATCAGGAAGCAAGCAAATGTTATGATGTACCAACTATGTATGCAATGTGCGAAATCCTAAGTAAAAAAAAGTGTTAAAGTTGTTTCAGACTGTGTCTCCATTGATGGGGGTCTCCTAGAAGAGGGACCGTTATGGCCTGGGAAGTGCCTGGGTGAAGATGAATCTGGAGATGCAGGTATGCCGAGGAGCATAGTATTGTTTCATGTAGGGGAAGGGTTGGACGCAGCTGCAACCAGAGTACAGGTCATGACTACAGTTCTGGCCCTCCCTTACAATTACACAAGTACTGGTCCCCCTTTCAATCCTTCTGGTGCTAGGCTCAATATTGTCCCACCAGGATATCACACAGTGACTCTTCAGGGGTGCCATTGCTTCCCCTTACATTCCTCCTAATTTTTAGCTTGCCAGTCCTGTAGTGAGTTAACTCCTTGCACGTTTGAAGCTTCCCAACAGGTAACCCAAGTTTAACAGTTGACTGCACGCTCAAGTTTTCTGCAGTATCTATGTCCAGACAAATTCATTTTGGGGGTACCATTTGGGGCGAATACCGGTGTTGACACGTTCTCTCCTGTGGGGCCCTTGCTAGAGGGGTGCATTTGAAGTACTTGGAGACCCAGACAGTGGAGATTGTAAGTCATCTCCTATTTTGTTCCCTGTCCTATTCGAGAGTGGCATCGACAATTCTGGTGAACTCAACTATTCTCTAAGCCATCCTTCCTTATATTCTAGAACTTCCCTTTGTAGGACTTCAGCCACTTCCATTGATATTCATAGCCATTGTGCGATGTTCCAATCATCAATTACTCTATCATCAAGATCTCCAAGGGTGCAGAGATTTGGATAGCCTGAAAAGGGGCCATCTGTTCCCAGGTTTATTCAGCTCACACTGGTGACACTAGGGAGCCAAAGCCCCCTCATCCTCCTGTCGCAGTTGGGGCCAATACTCCAGCCATTGAAACCACCAAAAGGTCTTCTCTACATCTAATTGGGCACCTTTCTCATGATTTTCTTTAGCCAACTGCACAACCAATGCATCTGGAGCCACCACTTGCCAGGTGACATCTAATTCTTGAGAGAGTTTATTTCTTCAGCACACCAGGGTATTATTCATAAAGAGTCTTTCCCACGGGCCCAATATCTGCAGGGTGTTTGCGAGTAAAGTAGTTATAGTTTCCTGGGCCTTTGTTCCAGAGCGACCCATTTCTTCAGCTTTACCAGCTCGGGATCGGACTGCTGCAATTGTATCCACTCCTCTCTCGAATGACCCAGAATCTGGGTGGGCCTGGACTCTTCTCTTGTCTCCTAGGTGATTATTAAAGCTGTGGAGAACTGCCTAAAGACGGAAATCTTGTCAACTTCAAGCTCCTCATCACATCTCTCTTCAGACTGGTCTGGGTGACTCGAGACAGATCATCTGCATGCATATTCTGTGACTTGGAATGGTTTATTTTGCACTAATATTTGGACATTCTAGTGGCCCACCTTTCTTCCAGTGCACCCAGCTTTGCATTCTCCAGGTGAGCCAGAGGAATGTTTTCTATTCGAATGTATATTTCTGACCTTGACAAATATTCTGCAAATGTTTCTGTCATAGCACATACCACTGCTAACAACTCAAGATTAAATGGCTTATAGTTAACCAGGTTCTTTTCAGCTTCTCTCAGCGACCAACAGGCTTATTTGATCAATCGTTCTATTCCTTTTTGCACCTTGCCATCTTCAATGCTTGGAATATCCCCTCTTGCCTTGGACCCCACTGGATTGGATGACGCTTAGCTCCCCTGCTGTTTTCTCGCAGCAACTCTTTAAGAGGTGCCGCAACCTTGGCAGTCTTTTATGATCCTGCGGTAGTATTCAGCTAGTCCCAGGAACTCTCCCAGCTCTCTTAGGTTGATAGGAGTGGGACACTTCTGTATTGAAACCATCTTCTTGGTCTTGACCACGTAGTTCGGAACTCTGGGTCTTCATCGGCCTAGAAGGGCCTCTGTATCTTACCGAGCGTCATCTGGATCTCATCTAGTGATGACTAGCATTTGGTGATGTGCATTTCGCACTGAGGCCTGTCTCGCACGTCTCAGCATCTTCCCTAGTCTGCATCCACTATGCTATTCTCATGGGCACAAATCCTCCGCCTGTTTGCACACAGGGCTTTTATACCCAGAAACATTCTCATGTGAAACACCTGACGTGGACCTGCACAAGACTGGCCCCCCCTGGCAATCCTTCTGGTGATAATTGGTTCCTCTCAATTTTGTCCCACCAGCAGATGGCCATCTTTCCTTTCTAATGTCATGTTGCACATGGACTCTTCAGAGGTGCCATTGCTTCTCTTACACAGATACCCTGTAATGTCATGGTTCCATTGTAACTCAGGACATCAGTGCAGTAGGGTAATATTATTGACCACTGAGCTGCCAACTTCCCAGTGATATATAAAACAAAAATATCATAATTTCACATAAAAATGTAATATGGAGCTTAATGTGTTCTACCAATTGTTATGAAATGCTAAAACAAACAATGCTGGAAAAACATTTTAGGCAGATGCCATGACTTTGTTGTTGGGTTCATGGGACCAAGGGCTCACCCTGTTCCTTGGATTACTTCTGATGGTGAAGACGACAGGGTCACATATCTTACATTAGCTCCTGAATCCACCCTCAGTCTGTACACTTCTCCCACCCAGGGAGTAGAAATGTAACATAATACACCAACCAGAATACAAAGGTAATACAAACAGGGATAAAGGAAAATACCAATCATACATACATACTCACACAAGCATCGGAGGTAAACAAGGGGTAGTAGAGGATGGGGTAAAACCATAGTAGGAGATGGAGTTATGACTCACTCAAAACCTAGCAACAGTCACAGATAAATCCACCAAATATATTCTCCATTAATAACCACCAACAACCTCCAGCCATGCAGCATAAGATATCTCAGACAATGACCACTGTTCAGGGCTCAGATTATATAGGAGATGCTAGTGGCAACCAGTGCACACCTGAGAGCCTTAATGCAGGAAAGCTTCCAGGAGCTCTCAACAGGGCAGATTAACCCTTGCAATGCTAAAAGAAACCTGCACCATTTAATATGAAGGTGAAGTGCATCTAAACAGTGCAGGAGTAGGAGATTTCAAACACTGCATGTTATGAGTTCATTTTCCCCTTCACCATCGAGGTCTGATGAACTCCCTCTTCTGGTGAAGGAAGGTAGTGAGGATGATTACCAAGCACCTGAGCTGGGAGAGGATGACTGGGTGACGGGGATCTCTGACAGGATATAAGGCAGCCGACACCCTTCTGCCTCACTGGTGATTTCTCTGTGGAATTCTAGGAGACCAGTCTGATTCCTGCTCCTCAAAAGCTAAGTTTTCTGCTTTGCCTTTTTGCATTTGTGTTTTGGTTTTAGTTTGCCTTGCTTTTCTGGATTCTGCCATTCCCTGCTGGGGTGAGCTGAATTCCTTTTTGTCGGGTTGCCCTGTCTTCAGAAAATACCTGAGTACTGACATAGTCTTTTTGAAGCCTAGCGTCTTCAGGGCCGTTTTCCCTGTCAGTCTGTTGGCTCTTATTTTGATAGGGTTTTTCGCGGATTGCAGACAGCAGCCTTGCTATCCTGTCCTATCTAGTTAGCTTGGGCCCCATTATTTGCTCAGTCTATCTTTCTATCTGTGTTAGTGTTTTTTCTTCTTGCTTCACCGTCATTATATGTTGGGGGCTGCCTATTGCTTTGGGGTCTGCTCTGGGGCAGTTTAGATTTCCCTTTCTGTCTTTAGGCTAGGCAGTTCTCTGGCTGTGATCGAGGGGTCTAGGGCATCGTAGGAACCCCCCACGGCTACTGCTAGTTGTTGTTGATAGGTTCAGGGGTCTGCAATCTGATAGCTGCCAACTTCTCTGGTTTTCTGGACTTAGCTAGCATTTCTGTTTTTGCCTCCTACAGTGACTCATTCATAACAGAATCACCAGCCTTACGCAGATCCTAGGGTACTCAATAGCAGGAAAGAATTAAAAAAAAAAAAAAAAAGTGTGTATATTTTTTCCTCTATATCTCTGAGGCCGTAGGGGGAATTTTTTTCTCTCAATGGAGATAAAGCAATTGTCTGATCGTGTGGAGCAGCTTGCTGCGGAAGTGAGGGGAATTTCTGCCTACCTTGCTCATTCACATGCTGCTGAACCGAAGATCCCTACTCCTGATGTGTTTTTTGGCGATCGGTCTAAATTTTTGAATTTCAAAAATAATTGTAAATTATTTTTTGCCTTGAAGCCTAACTCATCAGGGAGCTCCGCGCAGCAGGTTAAAATTGTCATCTCTTTGCTGCGTGGCGATCCCCAGGATTGGGTGTTTTCTTTGAAACCTGATGATCCTAGTCTGACTAATGTGAACGCATTTTTTCAAGCCTTGGGGTTGTTGTATGACAAACCTAATGCTATTGATCAGGCTAAAAAGACCCTGTTGGCATTGAGCAAGGGTCGAGATTCTGCAGAATTGTACTATCAAAAATTCCGAAAGTGGGCCGTCCTTACTGCCTGGAATGATAATGCCTTGGCAGCTCTCTTTCGGAAGGGTTTGTCAGAAGCCGTAAAAGATACTATGGTGGGATTTCCTGTTCCCTCTGGTCTGGACGATTCTATGTCATTAGTAGAGTTGAGCGAAACGGGTCGAAAAAATTCAAAAGTCGCCGACTTTTGGCAAAGTCGGGTTTCATGAAACGAAACCCGACCCTAGGATGAGGTCGGCCACGAGGTCGGCGACTTACGCGCCAAAGTCGCGTTTCAAAAGTTTGTTTTGCGCTCTTTTTCAGCCAATCAGGATCCACGGACACTGTGGGCAACGTGATGACATAGGCAGGGGTCACCACCATCTTTCAGAAGGGCATGCAAGTGATTGGCTTGCTTTGGTGGGCGTCACAGGGGGTATAAAAGGGCGTGCACGCCGACCGCCATCTAACTTCTGCCGATCTCAGTATAGGGAGAGGTTGCTGATTCTGTAGGGAGAGCGTTAGGCATGGAAGAAGACAAAAAAACTGCTTCTGCTGCTAGCGATTTGGCCTGCACAACACACCAGTCACTGTGTGTGCAGTGCAAGTGGAGGCTATATAGTGGTGTATCAGTGGTGTTGGTTGTTGGGCTGCATTCTAAGGCTTCCTGACATTCCTGCATTGCTGTTTACCCACTGCTCCGCAAACTGCTTTTTTAAAAGCAATCCCAATTTTTTTTTTTTGTCCTGCTGAGAAGAAAAAAAAACTGCTTCTGCTGCTAGCAATTTGGCCTGCACAACACACCAGTCACTGTGTGTGCAGTGCAAGGGGAGGCTATATAGTGGTGTATCAGTGGTGTTGGTTGTTGGGCTGCCTTCTAAGGCTTCCTGAATTACTGCATTGCTGTTTACCCACTGCTCCGCAAACTGCTTTTTTAAAAGCAATCCAATCTCCCTTATCCTCTAGTCACTTTTGTCACAGCTGTGCCATCGAGCCTGTGACATAGCGCTCAGATATCAGTGGGCCTCACACAATCCAAAAGTGTCCAGTGTCCAAAAGTGTGTGCAGAGATTCAAAATCTCCCTTATCCTCTAGTCACTTTGGTTACAGCTGTGCCATCGAGCCTGTCACATAGCGCTCAGATATCAGTGGGCCTCACACAATCCAAAAGTGTCCAGTGTCCAAAAGTGTGTGCAGAGATTCAAAATCTCCCTTATCCTCTAGTCACTTTGGTCACAGCTGTGCCATCGAGCCTGTCACATAGCGCTCAGATATCAGTGGGCCTCACACAATCCAAAAGTGTCCAGTGTCCAAAAGTGTGTGCAGAGATTCAAAATCTCCCTTATCCTCTATTCACTTTGGTCACAGCTGTGCCATCGAGCCTGTGACATAGCGCTCAGATATCAGTGGGCCTCACACAATCCAAAAGTGTCCAGTGTCCAAAAGTGTGTGCAGAGATTCAAAATCTCCCTTATCCTCTAGTCACTTTGGTCACAGCTGTGCCATCGAGCCTGTCACATAGCGCTCAGATATCAGTGGGCCTCACACAATCCAAAAGTGTCCAGTGTCCAAAAGTGTGTGCAGAGATTCAAAATCTCCCTTACCCTCTAGTCACTTTGGTCACAGCTGTTCCATCGAGCCTGTCACATAGTGCTCAGATATCAGTGGGCCTCACACAATCCAAAAGTGTCCAGTGTCCAAAAGTGTGTGCAGAGATTCAAAATCTCCCTTATCCTATAGTCACTTTGGTCACAGCTGTGCCATCGAGCCTGTGACATAGCGCTCAGATATCAGTGGGCCTCACACAATCCAAAAGTGTCCAGTGTCCAAAAGTGTGTGCAGAGATTCAAAATCTCCCTTATCCTCTAGTCACTTTGGTCACAGCTGTGCCATCGAGCCTGTCACATAGCGCTCAGATATCAGTGGGCCTCACACAATCCAAAAGTGTCCAGTGTCCAAAAGTGTGTGCAGAGATTCAAAATCTCCCTTATCCTCTAGTCACTTTGGTCACAGCTGTGCCATCGAGCCTGTCACATAGCGCTCAGATATCAGTGGGCCTCACACAATCCAAAAGTGTCCAGTGTCCAAAAGTGTGTGCAGAGATTCAAAATCTCCCTTATCCTCTAGTCACTTTGGTCACAGCTGTGCCATCGAGCATGTCACATAGCGCTCAGATATCAGTGGGCCTCACACAATCCAAAAGTGTCCAGTGTCTAAAAGTGTGTGCAGAGATTCAAAATCTCCCTTATCCTCTAGTCACTTTGGTCACAGCTGTGTCATTGAGCCTGTCACATAGCGCTCAGATATTAGTGGGCCTCACACAATCCAAAAGTGTCCAGTGTCCAAAAGTGTGTGCAGAGATTCAAAATCTCCCTTATCCTCTAGTCACTTTGGTCACAGCTGTGCCATCGAGCCTGTGACATAGCGCTCAGATATCAGTGGGCCTCACACAATCCAAAAGTGTCCAGTGTCCAAAAGTGTGTGCAGAGATTCAAAATCTCCCTTATCCTCTAGTCACTTTGGTCACAGCTGTGCCATCGAGCCTGTCACATAGCGCTCAGATATCAGTGGGCCTCACACAATCCAAAAGTGTCCAGTGTCCAAAAGTGTGTGCAGAGATTCAAAATCTCCCTTATCCTCTAGTCACTTTTGTCACAGCTGTGCCATCGAGCCTGTCACATAGCGCTCAGATATCAGTGGGCCTCACACAATCCAAAAGTGTCCAGTGTCCAAAAGTGTGTGCAGTTTCAAAATCTCCCTTATCCTCTAGTCACTTTGGTCACAGCTGTGCCATCGAGCCTGTGACATAGCGCTCAGATATCAGTGGGCCTCACACAATCCAAAAGTGTCCAGTGTCCAAAAGTGTGTGCAGAGATTCAAAATCTCCCTTATCCTCTAGTCACTTTGGTCACAGCTGTGCCATCGAGCCTGTCACATAGCGCTCAGATATCAGTGGGCCTCACACAATCCAAAAGTGTCCAGTGTCCAAAAGTGTGTGCAGAGATTCAAAATCTCCCTTATCCTCTATTCACTTTGGTCACAGCTGTGCCATCGAGCCTGTCACATAGCGCTCAGATATCAGTGGGCCTCACACAATCCAAAAGTGTCCAGTGTCCAAAAGTGTGTGCAGAGATTCAAAATCTCCCTTATCCTCTAGTCACTTTGGTCACAGCTGTGCCATCAAGCCTGTCACATAGCGCTCAGATATCAGTGGGCCTCACACAATCCAAAAGTGTCCAGTGTCCAAAAGTGTGTGCAGAGATTCAAAATCTCCCTTATCCTCTAGTCACTTTGGTCACAGCTGTGCCATCGAGCCTGTCACATAGCGCTCAGATATCAGTGGGCCTCACACAATCCAAAAGTGTCCAGTGTCCAAAAGTGTGTGCAGAGATTCAAAATCTCCCTTATCCTCTAGTCACTTTGGTCACAGCTGTGCCATCGAGCCTGTCACATAGCGCTCAGATATCAGTGGGCCTCACACAATCCAAAAGTGTCCAGTGTCCAAAAGTGTGTGCAGAGATTCAAAATCTCCCTTATCCTCTAGTCACTTTGGTCACAGCTGTGCCATCGAGCCTGTCACATAGCGCTCAGATATCAGTGGGCCTCACACAATCCAAAAGTGTCCAGTGTCCAAAAGTGTGTGCAGAGATTCAAAATCTCCCTTATCCTCTAGTCACTTTGGTCACAGCTGTGCCATCGAGCCTGTCACATAGCGCTCAGATATTCATTGGGCCTCACACAATCCAAAAGTGTCCAGTGTCTAAAAGTGTGTGCAGAGATTCAAAATCTCCCTTATCCTCTAGTCACTTTGGTCACAGCTGTGCCATCGAGCCTGTCACATAGCGCTCAGATATCAGTGGGCCTCACACAATCCAAAAGTGTCCAGTGTCCAAAAGTGTGTGCAGAGATTCAAAATCTCCCTTATCCTCTAGTCACTTTGGTCACAGCTGTGCCATCGAGCCTGTCACATAGCGCTCAGATATCAGTGGGCCTCACACAATCCAAAAGTGTCCACTGTCCACAAGTGTCTGCAGAAATTCAAAATCTCCCCTGTCCTATAGACACCTTGTACCTTGTTTTACATTACTATATAGTTTGTTGGATTTTGTCTACATTTCTACCAAAAATGAGGAAGGCTGGTGGAAGAGGCCGTGGAATTGGGCGGGGGTTGGCAGCTGGTAATGATGGTGTTGGTGGTGGATCTGATGGTAGTGGCAAGAGCAAAATAGGACCGAATGCAGGAGGTGTTGAGCCTGCGTCATCGTCTGGCTACATAAGGCCTCGAACGCTTAGTTTTCTAGGAGTTGGCAAACCGCTTTTAAAGGCAGAGCATCAGGAAAAAGTTTTGTCTTACATTACTGACTCAGCCTCCAGCTCTATCGCCTCCTCTTCTTCAGTTGTAAAAAGTAAAAACACTGAGTCGTCATTGGAGGCTCATGTTCATGAACCACACCTTTCCTTGTGTCCTTCACCCCAACCAAGATTGAAGGATGACGCAGGCTATACTACTGATTACTCCATGGAGCTGTTTTCACATACCATGCCTGGATTATCAAGTGAAATGGTGAATTACCCAGGCCAAGATGAATCTGACATGGAGTGCACTGATGCACAGCCGCTGATGGATGATTCTGCTGGTACATTCACTCAGAGCACTACATTGTCCTCGCAGTGTACAGAGCCAGATTCTGACCCTGATGAGACTCAGGTGCCCCTTCCCGCACACTATACCACCATACACGGTGACACAGAGGAAGGTGCACATGACATAGAAGAGGAGGTGATGGATGACCCAGTTGTTGACCCAGATTGGCATCCATTGGGGGAAGAGGGTGCTGCTTCCAATAGCTCAGATGAGGAGCATCCACAGCAGACATCGACATCGCAACAGCTATTATCTGGCAGGCCCGGAGCACTCCAAAGACAGGTTCCAAACATCAAAAGAGTTGCTGGACAGCTTGTCCAGAGGGTCAAAAGATCACAGCGTGCTAGGCCGCAAAATGTCTGCCAAAGTAGGAAGAGTGCAGTGTGGCACTTTTTTGAACAAAATCCTCATGATCAGGCCAAGGTTATCTGTAAGAAGTGCGCAAAGACCTTTAGCCGAGGGAAAAATCTGAAAAATTTGAATACCAGTTGCATGCTTAGACATTTAACCAGCATGCACTTGCAAGCATGGACACAACACCAAACCTCAAGTGCCACAAGTGCAACTGATCACAACGAAGGTAGTCAGCAACGCTACATTGTTTCCCCCACTGTAAGCCCACCGGTTAGCACAGCAGCAAATGTTGAGGTGTTGTTGCAAGGCCACAGCAGTCAGGGAATCCCACTGTTATATCAACGAAAGACTGATTCTAGGCCATCAGAAAGAACACCAACTCCATCACCATCATCAACCCTCTCTCAGTCCGTCCTGTCCACTGCTACTTCCACCATATGCAGCTCTCAAGTCCAGCTCACCCTCCCAGACACTATGAGTAGGTCAAGAAAGTACTCAGTCTCTCATCCGCGTACACTGGGTTTGAACGCCCACATTGCCAAACTAATCTCGTTTGAGATGATGCCCTTTCGGTTGGTGGAAAGCACAGCTTTCCGCGAACTCATGGCCTATGCAGTACCACGCGATGACCTACCCAGTCGCCACTTCTTCTCTCGCAAAGCCATCCCAGCCCTCCACCATCATGTGAAAGACCGCATTGTCCATGCACTCAAGCAGTCAGTGAGCGGAAAGGTGCACCTCACAACTGATGCATGGTCCAGTCGGCATGGCCAGGGCCGTTACGTGTCCATCACTGCGCACTGGGTTAATGTGGTGGATGCAGGGTCCACAGGGGACAGCGGTGGTGGGACAGTGCTGCCTAGCTCACGGTATAGGAAACAGTTGGCTGTAGGCATTCGACCCTCCTCCTCCTCCTCCAGAAGCGAAAGCTCGTCCACAGAGCGCAGTCGTACGAGCACTCCATCTGCAGCTGCCATTGTTGCACACGATGTGTCCCCCTATCGAGCAGCTAGTGGAAAGCGTCAGCAGGCTGTGTTGCAGATGATGTGTTTGGGCAACAGACACACCGCCGAGGTGCTGGCCGAGTACTTGAAGCGACAAACTGAGTCATGGCTGGGCAGTGTACATCTTGAGGCAGGCAAGGTAGTTAGTGATAACGGCCGTAATTTTGTGGCAGTCATAGCCCTTTCAAAACTCAGCCACATACCTTGCTTGGCTCACACCTTGAACCTGGTGGTGCAGTGCTTCCTCAAAAATTATCCGGAGTTAACAGCCCTGCTCCAGAAGGTGCGAAGACTGTGCGCGCACATCCGCCGGTCACCTGTACACTCCGTTCGTATGCAGAAGCTGCAGCGATTGCTCCACCTTCCCAACCACCGCCTCATTATCGACATTGCAACAAGGTGGAACTCCACCCTGCACATGGTGGAGCGGCTGTGCGAGCAGAGGCAGGCCATAATGCATTTGTGGGAGGATACACGGCCAGGCACTTTGAGAGCAGACATGGAGTTGACACGTGTGCAGTGGTCGAAGCTGAAAGACCTCTGTAAAGTCCTTCAGTGTTTTGAGGAATGCACACGGCTGGTAAGCGCAGACGACGCCATCCTAAGCATGAGCATCCCACTTATGCGTCTGCTCATGCAAACTTTGACGCACCTTAAGGAGCAGGCGTCTGCAGCCAATGTTGATGAGGAGGAAGAGGAGGAGGGAATCCTTGATGACATTCAGCCATTGTCTGCTCAGGGACCTCTCCTGGACGAGGTGGAGGAAGAAGAGGAGGAGGAGGATGATGATGGGGATGATTACTTAGGGGAGGAGGATGCATCTCGTGGGGCAAGTGAAAATGTTGGCGTGGCAAGGTCTGGTACAGGGTTTGTGCGTGACTGGAGGGATGTGGATTTGCCAGAAAGTGCTCCTCCACCCAGCACTCGCAGTGCATCATTGACACCGGGAACATTGGCCCACATGTCAGATTATGCCTTGCCAAAATGATGAACGATGACGACTACTGGTTGGCCAGCATCCTGGATCCACGCTATAAAGGCAAATTACAAAACATCATGCCACAGGAGAACCTTGACCTAATATTGGCTAATAAACAAGCAACTCTGGTAAATCGGTTGCTTGAGGCATTCCCAGCACACAGCAGCGGTGATGGTTCTCACACGAGCCGTACGGACGAGGGGCAGCTTGGCAGAGGTGTTCGTGGTGCACACAGCAGAAGTGGCGTTGGAGACAGGGGTTTCATGACAATGTTGTGGACTGATTTTTCAAATACCGCTCACACAACTGGTACTACTGCATCGATGGAAAGTGACAGGAGACAGCAGTTGTCAACTATGGTTACAAACTACTTTTCCTCCCATATCGATGTTCTCCCACACAGGTCATTCCCCTTTGACTATTGGGCCGCTAAACTGGACACCTGGCCTGAATTGGCCCAATATGCCTTACAGGAGCTCGCTTGCCCAGCTGCAAGTGTGCTATCGGAAAGAGTCTTCAGTGCAGCTGGATCAATCCTGACAGAAAAAAGGACCCGTCTGTCAACCCAAAATGTGGATGATCTAACCTTCATTAAAATGAACCATGCATGGGTTTCCAAGGATTTTGTCCCACCTTCCCCTGATGACACATAGGGTGACAGAAAAATGCTTGCTTTGGTCCACCTCTTCCTGGGACTTCACCTATTTCACCTTTTGCATCAGCTGAATGTCCAACATCAACATATGCCACTTTCTAAAACTCCCTAACTGTGCTGCCTCCCCCCCATGGCCGGGGTCACCACCTAGCGCACGACACCGTGCGAGTGCCGTTGCCCTGGACAGGTGGGTAGGCCGACTCTTGGGCGCGGGCACTGGCACAGGGTCCCTCATAGTGCAATCAAGTGTCTCTGACGGTGGTGGTGCACACCCGCCGTCAGACACACCGCTGTACTATGAGGGGCCCAGTGCCAGTACCGACACCCACGAGTGGGCCCCCCTTGCTTGGGCAGGGCCCCAGCATTTGCAATCTTTACCTCTCCCTGCTCCTCCGCTGTGTAATCTGGGCCGTCAAATCCATACTGTGCCTGACACCGTCTGAGCCTGCCTCTTGATGTATAGACATATATTTTGAATGTGTACGCTATCCATACATGTTATCCGGGGATACGGTACCCTTTCTAACCTTTGTGCAATCACGTGCAATCCATACTGGGCATAACACCGTCTGAGCCTGCCTCCTGAGACATATATTTTGAATGTGTACGCTATCCATACATGTTATCTGGGGATACGGTACCCTTTCTAACCTTTGTGCAATCACGTGCAATCCATACTGGGCCTAACACCGTCTGAGCCTGCCTCCTGATGTATAGACATATATTTTGAATGTGTACGCTATCCATACATGTTATCTGGGGATATGGTACCCTTTCTCACCTTTGTGCAATCACGTGTAATTCATACTGGGCGTGAGAACGGCTGGCGAGCTGTTAAGCAAGCTACAGCACCTGTGGTTTGCACACGTAAGTTTTTCATTTTTTCAGGAATGACGGTTAGGCCTAATTCCGGAACTGCGGTTGACCTGCACTTACTGGGAAATCATTGTTCGCGGGTAATAATTGTAATCAGTGATCCCCATCACTAACGTTGTTCAGCGGGTTAGCTGCACCTGTAAGCGACAAACGCTGGCCTTTTCAGTGTAGCACACATGCAGCCACGGACATGTAAGGGCATGACACACCAGTTATTGGCCAATCTCATGTGCCAGAGCCTCACGTGTCCCTCTAGTAAGCCGGACTCGGACCGCGGGGTATGACGGAGTCTCGTTCGTTAACGGAATTAAGCTTGCAATGTGTGCATCTGTTCTGTAGCTGGCATGGTTGAGGTTTCCCAGGTGGAGTCGAATTTAACCGTAGGCTCCACTCCTGGTGGTGCCCTTCTGGACATTCCTTTAAGGTTCAGCTTTGCAACCATACTGCCCACGTAAAACAAACACTTTGCCTTCATGAACGCTGTTTGGAGGGTCATGATTCGTGGGAATAACGCCGCCCAATCAGTTAACCTGCTAGAGAGATCCTTCGTTGCTCCCAAGCATGACATCACACTCCCTAGGGAGAAGGTAATGCCACTGTGGCGACCGTACTCCTGGGGGCGACACAAGTGCACTGATGCCCAGCCACTGCTCGATGAATCTGCTGGTACATTGACCCAGACCACTACATTCCCCTCGCACGCTACCCGGCCTGAATCTGACCCTGATGAAACTCAGGTTACCCTTCCCATATACAGTTCCATCTTACACGGTGACAAAGAGGAAGCTGCAGATGAAAGTGCAGGTTCGGCCCACCCGCCATCAGACACACCACCGTACTATCAGGGGCCCTGTGCCAGTGCCGTCGCCAATGAGTGGGCCCCCCCTGCTTGCCCAGGATCATAGCACTTGCAAAGTTGAAATACTGTACAGTGAGATGGAAGATGGGGACGACGAGGAGTCCAGACTAGTACAGGGATTCCCTAGCGAGGAGACTTATTTGATTGTTTTCAATGTTGGGACAGCAATTTTTGGGGAGCACTATACTCTGGAGAATGATAGATGGGGCCCACCATACACTGGAACATTCCAAAGGTGGACATCAGACACTGGAGCAGCATTTACAGGGCCCATTGTACACTAGAGCATTAGAAATGGGGCCCATTATGTTTGGAGCATTATTTGGGCCCATAAGACAGTGGAGCTTCATCCATGGGGACCAACATATACTGTAGCATTATGTGGAGCTCATCATATACTGTTTCAAACATTATATGGGACCAATGATTCTGTATGGAGAAATAGATGGGCCTCGTCATGAGATGTAAAAAGTGAGGTATTTTTCATTGTACTATACCGCTATTTCTCTGCCGTATCGGAGCATGATGAGTTGTGGTATGTGTTAAAGGGGCGCTCTTTCGCCCAGGGCACATGAAAACCTGCAGCCAGCCCTCCCGCCCCACAACTTTAGTCAAATAACCCCCATTTTTCAGTGCGTAACTTGTATTATGAAGTTAATTAAGGTTGACAAGCTTAAGTAAGAAGAATTGATGCTTTTGGCATTCAAATGGGCACTGTAGGTGTGTTTCCTGTCCTCCTCTCACTGCCGACTTTTATTCCCCATTGACTTACATTGGGTTTCGTGTTTCGGGACGACCCTGACTTTTCCCTATAATCGGACAATCTTGCTCGACCCGACTTTTGGAAAAGTCGGGTTTCACGAAACGAAACGCGACCCTAAAAAACCAAAAGTCGCTCAACTCTAGTCATTAGCCATTCAGGTTGATCGGCGTTTATGTGAACGCAGGACTGCACGAGAGGTGTGGCCACCTGTTGAACAAGTGTCTGAACCTATGCAATGTGATAGAGTTTTGTCCAGGGAGCAACGTCAGGAGTTCAGAAAGCGTAATAAGCTGTGTTTTTTTGTGGAGATGCCTCGCATATTATTTCTGTCTGTCCTAAACGAGAGAAAAGTTTTGCACACACGTTTTCTGTGGGTGGTGTTCAACCTAAGTTTCTTCTGGCAATTACTCTGATCTGCTCCCTGTCCACATTTTCCGCCAAGGCTTTTGTGGATTCGGGAGCAGCCCTGAACCTAATGGACTTGGATTTTGCTAAACGTTGTGGATTTCCTATGACACCTCTGCGGACGCCTATCCCTTTGAGGAGGATTGATGCTACTCCTTTGGCGAAAAATAAACCTCAGTTTTGGACCCAGGTGGTAATGCGGGTCGCCCCAAACCATCAAGAAAATTGCAGATTTTTGGTGTTGCATAATTTGCATGATACCATTGTTCTGGGGTTTCCCTGGTTGCAAATTCATAATCCAGTTTTGGACTGGAAATCTGTGTCTGTGGTGAGTTGGGGTTGTCGGTGTGCCCTTAGTGAGGCTCCGGTTTTTTCCACCTCTCCTCAGTCGCATGATGTTTCTGACTATTTGGCAGACTTTTATGATGTATTTAGTGAGAATGAGTCTGCGTCTTTGCCTCCTCATAGGAGTTATAACTGCGCAATTGAACTGAGCCCGGGGTGTAAATTTCCCAAGGGTCGGCTCTTCAATTTATCTGTACCCGAGAACGAGGCTATGCGATCCTATATTAAGGAGGCATTGGAGAAGGGTCATATTAGACCATCCTCTTCACCATTAGGTGCTGGGTTTTTCTTCGTGGCCAAAAAGGATGGTTCATTAAGGCCTTGTATTGATTATCGTGCCCTCAACAAAATTACTATTAAATATCAGTATCCGTTACCCCTGATTTCGGATCTATTCTCCAGAGTTAAAGGTGCTTGCTGGTTTACCAAGCTTGACCTCAGGGGGCGTATAATCTTATCCGCATTAAGCATGGGGATGAATGGAAGACGGCGTTTAATACTCCAGAGGGACATTTTGAGTACCTGGTGATGCCTTTTGGGCTCACTAATGCCCCTTCTGTCTTCCAGTGCTTCATGAACGACATTTTCCGAGACTTTGTGGATAAATTTTTGATTATCTATCTGGATGATATTTTGATCTTCTCCAAGGATTGGGATTCTCATGTGGAACATGTTCGGACGGTGTTCCGGATCTTGAGGGAGAATTCTCTGTATGTCAAAGGATCGAAATGCCTTTTTGGGGTACAGAGGATTTCATTTTTGGGATTTATTTTGTCTCCGTCAACTATTGAAATGGATCCGGCCAAGGTACAGGCCATTTATGATTGGGTTCAGCCCACTTCTTTGAAGGCCCTTCAGAAGTTTTTGGGTTTTGCTAATTTTTATCGGAAATTTATAGCAAAATTTTCAAGTATTGCCAAGCCATTGACTGATCTGACTAAGAAGGGTGCTGATGTGTTGAATTGGTCTTCGGAGGCTGTTTCTTCCTTTCAGGAGCTGAAGCGAAGATTCACTTCTGCCCCGGTTTTGCGGCAACCTGATGTCTCACTCCCGTTCCAGGTAGAGGTGGACGCTTCTGAGATTGGTGCAGGAGCTGTTTTGTCCCAAAAGGATCCTGTAACATCTAAAATGAATCCCTGTGCTTTCTTTTCCCGAAAGTTCTCCCCATCTGAACGTAACTATGATGTGGGGAATCGGGAACTGTTGGCCATGAAATGGGCATTTGATGAGTGGAGACATTGGTTGGAGGGAGCTAAACATCAAGTCTTGGTCCTCACTGACCACGAGAATTTGATTTACCTGGAGTCGGCCAAACGCTTGAACCCTAGACAGGCTAGATGGGCCTTGTTTTTTACACATTTTGATTTTGTGGTCTCTTTTCTTCCTGGCACTAAGAATGTCAAGGCTGACGCTCTTTCTAGGAGCTTCTTTGCTGATTCTCCTGTGGTGACCAAGCCTGCTACCATCTTAGGCGAAGGGTTAGTTCTTTCTGCCATCTCACCCGATTTGAGACATGCTCTGGAAGAGTTCCAGGAGGACAAACCTGAGCATTGTCCCAGTGGAAAGTTGTATGTTCCTGACCAGTGGAAGAAGAGAGTGATGTCTGAAGTTCATTGCTCTGCATTGGCTGGTCATCCAGGTATTTTTGGTACTAGAGATCTGGTGAGTCGGTCTTTTTGGTGGCCCGCCTTGTCTCGTGATGTCAGGAATTTTGTGCAGTCCTGTGGGACTTGCTCCCGGTCTAAACCTTGGTCTCGCTCTAGTGGGTTGCTGATGCCTTTGCCGGTCCCCAGGAGGCCATGGACCCATATTTCAATGGATTTCATCTCTGATATGCCTGTCTCTCAGAGAATGACTGTTATTTGGGTGATTTGTGATAGGTTCTCTAAGATGGTTCATCTTGTACCACTCCCTAAGTTGCCGTCTTCCTCTGAGTTGGTGCCCCTGTTTTTGCAACAGGTGGTTCGCTTGCATGGGATTCCTGAGAACATTGTATCTGACAGAGGAGTTCAGTTTGTGTCTAGATTTTGGAGGACGTTCTGTTCCAAGCTGGGAATTCAGTTGTCCTTCTCTTCTGCGTTTCACCCTCAGACCAATGGGCAGACGGAGAGAACAAACCAGACCTTGGAGTCGTATTTGAGATGTTTTATTTCCGCTGATCAGGATGATTGGGTTTCATTTTTGCCCTTGGCCGAATTTGCTTTAAATAATAGAGCTAGTTCTGCCACTTTGATGTCACCTTTTTTTTTGTAACTTTGGGTTTCATCCTCGATTTTCTTCAGGGCAGGTGGAGCCTTCTGCCTGCCCAGGTGTTGACACTGTGGTGGAGAGAATGCACCAGATCTGGGACCAAGTGGTGGATAAGTTATCTCTCTCCCAGGAAAAGGCCCAGCGGTTTTCCAACCGACATAGGACCGTTGGTCCCCAGTTTAAGGTGGGTGATATGGTTTGGTTATCATCAAAAAATATCGCTATGAAGGTAGCTTCTCCTAAGTTTAAGCCTAGATTTATTGGGCCTTACAAGATTTTGGAGATCATTAATCCGGTCTCTTTTCGGCTGGCTCTTCCTGTCACATTTAAAATCCATAATGTGTTTCATAAGTCCTTGTTGAAGAGGTTTGTTTAACCAGTAGTTCCTGGGGTGGCACCTCCGGACCCTGTATTGGTTGAAGGTAACATGGAATATGAGGTAGAGAAGATACTGGATTCCCGTCTGGCTAGATGGAGACTCCAGTATTTGGTTAAGTGGAAGGGTTATGGTCAGGAGGATAATTCCTGGGTCTCTGCCTCTGATATTCATGCCAAAAGATTGGTGCGTGCCTTTCATCGGGCTCACCCTGATGGCGTGGATGAGGGTTCGGTGACCCCTCCTCAAGGGGGAGGTACTGTTACGAGTTCATTTTCCCCTTCACCATTGAGGTCTGATGAACTCCCTCTTCTGGTGAAGGAAGGTAGTGAGGCTGGTTACCAAGCACCTGAGCTGGGAGAGGATGACTGGGCAACGGGGATCTCTGACTGGATATAATGCAGCCGACGCCCTTCTGCCTCGCTGGTGATTTCTCTGTGGAATTCTAGGAGACCAGTCTGATTCCTGCTCCTCAAAAGCTAAGTTTTCTGCTTTGCCTTTTTGCATTTGTGTTTTGGTTTTAGTTTGCCTTGCTTTTCTGGATTCTGCCATTCCCTGCTGGGGTGAGCTGAATTCCTTTTTGTCGGTTTGCTCTGTCTTCAGAAAATACCTGAGTACTGACATAGTCTTTTTGAAGCCTAGCGTCTTCAGGGCCGTTTTCCCTGTCAGTCTGTTGGCTCTTATTTTACATAGTAACATAGTAACATAGTTATTAAGGTTGAAGGGAGACTTTAAGTCCATCTAGTTCAACCCATATCCTATCCTAACTTGCCCTAACATGTTGATCCAGAGGAAGGCAAAAAAAACCCATGTGGCAACAGTAAGCTTCACATTGGGGAAAAAAATTCCTTCCCGACTCCACATACGGCAATCAGACTAGCTCCCTGGATCAACGCAATATTAAGGAGACTAGTGTATATACCCTGTAATATTATACTTTTCAAGAAAGGCATCCAGTCCCTTCTTAAATTTTAGTAGTGAATCACTCATTACAACATCATATGGCAGAGAGTTCCATAGTCTCACTGCTCTTACAGTAAAGAATCCGCGTCTGTGAGTATGCTTAAACCTTCTTTCCTCCAGACGTAGAGGATGCCCCCTTGTCCCCGTCACAGGTCTAAGAGTAAAAAGATCATTAGAAAGGTCTTTGTATTGTCCCCACATATATTTATACATTGTAATAAGATCACCCCTAAGCCTTCGATTCTCCAAACTAAATAACCCCAAGTGTAATAACCTGTCTTGGTATTGCAGACCCCCTAGTTCCCTAATAACCTTGGTCGCTCTTCTCTGCACCCGCTCCAGTTCAGCTATGTCTTTCTTATACACCGGAGACCAGAACTGTACACAGTATTCTAAGTGTGGTCGCACTAGTGACTTATATAGAGGTAAAATTATGTTCTCCTCATGAGCATCTATGCCTCTTTTAATGCATCCCATTATTTTATTTGCCTTTGCAGCAGCTACTTGACTCTGGCCACTAAATGTGAGTTTGTCGTCCACCCATACACCCAGGTCTTTTTCAGTGACTGTTTTGCCCAGTGTTTTACAATTAAGCACATAATTATACAACTTGTTCGTTCTACCCAAGTGCATGACCTTACATTTATCCCCATTAAAGCTCATTTGCCATTTATCAGCCCAAGCTTCTAGTTTACATAAATCCTCCTGTAATATAAAATTGTCCTCCTCTGTATTAATTACCCTACAGAGTTTAGTGTCATCTGCAAATATTGAAATTCTACTCTCTATGCCCCCTACAAGGTCATTAATAAATATGTTAAAAAGAAGCGGGCCCAAAACTGACCCCTGTGGTACCCCACTGCTAACCGTGACCCAGTCCGAGTGTGCTCCATTAATAACCACCCTTTGTTTCCTATCCCTGAGCCAGCTCTTAACCCACCTACACATATTTTCCCCTATCCCCATTGTTCTCATTTTATGTATCAACCTTTTGTGTGGCACCGTATCAAAAGCTTTTGAAAAGTCCATGTACACCATGTCCACTGCATACCCTTGGTCCAGTCCGGAACTTACCTCTTCATAAAAGCTTATCAGATTAGTCTGACAGGAACGGTCTCTTGTAAATCCATGTTGATATTGGGTCATAAGGTTTTTCTTCTCCAGATACTCCAGTATAGTATCTCTTAGAAAACCCTCCAGGATTTTACCCACAGTTGAGGTTAAACTTACTGGCCTATAATTTCCAAGTTCAGTTTTTGTCCCCTTTTTGAATATTGGCACCACATTTGCTATACGCCAGTCCTGTGGTACAGACCCTGTTATTATGGAATCTTTAAAGAATAAAAATAGTGGTCTATCTATGACTGTGCTTAATTCCTGCAGCTCTCGGGGGTGTATCCCATCCGGGCCCAGGGATTTGTCAATTTTAGTGATTTGTAGACGCCGCCGTACTTCCTGCTGGGTTAAGCAGGTGACATTTAATGGAGAATTTTTATCCCTGATCATGTTATCCGTCATGGGATTTTCTTGTGCAAATACTGTTGAAAAAAAGTCATTTAGCATATTGGCTTTTTCCTCATCCTCATCCACCATTTCACCCAGACTATTTTTAAGGGGACCAACACTATCATTTTTTAGCTTCTTACTATTTATGTAGTTAAAGAATATTTTGGGATTATTTTTACTTTCTCTGGCAATGAGTCTCTCTGTCTCAATCTTTGCTGTCTTGATTTGCTTTTTACAGAATTTATTTAATCTTCTGTATTTATTTAATGCCTCATCACTACCTACTTGCTTTAATTCTCTAAATGCTTTATTTTTATCTCTTATTGCGCCCCTTACAGCTCTATTTAGCCATAGTGGTTTCCTCCTATTTCTCGCATGTTTATTCCCATATGGTATACTGTATATTGTGCACAGGTCCTATTCAGGATGCTAATAAACGTCTCCCATTTTCTTTGTGTATTTTTATGTCTCAGGATATCGTCCCAGTTAATTGCACCAAGATCATCTCTCATCCGTTGGAAATTTGCCTTCCTGAAGTTTAGTGTCCTTGTAACCCCTCTACTACACATCTTATTAAAGGATACATGAAAACGTAATAATTTGTGATCACTATTACCCAAGTGACCCTTAACCCTTACATTTGATATGCGGTCTGGCCTGTTGGTTAATATTAGGTCTAGCAGTGCCCCCCCTCTTGTTGGGTTCTGAACCAGTTGTGAAAGGTAATTGTCTCTCATCGTTGTCAGAAACCTATTACCTTTGCTGGAACTGCAGGTTTCGGTTCCCCAATGTATTTCAGGGTAGTTGAAGTCCCCCATAATAATGACTTCTCCTTGAGTCGCTGCTTCATCTATTTGCTTTATGAGGATATTCTCTGTAGCTTCCATTATTTTTGGAGATTTGTAACAAACCCCTATCAGTAATTTATTATTTTTCCCCCCTCCCCTTATCTCTACCCACAGGGACTCTACATTTTCATTAGATTCATATATATTATTCATATATATATATATTTTGATAGGGTTTTTCGCGGATTGCAGACAGCAGCCTTCCTATCCTGTCCTATCTAGTTAGCTTGGGCCCCATCATTTGCTCAGTCTATCTTTCTATCTGTGTTAGTGTTTTTTCTTCTTGCTTCACCGTCATTATATGTTGGGGGCTGCCTATTGCTTTGGGGTCTGCACTGGGGCAGTTTAGATTTCCCTTTCTGTCTTTAGGCTAGGCAGTTCTCCGGCTGTGATCGAGGGGTCTAGGGCATCGTAGGAACCCCCCACGGCTACTGCTAGTTGTTGTTGATAGGTTCAGGGGTCTGCAATCCGATAGCTGCCAACTTCTCTGGTTTTCTGGACTTAGCTAGCATTTCTGTTTTTGCCTCCTATGGTGACTCATTCATAACAGCTGCAGTCTTATGGCTCCTCTCTGTCACGGTAAACCTGAGACAGTACCTCACTTTCTTTGAGGGACCATTGGAACCTCAGGTAAGGGTGTACCACGAGAAAAGACTGATTAAACCTGGCAGCATATACGTCATATGCTGGTACCTATATCAGGACCGCATCCCTTCCAGTGTATCAGATACTAAAGTGACCAACGAACTAAGTGAGAATCAACAATCTTAGCCATTTGAAATTCCAAATTTCCATCCACAATGACCAGAGATGGCGGTAGCAATGATGGTATAGCGTACGCAAGGTATTTTTGAAGTAGCGATCAATGAAACACTTTATGAATCCTAAAGGTGATGGCAAAGCAAGGCAGAATGCTTTGGGATTGACGAAGGTCACAATCTTATAATGACCAATGAATGTGGGCCCCAGTTTCCAAGAATGAACTTTCAACTTAACCCCTTAATGACCAGAGGTAATTTTGGTTTTGCATTTTCATTTTTTGCTCCCTTTCTTTCCAGAGCACTAACATTTTTACTTTTTGGTCAAAATGGTCATATGAGGACTTGTTTTTTGCGGGCTGAGTTTTACTTTTGAAATACACCATTGGATTTATCATGTTGTGTACTCAAAAACAGGGAAAAAATTCTAAGTGCAGTGAAATTGCAAAAAAAAGTAGTCTTTTTTTGTTTTTTTTTCACCATGTTCACAAAATGATAAAACTAACCTGAAATTATGAGTTCATACACACCAAACATGTCTAGAATAGTTTTTATTTAAGTGGTGAAAAAAAATTCCTAAATTTGTTAAAAAAATAATTGCTCCTTTTTCCGATACCAATAGCGTCTCCTTTTTTTGTGATTTCTGGTTGGGTGAGGGCTTATTTTTTGCATACCGAGCTGACGTTTTTAATGATATCATTTTGGTGCAGATGCGATCTTTTGATCGCCTGTTATTGCATTTTAATGCAATGTTGCAACGACCAAAAAAGTGTATTTCTTGCATTTTGAATTTTTTTCTCCTTTCGCCGTTTAGCGATCGGGTTAATTATTTTTTATATTGTTAGATTCTGAATGCGGCGATACCAAATACGTATATGTTTGATATTTTTATAGTTTTATTTTGAATGGGGTGAAAGGGTGGTGATTTGAACTTTTATATATATATTTTTTTAATAGTTTTAAAAACATTTCTTTTTGGCATGCTTTTTTAAAAACATTTATTTTTTTACTTTTGGCATGCTTCAATAGTCTCCTTGGGAGACTAAAAGTTGCCATAACCTGATCAGCTCTGCTACATACAAGCGATGATCATATCGCCTGTATGTAGCAGAATTGCAGACTTGCTAAGAGTGCTGACCAATGGGCGGCGCTCATAGAAATCTGGCACTGACAACCATAGAGGACTGCAGGAGACCTCTGGTTGTCACGCCGACCAATCGGTGACCTGCGATCACGTGACGGGGGTCACCGATGGGCAGATTTCCGGCACGATTGCCGGAAGCGCATGTGAAATGCCACTGTCAAACTCTGATGCGTTAATATCCGTGGTTGAATTGTGATTCCACCTGCGGCTGCGCTGGGCACATGTCAGCTGTTCAGCTGATGTTGGAAAGGGGTTAATGTTCCTTGAGGACAACCACCCCAAGTCACCAACACAAAGGTCTGGACCGACCAAACATCTCTGATCAGCCACACTCATATTTGGACACCATCTTCTTCAAATTATCAAGAACCCCTTGCCACACAGATGTAATTGATGATGAAAATCATTCTACTTCAGGTAGTCCTGAAGAACGCTTCCTATTAAATGAGCTGAACTTAGGATGAAACCCATATGCCCCCAAAAATGAGGACTTACCAGTAGTCTCATGACAACCATTATTTTATTATTATTATTATTATTATTATTATTATTATTATACATTTTTATAGCGCCATTTATTCCATGGCGCTTTACCTGTGAAAAGGGGTAAGTATAGACAAGTACAATAAACATGAGCAATACAAGACACACACAAGTACAGAAGAAGAGAGGACCCTGCCTGCAAGGGCTCACAGTCTACAGGGGATGGGTGAGGATACACTAGGAGAGGGAAGAGCTGGTCGTGCGGTGGTTCAGTAGACTGAGGATCACTGCAGGTTGTAGGCTTGTCAAAAGAGGTGGGTCTTCAGGTTCTTTTTGAAGGCTTCCATGGTAGGCGAGAGTCTCATGTGTTGGGGTAGAGAGTTCCAGAGTATGGGGGAAGCACGGGAGAAGTCTTGCATGCGGTTGTGGGAAGAAGAAATAATAGGGGAGTAGAGAAGGAGATCTTGAGAGGATCGAAGTTTACGTGTGGATAAGTACCAGGAGACCATGTCACAGATGTATGGAGGAGACAGTTTGTGGATGGCTTTGTATGTCATAGATACGTTTTTGTACTGGAGCCTCTGGATGATAGGAAGCCAATGAAGGGATTGGCAGAGAGGAGAGGCTGGAGAATAATGGGGAGACAGGTGGATTAGTCAGGCAGCAGCATGTAGGATGAATTGGAGTGGTGCCAGAGTGCTAGAGGGGAGGCCAGGAAGTAGGAGGTTGCAGTAGTCGAGGCGGCAGATGATAAGGGCACGCACTAGTGTTTTTGTGATTTCATGGTCAAGGAATGCATTGATCCAGGAAATATTTTTGAGTTTGAGACGGCAAGAGGAGGCAAGGGTTTGGATGTGTGGCTTGAAAGAAAGGGGAGAGTCGAGGATCACCCCGAGGTGCCGAGCATGCGGGACTGGGGAAAGTGAGCAGCCATTGACATTAATGGATAGGTCTGGTGGAGGGGTAGAGTGAGATGGGGAAAGATTATGAATTCTGATATGTCCATGATCAGTTTTTGAAAAAGAGCAGGGAAGAAAGCTGAAATAGCAGACAGACATTGTGGGATTTTGGTAAGTAAGAAGGTGAGGTCAGGTCGGTAGATCTGCGTGTCATCGGCATAGAGATGATATTGCAAACCGTGGGATTCTATGAGCTGTCCCAGGCCAAAGGTGTAGATGGAGAAGAGTAGGGGTCCTAGAACTGAGCCTTGAGGACCAGAGAACGAGGTGAGGAGGTGGTGTGGGAGAGGGAGACATTGGATGTTCGGTTTGTTAGATATGATGCGATCCAGGATAGGGCCAAGCCTGTGATGCCAAGAGATGTGAGAATCTGTAGCAGGAGGGAATGGTCCACTGTTAGGCGACGGGTTCCTGTAGCTGCACAGCAGGAATCCCGAGCCTTGCATTCGGCGGTCTCCCATTCCGCTCCGGCCGCAGAGGAGGATGCACAGCAGACTCATCAATTCCGGCGCTCTGCTCAGACCAGCACTGTGGGATTGGTTGCTGTTGCCACCTCTGGTCCAGCTATAGCAACGCATGCTGGTCAGCAGCGAGCTACTCCAGGGACTAAGTCCTCCTTTCTGTCCACTGAGCATGCCTGTGTGACGATCTCTCATTGGAGATCGGAGGTCACATGCTCAGGTCCTTCTCCAGCTCGGATTGGACTATCAGGAAGGTAAGGAAGGTCCTGGAAGGATGCTGCTATCAAAGGTTCGCATGGCCGCTTGGCCATGCGCTAAGATAGACTTTTGTTGAAACTTGTGTGAGTGAGGACGGATGCATGAAACTGGTGACTGACTCATTAAGTAACCCCTTCCTTTGATACGTATGTGTTAGGGTGAGTTTAGCCTGAGTCAGCTCTTCATGGTGGCAAAACATGTGCCACAGTGCTCCAGTCTAGCAGAAAGGTTAGTGCCATAGTGCCGCCATATCTCCCGTACCTCTGGGTGGTATGAGTCTATCTGATGCACCCTGTGACAGCTAACAGGGCACAGCACTTTCCTAGTGTCACTCTCTAGCGCTGCTGCAGCGGCTCTGTGCACAAGTGGGTTTAGAAGGACTCTGACTCTGTGCCTCTGGGCAGAGTTCTGTGACCACATCGCTTGCTCTCACATCATATTAATGTGACCTTGTGAGGTAACAGGATTCGCCTCGCACACTCTGGGTGAGGTAACCCGAGCGTGCTACTATCCGCCATTACCTAGCAGCAGGTTACATCTCTGCATAATGGACCCCAGGCTGCGAACGCACCTCTTACCATCATAATTATTTGGTGCATTCCACCAGCCCCTAACAGTCCACAGTGTTGAAGACAGAAGACAGGTCAAGGAGAAGGAGGACAGAGTAGTGTCGCTTTCTCTTGGCGGTCATTGGTGACTTTAGTTAGGGCAGTTTCAGTTGAGTGATGTAGTCAGAAGCCTTATTGTAATTGGTCAAAGAGGGAGCAGGAGGAGAGGTGTGAGGACAGTTCAAGATGGACATGCTGTTCCAGTAGTTTTGAAGCATAAGGGAAAAGAGATATCGGGTGATAGCTAGACACAGAGGATGGGTCAAGGGAGGTCTTTTTGAGGATGGGTGTGATCGAGGCATGTTTGAAGGATGAGGGGAATACACCATTGAGAGGTTGAAGAGGTGTGTTAGAGCAGGGATGAAGACTGTGGCGAGGTAAGGGATGAGGTGTGATGGTAGTGGGTCAAGCATGCAAGTGGTGAGGTGTGATCTTGATAGTAGGGTGGAGAGCTGATCTTCTGTCATGGTGGAGAAGTTGGATTTGGAGGAACAGGGCTGAGCAGCTAAGAGGGGCATTGGGCCAAAGCTTTCTCTGATCGTATCAATTTTGTGCTTAAAGAAAGAGGCAAAGTCTTCAGCGGTAATGAGAGGAGAAGGAGGAGGTGCTGGGGGAGGGAGTAGAGAATTGAAAGTGTTGAAAAGCTGTGTAGGGTTGTGAGACAGGGAGGATATTAGAGATGAGAAGTTTGTTTTGCGGCAGTGAGCATGGACTTGAAGCTGGTGAGGGATTGCTTGTTTGCGGTTAAGTGCTCGGCAGAGCGGGATTTCTTCCATCTCCGCTCTGCAACCCTGGAAGCCCGTCTCAGTTCTTTGGTGAGGCTGGTCAGCCAGGGCTGCCTGTTGATTGTACGAGTTTTGCTATGCGTGAGGGGGGCGGCCGAATCAAGTGCTGCTGTTATTGTCGTTTTATAAAAGGTGGCAGCAGAATCTGTGGCATGAAGTGAGGATATGTTTGTAAGAGGGAGGAGGGACTCAGAGAGCGATTGTAAATTGAGGTATTTGAGATTTCTGCGAGGGTGAGTGAGTTTGTGGAGAGGGGGTTGTGCACTATAAGAGGAGAGGGAAGTGTCAGTAGGTTGTGGTCAGACAGGGGGAGGGGTGAGTTAGTGAGATTAGTAAGGGAACAGAGGCGGGTGAAGATAAGGTTCAGCATGTGACCATCTTTGTGAGTGGCCACGGAGGACCATTGAGTGAGGCCAAAGGAGGCAGTGAGTGATAAAAGTTTAGAGACAGCTGGGGTGGAAGTGTCAATAGGGATGTTGAAGTCATCCATGATGATAGTGGTGATGTCAGCAGAGAGGAAATGAGGTAACCAGGTGGTGAAGTGGTCGAGAAAGGTGGAGATGGCTAGCTCTGGGGGGTGGAAGATGACAGTCAGCTGGAGGTTGGAGGGGGAGTAGATGCGCACGGAGTGCATCTCAAGCGAGGGAAGAGTAGCGGAGGGTGGTTGCGGAATTGGGGTAAAGGAGCAGGTATTGGAGAGGAGCAAGCCAACTCCTTCACCACGTTTGTTGCTGGGGCGAGGGGTGTGAGAGAGATGGAATCCGCCGTAAGAGAGTGCAGCTGGAGAGGCTGAGTCAGAGGGGGTGAGCCAGGTTTCAGTGATGCCAAGGCAGTTGAGTTTGTTGGTGATGAAGAGGTCATGGATAAACAACAGTTTATAGCAGACAGAGCGTGTGTTACATAGTTCTCCAGGTAGGGGATGAGGGAGTGGGGGCTGGATGAATGGGTATGAGGGCCAGGATTTGGGGATATGTCGCCAGTAATGAGAAGTAGCAGACAGAGTGTTAGAAGTTGGGAGCAGGATAGGACATGATGTGGCCTTGTGTGTCTGGGGAAAAAGGATTGTATTATTATTATTATTATTATTATTATTATTATTATTTATTGTTATAGCGCCATTTATTCCATGGCGCTTTACATGTGAGGAGCGGTATACATAAAAACAAGTACAATAATCTTAAACAATACAAGTCATAACTGGTTCAGGAGGAGAGAGGACCCTGCCCGCGAGGGTATGTGGAGGAACAGTTCTGAGGAAAAGGTGAGATGGCTGGGGAGGATGGAGGGGGAAATGACTAGTTCCTTACTGGGTGGGGGGGTTACAGGTGATAGGAAGAAAGTAAGTAGCATGGGGGTGAAAGTGAAAAGAAACTGAAACATTTTAGTGGTTATATATTCCTTTACCTTATAATCAAATTCCAGTCAAATTCTAGTCTAATTCAGAGTAGTGTAATTAGAAATCTGTCATTTGAAATCTGTCATTTGAAATAAGCATGGTCAGACACGTCTGGTCAGACTCATGGCTTTGAATATATGTGCAATTGAGAGGGATCAGCTGTGAGGGGGGTTATGGGCATGAGTGCCCAGACCACATGTTCAGAGTTAAGCAGAGTTGATAAAAAAGGGGGGGAGGGAATGACCACTCAGGTATGCATGGAAGAAACAAAAGGAACAAATACATTATGGATACAAAAAGATGAGAAAACAGTGCAGTGCCAAGGATAGTATATGCAATGCATATAGACAGACAAGGCAGGAAAGTTGAGTGGATGAGCATACCAGGGCAGGATTATATGCAATTCATATAGACAGACAAGGCAGGAAAGTTGAGTGGATGAGCATAACTGTGGGTAGACAAAGCAACTTGATTAGATGATGCAGATGGTAGTGAGGATGAAGATAGTACATCAGTGATGAATGGGTAAGTGCATCATGTAATTCTAGTCTAATTCAGAGTAGTGGAATTAGAAATCTGTAAAATGAAATATGGTATTTGAAATAAGCATGGTCAGACACATCTGGTAAGACTCATGGTTCTGAATATTTACCGCAAATTCAGCTAGAGGTAAGTATGTAACCCAATCCTCCTGATTCTCAGACACAGAACAGCTAAGATAAGTCTCAAAATTCTGGTTAACCTGTTCAGTTTGCCGATTAGACTGCGGGTGAAAGGTTGAAAGGAACGACAGATGGATCCCCAAACAATTGAAAAACGCCCTCCAAAATTGGAGATAAACTGCATCCCCCGATCACAAACAATATCAGTAGGGATCCCATTTAATTTTATAATCCTTTTGATGAAAGTTTATGCCAAGGTTTTGCCGTTTGGTAAAGCGCAATGAAATGTGACATTTTACTGAATCTGTCCACCACTACAAAAATGACAGTATTACCTGCCAACATGGGTAGATCAGTGATAAAATTGACCTATAAATGAGTCCAAGGTCTACAGGGAATTACCAAAGTTTGGAGAGATCCAGATGGTCAAGTATGAGAGGTTTTAGAATGAGCACAGACGGCTACAAACTCCAGAACATCCTGATGTAACCCTGACCACCAAAAATGGCGAGTAAGAAGTTCTGTGATGGATTTAATAGAGGATTTCCGGCCAAGACCAAAAATCATGATGTTAACCAAGAAGACTTAAGACAAAGATTCTCAGGTACAAACAGTTTATCTAACTGACAGGCAGCAGGGGCCTCCCCCTGAGCATCAACCTCTTTTTCAGGATTGGAGAATATAGGTGCAATAACCACCCCTTTTTGTAGTATAGGAAGCGGTTCACAATTATCTCCTTCCCCAGGAAAACAACGAGATAAGGTATCTGCCTTAATGTTCTTGTTCCCCAGCTTAAAAGTAGCAAAAAAGTTAAACCTGGTGAAGAATAATGCCCATCTTGCCTGTCCTGTATAGGCATAAGATGTTTCACAGACTCTAATTATACAAGACTAGATTAAGGCCCGATGCTATCGCATCGAGAGGATAGTGACACACCTCTTGCCATGTTAACCCTCAATACACACACACCTCCTCAACACACACTCCTCTCACCTTTCACCATCTCCACTCACATCCACTCACTCTTTCACTCCACATACGACCCTTTCTCTCACTCCGTCTCTCATACTCACACTGTCATCGTCGCTGCTCCATGATCCCCGACATCTTCTTCCGCCGGCGCCATCCTGGATCCCAACGTTGTCCACGCCGGCAACATGTTCTTGCGGCCATGCCATCTTGAGTATTCTGAAATCCTGCGAGTGGACATTAGTGGAGATAGTGAAAGGTGAGAGGAGTGTGTGTTGAGGAGTGGTGTGTTGAGGGTTAACATGGCAAGAGGTGTGCTGTGACGTCACCAGTTACAACTGGACGGAAGTTGTTACAACCCGGAAGCTGCTTAGCGCATTTATTATAGTAGATTAAGGCCCGATGCTATCGCATCGAGAGGATAGTGACACACCTCTTGCCATGTTAACCCTCAATACACACACACCTCCTCAACACACCACACCACCTCAACACACACTCCTCTCACCTTTCACCATCTCCACTCACGTCCATTCACTCTTTCACTCCACATACGACCCTTTCTCTCACTCCGTCTCTCATACTCACACCGTCATTGTCGCTGCTCCACGATCCCCGACATCTTCTTACGCCGGCGCCATCCTGGATCCCGACATTGTCCACGCCGGCGACATGTTCTTGCGGCCATGCCATCTTGAGTATTCTGAAATCCTGCGAGTGGACATTAGTGGCTCACCATTGTCATTTTGAAACACGACTGCTACTTCACTGACAGTGGGATTATTGTAGCATCGAGGGTCTTGAGTACGATCTTGTTTAATAGCCATAGTGATGTTTGGCATGACAGTTCCGTTTTGTACATTTTTGATTTTCTTTACATGGTAAGCGTTGTTCGTTTGCGGTAGTGGTATCGAGAATGTAAAGTTGGGCAAATGCGCGTTGCTGGTCATCTGAGGGATGTAGTGTTCCAGTTCTATGATAGATCTGGCCATGTATGCGGAAACAGTATGGGCCATATCCAGGAGGTGGTGAAATATTTGCACCCATGGAGGCAAAAGCAAAGGAACTGTTAATACTTCGAATATTATCCATGAAATTTTTGCTAAATTCACTTTGCTCTTTCAGCAAACGTGTAAAGACATCAGGATATTGTAGTATGGGTACATGGACTTTACCCTTCTGACAGCAGAGCGTAAAGTTGTTATCAGAAGGTATCTCTGCTACAAAATGCAAAGCTTCGCAATGCTCACATACATGGGTCATGTCACCACAGCTGTGTTCGGTAATAATATTTTCATCATTAGTGAAAATGTGAGGTTGTAGTAGAAGTGCATGTCCAACCGATGGGGTGCGCCTAGTTTTGAGACCAACGTATATTTGTCTTGGTTGCACTTTCTGCGGGCTAACTGCAGCTTGTATGTGAAGAAACTGTGCGTTGGTATTGACTAATGGTGGTATTGATAGGGCAGAAACAGATTGCTGATTAGTTATGTCAGTGAACGGCATATAGGATGAGGTGTGGTAGTAACTTGTTCCACATGCTGATGTGGAAGCATCCTGTTGTGAGTCTACTAATAATGATGAGGAAGAAGCCGTCTGTTGTTGGCGGTGATGGCGTGTAGAGGCTTCTTCAGCCAATGTAATAGATTTAGAGTTAGGGGATTCGTGTGTGAGACGACGGCGTTTATAAGCCTTAATCTTGTCAAGTCGATGCTGTTTTTCCTCAGGAGTCTCATTAGCACGGCGTTGTTTTTGTCGTAGTGCTAAAGCTGCTTTCCTTTCACTGGCATTGGCATACTGTGCATCGGTATTGAATGGTGGTATTGATAGGGCAGAAACAGATTGCTGATTAGTTATGTCAGTGAACGGCATATGGGATGTAGTGTAGCAGTAAATTGTTCCACATGCTGATGTGGAAGCATCCTGTTGTGAGTCTAATAATAATGATGAGGAAGAGGCCGTCTGTTGTCGGCGGTGACGGCGTGCAGAGGCTTCTTCAGCCAATCTTATGGATTTAGAGTTAGGGGATTCGTGTGTGAGGCGACGGCGTTTATAAGCCTTAATCTTCTCAAGGCGATGGTGTTTTTCCTCAGGAGTCTCATTAGCACGGCGTTGTTTTTGTCATAGTGCTAAAGCTGCTTTCCTTTCACTGGCATTGGCATACTTTTTGTTATGACTCATGTTGGCACAGGTAAAGGAGTCTATTTGGCAGTTATCTGGCAGTGAAGAAGGCGTCCTGGAGTATTGCAGAGTAAACAGATACTAATTGACCCTGTAATTGCCCAGCAGTAGTTATGAAGTGGTAGTGGCAAATTGGCCCTGTAGTTAGACACCAGCAGAGGAGCAAGGCAGCAGTAGTTATGGCGGTAGAGGCAAATTGGCCCTGTAATTAGACACCGGCAGAGGAGCAAGGCAGCAGTAGTTATGGTGGTAGAGGCAAATTGGCCCTGTAATTAGACACCAGCAGAGGAGCAATGCAGCAGTAGTTATGGCAGTAGAGGCAAATTCGCCCTGTAATTAGACACAGGCAGTGAACAGTCAGAGGAGCAAGGCAGCAGTACTTATGGCGGTAGAGGCAAATTGGCCCTGTAATTAGACACCGGCAGAGGAGCAAGGCAGCAGTAGTTATGGCGGTATTGGCAAATTGGCCCTGTAATTAGACACCAGCAGAGGAGCAATGCAGCAGTAGTTATGGCGGTAGAGGCAAATTGATCCTGTAATTAGACACAGGCAGAGGAGCAAGGCAGCAGTAGTTATGGCAGTAGAGGCAAATTGGCCCTGTAATTAGACACCGGCAGAGGAGCAAGGCAGCAGTAGTTATGGCGGTAGAGGCAAATTGATCCTGTAATTAGACACCGGCAGAGGAGCAAGGCAGCAGTAGTTATGGCGGTAGAGGCAAATTGATCCTGTAATTAGACACCGGCAGAGGAGCAAGGCAGCAGTAGTTATGGCGGTAGAGGCAAATTGGCCCTGTAAATTAGACACCGGCAGAGGAGCAATGCAGCAGTAGTTATGGCGGTAGAGGCAAATTGATCCTGTAATTAGACACCGGCAGAGGAGCAAGGCAGCAGTAGTTATGGCGGTAGAGGCAAATTGGCCCTGTAATTAGACACCGGCAGAGAAGCAAGGCAGCAGTAGTTATGGAGGTAGAGGCAAATTAGCCCTGTAATTAGACACCGGCAGAGGAGCAAGGCAGCAGTAGTTATGGCGGTATAGGCAAATTGGCCCTGTAATTAGACACCGGCAGAGGAGCAAGGCAGCAGTAATTATGGCGGTAGAGGCAAATTAGCCCTGTAATTAGACACCGGCAGAGGAGCAAGGCAGCAGTAGTTATGGAGGTAGAGGCAAATTAGCCCTGTAATTAGACACCGGCAGAGGAGCAAGGCAGCAGTAGTTATGGCGGTAGAGGCAAATTAGCCCTGTAATTAGACACCGGCAGAGGAGCAAGGCAGCAGTAGTTATGGCGGTATAGGCAAATTGGCCCTGTAATTAGACACCGGCAGAGGAGCAAGGCAGCAGTAGTTATGGTGGTAGAGGCAAATTAGCCCTATAATTAGACACTGGCAGAGGAGCAAGGCAGCAGTAGTTATGGAGGTAGAGGCAAATTGGCCCTGTAATTAGACACTGGCAGAGGACAAAGGCAGCAGTAGTTATGGCACTATAGGCAAATTGGCCCTGTAATTAGACACCGGCAGAGGAGCAATGCAGCAGTAGTTATGGCGGTAGAGGCAAATTAGCCCTGTAATTAGACACCGGCAGAGGAGCAAGGCAGCAGTAGTTATGGCGGTAGAGGCAAATTGGCCCTGTAATTAGACACCGGCAGTAAACAGGCATAGGACCAAGGCAGCAGTAGTTATGGTGGTACAGGCAATGCCAAGCGTCCGCACAGCAAGTCGGCGTGAGGTAAATGACGCAATTTCACGAATGCAAGATGGCGATTCGCCGACGTCGTTAACACCTCTTGCCATGTTAACCCTCAATACACCACACCGCCTCAACACACACTCCTCTCACCTTTCACCTCCACTCATGTCCACTCACTCTTTCACTCCACATACGTTCCTTTCTCTCACTCCGTTTCTCATACTCACACCGTCATCGTCGCTGCCCCGACATCTTCCTCCGCCGCCGCGATCCAGGATCCAGACGTTCTCCAGGCCGCCGACATGTTCTTGCGGGACGCCATCTTGGATTTCGTGAAATCCCGCGACATTCAAGAAGGCGTCGCCACAACAACATGTCGCTGGCGTGGACGACATCGGGATCCAAAAAGATGGCGTCGGCGAAATCTTGCGAGATTACGCTGACGCCATTTTGGATCCCGATGTCGCCCACGCCAGCGACATGTTCTTGCGGGACGCCATCTTGGATTTCGTGAAGTCCCGCGATATTCAAGATGGCGTCGCCGCAACAACATGTCGCTGGCATGGGCGACATCGGGATCCAAAATGGCGTTGGCGTAATCTCGTGAAATTTCGCCGACGCCATCTTTTTGGATCCAGATGTCGTCCACGCCAGCGACATGTTGTTGCGGCGATGCCTTCTTGAATATCACGGGATTTCATGAAATCCAAGATGGCGTCCCGCAAGAACATGTCGGCGGCCTGGAGAACGTCTGGATCCTGGATCGCGGCGGCGGAGGAAGATGTCGGGGCAGCGACGATGATGGTGTGAGTATGAGAAACGGAGTGAGAGAAAGGAACGTATGTGGAGTGAAAGAGTGAGTGGACATGAGTGGAGGTGAAAGGTGAGAGGAGTGTGTGTTGAGGCGGTGTGGTGTGTTGAGGGTTAACATGTGCGTGTGTGTGGTGACGTCACCGGTTACAACTGGATGGAAGTTGTTACAACCGGAAGCTGGTTAGGGCATTTATTATTATAGATTCTTATGATTTGTGAGTTACAGAACCAGATGAGCTGCACCGCCCAGATAATGACACCACTTTTCAAAGGTCCACTTGATTGCCAAGAGTTCCTTGTTACCAATGTCATCATTTTTCTCTGCAAATGACACATGGATGCTATTTACCATGAGCCACACTCTGCAATAATGCAGCCCCCATTTCAGACGCAGCCATCAACTTCTACAATAAATGACTGATTGTTGTCATTCTGTGTGAGAATCGGCGTAGATGCTAAATGCTCCTTCAAGGTATTGAATGCCTTCCTAGCCAGACTAGACCATTTGGAAAAGTCTGTCCCTTTCTTGCTCATATCCGTCAGAAGTTTGGCCACTACCGAAAAGTTTTTGATGACCTTATGGTAGTAGTAGTTGGCTTTGACATTTCTTGTTAATTATGCCAGACTTAAATTGTGTAAGCCCAGAATCATAAACTGTGGTCTGCAGTATTGACTTTTCTTGTAGGAAATATTTAATATTTACCTCTAATAAGATCTCCTAAAGTTTATTTTCTGTTATCTCAACAAAAAAATTAATGCAAGGCAATTGAACAATGATGTTTACTGATATGTTGATTACATACATTGTCTATGCTAGACAATTTGTGGCATTCCCAAACAGAGGAGGAAAAACTACACAAACTACATAATCAAACAATACAGGTTGGCCTCATTCACATCTCTCTCTGACATCTTAATGCGGGTTGAAGGCCAGTTGTAAACTATATAAAGAGACTTTATATTCTGGTCCGTGTGACTTTACATATCAGCTCAGGGGACTACGGTCCCAGCTGGAAGAACACAGGACTGCTTTATTGACCATCACTGAAACCCAAGAGACGTCTTAAAGAATCCAGGTTGGAACAATCAGGTCACTTTGCCACATACCTCACTGCTCTTGGTTAGCTTCCTAAGCTTGTCATTACCTCCTCACTGTGTGGGCCCTCCAAAAGTGGGGGCCCACTGGTGAGGTAGTTGGCATTGGAAGCAGCTCTAATCCCAGCGAGTCAGCAGAAGGATGATACTCTGTAATTTTCACCATCTTGTGTACTTGCTGGGACTGTTCTGTATGCTATTGTGTGTTGGTGGTGCAATAAAATATTGCCACACTATTTTACCCTCAGCCTATGTTGTCTGAGTAGTGTTCTGCCCAAGGGTAGAGAGAGCAGGCATTCAGGGGTATGAGCCCTGGTTCATGAAATCTTTCTAAAGACAGCCAGGCAAGTGCACAAGAGAACCCACTGACCCCCGTGTCTCACATTGGCGAAACCCTAAAACCTTTGTAATACCTTCAAATCCTCAGGATGATCCCAATCCAGTTCATCCCAGACTTTCCCAGGATCCATGCAAACACTGGTGGGCAATAAAACATAGCCAATAAAAGGGATCTCCTCAACTGAGGACAAACATTTTTCTGGTTTGACAAATAATTTATTCTCTCTTAGCATCTGTAAGACCCACCTAACATGTACTTGATGTGACTCAAGGTCAGGTGAATAAATTAATATGTCATCAAGATAGATTACAACAAATCTAGCTACCAGATGACAAAAGATGTAATTTACAAAGTGCTGAAAGATGATGACAGCATTAGTTTACCCTAACGGCATCACAAGGTTCTAATAGTGTCCTTCATGCATATTGAAGGCTGTTTTCCACTCATCTTCCTCTTTAATATGAATAAGATTATATGCCCCCTTGATAATCCAGTTTAGAAAACCATTTTGCTCCTACAATCTGATTAAGGAAGTCCGGGATGAAAGTGATCAGATACAAATCCCAGACTGTGATCTGATGAAGTTTGCAGAAATCTAGGAAGAGGCATAACCCCTGTATTTCTTCTTCATAAAGAAAAACACCATAGCAATGGGAGATGAAAATGGTCTGTTTTGACCCTTTGCCAAACATTCCATGATTTAGTCCTTCATGGCCTGCCTCTCTCGAGCAGAGATATCATATAGTCTGCTCTTTGGTAGCTTGGCCCCGAGTGCAAATTTAACTACGCAGTCATAAGGATGATGGGGAGGAAGTTCTTGACATCCATGCTTTGAAAACACATCCCCAAAGTCAGACAGGTACTTAGGCACAGACTGGGTATCCACTCTTACTAGTCGGGTACCCAAATAGTGTCCTTGACAATACTTGCTCCACTTTCCACCTCCAGAGTCTGCCAATCTACCACAGGGCTGTGCAGTGTGAGCCAAGGTAGTCCAAGAACCACAGGAGAAAGCAGACTCTCTAGCACATAAAAGTCAATACATTCTGAGTACATTGCCCCTATGTGTAGATGTAACCCTTGGACGACTTTAGTAAAATACTCCTGTATCAATGGTGCAAAGTCGATGGCTTTCATGGGTATAAATCTGGACAGTGTATGTTGTTTGAGGCTCTGAACCTGAATGAACCTAGCATCAATCAAATAAAACCCCACCCACTGTCCAGAAAGGTAAAAATAACCACCTTATTTTTGCCAAAATCGATTTCAGCAGGTTAAAAAAATTGAAACCTACCCATGGAGGAGATATGTACACTTGGCTTGCTAACATCCCTGCATCCCGAGCTCCTTAGTTTTTGGGGACTGTTTACAGTGATGTAGGGAAGGACAAGCACCCACGAAATGGCCCTTTCTCCTAATGTAAAAAAACACACTCCTCCTTTACACCGGACTACAGATTGATTCCCAGAACGAATCACCCCACCCAACTGCATGGGTTGCTTAGATGACTCAGACCAGTGTTCCCTTGACCCCAGAACTCCCACACATTGGGGTGTCTCTTTATATCTCTGGCAAAGATGGCGATCCTCACGGATAGTCAGAGATATGGCCCCCTTAAGGGAAATTGGAGTCTCATACAAGTCTTACTGATAGCCCTTGACAGAAATAGCTACAAATCGTGGTGGTCAGTCCACTTAGTGTCAGTGGATACTCCTCCGCTGACCGGTCTCCCTACTGAAGCTGACGTAGCCAGGGAGATGTGGTCAGGATCGTCATATATATGACCCAGCATCAGAAAAAATTCCTCAACTGTCGGGAGTGACTGGAGGTCTGACAGAAGAGAGAATGCGCATGCTTGGGGGTCACCCTGAAGGAGAGAGATTATTATCCCCACCAATTGCTCCTTGGTTCCTGAGGAAAATGGATGTAACCTGAAGTATAGCTTACAGGCTTCCCTGAAAACAACAAACTTGCCATGCCCCACAGAGACTCTGTCAGGCAAAGTGATCTTGGGCTCCACTAAGGGTGTAAATTTCCCCCCACCCAAGTGAGAGGGGAATAGAAGTTTACAGTATTACACCAAACAGACTAACAAGGTAATACAAGCGGGAAGAAAGGAAAATACCAATTGGGGAGTGGAGGATGAGGTAAAACCAAAGTAGAAGAAGGTAGGTAATTAGCTTTGAACCCAAACTTATCAACAGTCTTAAATAAATCCACCAGATGCCTTCTCAAACAACAACAACAAACCTCCATCTCCTAACCATCCAGCCTGAAGCCACTCTGGCAATGAGTGCTAGCTAGGGTCCAGAATATATAGGAGAGTGGAGTGGACAACAGTGAACAGCTGAGAGCTTTAATGTAGGAAAGCTTTCAAGTGCTCTCAACTGAGCAGATTAACCCTCGCACTGTTAAAATAAACCAGCACCTTTTAATATGAAGGTGAAGCGCTTTTAAACAGTGCAGGAGAAGGAGAAATCAGATGCTGCAAACTCTATGATGTTGAAATAATGGCTCTATTGGGGGCCACAACATCATTTCCAGGGCTCCATTTTCTTATTTATACTAAATATAGTTCATAAAAACAATGACTGTTTGTTTGTAAAAACCTGTCCATTTATAATGACCACAGACAAGATAAAGATCCCCAATTCACATCAGGACTACAAGATCCCAGGTACTTTCAGCTGCATCACATCTAATGTGGTGTACTTAATTATTTGTACTAATTGTCCAACTGGGGGTGTGTATGTAGGAGAGACAGGGCAAAAGCTTAGAACAAGGATGAATTCTCATCGCCACACAGTAAGAGAAAAAAGAATGGATCTACCTGTGGCCAAATACTTTTGTATGCTGGATAACAGCACAATAGACATGAAATTACTTGCTTTGAAAGGTAATTTCATATCTCAGAGAGACAGAAGGGTCTGGGAATATAAACTGATGACAACTTTTGACACACTCAATGCAGGAATGAATGTGTCGCATGGATTAATGACTTTTTACGTCAATTAAGGAATTTGACCCTCAGACCTTATGGGGGCATCATGACACAGAACCAGACCCCAATCAGAGGACTATAAAACTTTCACCCTCCTTATCTATGAACTGCTCTTTCTCTTTTTCTTTTCAATGATCTTTTTATTGATTAATCAAAAGATGATAACACCACATAGAAATAATCAATTTAAGGTAAAATGGATTGTAATGGTGTAAAACAGTTAGCAAATGCACAATATTTTCATTTATGAAAGAGTAGAACTAACAATAGAAATGAGGGGGGAAGAGAGCCTTAAAGAAAATGGGGGAAAGAGAGAAGGAAAGAGCGAGGCGGGGGGGAGGGAAAGTAGAAGAGAGATAGAGAAGTGTTCCGAAACATCACAGACCAGGTTTCAAGTTAATCAAATGTTCATACTTGTAGAGGCTTGAGGGTAGATCTATACTTAATCCAGGAGCACCAGTTCTCTTCAAAAGATAACTGTGAATGGTTCACTGAGGCAACAATTTCAGCCATACGATATAGTTGGTCAATTTTTGTCAGCAGTTGTTGAGAAGTCGGTATCTGGGTTGTACCCCAGTAAGTCGGGATTAGGAGTTTGGCCGCAGCTATAATATTGTGGGCTAAGGTGGGAGCCTTCTTTTGTTTGAAGTATATAGGGAGGTTCAACAGAGCCTTCCCGGGTGTCAGCTACAGTGGGGACTCTGCGACATCTCTGATGAATTTCTCTGTTGCTGCCAAAAAGGGTGGGAGGACAGGGCAAGTCCACCATATGTGAAGGTAGTCACCCCCCTCTTCCTCGCAACGCCAACACCTAGCCCAAGCTCCTGACCGCCAGGTACAAGTCTGTGCCGGTGTAATGCACCATCATGTAGCTATTTTAAAAGCGTTTTCTTGGGTTTTCACGCAGTTCGTTGGGCCGTGCGAATGCGTATAGATATGGTCTATTTGTGATTGTGTGAATTTGTATCCTAGGTCTTTTTCCCAGAGGGCAATGTATGCTTTTTTCAGGGATAGGTCTTTAGATAAGAGTGTCTGGTAAATTGTAGAGAGGACCTTGGTTGGTTTTGATACTCTGGAGCAGAGAACTTCATATGGTGTAAGCTTGCGTGGATTATCTGAGCAATATTGTATACGTTTCAATAGCTCTCTCAAAGAATTATAGTGGAGAAAAGTGAAGCTCGAGGGGGCCAAGAGATCACTCAATTCAGTCAGCGGAAGGAGTGCCCCATCCGCCATTTTCTGATCAATGGAGATATGTCTCAATTTCTGGGCCAGGTCACCTCCCTCCCTTAATGCGTCTAGAGATGGAGACAAGGCGTTGGACAGTTTCAATAGTGGGGACGAGGGGGGTACCAGGAGGGTGTGGAAACTCGACCAAACCCTGAGCAAAGCCAGAGAGAGGGGGTTGTTGGGGGGAAGGGATTCCATCCCCTAGTATATGTCAACAGTAGAGACCTAAGGGGTATAGGAGATAGAATGTTTTCTATGTTGACCCAATGTTTGTCACTAGAATTCCTAATCAGGTCCACTGATCGAGAAAACATTGCTGCATAGTAATAGCTTTTGATGTCGGGGGCTCCCATTCCCCCTCTATGTTTTGGCTATGATAGTGTGCGCGAGTTAATGCGGGGTCTTGCGCCCCTCCAGATGTATTTGAAAAATAAATAGTTCACTCTAGCGAGGAAATAGTTTGGTACATGGATGGGTAGAGTTGAGTATAGGTATGTGAATTTGGGAAGGATCAAGCTTTTTAGGAGATTCTTCCTTCCCGTCCATGACAGAAAAGGGTCTCTCCTTGATTTAATAATGGACTGCACCCTGTCCAGTAAGGGATAATAGTTAAGCTGGAAAAGTTCTTTATCAGATCTAGCTAATTTTATACCTCGGTAAGTAATATATCTACTAGGCCAGGCAAAAGGACAGAGCTCCTTCAACTTATCCAGCATGTGGGTGGGCACGTTTAGGTCTAGAGCTTCCGATTTTGACGCATTCACCTTAAAGTTTGTGAGGTTGCCATATTCCTCAAGAATTCCCAGTAAGGGAGGAAATCCTCATAGCGGATTCGTCATCAAAACCAACAAGTCGTCAGCAAAAGCTGCAGACTTATGGTGATTATTACCAATTTTGATGCCCTCAATCTCTTTACTTTGCTGGATTGCACACAACAGCGGCTCCATCGCTAGTATGAAAAGGATCGGAGAAAGAGGACATCTTTGTCTTGTTCCGTTTTGGATGGTGAATGCGTATGTCAGGGAACCATTAACTCTTATACGTGCAGTAGGGTCTCTATACATTTTCATAATGGCTGAAACTCTTGGTAAGGGGAAGCCAAAGCAGGTCAATGCCTCTCCCAGTAAAAGCCCAGTCCACCCAGTCAAACGCCTTTTCAGCGTCAGTCCCAAGAAGCACCAAGGGAAGATTTTTTTGTTTTGCAAAATGCATGAGATGAAGTATTTTGTATGTGTTATCCCTTTCCTCGCTCACCCCACAAAGCCTGTTTGGTTTAACGAGATTAATTCTGGCAAGAATTTTGCAATTCTTTGTGCAATCATACTAGCGAACATCTTTAGGTCAACGTTTAACAAGGAAATCTGTCGATAGCTGCTGCATAATTCAGCATCTTTACCTTCCTTGTGTATTAATGAGATTCTGGCTTCCAGAGCCTGAGTAGGGAAAATGCTGTCTCCTAGCATGGAATTGCACACATTTAACAGTCGTGGGAGGAGGATCGAAGGGAAGGATTTGTAATAAAAGGAGGAAAGGCCATAAGGGCCCGGTGCCTTGCCTGACGGGCATGTCGACAGGGTGGACAAGAGCTCGTCCAACCGAAAAGGTTCAACTAACAACTGCCGCTGTGGATCCGAGAGTTTTGGTAATCCCAGATGGGTCAGGAAGGACACTATGGATTGTCTCCTCCTGGTCACCTCCTGGGAGGACTCAGGTGGGCGCAAACTAACAAGTTGCTTATAATAGTTTAAAAATACAGATTTTATCTGGTCATAGTCAAAGGTGCGCGTACCTCTCGGATTTTTAATCGAGTGAATATATGTGTGAGCTTGACGCTGTCGTATTTTTGAGAGCATGAGTTTAGATGCCTTGTCCCCATGTACAAACATTTTGGTCCGCCAGGAGGAATACCATTTTGCAGACTGTAAGTTAAGGATATCTTTTAGGCGTTGTTTTTTCTGGGATAATTGGGCTAGTGTTTGAGATTCAGTTTGTTTTTTATGTTGAGCCTCAAGATCGGCTATTTCAGCATATAAAGTGTTTATCTGTTGTTGTTTTTGTTTGTGTAGGTAGGAGGAGATTGATATCAATTCTCCTCTGATAATTGATTTGTAGGCTTCCCATAGGATCGGGGCTGACACCTCCCAATTGTCGTTTTGGTCAAAGTAAAGGTTAAGTGTCTTGGTTATACGGTCACGCGTTGAGGGGGTGTAAAGAACTGATTCGTTAAATCGCCAAGATCTACAGGGAGCAAAGGGTTTGATGAATGTCATTTCTGAAGTTACTATTGAGTGATCTGAGAAAACATTAGGTAATATATTGGACCTTTTTGCATTAGGAAGGTAGTTTTTAGGCATAAAGATATAGTCTAGTCTATGGTAGGACCCATGAGGGTGTGAGCAAAAAGAAAAGTCTCGGTCATTTGGGTGTAGGTATCTCCAAATGTCTATTATTTGTGAAGAGTGGATCCGCTGTTTTATTCTACTAAGATCTCTGAGGGAAATTGCGCTTTTCTTTTCATTGTGTCTATTAATGGTTCGAGCGCAACATTTAGGTCACCTCCTATAATAAGGAGACCTTCTCTAAAATTGTCTATTTTTTTCAGTGTCGCTAACAACCATTTCAGGAGTTTCTTGTTAGTGGCGTACAGACTGCAGATCATAACTAAAATCCCCGCCAATAGGCCCTTGACCAGTAGATATCTCCCCATAGGGTCAGACAAGATTTTTTGCATCTGAAAGGGCAGCCCCCTCGCTATCGCTACCAAGACACCCCTCAAGCCTGCCTGAGTGGTGGTAGCATGGAACCATGTGTCATAGTGAGCTCGCTCAAAATTGGGGATTTTGTTTGGTTTAAAGTGGGTTTCTTACACTAGCAGAACATCTGCTTTTTGTTTCTTGAGAAAGGCCAGTGTATGTCACCTAGTGACTGGTGAATTAAGGCCATTGAATGTGGCAAAAGTAAATACCTTATCATGAGTATCCATGAGTATGAAGGGGGGAGTTGGCAGAAGCCTGTTGGGAAGACATCCACCATTGCCTCAGTTGCACAATGATGTCCGGATTAGATAGGTATGAAGGATAGAGAATGAAGGGTATAGAGGGTAAGAGAGACAGGAAGAGGGAGGAAAAGAAAACAACATAAGTTTCATGTTTGAAACAAGTCTTAACAAACTACTAAAGATTAGGCCAAATAACCTTTCAAACAGGTTTGTCGGCAATCAAGGGAGAGAAGAAAAACTACATCGCCTATAGCCTTGGTGAGCATGTACTCTGTGGTAGAATGGGTGTGGGGGTTAGGGTAGTGAGTAGGGGGGGTGGATGGGGGGGATAAGGATGGAATGGAAGGGTAGTTAGTAAAGGTAAAGATTATGGGAAAACAGCACTTAGAATATCACAATACTAAAGATACAATAATTACATAACCACTAAGAGCAATGCACAAAAAGAGGAAATAATTCTTGGATCTGGATGAAGACAGGTCACAGGTTCATGTTACTTCAATGTCCCTTTTAGATGATGGTGTTTTAGTCGACTTTCTTTTTGGTCTCTGTGCTTTGGGAGAGGCCGTGGTAATCCAAGGGGGAGGTGGCTGTAGAGGCTGAAGAAGAGAAGCTGTGTGGAAAGTCTCTAGGTCAGGATAGGTCTCCAGGCCAATTATCTAGAGATTTGCAAACTTTCCTGATGTCAGCGGATGACCTTTTTTCACCCGCGGAAATGGAGATCCCAAAAGGGTAAAACCAGCGGAAGCGGTAGCCTTTATAAATCAGGGCATCCGTGAATGGTTTAATAAGCCATCGCTTCCTGAGAGTAGTGGCTGAAAGATCCTGGAACAGTCTCAGGTGTGAGCCTTCATAGGTAATCTCCTCCGACTCACGAGATCTGCGCATAATCAGTTCTTTTGTACGGAAGTCTAGGAAACGGCATAGAACATATCTTGGGGGTTCCCCCTGTTTTGGTTTAGGGTGCAAGGACCTGTGTACTTGTACAAGCTCAATGTCAGTGGGGTCCCCATCCAGCAGAAGTTTCCCAAAACTCTCTTTGGCTGCCTTGGCCAGAGCATCAAATGTCACAGATTCCGGGAGACCTTTAAATCTAACGTTGTTTCTACGCTCGCGGTTCTCATGGTCCTCCAGAGTTGATTGGATATCATGTAGGTAGTTTTCATGGGCTTTTAAACTGTCAAGGAGACCATTGGTGTGCTGTGACATAGCTATTTGGCTTTGTTCCATGTCCTCTAGCCTGTGTCCTTGTTGAGATAGGTCATGCTTAATTTCAGCAAGCTCTTTTCCGATAGGTTTACGGGCCCTGGACAGGATCCGTTTAATGAAGGAACGTGTTACCAAATTGTCTCTTGAGTCTCCACCTGTGTCAGTGTCGCTTTCAAGATCAGAGTCTGAATCATCCTCTGTACAATGATCTGTATGACCTGGAGATCTAGTAGGGTCAGGTAGAGCAGTTTGCGTCTTCAAAAATTTATCCACATCGACTTGTGTAATGGATTTCAGGGGTTTGGCTGTGGAGCGTTGTGGTTTAGCTCCAGATTTCCCCATATTTGTATATAGAAGGCTATAGGATTTTGAAAAATTTTAATTTAATCAAGCATCTCCCCTTGCCTGTCGCTAGGGGGTAGTCTAGGTTTTCATATCGTCAGTACTGTATAGGCCAGGGAAAGGAAGGCACAATCCTGGTTTGCAAGGAATTATGGCTGGCTATTTGGGGCGAGTGTGGGAAACCAGGTAGGGAGAGGGGTCAAAAAGTGTGGCACGGGGTCTCCAATTAAACAGAGTGACTCACCGTACCAGCTGAGTGTCACTAATTCTGAAGTGATTCCCCCTTTCCCATACAATCCATCGCAGTCAGTTTAAATGAAATCAAGTCCCTACCGCAGTCCAGCATATGTTCCGTGCCTGGCCTGTATCCCAGCAGCTCCAGGATCCGGTCCCTGCAGAAATGATTCTAGTCCAGGTGTAGGAAGGATGAATATGTCCAGGATTCTTCCTTCTGTATACAGGTGCTTCTCCACGCAGTGTAGCAATCCCACTCTCACTGCTTCAAGTCTACTGGCCTCTCTGCAAGCAGAATGAGTCAGCAGAAAAGCAAATCAGTTATAACTCCAGTCCAGGTAAAACAAAGCTTCCAAATTTTTTGCCAGTTGTCCAGGCTATCCTCCTGAATGATTCTTCAAAAAATCTTGATAATAGAAGAACTTTGTTGCTGGATAAGTTGCTTCAAATAGGTGGCAAAGGGAGAGCTCAGAGCTCAGGCATTCACCATCTTCAGTGCTCAAGCCACACCCCTATGAACTGCTATAATATTTATGGCCACAAATACTTATCTAACTGGGATGATTTAGCGAATCCTGCTTTGAGCAGGGGGTTGGACCAGATGGCCCAGGAGGTCCCTTCCAACTCTACGATTCTATGATTCTATGATTCTCTCCCATAATGATAATTCTGCTTCATGTCATGTCACTTGTCTTATCTATTGCATTATTTCTTTCTGTGCTGTGTTGTGCATAAATGAGATTCTTCAGATTTTGTTTTAGTTTATGCCTGATGAAGAGACCTGAGTAGTCTCGAAAGCTTGCAATGTGTTACCATCTTTTCAGTTAGCCATTAAAAGTTATCAACCACTGAGGACTCTCAATTCTGAATATTCTTCTATCTACTGGCAAACACGGTACAAAGATTTATATCTGTATGTTTGGAGTTAATCTTCTACATTAATAGAAGATCTGTGGTTAGTTCTCCAAGGTGTTTTGAATAAAACCCTTGCCAAATTATGTAAAAAAACTGTGCACAAGTGTATCTAGGAGATTTGATGCCATATTTAAGACAAAGGTTGGTCAAACCAAATACTGTTGGAAAAATATTAAAATTTGAGAGTCCTCAGTGGTTGATAGTTGATATCTTTTAATGGATAACTGAAGAAATGGTAACAAATGGCATGCTTTTGAGACTACTCGGGTCAGTCATAGAATAACACAAAATCTGTAGAGTCACATATTTACAGTATACACAACATGGCACAGGAATAATGCAATAGATAAGACAAGTGGCATGATTGCATTATTCCTGTGCCCTGTTAGGTATAAATTTGTGACTGGGATTTGAACTAACGATTTTTTGGAACAAAATATCCATTTCTTTGGGAGAGGTGGAGTGTGGGGCCTTTAGTGAGGTTCACCACTTCTCTTCCCCAGTTTAGGTGTAGGTTACCTATCCCAGCTAATGGGAGGTGTCCCTATTACCTATATGGATGAATCCACGTACCGTGATTCCCTTTTGCTATAAGCTACAAAAATGGCATTGCATTCATCTTTTTATTATTTTCTTTATTGAATTTATTTTGATTTGTTGCGCTTCATCAAGCAGAAGATGCACACAGACTTGCGCTGTATTTCTTTCCCCCATTAAAGATGGCGCCGACACTGATAGTGTGCCAGTGCGCATGAGTGAGATTAATGTGATGTTTACATGCTGGACTTCCGGTCCTGCGCATTGCGCAGTGTGAGACGCCGATACATGGCGCGATTACAATGGTCACTATGGGGTGAGTCATGCTCATTCATATGTTAATACAGCTGCCGCTGATTTGAAATTATAGGACATTACTGGATATTAATGGTTTTTAAGCGGAGATTAATATCTTTTCATCAATTGAGGCACTTTTGCACATTGTACTATAAATGCACTTTTTCATCGTTCATGTTTTGTAAAACTATGTATTGCACAATGTACATTATCTAATTGTTTGTAAACACCTGTATGATTGGTGAGCTCTAAATAGCACTCACTGTGCATTGTTACACTGCTTGAGAAAGGTCCACAACTCCCAGGACCGAAACGTCACTGTATGGGCAACTAGCCAGATGGGCTAATAAATAGCACTTTGGCTGGAACTCTTTTGGTGTGCTGCTTTCATCATGAGGACTATTTTTGAGGTTTGGTATATGCCTGGAAGGCTTGCACCCGCATTGTCTGGTCATTTTTGTGCTGCTTTTTCCCTTTTTCCACACACACACATATATATATATATATATATATATATATATATATACACAGACAGTATTACCTGTATTCAAATAATGTTTTACATTACATTTCTCTTTAGTTCATTCACTTGAATTTTTGTAAACTAATACAAATAAACTATTGACACTACCTTTTAATGCATTCCTACTTTGTAGCATTTTCCTCCACACCTGCCTAAAACTTATTCACAGTGTTGTATATTCCGCTGTTAGAATGTATTATTGCCGTCTGCGCAGTAAAATACATTAGTAAGGAAACAACACACTACTGCTTTTCTCATCAGTTTTTACATTGTTCTGACAGGTCTTCAGTAACACCTTTTACCCTCTGGCTGACATTCCAAAACATATTGCCAGAGCAACATATGTACAGCAAAATATTAAGTCTTCTAGAATGAAAGTATACACTACAAGTTTCAGTCAGCAGTTCAATCAAGCAGAAATATATTAAGGCTATTTGCATTGGAAAGCTGCTTATTCATTTTCATGATCCTATATGTGACAAGTATATCACCGAGCATTATTTAGTGCTGCTTTTACATTCATCCTACCATCTACTCTATAAATATTGCATTTCTGCTTGTTTTTATTGAGTACATTTGAAGTATCAGATATTCATCATAAAAATGTAAAAGAATATGAAAACTAACACCGTCTTGACCCTTCTTACCTATACAAGAACTCTTGTACTGTTTGTACCATATACAGTATGTAAGTTTCCTTTAGCATAACAAATGTTACTACTTTCATACACATCCCACCAACATGTTTTTTTCCCTCTTTTTAAATCTCAGAAAATTTAAAGCCAAATGTTACATTTGTGTTTTATACTTATATGTAGTGTTGAGCATTCCGATACCGCAAGTATCGGGTATCGGCCGATACTTGCTGTATCGGAATTCCGATACCGACTTCCAATATTTTTTCAATATCGGAAGTCGGCATCGGAATCGGAAGTTCAAGGTTGATTGACAGCCTGACGTCATCATGATGCGCGGTGTGTGCGCATCATGATGCGCCGTCATTTCGGGCCTTCCGGGGGTCTCTGCCGGCCTGCCGGGGGGCTGTGCCGGCCTGCCGGGGGGCTGTGTGGACTGCCCGGGGTCTGTACCGGCCTGCCGGGGGGCTGTGCCGGCCTGCCGGTGGTCTGTGCACCCTGTGGGGGTCTGTACCGGCCTGCCGGGGGGCTGTGCCGGCCTGCCGGTGGTCTGTGCACCCTGTGGGGGTCTGTACCGGCCTGCCGGGGGCTGTGCTGATGTCCGGGGGTCTGTGCAAGCATCGTCCGATGGGACTACAAGTCCCATCTGGCGATGCCTGCTACCATGACAGTGATTGACACATTAGCCAATGATGGGACAGTAGTAGTCCCATCATCCGGCTAATGTGTTAAATGTTAAAAAAAAAAAAAAAAAATACTACATACATACTACATGCATGCTACATACATACTACATGCTACATACATACCACATACATACCACATACATACTACATACATACTACATACATACCACATACATACCACATATATACATACATACTACATACATAACACATATATACTACATGCATGCTACATACATACTACATGCTACATATATACTACATACATACTACATACATACATACTACATATATACTACATGCATGCTACATACATACTACATGCTACATACATACTACATATATACTACATGCATACTACATACATACTACATGCATGCTACATACATACTACATGCATGCTACATACATACTACATGCTACATACATACCACATACATACTACATACATGCTACATACATACTACATGCTACATACATACTACATATATACTACATGCATGCTACATACATACTACATGCTACATACATACTACATATATACTACATGCATGCTACATACATACTACATGCTACATACATACTACATATATACTACATGCATGCTACATACATACTACATGCTACATACATATTACATTTATACTACATACATACTACATGCATACTACATGCTACATGCATACCACATACATACTACATGCTACATACATACTACATATATACTACATGCATGCTACATACATACTGCATGCTACATGCATGCTACATACATACTACATACATACTACATGCTACATACATACCACATATATACTACATACATACTACATACAATACATTCATACAATACATACATAGACATACAGTACATATAACATAGAGTAACATACTTACCAATACTTGTCACATTGTTCCCCGAAGCCATTGTCTTTTACGGAATAAATATTAACATAACAAACCACAAAAATACTCACCCACGATCCGAAGCAGTCCACGAGTGTGTCCCACGACGATCTTGGGTAGAGAACTGCAGCATCAGCTGTTGCTGCCGTTCTCTACGGGCTGCAGAAATCCAATGACGGAAGGTAGGTATCCTTCCGCACTGTATTCCTCCGCCACTTAAAAAAAAAAAGTCCCTAGTCTCACTTTATGCCATTGCTGCGTGGGAAATTCCCACGCAGCAATGGCATAAAGTGAGACTAGGGACTTTTTTTTTTTTAAGTGGCGGAGGAATACAGTGCGGAAGGATACCTACCTTCCGTCATTGGATTCCTGCAGCCCGTAGATAACGGCAGCAACAGCTAATGCTGCAGTTCTCTACCCAAGATCGTCGTGGGACACACTCGTGGACTGCTTCGGATCGTGGGTGAGTATTTTTGTGGTTTGTTATGTTAATATTTATTCCGTAAAAGACAATGGCTTCGGGGAACAATGTGACAAGTATTGGTAAGTATGTTACTCTATGTTATATGTACTGTATGTCTATGTATGTATTGTATGAATGTATTGTATGTAGTATGTATGTAGTATATATGTGGTATGTATGTAGCATGTAGTATGTATGTAGTATGTATGTAGCATGCATGTAGCATGCAGTATGTATGTAGCATGCATGTAGTATATATGTAGTATGTATGTAGCATGTAGTATGTATGTAGTATATATGTGGTATGTATGTAGCATGTAGTATGTATGTAGCATGCATGTAGTATATATGTAGTATGTATGTAGCATGTAGTATGTATGTAGTATGTATGTGGTATGTATGTAGCATGTAGCATGCATGTAGTATGTAGTATATATGTGGTATGTATGTAGCATGTAGTATGTATGTAGCATGCAGTATGTATGTAGCATGCATGTAGTATATATGTAGTATGTATGTAGCATATATGTAGTATGTATGTAGCATGTAGTATGTATGTAGCATGCAGTATGTATGTAGCATGCATGTAGTATATATGTAGTATGTATGTAGCATATATGTAGTATGTATGTAGCATATAGTATATATGTAGTATGCATGTTGCATGCATGTAGTATATATGTAGTATGTATGTTGCATGTAGTATATATGTAGTATGTATGTTGCATGTAGTATATATGTAGTATGTATGTTGCATGTAGTATATATGTAGTATGAATGTAGCATGTATGTAGTATGTAGTATGAATGTAGCATGTATGTAATATGCATGTTGTATGTATGTAGCATGTAATTTTTTTTTTTTTTTTACATTCAACACATTAGCCGGATGATGGGACTACTACTGTCCCATCATTGGCTAATGTGTCAATCACTGTCATGGTAGCAGGCATCGCCCGATGGGACTTGTAGTCCCATCGGACGATGCCTGCACAGCCCCCCGGCAGGCCGGCACAGCCCCCCGGCAGGCCGGCACAGCCCCCCGGCAGGCCGGCACAGCCCACCGGAGCCTGCACAGCCCCCCGGCAGGCCGGCACAGACCACCGGAGCCTGCACAGCCCCCCGGCAGGCCGGCACAGCCCCCCGGCAGGCCGGCACAGCCCACCGGAGCCTGCACAGCCCCCTGGCAGGCCTGCACAGACCACCGGAGCCTGCACAGACCCCCTGGCAGGCCGGCACAGCCCCCCGAAAGGCCCGTACAGACCCCAGAGAGGCTGTACAAGGGAAAAACAGGATTTTTCTTATTCCGATACCGGAAGTCCCATAGACTTGAATGGGACTTCCGGTATCGGAATCGGCGATACCGATACTTTTTTTTAAGATCGGCCGATCCATTCCGATCCGATACTTTGAAGTATCGGATGGTATCGCTCAACTCTACTTATATGTAAAAACATACAAAAAATACCTATTAGAGTGTATAGCAGCTTTATTTCACTTTATTACGCCAGTCTTTGGGTATGTACCGGTAGTTGTGCATAGCACTTATCTGGAATAGAAATGAGCAGACAGATCCATGGAGAATTGACTTAATTTCCTTAAATTGGCAGGCCCACGTGAACTCGAACACTCTGCTATTGAATTTGTGAGAACAAAAAAATAAACATGCTGCACTAAGTCACACACTGTTGAAGAGTCAGATAGCGGGTCAATAAGATCAGGCATGGCAGCGTAAGCTATGTTATAATGCCGTGCAGCTATCACATCACATGGTCTAGCACAGCACAGCCAATCAGGGAGACTATCACAGGCAATATAAAACATGAAGACAAGTCAATAAATGCCATTTTATGCTTGCTCAGTGAAGGGATAGATAGTCAGGGCGCACAGCATAGGGATAGAAAAAGGCCTAAACTGATTATAGTATACTACCATTCAATGCTCAAGCAGATTAAAAATGGGAATGGTAATCTCAGCCAGCGAATACTAATCCAAAGATTGAAGTGAATTATAGGGAAGTTCTGTGCCTGTATACTTACCCAATGAGACTGTGATCTGATTCATCTGAAATACACTACAGTAAGGCCTCTTCCACACATCCGTTTTGCGCCGTTAGGCGAGATCAGGCTTTTTTTTGTAAAACCGGATCTGGCGAAATGCAATGCCGGATCCGGTTTTTCCCCATTGACTTGTATTAGCACCGGATGGCATTGCGGTTCGTCCGTTTTTTGCCGGATCCGGCTATTTGTCTCATTCCGGCGTCTGGAAAAATCGGCTACTGTAACGTTTTTTGTCTCCGGCGAAAAAGCCGGAAGCGCCGGATCCGACGCCTCCGGCTTTTTGCCACAGTGAAAGTCTATGGGCGCCGGAATGCGCTGGATCCAGAAAAAGACGGATCCAGCCACCAGATCCATTTTTTTAAGTCTGCGCATGCTCAGATCCAATTGGCCAGCCCCCAGGAAACAGATATAACCTGCTAGACGGATCCAGCAGAAAAACGGATCCATTTCTACAGTTCTCCAAAATTTACGCCGGATCCGTTTTTTCTAAAAATAGCCGGATCCTGCCTGATGGCAAAAAACTGATGTGTGAAAGTAGCCTTACAGCACGTTTATAGTGGCAATAATAAACCCCTAAGTTCGCTCTCTTTATCTCTGTTTCACCCTTTCTTTCTCTTTCTCTTTTTTTCCAGGCTATAAGTGGCTTTTCTACATTGTGAAATGCAGCAAATTTATTTACTGCAACTCACATTTTTGAAGAATGTTCTGCAAATTAGAATTTCAAAAGATTCTGTTTCTAATTTTCAAAACAATTCAAAATGCTACTGTAAGACTTATTTCATACGTCCAGTATTCATTGGTTTGAAATGGATGCAGTAACCAAAAGAACTGGATTGATACACTTAAAAGGGATTTCGTGAGCAGGTTTTTGCTATGTAATCTGAGGACAGTATGAGGTAGGGGTTAAACACTGATTTCAACAATGTGTCACTTATCAGGCTGTGGGCTGTTGTTTACTTATGGTGAAGGTCTTATCACCATGATAATATTACTGCTGTAGAAAATAACTGTTGAAAATCCCCTCTGAATCCTCTGCGTTCCTGCCCTGCCGTTCAGTATGTAGAAACATGTACAGTACACTTCTTCACACATCTAGTTACTTTCTCTTATAAAAATGTGGAGTTATTTTCACTTGCTGTTATTGTGAATCACTAAGGTTTGTGGACCTTTTTTTTGCCACAAGCAAATGTATAAGTTGCTATTTCTAAATGTTTGTAAAATTGAACCCCACTTTGCAAATCCAGATTACAAGTAAATATACAGTAACAATAGTTGTGACCTTGTTGTTTTCGACACACTGCGAAAACCTGTATTCACCAATTACATTCTGCAGAAAAATCAAACAAATTGGGTCACGTTTCCGACATAAAAAGTAGCAAATGGAAATTGTTTATTTCCAATACTCACGACAAATATAAAACAGGTTACCATGACAATAAATTTTGGCGTTCCTCACGTTTACCATTTTTGACAGATCAGCAGCAAAGGAACATGTTGATTAATTCTATTTATTTTCATTCTATTGTGATTCGAAGCTGTTATGTGTTTGCTTGGAAAATTCATGTTAGGCTTGCAGCAAATAACAAGGGCATAAAGCATATCCCTTCATAAATAGGAAATGCCTTAATTTATCTTTGCCTTATAAACTTATAGTAATTGCTGATACCTTGCAGCATAGCATCACTATCATCATCAATCTCTCGGTAATTTCATGCAAATAGAAGACATGGAGAACATGAATATGGAACCAGATATTTAGAGCCATCCATGCATGCATTTCATATTATTTATGATGTAACGATCCTTGTGGGAAATTCAATTGTAGCGAAAACATTGAACAGGGCTACACAAGAAGCTGCACAGCTCTACATAGAGCACTAACAATTTCTCTTTTTATGGGTTCATGTATGCAATGAACATTTAATTCAGGCTGAACAATGCATTTGACCACAAAAGGTTTACCAGCAGACGTGACTATATCCTAAAGCCTAAAAAGAGAATGTCATGCCTGCGTATGGAGTCAATGCAATGTAGTCAGAAATAGAAAGAAAAAAGGGCTATCTGTCTGTGAGATGTGTCACCTGACAGTGAGGGGAGGTGGGTTTGTAGGCATCTCAATAAAACCAGAGTAAGAATATCTGATTAATCTTCACTTAAACACAAACTTTGATGAACATTTTCACCACGGGTCGCTGACAATGTATGGAAAAGGCATAGGGGCTGAACCCACTTTACACTACAGTAGGCTGTGAGAGCCACTCTCTACCCATTATAGCTGCGGCCAAAACTAGCTCTGATTACGGTTGTTTATCATTTAGATGCTGCTGTCAATCACTGACAGCAGCATTAAAATGGCCTGTGACCGCAATGAAACCCATCAAAGTAACCAATGAGTTAATAATGACTGCTATTCTAGTCCTTCTATGAAGCTCAATCAGAGGCATTTTTCTATTCTCAAATATGTCAAGCGCCAAGGGTGTACCATTATCCCCCTCCTCAATTTGCATTCTGAGCTCTTCCTCTTATTCTGATTGACAACAGTCACTTGCTCAGAGAAAGCATTGATTGAAGTCAATGCATGGACCTGTGTGTGCTGACACTGTTATAGACCAGTGGCACACACAGTGTCCATGCAGGTATGCACACAGTCTCCATGCAGGCAGACATGCAATGTCCATGCAGGCATGCACACAGAGTCCATGCAGGTGTAAGTGTGGCAGAGCACCCTTTATGGCTCCCTGCTTGGAACATGACGAGTGCTGGGAGGTGGGTGGAGTGTAGTTTTGGAGGGAGAATCCTAGGCTGAAGTAGGTTGAGTCCCCTCAGAGGGAGAGAAGAAGAAGGACGTGTCTGGAGCAGCTCCTGACTTGAGTTGCCAGACATTTGGACTAAAACAGCAGATTCTTCACAGGCAAGATCAGTTCTTCCAGGGATACTGTTGAAAAGTTATCTCGTGGGTCCCATTCCACGCTGACTGCCGTCATGTGGGGGAAGGAACCAGACTGGTCGCAAAGGGAACAGCCCCTAGCCTAGATCGCATTCTTCAGGGTGCAACTAGCAAGACGACAGCTTTGGTTACTTTATGGACCATCGCCCCTTCCACAGTTAGTCCGACTGGAAAGGCAGCTATATAGAGTCACCGAAACGGTGAGGTGTTGTCTGAACAGGATTCGCAGCTGCTGGCCCAGAACGCTAATTGTGAAGCGCTGGAGTGGGAAGAAGGCGTTAAAGCAGTGTATTGTTTGGAGATGGCCAGGAAAGGAACACACTGACAGGGAAGGCTGGAAAGGTGCACTTCATCTTATCTGAAAGTTGGCTGGACCCCTCACCTAGAGGACACAGCACCGAAGCGGGCCTCTGTGCATGCCAGAACTGTGAGTAAAGCCCATTGAACTACATGCCATTGTGTCCTCCACTTTCTTCCTGCGCCTCTCACCCGGCTCTGCTACACCCTCCACTCCACACCATGTCACCATCTACTAACTCATCACCACTGCCCTGGGACTACAGCCCTACCTATGGAGGGCTTCAACAACTCAGCTGTGCCCCAACATCGGTCCCAGAGAAGCAACACCGCAGCGCTGGTCAATCTGACCAGAAACCACAGGTGGCGTCACAAATCACTTCATAAACTCTATCCCCATTCAATTCAACCCCTTTTACATGACCGCCTGAGGCCACGGACCAGGTCACAGCCACTGTGACATTTCCCATTGAAGTTAATGGGCCCGGCGCTGAGTATCCCACGGCCTCTGGGGCGCGTCATTTTGGCGTCACGAACAGGATGCCGAAGCCCGGTGTCACCGGATCCTGTGTGCTGAAGATTTATTACATTTAAAATTGCTGAAATGTGCAAAAGAACCAAAATGATAGACTTTAAATGAACTCTCAAAATGGCCACCAGAGTGGTGAAGAGGGGCATGACAGCGTGGGTGTCACCAAGAAAAGAGAGCGAACAGTCCTGGGCTTCCCCTGCCTGAATTTCTATGCAACAGCAACATGGTCCACCCCCAGAGGGGTTCATATATTGGCCTGGTATGGTGGAAAAGGAAAGAGGCACCGTCCCAAGAAGGAGGAGCAAAGCTCAGCGGCGGGAAGAAGGTCCAAGAAGAAGCCAGAACACCCTGATGCCATGATGGAAGGAAGACTGAGACCTGGAGAGTGCAAGGAAGAAGAGCTTCCCTTCCTTAGAACCTATGTCGCAGGCTCCGGCCCCATCGCATCTATGACTGGAGGCAGTTGGAAGAAGAGATAGCCCTGTTGAATTGCAGCTTGTGGCTGAGGCAGTAGGAAGAACTAGACTGGCAGTGTACCCAGGAGGGGCCTGTGGAAGACAAGCCCACACCAGCGGTTCCCATGCCACCGGTACCTGTCGCCGCTGCAGCAGCCTCATCCCTGGCAGCCTCCACTACCCTCGCGGCACCTGCAACAACGCTGCCGGCGTCTGCTGTCGCCTCCACCTTCAATGACATCGCTGCAGAGGCTGTGCTTCTGCCTGGACCTGACGCGGCTGCGCAGGTTCCGTTCATGGATCCACCGGACACCGCTCCTGCACCGGCTTCACCATTACTGACGCCTGCTGTGGTCGCTGACCCAGCAGCCCCAATCAACGCTGATGCCACCGGCTTCCACCCCTCACCTGTGGAGGACCCTCACTACCAGGAGGATACAGGTATGGCCGCCGCTCCTGCATCTTGGGAGGCCCTGACAGGTCCCAACGAACTCCCCTCGGCTCCAACCCCCGGGCAGATTGTCATCGATTTGGCCTGGGACCGAGACACTATCCCCAGGGGGAGACCCTAGAACCACTGGCAGTAGTACCGCTGTCCACTCTCGGCAGAGACGGTCCCGAAGACCTGGTTGAGGATTTCTGCCAGCAGCAGATCTGGAAGCTGGCAGCAGAACAGCGGGAGCAGCGCAGATTGGCTGTGCTGGGCCCAGACCTGGAGAGGAAGTGCCAGGCCCGTGCAGGGCGATATGGAAAGCGGGATTCGGCAGGATGGGGCCGGGTCCTCAACTTTAATCTAGACAAGGGGTTTGGTTTTATCCAAGACCCCCAGGGCATCTCAGACCTATTCATCAGCTGCCGGGATGTAGAGGTCCACCTCAAAAAGGGACACCCAGGCCGTGATGTCTACCGGGGGGATTATGTTACCTTCACCCGGCATGAGGGGCTACATGGCTGGTACGCCCTCAACGTATGCCGCATCCCAGAGGAGTTCATCTCAGCATATGAAAACAAGACGGCCTATGTTCCCCCGGCGCATCTGGCTCCCACCTGGCTCCCACCACTGTCTGTGTCCCCGCCAGGTCCAATGTGGCAACATCTACTGCAGTAAGCCATCCCCTGGTCCCGGTCGCAACCCCTGCTGTCCCCCAGGACAGAGGTCCAACCAGCTGTCAGGCCAAAAATCCAGGCAGCTGCAACTCCCCAAAAGGCTGCAGCCCCACCAGCTCTGGCAGCCATCATTCCAGCTCCACCAGGAGGAGCCCAGCCCAGAGGACTACCGGCGATGGGTGATGCCGCCCAGAAGTGGCCACCCAGAAGTCCTACCATGGAAGCAGGGTAAGAAACCTGCTTCATCCACCCCAGGGGGTGATTGCAATTAAAAAAAATATTTTAAATTACTGAACAGTTACCCAGGAGGGTATTGGCACCATTGTGCCACCTGTTTTGCCATTGTTGATTGTTTTCTTTTCTCAGTTTTTGCCCAGTTTTTGGCATTAGTTCCATTGGAAAAAAAACTCAGTGGTCATGAACTTGTAGTGATCCACAAACTTTCCTTGTATATACTGTAGTTCTGCACCTCTTAAGGTGCTCCCTCTTGGTTTTACTTAAACCTTCGCAAAGCAAAGACTACCTCAAACCAGAACAAAAACTCACGGGTGTGGCCGAAAACTGGGTCTGGAAGTGAAGACCAGTAAGTCCTGCAGCCCACCCAGGACCACCATTGGAGGTTTAGGGTGAGTCCTCCACCAGCAACAGAGACACTGCAAGACACCCTGGCTTGGACAGTGTCTACGTTACCACAAAAATAATTACTGTTTAATAAGAATGATGCTAGTATTTTGATAGTGATAGCACTTTAGTGCAGATCAGGCTGCGTTAGTGTTGTTTTAATAACAATGTGAAGTTTTAAATAAAAATTTGAATGCGGTGACGAACCAGAGTCTGCAGTTGTCACCAGGCAGCACTTAGTAGCATAGGTAGTATAAATAAAGTTAGGTAACATTTGAAGTAAAATGCCTCTCTCTGGAGAAGAAGTTTTATTGTGATATATATTGTTAATTATTGCAGTAATTTTTGAAAAAAAAAATAATTTTGTATGTTCCTCTTTGTAACATCTTATCTGGAAGTTGGCTGGACCCCTCACCTGGAGGACACAGCACCGAAGCGGGCCTCTGTGCATGTCAGAACTGTGAGTAAAGCCCATTGAACTACATGCCATTGTGTCCTCCACTTTCTTCCTGCGCCTCTCACCCGCCTCTGCTACATCCTCCACTCCACACCAGCTCACCATCTACTAACTCATCACTACTGCCCTGGGAATACAGTCCTACCTGTGGAGGGCTTCAACAATTCAGCTGCGCCTCAACATCGGTCTCAGAGAAGCGACACCGCAGCGCTGGTCAATCTGACCAGAAACCACATGTGGCGTCACAAATCACTTGATAAACTCTATCCCCATTCAATTCAACCCCTTTTACATGACCACCTGAGGCCATGGACCGGGTCACAGCCACTGTGACATTTCCCATTGCAGTTAACGTTAACGGACCCGACGCCGAGTATCCCACGGCCTCTGGGGTGCGTCATAAGCAGGTTGCGGGATGCAGTGATGCAAGAGAGGCAGAGGGAGATAAACAGTTAATTTTTTTTTAAAAATGCAGCCTAAGTGAACAGTGCAAAGATAACAGCAGTTCTTTCAACAACTTAACATGTCAGAGATTCCTCGGGCTGCAGATGATGCTTTGAAGGCTGTGGCGTCAACAACGGCTGGTGCGATGTTCTCCTCAGAAGGTCCTGCACACAACATTCCATCTTCTGGTGGCAGCAGAAGGTCTCCGGTTTTACCCGCTGAGCCCTCAGTCCATAAGCTGATGCAGCTATAATCAGTGAAGCTGCAGGCGATCCTTGACCCAGGAAGAGTGGCGTTACACTGTCCTGCAAAGAGGACTGCAGCACACAGTCCTGTACCCTGCCCTGGCTCTTATGTTTAAGTGTGGTGCTGAGGTGGAAAGAGCAGCCAGCTCTCTCTCTCTGTGGCCGCTGCTGTTTGCCCCGGTGGTGTCCTCACTTCAAGTTGGCCGCGATTTGTTGCGACCTGGCTGCGCACCCAGCGGAGCGCGCTGTGCACACACCTCTCCTCTGTCTCACAATGTCCATGCAGACACACAGTGTCCATGCAGACACGCAAAGAGTGTGAATGCAGGCACACACAAAGTGTCCATGCAGACACACACAATGTCCATGCAAGCACGCACTCAGTGACCATACAGGCAGGCACACAGGGTCCATGCAGACACCCACTCAATGTCCATGCTGGCACGCACACAGTGTCCATGCAGGCATGCACACAGTGTCCATGCAGACACACACTCAGTGTCCATACAGACACGCACTCAGTGTCCATGCAGGCACGCACACAGTGTCCATGCAGGCACGCACACAGTGTCCATGCAGGCACGCACACAGTGTCCATACAGACACGCACTGAGTGTCCATGCAGGCACGCACACAGTGTCCATGCAGGCACGCACACAGTGTCCATGCAGGCATGCACACAGAGTCCGTGCAGACACGCACACAGTATCCATGCAGTCACACACAGTGTCCATGCAGGTACATGCAGAGTGTTCATGCAGGCACGGACATAGTGTCCATACAAGCACGCACACAGCGTCCATGCAGACATGCACACAGTGCCCATGCAGGCACACACATAGTGTCCATGCAGGCATGCACACTATGTCCATGCAGACATGCAAAAAGTGTCCATGCAGGCATGTACACAGTGCTCATGGAGGCCTGAACACAATGTCCAGGGCCAACTCCATGTTTTCGCAGGCCCCGGGCGAAAGACTCTCAGTGGGCACCACTTTTAATACATACCACGATTCACGATGTACAGCTACGGCAGACAAATATAGGTATAGTACAATGCCAAAGATTTTACTTACGACTTATATTGCATAGTAATATTTATAGTAAACCCTGCAATAGCTCAGAAACTGGACAGTATTGTCCTCCGTAAAGTATTTTGGGCATCACATAGTATTCCATATAGAATAATGAGCCCCATATATTGTTAAACTAATAGAAAAGCCACAAAAGAGGACTAAAATCCTCCAAAAAATGAAAAAAAAAAAACAGCAGAAAAAAGGCAGCACCGCTTATCTGCCCAGGTCTTTGAACAAATGCACTACAGGATGCAGCCAGCCCATATAGCAAGATGTTGGCAACACAGGTGCAAAATACTAAATAGACAACCACTCACCTCCTACCCATTTATGGAGGGAGTGACAGCTTAGTAAACATTTGCATAATAAAGGCCTGTATAGGGCACTGTTCACATAAAGGTAATGCATAGTGTCTGGTTCTCAGCCTATTAGTCATGCCCCTACTATTTGATTAGGCAAGCTAGCCAGCACTCTCTCAATGCATCCCAGTGTGAACATCTCTGTATACAAGACCAAACGTGCTGGGGTGACTGCTTAGTATACATTTGCACAATAAACCTCTGTATAGAGCAGGTAAGTGGTGCTGCCTTTTTTCTGCTGTTATTTGAATATTTAGTATTTTGCACCTGTGTTGCCAACATTTTGCTATATGGTCTGGCTGCACCCTGTAGTGCATTTGTTCAAAGACCTGGGCAGGTAAGCGGTGCTGCCTTTTTTCTCCCATATATTGCTCCATACAATATAATGAGCACCACATAGTGCTCCATACTGTATAATGTGCCCCATATAATGCTCCATACAATACAGGGTGGACCATTTGTATGGATACACCTAAATAAAATGGGAATGGTTGGTGATATCAACTTCTTGTTTGTGGCACATTAGTATATGGGAGGGGGAAAACTTTTCAAGATGGGTGATGACCATGGTGGAAATTTTCAAGTCGGCCCTTTTGGATGTATCTTTATAAAAGGCCCACCCAGGTGTATCTATATAAGTCACCCACCCTGTATAGTGAGCCACATATATTGCTCCATACAGAATTATGGGCCTCATATAATGCTCCACACAGTATAATGAACTCCATATATTGCTCCATACAGTATAAAGAGGCAGACAACTGTTGCTCCATTCATAGAATCATAGAAACATAGAATGGTAGAGTTGGAAGGGAACTCCTGGGTCATCTGGTCCAACCCCATGATCAAAGCAGGATTCACTAAATCATTCCAGACAGATGTCTGTCCAGCCTCTGTTTGAAGACTTCCATAGAAGGGGAAATCACCACCTCTCGTGGCAGCCTGTTCCACTCATTGATCACCCTCACTATCAAAAAGTTTTTTCTAATATCTAATCTGTGTCTCCTCCCATTCAGTTTCATCCCATTGCTTCTAGTCTTTCGTTGTGCAAATGAGAATAAAGATGATCCTTCTACGATGTGACAGCTCTTGAGATACTTGTAGACACCTATTAAGTCTCCTCTCAGTCTTCTTTTTTGCAAGCTAAACATTCCCAAATCCTGTAACCATTCCTCATAGGACATGGTTTGCAGACCGGTCACCATTCTGGTCGCTCTTCTCTGAACTTGCTCCAGTTTGTAGATGTTTTATTTTAAAATGTGGTGCCCAAAACTGGACACAGTATTCCAGATGAGGTCTGACAAAAAGGAGTAGAGGGCAATAATAACTTCACATGATCTAGACTGTATGCTTCTGTTAATACATCCCAGAATTGTATTTGTCTTTTTGATGCGGCATCACACCATTTGCTTATGTTCAGTCTGTGATCTATTAGTATACCCAAGTCTTTTTCACATGTGCTGTTGCTTATCCCTATTCCTTCCATTCTGTATATGTGTTTTTTATTTTTATTGCTCTGATGTAGTACTTTGCATTTTTCCCTGTTAAAAACCATTCTGTTAGTTGCTGCCCACTGCTCCAGTTTATTTATAACTTTTTGAATCCTCTCTCTCTTCTCTAGTATTAGCTATCCCTCCTAACTTTGTGCCATCAGCAAATTTAATCTGTGTTGAAATTCCTTCATCTAAATAATTGATAAAGATGTTGAACATTATAGGGCCCAGAAAAGACCCCTGTGGTACCCCACTTGAGACATTCTTCCAACTGGATGTGCAGCCATTTACAACCACTCTTTGGGTCCAATCAATAAGCCAGTTATGAATCCATCTAACAGTTGCCTTGTCCATTCCATACTTGGTCATTTTTTCAACAAGGATGGTGTGAGATACTTTTTCAAATGCTTTGCTGAAGTCAAGATGTACTATATCTACAGCATTTCCCTGATCCACCCAGTCAGTGATTCTGTCACAGAAAGAAATTAAGTTAGTCAGACATGACTTATTAGTTGCAAACTGATGTGGACTATGGTTAATCACTTCGTTCTTATTCAGGTACATACATGCATGTTGTTTAATAATTTGTTCAAAGATCTTTCCTGGTATAGAAGTCAAACTTGCTGGCCTATAGTTCCCTGGGTCCATCTTCTTCCCCTTTTTGAAGATAGGAACAACATTTGCTCTTCTCCAGTCTTCTCGGACTTCTCCTTATCTCCAAGAATTTTCAAAGATTAAGGAGAGCGGTTCAAAAATTTCTTCTGCTATTTCCTTCTGTACTCTGGGGTGTAATTCATCTGGACCTGGAGACTTGAATTCATTTATGTTGGCTAAGTATTCCCTCACTAGCTTTCTGTTTATCGATAGCCTAGATTATTCTATTCTTTTAATAGGACAGTGAAGATCAGATGATGTTACATTTCCTTTCTGAGAGAACACAGATGCAAAATAGGATTTTAAATGTTTGGCCTTCTCAACATCCTTTCTTACCATTTCATCATTTTCATCTTGTAAAAATCCTATAGTGTCTTTGATTTTTCTTTTACTTTTGACATATCCCCAAAATCCTTTTTTATTGCTTTTGACATCTCTTGCAAGCCTTAATGCATTGTCAGCTTTAGCAGAAAAGGATTTCCAGTTTGTAAGGAGCGCTTCCGGCTGATTCATTAATTACTCTGAATATTTAAAGGAATATCCAGTTCTGATGGTCCCTAGTGATGAAACTAATAAAATGAAATTGGAAAAATAGTTTTCACTCATCAGAGATATACACAAATTCTTCAATATAGATGCTAAACGATAAATAACCTTATTAATTTTAAACATGGAAGAAGTATATGTATAATGAGAAGAGAAGGGAGAAAAGAAAGGAAAAAGGAGAAGGAAAGGGAAGGAAGAGGGAGGAAAAGGGGAAAAAAGGAGAAGGAAGAAAAAGAAAAAAAAACACATAGAAAATGTTTTTTTTTTTATTAGATTCCAAGCAATATAGATTCCACCTACAACTAGCCTCCCAACAGTTTGGAGAGGTGTGCATGTGTTTTTAATCGATGATAATTGATTGAAGGGTGGAACCTTTCTTTTTTTCCCTATATAAATGTGTCTTTTAAAGATATATGTGATTTTACCTGATGAAGGCTAATTTTATGTATAGCCGAAACGCGTTGTGTTTTTATGTCTAATAATAAACAGGATATTCCTTTAAATATTCGGAGTAATTAATGAATCAGCTGGAAGTGCTCTTTGACAAACTGGAAATCCTTTTCTGCATTCTCTGACGAATCTCCTACAAGGTAGTTCGTTCCACCTGTTTTGAGCTGCAGGCCAGCAGATCCAGACGATTACTCCAGTACCCAAACACAGAAACACAGGGTTATACGCTGAGCAACAAGACACCAAACAGGTGAGAAGAATTTTTTATTTCTATCTGACATAATTAAAACTCTGCACTTAGATCTGCACCCCCCTTCTTTTTTTGGATATTCCTTGAAATACTCGGAGTAATTAATGAATCATCCGGAAGCGCTCCTTGACAAACTGGAAATCTTTCTCTGCATTGTCAGCTTTAGATAATCTGATGCATCCCCTGAAGATTCTGTAGACAGCATGATATTCTTCTTTAGATATGCTTCCCTCTTTCCATTTGATAAATATTTCTTTCTTCCTTTTTTAGCACATGTTTAAGTTCTGTTTTCATCCTTCCTGATTTCCTTAAATGCTTCCTATTCTTCCCTCTTTTTGGAATTGTTAACAATCTTGCTTTGAGAATCTCATTTTTCAAAATTTCCTATCCTTCCAGGACATTTTTGTCCTTAAGGATATCCAGCTATTGAATCTCTCCGATTCTTATTATGAGTCCCTTAAAATCTACCTTTCTGAAATCTAACCTTGAAGTTTGAGTCTTCACAGGTCTTCCTCCTCTAGTTATCCAAAATTCTAAAATAGCATGGTCGCTACCTCCTAGTGTCCCAACCACTCTTACCTCCTCAACCATTTCCTCCCTGTTTATAAGGATTAGATCCAAGTTAGCAAATCCCCTTGTTTTCTCCCCTACTTTTGGAAGATAAAGTTGTCAGCAAGAGAGATTAAGAATTTGCTTGACCTGTTAATTTGTCCTGAGAGAGAATCCCAACAAATGTCTGGATGTGCTCAGATTTGTCCATTTAGTACAATGGACCCCATGTATTGTCTCAATATATTGACCCCACATATTGCTCCATACAGAATAATTGACCCCATGTAATGCTCAACACAGTATAATGAACCCCATATATTGCTCCATACAGAATAATGAGGCCATATATTGCTCCATACAGAATAATGAGCCCCATATATTGATCCATACATAATTGGCCCCATATAATGCTCAAAACAATATATAATTCTCCATTCATAATGGACCCCATTTAATGCTCCATGCAGTATATGATGGGCCCCATATATTGCTCCATACATAATGGGCCCCATATAATATGTCATATATAATGAGCCCCATATAATGCCCTATACAGTATATGAAAGGACCCATATATTACTCCATATATAATGGGCCCCATATAATTCTCCATACAGAATGGGCCCCATATAATTTTTCACACAGTATATGATAGATCCTATATAATGCTCCAGTATATGATTGGCCCCATATAATGCTACAGTATTTGCTGGGCCCATATAATGCTCCAGTATTTGATGGGCCCCATATAATGGTCAATATTTGCTGGGTCCTATATAATGCTCCAGTATATGCTGGGACACTTATAATACTCAACTATATGCTGTGCCACATATAATGCTTCAGTATATGATGGGCCCCATAAAATTCTCCAGTATATGCTGGGCCCCATATAATGCTCCAGTATATAATGGGCCCCATATAATGATTCAGCAATTGCTGGGCCCCATATAATGCTCTAAACATTAAAAAAATAAAATACTCACCTGGCCGCTGCTCCACTCTGGACTCCTCAGCATCACTGTCTTCCAGCTCTCTGGTCTGTGACTGTTCAAGCAGAGTGTAACGAATGTAAATGGAGGCACAGATGGTGAAGTGCACATTTGTTTATTGAAATTTTTGTGAAACCACGGGACCACTGCCCGGGGGGCTCTGAAGTGGGCGTGACTAAGCGAGTCCCAGACTTCCATAGTAATACTGGGCCAGAATGGAAAGTGCAGGAGACGCAAGGTGCTACCTCCAGTTACACCCCAGGTGCGTGGAAGCTGACTCGATCAGACTGTCAGGCAGGCATGTACTGCAAGTAGCGGAGTACCAGGTAGGACATGAGCAGCAGAAGCGGGTAGCGGGCAACTGCTGGCACAGAGAGATGTAGGAGGGACTGGAAGGCGTGGGAAGACACATAGGACATACTGAGGAGACAAACCAATATTAGCGAGATGCAGCAGAGCATTAACACTCAGGTACAGAAACCTGAGAACAACAGGAAATACTTGTTTCTCAGGCACCTCCCTAAGGGCAGAGGTGCCTGAAATAGTACAAGTATGAGACTGGCTGAAACCTATTTTTGAAAATGGCTCACTGTCTCTCTACGAGACAGAGAGTGTGCGAGACCTGCAGGATGTGTGCATCATCCAGGAAGCAGCAGCAGGAGCAGGCACTGCGTGACATGGGACAGGAACCCTAGGAGACCAGCGACCCCGCTGGGCACCGCACTGAAGTGGCGCCCCCGAGGCAACAGGTGAGAGCCGAGGAGCGGACTGGGACCGGGATGGAGGCACTACACAGAGGGCACACACTAGGCATGTCATCGTGCTCTCTGACTTGAAACATTACAGGGACAGAAGATTCAGAAGATGCACACACAATGTGTCCTTGCAGGCACACACACAGTGTTCTTGCAGGCACACGCACAATGTCCATGCAGGCACACGCATGTGAACAGATGGAGAAATTTTGGCCTCCTTATTCTTTCCATTTTTATTTGCTATGGTGGATACAAATTCCAAGAGTAACCCTCTGACTCTTTACATGGTTCTCCAAAAAGAATAAAAGAAAAAAAGAAGTAAAGGATATATCATTATAAATTAATTCCTAATTACATTTAATTAGCAACTAACAAGGATTTTGTGTAGTTAGGTAATCAATATAGCGTTAAAATATTAAAATATCTGCTACCTTGACTCATTGATAAAACCTGTCCAAGGATGTTAACCCCTTAACGACCGCCGATACGCATTTTAACGGCGGCAGTTAAGAATACTTATGCCTCAGCGCCACTGTTTAACAATGCTGAGAAATAAGTGTATAGCGGCCTCCCCAGAGTCAGAATTTCTCTGGGGTCTCGGCTATGGTGAGAAGTTAAGGCCCTAGAGAACATGATTCGGGTCAGTTTTTACCGACCCCAGTGTTGCGATGGCCGTTATTAACGGAATAACGGTGACAGCAAAAAATACCCCTCCAATTTCCCATATAATTTCTCTTTCCTCTGATGTGATCGCACAACAGAGGAGAGAGAAATGGGTTCCCCCGATACCCCCCAGTACCTCCGGTGTCCCTGGACCCTGCTGCATTCCCTGATCCTGTCCCTCGGCCACCATCATCTTTTTCCAGGAAGAAAATGGTGGGCGCATGTGCAGTGCGCCCGCCAATATCTGACAGCCGACACCCGGCAACAATAGGAGATTTTTCCTATTGGTTAATTTTGATCACTGTGATAGACTCTATCACTGTGATCAAAATAAAAAAAATAGTGAATCAAACCCCCCCTTTATCACTCCCTTAGGTAAAAATAATAAAATAAAAAAAGTATTTATTTCCATTTTTCATTAGAGTTAGGGTAGGGCTAAAGTTAGGGTTGGGCTAAAGTTTCGGATTATGGTTAGGGGTGTGTTAGGGTAAGATTTGTGGTTAAGGTTATGGTTAAGGTTGGGATTAGAGTTAAGGGTGTGTTGGGGCTAGGTTTGTGGTTAGGGTTATGGTTAGGGTTGGGATTAGGGTTAGGGGTGTGTTGGGGTTAGTGTGGGAGTTATAAATTGGAGGTTCCACTGTTTAGGTACATCAGGGAGTCTCCAAATGCAACATGGCGCCACCATTGATTCCAACCAATTTTGCAATCAAAAAGTCAAACGGTGCTCCCTCCCTTCGGAGCCCTGCCAAGCGCCAAAACAGTGACTTTCTCCCACATATGGGGTATTGACATACTAGAAGAAATTACACATCAAATTTTGTGCTGCAAAGAAAACTTTTTGTGAAAAAAAGTAAAATGTTCATTTTTTCCTTCCACATTGCGTTAGTTCTCGTGAAGCACCTGAAGGGTTATTAAACTTCTTGAATGTGGTTTTGCGCACCTTACAGGGTGCAGTTTTTAGAATGGTGTCACTTTTGGGTATTTTCTGTTATATTCACCCCCCAAATTCACTTTTAGGTGGTCCCTAAAAGAAATGGTTTTGGAAAAATGTGAAATCACTGGTCAAATTCTAACTATTATAACGTCTTAACAAAAAAAAATTATGCTTCCAAAATTGTGTTGATGTAAAGTTGACATGTGGGAAATGTTATTTATTAACTATTTTGTGTGACACCACTCTCTGATTTAAGGGTACAAAAATTAACATTTTTAAAATTGCAAAACTTTCAAAAGCTTTGCCAAATTTCCGTTTTTTTCATAAATAAACGCAAGTTATATTGAGTAACTTTTACCACTAACATGAAGTACAATATGTCATGAAAAAACATTCTCAGAATCAGTGGGATACATTGAAGCGTTCCAGAGCTATAACCTCATAAAGTTATAGTGGTCAGAATTGTAAAAATTGGTTTGGTCTTCAAGTACCAAATTGGTTCTGTCACTAAGGGGTTAATACAGATGAATGTGAGCATGTGCAGTGGGAAGCTCTTTTGCTGTGACCTGGAGGTACTTACAGTGGCTTGTGAAAGTATTCATTCCCTTGGCTTTTTACCTATTTTGTTACATTACAACCTCTGTTTAAATATTTTCGAAATCCAGTTTGCGTGATGCAACAGCACCAAATAGTCTAAGTTGGTGAAGTGAAGTGAGAAAAATATAAATTACACTTATGGGAAGAATCTAAGACAAAAATTGCCCAATAATCACAAAATCCCAATTAAGGGTAATATACCACCAATAATAATAGTCACTTTATGGTAACCAAATAGTATGGAAATCTGGTACCACACAATGGTATAAATTGATAAAATCACATCTTTATTGACATAAAAAAGAGCAAAACACATGAGTATAACAGAAAGGTGTCAAACAATAAGACAAGGAACTAAAAAACTCCATAGGAAATCCCCTGACAACAATCCATCATAGACATTAAGGCACACCCATGTATAAGGAAATAAGGGAATCAAGGATGCAATGCCCCATAATGGAGGTGGTGAATGAATGCTATAGTCTGTAACCGACATGTAATAAATCACTTGTGACCATTCCTTCTATATTTGTGACACCTAAGCGTCCCTTGTCTTATTGTTTGACACCTTTCTATTATACTCTTGTGTTTTGTTCATTTTTTACGTCAACAAAGATGTGATTTTATCAATTTATACTACTTATGGGAAGATATAACTATAAATTGGCATGCGCATATATATATATACACCCCTTTTGCGATGAAGCCCAAAAAATTTCCAGTGCAAGCAATTACCTTCATAAGTCACATGCTTAGTGAAAGGAAGTCCACCTGTGCGCAACCTAAGTGTCACATGTCTGTCAGAGTATACACACCTTTTCTGAAAGGCCACAGAACCTGCAACATCATTAGCAAGAGGCACCATTAACCCCAAAAATTATGAACACCACTGAGAAAGTTATTTAGAAGTAGAAGTCATGGATGGGTAATAAAAAATATCACAACCTCTCATGATTCCCAGGAACACCATCAAATTCATTATCATCAAATGGAAAGAACATGGCATCAAAACAAACATGCGAAGAGAGGACCACCCATCAAAGCTCTCAGCCCCAGCAAGGAGGGCATTATTAAGAGAGGCAGCACAGACACCAAAGGTAACCTTGAAAGGGTTGAAGAGTTCCAAAGCAGAAACTGGAGTATTTGTCCATATGACTACAAAAAGTTGTACACTCTGTAGAGGTGGCCTTTAGGGAAGAGTGGGCAGAAAAAAACCTTTACTTACACACAAAAAATGTAAGCCCTTGAGCTTGCCAAAATGTAAGCCCTTGAGCTTGCCAAAAGATATGTGGGAGATTCTCCAAATGTAAGGAGGAAGGTGCTGTGGTTTGATGAAACCAACATTGAACTTGTTGTTTGCTTCACAAAAAAAAAGAAAACCAAATGTGCACAGTTGTAGGAATGTTCTTTACATGAACTGATGCAAACTCTCCAAAAAATGTGAAATTCCTGAATGTGAGGTAGCAAAACACCAATAATGGGGGGGTGAATACTTTCACAAGCCACTGTATATAAATATTCAGATAAACAGGGCACATAGAATTTTGGTCAGCCTCTTCTTACCTCAGCGCTTTTGGTATCTCCAGTAGTGTTAGTGGAGCATGTCTTCCTTCACATAAAGGCGTGTCAAGCTTCCTACTGCTCGTGTTCACAGGCCTTGTCATATCATTGTAATATAGGTTTCTCTCAGTGAAAAAAGCAAGTACTGACCACAGGCTGTGAGTCAAGAGCACATGAACCCATTATAGCCTGTGTGCCAAACTAATAGTTTGCTCATAATAAAAAATGAGGTATGGTTTATTCTGATCTCTTTTACAGACTAGAATAATGCGTTCAGTGTGAAGTCAACTCCATTTCACATTTTGATATGATAGGAAATTTGCAGGGATGCAGCCCCCAGCTGTTAGTTTTGACTAGCTGGCTATCAAAAATAGAGGGGAACCCACGCTATTATTTTTTAAAATTATTTATTCAGAGTTCAGGTGGCGGCTGATGAATAGTCCCATCAGCCACCGCCTGCTCTCACTGTCATTAGAAGCAGCAGGCATAGGCTGATGGGAGCAGTAGTCCCATCAGCCTGCGCTAGTGACCGGATGTAAACTTTATTTGACAGCGTGGGAACCGTGCTGTCTGATTGGCAGGAATGATTTTACCACTGATCAGAAGCAATGTTTACCACACTGTCATGCACATGACAGCATGGCAAACAATGGATGGTCGGACCCCCCATTCAAGTGAATGTGGTCCGGGTTCGGGTTTGGCGTCTGTTCTGGTACCTGAACCAAACTTTTTTTTAACTATTTGGCTGCCAGACCTGAACATCGAGAGGTCCATCCATCTCTAGTTATGAGTCACAGACTTCACAATGCTTATTTTATACTCCAGTTCTACCAAGTTTTGACTCAGCCAAACCCAGCGCACGTGTCAGAAGACATGTAACATAGTAACAATATACAGTCAATGCTTTAAAATATTTCTGTCCAAGACATAATAGATCTAGTCACAGATGTCTCTCAGAACCAGGGGCAGACATGCTGCCAGTGCAGCCGATGGAGCTGCACATGGACCTATGACCAGATTGCCCTACACATTAGTGGCACATTGGGCGGCTAGAGTTCCTATAGCTTCCTACACTGGAATATAGCAGCGAACCTGAAGGAAACCATCCTCATCTTCCTACCCAGTACTTTCTCTATGACAGAGATGCAGAGATGGTAGAATGATGTCATCATGACACCTACATCATTTAAAAACTACTTGGCCAGACTAGGAAGGAAGCAATAGTCTTAATATCCTTTAATTCTTCTTTTCTTCTCTTTTATTTTAAACACAATGAGGAGAGGACAATGGGGGGAACAGAGATGGAGCATTGTACAAGAACTGATAATGAATTGGAGGGTGGGAGAGGAAGCTATACAGGGACTTATAAGAAATTGGTGGTGGAAGTGGATGCTATATAGGGACTTATAATGAACTGGAGGATGAAAGATATGATAGAGAACAGAGACATAAATAATTAAGGGGTGAGAGAGGACACAGGAAAGGGACTGGTAATTAATTGGGCAGTGGGAAAGACCACAGGACAGAGTCTTGTAATGAACTGACAGAATGGAGGACATAGGACAAAGTTATATAACGAATTGGTGGGATACATGACAAAAGACAGCGACTTATAATGAATTGGGGAGTGAGAAAGAGTACTGTCTCTTTGTATATAGTGAACGCTCTTCATCATCCTTTATTACATATTATCCTCTCTAGTTATCTATAGTGCCATCTCTTATTATATTGTGTGCTCATTAGTTATGCACAGCACAATTTCATTATTACATATTGTCATCCCTTGTTATGTTGTTATGTATAACACTACACATAATGTATTCGTTTGTTATTTTTATATTCATAGTGCCCTCTCTTTTACGTGACATCCTCTCTTATTAAACAATAAAATCATTGAACAGCAGCAGAAAGCGACCAGATCAGTCAATCGGCCTCCTCCATTAGAAAAGCAGCTTTCCTCGATAAATAGGAGCCCAGACACACTTCTTGCACAGGCACTCCAAGCGGTCAGTGTCCGCCCCTGCACAGATCCATGCCCAGGATTACCTTCAGCATGGTCCTGAGCTTTTTCCTTCATCTGACTTGCGACACAGTAACTGAAGTTTACACTGATGTTTTTTTTTCTTTTTTAAAGATGGATTAATCATTATACACTTTAGTTTTTCACTTTTGAAACAGGTTTTTACACTACATTTTACATTTGGGAAGCAGACGAGAACATCATCTAATATGAATACTTTTTCTAACAGTATAAACACCATTAATTTTTTTAATTGTCTTTTCTGTTTACAGAGATTGGTAATACTTCGGTATCTTATGTAAATGAGATAAATACAAATAGTTTCTCATCAAGTATTATATTATTCACACAGATTATGGAAAACTTCATGTTAACATGTAGTGTAAAATAATAATACCTCAAGGTAGCCTTCACACAAAGTGTTTGTGAGAGAAATGAAACCTTTTTTGTTGCATTTGTCGTAGCTCTTTTTGCCACATTTATTAGCAGCTAGAAATTAGCTGTAAGGAAATTGGAAAATATAAAACATAATACAATGAGAACATTTTTTGTGATATTTATTTTTAGCTGTTTTTGTGCCCTTTACCATTTTTTGCTATTAGTTTCAAGTATAGCATGCTGTAGACAAGGTGTTTTTCAAAAGATTCCTCGGTAGGCAAACATCCGTTTCATTCGTCATTTGACGGATCTGTCAGAATTTCAGCGTCCGTCGTCTGGAGAAGACGGACTTTGCAATGTTTTTTGTCTGTGTCGAAAAGACGGATCGTAATGGATCCTGCGCCATCCGTCACTGGCTATAATGGAAGCCTATGGGTGCAGGATCCGTCGCTGTCTGTCAAAAACGGAATACAGTGACGGATTCCATCTTTTGAAACTGAGCATGCCAGGAAGATTTTCACTGTCTTTATTTTAACCCCAACGGCTGCATTTTCCATTCCGGAATCAAAAAATTCTCTCTCTCTCTTCCTATTCCTTTAAATTCCAAAACCTGCAGCTTCGACAGATCCATAAAAAAAATGGATCCGATGCATCAGTTTTTTGGCAATCTTCACTAGATCCGTTTTTTCACACTTTGACAAATTTTGACTGACGCCAAAATACTGAAGTGTGAAAGAGGCCTAAGTAGGGAAATATTAGGTGACATACTGTATCACATGAAATTAAAAAATAAAGCAAAACAGCTGCAAAGAACTTAACATGGCAGAAACACAATGACACAATACAGTGAAAGGTAGCATATGTTATACAAAAATCAATGTTAAATAGCACAGAGCAGGCATGATGTGAATGAGCAGAATGTGATTCATGACAGTTTTGTGACACATATAACATCACAGAGATATATATTAGGCAGGCAGTAATGCTGAGCAGAATGTGTTCCTGTGAGCTGACAACTATGCAGCATGCACAAGTCAGGAGAATAGTTAATCATAGAGGAAACGTCCTCAAGTCAAAGGAATCCGAGAGATCTTGGTATTTAATATGGTATAGCATACAGAAGTCCTGTAGCTTTATGTAATGAGTACCATGGAAAATAGGTAATGTGCAAGTAAGGAAATCCAACATTGAATGAATTCTGTTACCTTTAGCTCTTTAAATAACTTTACATATCTTTTAACTAAGGAGAAACAGCTAAAATATACACAAGGATATACCCTTGGTGCCAGGGCTCCATGGTTTTATAGTGTTTCTAGTGATATTTAAATTGCTTGCAAATTTTAGGAGGCTTTAAATCCTGCAATTTTACTGTGACTTTTGGGTGTCACGCTGTGTTCTTGTGGAGCTTTAGCCTTGAAGGCTTTGTATATCTTTTACAGGGAAGAATTACACAATCAGGAGTTAACAAATTGCACATATTTTCAAGCTGCAATTTTCCCTATCTTGATATATGACTCTCATTCTGCCTCTGTTATTTTATGTATAGAAAAAATAAACCATCATACTTACCAAACGTGTACAACAGAAACATAATGCACCCCCACAGTACTCCATATAACATAATGCATCCCATAGTTCTCCATATAATAAACTGCACAGCCCTTAGCCATCCATATGAGTATAATTCACATCCCGTATCCTTCATTTAATTTAATGTGCAGCCCATATCTTTCAAATAATATGATGCACAGCTCATAGTCCTTCATTTAGTATAATGCACAGCTCACAGTCCATCATAAAGTATAAAGCACAGCCCATAGTCATCCGTAAAGTATAATGCATAACCTATAGTCATCTATGTACTATAATGCTCCCCCATAGTCATCCATAAAGTATAATGCATCACCATAGTCATCCATAAAGTATAATGCATCCCAATAGTCATCCATAAAGTATAATGCACTCTCATAGTAATCCATAAAGTATAATGTACCCCCATAGTCATCCATAAAGTATAATGTACCCCCATAGTCATCCATAAAGTATAATGAACATCCAAAATCAGCCATAAAGTATAATGCACCCCCACAGGGGCCCGCACTGCCATAAAGTATAATGCACCCCATAATTATCCATAAAGTCTAATGCATCACCATAGTCATCCATAAAGTATAATGCACCCCATAGTAATCAATAAGGTATAATGCACCCCATAGTCATCCATAAAGTATAATGCACCCCTATAATCATCCACAAAGTATAATGCACCCCTATAATCATCCACAAAGTATAATGCACCCCATAATAATCCATAAGGTATAATGCACCCCATAGTCATCCATAAAGTATAATGCACCCCTATAGTCATCCATAAAGTATAATGCACCCCATTGTCATCCATAAAGTATAACACACCCCATACTCCTCCATACAATATAATGCACAGTCCATAGTCATCCATGAAGTATAATGCATCTGTCACAACTCTGTTGGCTGGTGACGCGAGACTAAGAGCTCCAACCCTGTCCCTAACACTAGTGGGCACCCTAGCTCGCCCTATTACCTGGGTTACTTCTGATGGTGAAGATGCCGGGGTCGCCAACCTTGCCTTCTCTCCTGTATGCGCCCTCCGTCTGTACCCTTACCCAAACCAGGGGAGCAAGCGTGCACTTCAGTACACCAACCAGATGAAGAAGGCAACACGAACAAGGGCTACTAAAATTACCAGGCATACAAATATTCACTCACATATAACAGAAGAATGCACCGGGGAGTGGAGGATGGGGAACACATAAAGTAAGAGGAGGAAAGGGAATTTTCATACTTACAAACCAATGAAGCAGTCACAGATAAATCCAACAAACTCCTCAAATAATCACCAAACAACTTTCCTCCAATCCATTCAGCATAAGCTAGCTATGACAATGTGTTTCAGTCAGTACCTAGATTACATAGGGGATAGGAGTGGCTAACCATGCTCAACTGAGAGCTCAGACTCCCAGAGCTCCCAACATGGTCGATTAACCCCTGTTCTGCCAAAAGAAATTAACATTATTTAAAAAAAGGGAAAGTGCTTCTTTTCAGTGCAGGAGTAGGAGCAATCAGATGCTGGGGTCTTCTGGCCCCTCTCTATTGTGGTAACCACATGACAGCATCTGCATAATCATCCATAAAGTGTAATGCACCACATAGTTATTCATAAAGTATAATGCACATCCCATAGTCATCCATAAAGTATAATGCATATCCCATGGTCACCAATTAAGTATAATGCACCCCATAGTCATCCATAAAGTATAATGCACCCCATAGTCATCCGTAAAGTATAATGCACCCCACAGTCATCCATAAAGTATAATACATCCCCATAGTCATCCATACAGTAAAATGCACATCCCATGGTCATCCATAAAATATAATGCAGCTCATAGTCATCCATAAAGTCTAATGCATCCCCATAGTCATCCATAAAGTATAATGCATCCCATAGTCATCCAAAAAGTATAATGCATCTCTATAGTCATCCATAAAGTATAATGCACCTCTATAATCATCCATAAAGTATAATGCACCCCATAGTCATCCATAAAGTATAATGCACCTTTATAATCATCCATAAAGTATAATGTACCTCTATAATCATCCATAAAGTATAATGCATCGCCATAGTCATGCATAAAGTATAATGCACTTCCATAGTTTTCCATAAAGTATAACGCACCTCACAGTAATTCATAAAGTATATTGATGAGCAAATTTGTTTGGAAAACGATCGCCAAACATAAATTCAATACGTATATGGCACATTCGAATTAGTAATTGTAAACCGGAGAAAAATTTTATAAAATTGGTAAAAATCTGTAATATTCGGTAAAAGTGTGAGAAAATATTTGCGTTGCCACAAAATTATTTTCATCACTTTAGCAACGATAATGGTGGTTTATCATGAGCATTTGGCAAATGTTTGATGAGGGGAGGGGGTTTTTAAAGCCCAGAGGCATGGCATTCTTCAAAGCACAGCAGTCATTTTTTTCCCAACTTTATGTGTGCACATTGCAGCTAACCAATCAGAGCACAGTAAACATCCACAATGTCCTGATGGCTTGTGTCATTGGCTGCTGAAATCACATGTCCTTCGCCATATAAATAGCGGACATCTTGTTTCAGCGTCATTTTGACACTGTAATATTGCAGAGAGGCTGCTCCTGACGCTGCCACTGTTAAGCGCAAGATTTTAACTAGTTAGGTGGTTGTATATCAGTCAGAAAATGTAGCTAGATAGTGTCCAGAGTGGCTGTAAAATTTATCTTACATAATTTTTTTGGGGGGGCTTGCATTACTGAGGTTCACAGACAAAGCCATCAGGGCACGTCCTACAAGTGTGTTGTGCACTGCTTCTGTAGTGATCCATGCACAGGTATAGCATACTAAATAATATTTTTTCACTAGATAAATGTGAAAAAGTCTGCTGTATCCCACATTTTATCTAGTTAGATAGGTGGTTGCATATCGGTCAGATAGTGTAGTTAGTGTTACTGCCATGTCCTTCCGACAGGCTGCTGGGATCGGGGCATGCCGCGTTGTCACTGTGCTCTCGGCCTTGCAGCCTCCACAGGTTCCTCGCTGTCCACACATGCGCACTCTTAGGCCTTGGCCACGTGCTTACCGGGTGCACTAGGCTTCTGCCAGAGTCCTGACCCGCAAGTGATCTCTCTGGGCGACCGGTGTCAAGTATATCAGACGACTTCGGCCGTTCCTCAGCGCCTGATTATTATTATTTCCTATTATTTGCATGCTCTGCTCTTTCCCAGTACGCTTTCCAGTGTATGCTGTGCTCTGCTCTGTCCCTGTACGCTTCCAGTGCGGACTCTGCTCTGCTTTCTCCCAGTATGCTTTCCAGTGTATGCTTTGCTCTGCTCTGTCCCTGTACGCCTGCCAGGGCGTGCTCTGCTCAGCCCAGGATCTCGCTCCTTCTGTGAACTCTGCCTTGTCCTGGACCCTGTGTCTCTTTCCTCTGTGAACTCTGACTTGTCCCGGATCCCGTATGTCTTCGCTGCTGCTCAGATCCGTCTCATTCTCAGTGAGTACCCTGGTTCTTTTCCTTGTCCTCAAGCCGATCCTCTGGCACTAGATATTGCATTATATCTTCCTCCTGGGCCTGCCCCTAATGGTCCCGGTATAGGGGTCGGTTCCACCTGGCCAGCTCACCCAGGGTCGGTCGGTACCGCAATCCAGTGGGTCCACTCTAGGTTTCGTAACAGAATAATCAGGCCATGGACCCCGCTGTTGCCTCAGCTGCTGCTCAAAATGAGTTGGAGTACTTGCAGAGAATCAGACACTTATAATGTCTTTCATGAACACCATGGAATCCCGTTTGTCCGCCTTACAGGCCTCTGACCCAGGGAATGCTTCCTAGCTTGCCATTTTCCAACAGGAGCTTGTTCAGCAGCATGACACCCAGACTCACATTTTAAGCAAAATTGCTTCTGTGGATGACTGTCTGTTATCCCTTCAGTCTGCCGCCTCGGCTTCTGCACAAGCTCTGTCCCGTAATCCCGATCCCATCCTGCACCCTCCACCCCACCTAGGTAAACCACGGTGTAGTGGTGATCCCAAGCTGTGCAGGGGTTTTTGAATCAATGCCGTCTACATTTTGAATTATCTCCGCATCAATACCCCACCGATTGGGATAAGGTGGCATTTGTGGTTTCTCATTTAGAGGGGGAGGCTCTGGCTTGGGTTAATTCTCTGTGGGAGCTGGATGATCCCTGTTGTGAATTCACTTTCTGGCCTACCTCCGGTTACTACTGAAGGTAGTGGAGCTGGTCATATTGACAGAGGGGTTGCGAGTTCTCTTTCTTGACTCCCTCTGGTGGTTACTGGAAGTAATGGAGCTGATCTGATTAACAGAGGCTTGTCACCTGATAATGAGGAGGACGATTGGAGATCTGGGGTTTCAGACTGGATTTAAGACAGCCGACTCCCTCTATCCCTGCTGGTGATTTTTTCCTGCCTCCTGAGGTCTTAGTTTCCAGCTCAGTCCCTGCATGCTCAGCTAAGTGTTCTTTTGCTGTTCTGTTCACATTTGATCTTGTTTGGTCTATTTCAGTTTTGTGTGAGTCAGCCCGCTCCGGCTAGGGCTGTGCTGAATCTCCATCCATATGTTACTGCTTGTGCCAGTTTGTTTTTGTCCCTTATTAGCTTGGCCTCTTTTTGCTCTGCTTTCAGAATATTTCAGAGTGCTGATATAGTGGGCGAAGTCGTGCGACTTCAGTATTTTTCTATCAGATGTGTTGGACATTTTTGCAGGTTTTTTTGCGTGATTGCAGACAGTGTCTTTCCTTTCTTGCCCTGTCTAGTCAGTGTGGGCCCCATCATTTGCTCAGTCTATTTTCCTACCTGCGTTTGTGTTTTCATCTTGTCTCACCGACAATATATGTTTGGGAGCTGTTTATTCCTTTGGGGTCTGCTCTGGGGCAGTTTAGATTTCCCCTTTCTTGCTTTAGGCTTAGTTAGCTCTCCGGCTGTGCCGAGGCATCTAGGATCATCATAGGCACGCTCCACGGCTACTGCTAGTTGTGTGGATAGGATCAGGGGTCTGCAATCCGCTTAGTTACCAACCTCTCTGGTTTTCTGTGGCTTAGCTTGGTCTTGCTCTCCTCCTCGGTGATCCAATCATAACAGAATCACCAGCCAAACCGCAGACTCTAGGGTACTCAAAAGAAGGAAAGAATTGTTAAAAAAAAAAGTGTCAGAATTTTTTACATATATTTTTTCCTCTTTTTCTCTGCGGCCATAGGAGGATTTTTTCTTTAATGGAGATTAAGCAATTGTCTGATCGTGTTGAGCAGCTCGCTGCTGAAGTGTGGGGAATTTCTGCCTATCTCGCTCAATCATCTGCTGTTGAACCAAAAATTCCTACTCCTGATGTGTTTTCTGAGGATCGGTCTAAATTTTTGAATTTTAAGAATAATTGTAAACTACTTCTTGCCTTGAAACCTAACTCATCGGGAAGCTCTGTGCAGCAGGTTAAAATTGTCATCTCCTTGCTGCGCGGCGTTCCCCAGGATTGGGCTTTTTCTCTGACACCTGGAGATCGTATTCTGACTAATGTGGACGCATTTTTTCAAGCCTTGGGGTTGTTGTATGATGAACCTAATGCTATTGATCAAGCTGAGAAAACCTTATTGGCATTGAGCCAGGGTCAGGATTCTGCAACATTAAACTGTCAAAAATTCCAAAAGTGGGCGGTCCTTACTAAATGGAATGACAATGCCCTAGCAGCTCTCTTTCGGAAGGGTTTGGCAGAAACCGTAAAAGATGTTATGGTGGAATTTCCTGTTCCGTCTGGTCTTGACGATTCTATGTCATTAGCCATTCAAGTTGATCGGCGTTTACGTGAACATAAAACTACACGAGAGGCGTTGGCGCCTTTTGAACGAACGCCTGAACCCATGCAATGTGATAGGCTTTTGTCTAGGGCACAACGTCAGGAGTTTAGAAGGCGTAATAAGCTGTGTTTTTTCTGTGGAGACCCCTCTCATACTATTTCTGTCTGCCCTAAACGAGAAAAACGCTTTGCTCACACATTTGCTGTGGGCAGTGTACAGCCTAAGTTCCTTTTGGCAATTACTCTGATCTGCTCCTTGTCTACCTTTTCGGCTAAGGCTTTTGTAGATTCAGGAGCAGCTTTGAATCTGATGGATTTAGACTTTGCTAAACGTTGTGGTTTTCCCATGATACCCCTGCGGACTCCTATCCCTTTGAGGGGTATTGATGCTACTTCTTTGGTGGAGAATAAACCCCAGTTTTGGACCCAGGTGATAATGCGGGTCACCCCGGACCACCAAGAAAATTGTAAATTTTTGTTGTTGCACAATTTGCATGATACTATTGTTCTGGGTTTTCCCTGGTTGCAAACTCATAGTCCTGTTTTGGATTGGAAATCTGTGTCTGTGATGAGTTGGGGTTGTCAGTGTATTCTTAGTGACACTCCTGTTTTCACCACCTCTCCCCAGTCTCATGATATTCCTGATTATTTGGCGGGTTTTTCTGATGTATTTAGTGAGAGTAAGGCCGGGGTCACACTAGAGAGGAATACGGACGCGTGAGAGGCGTTAAAAGTGCGCATTACACACAGACCAATGATTCTCTATGGGTTTGCGCCCAACAGCCGTATATTTCTTGTCCGTATTCTACGGTCCGTGCCAATCGCAGTATGCTGTGATTGTCAGCGTACTACGCCCGTAGTACACCAATGCAAGTCTATGGGTGCACAAAAAATACGGATTACACACGGACCACACGTGTGACTTGCGAGAAATACGCAGGTCTTTTGGCTGGAGACAGGAAATGGTCCAATCCATCATCAGGAAGCCTAGACACGCAAATGAGCTCAAAAAGCGCTCCAGACATCCAGGAAGTGCACCTCCACGGAGTACAGCAGCGTCATGGCACCATATTTCCTGAATATGGAGATGCTCATTGTACTGGTGCAGGAGCGGCCAGAACTCTGGGACCAACGTGATGCCCATTATGCGAACCGGGCAAGAAAGGAGGCGTCATGGAGGCGCATATGTCGCCAGATGTTCCATGATTTTGGTGATCGGCCACGTGAGGAGCAGCAGAAACTGAGTAAGTACAAGCTAAAAAATAATTAAAATTACCTCACATCAAAAAAAGCATACAGAATAAGCCCCCCACCCTTCCTGTGCTTGTACTTTTTTCCTCATGAGGAGGGTAGATTTTGATGTGACACATGGTTTGACACTGCCATAATTTGGCCCAGGCCACAAGCTCCTCATCCTCCTAGCCAACCAAGTTATTTTAAGTGTAGTTACTTGATACATGAACTATTGTGACCCTGTGTATCTGGCCTGGATGCCCCAATTAGATATGCCATCCTGGGTAGAAAGCACACCCCAGAATGCCACATGCCTAGACTACTGGTAGCAAATTTGCCCAATCAAATATGTTAAATTGAGAATATTTCCTGTCACATTGCAGTGGAAGATGCGATGAGACGTTGGCGCAGCATCCGCGATCAGTACAGGCGGGAATGTCAGCAGCGGTCCAGGAGTGGTGATGCGGGCCACGTCAAGCGAAAATACATCTATTATGACCGCCTCTCCTTCCTCGCCCCTATTCTGGATCTGAGACCGTAAGTAGATACCTCACACCACATTACACTGATACTTTACAGGGCCAAAAATATTGATTTATTTTTGGCTCTGTTCTATTTCATAACAGAACTCAGTCCAACCTTACGGATAGAGGAACGGGCTCAGATACAGAGCCCATCATTGATCCTGCAGGGGATGAGGTGGCTGGCCCATCTTCTCCCCCTACAAGAAGCATGGGTGAAGAATCCTCTCAGGAGAACCCAGTGCCTGCGCCTCAAACCCCACCACCAGGACCGTCTGCTGCTGCACCATCAGCCCTACTGGAGGAGCAGGGCAACATGAGCAGCAGCCCAACTGCCCAGATCCGGGGCTCCCCACAGCCTGCTGGAATATCCCGGCGAGGACGAAGAAGGCGCCAGATCCCTGCCCAAGATACCCGGGCCAATGTGGACACAGGGGTCCTAAACTATCTGGCTAGAGACAATAAAGATGATGGCGAGGAGGCATACTCAAGTAGCCTGGCCTTTTATCTTCGTTACCTTTCCCGTGAGGTGAGGTTCCGTATTCGAGGATGTTTTCAGATCCTGCTTGATGTAAGCACACCCCCAATACCCCATATGAGCTGTTTGAATATCTGGAGAGGTGGCAGCTTTCACCCAGAAATCTAATGCGCCTTAGACCACCCACACAGATGCTTGCTCAAGCAGGCTCTGAGGATCCTCAAATACGTGGGCCTACACCTCACCCCCTTCCTCCCTCTACCCAACCTTTACAACACCAGCAACATATGTCTGCCTCTAGCCAACCCCACCGATATGGCCACTTTTTCCCACCCAGTGTTGGAGGCTGGTCCCAACCTGGTTGGGGATGACATGGCTATATTGGTGGGTATGAGACACAGGCCTACCCGAGCCAACAAGATGCCCCTCTTCCTTATTACTCTGGCCAGTACCCCCAACAATCCCAGGAGGAAGGACACTACTCACATCATGGGCAACAGTATGCCCCCACACAGGGCGATGTTGGGCAAAGTAGCCAGCAGCAACCACAGGCTGGTCTTCCGCCTTCTCCTTCCCCAAATTACCAAAATTTATAAGAGCATAAAAACATGAACATTCTTTATGCCTACCGTACATCAGTGTCCATAAGCGGTCTGATGCCAGGAGATGTCCAGTGTGGTTCAACTGGTGCTCTAAATCCCAATCCAAAGGAAAAAAGAGGGTGTCTCCATCACCAAAATTATAGAAAAAAGATAAAACTCACATTTATTAGTAATGTTTTCAAATCATATTAATAAGCCACCATGACAGGAAGGCTACCTTACGTGTTTCCGACACATATTACATGTCTGTAAAAAAGACAATATTTCACCGCGCTATACTGGGAAAGTAAAATGATGAGAATAGACTACTCACTTGATAATACATAGAAAGAGCGTGATGTTCTTGAGGCTGTTCGCCTTGATTTGAGAATATAGTTAGCTGCCAAAAAAGTGACTAATTGAAGAAGGACAGCATGCCTTTTCTATGCATTATCAAGTGAGTAGTCTATTTTCACCTCTTTTTTCCTTTGTATTGAAAATGTCTAATGTAGCAATTTTGTTATTGCATCATGTTCTTTTTTGATATGTGTGAAAATTGTATTTTTCAAAAATGTTCACATCTGCAAAAAGGCCAATTTGGCCCAGTGCCCCAGTTATCATATGGCACTAATATGTTTGAGTTTAAAAAAAAACACACAAAAAAAGGCAAAAGTAAAAATTTGTCTACTACAGTTTACGTCTCTGTCTCAATTCTCGAAAACCGTGTCAGCATACTAACATACGCTTACCAATGCAATTAAACAGTCATACAATCATAAGGGGTAGAAATATATCTATTTAGACACACATAAAACCAAAAATTATAACATAGATACCTCATGCTCTTGCCAAGAAGTTTCCCCCACAGGTGACATAAAGTAATTAGTGAAAATATCACGCACTTTGAGCCCAGAGAGCGGTCTACGTTGAGGGTTGATAGGTGGTCTCACCCTACGCACATTGTCCGGCCTGCGCACAACACCAGCAGAGGAGGAACAATCATGTATCCTGGTGAAGTTATGAAGAACCACACAGGCTTTAACAACTTCATTAACATTTTGTTCACTCAGCTGAATGGTAGACTGGAGTACCCGCCTGTCATGGTCACTGTGTGTCTGGGCGCAGTTGTTACCGCAAGGCGAACCCATAACACACGTGACCCTGGATACAGCGCCTCCTGTGGGGCGAATTTAAATAATAATACGTGCAGGTGGATACGCCGCCTCCACCTGGCGAATTTAGGTATTACACGTTAATAAACATTCTGGAAACCCCGCCTCCAGTACGGCGAATTTAAATAATAATGGGGGACCTGGGAAACATCAACAATGGTGGGCCCTGCTATAGGGAAAAGGGAATTGGAGACCTCCTGAGCTCCCCTGAGCCAGTGTCCCTGCACTCCTAACATTCCCTATGCCGGTTTCGCACCGGGCGCCGCACGCGTACCTTAACGCCCTTGCTCACCCTGACCCTAAACCCTCACTAGGGAATGGGTCGGTACGGAGACTAATCCCACCACTGCACTAATAACACACATGAGGAAAGAGACAATACAGGGGAAACACCACTTAGCTTTGCTCTGTTGCGTGCGCTCCTCGCAACAGAGCCCTCCACCTGAGTGCATCTTCTCCTCCACCCGGATCCATCACCATAACAGGATCCTTCACCTTAGTGCAACCTTGGAGCAGAGTCCAACACCAGTTGCAGCTGCTTAGAACCAGAGTCCCAAGGATGAGTTCAGCTGCTGACACGAAGTCGAGCATGCTTGAGTCCAGCTCAGCGGCCAAGTCCCACATGGTGAGTGCCACTCTCCATAGTCGCCACTCCACCAGCCCATGCAGACACTTCCCGCTGACACCATCACTGCGACCCCACCACGCCATGCCAGCCCTTCGTCCAGACACCATAGCTGCAACACGTCCCCCCTGGCTAAGCTGCGCAGGACTCCTCACCAGCTCCATCCTTCATCCAGGCTCTCCAAAAACAGAGTGAACACAAACTCACAATATCACAGGCAGTGATTGCACCCCCTAGCACACCTTTATAGGGTGTCACACCTGATCCCTAATTAAGTGCACAAAAACCTAAAGTGCAATACTGCTAACCACCACCGGGGACAGTCAAGACACCTTGGAACTTTCCAAAGTAAAAAAAAGTTCACCCAGTGATTTAAAACTGTCAGATCATGACAGTACCCCCTCCTTAATGAGGGGCCTCTGGACCCTCAAGACCACCCCTCATTAGGAAAACACCTACAGCGGGGACGCCCAGACCCTGAGTTCACCCCACCATTGCCTGACACTTCAGGTTTATGACAAACGCACCGCTGGTATTGGCAATAAAGTTCATTTTGGAGGCACCACTCATCTCCACAGCGCCGACCTGGGGAACGAGATTATGTATGTGTATGTATGCTAAGAGCTGATCAGACTCCACAACACATTTCCAAGATGTTTTTTGGTGGCACACATACACGCTCGTTCACACACAGGTCCGGACCTGAACGTTTATTACACACATTCGTTTGTCATTTTTTGGTGAACTCACTCTGGACTTGACAACAGAGGCGTCCCCCTGTGTCACCACACTCACACCCCCACTATTCACCAAGGAACACCACCCTCCAACCCTCTCACCATGAGGACTGCGCCTCCTAGGGTTGGTTAATGGCGAGGGTAGAGATTTGTCCCTACTCCCCCGCAGCACACCTGCTGCACACACCAGGAGAAGGGGACCGGGAAATGGAGGAAATATACTCTCGCTGGTCACCTCCACACGACCAGGAGGGCGGCTTCTTCGATGGCATAGAAGATATGGCGTAAACCCCGCGGACTATCACACCAGTCAGCTCACCACAGGGGCGTACCCCTTCACCTCGGGGAATACCAGGCAGCTCCGTGGGGCACCATTCCTCCCACCTGCCTGGGTGCGCCCGCATGCATGAACCAGTCCCGCTCCCCAGCAGCGACTCTAGGGGGTTTTAGTACCATAGCCGCAGGAATATGGAGGAAAATATATATATATACTCGCTGGTCGCCTCCACACGACCAGGAGGGGCGGCATCGAAGATTTGGTATGAGCCCCGCGGACTATTCATCAATCTGCTCACTACAGGGACGTACCCCTTAACCTTGAGGAAAACCAGGCAGCTCCGTGGGGCACCATTCCTCCCACCTGCCTGGGTGCGTCCTCTGTAAGAGCAAGTCCCGCTCCCCAGCAGCGACTACACACCTAGTCTGCTCACCACAGGGATGTACCCCTTCACCTCGGGGAATACCAGGCAGCTCCATGGGGCACCATTCCTCCCACCTGCCTGGATACCTCCCCGTGCGAGAGCAAGTCCCGCTCCCCAGCAGCGACTCTAGGGGCTTTAGCCAGACCGCAGCCGCCATTTTTTTTTTTTTTTCCTCTGGTTACCTGAGCAGAGGCCCCAGACCATGATAACTGCTGCTGCAGCGGCTCTAACACACCATGTCGCTCCCCACTAACCTCAGTGAGGCCCGGCAGCAATAACTCAGCGGTCTCCACATGGCCAAAGCTCACCAGAAAAAAAAAAAACTGTAGGGCCTGTGATAAAGTCATGGTCACTGTGTGTCTGGGCGCAGTTGTTACCGCAAGGCGAACCCATAACACACGTGACCCTGGATACAGCGCCTCCAGTGGGGCGAATTTAAATAATAATACGTGCAGGTGGATACGCCGCCTCCACCTGGCGAATTTAGGTATTACACGTTAATAAATATTCTGGAAACCCCGCCTCCAGTACGGCGAATTTAAATAATAAAGGGGGACCTGGGAAACATCAACAATGGTGGGCCCTGCTATAGGGAAAAGGGAATTGGAGACCTCCTGAGCTCCCCTGAGCCAGTGTCCCTGCACTCCTAACATTCCCTATGCCGGTTTCGCACCGGGCGCCGCACGCGTACCTTAACGCCCTTGCTCACCCTGACCCTAAACCCTCACTAGGGAATGGGTCGGTGCGGAGACTAATCCCACCACTGCACTAATAACACACATGAGGAAAGAGACAATACAGGGGAAACACCACTTAGCTTTGCTCTGCTGCGTGCGTTCCTAGCAACAGAGCCCTCCACCTGAGTGCATCTTCTCCTCCACCCGGATCCATCACCACAACAGGATCCTTCACCTTAGTGCAACCTTGGAGCAGAGTCCAAAACCAGTTGCAGCTGCTTAGAACCAGAGTCCCAAGGATGAGTTCAGCTGCTGACACGAAGTCGAGCATGCTTGAGTCCAGCTCAGCGGCCAAGTCCCACATGGTGAGTGCCACTCTCCATAGTCGCCACTCCACCAGCCCATGTAGACACTTCCCGCTGACACCATCACTGCGACCCCACCACGCCATGCCAGCCCTTCGTCCAGACACCATAGCTGCAACACGTCCCCCCTGGCTAAGCTGCGCAGGACTCCTCACCAGCTCCATCCTTCATCCAGGCTCTCCAAAAACAGAGTGAACACAAACTCACAATATCACAGGCAGTGATTGCACCCCCTAGCACACCTTTATAGGGTGTCACACCTGATCCCTAATTAAGTGCACAAAAACCTAAAGTGCAATACTGCTAACCACCACCGGGGACAGTCAAGACACCTTGGAACTTTCCAAAGTAAAAAAAAGTTCACCCAGTGATTTAAAACTGTCAGATCATGACACCGCCATTTGGCACTAAAAATGCCAAAGGAACACTCCACCAGTCGCCGAGCACGTGATAGGCGCAAGTTAAAAATTCTGCACCTGTGGTCAAGGTTGCGCCGGGGATATGGCCTCATGACATTGTGTGTTAACTGAAACGCCTCATCTTCCACAAAGACAAAAGGGACTGATTCTTGAGTGAAGCCTGGTAGCTGGCGTGGTGGTGGTAGATCCAACTGGTTGGTGCGTAGCCGCCGAGACATAATGGAAGTATTGAAGACTCTAGAGTCTCCCGTCTTTCCATAGGCCCCAATGTCAACAATTATAAACTTGTATTGAGGGTCGGCCAGAGCCAAAAATACAACAGAGAAGTATTGTTTATAATTGAAGAATTGGGAGCCAGAGTTCGGCGGCTTACGCACCCGGATATGTTTGCCATCAAGGGCCCCAATACAATTAGGAAACTGGCATTCCTCCTCAAAGTCCCTTGATATGCTCAACCAGTCTTCCATCCTGGGCTCGGGTATGATGACTTGATGTAGTCTTGTCCAGATTTCAATACATGTTGACCTGACTATGCCAGAAATGGTAGATCTTCTAATGAGAAACTCATGCTGGAGGGCGGCATAAGACAGGCCAGTGGACAGGAAGCTGGAGAACAACAGAAATGGAACATTTTAGAATGCAAAAATTAAAAAAAAAACAGGTACATACATACCAAACGTGTTAGGAATTCAGATCGACTAACACACACATATTTGGTTGCACAATGACTAAGTGATATTCAGTACATATTACACATAACATTCTGGTCGGTAAGTTGAAACATATGTGGACTAAGATGAGGGCATTAAACTTAGTCCAAGAAGCCAAAAATACATACTTTGGGCAACACATCATGAACATACAGAATGTGGTTGTGTAGTACATAGCGTAATGTGAGTAGAAGTCGCTCCTCTGCAGATATAGCTTTGCGCATCCTTGTGTCCTGAAAGGTTATCCCAGGGCGCACTGTTTCCAAGAGTCGATCAAATGTTGCAAGGCTCATGCGACAGTATTGGTAGAATTTAACAGGATGCTCACGCATAGAAGAATAGAGGCAGTGAAAATGACCTCTTGTGAGTCGTTGCCTCAAAAGCGGATGGACCCACATGTGTCTCCTCCTCCGCAGATCCACTATCACTGGGTATGGTTGGCAAAGCGGCGTGACAAAAGCCAGTTGAAGAGAACCTGCTCTGTTGTGTTGAAACTCAGACTGTTTGCCATGTTGCACATACAACACCAACACACCAAGTGAAGGCAAGGTCACAAATGGACAGAATGGAGGCAGCCACCTGTTCCTGAGGCAATAAATAGGGTGCAGGCTAATGATTTAAATAGTTAGCAGGCCTCAAAACCGTTAAATGTCCATTTTGCAAGGCTGCGAGAAAATCTCGCCATACGGATTGCATACGGATGCCATACCGATTACATACGGATGCTGACATGCGGAAAATACGCGACCACACCTTGCTTACGGATGACATACGGAGCACTATTTAGGGGTCATTCATCCGTATTATGCATGTAAACTACGGACCGTATTTTGGTTCGGTTAGTGTGACCCCGGACTAAGTCTGCGTCTTTGCCTCCTAATAGGAGTTATGACTGTGCAATTGAGTTAATGCCCGGGTGTAAATTTCCCAAGGGTCGGCTTATCAACTTATCGGTACCCGAACATGATGCTATGTGATCTTATATCAAGGAGTCATTGGAGAAGGGTCATATTAGACCATCCTGTTCAACTTTAGTTGCTAGTTTTTTTTGTGGCCAAGAAAGATGGTTCATTAAGGCATTGCATTGACTATAGTTCCCTTAACAAAATCACTGTAGTACAAAAACTTGGCACTCAAAAGAAAAATTGATTTGACAGTTCCTTTATTGTAAAAGGCATCCAGTTAAATATACTTCTTTTACTTCTTTAAACGTTTTCGGTCATACAATTGACCTTCATCAGAAACAGAATTTTTTCACAGTTGGTTTTAACTAGAATGAGTTTCCAAGAAGACAAGACAGTATGGTTAGTGAACAAATAAGTATCTAACAAATATCTTAGCAACAGGATGCTGATAATGACCGTATGAACATCATGTAAAGTTTAGACGAAAGGTCGATGACTAGATAAATGCTGAAATAGCGAATCCTGAGACAAGGTTCAAGTGAGCTTAGTGAAACTCCACATAACATTCCTAAGGAGATTTATTCCCCTTTTCATAGTGACATGAGTTTCCATTGCACTGACTTCTATCTGTCTCCTGGTCACAGGACATGCTCCCCTGCTCTCTCACAACGCTGGACACTGATGTCCACAGAGTCTGCTTCACCTCCTTTCAACCCCCGGTCACATGACCTCTGGTTTACACAGCATTCCCATGGAGACATTCCTCTCACTCCTTCCACAGAGGGATGACGTTTAGGGCATAAGCGTCACCCTCTACCCGCCCCCTGTTACATCATGGTCATAACACCTCTGCAGACGCCTATCCCTTTGAGGGGGATTGATGCTACTCCTTTGGCGAAAAATAAACCTCAGTTTTGGACCCAGGTGGTAATGCGGGTCGCCCCAGACCATCAAGAAAATTGCAGATTTTTGGTGTTGCATAATTTGCATGATACCATTGTTCTGGGGTTTCCCTGGTTACAAATTCATAATCCAGTTTTGGATTCGAAATCTGTGTCTGTGGTGAGTTGGGGTTGTCGGTGTGCCTTTAGTGAGGCTCCGGTGTTTTCCACCTCTCCTCAGTCGCATGATGTTCCTAACTATTTGGCGGACTTTTATGATATATTTAGCGAGAATGAGTCTGCGTCTCTGCCTCCTCATAGGAGTTATGACTGTGCAATTGAACTGAGCCCGGGGTGTAAATTTCCCAAGGGTCGGCTCTTCAATTTATCTGTACCCGAGCACGAAGCTATGCGATCCTATATTAAGGAGGCGTTGGAGAAGGGTCATATTAGACCATCCTCGTCACCCTTAGGTGCCGATTTTTTTTTGTAGCCAAAAAGGATGGATCATTAAGACCTTGTATTGATTATCGTGCCCTCAACAAAATTACTGTTAAATATCAGTATCCGTTACCCCTGATTTCGGATCTATTCTCTAGAGTTAAAGGTGCTTGCTGGTTTACCAAGCTTGACCTCAGGGGGGCGTATAATCTTATTTGCATTAAGCATGGGGATGAATGGAAGATGTCGTTTAATACTCCGGAGGGACATTTTGAGTACCTGGTGATGCCTTTTGGGCTCACTAATGCCCCTTCTGTCTTCCAGTGCTTCATGAACGATATTTTCCGAGATTTTGTCGATAAATTTTTGATTATCTATCTGGATGATATTTTGATCTTCTCCAAGGATTGGGATTCTCATGTGTAACATATTCGGACTGTGTTCCGGATCTTGAGGGAGAATTCCCTGTATGTCAAAGGATCTAAATGCCTTTTTGGAGTAGAGAGGATTTCTTTTTTGGGATTTATTTTGTCTCCATCAACTATTGAAATGGACCCGGCCAAGGTACAGGCCATTTACGATTGGGTTCAGCCCACTTCTTTGAAGGCCCTCCAGAAGTTTTTGGGTCTTGCTAATTTTTATCGGAAATTTATAGCAAAATTTTCTAGTATTGCCAAGCCATTTACTGATTTGACTAAGAAGGGTGCTGATGTGTTAAATTGGTCTCCGGAGGCTGTTTCTTCCTTTCAGGAGCTGAAGCGAAGATTCACCTCCGCCCCGGTTTTGCGGCAACCTGATGTCTCACTTCCGTTCCAGGTAGAGGTGGATGCTTCTGAGATTGGTGCAGGAGCTGTTTTGTCCCAAAGGGATCCTGTAACATCTAAAATGAATCCCTGTGCTTTCTTTTCCCGAATGTTCTCTCCATCTGAACGTAACTATGATGTGGGGAATCGGGAACTGTTGGCCATAAAATGGGCAATTGAGGAGTGGAGACATTGGTTGGAGGGAGCTAAACATCAAGTCGTGGTCCTCACTGACCACAAGAATTTGATTTACCTAGAGTCGGCTAAGCGCTTGAACCCTAGACAGGCTAGGTGGGCCTTGTTTTTTACACGTTTTGATTTTGTGGTTTCTTTTCTTCCTGGAACTAAGAATGTCAAGGCAGACGCCCTCTCTAGGAGATTCTTTGCTGATTCTCCTGTGGTGACCAAGCCTGCTACCATCTTAGGCGAAGGGGTAGTTCTTTCTGCCATCTCGCCCGATTTGAGACGTGCTCTAGAAGAGTTCCAGGAGGACAAACCTGAGCGTTGTCCCAGTGGAAAGTTGTATGTTCCTGACCAGTGGAAGAGAGAGTGATGTCTGAAGTTCATTGCTATGCTTTGGCTGGTCATCCAGGTATTTTTGGTACTAGAGATCTGGTGAGTCGGTCTTTTTGGTGGCCCTCCTTGTCTCGTGATGTCAGGAATTTTGTGCAATCCTGTGGGACTTGCTCCCGGTCTAAATCGTGTTCTCGCTCTAGTGGGTTGTTGATGCCTTTGCCTGTCCCCAAGAGGCCATGGACCCATATTTCAATGGATTTCATCTCTGATATGCCTGTCTCTCAGAGGATGACTGTTATTTGGGTGATTTGTGATAGGTTCTCTAAGATGGTTCATCTTGTACCACTCCCTAAGTTGCCGTCTTCCTCTGAGTTGGTGCCCCTGTTTTTGCAACAGGTGGTTCGCTTGCACGGGATTCCTGAGAACATTGTATCTGACAGAGGAGTTCAGTTTGTGTCTAGATTTTGGAGAACTTTCTGTTCCAACCTGGGAATTCAGTTGTCCTTCTCCTCTGCTTTTCACCCTCAGACCAATGGGCAGACAGAGAGAACAAACCAGACCTAGGAGTCGTATTTGAGATGTTTTATTTCCGCTGATCAGGATGATTGGGTTTCATTTTTGCCCTTGGCCGAATTTGCTTTAAATAATAGAGCTAGTTCTGCCACTTTGATGTCACCTTTTTTTTGTAACTTTGGGTTTCATCCTCGATTTTCTTCAGGGCAGGTGGAGCCCTCTGCCTGCCCAGGTGTTGACACTGTGGTGGAGAGAATGCACCAGATCTGGGACCAAGTGGTGAATAAGTTATCTCTCTCCCAGGAAAAGGCCCAGCGGTTTTCCAACCGACATAGGACCATTGGTCCCCAGTTTAAGGTTGGTGATATGGTGTGGTTATCATCAAAAAATATTGCTATGAAGGTGGCTTCTCCTAAGTTTAAGCCTAGATTTATTGGACCTTGCAAGATTTTGGAGATTATTAATCCGGTCTCTTTTCGTTTGGCTCTTCCCGTCACATTTAAAATCCATAATGTGTTCCATACGTCTTTGTTGAAGAGGTTTGTTGAACCTGTTGTTCCGGGGGTGGCACCTCCAGACCCTGTATTGGTTGAAGGTAACATGGAATATGAGGTAGAGAAGATACTGGATTCCCGTCTGGCTAGACGGAGACTCCAGTATTTGGTTAAGTGGAAGGGTTATGGTCAGGAGGATAATTCCTGGGTCTCTGCCTCTGATATTCATGTCAAAAGATTGCTGCGTGCCTTTCATCGGGCTCACCCTGATCGCCCTGGTGGCGTGGTTGAGGGTTCGGTGACCCCTCCTCAAGGGGGAGGTACTGTTGTGAGTTCATTTTCCCCTCCACCACTGAGGCCCGATGAACTCCCTCTTCTGGTAAAGAAAGGTAGTGAGCCTGATTATCAAGCACCTGAGACTAATGATGATGACTGGCTGAGTGGAGTTACTGACTGGATATAAGGCTGCCGACGCCCTTCTGCCCTGCGGGTGATTTCTCTAAGGGATCCTTGGAGACCAGTCTGAATTCCTGCTCTTCTAAAGCTAAGTTTTCTGCTCAGCTTTTTGCATTTGTGCTTTGACTTTGTTTTTGCTTTGTTTTTCTGGATTTCTGCCATTCCCTGCTGGGGTGAGCTGAATTCCTTTAGCTCTGTCTTCAGAAAATACCTGAGTGCTGATATAGTTTTTGAAGCCTAGCTGCTTCAGGGTCTTTTTCCATATCAGCCTGTTGGCTTATGTCTTTGATAGGGTTTTGGCAGATTGCAGACAGCAACCTTCCTTTCCTGTCCTGTTTAGTTAGCTTGGGCCCCATCGTTTGCTCAGCCTATCTTTCTATCTTTGTGAGTGTTTTTTCATCTTGCTTCACCGTCATTATATGTTGGGGGCTGCCTTTTACTTTGGGGTCTGCTCTGGGGCAGTTTAGATTTCCTTTTCTGTCTTTAGGCTATTTATCTCTCCGGCTGTGATCGAGGGGTCTAGGGCTCCGTAGGAACCCCCCACGGCTACTGCTAGTTGTGTTGATAGGTTCAGGGGTCTGCAATCTGATAGTTGCCAACTTCTCTGGTTTTCTGGACGTAGATTCTATTTTTGTGTCTGCCTCCTACGGTGACTCTATCATAATAACTTCCCTTCATCTCTAAACTCCAGGAACGCCTGGTCCACTCCCGTCTTATCTGCTATCTCTCTGATAACTCTCTTCTCGACGCCCTCCAATACGGTTTCCGCTCTTTACACTCTACTGAAACTGCCCTCACTAAAGTATCTAATCATCTACTAACAGCGAAATCAAATGGTCATTACTCCATGCTAATTCTCTTGGATCTCTCTGCAGCATTCAACACTGTGGATCATCAGCTCCTCCTCACTATGCTCCGTTCCATTGGCCTCAAGGACACCGTTCTCTCATTGTTCTCCTCCCATCTCTCTGACCGCTCCTTTACTGTATCTTTTATTGGTTCCTCCTCCTCTCACCTTCCCCTTACTGTTGGGGTTCCTCAATGATCGGTTCTAGGCCCCCTCCTCTTCTCCTTGTACATTGCCCCTTTTGGTCAAACAATCAGTAGATTTGGTTTCCAGTACCATCTCTATGCTGATGACACCCAATTATACGCTTCTTCTCCTGACATCACGCCAGCCTTTCTAGAAAACACCGGCAATTGTCTAAACGCTGTGTCTAACATCATGTCCGACCGAACTCCTTGTGTTTCCTCCCTCTACTAATGTACCTATACCCGACATTGCCATTTCTGTGTGTGGTTCCACTATTACTCCCCAGCAACATGCCCGCTGTCTTGGGGTCATACTTGATTCCGAGCTTTCCTTTGCCCCCCACATTTGATCACTGGCTCGCTCTTGTTATCTGCACCTCAAAACATTTCTAGTATTCGACCTTTTCTTACTTTTGACTCTGCAAAAACTCTTACTGTTTCTCTTATTCATTCTCATCTCGACTATTGTAACTCTCTTCTAATCGGTCTCCCTCTTACCAAACTCTCCCCTCTCCAATCTGCCTTGAATTCTGCAACCAGGATCATATTCCTCACCAGTCATTACACCGATGCCTCTACCTTGTGCCAGTCATTACACTGGCTACCCATCCACTCCAGAATTCAGTATAAACTTATTACCCTCACCCACAAAGCCCTCCATGGCTCAGCACCACCCTACATCTCCTCCCTTGTTTCTGTATACCACCCTACCCGTGCCCTCCGTTCTGCTGATGACCTGAGGTTAGCATCCTCAATAATCAGAACCTCCCACTCCCGTCTCCATGACTTTACACGTGCTGCGCCAATTCTTTGAAATGCACTTCCCAGGTAAATACGATTAGTCCCCAATCCCCACAATTTTAAGCGTGCCCTGAAAACGCATTTATTCCGACTGGCCTATCGCCTCAACACATTAACCTAATCTATCCCTGTGTGGCACAGCCAAAAGTTTTACCAGAACCAGGTTCCCCGCATCATGTTCCCACATGCTTTATGCATCCATTAGCCCTTTGTGTCTGTACTGTTACACACTTAACATTATGTTTGGTCCAAACAATCAGGGCAACTGTTACCACCCACCTTTCGTGTCTACCTCTTTCCTCATAGACTGTAAGCTTGCAAGCAGGGCCCTCATTCCTCTTGGTATTTGTTATAATCTATGTGATTATTGTTATGCTGTAATGTCTATTGTCAGTACAAATCTCCTCTGAAATGTAAAGTGCTGCGGAATATGTCGGCGCTATAGAAATAAAATTTATTATTATTATAAGATCCATAACGTGTTTCATAAATCTCTGTTGAAGAGGTTTGTGGAGCCAGTAGTTCCTATGGTGGCGCCTCCTGACCCTGTATTGGTTAAAAGCAATGTGGAATAGGAGGTAAAAAAATATTGGATCCTCGTTTGGCTAGACAGAGACTCCAGTACTTGGTCAAATGGAAGGGTTATGGCCAGGAGGATAATTCTTGGGTCTCTGCTTCTGACATTCATGCCGATAGATTGGTTCGTGTTTTTCACCGGGCCCATCCTGATCAGCCTGGTGGCATGGATGAGGGTTCGGTGACCCCCTCCTCAAGGGGGGGTACTGTTGTGAATTCGCTTTCTGGCCTACCTCTGGTTACTACTGAAGGTAGTGGAGCTGGTCATATTGACAGAGGGGCTGCAAGTTCTCTTTCTGGGCTCCCTCTGGTGGTTACTGGAGGTAATGGAGCTGATCTGATTAACAGAGGCTTGTCACCTGATAATGAGGACGATTGGAGATCTGGGGTTTCAGACTGGATTTAAGACAGCCGACTCCCTCTATCCCTGCTGGTGATTTTTTCCTGCCTCCTGAGGTCTTAGTTTCCAGCTCAGTCCCTGCATGCTCAGCTAAGTGTTCTTTTGCTATTCTGTTCACATTTGATCTGGTTTTGTCTATTTCAGTTTTGTGTGAGTCAACCAGCACTCCAGCTGGGGCTGTGCTGAATCCCCATCTATATGTTACTGCTTGTGCCAGTTTGTTTTTGTTCCTTATTAGATTGGCCTCTTTTTGCTCTGCTTTCAGAATATATCAGAGGGCTGATATAGTGGGCGAAGTTGTGCAACTTCAGTATTTTTCTATCAGATGTGTTGTACTTTTTTGCAGGGTTTTTTGCATGATTGCAGACAGTGTCTTTCCTTTCCTGTCCTGTCTAGTCAGTGTGGGCCCCATCATTTGCTCAGTCTATTTTCCTACCTGCATTTGTGTTTTCCTCTTGTCTCACCGACAATATATGTTTGGGGCTATCTATTCCTTTGGGGTCTGCTCTGGGGCAGTTTAGATATCCCCTTTCTTGCTTTAGGCTTAGTGAGCTCTCCGGCTGTGCCGAGGTGTCTAGGATCATCGTAGGCATGGTCCACGGCTACTGCTAGTTGTGTGGATAGGATCAGGGGTCTGCAATCTGCTTACTTACCAACCTCTCTTGTTTTCTCTTGCTTAGCTTGGTCTTACTCTCCTCCTCGATGACCCAATCATAACAGATCCCATAACCTCTTAGCTGTCAACCTTTTTAGAGACCTTCTGCAGATTGTTTGACGTACCAGGTCATGTAGCCTCGGCCACCGAGTCTCTCTTTATCCTCTACCAAGGCTCCCTCACCATCGGGCAATATGCCATTCATTTTCGTACTCTGTCCTCGGAACTGGGGTGGAATAACGTGGCGCTGGTCGGTGCATTCTGGCATGGGTTGTTGGGTTGAATTAAGGACGAAATTGCGGGTCGGGATACTCCTACCTCACTAGAGGATTTAATTTCCCTGGCCAAACGTATTTAACTATGCTTTCAGGAGCGTTTCCGGGTGTCCACTCGAAAGAAAAGGTACCATTGTCCAGTCCCTGCCACTTATAGGCCTCCTAGCCCATAGCCGTCAGCATTCCATTCTGTTCCCGCACCTGAACCTATGCAGGTGGATCAGGTCAAAATGGAGGATCTGCATCGGAAAGAGAGGGTCGTGCAAGGCCTTTGTTTTTACTCTGGCAGTGCCTCGCATCTCCTCCGCTCTTCCCCCGAACAGCAGGGAAACGCCTCTGTCTAGGTCATGTAGGAGAGGCCTCCTTAGGTGTGTGACTCCTCTGTACCCTTTACCATGTCTGCCGAAATATTTTTTGAGAATAGGCGCTACTCTGAGTTGGCGTATGTGGATTTGGGCGCGGCAGCCAACTTCATAAGTTTTGAGGACGTCAGGAAGCATCAAATTCCGGTCAGGGTTCTGGAGGAGCCACGGCTGATTTCCTCAGTAGATGGAAGGCCATTGCGTGAAACCGTCACAAAGGTTACGGAGGAGGTGGAATTGCAAATGGGAGCCTTGCATCACAAAAGAATCGCATTCTACATCCTGCCCAATTTGTCCACTGCAATTCTTCTCGGGCTACCCTGGCTATCCTTGACTGGCATTCAGGGGACGTTCTACATTGGGGCCCGCACTGCCATGATCATTGCCTGTTACCTTTTCGTCCATTCGGAGTGTCTCGACCCGTCTCCCCTTCTGTCAGATTACCAGTTGCTTATTGAGGCTTTCTTAACCCTGAAGCGGAGGTTTGCAGAGGCTCCTATATTGCATCGTCCTGTGGCTAGCAAGCCATTCATTCTCGAGGTGGACGCTTTGTCCATGGGTGTCGGTGCTGTTCTCTCCCAGAAGTCTTCTTTGGGTTGATTAGTCACCTGCAGTTTCTTCTCCAGAGCACTCACAGTACGCAACTATTCCATCGGGGACAGGGAGTTGTTGGCCAATAAGTTGGTTTTGGAGGAGTGGCGGTATCTTCTTGAAGGAGCCATACATCATTTTATTGTCTACACCGACCACAAGAATCTGGTGTGCATTCAGTCCGTGCAAAGGCTTAGGCTACTTTCACACATCAGTTTTTTGCCGTCAGGTAGGATCCAGCTATTTTTAGAAAAAATGGATCCGGCGTAAATGTTGGACAACTGTAGAAACAGATCCATTTTTCTGCCGGATCCGTCTAGCAGGTTATATCTGTTTCCTGGGGGCTGGCCAATTGGATCTGAGCATGTGCAGACTTACAAAAAATGAATCCGGTGGCTGGATCTGTCTTTTTCTGGATCCGGCGCATTCCGGCGCCCATAGACTTTCATTGTGGAAAAAAGCCGGAAGTGTCGGATCCGGCGCTTCCGGCTTTTTCGCCGGAGACAAAAAACGTTACAGTAGCCGTTTTTTCCAGATGCCGGAATGAGACAAATAGCCGGATCCGGCAAAAAACGGACTAACCGCAATGCCATCCGGCGTGATCCGGCGCTAATACAAGTCAATGGGGAAAAACCGCATCCGGCATTGCATTTCGCCGGATCCGGTTTTACAAAAAAAAACCAGATCTCGCCTGATTGTGCAAAACGGATGTGTGAAAGAGGCCTTAACCGTCGACAAGCCAGATGGTCCCTGTTCTTTGCTCGGTTTGACTTTGATCACCACTTTTGGCCAGGCATCGAGAACGCTAAGGCAGACACTCTCTCCAGGTCGTTCCAGTTGGAGGATACTGAGGAGGATCCCTCTCACATCATCAACCCTTCTAAGGTAATCACCATGGCTCCACTCAGGGATACCACACCACCACTGGGTAAGATGTTCGTGGCAGAGAACGAAAGGGTCAGGGTACTTCACTGAGGTCATTTCTCTAAATTGGCTGGCCATGCTGGAATCAAGAAAACTATTTCTCTAATCTCTTTCTACTACTGGTGGCCTTCCCTCTGTCAAGATGTGGAGGATTTTATGGCCTCTTGCCCATCCTGCGCCAAGAACAAGACTCCAAGGCAACTTCCCTCCAGGCTCTTGCATCCCCTTCCAGTACCTTCAGCTCTCTGGCAACACATTGCCATGGATTTTATTACTGATCTGCCTCGTTCCTCGGATTGTATGGTTATTTTGGTGTTTGTGGACTGTTTTTTTGAAAATGGCTCATTTTGTTCCCCTACCAGGCTTGCCATCTGCTCCAGAATTGGAGAAGATCTTTCTTAGTCACATTTTCAAATTTCATGGTTTCCCTCTACACATAGTATCCGATAGAGGTGTACAATTTACTTCTCGCTTCTGGAGAGCTCTCTGCAAACTCATGAAGGTAACTCTGGATTTTTCCTTGGCCTTTCACCCCCAGACTAATGGCCAGGTAGAACCAACCAGGCCCTGATGTCTTACCTTCGGCACTTTACTAATGTCCATCAGGACGACTGGGTTAGCCTCCTTCCCTGGGCAGAGTTCGCATATAACAATCATCCCAGTGAATCTTCTACCAAGTCTCCTTTCTAGATCATTTTTGGTCAACACCCCAACATGCCACTCCTGGTTTCCCTTGTCTCAGGGGTGCCAGCAGCTGACTCCATGTCGAAGGAGTCTTTTTTGATCTGGGGGGAGACTAAGGATGTGCTTGAGAGGGTTTCCGGCAAGATGAAGAGATACACAGATAAGAGACGCTTGGATTCCCCTATGTGCCTTCTGGGTGAGAGGGTTTGGCTTGCGTTCAAGTATATCAGGCTCAAAATTCCATGCTACAGATTGGGTCCTCACTACATCGGCCCTTTTGAAGTCCTGAAGTAAGTCAATGATGTTACTTACAAACTGAGGTTGCCCACTTCGCTTTGTATTCCAAATGCCTTCCACGTATCGCTCCTTAAACCCGTGGTTCTCAATTGCTTCCATGCCACATCCAGTCACTCTCCTTCATCCATTAAAACTGGGGATGTCTTTGAGGTAAAAGATATACTGGCATCAAAAAGGCAAAAAAGGTTAGAGGGAGAACCTTCTTTTTGATTGACTGGAGGAGTTTTGGTCCTGAGGAGAGATCTTGGGAGCCCCGAGAGAACATTCATGCCCGCCGTATTTGTGAAAGGTTCCTCTCCAGACGTAAGAAGGAGGGGCGTAAGGGGGGTACGGTTATCGCCATGTCCACCCGTGCTCGCCACGCTCCGGTCTCCCAACAGGCTGCTGGGTCCGGGATGCGCTGCGCTGTCATTGTGCTCCCAGACTTGCAGCTTCCCCATGTGCCTTGCTGTCCACGCATGCGCACTCTTAGGCCTAGGTGCACTAGGCTTCTGCCTGAGTCCTGACTCGGAAGTGATCTCGTTGGGTGCCCAGTGTCAGGTATATCAGACAGCCATTCCTCAGCGCCTGATTATTATTTCCTGCATTTACCTGTGTAGGTGCTCTCCCAGGTCCCTGTACGCTTCCAGTGCATGCACTGCTCTGTCCCTGTACGCTTCCAGCGCATGCTCTGCTCTGTCCCTGTATGCTTCCAGTGCATGCTCTGCTCTGTCCCTGTACGCTTCCAGTGCCTGCTTTGCTCTGCTCAGTCCCTGTATGCTTCCAGTGCGTGCTCTGCTTTGCTTTCTCCCAGTATGCTTTCCAGTGTGTGCTCTGCTCTATCCCTGTACGCCTGCCAGGGTGTGCTCTGCTCAGCCCAGGATCTTGCACCCTCTGTGAAATCTGCCTTGTCCCCAACCCCGTGTCTCTCTCCTCTCTGAACTCTGACTTGTCCCGGATCCCGTGTCTCTCCGTGGCTACTCAGCTCTGTCTCATTCTTGGTGAGTACCCTGATTCTTTTCCTTGTCCTCGAGCCAGTCCTCTAGCACTAGCTATTGCGGTATACCTTCCTCCTGGGTCTGCCCCTAATGGTCCCTGTATAGGGGTCAGTTCCACCTGGCCAGCTTGCCCAGGGTCAGTCAGTACCGCAATCCAGTGGGTCTGCTCTAGGTTTCGTAACAGCTAGATAGTGTCAAGTGTGGCTGTAAAATTTAGCTTCCAGAATTTTTTTTTTGGGGGGGGCATTACTGAGGTTTGCAGACAAAGCCAGCAGGGCACATGTCCTACAAGTGAGTTGTGCTGTGCTACTAAAGTTCTGCATGCACAAGTATAGCATTCTAAGGCTAGTTTCACACTAGCATTTTTTGCCAGCAGTGCATGCCGCCGCTAAGCCCCGCCCCCTGCCCGTCCCCTCCGGTCATTTCCACCTAGTAGCGCACACGGCTGCATGCGATCTGCACACCCTATCTTTAGTATAGGGTGCGCAGACCGTGCGCTGACCGTGCGCTAGTAGAATTTTGCCTGTGCTGCGCCCTTTTGACGGTGCACCGGTGCGTGCCGAACGCACCATGTTGCATTTTGGTGCACTCGCAGCACCGTCAAAAGGGCTCAGTGCACGCTAAATTGTACTAGCACATGGTCAGCGCACGGTCTGTGCACCCTATGCTAAAGATAGGGTGTGCAGATTACATGCAGCCGTGTGCGATACTAGGCGGAGATGGGGGTGGGCGGGGCTTAGCGGCGGCGTGCGCTGCTGGCAAAAAATGCTAGCGTGAGACTAGCCTATATAATATTTTTTCAATAGCTAAATGTGAAAAAGCCTGCTATATCCCACCTTGTCATTTAGTGCTGTGGTGATATAAAACTGTCTGCAGACCTAAGGCACATTAAATAAATCTATTTTTTTCTGTTGCTGAATGTGACACAGCCCGCTGTATCCCACATTGTCATGTTGTGGCAGTATTATGAACCTGTTTGCAGACCTATTGTGCATAAAAAAATTACACTATGTGACCAACATGACTGGGAAAAAGCAAGGCCATGGTGGGAGGGGGATTAGGCTTGGTGTTTGTGATCTAAATGGGGTAGGTGGTAAAATTGATTCCACTTTATTGGTGTCTGCCACTAATTTTTGGAAATGTGTTGGGTGTCTTGGCTGGGTGTCCATTTGAGGGGTTAGGAGTAGTGGAAGATGCGTCTGTCCCTATTATACTATTTCTACTTTCTTGAAATAAATACCACTTTGTTGGTGTCTCCAACTAATTTTTGGAAATGTGTGAACCCATGGTTGGGTGTACATCCGCTGGGTTGGCTGTAGTGGTAGAGATGTTGCTCCCTATTATACTATTTTTACTCTGGTGAAATTGATGCCACTTTGGTTTTGTCTTCCACTAATTGTTTGAAATGAGAGCACTCCTGGTTGGGTGTCCAACTGTCCATCTGCTGAGCTGGGTGTAGTGGAAGACCTGTCGGTCCCTATTATACTATTTCTATTGTGGATTCCAATTTGTTGGTGTCTGCCACTAATTTTTGGAAATGTGAACATTCCTGTTTGGGTGTCCATCTGCTAAATTCGGTGTAGTGGACGATGTGTTGGTCTCAATTATACTATTTCTGCTGTGGTGAAATTGATGCCACTTTGTTGGTGTCAGCCACTAATTTTTGGAAATGTGAACAATCCTAGTTGGGTGCCCATCTGCTGGGTTGGCTGTAGTGAAAGATTTGTCGGTGCCTATTATACTATTTCTACTGTGTTGAAGTTGATGTCACTTTGTTGGTATCTGCCAATACATTTTTGAAAATGTGTAGACTCCTGGTTTTGTCTTCTTCATGTGTGTTGCCTGCAGCAGTAGGCCTCCGACCAGCAGTCCTCCACGCCCATTGAGTCAACTACCCGTGTTACTATTCTTACATTTTTCTGAAAATAGTAATGAAACTGATATTTGTGCCATCTGAGTGTGGCTGAGCATCAATTTCAGTTTTTTTATCACTTATATAGTGCCAATAATTCAACATTTGCTTTACAGACATTTACAGTTAATACTGCCACTGTCACCATTGGGACTCACAATCGAAATTTATTATCTTTATGTCTTTGGAGTGTAGGTAGAAAAATAAGTACTGGGAGGAAACCCTTGCATATACAGTTAGAACAAACAAACTCTTTGCAGATGCTGTCCTTGGTGGGGTCGGAACACAGGGACTCCAGCGCTGCGAGGCTGCTATTATTTTTGCATTGACTACTCAATGTTTCCGTAGTTGGAAGCCTATCACTGTGATGCAAACCGTGTGCATCACTGCTGTCTTGGGGAAAACCACTGTCAAGATAGTCTTCAAGCATATTTTGATGCTGCAGAATTGGCCCGTCCCTTTTTCAGAGGGGGAGGCAACTGGAAAAATGTACTTTTGTATCATGGATAGTGTTGAGCGATACCTTCCGATATCGGATCGGATTGGATTGGACCGATACCCCAAAAATATCGGATATCGCCGATTCCGATACCGGAAACCAATGCAAGTCAATGGGACACAAATATCGGAATGAAAATATACCCTTACTTTCCTTGTAGGTTAATTCTACATGAAGGAAAACAACTAAGAATAATGTAGAATGTATTGGGGGAGGTGGAGGAGACATTAAAGGCATAGAGGTTTAGCCCAATCAAATGGAATAGCAGAAATTATTATTTTTTTAAGACGTTCGGAGTTACAAAGATATTGACTATGTTAAGCTTTTTTATATTTTGTCAGATATTTATGTTTCACATCTTCCATGCTCTTCACCTTCTTTTTTACTTCTTTCACACTTTCTCCTTCATCATCCTCAGCAGCAGCATCTTCTTCACCTTATTCATCTTCTTCTTCTTCACCTTCTTCCTATTATTCTTTTTTTTTACGTTCTTCATATTCTTCTTATTCAACTATTCTTCTTCATATTCTACTTCATCTTCTTCATATTCTTCGTCTTCATCATATTCTTATTTGTGACAGGCATTCCTGTAGTTGTTATCTATAAAAGCTTGAAGATTACACCTTCCGTTCTGCCTGTCACAAAAGATTTACAACAGGATTTGTCCACGTTCAGTTTTGCCTGCAGCAGGAGGTATTTTCCAGGGGCACCACGAGGAGGAACGGACTCACCCCCATACACTGCTTAGGCCTCTTTCACACTTCAGTTTTTTGCATCAGTTATAATCCGCCAAAAAGGCGGACAAGCGGATCCGTTCTCAACTGATGTGAACGGATGGCACAGGATCCGTTTTCAGACGGATCCTGAAAATGAAGAAATTTAAAGGAATCGCTGGCCGGGGAGAGAGAGAGAGAGAGAGAGAGAGAGAGAGAGAGAGAGAGAGAGAGAGAGAGAGAGAGAGATTTTTTTTTTGTCTGGCACCCAGAAAGAATTTCGGGTTAAATGAGTGTCTGGAGGATCCGCCAGAGAAAAAAAACGTTACAAGCTCCGTTTTGAAATCTTTGAGGATGGTGACGGACAGCAACTTTTGGCGGATCCTCACAAAAAACGGATGCAACGGACAGCAATCCGTCACAATCCGCCATTAATGCAAGTCAATGGGAAAAAAACGGATCCTCAAAAAAAAATTGAGGATCCGTTTTTTTTCAAAACCTGGCGGATTGTGACTGATTGTAAAAAATGGAAGTGTGAAAGGGGCCTTAGTCTTCTTCTGCTTATAATTTAGATAATATGTTTTGCTCTGATTTTTAGTCTTATGTTTAATGTTCTTCTGCTTTTTGTTCTGCAGCTTCTTGTTCTTCTGCTTCTTGGTCTTCTGTCTCTTGTTCTTCTATATCTTGGTGGTTGTCTTCTTGTTCTTTGTCCTCTTGGTCATATTCTTCAGGGTCACATTCTTGGTCTTCTTCAGGGTGGTCTTCAGGGTCGTCATCTTATTCGGGGTGGTCTTCAGGGTCGTCATCTCCAGGCTCATCGTTTTCGGGGTCGTCGTCTTCTTCGGGGTGGTCTTCAGGGTCGTCGTCTCCAGGGTCGTCGTTTTCGGGATCGTCGTCTTCTTCGGGGTGGTCTTCAGGGTCGTCGTCTTTAGGGTCTTCGTCAGGGAGATCCAGAGTGATTACCAAAAACCATTTCAAAAAGCTTGAACTTGGAAATGTAGCAGAAGGTACAAGAAGACTGCTGAGAACCAGCTGACAGTACTGGAGCCTGGATGGGTAGTCGAAGGTACAAGAGCCAGTGGAACTACCGAGGACCAGCTGATGGTACTGGAACCTGGTTACTAAGCAGGAGGTACCTGTGCCAGAAAACACTACCAAGGACCAGCAGACGTTGGTGGAACTCGAATACCGAGAAGGAGGCACCTAAGCCAAAGGCTCTGCCTGGAACCCGCTGATGTCACTGGAACCCAGGGGGACATATTCAAGATTGACTTCCAAAGAACCAGCTAATGGTACTGGAACTCAGTACACATGAAAAAAAAAGTTGCAAGGCGGCGAGCCGGCCGGAGTTACCGAAACCCACAGTCCTACAGGGGGAGCTTGTCCTATTGGCACTACGGAACCAGCCTTCATTGCCAGATCCCGCAGCCCATATAGGAAGCACCTAAACTGCAGGCACCATAGAGTCGGCTAACCTGACCGCAACACGACAGGACAATGTATTGGAGGCAAAGTGACGTTGACACTACCCGGAAACAGCTGCTGTGCTGGAACCAGGCTGGGCAGGAGGGAGTACCCGTGCCAAAGACACTTCTGAGCAGCAACTGGTGGTGTTGGAGCCCAGGGATTACAGTAGAAACAGAGTGTAGCCAGAGGCCTAATTGGAGCAAGTTTAATATCTGTAGTAGTGTGAGTGTGGTCGGAGCAGGAGAAATTGCCGGACACACAGCAGGGGATCAGCTGACGTTACTGAATGCCAATAACACTGGAGCATGTGTTGACTGTGCAGATGGCACTTATGAGCAGCAACTGGCGGTGTTGGAGCCCAGGGATTACAGTTCAGGTGGTAGAAACATGAACACAACAGGAGACCTGGATACTGTTGCCAACCAATTATTTAATCTGGAAGAGGACTGGCAAATTCCTGCGAGATCCAGGCCTTGTTCATTTTCAGAAAAGTAAGCCGGTCAACGTTATTGGAGGATAGTCACATGCGACGGTCTGTTAGTACACCACCTGCGGCAGTAAAGATGCGTTCCGAAAATACACTAGTAGCAGGGCAAGCCAGCACCTCCAATGCATACTGTCTAAGCTCTGGACATGTATCCAGCTTAAAGACCCAAAACTTGAAGGGGGAAGAGCCATGTGGGAGAACACTGAGAGGGCAAGATATGTAGTCTGTCACCATCTGACGGAAAGGTTGCCTCCTGCTGACTGGAGCCATCTGTGATGGTGTAGAAATTTGTGGCGGGGAGACAAAGCTTTGCCACATTTGGGCCATACTGGTCTTGCCTTGTGCTGAGGCGCTGCTTCTGCTCCCTCTTTGTGCAGAGCTTCCTCCACTGCCTCGACGCACTGAGCTGCTTTGTAAAGCACTAGCAGCACTGCTGTCGGTTGGAATGGAGAACATGATGGACTGCAACAGTGTGTCTTGGTACTCCCGCAGTTTATGCTCCTGGTTCAACTGTGGTATGAGGCTTTGTAAGTTGTCCCGGTAGCGAGGATCTAGGAGGTTGTACACCCAATAATCAGTCATGTTGAGAATGTGGGCGATGCGGCGGTCATTTCTCAGGCACTGCAGCATGAAATCAACCATGTGCTGCAGACTGGCAACTGGCCAAGAAACTCTGTCCCCTGCTTGAGGCGTCATCTCTGCCTGCTCTGCATCACCCCACCCTCACTCTACATACTGACTCCTAGAGCTTTGTGTACCTCCCTCCTCTGGACAGATGTCTTCCTCCTCCATTGACTCCTCCTCATCCTCCTCACAAAGTGTCCCCTGCCTAGGCCTTTGTGAGGAACCACGTTGCACAGACTGTCCAGAAGCAGATGACATTTGTGACTCCTCATCCTCCACCTCCTCCACAATTTCCTCCCTTAGTGCTTGCAGTGTTTTTTTCAAGCAGGCAGACAAGGGGGATAGTCATGTTCACTAATGCATCATTGCGCTCGCCATCCACGTGGAATCATCGAAGGCACGCAAAACATGGCAGATGTCCTTCATAGAGGCCCACTCAGTGGTGGTGAAGTGTGAACGGCGCGCAGTGCGACTTGTTTGCGCCTGATGCAGCTGGTACTCCATTACTGCTGCCTGCTGCTCACACAACCTCTCCAACATATGTAGCGTTGAATTCCATCTGGTGGGTAGGTCACATATGATGCGATGTTCTGGAAGGCGGAATCGGCGCCGCAGAGCTGCAGTGCATGATCTTGCCATGCTGGAACGCCACAAATTAGCGCACTCTATGCGGACCTTGTGCAGCAGTGCATCAAGATCTGGATAGTAACTCAAAAAACTCTGCACGACCAAGTTGAACACATGTGCCAGACATGGGATGTGAGTGAGGTTGCCTAGGCCCAGAGCTGCCACCAGATTTCAGCCATTGTCACACACTAGCATGCCTGGCTGGAGATTCGCTGGCACAAACCACATGTCGCTCTCCTGCTTGATGGCATTCCAGAGCTCTTGCACTGTGTGGCTTCGATTCCCCAAAGAAATTAATTTCAATAAGGCCTGTTGACGTTTGGCCACGGCTGTGATCATATCGGTCGAAACAGGTAAGCGTTCACGGGTCCATGTGGAGGTAGACTGTGATGGCTCCTGCAGCGCTGATTCAGAGGAACTGGAGTATGAGGAGGACTTAGAGTGTACAGACTGGATTCCTGCAATCTTTGGAGTTGGCAGAACACGTACAGCGCCACTCTCAAGATCTGTACCCGGCTCCTCAACATTTACCCAATGGGAAGTGAGGGAAAGATATCGTCCCTGTCCATGGTTACTGGTCCACGCATCAGTGGTCAGGTGGACCTTGCTACTGACGGCGTTTAGTAGCACATGTTTAATTTTTCCCTCCACATGCTTTTGCAGGGCAGGGACGGCTTGCCTGCTGAAATAAAAGCGGCTGGGCACATTGTATTGTGGGACTACCAATGCCATGAAGTTTCGGAAGGTGTCAGTCTCCACCAGCCTGAATGAGAGCATTTCAAGGGACAGAAGTTTTGCAATGCCAGCATTCAGAGCCTGTGCTCGGGGGTGGTTTGCCGAGTATGGGCGCCTTTTCTCCCATACCTGTGCTACCGATGGCTGTAGACTGGCCTGGGAGTGTGAGGATGACAGGGAACGTGGTGCTGTGGGTGGAATGACACTGTGTCTCTGTACAACAGTGCCAGAGGTTCTTCCATGGCGATCCTGTGAGGAAACCGAACCAGCTGTGTGTGAGCTGGAGGAAGAGGCTACAACACGAGCTGAAGAGGTGGTAGGTGGCGCTGTAGGTTGGTCTAGGTCTTCAGTGTGTCTTTGTAACTCCACCACATGCATGGTCCGCACATGTTTCCACATATTTGTGGTATTGAGGTTGCTGACACTTTTCCCTCTTTTCACTTTCTGATTACACAGCTTGCATTTGACAAAGCAAATGTCATCTGCAACTGTGTCAAAAAAGGACCAAGCACTGCAAGTCTTGGGAGCGCCCGTTATGGGTTTTGGAAGAGGCATGCTCCTAATGGGTGCTGAAGTGGAGGCTACAGGCAACCGAGTCTGCCCCCTCCCTCTCCCTCCTTTTTTGGCCGTTCGGGGAATCTCTTCCTCAGAGCTGCTCCCACCACCTTCCTGTACCTCACGCCATGATGGGTCAAGGACCTCATCATCTACACTACCCTCTTCAAACGACTGCTTCTCCTGGGTAGTCTCGACAGCACAGTACGCACCAGAAAGTGGCACCTGAGTCTCATCATCATCAGATGCGTACTGAGGTGTGCTGACCATAGGCACTGGCCCACCCACCTCTTCAGATTCAGAGAGACAAACCTGTTGCGCATCACTGCATACTACCTCTTCTTCAAATTCTCGAATGCTGCTTGACTGGCCCCCTCTTTCCAAGCTAACAGATTCAGAGAACAGAAGTAGAGATGGCTCCTGTCCAGGGCTCTCTGACTGCCTGGGCAATTTGTTAGGTGGTGAAGAGACAGATGGGTGCTCTTCAGTGCTCTGGACCTGAGAGGATCTGGAACTAATTGAAGTCAATGCGTTAGCTGCCATCCATCCGACAACGGCTTCAATTTGTTCATCCCGCAGCAGTGGGGTACGGCGAGCTCCTTCAAAGCTGCGCATAAAGGACTGTTCCCTGGTAAAATTGGGGGATGCTGAGTCACTGGTGCCCGCAGCAGGCACAGAATCCCCACGTCCTCTCCCTGCAGAAACTCCACGCCCACGACCACGTGCCTTACTCCCTGCCTTCTATTCTTGGTAGACTGATAAAGATAGGCAGAAAAGTACTAAGGGCTTAGTGTGCTTATTCCTGAACATCTGCTAACAGGTATAAGAAATACTAATTTTATAAAGTGTGGACTAGAATTTAATATGAGCTAATGTGGCCTACACATCTGTAAAGTGGAGTGTTTGGTGAACTTTATTAACTTTTTTTTTTTCACAAAAAGACACTGGATGTGCCCAAAGATGTAAAACCGATAGTATCACAAGCTTTTTGTAGCTATTACAATGCAGGAAGGTAACCTACAATGCAATGAATGAGGCTCCAAAAAATAGGCTAATGCTAATCAGGCTGGGGCTGCAGGGCACAAGCCAGCAGAAAGGCTCCTCTATCTACTCCTATATAGTGTTTGCCAATATTCTAGCTTGATACGGATGGAACCACACTAATAGGAGAAATCTGGAAAAATGAGCTGCATTAATGCAAAAAAGGACAATGTATGAGGCAGTGATGCACGCTGAGCGGACTACAACCGGAGGTGTCTGCAGAATACACTACAGCGTGAGCTGCACTCACACACAGAGACCTCGCAGACAGCCATGAACAGAGCTGCAAGGCTGCAGAAAACCTCCTCTATCTACTCCTATATAGTGTTTTCAAGCAATCTAGCTGGATACGGATGGAACCACACTAATAGGAGAAATCAGGAAAAATGAGCTGCACTAATGCAAAAAAGGACAATGTATGAGGCAGTGACGCACGCTGAGCGGACTACAACCGGAGGTGGCTGCAGAACACACTACAGTGTGAGCTGCACTCACACACAGAGACCTCGCAGACAGCCGTGAACAACGCTGCAAGGCTGCAGAAAAGCTCCTCTATCTACTCCTATATAGTGTTTTCAAGCAATCTAGCTGGATACGGATGGAACCTCACTAATAGGAGAAATCTGGAAAAATGAGCAGCACTAATGCAAAAAAGGACATTGAATGTATGAGGCAGTGACACACGCTGAGCGGACTACAACCGGAGATGGCTGCAGAACACACTACAGCGTGAGCTGCACTCACACACAGAGACCTCGCAGACAGTCGTGAACAGCGCTGCAAGGCAAAAGAAAGCTTCTCACACAGCGGTTGCTAAAGTAGTCTGGGTAAAGCACAATAAAGCAAATCGCTAGCTCAAACTGTCCCTCAGAGTCAGAACAGCAGCGTCCTGTCCCTAAGTAAATTCACAGCAGAGTGAACCCAAAATGGCGGCGGCGGCTTTTATAGTGCATCATGACATCATTTCAGCAGCCAATCACAGCCACGCCATTAGTTAACATGCCTAACATGCATAACAGGATGTGCCCACACTTCTAAGGATTCCTCATTGGCTGAATAAAATCAAACTTGGTCATTGCATTATGGAATCTTCCGATTCCGGTATTCGATATTCTAAAAGTATCGGAACTCCGATACCGCGAATATTGGCCGATACCCGATATTGCAGTATTGGAATGCTCAACACTAATCATGGATAGAACACACTGGCACTCAGAAGTCAGCACTATTCTGAATAATAACTATACGGGTAACAATCATGTTGCAAAGAGTGCTGCAAGAAGGCTCACATGGGTGAGACTCTTTCATGAGGTCCAACTCCACTGTGTGTTGGTGGTGGGATTACACTCAAGCTTTCTTTCTCATCCCCTTGTGGCAACCATGGACAACAGAGAGGGAATCATTATCCTCTTCATCTTCTAACTGGTGCGAGTCATCACCTCTTCCTTCTCGTTCTTTTCATGGTCCTTCTCCATTTGTTCCTCCTCCATTTGCTCCTCCCATGGCATATGTCTGTGAGGCGACAGACCTTAGCTTAGCGATATTGTTAACCCTAAAGGCATCCCCCTCTGCTTCCTCGTCTTCACCAGGGACTAACACCACTTCTTCACCCAGACTATTTAAAGTGTGGTCCAGCATTTAGATGACAGTCATAGTGATGTGGATGATGGCTTCGTCACCGCTAACCATCTTAGCAGGTGTCAGGAAAATATGCGTTCTTGCATAAATTACTGAAGCACCTATCCAGAACTTTATGCTGCATCGCCTTGGTTTTTGAAGAACATGCTGCCCCTACCGCATTAAGTCTGTGCAGTGTACACTTGAAGCCCCATGTGCAGGCACAGCTCACAAACATCCCCCTCAAAGCTGCACCAGCCCCCTCATTCTCCCTGATGGAATGCCCACTCACCCTTCCCTGCAGGTATACCAGCTTTGTGTAATGAGAGCTTCTGATCGGTAAATCCGGCTTTGTTTAAGCACATGTTTGTTTGTTCATTCAAACTCAAATTTAACAACACAGAATAGTCATAGGGACAGGACAAATATATTTCCAGAATCTGCATAAGTAAAGCTATCCATAGTAGCATATTGTTGCTTGTGCAGATGCCAGAAACCGAGAAATGGATTTCTGCCTACCCGCACGACCCAGACACGTCATCTCTGGTCTTGAATGAAAGATGATATTGTAATAAGAAAAATTATACCCCTGTCAAGTTTTCACCCAGAGTTATGACAAATGGAAGCTTTTAAGAAATTTTTAGAAGGGGGTGTATATCCTGTAGCTCAGCCCCCCAATGAGATCAGTAAGGGAAAGGTATAAATCTAGGATGCTCGATTAGGAAGTTGTCTTTTGCCTGGGGAATCAGCCACAGGAAGCTGTGCATTTGTTCCCCTTTGTTCTGGAAAGTTTCCCCTCCCCCCTCATCCACACGGCGTACCAGTGACCGAGATGTGTAAGTTCTTAATTTTATCCATTTTATTTCTAACTGTCTGTATTTCTAAGTGTCTCTTTTGTAACATCTTTTGTATTTTTAGAAACACTGCCTATATTTTCTGGATTAAATCTATAAAATTTATAAGTTTTGTTTTCCTTGCTCTAAGAACGAACTGCCATGACCACCACGCTAAAGTATGCTACCCTGTGGGTGGGTTCCTGATCCGATATTGGTTTTATTGTCAAACGAGTCACTGGTAGCAGCAAAGTGTTCTGTGGGATTTGGGAGACCCTGGCAGTGATAGAACGGAGGTTTATGTGTGTATTTCCAGCCTGAGACTGGGGATATACAGTACATACCACCCTCACTGCAGAGTGCCCAATAGCCAGTACATGGCAAGGCAGCCTTTCTGGTGGCTACTCACCCCAGTTGTAGTTCCCTGACTGACCTGAGGGTAAGGGGGCTCCAGAGAGCTGCAAGTTCCTAAACAGAACTGGAAAGAGAGATAGACAAGTAAATCCCTGACAGCAAGTGCAACAATAATGTAAAGTATCATGTACTTTTCCCTATTTCTAGAATCTTTCATTCACATACTGAGCTCTGCTGTGCCATTGGTGAGGGATTGACTCCCCTCTGTTCTTTTCTTTTTTGCCTGTCATGCCTGCGAATTTCTGCTCACTTACAGCCTGACACTGTCCACCCCCTTTGCCCCCCCAGCCTGCAGACACACTCAGTGTAACCTGAGACACCAGTGAGGGATTTCCCTCCTCACAGCAGGGGGGCTCTTTGTCCTCACATGTGCTCTGGCTTCCTATAGACAATAATGGTGAATCTAATCATTTGGTCATAAAGTGATGTGAGGTTGTGATAGAAAAATAAAAACTACATATCTAGAACGTGCTTTGATGGAGCTTCGCTACAGCGCCTTTTGCTAAATTATAGCATCGACAGAACCAGAGAAATGGATTTCTCCTGAACCGAGGGAACAGACAGCCAGTGTTTGGAGTCATCAGAAAGCTAATTTCAAGACAAGTTGAGTGATGTGTCTGCCGTTATTCTGCCAGGATCTCAAGTCAAGTTATGATTATTATAAGCTTTTTAGCCAGATTGTACCTCTGAAAGCAAAGGCAGGGCAGTCATAACTCAGCCCCTTTAGTGATGTCACAAGCCCAGGGGTATTTCATACTGGACAGTCCCATTCTAGCAGGGGAAACTGCTGCATCCAGATCTCAAATGCATTGTGATGTTTGGCTCCTCCTACCAGCCTGGTTCTGCCTGAAATGTAACATGTGAGTTTATTCCTTCTGTTAATCCCTTTTTTATTTGTATTCACATTGTACATATTTTATTTGTCTCATTTTGTAAAAATCCTTCTTATATCTTCTGTAAACACTGCCTACCCTTTTTGGAGTAAATATCAAATTTATTATTTCCGTCTCTTTGCTCTGCGACAAATTCACATGCCTATAAGCTAATTACGCTACTAATTTGGGTTGGCTTCGTACCCCTTTATTTATTTTAAGTATTAATAGAGAAATAAATAAAGCAATAGGTGAAAAATAAACCATAACCGTTAATCCGTTAATTAAAAGACTACTAACATATGTCACCCAAATGTGAATTGCATAGGTGAACAAAATATAGAAGGTACAGCAAAAGGAAACAATCCCACCCATGAATGCTGTAACCTAATTGCACATATATATAATGCAAAGTGCCAGAAAGGTCTCTCAGGACCACATAGATAGGCAATCAGGTGAGATAGTAATATAAAAGGAACAATCTCACCAAATAAGATGATGGGTCGGGATTCTCCAAGGATCCTCTGTTCAGTACAAATGGAGGGCAAATAAGGGAAGACAATACCATGTCAAAACCCTGAGGGGCTAGCAGTCAACAAATGCCCAAACTCCCGCCCTGACAAGGGCAGTCCACAGCTCACCCTAAATTGCACATGCCCTGTACTTTCCCTAAAGGGGTGTCCCTACGCGTTTCACCCAAGTAAAATCTTCAGGGGACCGAACTTGTAAAGTGCCATAGTGCTATTACTAAGAGGAGACAAATCCTTCCACTCTCAATGCCATCTGCAGGGTGTGGAGGAAAGAGGGCAAATTTATAGATAACGTCACTTCATGTGAGATCACACATAGTTGTTAACACCTGTCGCCATGATTAATTACCTCATATGCCACATATACAGTGGGGCAAAAAAGTATTTAGTCAGTCAGCAATAGTGCAGGTTCCACCACTTAAAAAGATGAGAGGCGTCTGTAATTTACATCATAGGTAGACCTCAACTATGGGAGACAAACTGAGAAAAAAAAATCCAGAAAATCACATTGTCTGTTTTTTTTTTCATTTTATTTGCATATTATGGTGGAAAATAAGTATTTGGTCAGAAACAAGCAATCAAGATTTCTGGCTCTCACAGACCTGTAACTTCTTCTTTAAGAGTCTCCTCTTTCCTCCACTCATTACCTGTAGTAATGGCACCTGTTTAAACTTGTTATCAGTATAAAAAGACACCTGTGCACACCCTCAAACAGTCTGACTCCAAACTCCACTATGGTGAAGACCAAAGAGCTGTCAAAGGACACCAGAAACAAAATTGTAACCCGGCACCAGGCTGGGAAGACTGAATCTGCAATAGCCAACCAGCTTGGAGTGAAAAAATCAACTGTGGGAGCAATAATTAGAAAATGGAAGACATACAAGACCACTGATAATCTCCCTCGATCTGGTGCTCCACGCAAAATCCCACCCCGTGGGGTCAGAATGATCACAAGAACGGTGAGCAAAAATCCCAGAACCACGCGGGGGGACCTAGTGAATGAACTGCAGAGAGCTGGGACCAATGTAACAAGGCCTACCATAAGTAACACACTACGCCACCATGGACTCAGATCCTGCAGTGCCAGACGTGTCCCACTGCTTAAGCCTGTACATGTCCGGGCCCGTCTGAAGTTTGCTAGAGAGCATTTGGATGATCCAGAGGAGTTTTGGGAGAATGTCCTATGGTCTGATGAAACCAAACTGGAACTGTTTGGTAGAAACACAACTTGTCGTGTTTGGAGGAAAAAGAATACTGAGTTGCATCCATCAAACACCATACCTACTGTAAAGCATGGTGGTGGAAACACCATGCTTTGGGGCTGTTTCTCTGCAAAGGGGCCAGGACGACTGATCCGGGTACATGAAAGAATGAATGGGGCCATGTATCGTGAGATTTTGAGTGCAAACCTCCTTCCATCAGCAAGGGCATTGAAGATGAAACGTGGCTGGGTCTTTCAACATGACAATGATCCAAAGCACACCGCCAGGGCAACGAAGGAGTGGCTTTTTAAGAAGCATTTCAAGGTCCTGGAGTGGCCTAGCCAGTCTCCAGATCTCAATCCTATAGAAAACCTTTGGAGGGAGTTGAAAATCCGTGTTGCCAAGCGAAAAGCCAAAAACATCACTGCTCTAGAGGAGATCTGCATGGAGGAATGGGCCAACATACCAACAACAGTGTGTGGCAACCTTGTGAAGACTTACAGAAAACGTTTGACCTCTGTCATTGCCAACAAAGGATATATCACAAAGTATTGAGATGAAATTTTGTTTCTGACCAAATACTTATTTTCCACCATAATATGCAAATAAAATGAAAAAAAAACAGACAATGTGATTTTCTGGATTTTTTTTTTTCAGTTTGTCTCCCATAGTTGAGGTCTACCTATGATGTAAATTACAGACGCCTCTCATCTTTTTAAGTGGTGGAACTTGCACTATTGCTGACTGACTAAATACTTTTTTGCCCCACTGTATGTTCCCCATAAATGAACCACTTATTACCCGCATCCCGGGCAGACGTCATTGTCCACACCACTTCCGGGCCATGGAACGCACGCCAATAGGACCCAGAACATCCACTGGGGGCGTAACTCCACCTCCAGCGACGCTAATGCACAATATGCACCCGAAAAGAACGACCGACTTCCGGTCCGCAGGGAGTGCCCAGGTGTGGCGCAACACACGCCTACCTCCCTGGCTGGAGGGCCCAGCTCCCCCTCCAGCGGTGCCAATTACGATGCGCACACATGTAGACATTACCTACTTCTGGTCAGTGGGAGAACATACAAAGGCAGCACAATACGTATCAGCCTCAATTCCGGTGACATCAGCCAAATAAGTACACCGGTCAAATGCCTTCCGCATCCGATCCACAGAAGAGTCAGTCCAAAACATAGAGTGCAGCAACAAAAAGAGCACTGACCCCAACTGAAACACCAGGCAGCAAACAATAGTCTGCCCTATACAGCGTATCACAATAGCGCCGCTAATTAGGTGCCGCATGATATGTAAAATCAAATGTGGGGATACTAATTACTGTTGCATACCACTCCAAATGTAAAATAAGGCTCATTTATTAAGACATATACTGGGGGGCAAAACAATAAGGGGGACGACAAGAAATGTATTCCACAGAAAATATATATGCGCAAATCCTGGTATGGGGTGACAAAAAAGAGATTATAGCATAATGTGTGATGTTTAGATACTGTAGGTGACAAATAGGAGACCAAGGAAGAGTTCAAATAAAACATCCGAAATTAATCTGATCATTGAGGCCTTTGGGCATAACTGTGCCCAAATAAAAAATCCACTTAGCCTCTCGTTGTAGAAGCAACTGATCCCAGTTGCCCCCCCTCTGCGGTTTAAAAACCTTGTCAATGGCAGTGAATTTGAGGAATCCAATTTGTCCATCATGTACACTATGGATGTGTCTAGAAATTGGTGTGTCCCTCTTGTGTAACACATCACCCACATGCTCACCAATCCTCCTCCTAAATTCACGAATGGTTTTACCCACATATTCTAGTCCACAAGTGCATGTCGCTTTATAGATAACGCCTTTGGTGCTACAATTCATAAAGTGTTTGATGGAATGACTTTTCCCCGTTATGTTACTCACAAAGCTCTTACCAACCCCAATGTGTTGACAAGCAACACAATGGCCACATTTGTGGCAGCCCACGACGTCACTGTCGAGCCATGTTTTAATAGTTGGGGTGGAAAAATGACTATGCACAAGTCTATAGTTAAGGGACCTAGCTTTCTTGTAGGTGATTTGAGGATGGCTACTTAAATGAGGAGAAATATCATTATTCATCTGTAGGATAGACCAGTGTTTTTTGATGATGTTCCTCACTGGAATCGCCCCATTGTCATATGTTGTAATGAACCTTAGAGTGTCATTCTCCAAAGTTTTCTTATTGCTGGAATTCAATAATTCAACCCGCTCGCAGCCCTTGGCCCTTTGGTAAGCCTCTTTCAGTACATTCCGAGGATAACGCCTATCTAGGAATCTATCCCACAAATCTCTAGCCTGAGTTTCAAAAGTCAAGATATCGGAACAGTTTCTTCGAACCCTAAGATACTGTCCCATAGGGATGGCTCTCTTTAAATGTTGCGGGTGATGGCTGCCCCAATGCAATAGGGAGTTGGTGGACGTTGGCTTCCTGTATGTAGAGGTCACCAAGTCTCCTCTTTCATTTTTCTCAATGAGAATGTCAAGAAAAGGCAGTCTCGAAGTCTCAATTACTGATGTAAAGAATAATCCTATATCATTACAATTGAGCTTAGCCACAAATTCCCCAAACTCCTCAACTGAGCTATTCCATACGATGAATATATCATCTATATACTGTGTCCATAATTCAGGGACATGGCACATAGATGAACCATCTACCTGGTCATTCCCGAACACTACCGTCTCCTCCCACCAGCCAAGGAGGAGATTTGCATAAGCCGGCACACAAGGGCTCCCCATGGCGGTCCCCCTCAGCTGGAGGTAGATCTTACGGTTAAATGTAAAAAAATTGCGTGTTAGACAAAATCGAAGGAGCTTTAGTACAAATGGTTATGTTCTCGATACTGACACCCTCTCATGTTCAAAAAATATTTGACAGCTTCCAAACCATGTACATGAGGTATAGACGAGTACAGGGCCTCAACATCTATACTTGCCGAGTATGACTGAGGATCAACGGTAAGTCCTTCTAATCGACGAAGGAGATCAGGTGTATCTTGAACAAAGGATTGAAGAGAAGAAACAAACGGCGATAAAATCAGATCCAGATAGATTCCAGCATTCTGACAAAGACTGCCTATTCCTGATACAATTGGCCTGCCTTTAAGAGGTCTAAGCCCCTTATGAATTTTTGGCAGGCAATAGAATGTGGCAGTAACTGGATGACTGGGAAGAATAAAATCAAATTCAGTCTTACTAATGATTTTGTTTGATAAAGCCTCCAATAATATTTGCCGTAATTCCTCACGGTACACATTCATGGGATTAGATGACAAAATCTCATCTCCATCAGCAAGAATTGAGTCACACAACTGTTGATAGTAATCGACTCCCAGGATGACAACATTGTGGGATTGTTTCCTTTTGCTGTACCTTCTATATTTTGTTCACCTATGCAATAGATTATTTGGTGACAATTTATATCCTGAATGCATTTAGGTGGTCCCCCCCTTTTTTTCTAGGGCCCACCTATCAGATTAGCATCTTTTATGCATTTTATTCACATTTGGGTGACATATGTTAGTAGTCTTTTAATTAACGGATTAAAGGTTATGTTTTATTTTTCACCTATTGCTTTATTTATATCTATTTGTATTGGGTGAGATTCTATTTATGTCAATTTTGACAGAAATTGTCTTAAGCTTTATTGATTTATTATTAGAGAAAATCGGAAGCTGGTGGCAGCGAAGTGTGTTTTGGCTAGGTGGGCTAGCTGGCAGTGATGGAAGGGGTTTTATAAGCCGATTGTGTGGCTGCGGCCAAAGCATTTATAATTCCCCCACTGCAGTGTGCCTAATAGCCAGTGGACATCACGTGGCCCGTCCAGCGACTAATTATCCTAGGTGCAGTTCTCTGACTGACCTGAGGGTAAGAGGGGTGCTGGAGAGCTGCAAATTCCAAAGTGGAACTGAGAAGTGGGATATACATAAGTCCCGGCAGTTCGTGATATGGTGTGGCAGTGGTGGGATAACTAAAATAAATTGGTAGGGCAAGACTAGCTTGCTGTTTTTCGTCACATTGTGACAGAGGTGGGATAACTAAGATAAGCCCCCCTGCACATGTGATAGCCATGTGCGGCCAAAGGTCAATATAACCCCCAACCCTGACATTTGGTGGCAGCAGTGGGACCCCTGACATTTTGAAAACAAGCAGAAGGGTGCAGAGGTGCTTCATCTGTGTCCACTACGCCAGTTTGAATTGTACCACGTCCGTACTTCGATGTGCTAGGCTTTGCAAAATGTTATACTGCACAGGTCTCGGTGCTACTGCCACATTTGCTGCAACATTTGCAGAGTTGAATTTCATGGTGTGATCACTTCACATATCAATCGTGCATCATACAGGGAAGGGAATTGACCTTGGATATCTAATATCATCCGTTCTATCATTGAACTGAGACAACGATAAGCTAAGTGCTCTGTGGTTTTGTTTTACCTTACTTCTTATGAACCTCGGAAGAGGGGAAACGGGTTGAGTTGTAACATGGCCTGGAGTGTTATTTGCTTAAATATCAACATGACTTGGAGTGGTATTTCTTTTTTTTGATCTGTAATTTAATTTGGATTATCATTTGCTTGACATTGGCGATGTGGGTTTATGTATGTTTGTTGGAGTGATGTATACTGAGTCCATGCAATTTTTATCAGGAATTTCCTGTTTATTATCTCTGAATATTTTAGAGTGCATTGGCTCAGATTATGCCTCTTAGTTTAGAGTGGACTCTCTATCATGGTTAATAACAATTCTTCTGAGTATCTTTTGACAGTGTTTTACCTATACCTATGCTCATATTTGACATTTGTTAACATAATGCCAGCAAATAATTCCAGTGGATGCTTCCTACTTGGCCATAAAATCCATTTTATTTTTATCTTTTAAAATAGTTCCATGTGGCAGAAACCCAAATATATACAGGGGGTCAGAAGAAAAAAGGGCACACTGCTGCTTTATGCGTGCAGACTACGCGTTTTGACCTTACTAGGTCTTCTTCTGGGTCTGAATCGGGGGTCCGATTCCACAATTAGAAAAAACAAAACAGGGGCTAAGACAATTAAGAAGAAGGTAGAGCAGTAATTATCTAGTCTTTAGTACTGACATAGATTCCCCTAGTGAAGAAACCTATGTATAAATTTTGACATCATCAATTTAAAGAAACTCTAGACACCTCTTACATTTCTTTCTCACCTGCCTAACACCTGTTCACACCCTTGCCATTACAGGACCATATAGGGTAAGCACGGATAGCCGTCGTGGAGCGGGGGCACAACTGCGCAGGTTCTAGGGTGCCAACCTCCACTGTTAGGTAGGGAGACTCAGGTCACTGTAGGGATAGGCATCTCCCTATGGTGATCATCTCTAATTTTTTGGTGGCAGTATGATCTACATAATATTATTTTGTGTACTGTTTATAACTAAAGTTGGTATAGAGATCTTTCGGACTACCGGTTAACCGATTGATATGTAGGCTCACAGTGCACTCTTACGCTTACACAATAAAAACAACATTATTTTTATTTCCATATACTTATATGGAAATAAAAATAATGTTGTTTTTATTGTGTAAGCATAAGAGTACACTGTGAGCCTACAAATCAATCGGTTAACCAGTAGTCCGAAAGATCTCTATACCAACTTAAGTGGAATGGTTAAAGTGAACACACAACGACAGTGTTTTCTACAGCAGTGCATCCCTGTTGGAACAGTGGTGAAGGAATTTCTGTACCATTAGGTTGAGGAAGCGAGCCGTGCAAGACATGTAAGGTTGGACTGGCGTAGAACTGCCACCAGGTTTGCACCGTTATCGCACATGACCTTCCCTGGTTCCAGGTTGAGTGTTGCTCAACCTCCACATGGATAGCTGTCCACAACTGTTGATCTGTATGACTGTGATCTCAAAGGCATATTAATTTAAACACTGCCTGATTGTGGTGAACCCTGGCTGCGCCGTACAGGGGTGGGGGATTCCCTCTTCAGTGTTGTAGAATCTGTTTCATTAAGGAACAGTGTGAGGGCACAGGCGGAGGCCCTAAAGGAGGTGGAAGAGTCAGATTCACTGGAGGAAGTATCAGATACAGAGGTTTATTCTGCAAGCCCTGGGGATTTCAAGACTTGGTGTCTAGTGACACCTTACTGTATAGTGCTTTAAGTCTCCATCCCCTGGCTTGTAGTAGTTTAGTTCTCCAACTCAAGCTGTTTACTAGTTTAGTTCTCCAACTCCTGTTGTCTAGTAGTTTAGTTCTCCATGTTCTGGTGTGTATTTGTTTAGTTCTGCAATCATAGCTGTTTAGTAATTTAATTCTCCAACCCCTGTTGTCTATTAGTTTAGTTATCCATCTTATGGTGTGTAGTGGTTTATTTTTCCATCCCCAAGCACACTGCAATCCTTGGTGAGGCAGATGGAGGCACTATGGATGCCATAGGACTTGTGATCCGGCAGTAAGTCTTTTTCGGATTGCACAAAAGTACCGTTGGCCACAGTTTTGTGCACTTCTGAAAAGAAGCATACCGCTCAACAGAGGCCAGATGGAGTCCAGAGTAACTTTGCTGCCTCATTATAGTGAATGGATGCATGGGTGGTTTCATGTGTCACGTCACTCGGAGATTTAGATGGAAACACCAAAGTAAGTGGTCAGCTTAAAGTGCCAAATAGCTGTGATCCAAAACATTATGTAAAATGTTCCCAATAAAAGCTTCAACTCAATCCACAAAAAAAGCAAGTCCCCACTCAGGTCAATCATTTGTTAATGAAAATATGGTACTGGTAGCACAAAGGCTCTGGAAAAGCAAAATGTATCCTTGCCCCTCAAAAGAAATTCCGCAAATTCTCTGCTCTCAAATCCAAATGCCTCCCCTCCCTTCTGAGACCCAGTGAGCCAAAACCACATTTAGTGCCCACGTTTGGCATTTCTGTAGTGATGAGAGCCCGCCTAACTTACGGGTGCGTGTCTCCAGAAACATGAGCTTGGCATTACATTCTGGTCACTACAACGGCAGTTTGCAATTTTCATTCAGTAACATCCACTGCTGCTTGTTTCTTGAATATGCCCATAGAATCAAAATCGCCACTACATCTGTAGATAAATTCCCAAAGGGTTATAATTTCCAAATTGACGTCACTTGAGGAAGGATTCTGCTTTTCTATCACTTAGGGGCTCTTTATATGGAATCCGCAAACAGTTCTAAGAAAATCTGCGTTCCAGGAGGCAAATAGCGTTCCAACCCTTCCGAGTCTTTCCATTTGGCTATGTAGTACTGCACAGCCACATATGGGGTATTGCCCCGTTCATTAGTAATATTGGGACAAATTTTAGCCATTTCCCAGTTGAAAATGTAAAGCTTGGGACTAACACGCAATCTTGGTGATAAGAATGTAAATTATTTCATCGTCACTTCCCAATGGTGTAAGAGTCTGTGACACATCTGTGGTGTCAATATAACCACTGATTCACTAGATTAATTCATTGAGAGCTTTAGTTTGTAAAATGGGATAAATTATGAGGGGTTCTGCTGTGTTGGCACCTCAGGGGCTCTGCTAATGTAACATGGTTATGCTCAAACAAGTGAAGAAAAATATGCACTATAATATGGTGTTTCATCCCTTCTGAACCTTTCACTGTGCCTTTAAAGTAGTTTTTGACAACATATGGGGTATCAGTAAAGTCAGCAAAAGCTGCACAACAAATTTTGGGGTCCATTTTTTCCTGTTACCCTTGTGAAAATACAAAGTTTGAGCTAAAAAAGATTTATCTGTGCAAAAATGTGATTTTTTTTTATTTACACAGCTTTACGTTCTAAACTTGTGTGAAGCACCTGTGGTCTAAAAGTGCTCAATACACATCTAGATAGGTTCCCAAAGGGGCCTAATTTCCAACATAGTGTCATTTGTAGGGGGTTTCCACTGTTTAGGCACATCAGGGGCTCTACAAATGGGACATGACGTCCGCTAATGATTCCAGGAAAATTTACATTCAAAAAGTCAAATGGCGCTCCTTCCCTTCCAAGTTCTGCCATGCACCAAAAAAGTTGTTTTCCCACACATATTGGGTATCTGCGCACTGAAGATGAGTTGCTGTGCACAATTTCTCCTGCTACCCATATGAAAATGCAAAATTTGGAGCTGAAAAATATTTAGAGGCGTGAAAATGTGACTTTTTTATTTTCACGCCTCTATACCTATACAAATAGGTGTATAAAATGACGATAAAATGACCAAGTGGCCACTGCTGGCACCGCTGATAGTAACATGGATGTATGTATACTCTGCTATATATGTATTTTGACCTATTGGGTTTTATCAGTGTGACTACAGCGCACACCCTTTATATCTGTAATACACCTGAATACATTTGCACACTAGTCCTTTTATACGCCTATTTGTACAGGTATATAGGATATGGCCATTACATGGGATATTTAGCACTGTGCAGATACTGATCAGGTGCAGCTGAAATATTATATGTGTGCAGCATTGTTACATTTACTTTTGCTATGCAGAGAGGAGAGTATGAACTATGTAGGGAGGTCCTCTAACAGTCATTATGATGTTATACTGAGAGATTAGAAATCTTGCATCCCCCACTGATACAATTGTCTATCCGATTCATACTTATATACTCACCTTGTTGGTTTTTTTTGGGACCGGAATCTCCTTTTATTGTGCTTTTATTGCTTGGCTATTATGCTTTAATAAAATTATATATATTTTATGGCTTTACTTCTTTTGTCTCTTTGGATATTTTTGTGCACACAAACAGTTGTTTTCCTCCACATATTGTGTTTTTGCACACTCAGGAGAAATTGCACAACAAATTGTATAGTTCATTTTCTCCTGTAACCCTTGCAAAAGTAAAAAAATTAGGCCTAAACGAAAATTTTTGTGAAAGAAAAGTTATTGTTTATTTTTTTCCTTCCACAATCCAAAAATTCCTGTCAAGCACCTGAAGGGTTAATAAACTTCTTGAATGTGGTTTTGAGTACCTTGATGGGTGCAGTTCTTTGAATGGTGTCACTTTTGTTTTTTTCCGTTATATAGGCCCATCAAAGTAACTTCAAATGTGATAGGTTCCCTAAAAAAAATGGCTTTGCTAATTTTGTTGTAAAAATGTGAAATCGCTGTTCAACTTTTAACTTGGTAGCAAAAAAAAAATTATGTTTAACAAATTGTGCTGATGTAAAGTAGACATGTGGGAAATGTTATTAACTAGTTTGTGCGATATGACTCTCTAATTTAAGGGCATAAAGATTAAAAGTTTGAAAATTGCAAAATTTTCGCCAAATTTCTGTTTTTTTTTGCAAATAAATGCAAGTCATAGCATATAAATTTTACCACTCTCATGAAGTACAAAATGTCATGAGAAACCAATCTCAGAATCAGTGGGATTCATTGAAGCGATCCAGAGTTATGACATCATAATATCATAGTGGTCAGAATTGTAAAAATTGGTCTGGTCAGGAAGGTGAAAACAGGCTTCTGGGTGAAGGTGTTAAACAATTCAATACATTTGATTTTTAAACAAAATGTGAGTAGAATAAAAGAAATCCCTGGATCCCTGTTGTTCTACCTTTTGTTGATATTCTGGCTGTTTTAGTGTGGTAAGCTTTTGCTTATGTACCTGCTTAAGGGGGTGTATCGTACCTTTATCTAGCCTATTGTGCACTCTGTGGTTGACATGTTTGTGATGTCGACAATACAATCTCCAGTTGTTTTCCCATTCTGTTTGTATTATTGTTATCTTGTGTTGTCTCTGTTCTTATGCTGACTGTGTGTTTCATTTTAAATGTATTACTAAGGCTGGTTTCACATTCGCGCTTTTTAAGCGCACGCACGGCCGGGGGTAGCTCCGCCCCCGATCCGGCTCTCTGCCCGGCGTGCCCGCCCCTTCCTTGTAGCGCCGCCTCCTAGCGCACAGCGGCGCCTGCGATCGGCGCACCCTATCTTTAGCATAGGGTGCGCAGATCGTGCGCAGGCCGTGCGCTAGTTGCGCTTTGACCTGCGCTGCGCACTTTTGACGGTGCGCCGTGCGCGCCAAAATCCGAAAAGTTTGATTTTGGCGCGCACGGCGCACCGTCAAAAGTGCGCAGCGCAGGTCAAAGCGCAACTAGCGCACGGCCTGCGCACGATCTGCGCACCCTATGCTAAAGATAGGGTGCGCCGATCGCAGGCGCCGCTGTGCGCTAGGAGGCGGCGCTACAAGGAAGGGGCGGGCACGCCGGGCAGAGAGCCGGATCGGGGGCGGAGCTACCCCCGGCCGTGCGTGCGCTTAAAAAGCGCGAATGTGAAACCAGCCTTAGGATGTGGTTTTATCAGATATTTGCCTTGAACTGCTTTTTTATATGTAATTGCATTTTTATGGTACATATGGTACATGGCATAGATGTCTCATTCGTTTTTAAAGTAGACAATTCTTTTTTTAAATACCCAAAGAATAGGTTAGAAGCTTAAACTGTAAACAAGTTGTATGCTGCTTTCATGACTTTTTTTTTATTTGGCAGATTATATTGGACCCGCAGCACATGCATTCCTCACATTTTCTAACCTTCTTGATTAGCTTCTTCTACATCAGGTGTTATGCCTATCTAATACAGAACGCATCTAGGTGAGTATGTACCCAAACCAATACAATATTTCTGTTACAACATTACCAACACTTCTCTTTGGGAGCACCAATGTCTTTATCTTTTATAGCTTACTCTTCTGTCTGTTATGGTAGAAATTCAATAAATTTCAGATGAATAGATTTATAAGAAAATTATTTAGTTTTTTTCTATGCAATGCTAAAAATGTTTTAATGGGCCAAAGAAACCTCAAACTAATAGAAAAAGTGACAATTGATGATTTATTTTTGTACAGCTTTTATTCCCTTCTCTCAGTGATCATATTTTTTTCTTATAAAGTTCTAAACAAGAAACAGGAAAGATGTATATCTTTGTACCGTGTTAGCCAGTAGATAGAAAAATGTTCAGAATTGAGAGTCCTCAGTGGTTGATACCTTTTAATGGCTAACTGAAAAGATGGTAACACATTGCAAGCTTTTGAGACTACTCAGGTCTCTTCTTCAGGCTAGACTAATACAAAATCTGAAGAGTCACATATTTATGCACAATACAACGCAGAAAAAATGCAATAGATAAGACAAGTGACGTGAAGCAGAACTATCAATATGGGAGAGGGAGAAACATAAATATTGGAAGAGTTCACAGATAAGGAGTCCGGATGTTTTATAGTTCTCTGATTGGGGTCTCCTAATGTGTTGTGATGCCTCCACAAGGTCTTGAAAGCAAATTCCTTAATTGATGTAAAAAGACATAAATCCATGCGACACATTCATTCCAAATGAAGTCAAAGGTCGTCATAAATTTATACTCCCAAACACGTCTCTCTCTCGAAGCGTGAAGAAGACTCTCAATTCTGAATATTTTTCTAAACAAGAAGCAATCATGCATGCATCTGAGGTCAAGGAAACATTTGTTAAAGTGTCTGTAGTTTACTTTTCCATTGTGGCATTTGGCCTATAAAATTACGACACATTTCTCATGTAGAGCCAAGACAACAGACACAGACAGAAAATGCCCCATTTTCAAAAATAATGTATGGGTCGCAAAGAGCCCAGTAGCTCATCATTATGCACAATTACACCTGCTTTGGAGGTGGATGTGGCCTCCTTACCTCTTGGACTTCTGAGTTGCACCAATTATATGTCTGCCCCGATAGCCATGCTACTTGCTGCTCTCTGTTTGCCTCCCGTTACCTCCTCCACTCACATTGGCATTCAATTTCTCATGTTTCAAAGATGGCCACTGCCACAGTATGAGAAGTTTAGTGGTAAATCAAGCTTACCTTACCTCTCCTGCAATTTGGAAAAGGAATAGCAGGCGAGGCATGAGTTAGACTTACCACAGCACTTACGATACCACTGAGGTGAACATCTGAGAAGCAAGAGAAATGGATCTCAAAGCTGAGCAAAGGCCACCAATAAGGGTGACTATACTGTATATGACAAATGTATGGTCTCTTATTTGGTCCCAAGATGGAGGGACTGGTCAATGGACCTTGCGGATGCCAGTGTGTAATGAATGCATCTGCAAAAATGAAAAGAAAAATAGTCCTACACATGACCAAATAGTTAAGAAACTGTAATACTTAATGCCAAGTTTTGAGGAAAGGAAATATAAAATAATAAATGCACCTTTAAATCATTCTGAAATCAAATAACTTTTATTTGTAGGGGATAATAGAAAAAGTATTACAAATGATTGCTAAAGCCAGCTGCTAAACAAGAAAATAGAAATCTCTGAGCTAATGCCACTTGTCTTCTCCCACATATTACATGAAACAATAATGAGAAATATGTCGAGGAACTAGAACATCTTGAGAAATGAACACTTCTTAATCTGTATTTTTCAAGGAAACATAGTCTTTCCTAAAAAAAAAAAAAAAATCAAAAAGGTACCTGACTCATTAGTCAAAAGTATTATCTTGGCAAGGCAGGCACATAAAACAAAACATATTTACGACACCAAGATGTGAATGTTTATGATTCTTATCATCTCAGAAAATGAGAATGGAAACTATTCTTTTCTAATCATGCTATTTCTATGCTAGTCAACAAGCTGTTCAGGTCTGCATTGCAATGTCATAATTAGAGTTGAGCGAAACGGGTCGAAAAATTTCAAAAGTCGCCGACTTTTGGCAAAGTCGGGTTTCATGAAACGAAACTCGACCCTAGGATGAGGTCGGCCACGAGGTCGGCGACTTACGCGCCAAAGTCGCGTTTCAAAAGTTTGTTTTGCGCTCTTTTTCAGCCAATCAGGATCCACGGACACTGTGGGCAACGTGATGACATAGGCAGGGGTCACCACCATCTTTCAGAAGGGCATGCAAGTGATTGGCTTGGTTTGGTGGGCGTCACAGGGGGTATAAAAGGGCGTGCACGCCGACCGCCATCTTACTTCTGCCGATCTCAGTATAGGGAGAGGTTGCTGCTGATTCTGTAGGGAGAGCGTTAGGCAGGGAAGAAGACAAAAAAACTACTTCTGCTGCTAGCGATTTGGCCTGCAAAACACACCAGTCACTGTGTGTGCAGTGCAAGGGGAGGCTATATAGTGGTGTATCAGTGGTGTTGGTTGTTGGGCTGCCTTCTAAGGCTTCCTGACATTCCTGCATTGCTGTTTACCCACTGCTCCGCAAACTGCTTTTTTAAAAGCAATCCCAATTTTTTTTTTTTTTGTCCTGCTGAGAAGAAAAAAAAAACTGCTTCTGCTGCTAGCAATTTGGCCTGCACAACACACCAGTCACTGTGGGTGCAGTGCAAGGGGAGGCTATATTGTGGTGTATCAGTGGTGTTGGTTGTTGGGCTGCCTTTTAAGGCTTCCTGACAGGCTGGCATTGCTGTTTACCCACTGCTCTGCAAACTGCTTTTTTAAAAGCAATCCAATCTCCCTTATCCTCTAGTCACTTTTGTCACAGCTGTGCCATCGAGCCTGTCACATAGCGCTCAGATATTCATTGGGCCTCACACAATCCAAAAGTGTCCAGTGTCCAAAAGTGTGTGCAGAGATTCAAAATCTCCCTTATCCTCTAGTCACTTTTGTCACAGCTGTGCCATCAAGCCTGTCACATAGCGAACAGATATTCATTGGGCCTCACACAATCCAAAAGTGTTCAGTGTCCAAAAGTGTGTGCAGAGATTCAAAATCTCCCTTATCCTCTAGTCACTTTTGTCACAGCTGTGCCATCGAGCCTGTCACATAGCGCTCAGATATTCATTGGGCCTCACACAATCCAAAAGTGTCCAGTGTCCAAAAGTGTGTGCAGAGATTCAAAATCTCCCTTATCCTCTAGTCACTTTTGTCACAGCTGTGCCATCGAGCCTGTCACATAGCGCTCAGATATTCATTGGGCCTCACACAATCCAAAAGTGTCCAGTGTCCAAAAGTGTGTGCAGAGATTCAAAATCTCCCTTATCCTCTAGTCACTTTTGTCACAGCTGTGCCATCGAGCCTGTCACATAGCGCTCAGATATTCATTGGGCCTCACACAATCCAAAAGTGTCCAGTGTCCAAAAGTGTGTGCAGAGATTCAAAATCTCCCTTATCCTCTAGTCACTTTTGTCACAGCTGTGCCATCGAGCCTGTCACATAGCGCTCAGATATTCATTGGGCCTCACACAATCCAAAAGTGTCCAGTGTCCAAAAGTGTGTGCAGAGATTCAAAATCTCCCTTATCCTCTAGTCACTTTTGTCACAGCTGTGCCATCGAGCCTGTCACATAGCGCTCAGATATTCATTGGGCCTCACACAATCCAAAAGTGTCCAGTGTCCAAAAGTGTGTGCAGAGATTCAAAATCTCCCTTATCCTCTAGTCACTTTTGTCACAGCTGTGCCATCGAGCCTGTCACATAGCGCTCAGATATTCATTGGGCCTCACACAATCCAAAAGTGTCCAGTGTCCAAAAGTGTGTGCAGAGATTCAAAATCTCCCTTATCCTCTAGTCACTTTTGTCACAGCTGTGCCATCGAGCCTGTAACATAGCGCTCAGATATTCATTGGGCCTCACACAATCCAAAAGTGTCCAGTGTCCAAAAGTGTGTGCAGAGATTCAAAATCTCCCTTATCCTCTAGTCACTTTTGTCACAGCTGTGCCATCGAGCCTGTCACATAGCGCTCAGATATATATAGGGCCTCACACAATCCAAAAGTGTCCAGTGTCCAAAAGTGTGTGCAGAGATTCAAAATCTCCCTTATCCTCTAGTCACTTTTGTCACAGCTGTGCCATCGAGCCTGTCACATAGCGCTCAGATATTCATTGGGCCTCACACAATCCAAAAGTGTCCAGTGTCCACAAGTGTGTGCAGAAATTCAAAATCTCCCCTGTCCTATAGACACCTTGTACCTTGTTTTACATTACTATATAGTTTGTTGGATTTTGTCTACATTTCTACCAAAAATGAGGAAGGCTGGTGGAAGAGGCCGTGGAATTGGGCGGGGGTTGGCAGCTGGTAATGATGGTGTTGGTGGTGGATCTGATGGTAGTGGCAAGAGCAAAATAGGACCGAATGCAGGAGGTGTTGAGCCTGTGTCATCGTCTGGCTACATAAGGCCTCGAACGCTTAGTTTTCTAGGAGTTGGCAAACCGCTTTTAAAGCCAGAGCATCAGGAAAAAGTTTTGTCTTACATTGCTGACTCAGCCTCCAGCTCTATCGCCTCCTCTTCTTCAGTTGTAAAAAGTAAAAGCACTGAGTCGTCATTGGAGGCTCATGTTCATGAACCACACCTTTCCTTGTGTCCTTCACCCCAACCAAGATTGAAGGATGATGCAGGCCATACTACTGATTACTCCATGGAGCTGTTTTCACATACCATGCCTGGATTATCAAGTGAAATGGTGAATTACCCAGGCCAAGATGAATCTGACATGGAGTGCACTGATGCACAGCCGCTGATGGATGATTCTGCTGGTACATTCACTCAGAGCACTACATTGTCCTCGCAGTGTAGAGAGCCAGTTTCTGACCCTGATGAGACTCAGGTGCCCCTTCCCGCGCACTATACCACCATACACGGTGACACAGAGGAAGGTGCACATGACATAGAAGAGGAGGTGATGGATGACCCAGTTGTTGACCCAGATTGGCATCCATTGGGGGAAGAGAGTGCTGCTTCCAATAGCTCAGATGAGAAGCATCCACAGCAGACATCGACATCGCAACAGCTGTTATCTGGCAGGCCCGCAGCACTCCAAAGACAGGTTCCAAACATCAAAAGAGTTGCTGGACAGCTTGTCCAGAGGGTCAAAAGATCACAGCGTGCTAGGCCGCAAAATGTCTGCCAAAGTAGGAAGAGTGCAGTGTGGCACTTTTTTGACCAAAATCCTCATGATCAGGCCAAGGTTATCTGTAAGAAGTGCGCAAAGACCTTTAGCCGAGGGAAAAATCTGAAAAATTTGAATACCAGTTGCATGCTTAGACATTTAACCAGCATGCACTTGCAAGCGTGGACACAACACCAAACCTCAAGTGCCACATGTGCAACTGATGACAACGAAGGTAGTCAGCAACGCTACATTGTTTCCCCCACTGTAAGCCCACCGGTTAGCACAGCAGCAAATGTTGAGGTGTCGTTGCAAGGCCACAGCAGTCAGGGAATCCCACTGTTATATCAACGAAAGACTGATTCTAGGCCATCAGAAAGAACACCAACTCCATCACCATCATCAACCCTCTCTCAGTCCGCCCTGTCCACCGCTACTTCCACCATATGCAGCTCTCAAGTCCAGCTCACCCTCCCAGACACTATGAGTAGGTCAAGAAAGTACTCAGTCTCTCATCCGCGTACACTGGGTTTGAACGCCCACATTGCCAAACTAATCTCGTTTGAGATGATGCCCTTTCGGTTGGTGGAAAGCACAGCTTTCCGCGAACTCATGGCCTATGCAGTACCACGCTATGACCTACCCAGTCGCCACTTCTTCTCTCGCAAAGCCATCCCAGCCCTCCACCATCATGTGAAAGACCGCATTGTCCATGCACTCAAGCAGTCAGTGAGCGGAAAGGTGCACCTCACAACTGATGCATGGTCCAGTCGGCATGGCCAGGGCCGTTACGTGTCCATCACTGCGCACTGGGTTAATGTGGTGGATGCAGGGTCCACAGGGGACAGCGGTGGTGGGACAGTGCTGCCTAGCCCACGGTATAGGAAACAGTTGGCTGTAGGCGTTCGACCCTCCTCCTCCTCCTCCAGAAGCGAAAGCTCGTCCACAGAGCGCAGTCGTACGAGCACTCCATCTGCAGCTGCCACTGTTGCACACGATGTGTCCCCCTATTGAGCAGCTAGTGGAAAGCGTCAGCAGGCTGTGTTGCAGATGATGTGTTTGGGCAACAGACACACCGCCGAGGTGCTGGCCGAGTACTTGAAGCGACAAACTGAGTCATGGCTGGACAGTGTACATCTTGAGGCAGGCAAGGTAGTTAGTGATAACGACCGTAATTTTGTGGCAGCCATAGCCCTTTCAAAACTCAGCCATATACCTTGCTTGGCTCACACCTTGAACCTGGTGGTGCAGTGCTTCCTCAAAAATTATCCGGAGTTAACAGCCCTGCTCCAGAAGGTGCGAAGACTGTGCGCGCACATCCGCCGGTCGCCTGTACACTCCGTTCGTATGCAGAAGCTGCAGCGATTGCTGCACCTTCCCAACCACCGCCTCATTATCGACATTGCAACAAGGTGGAACTCCACCCTGCACAGGGTGGAGCGGCTGTGCGAGCAGAGGCAGGCCATAATGCATTTGTGGGAGGATACACGGCCAGGCACTTTGAGAGCAGATATGGAGTTGACAGGTGTGCAGTGGTCGAATCTGAAAGACCTCTGTAAAGTCCTTCAGTGTTTTGAGGAATGCACACGGCTGGTAAGCGCAGACGACGCCATCCTAAGCATGAGCATCCCACTTATGCGTCTGCTCATGCAAACTTTGATGCACCTTAAGGAGCAGGCGTCTGCAGCCAATGTTGATGAGGAGGAAGAGGAGGAGGGAATCCTTGATGACATTCAGCCATTGTCTGCTTAGGGACCTCTCCTGGACGAGGTGGAGGAAGAAGAGGAGGAGGAGGAGGAGGAGGAGGATGATGGGGATGATTACTTAGGGGAGGAGGATGCATCTCGTGGGGCAAGTGAAAATGTTGGCGTGGCAAGGTCTGGTACAGGGTTTGTGCGTGACTGGAGGGATGTGGATTTGCCAGAAAGTGCTCCTCCAACCAGCACTCGCAGTGCATCATTGACACCGGGAACATTGGCCCACATGTCAGATTATGCCTTGCAGATCCTAAAAAGGGACCCACGCATTGCCAAAATGATGAACGATGACGACTACTGGTTGGCCAGCATCCTGGATCCACGTATAAAGGCAAATTACAAAACATCATGCCACAGGAGAACCTTGACCTAATATTGGCTAATAAACAAGCAACTCTGGTAAATCGGTTGCTTGAGGCATTCCCAGCACACAGCAGCGGTGATGGTTCTCACACGAGCCGTACGGGCCGGGGGCAGCTTGGCAGAGGTGTTCGTGGTGCACACAGCAGAAGTGGCGTTGGAGACAGGGGTTTCATGACAATGTTGTGGACTGATTTTTCAAGTACCGCTCACACAACTGGTAATACTGCATCGATGGAAAGTGACAGGAGACAGCAGTTGTCAACTATGGTTACAAACTACTTTTCCTCCCATATCGATGTTCTCCCACACAGGTCATTCCCCTTTGACTATTGGGACACTAAACTGGACACCTGGTCTGAATTGGCCCAATATGCCTTACAGGAGCTCGCTTGCCCAGCTGCAAGTGTGCTATCGGAAAGAGTCTTCAGTGCAGCTGGATCAATCCTGACAGAAAAAAGGACCATCTGTCAACCCAAAATATGGATGATCTAACCTTCATTAAAATGAACCACGCATGGGTTTCCAAGGATTTTGTCCCACCTTCCTCTGATGACACATAGGGTGACAGAAAAATGTCTTGCTTTGGTCCACCTCTTCCTGGGACTTGACCTATTTCACCTTTTGCATCAGCTGAATGTCCAACATCAACATATTCCACTTTCTAAAACTCCCTAACTGTGCTGCCTCCCCCCCCCATGGCCGGGGTCACCACCTAGCGCACGACACCGTGCGAGTGCCGTTGCCCTGGACAGGTGGGTAGGCCGACTCTTGGGCGCGGGCACTGGTACAGGGTCCTTCATAGTGCAATCAAGTGTCTCTGATGGTGGTGGTGCACACCTGCCGTCAGACACACCGCCGTACTATGAGGGGCCCAGTGCCAGTACCGACGCCCACGAGTAGGCCCCCCTTGCTTGGGCAGGGCCCCAGCATTTGCAATCTTTACCTCTCCCTGCTCCTCCGCTGTGTAGTCTGGGCCGTCAAATCCATACTGTGCCTGACACCGTCTGAGCCTGCCTCCTGAGACATATATTTTGAATGTGTACGCTATCCATACATGTTATCCGGGGATACGGTACCCTTTCTAACCTTTGTGCAATCACGTGCAATCCATACTGGGCCTAACACCGTCTGAGCCTGCCTCCTGAGACATATATTTTGAATGTGTACGCTATCCATACATGTTATCTGGGGATACGGTACCCTTTCTCACCTTTGTGCAATCACGTGTAATCCATACTGGGCGTGAGAACGGCTGGCGAGCTGTTAAGCAAGCTACAGCACCTGTGGTTTGCACACGTAAGTTTTTCATTTTTTCAGGAATGACGGTTAGGCCTAATTCCGGAACTGAGGTTGACCTGCACTTACTGGGAAATCATTGTTCGCGGGTAATAATTGTAATCAGTGATCCCCATCACTAACGTTGTTCAGCGGGTTATCTGCACCTGTAAGCGACAAATGCTGGCCTTTTCAGTGTAGCGCACATGCAGCCACGGACATGTAAGGGCATGACACACCAGTTATTGGCCAATCTCATGTGCCAGAGCCTCACGTGTCCCTCTAGTAAGCCGGACTCGGACCGCGGGGCATGACGGAGTCTCGTTCGTTAACGGAATTAAGCTTGCTATGTGTGCATCTGTTCTGTAGCTGGCATGGTTGAGGTTTCCCAGGTGGAGTCGAATTTAACCGTAGGCTCCACTCCTGGTGGTGCCCTTCTGGACATTCCTTTAAGGTTCAGCTTTGCAGCCATACTGCCCACGTAAAACAAACACTTTGCCTTCATGAACGCTGTTTGGCGGGTCATGACTCGTGGGAATAACGCCGCCCAATCAGTTAACCTGCTAGAGAGATCCTTCGTTGCTCCCAAGCATGACATCACACTCCCTAGGAAGAAGGTAATGCCACTGTGGCGACCGTACTCCTGGGGGCGACACAAGTGCACTGATGCCCAGCCACTGCTCGATGAATCTGCTGGTACATTGACCCAGACCACTACATTCCCCTCGCACGCTACACAACCTGAATCTGACCCTGATGAAACTCAGGTTACCCTTCCCATAGACAGTTCCATCTTACACGGTGACAAAGAGGAAGCTGCAGATGAAAGTGCAGGTTCGGCCCACCCGCCATCAGACACACCACCGTACTATCAGGGGCCTTGTGCCAGTGCTGTCGCCAACGAGTGGGCCCCCCCCTGTTTGCTCAGGATCACAGCACTTGCAAAGTTGAAATACTGTGCAGTGAGATGGAAGATGGGGACGACGAGGAATCCAGACAAGTACAGGGATTCCCTAGCGAGGAGACTTATTTGATTGTTTTCAATGTTGGGACAGCAATTTTTGGGGAGCACTATACTCTGGAGAATGATAGATGGGGCCCACCATACACTGGAACATTCCAAAGGTGGACATCAGACACTGGAGCAGCATTTACAGGGCCCATTATACACTAGAGCATTAGAAATGGGGCCCATTATGTTTGGAGCATTATTTGGGCCCATAAGACAGTGGAGCTTCATCCATGGGGACCAACATATACTGTAGCATTATGTGGAGCTCATCATGTACTGTTTCAAACATTACATGGGACCAATGATTCTGTATGGAGAAATAGATGGGCCTCGTCATGAGATGTAAAAAGTGAGGTATTTTTCATTGTACTATACCGCTATTTCTCTGCCGTATCGGAGCATGATGAGTTGTGGTATGTGTTAAAGGGGCGCTCTTTCGCCCAGGGCACATGAAAACCTGCAGCCAGCCCTCCCCCCACAACTTTAGCCAAATAACCCCCATTTTTCAGTGCGTAACTTGTATTATGAAGTTAATTAAGGTTGACAAGCTTAAGTAAGAAGAATTGATGCTTTTGGCATTCAAATGGGCACTGTAGGTGTGTTTCCTGTCCTCCTCTCACTGCCGACTTTTATTCCCCATTGACTTACATTGGGTTTCGTGTTTCGGGACGACCCCGACTTTTCCCTATAATCAGACGATCTTGCTCGACCCGACTTTTGGAAAAGTCGGGTTTCACGAAACGAAACGCGACCCTAAAAAACCAAAAGTCGCTCAACTCTAGTCATAATATCTCAATACGTTACTTAAATAACGCATCAGTTCAGACAGGTGTCTGCTTGTCATCCTGCATGCTAAATGACGTTATAACAAGGCAGATGAACCCCACCACTACAATTATTTGCAAAAAACAATATTATATTAGTACATTACTGTATGTATTTATTTAAAACAAATGTTTTTTAAACCATTAATATATTGTAATCTTAAATATAGAATTTAATACTCAACGCCACATTTTTACTTTCCTCAATGAGACCCATTTATAAATTCTAAGTTGTCACTTCATATGGTATTAACTTTGGAATGCGTTTTCTGATCCCGTGTATTCTGAGAATGTTTTTTTTTTCATAACACACTCAAATTTATGCTATTGGTAAATTAAGGTCGATTCGTTTTGTGTTTATGAAAATATCTGAAATTTGCTGAAAAAATTTAGAAAAATTATCAATTTTCAAACATGGAATTTTTATGCCGTTATAACAGAAAGTCCTACTATAAAAAAATTGTCATTAAATAAAATTTACACTACATATACTTTATGGTAGCATTATTTTCAAATACCTTTTTATTTTGTAAGCATGTTATAAGGGTTAAATGTTTAACCCTTTCATGACCATGCATTTTTCTGTTTTTGCACATTCTTTTTTTCTTAGCCTTCTTCCAAAAGCCATAACTTTTTTTATTTTTCCATCAATACAGCTGTATAAGGGCAATCAATGACTTTTCGCAATATGAGATCTGTGGAGGTCTGACACAGCACACAAATTAGCTGAAAACTGCTTAGGCAGTAGACAGAACTAAGTGATGTATGGGTAGAAAGGATCTGCGCTGTGCATTGCTTAGTGATGAGCGAACATTCTCCGATAAGGTGTTATCCAAGCATGCTCGGGTGCTAACCGAGTGACTTTGAATATGTTTGAGACCCTGCAGCTGCATGTCTCGCTGCTGTTTGACAGCCACAACACATGCAGGGAGTGCCTAACAAACAGGCAATCCCTGCATGTGTTGCAGCTGTCAAACAGCCATGAGACATGCAGCTGCAGGGACTCAAACATTTTTTTTAGCATGCCAAAGACACTCGGGTAGCACAAGAGCATGCTGGGATAATGCCTTATCCGAGCATGTTCGCTTATCACTATTTCTTAGTATTCACTGCTGAATACTGCAGTCAAGTTAACTTAAATGGGTGATAAAGCACAAGACTGCTACTTTGAATGTTCTGCCTATAAATTGCTTGGATCTGATGACTGCTGGATCACTTTTCTCAAAATGATGACCTATCCATTGAATATGTCATCAAAAATTAATCTCTGCTGAAAGTGAAATCTCCCAATACATACATATCTGCCATACATGTTAATGTTAACTGTCATTTGAGTAGACTCCATGGCTCAGAAAGGGGAATGTGAATTTTATTCGATTGGTTTTTGAGAGCCATTTCACTTTTCCAGCAACTTTGAACTGCTAGTATTATAGAAAACCTCCGTTTTTCCATTGACATATGGCAGATCATTTACTTTTATGCCATTTTACGCTGTTCTCCATGAAGTAAAAAGTATAACTTGCTATAGAATAAATTGAAAAGATGGGGGAGGGCTTTTGTTTGTGGGTGAAGTTTTTATTGGTACTATTTTCTACAAACAAGTGAAGAAACCCTTATTATTTAAATACAAATACTTAAATTGGGTGCACATTGAAAGGTGTGCAGTAAGAAAAAAGTAATCAAAAAATTAGACAAAAATAACATTCCATTTGGGGTACAGAAGAAGTGGAATATGGCAAAATGACCACTACAATATCCCTGTGAGACCTTGAATCATGAGCCCTTACTATCCCTGGAGGTTGACACCTTAACAGGCAATGCAAGGGGAGGTGCCCCCGCTCCTCGCTGTCTAGCCCTGAGAAACGTTATGATGACTGTATATAGATATTTTACCCTTACAACACAGATTCTACCACAAGAAGCAGAGATATAATAGTCTATAAGACACCCTAAAAAGTAGTCTATTTCGGTGGCAACAGATGCGTCATAGGGGTGCAAGTAGAGATGTCAACTCGATAATGTCCAAAACACGTGCACCTCCACAAAGGAGGTAGATAAATAGCCAGCTGCACAATATAACATAAATCTCACTGTCTCCTTGTAACATGTCCCATTCAAAATAACTAGATAAGCAGTGTTAAACAGGGTACCATAAATGTATATAAGTATAGCCTGTTCATATGCTATGTTTTAGGCCTTTTTCACACTTCAGTTTTTTGACGGCAGTCAAAATCTGCCAGTTTTAGAAAAAACGGATCCGCCCCTTTTTGGCGGGTCCGTTTTTTTTCCCCATAGACTTGCATTAGTGGCGGATTTTGACTGATGGTCATCCGTTGCATCCGTTTTTTGATGGATCCGTTTGAATTGTAGCGTCTCCAGAGCAGACGGACTATATGATTTTTTTGTAGCGGTTGACCGCTATTTTCAAGTGTGCATGCTCAGTAGATATGCTCTGACAAGCATTTTCACCCTCAATAGCTTTCTTGACATGGCGTAAAAATATTCTCTCTCTCTCCTTTTCCAGACCACGGTTCCTTTAAATTTCCTGACCTTTGCAACTTCAGCGGATCCGTCCAAAAAACGGTCCGGTGACATCCGTTTGTTGCAAAACGGTAATGGATCCATTTTTCAAATCTTTGGCGAATTTCAACTGAAGACAAAAAAATGAAGTATGAAACAGGCCTTAGACGAATATACAATATTGGTAGATGGCAACCACTACATGAAGTGAACTTAACTTCTTTGTGAAACAATTGGGAAAGAGATGTACTTCCCTTATTAGGTGTTCATAATCATGTTCCCATCTGCAAATATTGTAATTTGTAGCTTAAGCAAAATTTTAGTGAAAAAAAACTTTACATTTTTTAATTTCTTTACCTTAATTCCTGTGTAGCAACTGAAGGGTTAATAAATTTCATAACAGCAGTTTAGAATAATTTGAGGTGTGCAGCTTTCAAAATAGTACTACTTCTAAGTGTTTTCTAATAAATAGGCCCCTCAAAGTCTTTTCAAAATGGAATAGGTCTGTAAAAAATTGGATTTGTAAATTTCCTTGAATAAATGCTGCTTAATTTTAACCCTCGGTAAACCAAAATAAAAAAGAAAACAGTACAAAATGTCTCAAAAGTATATCAACGTTATTAAATATTATATAAGAACAGGAGCTCAATGGAGGGCTAAAGGCAAACCTCCCAAAGCTATAAAAAATATATGGCTAGTTTGCCCACATAACCAATTGCAGTACATTCCCTAAGGGTTAACATATACAGTAAATAAAAGCGTATAGGATGCCAACTTACATAGTAAGAAAATGGAGCCCTATACTGCTGCACTCCAATGTGTGTTTCACCCAGCTTCCTCAGGTGACAAACATAAAGCCCCAAAAATAATGGCAGAAGTGCTTGTTTTTGTTCCACCAATTTCAGCATACTTGAAATTTTTTTTCCAATTTTCCCTTAATAATAATTTTATTTTATATAATGCCAACATATTCCGCAGTATTTTCCTTTTTTTCTATTTAGTAAAATGAACGATGTTATTCAAAACTACAACTTGTCCCACAAAAATACAACCCTTAATATGTCTATGGCAATACAAAAATAAAAATGAAAACACAAAAATGAAAATTGGCTGTGGAAGAAAAGGGTTAAAATGGTGCAGTTTGTTTATACTATTAAATACAACTAGCTATAAAACCTGAATGAAAAAGAGTTAAGACTGAAAGTTAACATTAAAGAACTCTAATTCTTTCTATATTTTATGAGAAAGAATAATTTTTTTATACGATAAAAAAATAGAAAGATGCAGAAAACTTATAAAAGTGAAAGAAAATATATTACACTTCAATACAAATTGGTGTTGTATAATGGATGTCAATATGCTTGCCAATCATTAGATAATACCTCTTATTTGAAAGTAACAAGAACTGTCATACCTGTAGATTACCATAAATCTCAAAGGGACATATTTTCTGGGTGACTCCAGATACAAGAAACCTACAACAATTAAGTGAGTCAAATGCCCACATGAAACAACTCCATATATTGTGTCATAAAAACCTTAACACATATCACATATGAAAAATAATTTATTTATTGACACATATTGTTAAAACTTTTTATCAAAGAATGAGTATACATAACGGTGAAAAGACACAAGGGAAGCACCAGGCTTATTAAGTGTCTGTAAGAGCACAAATTAGCACAGAAGTAATCAAATAATAGTGTCCAAACATTATCAGGGTATGCGATGGATAAATACATGTATATTTACCAATTGGTAAAAAGATTACAATTATAGTCAAACACTAGGGACCTTACATAGTCACAAAAGAGTATAAATACTACTTCATGGAGGCCCCTAGTCCCCGCTACCCCTCAGACGCTGAAATAAAGTGCTGAAAATAGTGCAAGCTACAAACACAGAAAAATAATCATACCCATGTGGGAGCCTGGTATGCCGCACCAATGTCCGACGCGTTTTGCCCGATAGGGCTTCCTCGGGGGGCTGTGTGGTGGATGCTATGGCCAGTGGTTTTATATAGAGACCGCATTCATTAAAATTCATGGCGCGCACCATCTTTACAGATTGCGCATGCGCAGATTGCGTACAAACCCCCGTCGCGCCACTTCCAGCCATCTCGGAACTCCACCAGAGCCAGCGCAGCAATGGGAACTATAGCAACGCTGACACTTACCGGATCCATGCGGATGCCTTCAGAAGCACGACAGGTGAGACGCCCCTACGCATGCGCTACATCTGCTGTATTAAGGACCGGATGCATATACTTTATATGCATCAATGAAAAAATGCATAACCGCATATCTCACAGATATATACCAAACATCAGGATAGATCTCAAAAGAGATCCTATTGCACAGTAAATCAGAACAGCACACATTAAATTTGCATTGTATCAAATGCACAACCGAAGTTATACATTTTACACATTTAGAGGTACAGGGAAACACATTCCCCCCTAAATTCATAAAACCCATGTATAACATCACTAGGAAAAATTTTTTTCCGGTCCAGTAGTGTTGTCAAATACATCAGGTTTGCATGCATTTCTCCATTTCATTTCATGCGGACTCAATTAGAATGTTCCAATCAGACACCAGTTCAAATGAGTATATACACTCACTGGCCACTTTATTAGGTACACCATGCTAGTAACGGGTTGGACCCCCTTTTGCCTTCAGAACTGCCTCAATTCTTCGTGGCAGAGATTCAACAAGGTGCTGGAAGCATTCCTCAGAGATTTTGGACCATATTGACATGATGGCATCACACAGTTGGCGCAGATTTGTCGGCTGCACATCCCTGATGCGAATCTCCCGTTTCACCACATCCCAAAGATGCTCTATTGGATTGAGATCTGGTGACTGAGGAGGCCATTTGAGTACAGTGAACTCATTGTCATGTTCAAGAAACCAATCTGAGATGATTCGAGCTTTATGACATGGCGCATTATCCTGCTGAAAGTAGCCATCAGATGCCTGTTCTTAGCTGAGAGGAGTGGTACCCAGTGTGGTCTTCTGCTGCTGTAGCCCATCTGCCTCAAAGTTCGACGCACTGTGCGTTCAGAGATGCTCTTCTGCCTACCTTGGTTGTAACGGGTGGCAATTTGAGTCACTGTTGCCTTTCTATCAGCTCGAACCAGTATGCCCATTCTCCTCTGACCTCTGGCATCAACAAGGCATTTCCGGCCACAGAACTGCCGCTCACTGGATTTTTTTTCTTTTTCGGACCATTCTCTGTAAACCCTAGAGATGGTTGTGCGTGAAAATCCCAGTAGATCAGCAGTTTCTGAAATACTCAGACCAGCCCTTCTGGCACCAACAATCATGCCACGTTCAAAGGCACTCAAATCACCTTTCTTCCCCATACTGATGCTCGGTTTGAACTGCAGGAGATTGTCTTGACCATGTCTACATGCCTAAATGCACTGAGTTGCCGCCATGTGATTGGCTGATTAGAAATTAAGTCTTAACACACAGTTGGACAGGTGTACCTAATAAAGTGGCCAGTGAGTGTATATCCTCAACAAGAAAACTAAATGACACAAACAAATAAATAGAAACATTTAAAATTAATTATATGAACATAGCATATAAAAGTTAAAAACAATAGAAACCCAGGTAATGACGTGAAGGACAATTGTTCATTCAGTCCATGGGGGGACATTGTGCCCAGGGTGACAATCCACCAACATTCAAGTTGCGCCAAGGCTCATTTGATGTTGCCTCCTCTTGCTCCACAATGGATACGGTTAATCCCCCGCACTGAAAAACCAGTTGGGTTTGAGCCATGGCGCAACCTAAAATGTCTGAGGATTGGTTTCAAACTTGGAACATCAGTGGATTCTCCTGCCACCACAATGTCCCTCACATGCTCACGTGTCCTTACACGGAGCTCATGGGACGTAAGACCCACATATACAAGTCCGCAGGTACACATTGCATAATATATCACACATCTTGTGCTACACGAGATATGCGACAAAATTTGGTACTCCTTGGAGCCATCAGAAGAAGAAAATGTTATTGCTCTGCAGATATTTGCACATACCCGGCACGAGCCACAAGGAACACAACCCCACCTCTGCCTCTGTGTCCCAAAGAAGTTTTTAGGTGGGGCCGGTACATAATGGCTCCTTACCAATAGATCTTTTTTAACGCGTCAGGCATTGGTGCGGCATACCAGGCTCCCACATGGGTATGATTATTTTTCTGTGTTTGTAGCTTGCACTATTTTCAGCACTTTATTTCAGCGTCTGAAGGTTAGAGGGGACTAGGCGACTCCATGAAGTAGTATTTATCCTCTTTTGTGACTATGTAAGGTCCCTAGTGTTTGACTATACTTGTAATCTTTTTACCAATTGGTAAATATACATGTATTTATCCATCGCATACCCTGATAATGTTTGGACACTAGTATGTGATTACTTCTGTGCTAATTTGTGCTCTTACAGACACTTAATAAGCCTGGTGCTTCCCTTGTGTCTTTTCACCATTATGTATACTCATTCTTTGATAAAAAGTTTTAACAATATGTGTCAGTAAATAAACTATTTTTCGTATGTGATATGTGTTAAGGTTTTTATGACACAATATATGGAGTTGTTTCATGTGGGCATTTGGCTCACTTAATCGTTGTAGGTTTCTCTTATTTGAACTGTTGATTTCCTTTAGTGTTATTATTTAGGAATGATTGTATTGATTCTGTAATGAAAGCATAAAACTCTAATTAACTGTGTACAATATTGAACAATTAATACACAACATTCATTTGCATTTTAATAACATTGTAACCATCTCGTAAATTAATCCATTAATCTTGATTAGTTTATTAGCAATAATTGACATGTTGAGTTGAATAGCATGTAAACAATTAAAGACTATATTCACCTATTCAAACAGCAATATGCCAAGGAAATCCAAAATTACTAAACTTCAATGGTGCTTAAAAAAAGTTTCTCATTTTTCCAAAACTGCAGTGGAAAATGTGGTTTATCCCCCCTCCACCAACCCTATCTACAGTTGTATCTGTGGTTGTATCTATTTTCAGAGGAATGTTGTCCCATTCTTGTCTGATGTAGGATTCTAGCAGATTCAACAGTTCTGGGTGTTTTTTGCAGGATTTTTCAATTCATAATGTGCTAAATGTTCGCAGTTGTCAGTAGGCAGCCAGTTGATCACCCAAAGTCTTCTTCTTGTAAAGGTTGTCTGGCTTTGTAGTTTTAAAACCAGTAAATAATCTTACACATTATATTCTCTGGAACAAAGCATACTTCAAATTGACTAAGGTAAAATGGAAAATGTTTCTGTTGTTGTATGAATCAAAAGTTGAAATTCTTTATGGCAAACATGGATGCCGTGCACTGCAGACTCAAAAGGAGAGATTGTTTTCACACAGTTAGTGCTTATGGACAACTTACACATCTTGAAAGTCATTATCAATGGTTAACATTATATGAAGGTTTTAAAACTACACATCCAGACAGCCTCACTTGCCTGAAACAAAGTTGTTTGCCCACATTTTTGGAAAGGTGCCAACAATTTTGTCTGGCCCAGATTTGGAGTTTTGTGTGAAATTATGTCCAATTTGTTTTTTTTTTCTCTGTTTTATTGTGTTGTTTCAATACACACAAAAGAAATAAATGTGTATAACTAAATGTGATATTGCAAATTGCAAAAATTTTCTGGGAGAAAGACTACATTTTCTGGAACAAATTAAAAGGTGCCAACTCTTGTGGCCATGACTATATACTGTTTGGAGTGCTATGTGGGGGTAAGTATACTGTTTGGAGGGCTATGTAGGGCCATTCTTCTGTCTAAAGGGCTATGTGAGGGCCATTATACTCTTTTGAAGGCTATGTGGGGGCCATTATACTATTTGAAGGGCTAGTGTGGGCTATTATACAGTGGAGAGGTTTGTGTAGTTTCCATCATAATGTGTGGGGGCCATTATATTGTGTGGATGTCTGTGTCGAGGGTTGTTTTGTAGTCACACCTGGGGCATCATACGGTCATGCGGTCACCATACTTTGACAGGTGAGTACAGTAGGGTCATCATACTGTGCATATGGAGGTACTGTGTAGGGCTTCAATATGAGTAAAATTATTCTGTAATGGCTGCAAAGTTGAGATATGCTTTTCTGTGCCCCACCAAATATTTTTTCTCTTTTTTTGGGAGGTGTGGACGAACTAGAACTTCTGCTATGAGGCCCCATGATTTTTATGTATGCCACTGCCACAAACTTTATTAATAACTCTTTAAACACAATTATTAAAAAAAATGTCCTTCCAATATATGCTCCATACATGTTACCAAAGATTTGAAACTAGAGATAAGCAAATTTGCTAGAATGGTGTTCTATTTGAATTTTTTAAAAATTTGAATTTCTTTTATTTTGTTCAACAAGAATTCAGCAAAATAGTATCTAGCTGGCAGCCTTTTTACTGAACCATAGAGGGCAAGCAAAAGGTAAACCGAAAGAAAACAAAATCTTAATACCTCACTGTTGACATCTCTGACCAACTTCGCTGCTTGCTGTCTCCCATATGATCATTCGGTGACTATTCTTACCGCCGATAAGAGCTGAAATCTTGGGGGTCTTCATGCAAGGTTGGTACTTCCAGCCCAGGACAACTCTGTGCATGTGTGTTGCAAGGTCAAGACATAATGGAGGGTACCTTAACCTTATAATACGCACCCTAGGGCTTGGCTTACGACTACAACTTGGCCTTGTACATCCTTGTGCATGCAGCTGGAAGTCCCAACTTAGCATGGAGAGGCCCAAAATGTTAGCTCATGGCTGTGGTAGGAAGAGTTGCCGAGGACCATATGGGGATAGTATCAATGGAGAACACCAGAAATAAGAGTGGATAGGCACTAATTTTTTTTGTTTTCTTTTTACATGTTAAATTTATTATTCTTTGGGTCACTTTAAACCTCAGAGCATACTAAGGGACATTAAATTTGTGGAGGACAAATTTGCTGCTAATTGAATTTACCAATAAAATCCGTGCAATTTGGTGAACTTGAAACTTGTAAAATCTGTACATCTTAAAAACTGTCTCTTTAAGCCTTTTTAGTTACTAAATATGTGTAAATTAGGATGAGTGGATCTTTTTACATTTAAATTCACCAACTTTGTCAAATTTTCCCCCCAAATTTTGCACAAGTTTCAATACTAGAAAGCTTGAACTTGGTAGTGAGGGAGAGGAGAGGAGTTTGAGCTTTCCAAGTGAGAAAAAGAGGGCCTTGCTGATCATAAGACCTTAAAATTTACAGGAAATAGAGAGAGGAACCCTCTGATCATAAATGCTTACAGTCCACAGGAGAGTACCCTACTGATTGTATGAGCTTTCACTTTACAGGCGAGAGAGGACCCCACTGGCTATAAGAGCTTACATGCTACAGGATAGAGAAAGGACCCCACTGACCATAAAAACTTACACTTAGCAATAGAGAGAGACTTATCTAGTGTCTCTTGAGAAGGAAAATAACTCTGCCATACAAACTGTGCTCCTCTGGGAACCACACATCTGTGATGGCCTAGGAACTACCCAACACTATATGAAGTATGACAACCTAGAAATTTTTCATAACTGTAGGGCATTATGAAGATGCCCAAGTGGCAATGCAAAATGACATTTGCCTGCTCTGATGCTTTGGCTTTGTGGAAATAGTGACAGGCATCTCATCTCCTGAGATCTTTGTCTGTGCAAGTGCCGCCTCTGGCAGCCACTTTCCAGAACCCCACTACAGGGAAACTAATGGGAAGAGAATCTGCTCAGCGCTGACATCTTGTGAAAGCCCAGGGCCTGCAGCCTTGCACCGCTAAGACCCCATCGTCCCAGCCCTGTCTCCTGCAACAATGACCCTTCCTCCCGTGACCCCGGTCTACTGCAACCAGTAAGCTATATTCGTATGGTAAGACGCACCACATTTTCCTCCCAAATTTGGGTAAAAAAAGTGCGTCTTATTATCCGAAAACTATGGTACATGTAAAATATGACTAGTAAAACAGAAAAGAAAATGTTTGTTAGGTTGTTAGATACACAATCACATTTAAAGGTCGGTATTTAGGGAATGTGTTTTATATTTTTTAAAATATTCCTCCTTCATAAAAACGAATGGACAAGAAATGTAAAAACTCTGTACAGTTGCTTGTGGCAAGTAAGCCCACTGTTTGTGAATGACATTAATTGCAGATTTTTGTTTTGCAAAAACTATTAAGCTGCCTTGCCTTTGCTTTGTAGTCCATAATAAATTAAAATAAGATATGTGTCATTGTAATTCAAATGCAGCATGACAGATGCCAACCACACCATATCACTGATCAAATACACTAAATCTATCAGTGCTGCTGCCACTTCTATCGCTCTCTTCCACAATCAATTGAGTCTCATTATTTTACCCCTACTAATACAATCATCTTCTTTGTTGCCTCAATTATGCAACACATTACTTTTTGGAGTATATAGCCAATGTTTTAGGGCTTTCACTTTCTGTCTCAATTGCTGAGCTATGAGCCTTTCTAGTCTTTTCTAGCCTAGACTTATATAGATGCTTTGGTAGTCTCTCCTGATTAGCTGTGGTATATTGTTATGGGTCTCACTTTGTGTTGTAGATCCTCCAAGCCCAAGTTTGGGAGACAAACAGATCATGGGTGTTGATGCAGCAGCAGAAAGGCACTCATGGAGCAAGGACTGGAAGCACTGAAGGCCATAGGCAGACAGGAAATCGGAAAGCAGGTATCGAGCAGACAATAGAAGGACTGGAGACTGCAGGCAGACAGGACACTGGAGAGCAAATATGGAGCAGGGATTAGAAGCACTGAAGGCCACAGAGAGACAGAACACTGGAAAACTAAGAGTTTTAATACCAACACACAGGTATGTGCATTGATGAGCCTTATTTAGGCCTAAGCAGATCATCATGTGGCGCCCCTGAGGGTTCAGTCGCCACAGAGGTACTGCACCTCCTCCTGAGGTGTGGTACCCCACCATCCAGGTAAGGTGGAGACACCTGACCACACTACAACACCTGCATCCCACACAACACAGTAGTGTAGCAAAGCACCCTTTGGTGGCTCCCTGCTTTGAACACAAAGCGTGCTGGGAGGCGGGTGGAGTTTAGTTGGCACCAAAAGTGCAGGAAGAGTTTAGGATTTGGTCAGTCTGACAGAGTCAGAGGAAGAGTGAAGATCCACTGAGTGGGATGGATGAAGGAAGTGCTGCAGCCGACCTCAGTGACCTGGGTCCGCTGGCACAGGAAAGGAACATTGATGGAAAGCGTGACTCTCTCCATAAGAAGGAAGGATTAGTACGGAACTGTTGTGAGTTCATTTTCCCCTCCGTCACTGAGGCCTGGTGAACTCCCTATTCTAGTGAAGGAAGGTAGTGAGCCTGATTATCAGGCACCTGGGACTAATGAAGACGATTGGCTGAGTGGAGTCACTGACTGGATTTAAGGCAGCCTACGCGCTTTCTGCCCTGCGGGTGATTTCTCTGTGGACTCTTGGACACCAGTCTGATTCCTGCTCTCCTAAAGCTAAGTTTTCTGTTTTGCCTTTTGCATTTAAGATTTGTTTTTGTTTTTCTTGCTTTTTGGATTCTTCCACTCCCTGCTGGAGTGTGCAGTGTTCCGTGAGCTCTGTCTTCTGAAAGTACCTGAGTGCTGATTTAGTTTTTGAAGCTTAGTTGTTTCAGGGCCATTTTTATATCAGCTTGTTGGCTTTTGTCTCTGATAGGGTTTTGGCAGATTGCAGACAGCAGCCTTCCTATCCGTTCCTATCTAGGTAGTTTTTGGGCCCCGTCTTTGCTCAGCCTGTCTTTCTGTCTGTGTAAGTGTTTTCATCTTGCTTCACTGTCATTATATGTGGGGGGCTGCCTATTGCTTTGGGGTCTGCTCTGGGGCAGTTAGATTTCCCCTTTCCTTCTTTAGGCCTATGTATCTCTCCGGCTGTGATCGAGGGGTCTAGGTCATCGTAGGAACCCCCCACGGCTACTGCTAGTTGTGTTGATAGGTTCAGGGGTCTGCAATCTGATAGTTGCCAACTTCTCTGGTTTTCAGGACTTAGCTAGCGTTTCTGTTTTTGCCTCCTACGGTGACTCAATCATAACACGGAACGTAAGGAGAGGAGGACTAAGGATTAGGGTTAGAGCATAACCCTTCCCAAGTTCACAGCGCAAGGCCAGGGTCCGGTCCCCGAGGTTGTATGGATACTAATGGTCCTGCGACAGACACCGGAGGAAAAGAAGTTGTCACCACTTTATTCCCACACAAGACTTGGGGGCACAACAGCAACGAGAGTGAGCTGGGACTTAGTAGAAAGGAGTCCCCGAAGCAGGCTACAGCTGTCTGCCGTACAAGTAGAGTTCATAGGAACATCTGACAGGAGAAACTCCAGAGTAACTCAGTACTGTGAGTACTTCACAATAGGCGCTAGAAAGGAGACGTTCAGAAAAGGCATATATGGTGGCGGAGTGTTGGAAAGGAGTACTTCATCTTGCCTGGAGGTTGGCTGAGCCCCTGACCCGGAGGACATGGCATGGATGCGGGCGCCTGTTTGCACAACAGACTGTGAGTAAAGCTTTGGAACTACATGCCCTGGTATCCTCCGCTTATTCCTGCGCCAACCCACTCAGCACTGCTTCATCTCTGTGCTTAACACTGCACCACTAGCTCTTCATCTACACTGCCCGGGGACTACAGCCCTACCTGTGGAGGGCCACAACATCATTGCTGCACCACACCATCTGTCCCAGAGGATCTGTCTGCAGCGTCGGCTTAACATCTTCATTGCCGAACACCACAGGTGGCATCACAAATCATTCACTCATAAACTTTATTTCATCACTTAACCCCTTTTACATGGGCGCTCAGGGCCACAGACCGGGTCACCGCTGCTGTGACATTTCCCTTTGAGAGTCCGGCCCGGTACCGAGTACCCCACTGCCCTGGGAGGGCGACCCAATCACATGGGAGCATTCCAGATCACTTTGGACCGCAGAGAGCAGCAACCATAAGAGAAATTGATGAATCCCTCAAGAGCCATGGCAGATGTGTAACATATACCATGTGATGTGATATCATTAAAGTATTCTAATGAAGTGTTGTGGTTGCACCTGTCAGCCTACTGTGACTGATGCAATCTTTTGCAGTGTGTAAAATGTCACCGGATATTTTCTGCTATTTGCACGAATAAATTTCCTGCAAATTTCCTAATTTTTTTTTTCACAGTAGTATCACATCTTCCAGCTTTGCATGAACCTTGCAGATCATAAAATGGATTAAGTATGTTTAACCCCTTCACCCCCAAGGGTGGTTTGTACGTTCATGACCTGGCCAATTTTTACAATTCTGACCACTGTCCCTTTATGAGGTCATAACTCTGGAACGCTTCCATGGATCCCGGTAATTCTGACATTGTTTTCTTGAGACATATTGTACTTCATGATAGTGGTAAAATTTCATTCAAATAACTTGCGTTTATTTGTGAAAAAAGCGGAAATTTGGCAAAAATTTTGCAATTTTCCAACTTTGAATTTTTATGCCCTTAAATCACATACGGCACACAAAAAACTTGATAAGTAACATTTTCCACATGTTTACTTTACATCAGCACAATTTTGGAACCAAAATATTTTTTTGTTAGGAAGTTATAAGGGTTAAAAATTGACCAGCGATTTCTCATTTTTGCAACACCATTTTATTTTTACGGACCACATCACATTTGAAGCCACTTTGAGGGGTCTATATGATAGAAAATACCCAAAAGTGACACCATTCTAAAAACTACACCCCTTAAGGTGCTCAAAACCACATTCAAGAAGTTTATTAACCCTTTAGGTGCGTCACAGGAATTTTTTGAATATTTAAAAAAAAAAAATGAACATCTAACTTTTTTTCACAAAAAAATACTTCAGGTTCAATTTTTTTTATTTTACCAAGGGTAACAGGAGAAATTGGACTGCAAAGGTTATTGTGCAATTTGTCCTGAGTACGCTGATACCTGATATGTAGGGGGGAACCACTGTTTCGGCGCATGGCAGAGCTCAGAAGGGAAGGAGCGCCGTTTGACTTTTTCAATGCAAAATTGACTGGAATTCAGATCGGACGCATGTCACGTTTGGAGAGCCCCTGATGTACCTAAACAGAGGAAACCCCCCACAAATGACCCCATTTTGGAAACTAGACCCCCCAAGGAACTTATCTAGATATGTGGTGAGAACTTTTAACCCCCAAGGGCTTCACAGAAGTTTATAACGTACAGCGGTACAATTAAAAAATCATATTTTTTCCACAAAAATGATCTTTTCGCCCACAATTCTTATTTTTCCAAGGGTAACAGGCCCCTAAAAGTTATTGTGCAATTTGTCCTGAGTACGCTGATACCCCACATGTGGGGGTAAACCACTATTTGGGCGCATGGCAGAGCTCGGAAGGGAAGCAGCGCCATTTGACGTTTTTGGCTGGAATTGAGATCGGACACCATGTCACGATTGGATAACCCCTGATGTACCAAAACAGTGGAAAACTCCCACAAATGACACCATTTTGGAAACTAGACCCCCCAAGGAACTTATCTAGATGTGTGGTGAGCACTTTGAACCCCCCAGTGCTTCACAGAAGTTTATAACGCCCGGGCATGAAAATAAAAAATTCGTATTTTTTCCACAAACATGATCTTTTAGTCACCAATTTTTTTTTATTTTCCCAAGGGTACCAGGAGAAATTGGACCCCAAAAGTTGTTCTCCAATTTGTCCTGAGTATGCTGATATCCCATATGTGGGAGAAAACTACTGTATGGGCACATGTCGGGGCTCGGAAGGGAAGTAGTGACATTTTGGAATGCAGACTTTGATGGAATGGTCTGCGGGTGTCATGTTGCCTTAGAAGAGCCCCTAATGTACCTAAACAGTGGAAACCCCCCACAAATGACCCCATTTTGGAAACTAGACCCCCTAAGGAACTTATGTAGATGTGTGGTGAGCACTGTGAACCCCCAAGGGCTTCACAGAAGTTTATAATGCCCGGGCATGAAAATAAAAAAATTGTATTTTTAACACAAACATGATCAATTAGTCCCCAATTTTTTTATTTTCCCAAGGGTACCAGGAGAAATTGAACCCCAAAAGTTGTTGTCCAATTTGTCCTGAGTACGCTGACACCCCATATGTGGGAGAAAACTACTGTATGGACACACGTCGGGGCTCGGAAGGGAAGTAGTGACGTTTTGGAATGCAGACTTTGATGGAATGGTCTGCGGGTGTCATGTTGCCTTTGGAGAACCCCTAATGTACCTAAACAGTGGAAACCCCCACAAATGACCCCATTTTGGAAATTAGACCCCCTAAGGAACTTATCTAGATGTGTGGTGAGCTCTTTGAACCCCCAAGGGCTTCACAGAAGTTTATAATGCCCGGGCATGAAAATAAAAAAATTGTATTTTTTTCACAAACATGATCAATTAGTCCCCAATTTTTTTATTTTCCCAAGGGTACCAGGAGAAATTGAACCACAAAAGTTGTTGTCCAATTTGTCCTGAGTACTCTGACACCCCATATGTGGGAGAAAACTACTGTATGGACACACGTCGGGGCTCGGAAGGGAAGTAGTGATGTTTTGGAATGCAGACTTTGATGGAATGGTCTGCGGGTGTCATGTTGCCTTTGGAGCGCCCCTAATGTACCTAAACAGTGGAAACCCCCACAAAATGACCCCATTTTGGAAACTAGACCCCCTAAGGAACTTATCTAGATGTGTGGTGAGCACTTTGAACCCCCAAGGGCTTCACAAAAGTTTATAATGCCCGAGCATGAAAATAAAAAAATCATATTTTTTCCACAAACATGATCAATTAGTCCCCATTTTTTTTATTTTCCCAAGGATAACAGGAGAAATTGAACCCCAAAAGTTGTTGTCCAATTTGTTCTGAGTACGCTGACACCCTATATGTGGGAGAAAACTACTGTATGGACACACGCGGGGCTCGGAAGGGAAGTAGTGACGTTTTGGAATGCAGACTTTGATGGAATGGTCTGCGGGTGTCATGTTGCCTTTGGAGAGCCCCTAATGTACCTAAACAGTGGAAACCCCCACAAATTACCCCATTTTGGAAACTAGACCCTCTAAGAAACTTATCTAGATGTGTTTTGAGCACTTTGAACCCCTAAGGGCTTCATAGAAGTTTATAATGCCCGGGCATGAAAATAAAAAAATTGTATTTTTTCCACAAACATGATCAATTAGTCCCAAAATTTTTTTATTTTCCCAAGGGTAACAAGAGAAATTGGACCCCAAATGTTGTTGTCCAATTTGTCCTGAGTACACTGATACCCCATATGTGGGAGAAAACTATTGTATGGGCACACGTCGTGGCTCGGAAGGGAAGTAGTGACGTTTTGGAATGCAGACTTTGATGGAATCGTCTGCGGTTGTCATGTGCGTTTGGAGAGCCCCTGATGTACCTAAACTATTGAAACTCCCCACAAATGACCCAATTTTGGACATTAGACCCCCCACGGAACTTATCTTGATGTGTGGTGAGCACTTTGAACCCCCAAGTGCTTCACAGAAGTTTATAATGCCCGGGCATGAAAATAAAAAAATTGTATTTTTTCCACAAACATGATCAATTAGCCCCCAATTTTTTTTATTTTCCCAAGGGTAACAGGAGAAATTGAACCACAAAAGTTGTTGTCCAATTTGTTCTGAGTACGCTGACACCCCATATGTGGGAAAAAACTACTGTATGGACACACGTCGGGGCTCGGAAGGGAAGTAGTGACGTTTTGGAATGCAGACTTTGATGGAATGGTCTGCAGGTGTCATGTGCATTTGGAGAGCCCCTGATGTACCTAAACTATTGAAACTCCACACAAGTGTCCCCATTTTGGACACCAGACCCCCCACGGAACTTATCTAGATGTGTGGTGAGCACTTTGAACCCCCAAGTGCTTCACAGAAGTTTATAACGCCCGGGCGTGAAAATAAAAAAATCATTTTTTCCACAATATTGATATTTTTGCCCCCAATTTTTTATTTTCCTAAGGGTAACAGGAGAAATTGGACCCCAAAAGTTGTTTTGCAATTTGTCCTGAGTAGGCTGATACCCTACATGTGGGGGTAAAACACTGTTTGGGCGCATGGCAGATCTTGGAAGGGAAGGAGCACCATTTGACTTTTTCAACTCAGAATTGGCTGGAATTGAGATTAGACGCCATGTTGCATTTGGAGAGCACCTGATGTGCCCAAACAGTGGAAACCCCCAATTCTAACTCCAACCCCAACCCCAACACACTCCTAACCCTAATCTCAGCCCTAACTCTAGCCCTAACCCTAGCCCTAGCCCAAACCCTAGCCCTAACCCTAGCCCTAACCCTAGCCCTAGCCCTAGCCCTAACCCTAACCCTAGCCCTGGCCCTAAACCTAGCCCTAACCCTAACCCTAATGGGAAAATGGAAATAAATACATTTTCTTTTAATTTTATTATTTTTTCCTAACTAAGGGGGTGATAACGGGGGGATTGATTTACTATTTATGGCGGTTTTTATTTTAGGCAGCTGTTATATGCTAAAAGACGCTTTTCATTGTAAAAATAGTTTTTGCATCACCACATATTGAGAGCTATAATTTTTCCGTATTTTGACCCACCGAGTCATGTGAGGTCTTATTTTTTGCGGGACGAGTTGACGTTTTTATTGGTACCATCTTTGGGCATGTGACATTTTTTGATCGCTTTTTATTCCGATTTTTGGAACGCAGAATGAACAAAAACCAGCGCTTCATAAATTTCTTTTGGCGGGGTGCGTTTACACCGTTCCGCGTGCAGTAAAATTGATAAAGCAGTTTAATTCTTCGGGTCAGTACGGTTACAGCGATACCTCATTTAGGTCTTTTTTTATGTTTTGTCGGTTTTATGCAATGAAAACTATGTTATATAAAAAATAATTATTTTTGCATCACTTTATTCTGCAAGCTATAACTTTTTTAATTTTTCGCAGATGATGCTGTATGGTGGCTCGTTTTTTGCGGGACAAGATGACGTTTTCAGCAGTACCATGGATATTTATATGCGTCTTTTTGATTGCGCGTTATTGCACTTTTTGTTTGGCGGTATGATAATAAATCATTATTTTTTGCTTTGTTTTTTATTTTTATTTTTTAAGGGGTTTGCTAAAGGGGTTAACTCATGGGACAGTTTTATAGGGCAGGTCACTACGGACGTGGCAATACCTAATATGTGTACTTTTCTTGTTTTTTTTTATTTTCAAAAAATGGATTTATTGGGGGAATATATATTTTTTTTTCTAATTTATTTGGCGATTTTTTAAAATTTATTTTAACACTTTTTTTTAACTTTATTACATAGTCCCAGGTGGGACATCACTGTCCTGTGACAGATCGCTGATTACAAATCACTCTGACAGATCAGCGATCTGTCACAGGCACTGCTGCAGACTTCCTCATGCCTGCGCTTTGCAGGCACTGAGGAAGTCAGCTCCCTGCAGGCCCCCGAAGGCCCCCGTCGCCATCTTGGATTCGGGGGCCTGCAGGGAAAGAGCCCCCCGCAGCAGCGCTGCACATTGCGCTGCTGTGGGGGGCTCAGGGAAGCACGGAGGGAGCCCCCTCCCTGCCGATGCTTCCCTTTAACCCCCGGTACACCGCGATCATGTTTGATAGCGGTGTGCAAGGGGTTAACATGTCGGGGGTGGTCTGTCACCGCCCCTGACACATTGTGCCGGGTGTCAGCTGTGATAATCAGCTGACACCCGGCCGCGATCAGCGGCGCTCACCACGTGGGCGCCACTGATCGCGCTAGACGTACTATCCCATCCATGGGCATAGGGTCCCGGGTCCCATGGACGGGATAGTACGTCTGATGTCAGAAAGGGGTTAAATTAATGATCAGTTTGAACATAATCTCCAAGGTTTATTGTGGGACTATTGTTCAGACTGCCTTTATTTCAAAACAATACAAATTGGCTAGATAGCGAAAATATAGCTTTTAGCTTTCATTGCAACCTGTTAAAACATGCAAAATCACCTTAATGGAACTTGTCAAGTCCCTAACTGTCCAAAAGCGCTAATCTGCTAAATCAGATTATATTATTTGAAAAAAGTGTTTGAATGTAATTTATCAGCAGTACAATGTCTGAAGAATTTCAGTTATATCTTGCAGTGTCAAATGTGCTAATGATGACGGATGAATCCGGCTTTGGGGTTTAGTGCTCAATTCCAGTCCTGATTCTTTTGCATGTTTGTCACATTTAAATGTTTCAGATCGCAAAACAAATGTAAATATTAGACAAAGAAAACACAAGTAAAAAAGCAAAATATTTTAAAATGATTGTCTATATTATTAAAGAGAACCTGTCAGCAGGATTGTGTTGAGTAACCTACAGATAGGTTGGTGCCGTTAAAATTAAATTGTTTTTTTTTAAATTAATTTTAGTCATTTATATAGCTCCATTAATTCCACAGTGCTTTACAAACATTATTAGCACTGTCCCTGATGGGGTTCACAATCTAAATTCCCTATCAGTATGTCTTTGGAATGTGGGAGGAAACCAGAGAACCTGGAGGAAACCCACGCAAACACGGGGAGAACATACAAACTCCTTGCAGATGTTATACTTGGTGGGATTTGAACCAAGGACGCAAGGTTGCACTGCTATCCAATGAGCCACCGTGCTGCCCAATGATACCTTGTTTGATGAAATCCGTCTTGTGGTTGTTGTTTAATCTTTATTTACAGTTTTAAGTTAATGAGATTCTTGTGCTCCAAGGCGAGTCTGTGGGCGGAGCTGTGGGGTGTTCCTTATGTGGTGCTCTGCTTACATATTCATTTGTATGGCTTATGACAGGTCACTAATCCCTCAGTGATCTGCCCCCTATTTTGCACTACTGCATGTAATATATATTAAAAAAAGATCACATTCAGCAGGCAGGCGGCAGCGGCGGCTCCTGCACTGCAGCTTGATCGCATCTATAAAATGCATTAAATTATTTTTTTTAGTGATATAGATTTATTCTGAAAAAAATTCTTTCTCGACGATAGATGCTACTGTGCTGGTGCTGCCAGTGCCATTTTGCAAGAGGAAAAAAAATTGTCTGAAACAAGATGGATCCAGAAGCGCCTGCGGAGTAGCATCTTGTAAAAAATTTCACCAACAGAGCATGGGGCAGAAGGCACCTATATTAGAAACTTACAAATCTCATTCACAGAGCATGGGGCAGAGTAAACCTCCACAGAAGCTGATAACAAATTTCACTCACAGAGCATCTTTCCACATTTATCTCACAGAATCTAATAACAAATTTTACCCCCAAACATGTTTACGTATTTCCCTGAGAAAGCTGATAAAAATTTTACCCACAGATGTTTCCACATTTCTACCACAGACGCTGATAACAAATTTTTCACCCGCAGAAGCTGATAACAAATTTCACCCACAAAGCAAGTTTCCACATTTATCCCACAGAAGCTAATACATTTGGTGGAGTCAATATCACCATTACACACTGAACGGGAAACCACTGGGTAAATCTGACATGGAGATGGACATGAGGATCCTAGTTAATGATAAACTTACCTGGAGCAGCCAGTGCCAGGCATTGGCTGACAAGGCAAACAGGACCATGGGATGCATTAAAAGAGGTCTGGATACACATGATGAGAGTATTTTACTGCCTCTGTACAAATTTCTGGTTAGACCGCACATGGAGTACTGTGTACAGTTTTGGGCACCGGTGCTCAGGAAGGATATAATGGAACTAGAGCAAGTACAAAGGAGGGCAACAAAATTAATAAAGGAGATGGGGGAACTACAATACCCAGAGATTAGCAAAATTAGGATTATTTAGTCTAGAAAACTACTGAGGGACAATCTAATAACCATGTATAAGTATATAAGGGGATAATACAACTATCTCTCCGAGGATCTGTTTATAGCAAGGAAGGTGACAATTACAAGGGGCATTCTCTGCACCTGGAGGATAGAAGGTTTTTCCACCCACATAGAAGAAGATTCTTTACTGTTAGGGCAGTGAGAATCCTGAAATCCTTGCCTGAGGAGGTGGTGATGGTGAACTCGGTTATGGAGTTCAAGAGAGGCCTCGATGTCTTCCTGGAGCGTAACATTATTGTATCTTACAGTTATTAGGTTCTTTGGAAGGATGAAGATCTGGGGATTATTCTGATGGAATATAGGCTGAACTGAATGGACAAATTTATTTTTTTGGCCTTGCTAACTATGTTACTATGTCAATTTCACCCGCAGAGCAGGTTTCCACATTTCCCTGAGAAAGCTGATTAAAAATTTCATGCCCAGACATTGTACACAGTACCCCCGCAGGCAGGGTTGCAGAGTGCACAAAGCGGCTTATTGGAACAGTACTCCCACAGATATGGGTTATGGAATACGCACAATGGCTTTTGACAAAGTATTCCCACAGATATGGGTTAAAGAATACACACAACGGCTTTTGACACAGTACTATCACAGACATGGTTGCATAAGATTAGAAACATATGTTTAGATGCACATCAGTCCCACTGTAGGTGATGCACAGTACTATCACAGACACAGGTGCAGAGTACACACAAAGAGTGTTTTTTAAATCCTAATATTATCCATAACTACAACTGCATCCTGTTGCTATGCTAAGCAGAGCAGAAATAAAAAATAGAATCTTGAACCACTAGTAACAGGACCAAGTAGTGGAGGAGGTGTATGTGGCAGTATAGGGAAAAGTGGCAGAGCAGCAAGGTGGTTCAGTGATTAGTTTAAATCCAACCAAGGGCAACATCAGCAAGGAGTTTGTGTCTTCTCTAGTGATGAGGGAGTATACTCGTTAGTCGAGATTTCCCGAGCATGCTCGGGTTATCTTCGAGTATTTGGATGTGCTCGGAGATTTAGTTTCTGTAGCTGTAGCTAGATGATTTGCTAGCCAGCCTGAATACATGTGGGGGTTGCCTGTTTGTTAGGAAATCCCCACATGCAATCAGGCTGTCTAGCAACCGCAAATCATGCAGCTACGGCAATAGAAACTAACTCTCCGAGCACGCCAAAATACTCGGAGATCACCAGAGCATGCTCGGGAAATTTCGAGTAACGAGTATACTCGCTCATCACTAGTCTTCTCCCCTTGTTTGCGTGGGTTTCCTCCAGGTAATTGAGTTTCCTCCCACATTCCAAAGACATATTGATAGGGGAATTGTGAGCCCCAATGGGGACAGTTCTGATTATGTCTGTAAAGTGCTGTTGAATTAATGACGCTTTAGAACTGAGTAAAATAAATAAACAAAATAAATAGTGATTCAAGGGAGGAATAATCCAGTACTTTTTTGTCTTTTTTCATATTTTTTGTTTTTTTATTTGTTTTTTCACTGTTTTTTTCTTATTTTTCTATTTTTGTTTTATGGAAGTGAAAACAACATATACAGGGTCGGACATTTACCTGGATACATCTAAATAAAATGGGAATGGTTGTTGATTTCAACTTCCTGTTTGTGGACATTAGTATATGAAAGGGGGAAAACTTTTCAAGATGGGTGGTGACCATGGCGGCCATTTTGAAGTTGGCCATTTTGGATCCAACTTTATTTTTTTCAATGGGAAGAGGGTCATGGGACACATCAAACTTTTTGAGAATTTCACAAGAAAAACAATGGTGTGCTTGGTTTTGATATAACTTTATTCGTTCATTAATTATTTACAAGTTTATGACCACTTGTAAAATGTGTTTACAAAACTAAAACTATAAATCTATAACAAGAAGGCATAGGTCTAAGTGGAGGAATAAATGGATATGGCATTATGGGTGGAAGAGTCAAGTGAGGAGTAATCCAGTACTGGGATTTTTTAAATATTTTTTGTATATTTCTTTCTTTTTTCATACTGTTTTTTATTTTTATTTAATGAAACTGACTTAAAACAACCTACAATTTACAAAACTAAACTAGCTTTTAGAACCACAAGGTGTAAGTTCAAGTGGAGGAAAAGTTTTTTGGAGGTAGAGGAGGTGGACGTGGCAGTGTAGGTGGAAGAGGAGAAGGTAACCAACATAGTTTTTTGGGTTTTTTATTTGGAGTTGAGGCATCCAGATTAAACAAATTGCAAATAGAGTAGAAGACTGGCTGAGTGTTGCTGGTATTGTTGTCTAGCCATCCACAGGTATGGACAAATCCAATGTGATCCATGCCTGGTTCATTTTAAAGGGAATCTGTCACCCATATTTAGTGATATCATGTAAAGATATCACCCAATTGCGCATCCCATAAGGATTCTATTAGGGCTTTTGACTCCCCCGACCCGCACCTTTGAGGCATAAATACCTTTTTTATCTTGTTCGGGATGTATGCAAATCGACGTGGTCCAGCCGATGGGCGTGGCTTAGTCACCTTCTCCCCCCCCTCGGCTTGCTGCACGTAATCTTCATCTGTGAATAACACAGATAACATTGGTTTCCGCGCTTGTGCATTGTAAAGGCCACTGGCACCTGTGCAGTATGCTTTGCCCAACTGTGGGCGAAGCATATAATCGCTACTGCGCATGCGCCGGTATTTTCCAGCGCGGTCTATGCCCTGGAAGTCTTCACATGTATGTGAAGCCCTACAAGTTTTATCAACATTTTTTACTGCTTTGATTTATCAGGGGCTAGCAGTGCATTGATCAAATTTTTTCAATCTCTTGATGCATTTCAATAGCGTGTCAAGCATGATTGCTGGCAGTCATTGGGGTGTAGAAGTGTTCTGCAGAGTGACTCAGCCATGCGTGCTGCAGCTGAAACTCCACAGTTGCCTGTTGCTGCTCACACAGTCTTTTCAGCATATGAAAAATGGAGTTCCACCTTGTTGGTACATCGGTACAGGGAATCTGTCTGCAAGATTGTGCACAGCAACCTCACACAGTTTTAGGTCGGTGCTGTTATCCTGATTACAATGATACCTTGTTTGATGAAATCTGTCTTGTGGTTGTTTCTTAATCTTTATTTTCAGTTTTGTTTTCATGAGAATCTCGTGTCCTAAGGTGAAATTGGTGTATGTAGTGCTCTGATTAGATATTCATAATGAAGACTGCTGACAGATCACTGATCCCTCAGTTACCTGCCCCCTAGTTATCACAATAATTATCTGTATAAACTTAAAAAAAGGCCTTCTGCAGGCAGGTGTCAGCCATGGCACCTGCTCTGCAACAAAATCGCATGTTTGTTGCCAATAATACATTTTCTTCAAGTTACTCAGCTAGAGGAACAAACAAAATCAATTTGAAAATGGCGCCTGCTGCGCCTGCACTGTAGCTGCTATCGGTGTCTGTTGCTGTGATTTGATAGCTGCTACTGCACATGCACCAGCAGTGCCATCTTACTGGAGAAGAAAAAAAATCCTCCTTTAAGATGGTGCCGCCCGCACCTGCACAGTAGCAGCTCGGATGGCCTTCTCCCTGTGCAGTGTAGGACCTCATCATCTCTGGCATCATCTTTCGCCAACTCCTTAACCCTGAATTCCATGCCGGTTGCACAATGCAAAAAGATGTGGCAGCTGTCAAATGACTTTTGTCATCATCTGACATGTGCTGCGATGGTACACTTATGGTCCACCAGAGTGCAGAGCAGGCATAATCTGCACCAGAGTGCAGCAAGCAGGATCTGCACCAGAGTGCAGCAGGCAGGATCTGCACTAGAGTGCATCAGGTACTGTTACGCAACCTTATGCAACTTAGACTGCAGAAAAGGAATGTTGCTCAAGCACCTCCCCAGTGAGGAGGAAGCTATATATACATAATGCTCCACAGCCATTGGCTAGGGAGGAAATAGCAAGTGTATGAGCTGGACCTTTAAGAGGGCAGAAGCGCACGAGTGCGTGCCCTAAGGACATGGCTGGGAGCCCAGCTGGAAGCTCTGCAGGACATATGCAGAGCATGGGGAAAGAAGGAACCAACCACAGCACAGGTGAGTGAAATGAAATGCTGGAGACCCTGCATGTCAGATCAGGGATCCAGAGTGGTGCTAACAGTACCCCCTTTACGTCCCTCCTCTTCAAGCCATAGAAGAAGTTCGGGAGGAGAATTGGAGCATGAATGTTCTGCTTAGGCTCCCAGGATCTCTCTTCAGGACCAAATCCCTTCCAGTCGACAAGGAAGAAGGTCTTGCTTCTCACCTTCTTCATGGACAAGATGTTCTCCACCTAAAATACATTATCCAAGGCAGATGGCATGGGTGTGGTACTGGAATCCTTGAAGAAGGGGCTCAAGATGACCGGTTTCAGCAGAGATGTGTGGAAAGTAGAGTTGAGCGACTTTTGGTTTTTTAGGGTCGCGTTTCGTTTCGTGAAACCCGACTTTTCCAAAAGTCGGGTCGAGCAAGATCGTCCGATTATAGGGAAAAGTCGGGGTCATCCCGAAACACGAAACGCAATGTAAGTCAATGGGGAATAAAAGTCGGCAGTGAGAGGAGGACAGGAAACACACCTACAGTGCCCATTTGAATGCCAAAAGCATCAATTCTTCTTACTTAAGCTTGTCAACCTTAATTAACTTCATAATACAAGTTACGCACTGAAAAATGGGGGTTATTTGGCTAAAGTTGTGGGGGGAGGGCTGGCTGCAGGTTTTCATGTGCCCTGGGCGAAAGAGCGCTCCTTTAACACATACCACAACTCATCATGCTCCGATACGGCAGAGAAATAGCGGTATAGTACAATGAAAAATACCTCACTTTTTACATCTCATGACGAGGCCCATCTATTTCTCCATACAGAATCATTGGTCCCATATAATGTTTGAAACAGTATATGATGAGCTCCACATAATGCTACAGTATATGTTGGTCCCCATGGATGAAGCTCCACTGTCTTATGGGCCCAAATAATGCTCCAAACATAATGGGCCCCATTTCTAATGCTTTAGTGTATAATGGGCCCTGTAAATGCTGCTCCAGTGTCTGATGTCCACCTTTGGAATGTTCCAGTGTATGGTGGGCCCCATCTATCATTCTCCAGAGTATAGTGCTCCCCAAAAATTGCTGTCCCAACATTGAAAACAATCAAATAAGTCTCCTCGCTAGGGAATCCCTGTACTTCTCTGGATTCCTCGTCGTCCCCATCTTCCATCTCACTGCACAGTATTTCAACTTTGCAAGTGATGTGATCCTGGGCAAGCAGGGGGGGCCCACTCGTTGGCGACGGCACTGGCACAGGGCCCATGATAGTACGGTGGTGTGTCTGATGGCGGGTGGGCCGAACCTGCACTTTCATCTGCAGCTTCCTCTTTGTCACCGTGTAAGATGGAACTGTATATGGGAAGGGTAACCTGAGTTTCATCAGGGTCAGATTCAGGTCGTGTAGCGTGCGAGGGGAATGTAGTGGTCTGGGTCAATGTACCAGCAGATTCATCGAGCAGTGGCTGGGCATCAGTGCACTTGTGTCGCCCCCAGGAGTACGGTCGCCACAGTGGCATTACCTTCTTCCTAGGGAGTGTGATGTCATACTTGGGAGCAACAAAGGATCTCTCTAGCAGGTTAACTGATTGGGCGCCGTTTTTCCCACGAGTCATGACCCTCCAAACAGCGTTCATGAAGGCAAAGTGTTTGTTTTACGTGGGCAGTATGGTTGCAAAGCTGAACCTTAAAGGAATGTCCAGAAGAGCACCACCAGGAGTGGAGCCTACGGTTAAATTCGACTCCACCTGGGAAACCTCAACCATGCCAGCTACAGAACAGATGCACACATTGCAAGCTTAATTCCGTTAACGAACGAGACTCCGTCATGCCCCGCGGTCCGAGTCCGGCTTACTAGAGGGACACGTGAGGCTCTGGCACATGAGATTGGCCAATAACTGGTGTGTCATGCCCTTACATGTCCGTGGCTACATGTGCGCTACACTGAAAAGGCCAGCGTTTGTCGCTTACGGGGGCAGATAACCCGCTGAACAACGTTAGTGATGGGGATCACTGATTACAATTATTACCCGCGAACGATAATTTCCCAGTAAGTGCAGGTCAACCGCAGTTCCGGAATTAGGCCTAACCGTCATTCCTGAAAAAATTAAAAACTTACGTGTGCAAACCACAGGTGCTGTAGCTTGCTTAACAGCTCGCCAGCCGTTCTCACGCCCAGTATGGATTACACGTGATTGCACAAAGGTGAGAAAGGGTACCGTATCCCCAGATAACATGTATGGATAGCGTACACATTCAAAATATATGTCTATACATCAGGAGGCAGGCTCAGACGGTGTTAGGCCCAGTATGGATTGCACTTGATTGCACAAAGGTTAGAAAGGGTACCGTATCCCCAGATAACATGTATGGATAGCGTACACATTCAAAATATATGTCTCAGGAGGCAGGCTCAGACGGTGTCAGGCCCAGTATGGATTGCACGTGATTGCACAAAGGTTAGAAAGGGTACCGTATCCCCAGATAACATGTATGGATAGCGTACACATTCAAAATATATGTCTCAGGAGGCAGGCTCAGATGGTGTTAGGCCCAGTATGGATTGCACGTGATTGCACAAAGGTTTGAAAGGGTACCGTTTCCCCGGATAACATGTATGGATAGCGTACACATTCAAAATATATGTCTCAGGAGGCAGGCTCAGACGGTGTTAGGCCCAGTATGGATTGCACGTGATTGCACAAAGGTTAGAAAGGGTACCGTATCCCCAGATAACATGTATGGATAGCGTACACATTCAAAATATATGTCTCAGGAGGCAGGCTCAGACGGTGTCAGGCCCAGTATGGATTGCACGTGATTGCACAAAGGTTAGAAAGGGTACCGTATCCCCAGATAACATGTATGGATAGCGTACACATTCAAAATATATGTCTCAGGAGGCAGGCTCAGACGGTGTTAGGCCCAGTATGGATTGCACGTGATTGCACAAAGGTGAGAAAGGGTACCGTATCCCCAGATAACATGTATGGATAGCGTACACATTCAAAATATATGTCTCAGGAGGCAGGCTCAGACGGTGTCAGGCCCAGTATGGATTGCACGTGATTGCACAAAGGTTAGAAAGGGTACCGTATCCCCAGATAACATGTATGGATAGCGTACACATTCAAAATATATGTCTCAGGAGGCAGGCTCAGATGGTGTTAGGCCCAGTATGGATTGCACGTGATTGCACAAAGGTTTGAAAGGGTACCGTTTCCCCGGATAACATGTATGGATAGCGTACACATTCAAAATATATGTCTCAGGAGGCAGGCTCAGACGGTGTCAGGCCCAGTATGGATTTGACGGCCCAGATTACACAGCAGAGGAGCAGGGAGAGGTAAAGATTGCAAATGCTGGGGCCCTGCCCAAGCAAGGGGGGCCCACTCGTGGGCGTCGGTACTGGCACTGGGCCCCTCATAGTACAGCGGTGTGTCTGACGGCGGGTGTGCACCACCACCGTCAGAGACACTTGATTGCACTATGAGGGACCCTGTGCCAGTGCCCGCGCCCAAGAGTCGGCCTACCCACCTGTCCAGGGCAACGGCACTCGCACAGTGTCGTGCGCTAGGTGGTGACCCCGGCCATGGGGGGGGAGGCAGCACAGTTAGGGAGTTTTAGAAAGTGGCATATGTTGATGTTGAACATTCAGCTGATGCAAAAGGCGAAATAGGTGAAGTCCCAGGAAGAGGTGGACCAAAGCAAGCCATTTTTCTGTCACCCTATGTGTCATCAGGGGAAGGTGGGACAAAATCCTTGGAAACCCATGCATGGTTCATTTTAATGAAGGTTAGATCATCCACATTTTGTGTTGACAGACGGGTCCTTTTTTCTGTCAGGATTGATCCAGCTGCACTGAAGACTCTTTCCGATAGCACACTTGCAGCTGGGCAAGCGAGCTCCTGTAAGGCATATTGGGCCAATTCAGGCCAGGTGTCCAGTTTAGCGGCCCAATAGTCAAAGGGGAATGACCTGTGTGGGAGAACATCGATATGGGAGGAAAAGTAGTTTGTAACCATAGTTGACAACTGCTGTCTCCTGTCACTTTCCATCGATGCAGTATTACCAGTTGTGTGAGCAGTATTTGAAAAATCAGTCCACAACATTGTCATGAAACCCCTGTCTCCAATGCCACTTCTGCTGTGTGCACCACGAACACCTCTGCCAAGCTGCCCCCGGCCCGTACGGCTCGTGTGAGAACCATCACCGCTGCTGTGTGCTGGGAATGCCTCAAGCAACCGATTTACCAGAGTTGCTTGTTTATTAGCCAATATTAGGTCAAGGTTCTCCTGTGGCATGATGTTTTGTAATTTACCTTTATAGCGTGGATCCAGGATGCTGGCCAACCAGTAGTCGTCATCGTTCATCATTTTGGCAATGCGGGGGTCCCTTTTTAGGATCTGCAAGGCATAATCTGACATGTGGGCCAATGTTCCCGGTGTCAATGATGCACTGCGAGTGCTGGGTGGAGGAGCTCTTTCTGGCAAATCCACATCCCTCCAGTCACGCACAAACCCTGTACCAGACCTTGCCACGCCAACATTTTCACTTGCCCCACGAGATGCATCCTCCTCCCCTAAGTAATCATCCCCATCATCCTCCTCCTCCTCCTCCTCTTCTTCCTCCACCTCGTCCAGGAGAGGTCCCTGAGCAGACAATGGCTGAATGTCATCAAGGATTCCCTCCTCCTCTTCCTCCTCATCAACATTGGCTGCAGACGCCTGCTCCTTAAGGTGCGTCAAAGTTTGCATGAGCAGACGCATAAGTGGGATGCTCATGCTTAGGATGGCGTCATCTGCGCTTACCAGCCGTGTGCATTCCTCAAAACACTGAAGGACTTTACAGAGGTCTTTCAGCTTCGACCACTGCACACCTGTCAACTCCATGTCTGCTCTCAAAGTGCCTGGCCGTGTATCCTCCCACAAATGCATTATGGCCTGCCTCTGCTCGCACAGCCGCTCCACCATGTGCAGGGTGTAGTTCCACCTTGTTGCAATGTCGATAATGAGGCGGTGGTTGGGAAGGTGGAGCAATCGCTGCAGCTTCTGCATACGAACGGAGTGTACAGGCGACCGGCGGATGTGCGCACACAGTCTTCGCACCTTCTGGAGCAGGGCTGTTAACTCCGGATAATTTTTGGGGAAGCACTGCACCACCAGGTTCAAGGTGTGAGCCAAGCAAGGTATGTGGCTGAGTTTTGAAAGGGCTATGGCTGCCACAAAATTACGGCCGTTATCACTAACTACCTTGCCTGCCTCAAGATGTACACTGCCCAGCCATGACTCAGTTTGTCGCTTCAAGTACTCGGCCAGCACCTCGGCGGTGTGTCTGTTGCCCAAACACATCATCTGCAACACAGCCTGCTGACGCTTTCCACTAGCTGCTCGATAGGGGGACACATCGTGTGCAACAGTGGCAGCTGCAGATGGAGTGCTCGTACGACTGCGCTCTGTGGACGAGCTTTCGCTTCTGGAGGAGGAGGGTCGAACGCCTACAGCCAACTGTTTCCTATACCGCGGGCTAGGCAGCACTGTCCCACCACCGCTGTCCCCTGTGGACCCTGCATCCACCACATTAACCCAGTGCGCAGTGATGGACACGTAACGGCCCTGGCCATGCCGACTGGACCATGCATCAGTTGTGAGGTGCACCTTTCCGCTCACTGACTGCTTGAGTGCATGGACAATGCGGTCTTTCACATGATGGTGGAGGGCTGGGATGGCTTTGCGAGAGAAGAAGTGGCGACTGGGTAGGTCATAGCGTGGTACTGCATAGGCCATGAGTTCGCGGAAAGCTGTGCTTTCCACCAACCGAAAGGGCATCATCTCAAACGAGATTAGTTTGGCAATGTAGGCATTCAAACCCAGTGTACGCGGATGAGAGACTGAGTACTTTCTTGACCTACTCATAGTGTCTGGGAGGGTGAACTGGACTTGAGAGCTGCATATGGTGGAAGTAGCAGTGGACAGGGCGGACTGAGAGAGGGTTGATGATGGTGATGGAGTTGGTGTTCTTTCTGATGGCCTAGAATCAGTCTTTCGTTGATATAACAGTGGGATTCCCTGACTGCTGTGGCCTTGCAACGACACCTCAACATTTGCTGCTGTGCTAACCGGTGGGCTTACAGTGGGGGAAACAATGTAGCGTTGCTGACTACCTTCGTTGTGATCAGTTGCACATGTGGCACTTGAGTTTTGGTGTTGTGTCCACGCTTGCAAGTTCATGCTGGTTAAATGTCTAAGCATGCAACTGGTATTCAAATTTTTCAGATTTTTCCCTCGGCTAAAGGTCTTTGCGCACTTCTTAAAGGTAACCTTGGCCTGATCATGAGGATTTTGTTCAAAAAAGTGCCACACTGCACTCTTCCTACTTTGGCAGACATTTTGCGGCCTAGCACGCTGTGATCTTTTGACCCTCTGGACAAGCTGTCCAGCAACTCTTTTGATGTTTGGAACCTGTCTTTGGAGTGCTCCGGGCCTGCCAGATAACAGCTGTTGCGATGTCGATGTCTGCTGTGGATGCTCCTCATCTGAGCTATTGGAAGCAGCACCCTCTTCCCCCAATGGATGCCAATCTGGGTCAACAACTGGGTCATCCATCACCTCCTCTTCTATGTCATGTGCACCTTCCTCTGTGTCACCGTGTATGGTGGTATAGTGTGCGGGAAGGGGCACCTGAGTCTCATCAGGGTCAGAATCTGGCTCTGTACACTGCGAGGACAATGTAGTGCTCTGAGTGAATGTACCAGCAGAATCATCCATCAGCGGCTGTGCATCAGTGCACTCCATGTCATTTTCATCTTGGCCTGGGTAATTCACCATTTCACTTGATAATCCAGGCATGGTATGTGAAAACAGCTCCATGGAGTAATCAGTAGTATGGCCTGCATCATCCTTCAATCTTGGTTGGGGTGAAGGACACAAGGAAAGGTGTGGTTCATGAACATGAGCCTCCAATGACGACTCAGTGCTTTTACTTTTTACAACTGAAGAAGAGGAGGCGATAGAGCTGGAGGCTGAGTCAGCAATGTAAGACAAAACTTTTTCCTGATGCTCTGGCTTTAAAAGCGGTTTGCCAACTCCTAGAAAACTAAGCGTTCGAGGCCTTATGTAGCCAGACGATGACGCAGGCTCAACACCTCCTGCATTCGGTCCTATTTTGCTCTTGCCACTACCATCAGATCCACCACCAACACCATCATTACCAGCTGCCAACCCCCGTCCAATTCCACGGCCTCTTCCACCAGCCTTCCTCATTTTTGGTAGAAATGTAGACAAAATCCAACAAACTATATAGTAATGTAAAACAAGGTACAAGGTGTCTATAGGACAGGGGAGATTTTGAATTTCTGCAGACACTTGTGGACACTGGACACTTTTGGATTGTGTGAGGCCCAATGAATATCTGAGCGCTATGTGACAAGCTCGATGGCACAGCTGTGACCAAAGTGACGAGAGGATAAGGGAGATTTTGAATCTCTGCACACACTTTTGGACACTGGACACTTTTGGATTGTGTGAGGCCCAATGAATATCTGAGTGCTATGTGACAGGCTCGATGGTACAGCTGTGACCAAAGTGACGAGAGGATAAGGGAGATTTTGAATCTCTGCACACACTTTTGGACACTGGACACTTGTGGATTGTGTGAGGCCCAATGAATATCTGAGCGCTATGTGACAGGCTCGATGGCACAGCTGTGACCAAAGTGACTACAGGATAAGGGAGATTTTGAATCTCTGCACACACTTTTGGACACTGGACACTTTTGGATTGTGTGAGGCCCAATGAATATCTGAGCGCTATGTGACAGGTTCGATGGCACAGCTGTGACCAAAGTGACTACAGGATAAGGGAGATTTTGAATCTCTGCACACACTTTTGGACACTGGACACTTGTGGATTGTGTGAGGCCCAATGAATATCTGAGCGCTATGTGACAGGCTCGATGGCACAGCTGTGACCAAAGTGACGAGAGGATAAGGGAGATTTTGAATCTCTGCACACACTTTTGGACACTGGACACTTGTGGATTGTGTGAGGCCCAATGAATATCTGAGCGCTATGTGACAAGCTCGATGGCACAGCTGTGACCAAAGTGACGAGAGGATAAGGGAGATTTTGAATCTCTGCACACACTTTTGGACACTGGACACTTTTGGATTGTGTGAGGCCCAATGAATATCTGAGCGCTATGTGACAGGCTCGATGGTACAGCTGTGACCAAAGTGACGAGAGGATAAGGGAGATTTTGAATCTCTGCACACACTTTTGGACACTGGACACTTGTGGATTGTGTGAGGCCCAATGAATATCTGAGCGCTATGTGACAGGCTCGATGGCACAGCTGTGACCAAAGTGACTACAGGATAAGGGAGATTTTGAATCTCTGCACACACTTTTGGACACTGGACACTTTTGGATTGTGTGAGGCCCAATGAATATCTGAGCGCTATGTGACAGGTTCGATGGCACAGCTGTGACCAAAGTGACTACAGGATAAGGGAGATTTTGAATCTCTGCACACACTTTTGGACACTGGACACTTGTGGATTGTGTGAGGCCCAATGAATATCTGAGCGCTATGTGACAGGCTCGATGGCACAGCTGTGACCAAAGTGACGAGAGGATAAGGGAGATTTTGAATCTCTGCACACACTTTTGGACACTGGACACTTGTGGATTGTGTGAGGCCCAATGAATATCTGAGCGCTATGTGACAGGCTCGATGGCACAGCTGTGACCAAAGTGACTACAGGATAAGGGAGATTTTGAATCTCTGCACACACTTTTGGACACTGGACACTTTTGGATTGTGTGAGGCCCAATGAATATCTGAGCGCTATGTGACAGGCTCGATGGCACAGCTGTGACCAAAGTGACTACAGGGTAAGGGAGATTTTGAATCTCTGCACACACTTTTGGACACTGGACACTTGTGGATTGTGTGAGGCCCTATGAATATCTGAGCGCTATGTGATAGGCTCGATGGCACAGCTGTGACCAAAGTGATGAGAGGATAAGGGAGATTTTGAATCTCTGCACACACTTTTGGACACTGGACACTTGTGGATTGTGTGAGGCCCAATGAATATCTGAGCGCTATGTGACAGGCTCGATGGCACAGCTGTGACCAAAGTGACGAGAGGATAAGGGAGATTTTGAATCTCTGCACACACTTTTGGACACTGGACACTTGTGGATTGTGTGAGGCCCAATGAATATCTGAGCGCTATGTGACAGGCTCGATGGCACAGCTGTGACCAAAGTGACTACAGGATAAGGGAGATTTTGAATCTCTGCACACACTTTTGGACACTGGACACTTTTGGATTGTGTGAGGCCCAATGAATATCTGAGCGCTATGTGACAGGCTCGATGGCACAGCTGTGACCAAAGTGACGAGAGGATAAGGGAGATTTTGAATCTCTGCACACACTTTTGGACACTTGTGGATTGTGTGAGGCCCAATGAATATCTGAGCGCTATGTGACAGGCTCGATGGCACAGCTGTGACCAAAGTGACGAGAGGATAAGGGAGATTTTGAATCTCTGCACACACTTTTGGACACTGGACACTTGTGGATTGTGTGAGGCCCAATGAATATCTGAGCGCTATGTGACAGGCTCGATGGCACAGCTGTGACCAAAGTCACTACAGGATAAGGGAGATTTTGAATCTCTGCACACACTTTTGGACACTGGACACTTGTGTATTGTGTGAGGCCCAATGAATATCTGAGCGCTATGTGACAGGCTCGATGGCACAGCTGTGACCAAAGTGACTGCAGGATAAGGGAGATTTTGAATCTCTACACACACTTTTGGACACTGGACACTTGTGGATTGTGTGAGGCCCAATGAATATCTGAGCGTATGAATTGGGATTGCTTTTAAAAAAGCAGTTTGCGGAGCAGTGGGTAAACAGCAATGCCAGCCTGTCAGGAAGCCTTAAAAGGCACCCCAACAACCAACACCACTGATACACCACAATATAGCCTCCCCTTGCACTGCACACACAGTGACTTGTGTGTTGTGCAGGCCAAATCGCTAGCAGCAGAAGCAGTTTTTTTGTCTTCTTCCCTGCCTAACGCTCTCCCTACAGAATCAGCAGCAACCTCTCCCTATACTGAGATCGGCAGAAGTAAGATGGCGGTCGGCGTGCACGCCCTTTTATACCCCCTGTGACGCCCACCAAAGCAAGCCAATCACTTGCATGCCCTTCTGAAAGATGGTGGTGACCCCTGCCTATGTCATCACGTTGCCCACAGTGTCCGTGGATCCTGATTGGCTGTAAAAGAGCGCAAAACAAACTTTTGAAATGCGACTTTGGCGCGTAAGTCGCCGACCTCGTGGCCGACCTCATCCTAGGGTCGGGTTTCGTTTCATGAAACCCGACTTTGACAAAAGTCGGCGACTTTTGAAATTTTTCGACCCGTTTCTCTCAACTCTAGTGGAAAGAATTCGGAATCCGTAATCAAGGCGACAACTTGAGTTTATAGGAGACCTCGTTGATCCGCTTCAGCACTTTGAAAGGCTCAATAAAACTAGGACCCAACTTGTAAAAGGGAACCTTCAGCCAGACGTACCTGGATGAGAGTCATACTGTTACACCTCCCGAATCTCACCTAGGGACCTCCTCCTCCCGGCGCGCTCCCTGTCCACTCTCACACCGTCCCTCGCCTGGCTTTGCAGGGTCACGGCGCTTTGGTGGTCTGCGCAGGCGCGCTCACGCTTCCCCGGCTGCCAGGCACCCTGGGACCCCGTGACCCGGTGGCTCCACCCCATCATGGCGGCGCCCACCGGGTATTTCTACTTGGCGTATCGACAGGTAAGACGCCTGTCTGTCATCCCCTGTGGCGCTAAGCTCTCTATGCGCAGCGTCACCCCCTGACTTTCAGGTCTCTTCGCTCCCTCTGTGCCTCTGTCAGCCTTGCTCGGCCTCCTGCCTGGCTTCCTCGTCCTGTCTCCCTGCTCTCGGTTCCTTCTCCGACCTCTCGTCCTACCTTCCTCTCCTGTACCGCTGTCCCTGTAGTTGTCGCTTCCCTGTGCTTTGTGCCTCTCCCCCCTCACCTTGTATGCTGGCAGTTCCCCTCACCTTGTTTGCTGGCAGTGGTTCCCCGTTCCAGTGTCTCCAAGTCTCCTTGTGTCCTTCGTCTATTTCAGCTATAGGTTTCCGCTCGTCCTGATCCACTCCAGTCTTCCCTGCCTATCTCCACCTGCCTTGGAACCTACCCTTCTTCATATACTCTCCTGCTCTATGACCTTCTCTCCTGTATACTCCCCGGGTCGTCCCTTTGGTTCCGGCTGTCGTGGTTCCATCTCTCTTGGACCTGCCCCTAACGCTCCCTGTATAGGGGGTGGTCATCACCTGGTCCGCTCGCCCTTGGGGGCTCTGGGGCCACGACCCAGAGGGTCCACTCTCGGGTTCCTACCTAGAACCCTAACAGAACAGACAGGCCATGGACCCCGCCGGAGCCGCTGCAGCTCAGAAAGACCTAGTCTACTTACGGGAGAATCAAACCCGTACTATGGCTTTCTTGAAGCCTATGGACTCCCATCTCTCCGCGCTCCCGGCCTCTGATCCTGGGAATGCTTCCCAATTGGCTGGACTGCAGCAAGAGTTGGTTCAGCAGAGAGATACCCAGACCCATATCCTCAGTTATATGGCCTCTGTAGACGGCCGCCTACTCTCCCTGCAGTCGGCCGCCGCATCTCCCGCCCCAGCTTTGGCTCCTCACCCACCACCCCACCTTGCTAAGCCACCTCGTTACAATGGGGACCCCAAGCTGTGTCGGGGCTTCCTGAACCAGTGCTGCCTCCACTTTGAACTCTTGCCTCAGCAATATCCCACTGAGCGGGCCAAGGTAGCTTTTATTGTCTCCCACCTTGAGGGAGACGCTTTGGCATGGATTAATCCTCTCTGGGAGTGGGACGATCCGGTGGTCTCCCAGCTGAGTAATTTCTTTGAGACGTTCCGTTGAGTGTTCGATGAGCCGGGTCGTCTGGCCTCTACCACGGAATCTTTATTTAACCTTCACCAGTGGTCCCAAACCATAGGTCAGTACGCCATCCGCTTCCGTACCCTGAGCTCTGATTTAGGGTGGAACAACGAAGCGTTGGTAGGGGTCTTCTGGCGAGGTCTCGCGAGTCGAATTAAGGATGAGTTGGCTGGTCGCGATACCCCCACTGTCTTAGAAGATCTGATTTCGCTGGCCACGTGTATCGATCTTCGATTTCAAGAATGTGCTCGTGAGAGAGGGTCTTCCCCAGCCATCCGTGGATCGCCCTGTCCTCGGTCGAGAACATCCGGAGAACTCCTCCGCCTAGGTCAGGTAAGAGAGGCCTCCCTAGGTGTGTGTGATTCCTCTCTACCCCTCACTCTGCCCACCTTGTTACATGTTGGTGGTAAACGTTTTTCTTTGGCAGCCTATGTGGATTCCAGCGCAGCAGGAAATTTTATTAGGCTCAAGGAGGTCCTTAAATTTTCGGTCCCGGTTAAGACTTTAGAGACCCCACGGATCCTCGCTTCCGTGGATGGCAAACCCCTTCAAGAGGTCATTACCCTAGTTACCCACGAGGTAGAACTTCAGGTAGGGGCCCTGCACAAGGAGAGAATCGCCTTTTATGTCTTAGCGGACATCTCTCATCCTATTCTTCTTGGTCTTCCCTGGTTACGGGCACACGAGCCTACCTTGGACTGGCATAAGGGCAATATTTTGCGCTGGGGGGAGTCCTGTGGGGCGAGGTGTTTGCTGCCGGTGCATCCCGTGGGTGGTCCCTGTTCCCTTTCCATTCGTCTCGGGTTGCCCATTGCTTACAGTTCTTTCTTGGATGTCTTTAACAAGAAGGAGGCTGAGAACCTCCCGCCGCACTGACCCTACGATTGCCCCATCAATCTCGTCCCTGGAGCTATCCCTCCGAGGGGTAGGATTTACCCGCTCTCACCGGCAGAGACGCAAGCCATGTCGGAGTACGTTCAAGAGAATCTGGCCAAAGGTTTCATATGAAAGTCTTCCTCTCCTGCTGGCGCAGGCTTCTTTTTTGTCAAGAAGAAGGACGGCTTTCTCCGTCCATGCATCGACTACAGAGGTTTAAACAGCATTACAATAAAGAACCAGTACCCGTTGCCCCTCATCCCCGAACTTTTTGATCGCCTGAGGGGAGCTCAAATATTTACCAAACTTGATCTTCGAGGAGCCTACAACTTGGTCAGAATTCGCGCTGGGGATGAGTGGTAGACCACATTCAACACCCGTGACGGCCACTATGAGAGCCTTGTGAAGCCTTTTGGCCTCTGTAATGCACCCGCAGTATTTCAGGAGCTCATCAACGATATTTTTCGAGATCTCCTCTACTCCTGTGTCGTAGTGTATCTAGACGACATACTTATCTTTTCTCCGGATCTCTCTACCCATCGGCAGGATGTACGACAAGTTTTACAACGTCTAAGAGAGAACCACCTTTTTGCCAAGTTGGAGAAATGCGTCTTCGAGCAACCATCCCTGCCTTTTCTTAGTTACATCGTCTCGAAGTCTGGTCTGAAGATGGATCCCGAGAAAGTGTCCGCTGTCCTTAACTGGCCTCATCCCCTTGGACTCAAAGCCATTCAACGCTTTCTCGGCTTTGCCAAGTATTATAGGCAATTCATCCCTCATTTCTCCACCTTAACCAAGCCTCTCTCTGCTCTCGTACGCAAAGGGGCAAACCCCAATCTCTGGTCCCCTGAGGCAGAAGACGCTTTTCAAACTCTGAAGAAAGAATTCTCTACAGCGCCTGTTCTCCACCATCTGGATGCCGATAGGCCCTTCATTCTCGAGGTCGATGCTTCATCAGTTGGAGCAGGAGCAGTTCTTCTGCAAAGAACCTCCACAGGTCGGACTGTCACATGTGGATTCTTCTCTAAAACCTTTTCTCCTCCCGAACGCAATTATACTATCGGAGACAAGGAACTACTTGCAATAAAATTGGCTTTAGAGGAATGGCGTTACCTCCTCAAAGGAGCCCTTCATCCCTTCATCATATTTACCAACCACAAGAATTTGGCCTACGTTCAGTCTGCTCAAAGGCTCAACCCTCGACAAGCCAGATGGTCCTTGTTCTTTGGACGCTTCGACTTCGAGCTCCACTTTCGGCCGGGTAATAAGAATATTAAAGCCGATGCTCTCTCAAGGCCATTTCTCCCTACCGATGAAGAGGAGAGTCCTGCTCACATCATCGACCCAGCTAAGATCGTCACCCTAGCTCCCCTCTCTCTGGCCAATCCACCACCAGGCAGGACCTTGGTATTGGACCATGACAAAGTAAGGGTTCTACGTTGGGGACACTCCTCTAAAGTCGCCGGGCATGCCGGAGCCAAGAAGACTCTGTCCCTCATCTCCCGCCATTATTGGTGGCCCTCGCTCCGCCAGGATGTCTTAGAGTTCATCGCTTCTTGCTCCTCCTGCGCCCAAAATAAAGTCCCAAGACAGTTGCCCTCTGGTCTCTTGCACCCGTTGCCTGTACCTTCGGTCCCGTGGAGCCATGTCGCTATGGATTTCATCACGGATCTACCTCCATCTTCCAGCTGTACCGTTATTTTGGTGGTGGTGGATCGTTTTTCCAAAATGGCCCACTTCATCCCTCTCCCTGGTTTGCCTTCTGCTCCCGAGTTGGCGAAGATCTTCTTGCACCATATTTTCCGACTTCATGGTTTTCCCCGGCATATCGTGTCAGACCACGGTGTCCAGTTCACCTCTCGTTTCTGGACAGCCCTCTGCGGCTTAATGAAAGTAACCCTGGATTTCTCCTCTGCCTACCACCCGCAATCCAACAGCCAAGTGGAGCGGGTCAATCAAGTGTTAACCTCCTATCTTCGGCATTTTTCTAATGCACACCAGAGCAATTGGGTCTCGCTGCTTCCTTGGGCAGAATTCGCCTACAATAATCACCCCAGCGAATTCTCCTCCAAGTCTCCTTTTTTTGTAGTTTTTGGGCAGCATCCGGGCATTCTCCTTCCTATTTCCCCCGCCTTGGGGGTGCCAGCAGCGGACTCCTTCTCCTCAGAATTCTCTAAGATTTGGGAGGAGACAAAAGGGGCCCTAGAGAGAGCTAACAATCGGATGAAGAGGTACGCCGACAAGAAACGCCTTGACGCCCCCCCCCTTATCATCCGGGCGATAAGGTCTGGCTATCCTCGTGCTTCATCCGACTTAAGATTCCCTCTTATAAGTTGGGTCCACGTTATATTGGTCCCTTTGAGGTTTTAAGTCGCATCAATGATGTGGCCTATAAGTTAAAACTACCTCCCTCCCTGTGGATTCCCAATGCCTTCCACGTCTCGCTACTCAAACCTACGGTATTTAATCGCTTTCACCCAGCTTCATCCCATGCTCCTCAACCTAGCACCACTGAGGACATCTTTGATGTCAAGGACATCTTGGCTAAGAGGACCATCAGGGGTAGGACCTTTTTTCTTATTGACTGGAAAGGGTTCTGTCCTGAGGAGAGGTCATGGGAGCCCCGGGAGAACATCAATGCTCCTCACATCATGAGAAGGTTTCTGTCCCACTTTAAGAAGGAGGGGAGTAAGAGAGGGGGTACTGTTACACCTCCCGAATCTCACCTAGGGACCTCCTCCTCCCGGCGCGCTCCCTGTCCACTCTCACGCCATCCCTCATCTGGCTTTGCAGGGTCACGGGGCTATGGAGGTCTGCGTAGGCGTGCTCACGCTTCCCCGGCCGCCAGGCATCCTGGGACCCTGTGACCCGGTAGCTCCGCCCCATCATGGCGGCGCCCACCGTGTATTTCTACTTGGCGTCTCGACAGGTAAGATGCCTGTCTGTCATCCCCTGTGGCGCTAAGCTCTCTATGCGCAGTGTCACCCCCTGACTCTCAGGTCTCTTCGCTCCCTCTGTGCCTCTGCCAGCCTTGCTCAGCCTCCTGCCTGGCCTCCTCGTCCTGTGTCTCCCTGCTCTCGGTTCCTCCTCCGTCCTCCCGTCCTACCTTCCTCTCCTGTACCGCTGCCCCTGTAGTTGTTGTTTCCCTGTGCTTTGTGCCTCTCCCCCTCACCTTGTATGCTGGCAGTTTCCATCGCCTTGTATGCTGGCAGTGGTTCCCCGTTCCAGTGTCTCCTAGTCTCCTTGTGTCCTCCGTCTATTTCAGCTATAGGTTTCCGCTCTTCCTGATCCACTCCAGTCTTCCCTGCCTGTCTCCGCCTGCCTCGGAACCTACCCTTCCTCGTATACTCTCCTGCTCTATGACCTTCTCTCCTGTATACTCCCCGGGTCGTCCCTTTGGTTCTGGCTGTCATGGTTCCATCTCCCTTGGGCCTGCCCCTAACGCTCCCTGTATAGGGGGTGGTCATCACCTGGTCCGCTCGCCCTTTGGGGCTCTGGGGCCACCCGGGTTCCTACCTAGAACCCTAACACATACCTTGTCGCCGGGGCGGAAGCATGGAGGGTCCAGGCGCCTTTTGTCTGCATGTCCCTTCATAAGGGCAAAGGCTACTTCTAATTTGGCCTTGGTGTCCTCCCACAATTTCACAAAATCCTTGGAGAGGACATCTGCTGCAGGGACATCAGAAAGAATTGTAACCCGGAGGCGAACCTCGGGTTGCCAACTGAACACAATGTAGAAAGGAGACTCTCCCGAGGATTCAACAACATGATTGTTGTACGAAAACTCACCCAATCATTGTGGTGTGCATTGAAAAAGTGTTGCAGGTAGTTGCCCAGGACCTGGTTGACACACTCCATTTGCCCATTGGAATAAGAGTGATAGGCCAAGGAGAAATACAAGACGATATCCAGATGATTACAGAGAGCTCGACAGAATCTGGAAGGGAACTGCAAACCTCGATCAGACACAATGTGATGAGGAAATCCGTGCAGGCGGAAAATGTGTTTGATGAAGCGGTCAGCCTGTTCAGGAGCGGACAGAAGAGCAGAAAATGTAGTAAAATGCGTCATTTTGGAGAAGCGATCCACGACTATCCAGATGACGTGCAACCTTCGGATACTGGCAAATCTGTAATGAAGTCCATTGCCATTTGCTGCCATGGACCAGATGGCATGGGTAACGGTAGGCGAGAACTGTTAGGAAGTCATCTGGGGACTTTATTGCGCGAAAAAATCGGACAGGCAGCCAAACAGATCTCCCTCCTCATGGATGGCCTCCAGTAGTGGTGAGAAATCAATTGTAGTGTCTTCCTTTGTCTTGTGTGATCAGCCACCTTGGATGAGTGGCCCCATGACAAAATTTGCTCCTTCTCAGATTCAGCCACAAAGGTTTTCCTGGGGGAATTTGTGACAGGCTGACTGGAGTGACAGTAACCATCTTGGAAGGTTCGATGATGAATTGAGAGTCCTCCTCTTGGTGCCCCACAGAAATCAGTGAGAGAGGGTATCAGCTCTGACATTCTTATCACCGGACCTGAAATGTAATGAAAAGTTAAAGCGGCCAAAAAGCAAAGACCACCTGGCTTGGCGTGGATTAAGTCTCAGGGCAGTCTAGAGGTACGACAGGTTCTAATGGTCCATATAGATGACCAAAGGATAGACTGTGCCCTAAAGCAGGTATCGCCACTCCTCCAAAGCCATCTTAATGGTGAGTAACTCCTGGTCACTGATGTAGTAGTTACGCTCTGGAGGGGAGAAGGCCTTAGAGAGGAAACTGCAGGACATGTGGCGACCCGAGGAGGATTTCTGAGTGAGCACAGGTACAGCCCCTAACGAGGACGCGTCAACCTCTAGGAAGAAGTGTTTGTTCAAATCCGGACGACGCAGAATGGGAGCGGTGGAGAAGGACCGTTTTTAAAGAGAGCGGAAGGCCTCCTCAGGCTCGGAGGACCAGTTCTTTGGATCAGCTCCTTCAAAAACTCATTTCTCATACTTGGCATAGAGTCGATTCACCCTAAGTATGTGAAGACTTGCCGAACTGCTCATCTGTGGGACGCTAGATATGGGGAAAATACCAAAATATCGTCCAGATACACAACAACGCAGGAATAAAGCAGGTCTCTGAAAATGTAATTAACGAACTCTTGAAAAACTGCTGGTGCATTACTGAGACTGAAGGGCATCACTCGGTATTCATAATGTCCGTTCCTGGTGTTAAAATCCATCTTCCATTCGTCTCCCCAGTGAATGTGTAGTAGATTGTAGGTGCCTCAAATATAATTTGGTGAAGATCCTGGCACTAGTCATGAGCGAGTGTACTCGTTACTCAAGATTTCTCAAGCATGCTTGGATGATCTCCGAGTATTTGGATGTGCTCGGAGATTTAGTTTCTGTTGCCATATCTGTATGATTTGCAGCTGCTAGACAGCCTGAATACATGTGGGGATTTCTGAACAAACAGGCAATCCCCACATTTATTCAGGCTGGCTAGCAGCCGCAAATCATGCAGCTACAGCGACAGAAACTAAATCTTCAAGCACATCCAAATCTCGAATAACGAGTATACTCGCTCATCACTACCTCTTAATCGGTCAAACAACTCAGGGATCAGTGTGATAAGGTATTTATTTTTCACCGTGATCTGGTTGAGACCCTTATAGTCTGTACAGGATCAAAGTGATCCATCTTTCTTTTTAACAAAGAACAATCCAGCCCCAGCAGGAGAGGAGGACTTCTGAATGAACCCCCTGCCAAAATTATCCTGAATGTAGACTGATATAGCTTGAGTCTCTGCTTGGGACAGAGGATAAATTAGGCCTCTAGGGCTTGTAGATCCGGGAATCTAGTCAATAGGGCAGTCATGCGGCCTGTGGGGCACCAAAGTCTCTGCTTCCTTTTTGTCAAATACAAAGGCAAAGATCCAATAGGCAGATGGCAAACTGGGCAGTGATGCTGTAGAAGATAGGGTTTTAGCTGGACATACTGGAGCCAGACGCTTCTCATGACATGAATGTCCCGAGCGGAGCACCTCTCCAGTTCTCCAGGCCAACACAGGTTCAGGCTGTTGTAGCCATTGTAGGCCTAAGAGAAAGGTGTGAGACGTGGGAAAGAACATAGAGGACTATCCTCTCAGTATGAAGCATCCCAATACGGACCTCAAGCGGCTCAGTAGCCAGACGAATCGTCTCCCAAAGAGATCTCCCATCGACAGATGTTTTTGCCAGGGGGTTCTGGAAAGGTTGAACCGGGATTTGGAACCGATCCACTACAGCCTGGAGGATCAAATTTCTGCTGCCCCAGAATCCAAATATGCTGACTTAAAAAACTGGCATTCACTGGTTGTCATGGCCACAGTAAGGGTCAGGGGTAGAGAAATGTCTTTTCCGTCTAGGGAGGCCTCTCCTACTGATTCTAGATGCCTGAGCTTCTCCTACTACACCGGACAGGCTCAATTGAAGTGACCCATGTCTCCACATTTCAAGCACTGACCTTTAGCGCGGCGATCCTTCTGGCACTAACTGGCAAGGGCAAGGCAGTAAATCTGCATATGTTCAGGAGAGACCTTGACAGGGAAGGGCAAAAGAACAAGCAATCTTTGAAAAGATGGAGCCAGGCATCATGGTCCTCTTTCACATTCCACCTCACAGGCATGCTCACAGAACCGAAGGTCTATACGGATGGCGGGGGAGATCAGGTAGTCGAAGGTAGTTTGTAGGTCTCGACCAGCTAGCTCATACTTAATGTGTTCAGACAGCCCCTCCCAGAATATTGCCACCAAAGCTTAATTATTCCATCCTAGTTTGGACGCCAAAGTGTGGAAAAGCACCGCATATTGTTCCACAGATGAGTTGGGCTGATATAAATGAAGAAGAGTGGAAGCTGAAAAGGTGGCTTACCTGAGATCATCGAATGCCTTGTGAAAATCCTCCAAGAATGCAGGCAAATTGGAGATGATCGGGTCCTCTCATTCTCATACTGGGTTCAACCATGCCAGGGCCTCGTCTCAAAGGTGCGACATAAGGAATGACACCTTTGCTCTGTCCAATAGGAAGTGGGGAGAAAGCACTGATTGATGAACCCACGGTAAAGCTTTGATTGCCATCAAAGCGTGGTGGAGCTGCAAGTTGGGGACCTGGACCTCAAACTAAGCAAACAGTTTGAGGAGTTTCTGGAGGAGACATGGCTGCTTCTACATGCCAGAACTTGGGAGAGATGTTTAAGGCCTCCAACTTGGTAGTAAGGGACTGCAACTGCATGGACACTGTTACGGCTCGGCGAGGCAAGCCTCCTGGAATGGACCATCTGGATCGTGGCCCTGAGGCCCCCCGGGTGAGCGAACCAGGTGGTGCCAACCCCTATACAGGGATCATTAGGAGCAGGCCCAGGGGTTCTAGTACCAAGGTAGCCGGTACCAAGAGGGGCTGCTCTTAGGGAAGCAAGAAAGCCCCTCCACGAGACAAAAAGGACACAGGGCACCAGTATAGAGCGGGACACCGAAGACAGGACTGGAATAGGACCGCAGGAGAGGACCACGGAGCAGCAGGATGGAGCAGGACACGGGACTGCAGTAGGACTGCAGGAGAGGGCCATGGAACAGCAGGACAGAGCAGGACATGGGAGACAGGACTGGAGTAGGAATGCAGGAGATGACCACGGAACAGCAGGATGGAGCAGGATACAGGAGACAGGACTGGAGTAGAACTGCAGGAGAGGACCACAGAGGCAGGACATGGTAGACAGGACTGGGACACTGGAGGCAAGACTGACGGGACACAAGCAGGGTAGAGTAGGTAAATGCAGGCACGAAGTAAGACTGGCCTAATGCGCTGTGAAACACAAAGATCTTGCGCCTCCACTAAAGGAAGGGGGCCTGATATACCTTGCTACTGTTCCCCATAGGTCTGGCGGTGCATCCAGGTCAGGGCACTGCCGGAGCTCAAGGAGGGGGAGGAAGATGCGGTTGTGGCCTACGGCACATGCGCTGAGGTTGCAGTGATGCCGTTGGCCGCGGACCAGCCAGCACAGGAACTAGATGCTGCGAGCCTCAGCCAGAATGATGCTGCAGCACTGGAGTGGGCAGGTAAATATGTGGGAGTGGGAGCAGGGCGGCCATGACAGACAGCTCCTCCTGTGCATCTTTCTGTCAGCAGAGCTCTTGGTACATGGTCTGAACAGGCAGGATCCGGGGTCCAGCAGGGTCCATGGCCTGAGAAAACTGTCACGAACATGGTTTGTGGAACCACTGTGCCACAGACAGCGGATATCCTGGAGGAGTGTGACTAAAGAAGCACCGGACTGTTCACCAGAGTTTCTGATGGTGAGGTTAGACTTGGCTCCTAATGAATGCCAGGTGCCACTCCAGGACAGACCAACAGACGCACAGCAGCTGGACCCAGTAGGACAGACTGGATAGTGAAGCAGGCAGAGTTCTCATCAGAGTGCAGCTGGCAGAATCTGCACTAGAGTGCAGCTGGCAGGATCTGCATCACAGTGCAGCAGGCAGGATCTACACCAGAGTGCAGCAAGCAGGATCGGCACCAGAATGCAGCAGCTACTGGTATGCAACCTTATGCAACTTAGACTGCAGAACAGGAAGGTTGCTCAGGCATCTCCCCCGCGAAAAGGAAGCAATATACACATAATGCCCCACAGACATTGGCTGGGGAGGAAATAGCAAGTGTTCGCGCTCTCCCTTTTTAGAGTGCGGGAACGCTCACACGGGTGCCCTAAGGACATGGCATGGTGCCCAGCTGGAAGCTCTGCTGGATGCATGCAGAGCATGGGGAAGGAAGGAACCGACCGCAGCGCTGGTGAGTGAAGTGACACGCTGGAGACCCTGCCTGTCAGAGCAGAGATCCGGGGTGGTGCTAACACTTTTTGGCACAATAATCCCACAAATATTGGTTGTAGAGTACACACAGCGGTTCTTGCACAGTACTCCCACAGATATGGGTTTCAGAGTACACATAGCATCTTTTGGCACAGTATTCCCACAGATATGGGTTGCAGAGTACTCAGTCAGAATCTGTCCCTCACTCCAGCTACATTCTATCCCTACACTAATAAGAGCAGAATAGCGGCACTCTTAATCCGACCTTTATACAAACCTGGTCACGATGTGGGCCGGCCAATCACAGCCATGCCAATATTTGTCTCCGGAAGTGCCCATAGACTAAAAGCTTGTTGATTGGCTGCTCTGCAACCTTTCAACAAGTTTTATTAGACTGGCAAACCCGAACAGGAAACCGGACATACAGAAAAAAAAATCTGTGTTCGGTACCGGACACTAGATGTCACAATATGGACCCCAAACTTTTCCATTTGATTTCACCCATCCATATTTACAGGTGCTATAATACATAACAAGTGGTATACAGAAACACTTGGTGATGTTTGTGATTAAATCTTTCAGTAATTTTGTGAACTATTCCACAACTGCATGAAAGCCTCATGACTTATCACTCACCCCAGCTCTGTGTTAGCTGTGTCTAAGTATCAACACATTAGTATTGCTGTGCTGATCATTCATAGTATATTGGCAGTATAATTACCATTCATTATCCATGGTCTATTAGCGCAGAACATATTAAATTGATAGGACGAGATATCTCAGTACGTATGATATTTTTTAGTCTGCTAATGTAAAGTAAGCCTGTATTTGTTCTATTTACAGTCATCTACACTATATTGTTAAGTGCTTTTTAACTTACTTATTTAGATATTTAAACTTAGTTTCTTTTCCAATAATTTTTATTGAACATTTAAATACAAATAAGAAAGGAGGGGAGTGGGAAAGACCAGATACAGAACTTCCTAAGCAGCAAACCTTTAATAACTGAAGCAACTATTAACCTGCTAGGGAATATTAAGCACAAAATCTTCTGGAGCAACCAGAACATATATAAATGGTTCAATAACGATACGGAAATAACTAAGCTGCCATATATGGTTAAATGGGATAAAGAAATGAATACTTCATACACTACTGAACAATGGGAAAACACTATATACTATTCATATGGGGCTAGTATTTCCATGTCTCTGCAGGAGACATACTTCAAGACACTTACAAGATGGTATTACACCCCTGCACGAATGTCACACATAGATCCGAACAACTCCCCTCTCTGCTGGAGAGGATGCGGCCGCCATGGGAGCTTGCTTCATATTATTTAAACTTAGTTTCAAGATGTCTGCTATGTTATCCAGAATTCAGTATCAAGAGCTGTCACTTGTACAGTAAGGATGAGAAAATATATTTTATCCTGCTCAAAGATGGCTTGGCATCGGGGCAGGTGTAAGGGGTGTACAAGGCACGTGTAATATCCCACTCTCTTCCTTAGTGTTTTATGTACTTAATGATTGCTGTTATGTGTAACAAATGTATATTTATCTGCAAGGTTTTACATGTGATTGCTACTGTGAATATTTCATGCCCTGTATGTTGTGTATAAAGCATTTACATGGGTATTGTTTCATAGGGAAAGCGTAGTGCCCATTTTTGGCCACTAGATGGGGCACATTCTAGTGTACCTAGTACTGAATAGGATTTTCACATAGTTAGGAACTAGTTAAAGTAGTAGGGGTCAGCTGCAGCTAAGAGGGGGAGAATTTCTTCAAAGTAGTTAGTCAGGCCACGGTGCCCAAACAGCCTGCCCAGGCTTAAGTGCCCAGAATGAAAGCAGTGACCACGCAACATTCATTAAGGGAGAAGCCCAGCCATCTTCAGCACCAGGCCAGAGAAACAGCAGGCCAGAACAGCAGTGGGCCACAGCAGACTTGGAACAGAAGCTTAAGGCAGAAACAGTGGCAGTACGGAGTACAGGTGGCTCCATAATGTGGCAACTTATTGCATAGGCTGATGCCCTCAGAACTGGATTGAAACGGCTGAGGGAACTCCCAGATGCAGTGAGTTTGGACCGGGAGGATGCTGTGCCAACACAAGAGACAGTACAGAAGGGCAGGTCGCTCATCATGTGGCAACTTAATTTGGAGGCTGATACACTCATGTCTGTGGTGAAATAGACTAGGGAATGTCTAACCGTAACAGAGTTGAACAGGGAGGATTCTGAGGAACTGTATGAGATGGTCCGCCCCGGGTATGTGCTGTGTGACAGAGAGAGAAGTCCAGGGAAAGAGGATGAAGCGTGCAATGTGGAGCATGTTGTTAATGCTGTGAAGAATATAGATGTGCTGTGTAAAGAAATCAGTAAAGTTGTTCTTTTGAAAGTTGAATTGGACTGTGTCTCTATTCATGTGGAACCATCTTTAAGGAGCCTTCAGCAAAGCAGAGAGGACTCTGATGCCGCAGAAGATGGAGCCACAAGTATGCAGAGTAATGGACACTATTTTCATGTGATGGGAGGCCAGGGCACAAATGCATCGGTGTCCTCGGTCATGACTACGGCCCTGGTAAGCTAGACAACAAGTATCTGTCGGAAGCCTTATTTATCCACTTCCAAACCAAATATCTTTGATAAACATAATGGAATTCTCTAGAATGTCAAATCTGTGTGCTTCGCGATGGAGCCATGATGTTCTGGTAGCTGTCTTTTACAGTGCTTCTGACCATGGTTTTATAAAGAACCTCTGGTTCTCTGGATATTTGGATCTTTTGATGTCTTGGATAACCTGTTACAGAGGCATAGCCCATTCATATAGTTTACAGCTGTTGTTTTTCAAGCCATCATAGAGAGGTCCAGAAGATGTGATGAGATTAACTCACATTGCTTGACTAGTTAATCAATTTCCATACTTTTTACTCCTCGGTTTTGAAAGTCAACAAGCCACAAGCCCCACAAAATGGTTAATCAACATATTAAGAAAACATCCATTGTTCATTTACCCTGCATCACTGTCTTGCAAAGACAACAGACAATAAGCTGTAGTTGCTGATATAAGAGGCAAAGATCAGCAATTCAAAAATATAAAAAAGTCAATGTTTAAGACTCATATGAGAAAAGTGTATGTTTTTTGACCAACAGAAGAACAAACACATAAATCACATAAATTCAAAAGTCAACATAAAGATAACAGTGTATGCCTCCTGGATTACTGAAATTGTGTCTCGATAATTAAGATTAAATGCTGTGTCATCACAGGCATCATCCAGTGGAGGAAAATACGTGTCAAACCTGTGCTGCTGAAAGTTGCAGGATATTGGCTTAATTCTTTAAAATCATTTATTTTGAATAGGTTTAGCAGTCAATGCATTTCAGGGTCACACAGGACCCCTTCTTCAGGACAAACCTTATGTGTGTCAAGTTATGTGGGTCTTTCTCCCTTGTAATTAAAAATTTGAGGATAGCATGATTGCTGCCCTTTAATTCCACAGTCACCTTTACTTACTCAACATTTCCTCCTTGTTGGAAAGAATTAGGTCCAAGATTGGTGATCTTCTAGTTCTGTCTTCAACCTACTGAAAGATAAAGTTGTCAGTAAGAGAAGATAAGAATTTTCTGGACCCATTACTTTTGCCTGAGAGAGATTCCCAACAAATATCTCGATTGGTAAAATCTTCCATGATCACTATGTCATTTTTTTTTATAACAGAGACATCTGATGTAAAAAGATTTCATCCATTTCTTCAGTCTGTCCAGGTGGCCTAGAGTAAACACCTACAATAGTGTCCTTTATCTTCTTCTCCCCTTGTATTCTTACCCAAATAGTTTCTACAGAGCTACAAGTCTCTGAAACTTTGATCTCTGTAGAGATATACGTTTTTCTAACATATAATGCAATACCTCCCCCTCTTGTTAATCCTGTTTCTAATAAATAACTTGTAGCCTTCAAGATTTCTATTCCAATAATCTGTATCAACCCACCAAGTTTCAGTGATGCCTATGATATCGCATATATCTTCTTGTGTTAGCAGTTTCAATTCTCCTTGTTTGTTTCCCATGCTCTGTGCATTTTTATAGACACATTTTAATTTATAGTCTGTTTCTCATGCTCCCCTATTTTCATTCAGAGTTTGTTGTTTTTGTTCTTTATTTCCACTTTTAATAGCAGGGTTATCAAAATAATGAAATAGCTGTATATTCTTTTTCTGGCCATATATTTCTAATCACTTATTGAGCTAGTTTAAAGCTCTCCTAATGAGTGAAGCAAGGTATCAACCAAATATGTGTTTTCGTAACATGCAACCCATCTCTAGCAAGTAGTCCATCACACATATAATTAACTCCATGGTCAAGAAACGCAAAACATTGCTTACAGTACCAACGACATAGCCAGTTGTTCATCTGTGGAGTCCTGTTCAATCTCCTTGGTCCATGTCCATACACTGGGAGGATGAATGAGAAGAGGATCTGCATTTCCAGTTCCTTCACTTTCCTGCTTAGGTCTTCAAAGTCTCTGCATATAGTTTCCAGGTCCTTTTTTGCTGTGTCATATGTTCTCATATATACTAGTAGCCATGAGTAGTCTTCTGTAGCACTGAAGAGTCTTGACACCCTATTAGTAACATCTTTGATTTGGGCACCTAGAAGACACTATACTTCTTGTGATGTAATGTCTGGTCGGCAGGGAGAGGCTTCCGTTCCATTCAGTATGAAATCCCCCACCACTACCACTCTCCATTTCTTCTTCACCACATCATTTGCTTTTCTCCCTTCAAGAGGCTTCTGATTTCTTACTGGAGTGTTCTTTGTGGGCAAAGCACTTTTTTGATGTACATCTTCATACTTGTCCTGCGTGAGAGCCTGGTAGTGGTTCTCCAGTGTTATGAGTGCTGACTGCCTCCTCATCCTCCTGCTTAATTGTGTCACATGTTTCCAGTCCTCTTCATCTGCAAGAACATTGAACGGTGTTTCTCTATCAAAATTCTGAATAGTTATTTCTAATCTGTCATTAGCTTCTACAGGAACACTGAAATGATATCCTTTTGCAACATTCTGAAGAGATTCTTCTACTCTGTCAAGGAAATTCTCATCTTCTTTGAGGAGCTTCAGTGTAGAAATTCTCTATGGAACTATTTGCACCTTTTTCTTTAACAGAATCACAAGCTTGTGTGGCACCCCCAGGCGTATGGTCGCCACAGTGGCATTACCTTCCTCCTAGGGAGTGTGATGTCATACTTGGAAGCAATGAAGGGTCTCTCTATCAGGTAATTCTAGCACACAGCACAGTTCCCACTCCAGGCCAGCAGAGGGAGCTCTGAACCAAACTGCTGAGGAGCTGCTCTCTGGGGGCAGGAAAGGGAAGTTGTAGGAGTTTGTGTGGAGAAGGTGAAGTGTGTGGACGTGGGAGAGAGGAGCTGGAGGATTGAGCAGAATTCCTGCTCACTTCTAGCTGTAGCGCATGGTCCAGAGTCCGGTATCCGAGGTTGTATGGATTCTGATGGTCCTGCAGCAGAAACCGGAGGAACGAGAAGCTGTAAATGCTCTGTTCCCAACTAAGACTCGGAGGCACATCAGTAATGTGTGTGATCCAGAAAAGGAGGAGGCTACGGCTGCCTGCCATATGAGGGGAGTTCTAAAAGAGAGCAAGCAAGAGGAACTTCAGTGTAACTCAGAACTGCAAGTACCTCAGATAAGCGCTAGGAAGGACACTACACAACCCATCTGCATAGAGAGATTCCTAAGTTGCTTCCAGGCTGATCAACTCCTGTTACATCTGTAATCTGGATCCTGGACTGCACTTACAAAGCAAAGTAAAGATAAAGAAAACTGCACCCTGTTGTGTCATTGCCTTCTTCCTGCAACCACTTCAGCACTGCTACATCTCTGTGCCTAACACTACACCCTCTTCCTCAACACCTATTACTACTGCCCTGTGACTACAGCTCTACCTGTGGGGAGCTATTACATCTTGCTGCCTTATACCATCTGTCCCAGAGGATCTGCACCGCAGCGTCGGCTTAACCCCTTCATTGCCGAGCACCACAGGTGGCGTCACGTATCATCTACCTATAAACTTTATTCAGCTACGCTTCACCCCTTTTGCATGGACGCCCAGGGCCACGGACAGGGTCACCGCCACCGTGACACATCCCTCTGAGACACCGGCCCGATACCGAGTAACCCCACTGCCCTGGCGGGCGATGCATTTGCATTTCTGGCACAAAGTTTGTCTTTTCCTCTGGCAAGTCTGTAAACATATAGCACATTTTGCAGCAAACCACGTGGGTAATCGCCTTCTCTATGTTGAAAAAAATGAATTGCTGTTGAATCTTTATAAATATTTCCTCGAGCTTCAATTCCTGCTGTGATTATTTCCTTAAGGGTGTGTGCACACTAGGGTGACCGGATCTCTTATGGGGGGAAAAAAATGTCGGAATCTTGTTCGTCTGGACCCCACAAAACGATTCCCCTTTCCAGATATTGAGATAGCCAAAATTTGAGCTCGATCAAACGACGTTAACCCGTGCCGCTCGTTGCTCAAAGTTTGAAAAAATCCAAATTTTTGGAGAAAAAGCTGACATATGGAGACATAACTCCAGAATGGTAAATAATAAAAACACGCTTAATATCTCAAAAGAAAGCTAATGTTGTTCTTCAAAATTTATATGTTACACACAGGGTGCATGTAATTTCTATTTTAGGGATGGTGATTTTACTTCAGCGTACAACCGACCTTTTATTTATTCAGTTTAGTTTCTAAAGTGCCTTTGAGCTGGTTAGATCGAACAATTATCCAGTGAAGATATTTTAACGTTTTTTTAAAATTTTCCAAGTGTGTGTGTTATTGTTTTTATAGCTATTATTATTATTATTATTATTATTTATTTTTATAGCGCCATTTATTCCATGGCGCTTTACATGTAGGGAGGGGTATACATAATAAAAGTACAATAATCTTAAACAATACAAGTCATAACTGGTACAGGAGGAGAGAGGACCCTGCCCGCGAGGGCTCACAATCTACAAGGGATGGGTGATAATACAGTAGGCGAGGGTAGAGCTGGTCGTGCAGCGGTTTGGTCGATCGGTGGTTACTGCAGGTTATAGGCTTGTCGGAAGAGGTGGGTCTTCAGGCTCTTTTTGAAGGTTTCAATGGTAGGTGAGAGTCTGATATGTTGTGGTAGAGAGTTCCAGAGTAGGGGTGATGCGCGATATTATAGTATTATTTTAAAAGATATTTGAAAATATTTTATTGAAATTAAAGTTTGTAATATATTTTGTTTCGTTTTTCCAGTTAACTGTTATTTACCTATTGGACTCTGAAATGGCATTCACATCAGGTGTACAAAGCCGGAACAAGGATAAATTATTTCTTGTGGGCTATCTCATTCACCAGATCACCGGTTGTAAACTACCCTCAAATCGTCAAGTCTTATGTGCTTTATTTTATAATTTACGTACTGTGAAATTAACTGTAAGAGAATCAGGAAAACTGACCATACGAGAAGTGTTCATTTTTTGGGGGAAAGCTCGAATCCCGACTAAACATGAGCAAGATGCAATTACTAAGGCTGGTTTCACATTCGCGTTAAAACGACGCTGCGCACTGCGTCGTTAAGCCCCGCCCCGATCCGGCTCCCTGCCCGCCCCATCCGGGATCACCGCCTACTTTCGCATTTGCACGCATGCGATCGGCGCACCCTATCTTTAGCATAGGGTGCGCAGATCATGCGCTGCCAGTGTGAAAGTAGCGTGCTGCGCACTTTTGACGGTGCGCCGTGCGCGCCGAAATGCAGCATGTTGCACTTCGGCGCGCACGGCGCACCGTCAAAAGTGCGCAGCACGCTACTTTCACACTGGCAGCGCATGATCTGCGCACCCTATGCTAAACATAGGGTGCACCGATCGCATGCGTGCAAATGCGAAAGTAGGCGGTGATCCCGGATGGGGCGGGCAGGGAGCCGGATCGGGGCGGGGCTTAACGACGCAGTGCGCAGCGTCGTTTTAACGCGAATGTGAAACCAGCCTAAGCTGGAAAAACTTCACACCGAGTAGAGAAGTCTTCAAAAAGACCGGAAGAAAACATCGGAAACGGCCAAGAACAAATTTAAACAGTTTGTTGAAAAGTTGAATGATCTCTTTGATATTGCTCAACAAGATGCCTTGTCTCTGATGAAATTGGAAGAAGATAAGGCATTTCTCGTGAAACAGAGGCAGAAGGGCCGCCCAGGTTCCATGGCTGGAGTGGATCTCAAGTTGTCTCGAGCTGAAGAAATCAAGGCGCAAAAGGAACTTGCAAAAATGAACCGACAAATCCAAGAAGAAACTTTTGATATTGGTGAGTTTATTTTATTATTATTATTATTATTCTAAAAAGTAGATAACCAAATAAGTAAATAGTTTCATTATAATTGAAAGAAAATTGTAGATGAGAGCATCATTTGGCATCTTTATGATTGAGTTTATATTCTTAAAATAATACCTATTGATAATTAGAAGTAGGTAATTTAGTACCTATGTATTATTACTATTCTGCTAAAACGACAAGTTTTTATAGTCTTTTTTTTCTCTTTCTTTTGTTGCTTCTTAGAGACGGATGATGAAGACAAGCTCGAAGAAGGAAAACAAGAAGAAGATACTGAAGAGGACAGCATCTACCAGGAACTTGAGAGCTTGGAGGAAATGGACATCCCTGAAGAAGCTGCAGAAGATCCAGGACCATCTGAGAGCAAGAGGATGAAAGTTTCATTTGCAAGGGGCGTTAAAGAGATTTTAAACATGAAATTATCCATTGTGTTAGATCGATGTAAGGTATCCGACAGAAATGCCACGAGAATTTTAATAGCTACTCTAGAAGCACTAAACCTTGACCCTCTTGAGTACAAAGTCTCGAAAACTTTATTACATTCTAGAAGGCAAATGTTCAGAGAACAATATACTAAAAATTTTTTAGATAAAGTAAACATTCCTGAAAAAGAGCCCGTGGTTGTCCATTGGGATGGTAAACTTTTACCAGGTGTTTTAAAACATGAGCAATGTGAGCGAATATCTATTGCTATTTCATATGGTGAAAAGGAACAGCTGCTGGGAGTTCCTGTAACAGCAAGCAGCTCTGGAGAAGAGCAAGCCGTAGCCGTATATGATTGCCTACAGGAATGGGGTCTTCCCAACACCGTCAAGGAGATGTGCTTCGACACTGCAGCATCGAACACGGGAAGACTCAAAGGAGCATGCGTCCTATTGGAGCAAATGTTAGGAAGTGAATTGCTACACCTAGCTTGCCGTCACCATATCTTGGAAATTGTGTTAAGAGGCGTATTCAACACAAAATGGGATCAACCACTGGACCTCATTGAGACATTTTCAAAAGATTCCTCACTGCATGGCCCAAGATAGATAAAGGAAAATACGACACAGGTATCAGTGACAATCTAATACAAAAGCAGCTAACTCCAGAAGTAATTGCAAATGTTACTGCTGAATTCAAGACCAAATTAACTGAGAGCCACCCCAGAGATGACTACAAGGAACTGTTGCAGTTGGTTCTCGTATTTGTTGGATCACTAGACGGCAATGTTGTGGGTTTTAGAACTCCAGGAGCCATTCATCACGCTAGGTGGATGGCAAAGGCTATTTTCTGCTTAAAAATGTTCATTTTTCATCGTCAATTTAAGATGTCTAAAGAAGAAAGTTCTGTGCATGCCATTTCTGTTTTCCTAGTTAAAATTTATTGTAAAGCTTGGTTCAATGCTCCAAAAGCTCATCTTGCGCTAAAGCAAGATTTAGGTATTTTGCATAGTCTGTTAGACTACAAAGAATGTGACAACGACATTGCAGAAATAGCCCTGACCAAATTTTCGAACCATTTGTGGTATTTGAAAGCAGAGTTGGTGGGATTATCGTTTTTTGATCCCACCATTACAGACAATGAAAAGTTGTTAATGGCTAATAAATTGCTCAGTAGCACAGATGAACCATCAGAGCATGCTAGGGTTGTAAATCCAAAAGTTAGGAAAGAAAAATTAAAAAAGAGGTAGTTGATGGAGGATTGGTAAATTTACTTACCAAAGAAACATTTACATTCCTTGATCGATTTAATATAAAACCAGATTTCCTAAGACAAAATCCAAACACCTGGCCTCAAAATAATGACTTCCAAGAAGGATTGAAAATTGTCAAAACATTAAAAGTAGTTAATGATATGGCTGAGCGTGGTGTTAAATTAATAACCGACTTTAACGACCTTCTGACAAAAGATGAAGAACAAAAGCAATATGTCCTGCAAGTTGTAAGCAAATGCCGAACATTATATTCTGACGTTTCAAAAACTACTTTAACAAAAGCTCTAGAATAGATTAGATAACTATGTAAAATTATCAACTCATGTAGGTACTACGTCTGTATCTTTTCTGTGTCTGTTTTGTATGTATTATATACCTCATTTTTTTATTTTAAAATAAAAAATGTCATTAGACTTATCAGTATTACTTGTTTTTTTGTTATATTTCTACTTTAAACTCAAAAATATACCAAAAAAAAACAAAATTTATCACTTAATAACAAAATATACAAAGTATGCTCCATTGCTCCTAGTGGTACCAGGTCACGTTCTTGGGGCTAAAAGCTGTTGTAACGCAGTTTGACTTAAAATAACAACAATTATGTATAAAATATAAATTTTGAAGAACAACATTAGCTTTCTTTTGAGATATTAAGCGTGTTTTTATTATTTACCGTTCTGGAGTTATGGCTCCATATGTCAGCTTTTTGTCCAAAAATTTGGATTTTTTCAAACTTTGAGCGACGAGCGGCACGGGTTAACGTCGTTTGATCGAGCTCAAATTTTGGCTATCTCAATATCTGGAAAGGGGAATCATTTTATGGGGTCCAGACGGACAAAATTCCGACATCGATTTTTTTTTGTGGTCACCCTAGTGCACACGCCACAGATTCTGCTGCGGATCCACAGCGGATTTGACCCTGCGGATCCGCAGCAGTTTCTGCTGCGTTGTACAGTACCTTTATTTTCTATGCAAAATGAAAACTGCAGTGCAGATGCTGTGGAATTTTCTGCGCGGATTTGCTGCAGTTTCAAATCCGCAGAAAAAATTGACATGTCAATTCTTTCTGCGGATTCCGCTGCAGTTTGCCATCTGCTCCATTGTAGAGATGATAAACCGCAGGGCAAACCCGCAGGCTAATCCGCAGATAAACCGCAGGTCTTCCGACCTGCGAATTTACCTGCGGATTTTACTAAATCCGCGTGGAAAAATCCGCAGAGCATTCCGCAGCGTGTGCACTAGGGTGACCGCAAAAAATCAATGTCGGAATTTTGTCCGTCTGGACCCCACAAAACGATTCCCCTTTCCAGATATTGAGATAGCCAAAATTTGAGCTCGATCAAACGACGTTAACCCGTGCCGCTCGTCGCTCAAAGTTTGAAAAAATCCAAATTGAGGTATTTTAAGATTTAGGTATTTTGCATAGTCTGTTAGACTATAAAGAATGTGACAACAACATTGCAGAAATAGCCCTGACCAAATTTTCAAACCATTTGTGGTATTTGAATGCAGAGTTGGTGGGATTATCGTTTTTTGATCCCACCATTACAGACAATGAAAAGTTGTTAATGGCTAATAAATTGCTCAGTAGCACAGATGAACCATCAGAGCACGCTAGGGTTGTAAATCCAAAAGTTAGGAAAGAAAAATTAAAAGAGGTAGGAAGTAACCGACTTTAACGACCTTCTGACAAAAGATGAAGAACAAAAGCAATATGTCCTGCAAGTTGTAAGCAAATGCCGAGCATTATAGTCTGACGTTTCAAAAACTACTTTAACAAAAGCTCTAGAATAGATTAGATAACTATGTAAAATTATCAATTCATGTAGGTTAGCGTGCTCTGATGGTTCATCTGTGCTACTGAGCAATTTATTAGCCATTAACAACTTTTCATTGTCTGTAATGGTGGGATCAAAAAACGATAATCCCACCAACTCTGCATTCAAATACCACAAATGGTTCGAAAATTTGGTCAGGGCTATTTCTGCAATGTTGTTGTCACATTCTTTATAGTCTAACAGACTATGCAAAATACCTAAATCTTAAAATACCTCAATTTGGATTTTTTCAAACTTTGAGCGACGAGCGGCATGGGTTAACGTCGTTTGATCGAGCTCAAATTTTGGCTCTCTCAATATCTGGAAAGGGGAATAGTTTTGTGGGGTCCAGACGAACAAGATTCTGACATTTTTTCCCCCCCATATGAGATCCGGTCACCCTAGTGTGCACACATCCTAAAAGGAATCTGTCACCCCATTTTAGCCCTATAAACTACGGCCACCGCCATCAAGGGCTTATTTACAGCATTCTATAAAGCTGTAGATAAGCCCCCAATGAAACATGAAAGATAAGAAAAATACGCTAGACTATACTCACCATGGGGCGGAGTCGGGTGCGGTGGGTGTCGCGGTTCGACGCCAGGAAAGGTCATAGAGGTCCGGCGCCTGCTCACTGCAGTACTCTGCTCTGCCCTCAACAGGGCAGATAAAGTACGCCTGCACATGAGCCAAGGGAGAAGCAAGGAGGAGGACATCATCGTATGAAGATGGGAGGCGCCGGACTGGTAGGTGACTCCCATCGGACCGGACTGAACGCTGGGGTGAGTATAATCTAACTCTTTTTTCTTATCTTTCAGGTTACATCGGGGGATGATCTACAGCATTACAGAATACTAAAAGCAAAAAACACAAATATCCTGAACTAAAAAGTAAAAAATAAACTGCAAATAATGCATAAAGGTAATAATAATAATAATGGTATTTAGTAAACATAATTTTGATCAAAATAATGTACAAGCCATCCCGCCACGTCAGAATGCTGTAGATAAGCCCCTGATGGCGGTGTCGGCAGCTGATAGGGTTAAAATGGGGTGACAGACTCCGTTTAAAGCAGCTCGATCCAGATACACCCAAAGACCCTCAGACTCTTGGCAACTCTTCAAGCTACCCAGAATGCACCAGTAATATGCAAATTATCGCTCTCGAGTGTCAATTCCTGGTTTTAATGCTGGTAGTGTTGATGCTAGTAGTGGAAGAATGTGAAATAGTGAACACAGTACAGATGTCATTGGGGGATGAGATAAAAATGGGGGCCATAATGCTTATGCCAGTGGGGAGTGGAAAGTGGTAGGCACAGTACTGATGCCAGTGGGGGAGAAGTAGGAAGTGGGGAGGAGTAAGAAGTGTGGGCTACATTACTGTTTCCAGTATGGCAGTGATGGGAGGGGAGTATAGTGCTACTGACAAAAGGGAAGAAATGGTAAGGTTGGGGTGCACAATGCTGTGGACAGCGGTGGGGGGGTGGGTTGGAAGAGGTATTGAATGTGGAAGAGGTGCTGCATTTTCAAATTTCTTTCTATCTGGTGGGGAAGTTTTTAGTGCTGCATTATTGTATTTGTTACTGCCTGAAGAGTGGTATTTTGAACTGCGTTATTGCATTTTGCTTGGCAGTGCTTGTCTAATTTTAGGGCACTAATTAATCTCAGTGAAGAGACTGTGCTTGCACTAGCATTTCTCCATTGACAATGTGTACAGCACAATGCATGACAAGAAAGGAGGTAGGGTATCAGGGATTCTGTTTCTCAAGATTAATGTGGTTCTCACCATTGGAACCCAGACATTTCAAACATTGATGACATATCCCACACATATCCTATCAATATAAAAGAAGAGAATATCTCTTTCAACTTTAACAAATATGTCAGTAAAATTGGCAACACTTGAACATTTGCTGCAGTGTGTATTGCACATCACTATTTATCTGTGATTTGGCATAGGAGGAATATTATATGTGGGCTAATTGGATGCCAGGAACAGTTTTTTAATTCTAGTCTGGCCCTGTCTCAGATGCATCTTGGGGGCAGGAGATAATGGTTCTCATTGACGTTACCTAACAACAGGTGCTTCTCACAAAATTAGAATATCATCAACAAGTTATTTCAGTTCTTCAATACAAAAAGTGAAACTCATATTATATAGAGGCATTTCAAACAGAATGATCTATTTCAAGTGTTTATTAATGTTGATGATTATGACTTACAGCTAATGAAAACACAAAAGTCATTAACTTAGTAAATTAGAATACTTTATAACACCAGCTTGAAAAATGATTTTAAAATCTGAAATGTTGGCCTACTGAAATAGTTCAGTAAATGCACTCAATACTTGGTCGGGGCTCCTTTTGCATAAATTACTGCATCAATATGGCGTGGCATGGAGGCGACCAGCCTCTGGCACTGCTGAGGTGTTATGGAAACCCAGGTTGCCTTAATAGCAGCCTTCAGCTTGTCTGCATTGTTGGGTCTGGTGTCTCTCATCTTCTTCTTGACAATACAATACAGATTCTCTATTGGGTTAAGGTCAGGTGAGTTTGCTGGCCAATCAGGCTCAGTGATATTGTTGTTTTTAAATCAGGTATTGGTCCTTTTGGCAGTGTGGACAGGTGCCAAGTCCTGCTGGACAATGAAATTTCCATCGCCAAAAAGCTTGTCGGCAGAGGGAAGCATGACCGCATATGGCGAGTCCAGTTTTCTCCCTTTTGCCATTATCCAAACCTACCCGACTCCCTCCGATATCCACATTCCCAAAATAACACACGCTACTACTTGAATTCTTTGGATAATTTGGCCACAGCAGCCAAGTTTATTAACAAACAGTGACATTTAACAATAAACATTAATATGCAATCATAATGCAAAATATGAGGGGAGGTTTCTTGGAGCTAAAAGATCTGGCTAAAACCTTTTGGCCAAAAAACCAATGGGAAAACTTGACCACCATGTTACCCTCAGCCGTCCATCCCCTGCTCGAGGGCACCGTAACTCCCGTTCCTGGAGACTAACCACCAGAGCTCCCGAGGTAAAAACCCCATCCAGAACCCATAGCCAAAAAGCCAGATCCCCCATACCATTTGAAAACTGCCGGGAATTTTACTTCCAAATCCTTCCCCGACCAATCATCGTCAACTCCAAGAACCCCACCCCCCGCCAACCACGAACAGCTCTGACCACCTCAGGCTCGAGAGTGCCCCAAAGCCACCAAGGCCCTCTCTATCCCCTCCTGTATTGCCAATGCCCACAAATCAACTCCAATAGAATTCAAATGAACCCCGTCGGCCAACCAATAATTACCGACCCCCTATTTCAACTCAAAATGCCTAACACTAATACCCCCATTCCTAGATACAAATCCCGACACTGCCCGATTCAATTTTACCCTAGCCCTGTTAATCCCTTTTAAAGACATCGCTTGCCTCCACTTCTTCCTGGGTACCACATCTGACCACACAGTCAACACGTCCGGGAAAGACGTCCACAATCTCAAAAAATCGGAACGCATGTCCCTAATCAATTCCTTCACCGGCTTAACCCCTAAATCGTCACCACCCACATGTATGACAAGAACGTTCGGGGGGTCTATCAAGGTGAGCGGACTTGGCTACTTCAGAGAGCACCCTGATCCACACCATGCCTCGAAAACCCAACCAACGGATCACCATTTGCTCCCTCCTAAAGCTCAATTGCCTACCATCCGGCCTTGCACCAGCTCGTAGCGCACCCCAATACACGTACGAGTGTCCAAATATCCAGGCCAGAAAGGAGTCACCACCTGAAAAAATATAACAGAGTTTGGAAAAACAAATCCCTTAGCATTCAATAACGACAATTAACGCCGAACATACAATAAATAACGATCTGACCTCCACCTGCCAATTCTCCTGATCACCTTGGCCCCCAGACCAAGACTGTCAGCCTCAGATGCGGCACCAATCCTAAAGGAATGGGACCCATACATATCCGGGGGGAGGCCAAGCTCTAACAATCCCTTCTTCAAAACCGCAATGAATTGAAAACGAGACAAATATGTACCGTCCGCATGGCACAGCAAAGGACCCACTCTACCTGACCACCCTTCCCAATACATCTCCAAACACCTCTGAGGGCACATTGTTGCCCCGTCAACTCGCTCCAACACTACCCTCCTGCCTCTACCCAGTTGATCGGTTTTGGAACGCCGAATCCAAAAAACAATGCCCCCCGCCCAAAATTCCACATCTTCTGCCAACACACCTCCGGCCTTGACCCTGCTACCTGACACTACCTCACCGATACGCATTGCTCCGAAAAAGGCCAAAGAAAAAGCTAACCTAAACAATGCCAGCTCAAACCCAGAAGTACGAATACCCTCCAAGGCTCTACCCAAAGCTTCCAACGTACTGAACGAAATAGACTTCCGTTTGCCACAAGTTTTTTTACCCCTGCAAAACCCTCGCAACGCTTGTCTAACCAAAAATTGTTTCATCACGTATGTCAAACCCTGTAAATTGAAACCGAAAGCCAGACCCGCTACAAATTTGTTTACTTTGACTGCGGACAACCGCTGTCAACCACCTTTCCAATTAAAAACAATACTGCCAACATCCTCTCCTCTTCGCTGTTATCCCCGCCCCATTCCAACACCCAACTTAGCCATATTTGCCACAAGGATTCATATGACGACCAGGTCTGGTGCGATACCGATTCCCGGATCAATCTTCCCGCTCTTCCGTAATCACTCGCCACAGATAAGAAGGGCATTCCACGCCCGAGGCATCCGCTCCAGGCGCCAACTCTCAAAAACCCTCTGAAAACGAGACAAAGAATCCGCTATTGAATTTGTAACACCGGGCACGTGTACTGTAGAAAATCCCCGCATTCAACTCCAGACACCGTAGAACCAAAACCTGAACCAATCTGATCACCGGTGGAGATGAAGCATACAAACTGTTAATACACTTGCATTGTCACAATGAAAACGCACCCTCCGATTCGCGAACACAGGACCCCACACCGAGACAGCTACGACAATAGGAAACAATTCCAACAACGTCAAGTTTTTGGTAAGGCCTATCAACTTCCATGCTTGCGGCCACTGCCCCATGCTCCACTTCCCCTTGCAGTAGGCACCATAACTAGAGCTGACCGCTGCATTCGTATAGATCTAAAAATCAAAATTGTTCAATGTCACCCGGGCACTTCAGCTCCGCTAGGCCCACTACACCCCTTCTGCTCCCTACTATCCCCTAAACTACCCCAACCTCCTGCAATACAGCCCCTGCGGGCGACAGACACGACATGGAGCCATACTCACATAGCTGCGCGGGTGCTGTGTCCCCGCCAGCCGACTGTCCAGAATCCAGATGTCCTCCACGACCTGCTGTTCGCTGCCTGAGCCAGTACCATCGGACCCTCTGCGTTGCTCCCGGCCCACGCCCCTGGCCTCCTCGTCACCAGGGGGGACCTGAGCACATGACTCCTGGTGCTCTGTGGATCTCTGGCCCGAGCGGGACCTGTGTCGATCCCCGGACCCGGACTGGCCTGTCTGGTCCGTATCACCCTCCGGCCGACTGCCAGACAGCTGCCCGTTGCTGCCTGCCGCTCTCCCCGACCTGTATTCAGTGCTGGGGCCAGGAAGGACGCCCTCATACAGCCCCCGCCTGCCCGCTGCGCCGCTCTGTCTGGCACCCTGTCCGGCGGGCCCCCCAGTGCAGACCTCCCCAGGAACACCCGCTGCATGGTCTGCTGACGCCATCCTCAACGACGTCACCTCTGCTCGCTGACCTGCTCGCCGCTGCGATGCAGGCCTGCCGTGGACCGCTCCTGTGCCTGGGGACCGGCCTGGCACCGCTGCGTCCCGCGATACTTCGGCTCCAGCCCACGACATCCTCACTTCCTGCCTGGCCTGCTGTTCCGGCGCGGCTCCCACTCTCCTTTTTGCTATGCCCGCAGGTTGGCTGGGCCAATTCCTGCCGGGACGGACGCTGAGGGGGGAAGCTGCCCCGGTGCTTGTGTCGCCCGCAGGGTCCCTGGAGGGACTCCGCAGCCTTCGCCTGCTGCGCGCAGTCACCTCCGGTGACAACCTTTCAGGGGGCCTCGTCCTCCTGCCCCGCTGGCTAGTTCCGGGCATATCCACAGACCTGAGGAGAGAGGACAGCTGAGACTGGAGCCATCCTCCCCTCTTGGACCGGGCCATATCCTGGAGCCAGGACACGAGGGCATCCACGGTCTCCATCCTTCTTCTGTGATCAGGTGGGTCTTTGGTTCTCTGCTCCCTGATGCCGAATGCGGTTTTTCCCGCACTCTCTCCCACTACCCCCAGGCCGTCCCCACCCAGAACTCCTCCCATGACCCAGTCCCAGCCATTCAGGACACCAAGGCCCAAACAATTTTGAAAACCTGACCGCCCATTGCAGTCATGGAGGGCTTCCTCTCAGGCTGTGCCCTCCCCAGCCCCCATCTAGAAGTGCTCTAAAATTTCCTAGTAGATGGCTTCGCTGACTTTGGTCTTGACTAGAGTTGAGCAAAACAGGTCGGTCAAATTCAAAAAACGCCGACTTTAGCTAAAGTCGGGTTTCGCCGATCGAAACCCGACCATAGCGTGAGGTCAGCCATGAGGTCGCCGATCAGAGCGCCAAAGTCGCGTTTCAAATAATGCTTCCAGCGCCTTTTCTCAGCCAATGAAGGTGGACGCACACTGTGGGCAATGCGATGACGTAGGCAGCGGCCACCACCATCTTAGTGAAGGGCATTGAAGTGATTGGCTGGCTTTGTGTGGCGTCACAGTGGGTATAAAAGGCTGTGACCGCCGACCGCCATCTTACTTCTGCCGATCTTAGAATAGGGATAGGTGCTGCTGCTGATTCTGAATAAGGGAGAGTATTAGGCAGGGAGAAAGGAAAAAAACTGCTTCTGCTGATAGCGCTTTTCACTGTACAGTTAGTGTGCAGTGAAAGGGGAGGAATTTTGCTTTTGTGCAGCAGGTCTGGTGGTGATTAGGCTGCCTTTTAAGGCTACCCGCTAGCTGAACTGCTGTGTGCACACTGCTGTTCAAACTGCTTTTTTCAAAGCACTCCAACTTTTATTATTTTGTCCTGGTGAGTTAATGAGCATTCATTTTTTCACACACCGTATAGTGGTGTACGCTCCTCACACACTACCGTTTACCGGCTGGTATCACGGACAAGTAGAAGCTATCTTGGTGTGACTCTGGAAAAAAAAGCTGAGGAGTGTTTCCGTTTTTCCAGACCTACACCTTAGAGTGCTGTCCGCTTTTCAAACAGTTTTGTATATCTGCTGTTTGATAACGGTCAAAACTAGACAGAAACAGAGTGTGTCAGTCCCTATACAAATAGACGGAGATTGACAATTTTCCATACACACACCGTATAGAGCTGTCCGATTCTCAAACAGTATTGTATATCTGCCGTTTGCAATACAGTCACATCTATACAGAGTCAGCGTGTGTGTGACACTTTGTAAATACAAATACGGAGATTGTTAGATACATAAAAAACATATACTGTACAGCTGTACACTTCTGATACAGTTCCGTATATCTGCTTGTTGGATTACGGTCCAATACCAGAGGCGTATCTAGGCTTCCTGGCACCCGGGGCAAGAATTTGGTTCGGCACCCCCCCACACCAAGTACATATGCGACTTGCACACTTAGCCATTTACCCACGAGCTGCTCTCCCTAATGCTCTCAATGTTCAGTAAAAAACTGAAAGCAGGAAGAGAAGCTTGTTGTCAAGTATGAAAATTGCATATGAGTGAAGTGTCCGTGTGATGACCACTGGAACCTGCAGAGCTGAATCCTGACATTGCAGCTTCTGAATTCTCACAACTAATGCACTGCACACTTTTAGGATTCTCGCTTGCAGATGTACAGTCATGTCAGCACAAGCAGGTGATTTATATACTTCTGGCCACATTCCGACTAGACGTGCCCGGCCTCGCTCCGTTCATTTTCATTGAGTGAGGCCACACATGTCTAGTCAGCATGTGACCGCATGTATGTAAATTACCGGCACGAGAGAATCCTGACAGCGTTCAGTGAGCACTGTGAGAATTCAGAAGTCTGCAGTCACATAGAATGTCTGCAGACTCAGCACAAACCTGGACAACCCCTTTAATGTTCCTAACAAATAAAAACATGAGAATTAGTCAGTAGCACAAATAATATTTACATCCATGTACCTTACAGATGACGTCTCTGGAGTCGTTCTCCTTTTCTTCTTCTTGTCCAGACCCCATGATGAGTTTTCTCATCCACATCTTGTCTCTGCAGACTTCCATCTTCTCCGGTCTTCTGCAGCACATCTCGACACGATGCCCTTAAAGATAGAAGTGTCATTATAATGCTCCTGAATAAAAATGTCTGCAATATACTGTCACCTCACACTATTCCCCTCCCTCCTCTAACATCCCTCTGTTCACCATACTGTCTCATCAGATATTTATCCCCTCACTCTCTATACTGTCTGCTCACACATACCCCTGACTCCCCATACTGTGTCCACATACATTAACCCGTTCGCTCCCCATACAGTCTGCACCCAACCCCCATACTGTTTCCTCATACATACTCTGTGTCCTCAAATCTCCCCACACACATTAAATCCCCCCATCCCCACTCCAAATCCCTCACACATATTAAATACCCCCCATCCACAATCCAAATCCCTCAGACACATTAAATACCCCCCATCCACACTCCAAAATCCCTCACACACATTAAATAACCCCCCATCCCCAATCCCAAATCCCCCCACACACATTATGTACCCCCCACTCCAAATCCCCCACACATTAACTCCATCCCCACTCATTAACCCCCAAACAATAACCCCCATCCCCACTCATTAATTCCATCCCCACTCATTAACCCTCGTACCTACTCCCAAATCCCCCAACACATTATGTACCCCCCACTCCAAATCCCCACATATTAACCCCCATCCCCACTCATTAACCCCCCACACATTAATTCCATCCCCACTCATTAACCCCCCACACATTAATTCCATCCCCACTCATTAACCCCCACTCAATAACCCCCATCCCCACTCATTAACCCCCATCCCCACTCATTAACCCCCACTCAATAACCCCCATCCCCACTCATTAACCCGCCACACATTAACCCCCATCCCCACTCATTAACCCCCCACACATTAACCCCCATCCCCACTCATTAACCCCCCCACACATTAACCCCCATCCCCACTCATTAACCCCCCACTCAATAACCCCCATCCCCACTCATTAACCCGCCACACATTAACCCCCATCCCCACTCATTAACCCCCCACACATTAACCCCCATTGCCACTCATTAACCCCCCACACATTAACCCCCATCCCCACTCATTAACCCCCCACACATTAACCCCCATCCCCACTCATTAACCCCCCACACATTAACCCCCATCCCCACTCATTAATCCCCCACACATTAACCCCCATCCCCACTCTTTAACCTCCCACACAGTAACCCCCATCCCCACTCTTTAACCCCCCCACACAGTAACCCCCATCCCCACTCTTTAATCCCCCAAACAGTAACCCCCATCCTCACTCATTAACCCCCATCCCCACTCATTAACCCCCCACTCATTAACCCCCATCCCCACACATTAACCCCCCCACATTAACCCCCATCCCCACTCATTAACCCCCCACACATTAACCCTATCCCCACTCTTTAACCCCCCACACACATTAACCCCATCCCCACTCTTTAACCCCCACACATTAACCCCATCCCCACTCATTAACCCCACTACACATTAACCCCATCCCCACTCATTAACCCCCCACACACATTAACCCCCATCCCCACTAATAAACCCCACTACACATTAACCCCATCCCCACTCTTTAACCCCCCACACACATTAACCCCATCTCCACTCATTAACCCCACTACACATTAACCCTATCCCCACTCATTAACACCCCCACTCATTAACACCACCCTATCTCACATCTTCGGTGGTTTCTTCAGCTCCACATTGGAGCACACTTACCACCAAAGCCGGAGCATCAGGAACTGGTTTTGGCTTACATTGCCGAAACAGACTCCAGCAAATATGCCCTCCTCTTCTGAAGTTTCAAAAAATGCAAGCACTGAGTTGTCAAGTGCTGGCTCCTGGTCAGGAAGAACCTCTTTCCTTGTGTCCTTCACCCCCACCAAAAGTGAATGATGCAGCAGGCCACACTTCACATTAGTCCATGTAGCTCTTTCTATCATACAATGCCTGGGTTATCAAGTTAAATCGTGAATTCCCCAGTCCAAGATGAATCTAACACAGAGTGTGGGTGGCCAGCCAGGGCAGTGGGGTTAATCGGTACTGGGCCGGTGTCTCACAGGGATGTGTCACGGAGGTGGTGATGACCCGTTCCGTGGCCCTGGGCATCCATGCAAAGGGGTGAATAACGTTTATAGGTGAATGATATGTGATGCCACCTGTGGTTTCTGATCAGATTGACCCGCGCTGCAGTGTCGCTTCTCTAGGACAGATGTTGTGGTGCAGCTAAGATGTAGAAGCCCTGCACAGGTAGGACAGTAGTCGCAGGGCAGATGAAAGAGTTGGTAGATGGTGTGCAGTGCAGGATGTAGCAGAGCCATGCGCCAGGCGCAGGAAAAAGATGACCTACACAGTCGTGCAGTTCCTTTACCTGTACTTGGTAAGTGCCATCCAGGACCCAGAGTACAGATGGAGGAGTTGGTCAGCGTGGAAGCTAATTTGGAATTCTCTCTCTGCAGATAGGTAGTGTGGCCTCCGTTCTAGCGCTTATCTGAGGTACTCGCAGTGCTGAGTTCAATGAAGTTCCCCCTGTTTACTTTCTTTTGGAACGTTCTCGTATGGCAGGCAGCCGTAGTCTTTTCCTTCTGGCTCCCACACGTCGATGCTGGGGCCTCTGAGCCTTAGTTGGGTACAGAGCAATTACAGCTGCTACTTCCTCCTGTTTCTGCTGCAGGACCGTCAGTGTCCCTACAAACTCAGAGACCTGGAATCCGGACCATGCGCTCCAGCTAGGAGTGAGCCTTAACTCTGCTCATCCTCCAGCTCCCCTTCTCACATCCACATACTTCCCCTTCCCTTCACAGACTGCCCTAACTTACCTCCTCCCGACCACAGAGAGCAGCTCCTCAGCAGTCAGGTTCAGAGGTCTCCCTGCTAACCTGGAGTGGGAACTGTGTTGTGTGTTGGTTTAACTGCTAGAGAGATCCTTCATTGCTCCCAAGCATGTTATCACACTCCCTAGGAGGAAGGTAATGCCACTGTGGTGACCGTACTCCAGGGGGCACCACAAGTGCACTGATGCCCAGCCACTGCTCGATGATTCTGCTGGTACATTGACCCAGACCACTACATTCCCCTCGCACTCTACACAGCCAGAATCCCTGATGAAACTCAGGTTCCCCTTCCCGCATAATATACCACCTTACACGGTGACAAAGAGGAAGGTGCAGATGAAAGTGCAGGTTCCTTGAGCAGGTGGGGGGGCATACTCATGGGCGACGGCACTAGCACAGGGCCCCACATAGTATGCAAAAGTGTCTCAGCCGGTGGGAGGGCAAAAGTGTCTCTGCCTGTGGGAGGGCCCACCCGCTGTCAGACACACCGCCATGCTATGAGGGGCCCTGTGCCAGTGCCGTCGCCAACGAATGGCCCCCCCTGCTTGCTCAGGATCACAGCACTTGCAAAGTTAAAATACTTACCTCTCCCTGCTCCACCGCCGTGACGTCTTCCGCGTTTCCTGACAGTGACGTTCTGGTCAGAGAGCGCAATGACATCACGTCTGTATGCCCTCTGTCTAAACAGTCCAAGTGCAGTGAGATGGAAGATGGGGACGACGAGGATTCCATAGCGAGGAGACTTATTTAATTGTTTTCAATGTTGGGACAGCAATTTTTGGAGAGCACTATACTCTGGAGAATGATATATGAGGCCCATCATACACTGGAGCATTCCAAAGGTGGACATCAGACACTTGAGCAGCATTTACAGGGCCCATTATACACTGGAGCATTAGAAATGGGGCCCATTATATATGGAGCATTATTTGGGCCCATAAGACAGTGGAGCTTCATCCATGGGGACCAGCATATACTGTAGCATTATGTGGAGCTCATCATATACTGTTTCAAACATTATATGGGACCAATGATTCTGTATGGAGAAATATATGGGCCTCATTACTCTGTATAGCGCACAAAAGCGGTGGCCATAATACTGTATGAAGTAATATACTGTCCGTTTTTGGAGCTATTGGAGAATTTAAAATGGATATCAGTCATGAGATGTAAGAAGTGAAGTATTTTTCATTATACTATACCGCTATTTCTCTGCTGTATCAGAGATTCATGAATTGTGGCATGTGTTAAAGGAGCCCAGTGACACTCTTTGGCCCAGGGCCCACGAAAATTTGGAGCCAGCCCTACCCCCCCACAACTTTAGCCAAATAACCCCCAGTTTTCAATGCCTAACTATCATTATAAAGTAAACAAGCTTAAGTAATAAGAATTGATGTTTTTGCCATTAAAATGGGCACTGTAGGTGTGTTTCCTGTCCTCCACTCCCTGCCGACCTTGGTTTCCCATTGACTTGCATTGGGTTTCATGTTTCAGTCGGCCTTCGACTTTTCACGATAATCGGACGATTGCGTTTCGACCCGACTTTTGAGAAAGTCGAGTCGAGTTCAGAAACCTGAAAAAAGGCAAAGTCGCTCATTTCTAGTGACAGGAGACGGCAGTTGTCAACTACGGTTACAAACTACTTCTCCTCCCATATCGATGTTCTCCCTCACAAGTCATTCCCCTTTGACTATTGGGCCTCTAAACTGGACGCCTGGCCTGAATTGGCACAATATGCTATCAGGAGCTCGCTTGCCCTGCTTCTAGTGTGTTATCTGAAAGAGTCTTCAGTGCTGCTGGATCAATCCTGACAGAAAAAAGGACCCGTCTGTCTACCCAAAATGTTGATGATCTAACCTTCTTTAAAATGAACCATGCATGGGTTTCAAAGGATTTTGTCCCACCTACCCCTGATGACACATAGGTTGCCAGAAAACTGCCTCGCTTTTGTCCTCCTCTTCCTCGGAGTTGCCCAATTCCGCCCTTTGCAGCAGCTGAATGTCCAGCCAACACATCAACATGAGCCATTTTTTAAACCTCCATAAGTGGGCTGCCCACCCCCCCAATGGCTGGGGTCAACACCTGGCGCACCTGGGCAAGTGCTGTTGCTCTGAACAGGTGGATGGGCCCACAGATGGCCGGTGGCACTGGCACAGGGCCCCTCATAGTACAATACAGTGTCTCTGATGGTGGGGGGCCCACTCGCCGTCAGATACACCAGCGTACTATGAGGGGCCCTGTGCCAGTACCGTCGACCACGAGTGTGCCCCTCCTGCTTGGTCATGGCCACTGCACTTGCAAGTTGCAATACTTGCCTCTCCCTGCTCCTTCACTGTGTAGTCTTGGCAGTTAAATCCTTCACAGGGACGGCCACTAGAAATTTGGTGTATTGATCGATGATGGTTAAGATGTAGCTATGCCCTGGCCTCTACCTTCAGATGATCAATGGCTACCATTTGTAATGGACGTCAACTTACAAGCGGATGCAGTGGTGCTTTATGATCACCTTTCACAGTTTTGATAGTCACAGACGTGTGACATTCCTGCCACCATTTTTCAATGTCTCCTCTCATGCCAATCCAATAGAATTATGTACTGTCTGTGACTTCTGTCTTTGGCACTCCAAAATGACCAGACACATCATGATAGGCAGTGAGGACCATGTCTACATCTCTCCCTGTGATCACAGTTTGATGGAGACGAGTAACAGTGATGTGATCCACGCTACTGTGATAAAGCAATCCTTTCTTCACAAAGAACCGTTTTCACTGTCTCCACAGACACACTAATTGAGGGTCTGCGTCACCTCTGCAACTTCTACCGAGAGGTTTTCCCGCGATGAGTAATTACCAAATTTCTGCTAACACTCGACTTTCCGTCTGTACTTGTATCCATGTAGCTTCCAGTAGTGGAGAGTCTGGACTGGCTTACTGAGATTGAAATATATACAAAGATTTAAAAGTACCACAACACTGTATACTGTTGTACGCTTTGACTACCTTTCCCTTTTTCTACTTGTTAAATTCTGGTGTAATACATACTGAGCCTGTGAGTGTCTGTATCTGACTCTGGAAGTATAGACGGAAATTTACAATTACCCCTAGACTGGATACACCTGGTTTGTGCTGATATAGTACCTTTGTTCCAAATTTTGTATTACGGTATCATCCACAGTGAGTGAGCGTGTGTGGTTTACGCCTTCTATATATACGGTGAATTGGAGATACAAATTTTTACCCTATACTCGCTACAGCTTGTATCTTGTTATACAGTACCTTTGTTCGACATTTAGTATTATGATCAAATCCATACTGAGTAAGCGTCTGAGACTGACTACGGGACAATGTATACAGAGATTTCAATTGTACCCTATAATATATGTACTAACTATCTTGTTATCCAGTACCTTTTTTACAACATTTTTTATTATGGTCAAACCCAGACTGAGTGAGTGTCTGAGGGTGACTCCGGAAATATATACCGAGATTTCAAATTTGCCCAACACTGTATACACCTGTACGCTTGTGTTACATTACCCATTTACAGCTTTTCATATTCTTGTGTAATCCATACTGGGCCTGAGAACGTTTGTGTCTGCCTCCTGAAATGTATACGGAAATTCAGAATGTTTACACTATACTATATATACCTTGTATCTGGTGATACTGTACCCTTTTTCACCTTTTTATTTTATTGGGCAATCCATACTGAGCCTGTGAGCGTCTGTGTATGACTCATGAAATATATACAGAGATTTACTGTTATCCCTAGACTGTATGGAGCTGTACGCTTCTGATACAGTACCATATATCTGCTGGTATTTTGGGTCCATTTTCTAAAACATGAGAAAGTACGGTGGAAGAGGACACGGACGTGGGCATGGGGGGCCACCTGGTACTGATGGTGGTGGTGGTGCATCTACTGGTAGTGCCAAAAACACAATAGCAGCTAAGGCAGGAGGTGTTGAGCATGCGCCATGGTGTAGCTCTGGAAGGCCTGTAAGGCTCCATTTTCTGGGAATAGGTAGACTGCTTTTAAAGCCGGAGCTACTGGAACTGTTTTTGGCTTACATTGCTGAAACAGCCTTCAGCTCTATCGCCTCCTCTTCTGAAGTTTAAAAAAATGCAAGCACTGAGTCGTAAGTGCAGACTTCTAGTCAGGAGCAACCACTTTCCTTGTGTCCTTCACCCACACCAAAAGTGAAGGATGCGGCAGCACACACACTTCAGATTACTCCATGGAGCTCTTTTCACATACCATGCCTGGGTTAACTAAAAATGGGGCCCATCATATACTGGAGCATTCAAAATGGGGGACATCTGACACTGGAGCATCATCAATGAGGCCCATCATATACTGGAGCATTCTAAATGGGGCAGATCAGACACTGGAGCAGCATCTATGGGGCCCATCATATACTGGAGCATTCCAAATGGGGGACATCTGACACTGGAGCATCATCCATGAGGCCCATTATATACTGGAGCATTCCAAATGGGGCAGATGAGACACTGGAGCAGCATCTATGGGGCACATGATACACTGTAGCATTAGAAATGGGGCCCATTATATATGGAGCATTATTGGGGTCCATAAGACACTGGAGCATCATCCATGAGGCCCATCATATACTGTCGCATTCCAAATGGGGGACATCAGACACTGGAGCAGCATTTATAGGGCCCATTATACACTGGAGCATTAGAAATGGAGCCCATTACATATGGAGCATTATTAGGGCCCATCATACACTGGAGCATCATCCATGAGGCCCATCATATACTGCAGCATTCCAAATGGGGCAGATCAGACACTGGAGCAGCATCTATGGGACACATGATACACTGGAGCATTAGAAATGTGGTCCATTATATATGGAGCATTATTAGGGCCCATAAGACACTGGAGCATCATCCATGAGGCCCATCAAATACTGGAGCATTCCAGATTGGGGACATCAGACACTGGAGCAGCATTTATGGGGCCCATTATACACTGGAGCATTAGAAATGGAGCCCATTATATGTGGAGCATTATTTGGGCCCATAACACACTGGAGCATCGTCCATGGGGACCATCATAAACTGTAGCATTATGTGGAGCTCATCATATACTGTGTGAAACATTATATTTGGCCAATTATTTTGTATGGAGAAATATATGGGGCTCATTATTCTGTATGAAGTAATATACTGTCCTTTTTTGAGCTATTGTACAATTTAAAAAAGATCAGTCATGTCATGTAAGCAGTGAAGTATTTGTCATTGTACTATACCTATATTTCTGTGCTGTATCGGAGCATCATGAGTTGTGGTATGTGTTAAAGGGGTGCACTGACACTCTTTGGCCCAGGGCACACGAAAACCTGGAGCCAGCCCTACCCCCCGACAACTTTAGCCTAATAACCCCCTGTTTTCATTGCGTAACTATTATTATGAAATAAATTAAATTTGACAAGCTTCAGTAATAAGAATTTATGTTTTTGGAATTGAAATGGGCACTGTAGGTGTATTTACTGTCCTCCACTCCCTGCCGACTTTGCTTCCCCATTGACTTGCATAGGGTTTCGTGTTTCAGTCGGCCTCCGACTTTTCCCTATAGTCAGCCAATTTCGTTCTACCCAACTTTTGAGAAAGTTGGGTTTCATGAAACCCGACTCAACCCTAAAAAAGGCAAAGTCGCTCATCTCTTGTCTTGACAAAACACAGTGGACCTACACCAGCAGATGACGAGGCTCCCCAAACCATTTCTGTTTGTATAAACTTCACACTAGACTTCAAGCACCTTGGATTGTGTGCCTCTCCACTCTTCCTCCAGACTCTCGAACCTTGATTTCCAAATGAAATGCAAAAATTGCTTTCATCTGAAAACAACACCTTGGACCACTGAGCAACAATGCAGTTTTTTTTCTCTAAGACGCTTCTGGCATTGTCCATTGGTCATGAGTGAATGGACACTTGGGATGCGACACTTGTAGCCCATGTCCTGGATACTGTACATCTGTGTGTGGTAGCTCTTGAAGCAATGAAGTCCACTCCTTGTCAATCTCCCCCAAATTTTTGAATCGCCTTTTCTTAACAATCCTTTCAAGGCTGCGGTTATCCCGGTTGCTTGTCCACCTTTTTCTACCACACTTTTTCCTTCCACCCAACTTTCCATTAATATGATTGGAGACAGCACTCTGTGAACACCAGCTTCTTTAGCAGTGACCTTTTGTGGCTTACCTTCCTTGTGGAGTGTGTCAATGACTGCCTTCTGGATATCTGTCAAGTCAGCAATCTTCCCCATGATTGTGGAGCCTACTGAAACAGACTAAGGGACTATTTTAAATGCTTATGAAGCCTTTGCAGGTGTTTTTTGTTAATTATTCTAATTTACTGAGATAATGACTTTTTGGTTTTCATTGAAAGTAAGCCATAATCATCAACATTAACAGAAATAACAGAAATAAACACTTCATATAGATCACTCTGTTTGTACTGACTATATCTATATATATAATTGTCTTATCATGTCTGTCTGTCTGTCTGTAACCGAAATCCTGCGTCGCTGATTGGCCGCGGCCGGCTGCGACCAATCAGCGACAGGCGCTGTACAGAATTTGAAGGACGCACGCCGCCGCTACCGTCAGGAGATCAGCAGCGCTAGCCACTGATTTCCCAATGGTTGCCGTGGCTCATCTCCACGGAGGGGGAGCCGGGGTGTCACAGATCATTCTTATCCCCCCTGGCGCGGTTTCTGCAGCCCCCCCTGCTTCTCCATGGTCTCCCTTCCTGCCTTCAGCGGTCACGTGGTATCGCTCATTAAACTGATGAATATGCGCATATTCATGAGTGTAATGAGTGGTGTCATGTGACCGTTGAAGCTAGGAAGGGAGACCATGGAGAAGCTGGGGGGCTGCAGAAACCGTGTCAGAACGGGGTAGGTATAGCGATATTCACCTGTCCCCTGGTCCATTGCTGCTCACTCACTGCTGTCTGCTGCGTCCTCTGTCTGTGACGCTTAGCCAGCAGAAGACGCAGTGACGTCGTTAGTGCGTGCCTTGCCCTCTGCTGCCTGAACGTCACTGACAGATGACGTGGCAGACAGCGGTGAGCAGCGATGGTGAGCAACGATGGACCAGGGGATAGGTGAATATCTCAGGTGCTGGGTCCTGAGTAGGAGAGGTGAGTATGGCATTTTTTTTTGCAGCAGCATATTTGGGCATAATATATAGAGCATCTTAGAGCATATGGGGGCATATTCTATGGGGCAGCATATGGGGGCATATTCTATGGGGCAGCATATGGGGGCATATTCTACGAGGCAGCAAATGGGGGCATATTCTATTGGACAGTATATGGGGGCATATTCTATGGAGCAACATAAGGGGGCATATTATATGGAGCAGCATATGGGGACATAATCTATGGAGCATCAAATGGGGGCATATTCTATGGAGCAGCATATGTGGGCATAGTCTATGGAGCATCATATGGGGACATATTCTATGGAGCAGCATATGGGAGCATAGTCTATGAAGCAGCATATGGGGCAACATATGGGGGCATATTCTATGGTGCATCATATGGGGGCATAATCTATGGACCAGCATATGGGGGCATAATCTATGGAGCAGTATATGGGGGCAAATTCTATGGGGCAGTATATGGGAGCATATTCTATGAGGCAACATATAGGGGGGCATATTCTGTGGAGCAGCATATGGGGCAAATTCTATGGAGCGGCATATGGGGGCATATTCTATGGGGCAGTATATGGGGGCATAGTCTATGGAGCAGCATATGGGGGCATAGTCCATGGAGCAGCATATGGGGGCATAGTCCATGGAGCAGCATATGGGGGCGGCGTATGGGGGCATATTCTATGGAGCAGCATATGTGGGCATAGTCTATGGAGCAGCATATGGGGGCATAATCTATGGAGCAGCATATGGGGGCATATTCTATGGGGCAGTATATGGGGGCATAATCTATGGGGCAGCATATGGGGGCATAATCCAAGGAGCAGCATATGGGGACATATTCTATGGGGCAATATATGGGGGCATATTCTATGGGGCAGCATATGGGGGCATATTCTATGGAGCAGCATATGGGGGCATATTCTACGGGGCAGCATATGGGGGCATATTCTATGGAGCAGTATATGAGGGCAGCATATGGGGCATATTCTATGGGGCAGCATATGGGGGCATATTCTATGGAGCAGTATATGAGGGCAGCATATGGGGGTATATTCTATGGGGCAGCATATGGGGGCATAATCTATGGAGCAGCATATGGGGGCATATTCTATGGGGCAGTATATGGGGGCATAATTTATGGGGCAGCATATGGGGGCATAATCCAAGGAGCAGCATATGGGGACATATTCTATGGGGCAGTATATAGGGGCATATTCTATGGGGCAGCATATGGGGGCATATTCTATGGAGCAGCATATGGGGGCATATTCTATGGGGCAGCATATGGGGGCATATTCTATGGGCCACATATGGGGGTATATTCTATGGAGCAGAATATGGGGGCATATTCTATGGGGCAGTATATGGGGCTTATTCTATGGGATGTGAATTGGCCATATTCTAGAATACCTGATGCGTTAGAATCGTGCCACCATCTAGTATATTATATGAGTTTCACTTTTTGCCTTGAAGAACTGAAATAAGTTAACTTTATTGTGATATTCTAATTTGTGAGAAGCACCTCTATGTCTGCAAAGTTAGAGTCAATGCTTAAAATGGTTTTCCACAAAGCTAATTTTAATCAACATTTTAATCAATAGATCTTTGAATAATAATAATTTCCTCAATTGGATGTGTTTTAAAAAAAAGTTCCTGTTCTAAGATAATCTTATAAAATGTGCCCCTACTATGTACTGTGTAATGGCTGTCTTTTTCGGTGCAGAAACACAGTTTTATCATACCACAGCTCCTGGGCAAGGGAGGAAGCAAATGAGAGTATGCAGACAGAACAGTATGGGATCATAGCTGATTTTTTTTCTTTGAGGCAAAATATTGCTTAAAAAGAGGCAGTGAAATGTTTTACCTCTCAAAAAGAATTAGCTGTGATCCCCTGCTGTAATGTTTGTAATCCATTTTGCTTCCTCCCCTGGACAGAAGGGTATGATCAGACCATGAACCTGCAGGGCCAGACATAACCATTTCAGAGCACGTAGCCAGGAACATTCATAAGGTTTTCTCAGAACAGGAACATTTTTTGAAACACATCCAATTGTGGAACTTATTTTTATTTCAAGATCTATTGATTAAAATATGCTTTGTACATGGGAAAACCACTTTAAATGGAAAAATGTGTGATTATAGTGTATGTCAGCCAAACTAGAGACACTGCACGGAAGACTGGTCTGCTTTAGAGATCAGTGATTAGCATTGCCGTGCCGGAGTCCTGAGTTCAAATCCTACCAAGGACAACATCTGCAAGGAGTGTGTATGTTCTCCCTGTGTTTGCGTGGGTTTCCTCTGGGTACTCTGGTCTCTTCTCACATTCCAAAGACATACTGATGGGGATTCTAGATTGTGAGTAACCATCGGGGACTGCAATGATAATGTTTGTAAAGCGCTGTGGAATATCTTAGCGCTATATAAAAATAAAGATTATTATTATTACCATTATCAGTATGGCCTGTCATTACAGAGACCCAGCTGTGTATGTGGTATGCAACCATAGTCAGTACTGTTTCACAGTTCACGGTACAAGGAACATTTATAGTTATGAGATGCCTTAGATCACATATGTCAAACTGTTGCCTGAGGGCTCTAATCTGGCCCGCACGGTTATTCTGTATATAAAGCACTTTGTGGGGCTATTATACTGTCAGAATGGCTAGAAAATCCAGGTAACGAAGCAGTGTTTGGTCACCAAAAGTAATGGGGGCCCAACTGGATCCGATGACACCAGAAACCACCAGTGACTGAACTTCCATTGAGAAGTTATGATCCTTTTTGGAATTTTAGCCTCAAAAACCCAGAGGAGCGAGATAAGGCCCCTCCCATGGGTGAAAAGGGTTTGTCCAACCAAACGTATAAATGCTTTTGCAAGGCCATGTGCTTTTTCTCTCTTTGTTATGCTGGTTGTTCACTTGTAAAGTGAGGGCCATGTTGTATAACCTGCTGGAAGGAACTGAATCACATGCCCCCATGCAGCTCAGCACACATGGTTGAACATCAAACTGATAATTCACATGATTCATCTTCTTATAACTTTTGTGCAACCACCTGTATTTGCATATTTGACCATTGTATATTGTAGTGCAGTGGGGTTGGTGCAGTGCAATAGACAGGCAGTGACCCCAAGAAAGTTCAAAAGTCGCTTTCATGTCCAACGTACTTACAAACGGAAAACAAATGGTATCATCTGGATTTCAGCCGGGAAACAAGACAGTCTCAATCCGAGACCTGTTGCCGTGGGTGACTGCACCGCCGTGTCATGCTGATGGGTGCCAGGCATTTTGATTCTGCTTGGCTCTGTGTTATTTCACACAGGCTGAAGCTTTGCAGAGCCACCTCCACTGCAAGCTTGCAAACCAAGACCGATACACCCAACTCTTTGCTGCAGGGTTTTTAAATGGAATCTGTGGCCATGAGCCACTTATAAGACCCGGCCTGGAGGGAACAAACTGCACCACTACCATCCCGCAGTTTGCTCCAAAAATAAAAGCCCATGTTGGGTTTTCTTAAATCTACCTTGGAGAAATAGCTTGCCCAAGACCAAACTTACTTTTATTTTGCTCTGCAATCACAGCTATATCGGTGACTGTAATCCACTCCAGCTGTCTTAGTATTCTTTTATGCGCATCCTGGGGGACACATAGCGATCCACGGATATAACATCTGTCACTGCCTCATGTCCCCTCCTCTTTTCAAATTTGTGGGGTTGAACATTTGTTATCATATAGGTGACCCATGACAGGGCATCTGAATTTCCCTGTGACTTCCTCGTCCGATGTTCCACTGAGAAACTAAAGTTTTGAAGGGACAGGAACCATCTGGTAACTGGAGCATTCCATTCTATTCCAGGCTATCATTTTCCTACACTGGGGTCAGTTTCCTCCTCAAGTAGGTGATTGGGTGTTCATCCCCGTTCACTTCTTGCGACAGTACAGCTCCTAGACTTACCTCTGAGGCATCGGTCTGAACAATAAATGTTTCCTTGAAGTTGGGGCTGATGAGGACCGGCTGTATACACAACGTTGACTTCAGGGACTGGAATACTTCCTCCTCTTGAGGATTCCATTGGACCATAACCAAATTCTTACCTTTTAACAGGTCAGTCAGGGGTGCTTATCTCCCAGCAAAATTGGATATAAACCAGCGGTAGTACCCAATGATGCCGAGGAATGCCCTCACCAGTTTGGTACTTAACAGCTTGGGCCAGTTTTGGATGGCCTCGATCTTGTTTATTTGGGGTTTGATAACCCTGCATACAATCACATATCCTAAGTACTGAGCTTCCGTGAGTCCAACCACACATTTTCTTGGGTTCACAGTTGACACCACGATTCTGAGAGAATCCAGCACTGCTTGTACCTGGGACAGATGGGTATTCCAGTTGGTACTAAAGAAGACTATGTCATCTAAATACACCGATGTTTACTTCCGATGAGGCTCTAATACTATGTCCATCAGCCTCTGGAATGTGGCCGGAGTCCCATGTAATCTGAGAGGCAGGACAACATAGTGATATTGCACCTCTGGCATTATAAAAGCGGTCTTTTCTTTTGCTGATTCTGTCAGTGGGAGCTGCCAGTAACCTTTGGTGAGATCAAGCGTGGTGAAGTACTGGGCGTCCCCCAGTCTCTCATTTAGCTCGTCCACCCAGGGTTTTGGATAGAGGTCATATTTTGACACCTCATTTAATTTTCTGAAGTCATTACAAAAAAGTAATGACCTGTCTGGCTTCGGAATCAGTACAGTGGGGCTAGCTCACTCACTTCGGGATTCGTCGATGACTCCCAACTGAAGAATTTGCTTCACATTGGCCACGATGGCTTGCCTCCGGGCTTCTGACACTCAATATGGTTTCATTCGTATGGTTACCCGGGGCTCGGTGACAATGTCATGCTGGATCACCAAGGTCCGCCCCGGCAGCTCTGAGAATACATCCGTATTCTGTTGCACTAGATCCCGAGCCTCCTATTGCTGCTGTATGGTGAGAGCGTCATTTATATTAACCTGACCTCCGGAGGCGTTTTGGGTCGGAGACAGAGGGTTCTCAGTTGGTACAACTGGAGTCGCCTCGTGACCAAACATTCCCGGTCTTTCATTTCTTTTAGCAGGTTTACATGGTATAGTTGTTCGGGTTTCCTCTTTCCGGGCTGGTACACTCTATAATTTACTTCTCCCACCTTCCACCGTATCTAATATGGCCCTTACCTCTTGGCCATGAGTTTACTCTCCATGGTGGGCACTAGTAGCAGCACACAGTCCCCTTCTTTAAAGGTCCTGACTATGGCTCTTTTATTATATGTGCGGCTCTGCGCGGCCTGGGCATCCATCAGCTGCTCCTTTGCTATTGGCCTGACTGCCGCAATCTGACCCTGCATGCTTGCCATGTGCTCGATCACACTCCGATACGGCGTTGGCTCCTGTTCCCACATCTCCTTAACTACGTCAAGCAACCCCCTCAGATGCCTGACATATAATTGCTCAAACGGTGAAAACCCATGAACACCAGTTGTACCTCGTGGATAGCGAACCTTAGATAGGGCAATAACATGTTCCAGTCTGTCCCATCCTTGGAGACTACCTTTTAAAGTATGGACTTAAGGGTCTTATAAAACCTCTCTTCTAACCCGTCGGTTTGTGGGTGGCACACCGACGTGAGTAGCTGTTTGATTCGGAGCAGCTTACACAGCTTCTTGGTCACCTTAGACATAAAAGGAGTCCCCTGATTTGTGAGGATCTCCTTTGGTAGCCCAAGGCTACAAAACAGGACAAACAACTCGCTGGCTATTAGTTTTGCCGAGGTGTGGCGGAGAGGTGTCGCCTCTGGGTACTGCGTGGCATTGTCCACTATGACCAAAATATGTTGATTACCATGAACGGATTTCATTATAGGCCCCACCAGATCCATTGCTATCCACTCAAATGGTACCTCTATAATGGGTAGAGGCACCAATGGACTCCGGAAATGCGCAATGGGTGTGGCAAGTTGGAACTCAGGACAGGACTCACAATACTTCTGAGCCTCAGCAAAAATCCCAGGCCAAAAAAATGCTGCAGTATGCGCTCCTGCATCTTTTTGGCCCCCAATTGCCCTCCCAGCATGTGGGTGTGAGCTATTTCGAGCACTGCCCAATGGTAGGACTAGGGCACTACCAGTTGTTCCACCACCTCATCCCGGATTTTATCCACCCTGTATAACAAATCCTGGTGGTTGGCCATGTGGGGAAAACTGCCTCGGCACCCGGTTGCTAAGCCAATCTAATTATTTCCATCACTCTTTCTTGTGCCCGGGCCAAAGTGGGATCCTGTAGCTGAACTGTCCTGAACTTACCAGGAGACACATCCAGCTCAGGGATCAGGGAGGTCTCCTCGACCTCTCTTGCCAATACCTCTAAGGGAAACCTATCAGGGTTATACTCTGTCCCTAGGTTGGCGACCCCTACGGCAGGTATCCCTGACTCGGAATCTTCGGGTTCCGTGACCGGAATAATCTTTACCCTGGGAGGGTTAACTCTGTTAGCCCACATGGACTAAAACAGGGGAAAGTCTCTTCCAAACCTAGTTCCATAAGGAAGGGTCTTCACCACTCCCACCATGTTTTATTTTTCCACATGGTGAGGAAAAAGTAACCTCCTTGGTCGGGTACTTGCGGAGTTCTCCGTGTGTACACACCACCCTGTTGTGAATTAACTTTCTGGTCGACCTCTGGTTACTGGTGAGGGTGGTGGAGCTGGTTGTATTGACAGAGGAGTCGTGAGTTCTCTTTCCGGGCTCCCTCTGGTGGTTGCAGGAGGTAATGAAGCTAATCTAATTAATAGAGACCTGCCACCTGATAATGAGGACGACGATTGGACATCTGGTCTGGAGTCTCTGACTGGATTTAAGACAGCCGACTCCCTCTATCCCTGCTGGTGATTTTCCTGCCTCCTGAGGTCTTAGTTTCCAGTTCAGTCCCTGCATTTTCAAGCTAAGTGTTCTTTGCTATTGTTCACATTTGATTTGGTTTTGTCTATTCAGTTTTGTGTGGTTAGCCAGCCCCGGCTGGCTATTTCTTATGTTACAGTTTGTGCCAGCTTGCTTTTGTCCCTTATTAGATTTGCCTCTTTTTGCTCTGTTTTCAGAATATGCCAGAGTGCAGATATAGTCTGTGAAGTCTAGTGACCTCAGGGTTTTTTTGCTATCACATGTGTTGGACATTTTTGCAGGGTTTTTTGGCGTGATTGCAGACAGTATCTTTCCATTCTTGTCCTTTCCAGTTAGTGTGGGCCCCATCGTTTGCTCAGCCTATTTTCCTACCTGTGTTTGTGTTTTCATCTTGTCTCACCGAAAATATATATTTGGGGGCTATCTATTCCTTTGGGGTCTGCTCTGGGGCAGTTTAGATTTCCCCTTTACTTGCTTTAGGCTTATTTAGTCCTCCGGCTGTGTCGAGGCATCTAGAATCATCGTAGGTATGCTCCACGGCTACTGCTAGTTGTGTGGATAGGATCAGGGGTCTGCAATCTGCTTAGTTACCAACCTCTCTGGTTTTCTGTGGCTTAGCTTGGTCTTGTTTTCCCCCTCGGTTACCCAATCATAACACCACCCGCACTTTCCATCCACTGGGGTTGTCCCCGGCAACAAGTGACCCATGGACCAGAGAGTCACTAAGCTTCCCAAGTCCAAGAGAACCTCCATTTAGTACCCATTGATAAGTACCTGGTACAGTTGGGGTTCGCTGCCTGCAGTGTCTGTAGTTGTGGTGCAGACTGACTGGGTGTACATAGCGACTCTGAAGCATAATCCCACAGTCCATAGGTTCAGCCATCAGGGGGCAGTTGGCAGCCACATGTCCGGGCCCTTGGCACCGCCAATACCTGAATCTGCAGCTGGTGCTCCTGTTGCCGCCGCTAAGTGAGGACCAACTGCTTCAAAATCTCCTCCATCTTGTCAGCAGACTTGGGCTGCAGTGTTACAGGCCTAATGACTGACATGTAGTACGCTTTGGGGTATGCCTCAGTTCACACTGGCCACACTCTCCAACCATATGTAGTACAGCAGGGTTGGTGCAGTGCAATAAACAGGCAGTGACCTCAGGAAAGTTCAAAAACAAAGTCTATTTAATGTCCAATGTACTCACAAATGGAAAACAAATGGTATCCTCTGGATCGCAGTCGGGAAACAAGACAGTCCATATCCGAGACCGGTTTTTGTGGGTGACTGCACCCTAAAGACTGTAAGCAGTAGTTTTTTTCCACTAGGGTTTTAAGATCAGCTCAACACTAGATAGTCCGAGTGCAAATGCTCTAAGGTGTGTGTGTGCATCAGGTTGCAGCTGTGTGTCAGTGACCAAAGGTTGCCAGGATGGCCGGTAGAACCAGGGGCAGAGCCAGTGAGATGGCCAATGCTATGGATGGTGGGGAGAAGGTGGTAGGCGATATTGCTCAAGCAGAAGGAGAGTCGAGCTAAGGCTCCCCAAGGTACCAGTCACCAGTGGTCAGTACTGTAGTGGGCCACTCACGACCTGCCTTTCCCCCCAGCCAAGCAGGCTCGAATGCCCTCCTATAAGCTCTCCTGGCCAGTCTCCAGCTGGGGAAAAGGTCACCTATAAGACCATCATGGCAGCAGCAGAAAGTTGCGAGGCAGCAGAAGCTGCAGAACATTATTGTGAGTATGAGCACCAGTGACAAATGCTCCAGCTCGAACTACAGCTCCAGCCACAGACTCCAGCTAGACGCGAGTCCCTTGCGGTCGTGAAGCTACGGGCAGAGGACTTCCCCCTGCTGGAGAAAGAAGGGGATTTGGATACTTTCCTGTTGGCATTTGAAAATAGTTGCCATCAATACCATACGCATGAGGACCAGTGGGTCCGGTCCCATCACCTCAGGGGTCAGACTCTAGAAATCTTTGAAAGCCTTCCCAGCGAGACCACCGTGAGCTATAAGGAAATCAAGCCAGCTCTGATCCTACAGAATAACTTGACCCCTGAGAAGTACCAAAAGAAGCTCTGGAGTATGCAGTGGGGTCCTGCAGTCAGCTGGGCTGATCACATGCAGGCTGTACTGAAAACAGTTAACCAATGGACTATGGGATTGGAGCAATCCTCTGTCCAGCAGCTGAAGAAGCTCATCGTAACTTAGGAGTTTTTGAGGACCTCCAGCAGCATCTCCGTAACCGGAAGACAAAGGGGGTCTCTGCAGCAGCGATGCTTGTCGAAGACTAAGAAACCTGACGACTGCAGAAGGAGTAAGGGAGTCAGAGTCTTTAAAATAGATTAAGTGCAAGGTATTTCTGAATTAGCATAGATTAATAAACAAAGTGCATAGTGCAAAAAAATAATAATTGTGCTAAACAGAAGAATATCCAACACATGAATAGATAGAAACCTCGGCCATTGCTGGGATTTGTTCCTGACCATCTCCACTAGGAAAACGTAATAAAAATACAATTTAAGTAAGAGCATAAATGACTCGGAGAGAATCAGAAACAAATAGTGCACATCATAGGTCAAGGTAATGTAATATAATACATACGGTATGTATGGGAAGAAATGAGAGCTAGGAAAAATTTTAAATACCCAGTTTACAAGAGAAGTCCAGTGTACCACTTGACGTGCGTTTCAATTAAGATCTTCTTCATAAGGGGTACATTTCTCCACAATCAGGATGTCAGAGGGTCAAGTTAGTCAGTCTGGTCCAGTGACCTAGTCTAAAGTAGATAGGAAGCGAGCACTATCTGTGGTTGCAGGGGCCATGGCACAGTGAAAGAGTTGGGGCTCCAAGGTCCCCTCTGGGGTCTGACAGCTTCTCCCATTACAACTGAGTGGCTGCTGGGTCAGATGGAAGCATGGAGACAGGTCCCGGGAAACGGACTGAATACGTGGCGGTCTCGTCTATTCTGCCCACATAAAGGCAGGGATTTCAGGCGGCATTGGAAACTGATGATAGCCTGAAAGCTCTCAAGGAGCAGGCGGTACAGCCTTCTTCGAACTCAGACCTCGAGCAGGTGGTCTGGGACCAAGGATGGCTGTAATGATTAAGAGTCCAGCAGGGATTACAGGAGGCGTGGCCTAGGGATTGACAGTTAGTGATGCCCTATCCACACAGGGCAGAGTTGCTGCAGATTGCACATGACATTCCAATGGCCTGAAATTTAGAGATCACTAATGGAAAGGCCAGGCTAGCCAAACATTTCTACTGGCCAAGGATGGGGGCCGAGGTATCTGCCTACTGCCGTTCATGTGACACCTGTCAGAGAATGGAGAAGGCAAGGCGGCAGCTTAAAACACCACTGATAGCTCTTCCCATTATTGAAGAGTCTTTCAGGAGGATAGCTGTGGATCTGGTTTGACCGGTGGCCACATCCAGCAGCTCCGGCAAACGCTTCCTACTGACTATGCCACCTGGTACTCAAACCTGGCAGCCTTGTCGTCCATTTGGGCCAACAAGGTGGCTACCGCCTTACTGTAGATTTTCTCCCAAGTGTGTTTTCCCCAGGAAATGCCTACCAACCGGGGGACCCAGTTCTTGATGCAGTTGATGCAGTCCTGGTGCAGGCGCAACATCTGGTGATAAGCCCATATCACTGCCTGAGTGAATGGTTCAATGGCACCCTGAAGCAGTTATTTAAGATGTTGGTCGACTCCCACAGGCACAACTGTAAGTGTTACCTCTCACACCTGCTATTTGCCTAAGTGTAGGATCCTCAAGCTTCAACCGTGTTGTCCCTCTTTGAGCTCCTCTACAATTGAAGCATGTGGGGGTCTCTGGCTCTTGTGAAAGAGGTCTGGGAAAGAGACCTGGCCACCCCTGGAGTGTCGGTCATCGATTATGTTGTGGGCTTCCGTGACAAGATGCGGTCCTAGGTGCAGCTGTTGCACAATAATATGACGCACACCCAGGCCAACCAGAAATTATGGTATGACTAGAATATTTGTGAGAGGACCTACCAGGTGGATGAAAAGATACCATTGTCCCATACCGCAGGACAACCCTACAACCCTTTGCAGATATGTTCAGCAACAAGCCAGGAAAGACAGAGTCAGCTGTCCAACACATGGACACTGGGAATCACCCCCTAATCTGACATTCAGCATATCTGGTCTCCCTGGAGGTGGAGCAGCACATGCCCCAGGAGATTGACTTGATGCTGAAGCTGTGGATAATACAATTGTCCAGCAGCGCTTGGAGTCTCCTGTAGTCCTAGTCCCAAATAAGGACCGGACAACCCAGTATTGCGTGGACCACAAGGGGCTCAATGCTATCATGGTCACTGATGCATACCCCCAACACGCGCATCGATGATTTGCTCAATCAGTTGGCCGGGCCAAGTACTTGACCATCATGGATCTGATCTGGGGAATGTATTGCATTTATGATCCCATTCGGACTGTATGAGTCCACAGTGATGCCATTCAGCATGAATAATGCCCTTGCCACCTTTCAGCATGTTGCTCAAGGAATTTGAAAGGTACACGGCCACGTATCTGGACGCCATTCCCATCTTCAGTCCCACCTAGGAAGATCACCTAGAGCATCTGGCGCAGGTGCTCTGGTGGATCCTCCAGATAGGCTTGACTAGTAAGCTGGAAAAGTGCCAGCTGGGCCTGAGTGAGGTCCACTATAGGGTAGGTGGGAGACACTGAAGCTGGATCCTGAGACCATGGATGTAATCGCATCCTGGCCCAATTCTAGGATGAAGAAACAGGTGAAGTACTTCCTGGGCACTGCCAGGTACTATAGGAGATTCGTTCCCTAGTATAGTAGTCTGGCGAAGCCACTGATGGACCTCACCAAGCTGAAGCTGCCCTCCGCAGTTGATTGGGCAAACAACTGTGAGAAGGCCTTCCGGGCGCTAAAGACTGCTATTGCCAGTTTCCCGCTACTACAAGCATCCGACTTTACATATCCATTTATAGTGCATATCGACGCTGTTGACTTCGGCTGTGCTCAGCCATGTCAACTCTAGAGACCAAGAGCACTTTTTGTACTTGACCCGGAATCTCCTGATAAGGAAGGTGGCCTTCTTCATGATGGAAAAGGAATGCCTGTCAATTGTGTAGGCCCTGCGGCATCTGCAACAATACTTGTAAGAACACCAATTCACCATGGAAATGGACCACAACTCCCTCAGATGGCTACACACCATATCTGGAATGAATAATAGGTTGATATGCTGGAGCCTTGCGCTCCAGCAGTAAAACTTCGCTATTTGCCACAAGAAGGGCCGCTACCATGATAACTATAAATTATCCCGACGAGTAAAGGTTACGGACGAGTGCATGTGGGAACACCGGAAATTGCTTCCCCTTAGAGCCCTCTAAAGGGGGAGGTGTGAAGAATGGTGGATTTAATTGCATCTTATAATCCTCCTTCAGCATGTGTACATGTAATAGGAAACCTGGCTCTGTGGCACCCCAGGCGTTCGGTTGCCACAGTGGCCTTGCCTCCCTCCAGGGGGAGTTATGTCATGCCTGGAAGCAAAGAAGGAATCCCCTTAACAGGTAGTTCCAGCATACAACACAGTTCCTGCTCCAGGCCAGCAGGGGGAGCCATAACCCGACTCTACTCTCTGGTCAGAAGCAGGAAGTAAGTGGAGAGTTAGTGCCTGAACAAGGTCGAGACAAGACATGGAGAGACTTCATAATGAACTATATAAAACGTGCAATTGTTTTTTTTATTGGAGTCCTCCATTATCTGCACAAGGCCAAGACAAGACATGGAGAGAGAAGCTGGGGACAGGAGCGATAGCTCAGCTCACCCCCTGTCTCGAGCACCAGAGACCAGAGTCCAAGGCTGTGTTGGTACTATAGCCCCAGATCCTCTGTCCCCAACTGATACTCGATAACACCGTTATCACATGTGAGCCGGAGACACCGAATAGGAGCGGTCCCTGAAGCAGGCTACAGCTGCCTGTCATGTGAGTGGAGTTCTACCTAAGTAGCAAACAGAGAAAGAGGAACTTGAATAGACTTCACAGCAGCAAGTAACTCAGAAAATAGAAGGGAGGCTTCACAACCCACCTGAATAAGGGGATTCCCAAATTGCTTTCAGGCTGACTGACTCCAGAACCATCTGTAACCTGAGCCAGGGACTGTACCTGCACAGCTCAGTAAAAGGTAAAGGAAACTTCACTCTGTTATGTCCTCCAATCATTCCTGCATCACCTATCCAACTCTGCTATATCTATCATCATCACACATATCTTTACTACAACAACTGCCCTGGGACAAAGCTCTTCCCGTGGGGAGCTATACCAACTCTGCTGCTTCACCATCAGTCCTAGAAGACCTGTCCTGTGGTGCTGGTCACCCCTGACCAGAAACCACGGGTGGCGTCTCGTACAGTTTATTACAAACTCTTTATTTTTCCCCTGTAAATATCCAATTTCATTGGACGCCCAGGGCCACGCACCGGGTCACCGCTGCTGTGACACTGCCCCTTAAAGAAGCGGCCCGGTACCGAGTATCCCCACTGCCCTGGCAGGCGTTCCAGCTCAGCTACACCAGAGCTAGTAACCAAGCTCATACCAGATGACCTCCTGCGGAGCATGCACTGTGTAACTTCTTTGTCCAATCAGAGAGGAATTTCATGAAGAGATTTAAGATAAATATGGAGGTATTGTCTGTCCTAGCCACACACCGGTTACATTTTGCAATAGGGGAAAGCCTGCCAGGGTTTTAATCCATTCTAGCACACCAAGGTGGGGGATGCGCAGAACGGCTAGTAGAAGCCAGGTAGCCACGCCCCATTTGATCTCCATGTGTAATGAGAGCTGGTCAATGTCACCAGATCCGGTGGAAACTGACCTTCCATTGAGAAGTTATGATCCTTCATAGGTTTTGAGAGGTTTAGCTTCAAACACACAGGGGAGGGAGATAAGACTCCTCTCGGGGGGGGGATAGTGAGATCAACCAAGGGGATAAATGCTTGTGCAAGGCCATATGCTCTAACTCTATTTGTCATGCTTTTTGTTCATTTTTAAAGGAGGGGCCATGTTGTGTAACCTGCTGGAAGGAACTTAATCAGCTGTCAGCCCATGCCCCCATGCGTTCCAGCACACGTGGTTGAATATCAAACCAGTAATTGACATAATTCATCTGCTTATAACTTTTGTACTATCACCTGTATTTGCATACCTGACCATTGTATATGTATAACCATTGTGTCTATAGTGTATTGTCTAGTGTGCCCTTAAGGCGATTAAATATATATTTTAACCTTGGCTGCTCTTTTAGCTCGATCCATGAATCCACACATCTGTGTTCTCAGTTTTAACTTTCCATGCTACCAGGGCTGGTTTCTGGCCCAATATAATCCCATTAACAGACCAGGCTTATATTTAACGAGAAACTGATTACAGTCTTACCAGGCTGATAAGGTTCTGTTTCACTGGTGCTAATGAAAGGGACATCTCAGACTGTCAGGTTTGAGAGCGAGTGTAGTGAGACGATAGAGACTGCCTGGGCCCCATCCTTTCACTTCCCATGCCTCATTGGACCGTATGGACAGGGGGGGTGTCTGTGTAAAACTGTGTCAAGCTGATCCTATTTGTCCCCAGGTGGTGAAGATTGTCACATTGGTGCAAGTGAGGAGATTGTACCACATGATCCCTCTAGCATAATAGTGACATCAGGCAGTGTGGCAAGGTGCGGGTTCAGCACACGGCCATTATACTGTATGTAAAGCACTAAGTGGGGCCGTTATACTGCATGGAAAGCACTATGTGATGCAATTATACTGTATGGAAAGCAATGTAGGGGCTCATTTTACTGTAAGTAGCACTTTTTGTGGCGATTATACTGTTTGGAGCACTTTTTATGCCCTTACTGTACTATGTATGCCTCTTCAGAGGGAAAGAGGACTTGAACTCTATAGCGCCACCTGTTGGAAGTAGCGATCCTACAAGTCACAATCAACACTTTAGTGAGTCTTGCAATATGACTTAGTATTAAAGCCAAATCAGAATCTCAATTGGCAGACACGGTATTTCATGCTATTGGCCCTCGTCAGTGCAGGTTTCTCCTTGTGGAGAGTGACATACCTGCGCTGGCTTGTCAAGGTTAAGAGTCTTATTTGCCGTGCAATGCTCCTCTGGGAAATTAAATATGCGCATTGCCTCATCAGAGAGAAAGAGGATTTGAACTCTATAGCGACACCTGTTGGAAGTAGCGATCCTACAAGTCACAATCGACCCTTTAGCGAGTCTTGCAATATGACTTAGGATTAAAGCCAAATCAGAATCTCAATTTGCAGACAATGTGTTTCGGGCTATTAGCCCTTGTCAGTGCAAAGTATGAGAACTGATTTGGCTAGGTGAGAGGCTCTGGACTGGGGTCTAAGGGGTAAGGTTTCTCCTTGTGGAGAGTGACATAACAGCGCTGGCTTGTCAAGGTAAGGAGGCTTATTCACCGTGCAATGCTCCTATGGGAAATGTAATAAGCAAATTGCCTCTTCAGAGATAAAGAGGACTTGAACTCTATAGCGCCACCTGTTGGTAGTAGTGATCCTACAAGTCACAATTGACCCTTTAGCGAGTCTTGCAATATGACTTAGGATTAAAGCCAAAATCAGAATCTCAATTTGCAGACACGGTGTTTCGGGTTATTTATGCTTTGTTATTACATAATTAAATTAGGCCTTTGCGCCGTATGTTTTTACTGCTCTTAGGCTAGTTTCACACTTGCTTTTTTTTGCAGCGCGTTTTTCCCGCAAAAAAACGCATTGAAAAAACGCATACAAAAGCATACAACTGCTGCGTTTTTTTCAAGCATTTTTATGAGCATGCATGAAAAAAACGCAGCGTTTTTATGCGTTTGTATGCGTTTTTAGCGCGTTTTTACCGCGTTTGCGTTTTTTTCCAACATTTTTAGGTGGCCCCTCACACTACCCAAACCATGACTTTACTAACCCTAACCCTGACCCTAACCCTAACCCTGACCCTAACCCTAACCCTAACCCTGACCCTAACCCTTAACCAAATCATACTTAACCCTAACCCAAACCCTAAACCCTAACTAACCCTAACCCTAACCCTGACCCTAACCCTAACCCTAACCCTAACCCTAACCCTGACCCTAACCCTAACCCTAACCCTGACCCTAACCCTAACCCTAACCCTGACCCTAACCCTTAACAAAACCATACTTAACCCTAACCCTGACCCTAACCCTAACCCTAACCCTAACCCTGACCCTAACCCTTAACCAAACCATACTTAACCCTAATCCTGACCCTAACCCTGACCCTAACCCTAACCCTAACCCTGACCCTAACCCTTAACAAAACTATACTTAACCCTAATCCTGACCCTAACCCTGACCCTAATCCTTAACAAAACCATTCTTAACCCTAACCCTGACCCTAACCCTAACCCTGACCCTAACCCTAACCCTAACCCTGACCCTAACCCTAACCCTAACCCTAACCCTGACCCTAACCCTTAACAAAACCATACTTAACCCTAATCCTGACCCTAACCCTGACCCTAACCCTTAACAAAACCATACTTAACCCTAACCCTGACCCTAACCCTAACCCTGACCCTAACCCTAACCCTGACCCTAACCCTAACCCTAACCCTAACCCTGACCCTAACCCTTAACAAAACCATACTTAACCCTAATCCTGACCCTAACCCTGACCCTAACCCTTAACCAAACCATACTTAACCCTAACCCTGACCCTGACCCTAACCCTAACCCTAAACCCCCTTAACTAACCCTAACTCTAACCCAAACCCCTAAATTCCATGGTTAAAAAAAAAAAACGCATATGCAAAAAAACGCATACATGAGCATGCCAGTGCGCACATATGCGCATCCATAGGCTATAATGGCCATTTTTAGCGCAAAACGTGCGCATATGTGCGCATGCGCTTTTTTGCAGGGCCAAAAAATGCAACATGCTGCGTCTGGAAAATACAAACGCACACCCCAAAAAAACGCAGCGCATGAAAATCGCATACATGCGCTTACAAGCGCGCAGGTATGCGCACCCATGTTAAATATAGGGGAAAAAACGCATGCGCACATATGCGTTTTTTTCCAGCGCTAAAAAACGCAAATGTGAAACCAGCCTTACATAACATATTATATTATTCCAATAATTTATTCTAAGATCTATTATGGTAATTAAAATGTACTTTGTTCATAAGACAACCCCTTTAAGTTTAAGTCCATATGAAAAAGTAAATCTTTCTATTTGGTAAGGAAAAACTTAATCGTAGACATTTTTTTTAATAAATATCAAGGTTGGTGTCCCTCTGTGTATTTGAGTTTGTCATCCCTGACTTAGATATAAAAATAAAAAATGCAATTACCTGAAAGTGATTTTTTTTCTGAAATTTCCCTATAGTAAGGCTCTGTTTACACTGGCTCAAAGACTTCTATTTATAATTGAAGTCATGAATTTATGATGAATTGCTTTTACATCCTATCCATATAATCACCAACAAAAAATCATTGATTTTGTGGGGTTTGTGTCAGCTTCATAATATTTAGTTATTAGATTAACGCAGCAGGCTAGTCTATTCTTGCTGGGATATGCTGGAAAGCTTGACAGAACTCAAAGTAAAGGTTCAGATTTAAATAGCTTGAAAAGTAGGGATGAGAGAACCCCAGCTGTAAAGTTCTCAGTTTGTACTGGACGCCTGGTGTCCAGTGCTGAACTCCAAACACAGACTTTTTTCTGTAAGTCCATTTTACTATACTGCTTTGGTGCCGATTAAAGTTGGTTGAAACGCTGAAGCATAGTCAATCAACAATATTGGCATGCCTGAAACGGCCAGCGCAACACAGGACGTGTCCTGAATAAAAGCCAGATCACTGGTTACGCTGCCATTTTAGTGTCAGCACTGGTGTACTGTGCCCTAACAGCCTGGTTCATCATGCTCTAACAGCTAGAGATGAGTGAACGTGTTCTGAAAATGTATGCCAATTTCAAACTAGGCATAAGCATTGCACATTCGGATTCGTGTACGGATTCCCGAGCATTTTTCCTAAAAATCTATAAACTTTGGCAAAAGTTCGGTAAATAATTGAATTTCCACTAAGGGCTCATTCGGACATCAGTGTTTCTGGTAGCAGTATGGGTCATAAAACGTCCTGCACACATGTGCACTGATGACATACAGATAACATCTGTTTGTCATCAGTGTGACAAGTACCGGCACCTGGGAAACAGCGGTACTGTTAACGCTGTTCCCCAGCTGAAGACAGCTAGTTTCACTGTCCCCTGTTCTCAGTGTGATCAGCACTAGCAGGGGACTTTGTTGAAAGTTGTATTCAACTATTAACAGAGAGAGCAGACGGTGGCTGATGGGATGGGAGCATGCATCAGCTGCCATCTGTCCTACTAATAAATAAATGAAAAAAAAAATTACATGGGGTTCCTATGTATTTTTGATAACCAGCCAGTCAAAACTGACAGCTGTGGGCTGCAACTCTTAGCTGTCAGCTTTAGCAAGGTTGGTTACAAAGAATATAGGCGTCCCCAAGTCATATTTTTAATTGTTTAAATAATTTTTAAAAAAGATGTGGGGTCCCTCCTCTTTTGTCAATCAGGCAAGCTAAAGCCGCCCCAAAAATGGGGCATCTATTAGAGCAAATGACAAATTGGGAGTGGTGGGGAGAACAAATGATAAATTTAGAGTGGAGGGAGAGCAATTGATGAATTAGGGTGGGAAGAGCAAATGATGAGTTGAGGTTGGGGAGTTACGCCTCATGTAACTTTGGGCTACAAATTATTTAATTTGAGTCTTCCATTCACCTTTTTTTGCTGTCTGTTACCCTAGGTCTATATGTTATTTTGGGTGAAAAAATAAAAAAATTCATACCACATATTGAACAGTCTGGTATCGCCGTCAGATGTCTGATCTATCTGGGGGCTGGAAACTGTGCCATTTAAGGCCTACATTCCACTGTATTTGCTGTCTGTTACCCTAGGTCTATACACTATTTTTGAGGAAAAAAATAAAACCACCGGCCACATATTGAACAGTGTGGCATCTCGGTAAAAATACTTCTATTTCAAGTTATTATGGCTCCTTCATGACTGTCTTAAATGCACCAACTACTACCACCATCATCATCATCTACTGCCTAGAAGCAGGGTAAGGAATAGGGGAGCGGACAGGCCCGATTACCCAGGGAGAGAGGGCATGTTTAGACAGGGAACCTGGCCGAAAGCTGAGGGAAAAAACAAGCAAAGCAGGGATGAGTCCCCAGATGTCAGCGTGTGAGCAGCAAGGGGGCAGTGCACTACGCACCCGAAGTGACAGCACTGTGGCGAACTGCAGCAGACAGACCCAATGACCAAGAGGCAGGGTGCCAGCTTAAGAGAAAGCAGGCACGACAGCAGAGATTTTTGGCGTGGACAAGCAGCGCATGGGAGGCTGAGCAGCGAGCTCCGTCTTTAGAGCACTGGTGCCGCAAAGGACTGTTCCCGCTGGCTCCTGCCACTAAAAGAGGTACTAAGAGAGTGAGGTACCGTGTATCCAGTGACCTCCAGAGAGCAAGGCGATGTGTGCTCTATGACCGTGAGTACAGCGCATGTGCGCAGTAGAGAGCCACTTCATGCCGCGTGTTCAGCTTTGCTAACCAATAATTATAAGCCACAGAGGAATGACAGAGGATGTTGGTACGGTCAGCAAGGTACTCCCTCAGCATCTTCCCAAACTTTGCACTCCTTGTGAGAGTACCCCGTGCCTCAGGGCCATGGCGATGGGAGGGTCTGAGAAAACTCTTCCAGAACTTTGCTAATGTTCCACTGCCTCTGCTGGATTGGAGTTGTGTCTCTCTCACTCCTTGCTTTGCCAACAAACTGTGTCTGTGACCTCTGCTGCCAGCGTTTTCAGAAGCTGCAAATGCTGTTGAAGCATGGCAAGGGTGGATGAAGCTCTAGCTGACTTTCTAAAATGGGTACGAAGGACTTCGTACTTTCCCTAGCAGATCTGGCAGCTCCATGTCACTTTTCTTAAATCGTTGAACAATGAGGTTAAGCACATGGGCCAGGCATGGCACATGTATGAGCTCGCCTCGCCTCAGAGCAGCCACCATGTTCTGGCCATTGTCACACACGACCATGTCTGGCAGTAGGTTCAGTGGTGCCAGTCACAGATATGACTGCTCTTTTAGAGCTGTCCACAAACTCTTCAGCATTGTGCGGTTTGTCACGTAAGCATATCAGCACAGCCTGTTGCCGCTTATATGAGGCAGTGCTGCAGTGCTTTCAGCTTGTGACTGATGTGCTACTTTCAGAGATGGAGGCTGAAGAGGAGGTGGAGGGGGAGGTGCAGGAGCTGTAGACTGTGGGGGCAACCCAGATTGACATAGGGCCCGCAATACTCGGGGTTGGGAGGACGTGCACAATCCCAAGGTCGGACTGGGTTCCGGCATTCACAATGTTAGCCCAGTGTGCCATCCGTGAGATGTGACATTCCTGCCCACAAGCTCTTGTCTACGTGTCTGTGGTTAGGTGGACTTTCTCAGTAACAGCATTGTGGAGGACACGGGTAATTTTGTGGGACATATGCCTGTGTAATGCCGGGACCGCACACCAGGACAAATTGTCCCGCATGTTCAGTGCCTCAAGGTGATCCTCGACTCTGCCCTCTTTTTCAAGCTACATATGCAAGCCCTTGCCTCCACCTGCCCAATACAACTCAAAAACATTTCCCAGATCCGTACATTCCAAGAAACTGCAAAATCGTTTGTGAACGGCCTAATCATCTCCCGCATCGACTATTGCAACCTTCTACTCTGGCTTCTTAGACTGGCTTCCCCTCTAACACTCTTGCAACACTCCAATCTATCCTAATCTCTGCTACCCAAGTAGTCCAACTGTCCCTCCATTATTCCCCAGACTCTCATCTCTGCCAGGCCCTTCACTGCCTTTCTATTGCCCAGAGGCTACAGTTCAAAACCCTAAATATGACATATAAAGCCTTCCACAACCTGTCCCCTCCATACATATGTGACATGGTCTCCCAATGTCCAACTGGGTTATAGCTTCCTCTACACTATCCAAGTGTGCCGTCAGCAAGATGTACCGTCCCTGCCCACAAGCACTTGTCCTCGTGTCCGTGGTTAGGTGCACTTTCCCAGTAACAGCATTGTTGAGGGCCCAGGTACTGTTTTGGGACGCGTGCTTGCTTGTGTAATTCCGTGCTGGAAGACCAGGAGAAATTGTGGCGGCTGGTGACAGATACCTTGCGACAGTCACCACCATCAGGTTGCGGAAAGCTTCCATCTCCCACGAGCCTAAAATGCAACATTTCGAGCGCAAGCAGATGAGAAATGTGTGAATTAAGTACTGTGGCCTGTGTGGCATTGGCTGCGCATTTCCGCTTGCATTCCAAGGACTGGGATATGGACAACTGATCACTGCACTGGGACAAGGACATGGAAGTGCTTGTTGATGGTGCTAGTTGAGTTTGTGTGCAACTAAAGATGCAGGGCAGGACATCCTTGCATGCACCATGAACAGAGGATTGGCTTGCACACACAACAGCGGAAGAAGCATGGTATCACCAGCAGACACTGTTCATGGAGTCTGGTGTTCAACCAACAAAGTCGGGTGCTTTGCTGCCATGTGCCTGATCATGCTGGTGGTGGTTAAGATGATAGTTTTGCTAACCCTGCTGCTGCGATCATGGCCGGTGGTGCAAATGGCCTTTTAGGGGTTAAGGCCGGGGTCAGTTACAGGGACATTCAGTGTCTTCATCTCCCACACCACCTCCTCACCTTGACCCCTGTCTTTCGATGTTCCCCAAGGCTGTTCTAGGACCCCTACTCTTCTCCATCTACACCTTCGGCCTGGGACAGCTCACGTAATGGCACGGTTTACAATATCATCAGTACGCCAATGACACAAAGATCTACCTATCTGTACCTGACATCACATGACATCTTCCCGCTATTTCATCCTTCTTTTCTGCTCGCTTTCAAAAAGTGGACATGGACAAAATGGAATACATAATCTTTCAACCATCTCACACTGAGTAGACATGAGAGCTGTGTATGCATCATTCCATACCACTTTAGTAAGAGGGAAAGTTTACCCAAGAGAAAATGAATTTCCAGACTTTCACAGCCTTTTTGAACAATGTTTGCAGCTGTGATCTTCATCTTCTTGGTGGGGATGTGGTAAAGTTCAAAATCGTCATTTATTCCATCATCTTCCATATCTTGTAAAGAGGAAATCTGGTGTTTCCCAAGGGTCATGGTTTTCTACATTTAGTGGTATTCCTTTAACAGTGTTCGTTACACTAGAATAAATAATTTTCGGCTGTGGCATTTGGATATTATTGGTAATATGTATGGTGAAGATGAAGAACCTTGTGCCATGGGTGTGTTGATAGTTACAGACGGTGCACTTCTCTTTAAACTTAGGCTGGGTTCATACTGCGCTATGACAGTCCGTTTAACGGACTGCATTACACCGCGGTATAACACAGTGTAATGAAGTCCATTAACGCTGCCATAGCCTCCCATTAACTAGCGCATCACGACGTATGCCGTAAAGCAGCACATGTTCGCGATGTGCCGTTAAGCACTGACAGAGCCTCGGATGCAGGCTGCAGCATCTGAGGCTCTGTCACAGCTAGCGCTGATGATTCATCAGCGCTAGCGGTCATAGCATGTCACCGCTAGCGCTGATGAATCATCAGTGCTAGCGGTATAGCATAACACATATTGCGTTATGCTATAGTGTTAATGCAGCCCATCAACGCTATGCATTTATAGGGCTGGTTAACGCTATGTGAACCCGGCCTTAGTTTTTCACAAGCATCCAACAGTTTGTTTGGTTTCCCTTCAACATGATTTGCTTTCTCTAATTCAGCATCTCACGAACATGTTGCACTTTGGCCTTTATAACGAAACGTGCATCTGGCAACATGTTTTTTTATGGGCATTTTTTATGCCGAGCTTCACACGCGCATCTGTTACACCGATCTTCTGACTGGTAATTGGTGGTGGGCCAGCTAAATGACTAATCATTGTAGACTGTATCCTGGATCTCATACCTTCCATAGCCACCGCTGTTATTAATCCTGTACTTTACCATTCCTGTTGTTATCATGCCCCATTTCCTGATCACTTCATCCGACTATTCGTCCACCATATTTTTACTAACAATCTGCACCTTCCCAGCACCAACTGTGTAGGAAAAGACGTTGCTGTTTTCCAAGGTGTTTATGATGCCCCTTAAAAAAAATTACACACTATGTCACTATGTTGATATGTACCCCCCAGGGGGAAATGTTTGTCAGCCCATACACTTAGTGTATAGGCATTCCAAGTATAGGTGAACTGCTCCTTTGTAATGTGAAAAATATTTTATGGAACTCTCCTCCACGTTTCTTCCAAGGGGGGTTGTGGTGCATGCAAATAAGGGCTAGGCCTTGCATTCACTTCATGGACAAACTTATTCACCGTGCAATGCTCCTCTGGGAAATTAAGTATGCACATTAGTGTAATGACAAAAAAATTTTTTTTTATGAAACCATGTGCAATGGAGGAACTATTATGGGTTATTTAAGAATAAGTATTGCTTTTTTGTTTTTTTAAAAAAGTTCCCCCTTTCATTCAAATGAAATAAGGCAAAAATTGTTTTTTCCCCCCAAAAAAGGACATGCAATTTTGCATTATTGAAACGATAATAGTAATAACTAAGCAACTTTTATTATTCATTTTTTAACAAATACGGTATAAAACAGTTAATTATAAGTACAATACGTACAAAAGAAGTGTTTAAAAATTATTGTTTCCTATGAATTTTAGATTCAAAAATTCAATTTGTTTCGATTTCGCATGTAGTTCCTCCATCAGTTTTACACCACATTCAGCATTTTGGTTAGATCTGGGAATGTCAATTAATGACTCCTCGACCAACCAGTGCGCCTTCAAACACTTAATTGCCTTCTTCTGCCTTCGCCGTTTCTCGCTGTTGAACAGAAAACTGAAGTTTCCAAGAATTTGGCAGTTCGTTGGCATCCGTGTGAGATTGGAGAGCTTTTCATCATATGGAATACTTGGATCCCTTTTATGTTGAGAATAGGAAGGCAGATTCCTCGTTCAGATAGACCTGTTTGCCTTTACACTGTTGCTGGAATTTCTAGAAGACATTTTCTGAATGACCTGTCCTGCACTTCTTGATCGTAAAACTTGAAGCTTTGCACTGAAAATGAAAAGATAATACTAAATTACAAAATATTTTAAAATATTCCAGAATGTTCTAGATGTGAATAAAATACCACTTTTTGTTACAACTTAGAAAGATATTTTCTTTACAGATTTAAATTAAAACACGAAAAATCTTTTTTTTGACAATTTTGAAATGAAAAAGAGGGGGAACTTTTTTGAATATTTTACAAATTTGATGATACTAATGTCATTTGTATGGAATTGTTCCCCCAATGTAAGGGGTTTCATTTTTGTTTTGCAAAATTTTTAAAATAGTCATCACCCTAATGCACATTGCCTCATCAGAGAGAAAGAGGATTTGAACTCTATAGCGCCACCTGTTGGAAGTAGCGATCCTACAAGTCACAATCGACCCTTTAGCGAGTCTTGCAATATGACTTAGGATTAAAGCCAAATCAGAATCTCAATTTGCAGACAATGTGTTTCGGGCTATTAGCCCTCGTCAGTGCAAAGTATGAGAACTGATTTGTTTAGGTGAGAGGCTCTGGACTGGTGTCAAAGGGGTAAGGTTTCTCCTTGCAGAGAGTGACATACCAGCGCTGGCTTGTCAAGGTAAGGCGGCTTATTCGCTGTGCAATGCTCCTCATGGACAAACTTTAAGGTAATAATAAAAAAAGAATAATGGAAACTTTTGTTTCATGTGGCCATCCAGTAGGTGGTATCAAAGGGTTATTGGGGTGCATGTAACATTGGTGCAGGGCAGGCCTTGCATTCAATGCATAAACAAACAGTATGGGAGACACACTTTCTTCTAATGGGAACAATTTTGCCATTTGGCCGAAAAGTACGTCTGCTGAAAGGGTTATTGGGGTGCATGTAACATTGGTGCAGGACAGGCCTTGCATTCAATGCATAAGAAAACAGTATGGGAAACACACTTTCTTCTATTGGGAACAATTTTGTCATGAGGCAATAAAGTACGTCTGCTGAAAGGCTTAATGGGGTGCATGTAACATTGGTGCAGGGCAGGCCTTGCATTCACTGCATAAGCAAACAGTATGGGAGACACATTTTGTTTTAATGGGAACAATTTTGTCTTGAGGCCCTCAAGTACGTCTGCTGAAACTGTTATTGGGGGTGCATGTAACTTTGGTGCAGGACAGGCATTACATTCAATTCATAAGCATTCAGTATGTGAGACACACTTTCTTCTAATGGGAACAATTTTGTCATGAGACCCTCAAGTACATCTGCTGAAACGGTTATTGGGGTGCATGTAACATTGGGGCAGGGCATGCATTGCATTCAGTGCATAAGCAAACAGTATGGGAGACACGCTTTATTCTAATGGGAACAATTTTGTCATGAGGCCCTCAAGTATGTCTGCTGAAACGGTTATTTGGGGTGCATGTAACTTTGGGGCAGGCCAGGCCTTGCATTCAATGCAACATTTTTTCCGGAGGCCCTCCTGTACATCTTGTGATAGGGGTATTGGGGTGCGTCCTAATTTTTGGCAGCCCAGCCACTTACTGCATAGGCAATAACAGTATAGGACACCCACTGTTTAATAATGGCTCTATAAGAAGATTATTTCCGCCTGATGCCCCTCTAAAAATAGGCTCTGTGACTTTAAGAGTCCCTCCTTCATAAATGAAACAAGATGTGTCTGCTTATGTGTCACACACCATGGCCAGCTAGGGTTGTTAAAGGTTGTTTTTTGGTGCGCCTGTAAAAATGGCATGAAACTCTGACAACATTGTTTACAGCTGTGACCTAGGAGACAGAAATGCTTCCAGGGACAGTTGCCATGATGCTCCCATGTCATTTAAGCTGTGTTTCCATCAATTTCAGATGTTTTTAGACCTTAAAGAGACCCCCGGGGGATCGTGGTAAAAATGCTCGGGTCTCCCAATCTGTCCGAGTACCCGAGTATTACAAATTGTTCGACCCGAGCAACGAGCACCCGAGAATTTTAGTGCTCACCTATCACTAGTAAAACGAGCATGGGGAATCTCACCATCTAGTGAGTAGAGAAAGAATCACAAGTAAATTTGTTAAATGCTGTAAATAACGGCGACCATTAAAAATATATATGTAAATGGCGATATTGCTAAGTAAAAGAAGATTCAATAGTAAAAATATATTAATTTTTTTATATTATAAAGTGCAAAACATTGTGCAAAATTTTTTAGTGCAAATAATATTAATGTGCTATGTAAGGCCTCTTTCACACATCAGGTTTTCTGCTTCAGGCGCGATCCGGCGCTTTTGACTAAAACCGGATCCGTTGAAATGCAATGCCGGATCCGGTTTCCCCCCCATTGACTTGCATTAGAGCCGGATCGAGCCGGAAGGCCATGCGTTTCATCCGATTTTCGCCGGATCCGGCAATGTGACGCGATCCGGCGTCTGGAAAAAACGGTGACTGTAACGTTTTTTGTATCCGTCGAAAAAGCCGGACACGCCGGATCTGGCGTGTCCGGCTTTTTCATACAATGAAAGCCTATGAGCGCCGCAATGCGCCGGATCCGGCAACAGCCGGATCCGCCGGCCGGATCCGGTTTCTTTGGTCTGAGCATGCTCAGTAGCTCTGTCCACAGGACATATATAAAAGCAAGACAATGGGACCCTCAGCCACCCAAGCCAAGAACCAGGAGCAGGAGAAGGCAGCAGACATCTGCAGCAGCAGCAGCACCATCAGCACCACCCCAAATGGAGCAGCATGCTGAACAACGGGAGGGGAGTCCAGCAGCAGATGAGAGACGGTAATTATCAAATCCCCCATTCCTCCAAACTAGGGCTATGGAATATCAAGATATTCATTGGCCCTTTGTTTCTCTTTATTCAACAGCCGCCCAATAGATGCAGCAGCAGCAGCAGCAGCAATGGCAGCAGCAGAAACACCACCCACAGCCATGGAGTCTGGCCATGAGGAAGACAGCACATCTTCTGGGAGCCCTCCCTCGCATCATCAGCGTTTGACGGTAAGTTTTTATTTCCAAAATCCATCATCTCTGTAATATATGTGTATTCATTGCCTTTTATTTCAAAACAGGAATCACAAGATGAAGAGGAGCTCCCAGAAGAAGAAGGAAGGGGTGGACAGACACTTGGAGTGGGCTCACAATTGGTAAGTTTTTTGCATCAAACGCAGAAACACAACATCACACTACACACAACACATAGAAAACAATGTTCTGCAGACCACACACAGCAAACAAATGCCTACATCCAAAGACATAACATTTTTTGTTTTCTTCTCTAGTCTTCCCAATCTGGTGCTCGGCCAAGAGGTCCTCGCAGTGCCTCCCAGGGTCGTCGGCGACAGCAACGCGGCGGTCACCAGCGTGTAAGTATAAATATTTTTGCTTTGTTTTTTTTGCACTTTTTATTTCATTTCTTTTGTGGAGGCTAATTATGTTATTTTTGTCTTTTTCTTTAACAGCCTTCACAGTGTGCTCCCGCTCTGACGGTGAGGATGGAGGGATTGATGTGGACCGCCTCATCGATCTCGTCAGAGAAAGGGAGCCGCTCTGGAATATGGCTGACCGCCGCCACGCTGACCTGATCGTTACCCAACGACTCTGGGAGGAAATCTGTTCGCTCCTTGTGGACCGCTGGGAGGACCTCGAAGCTCGGGCCCAGATTAAAGAGCGAAAGTATATACAGTACCGGTTGCTTGATTTAAACCAGTGTTTCCCGAACTCCAGTCCTCGTGGTCCCCACGGATCATGTGTTCAGGATTTCTATTTACTTTGGAAATCCTGAAAACATGACCCCTGGGGACCATGAGGACTGGAGTTTGGGAAACACTGATGTTGTATACTAACCACTTTGTCCTTTCTCGTTTCAGGGGAGAGAATTGTGAAGTGGTGGCGGTCTGTGAGGGATCGTTTCAAGAAGGAGTTCAATAAAGAGATGCGGGCCCCGAGTGGATCTGGAGGACGCAGGAGCAAGTACAAGTACGCACGAGCCCTGTCGTTCCTCCAGGAGACAATGCTCACCAGAAGGTAAATATTACACACCACATGTGACAAAAAAATGTTTAGATGTAACTTTTTTTTTTCAGCCAGGGCCATACCATGTCACTATTTTAATTGTTTTTTTTCTCTTTATTCCACAGCACGGTGAGCAGCACTCGGGAGCCTGCACGATTGGACCCTTCTGAGGCGATCCCTGAGGAGACCGGCACCGAGGGACACTTCGACCGCCCCGGTACATCTGCACCTTCCCAGCCTTCCCACACATTCGACCCATCTGTCCCATCCACCAGCACAGGAGCATCGTGGCCGCCTACATTACATGAAGCTGCTGGTGAGGAGATCGCTTTCCCTTTACCCCACCCTTCTGCCCCTGCCACCTCTAGTACACCTGCGGGTACTGGGCGGCAGCGGCAGAGGGGTCAGGAAAAGACTTATGCGCCAGAGTTCTTGCATCTGAATGCATCTTTCCAGAACTGTCTAAAAGTCTTGTCAGAGCAAATCTCCGCAGGCTATCAGCAGATCAACTCCAGCATTCTGGAGGTGAAGACACTTCTGCAAACCATGCATTCAGAAGCAAGATCTTCGCCAAACCACACCTTTTTCAGGTCTGTTGTGGAGCGCATGGAAACGCTCTCTCCTGCCCAGCAGATGCATGTAATGCATTCATGCCACGCTGCTCTCCAGCAAGTTACCTCCCAACCTCCTCCTCCCACCACAGTAGTTCCTCCACCTGCACCCCCTCCAGCCACTTTCCATCCTCCCCCTCCTATTACATCTACACCCCCTCCAGCCACTTTCCATCCTCCCCCTCCTATTACATCTACACCCCCTCCAGCCACTTTCCATCCTCCCCCTCCTATTACATACCATCCACCTCCCCAGCACCATCCACCTCCCCAGCACCATCCACCTCCCCAGCACCAGCAACCTCCCCAGTACCAGCAACCTCCCCAGTAGCAGCAACCTCCCCAGTACCAGCAACCTCCCCAGTACCTGCAAACTCCCCAGTACCAGCAACCTCCCCAGTACCAGACATCTCCCCACTTCCAGCAACCTGCCCCGTACCAGACATCTCCCCACTTCCAGCAACCTGCCCCGTACCAGACATCTCCCCACTTCCAGCAACCTGCCCCGTACCAGACATCTCCCCACTTCCAGCAACCTGCCCCGTACCAAACTCCTTCCCCATACAACTTGCCATCAACATCATCTGCTCCTACAGTCCCTGCCCAACCCTCCACTCCACCACCCACCACCTCTTCTGCTTCCCACATGTCCACCCATTCTGTAGTTTTTTCCACACCTTCACCTCTAACTGTTCCTTCCCCACCACGATCCCAGTCCTCTCTCCACACTCCCAGTGTCGAAGTGTCCCGCAGTCCCTACAGCAGTATTTCCACCACACACTACACAGATTTATAATGTGTGTATTTAAATAAAAATGACCAGTTTTATGGTTTCAAAGCTTTATTAAACAAGTTTATTAAAATTTTAAAAAAGTTTACTAAAAAAAACATTTTTCAATAAAAGTTAAATTATTTTACACTGGTTGTCTGTCATTTCTTTCTGCGGCGAAAAAGGTTAAATACAGGGTATTTAAAAGGTGAAATGGTATTCAAAACTAGGTATATAACTGTGGGTAAATTTTAGCTTTTTGCCACAGTTGTGTTCCTGGTTGTGTTTGAAGCAAAGTATTTCACCTAAAAAGTTGTGTTTATTGTTGGTGATTTCATAACAATGTACACAACTTTTGTTAAAAGGTGAAATACTTTGCATAAAACACAACCAGGTACACACCTGTGGCCTAAAGCTAAAAATAGAGACCATGACAAGATAGCCAACTTTGGTTGGCAAAGGTATATACTGTTGGTACAGAAGGTACACAAGTTTGGTTGGGCACAAATCTTTCACACTCTGTCATCCTGCCAGTGTACTCTGCCTTGAGGTGACATAAAGTATAGTGCAAAATTGTCCCTCATTACTGAAACCGTCACAGAACTTCTAGTGGTAATGTCATGGTAATCTTGCAAGGTGGTTTCTTCAGAGGTGTCCTCAATGGAAATGGGTTCCTTGCAGATAACAAAATTGTGGAGTACCACGCACGCTTTGATCACCTCGTCCACAGTTTCTGTCTTGAGGTTGATCGCAGTCAATAGGACCCGACATTTGGCTGTCAGAATACCAAAGGTACATTCAACCATTCTTCTTGCTCTTGTGAGGCGGTAATTAAAAATGCGTTTTGGTCTTGTCAATCCTCTGCTAGAGTACGGTTTCAAAAGGTGTTCTGACAGCTGGAAGGCTTCATCCCCTACACAGACAAATGGCATAGGTGGACCAGATGTTTGCGGCAGCGGTCTAGGTGGTGGGAACTGGAAGGTGTTTCCATACAGTTTACGCCCCATGGCAGACAGTTTGAAAACTTGAGAGTCATTGGAGCGGCCATAGGCCCCAATATCAACCGCAATAAATTTGTATTCCGCGTCAGCGATGGCCATGAGGACAATTGAAAAATATTTCTTGTAATTGAAATATTCCAATCCCGATCCAGCTGGCTTTACAATGCGGATATGTTTCCCGTCCACAGCGCCCAAGCAGTTGGGAAACTGACATATCTGTTGAAACTTGTCAGCAATTTCAATCCACCTCTCTGTTGTGGGCTCTGGTAAAAACTCTTCAGCTAAGGAGTCCCACAGTGCACGGCATGTGTACTTCACTATTCCAGATATGGTGGAAATCCCGAGTCTGTACTGGAAATGCAGTGACGAAAGGGATTCTCCAGTTGCAAGAAATCTGTGGGGAATTAAAAAACAATAAATTAGTTTTAAATCACAGCATTACATACCAAAACTGAGCTATAACACTTGGAGATACAAACTACCACCAACAAGATTGCAGTGAAAGTGTGCTCTGATGCGATCACATCCAATAAATGTGGCTTACCTTAAAGTCACCATCAGACGCTCTGTGGGTGAAACAGAGAAGCGGCAATAGGTGTCCGCTTTTCTTATGAGGTGTGCAATGCGCTCCACCAAGTAATCAAAATTCTCCATTTTCATCCTAACATATCCAAAAAATTTATCCGGGTTTCGTCGAAGGTCCATGCAGAGTGTAGAATAGACCCCACGCGTCATTCTCTTGGCTGTGATGGGGTGGATCCACAAACGTCGTCTACGATGCCTGATGCGCTGCTGTCTCGCTCTCTCCTTCTCCAGAACAATCACCCTCAAACGATTCGCCTCCGCTATAAAATCCGCCAAATTCTTCAAAATATTTCCAATGACAACATCCATCTTCGCCAGTAACTTGCTCTTCTCTCCAACCTGCACTTTCTCCTCTACAACCTGTCAAAGAAGGGCTGTAGGAACATGCTATATATAGTTTTCCAGTAGCCAATCCCGTTCGGAAGGCCACAAGGGTCAATTTTAAAAACCAGATCCGGCGTAATCCGTCGAAAAACGGATAGAAAAACGGATGAACCGGATGAGACGGATCCGGTTTTGTCTGTCAAGAAAAAGACGGATCCGGCAGAAAACCGGATCCGTCACATCCGGTTTTACTAAACATTTGCCGGATCCGGCGTTCCGGCACGACGCCGGATCGCGCCTGACGCCGAAAACCTGAAGTGTGAAAGTAGCCTAAGACAGAAAAAATCCTGTAAATAGAATAATAACCATATATGTCCAATTGAATTAAAAAATTATAGGCCCCTGCAGTGCAGTGGGTGTAGGTGGTTTCAATATAATTGTACAAATACAACCATACACCTCCTTGCTATACAAAATAAATAGGTTACCTAAAGTTACTGTCACACTTAGCGATGCACCAGCGATCCCGCCCAGTGATATGGCGCTGTCAGGATCGCTGGTGCATCGCTAAGTGGTCGCTAGTGAGCTGCCACACAGGCACATCTCACCAGCGACATCGCTGGGGACGGGGGTCGCTACTTACCTGTCACACTAGGCGATCCTGACGTCCTCCCGCCCGGCTCCACGCTCGTCGCTCGTCTCTCCACAGGAAGCGCCGCAGGAAGCTGAGGACAAGAAGCGGTCCAGGACGTTCTCGCGCGATCAGCAATAACCAGCGGGGGAGCGGGTCGCAGGTAAGTATCAGACATAGTGATATCGCTAGCAATATCACTATAACGTCACAAGTTATAGCGATATTGCTAGCGTTATCGCTTAGTGTGACAGGCCCTTAAGGCTTATGGAGGACAGGAACAAGAGGAGAGAAATTAAAATTAAAAATAATAAATATCATATATAACAAAGGTAAGTTTACCACAGATCCTTTTAACACGCGTTTCACCAGAATGGCTTCAACAGAAAGGGTGTAGGTGGTTAGGTTCACTGAACATTTTATATTGATACACAAACAACCTACAGGGAGCCTTGTTTCAATTGCAAACAGTTGCGGCTAATAAGATAAATAGATGTATACTCCTTTCCTGGCTGTAGACACGTGAGATTCCACCGCCATTACCACATGGATCACCCCGGGCAAATCCGTATGTTATCACGCCCCTAAAGGTGTGTCACTGCAAAAGGGGGCTGATTCTTATAGTGGCAAAATCACATTGCCATGATATACAAAAAATAATCCCTTTCCTTATACTTTATGGATGCTGGAAGTGGAGGTCACGCAGGAAGCTGCTGCCACACAACACCAGTCTCAGAGTTAAGGCATCCCCTCGGCCCATCCCCCATACAGACATGCTCCCAGTATCAAGTCACATGGGTACATCCCTGGGAACGCGTTACAAGGACATGCCCAGCTGGGCCACATCAAGGATACGTGTGGATGTGCTCAGCAAAACAGACATTTTTTGTCAATTTGAGAAGTCTCTAAAACAGTTGGAATGGCAAATAGAGCAAACAAACTGCAGTGGATTATAACAATGGGTGGGTGTGTCTGGTATTCTTCTCTATTCAGTCAAAATTACTGACAAGTCCTGTGGTATCCATGCCTGGTTTATTTTAATGAATGTGGGCTTGCCCATGTTGGCTGTGGCCAGGTGGATGCCCCTGTCCATGATCACACCCCCATACACTTTCAAACAGTACACCTGACTCAGGGTAGTCCGGCACCTCCAAGTTGTAAAAGACATGTTCAGGCCATGTGTCTATTTTAGATATCCAGAAGCTAAATGGGGCAGACTCATCACTCAGTATGTGGAGATGTGTGGCCAAATATGCTTCCATCGTGCTATTGAAACGCTGCCTATTGCTAATACGGACTGTATCAGATGGTGGTCCTGTATGTTGTGGTGTGGTGAGGAAGGTTTTCCACATTTTGCCCTTGCTAACTTTCCGTTGCAAAGTGATGTCGGTGCCCCCACTGCATTGGCAACTTCCTCCTTCTCCTCTGCATTGTTCTTCCACTGAGCCCCTGCTATTAGGTGGGAACACCGTTAGCAGTGCGTCTAACAGTGTATGCTTGTATTTCCGCTTCTGCTTTTCCATTTCCGCTTCAGTAATGGAAGTAGGGACAGTATGTGATCCTTGAAGCAAGGTGGCCAATAATCTGTACTGGTAACAATCCAGGCAACTCGTCTTTCATTGCACAGGCACAGCAGCATGTATTGGCTCATATGTGTCAAGCTGCCCCGAGAGGATAAGCTATCCTCAGTGGGAGGTTTAACATCTGGGTCATCTGTATCGTCTGTGTTTTCTGTATCCCCCAGCCATGCTCCAGTGATACCCGTGAACTGCTTTGAATGTCACCCTACTGTGAACATGGTTCCTCCTTCTCATCTTCTAAAACTGACCCCTGGCTATGTAGTTGTGTACCTGGCTGATGTTGGTACAGGAACCCTCCTTCTGAGCCATTTGTGGATGACTAGTCTTATAATGGTGTGAATGGTCCCTGTTCCTCCTCCTCTTCCTCTTGTGCCACCACCTCATCACCTGCAGCGTTTTTTCAAGGATCCATAGAAGTAGAATATAGAGTTGAGCGACTTTTGGTTTTTTAGGGTCGCGTTTCGTTTCGTGAAACCCGACTTTTCCAAAAGTCGGGTCGAGCAAGATCGTCCGATTATAGGGAAAAGTCGGGGTCGTCCCGAAACACGAAACCCAATGTAAGTCAATGGGGAATAAAAGTCGGCAGTGAGAGGAGGACAGGAAACACACCTACAGTGCCCATTTGAATGCCAAAAGCATCAATTCTTCTTACTTAAGCTTGTCAACCTTAATTAACTTCATAATACAAGTTACGCACTGAAAAATGGGGGTTATTTGGCTAAAGTTGTGGGGGGGAGGGCTGGCTGCAGGTTTTCATGTGCCCTGGGCGAAAGAGCGCCCCTTTAACACATACCACAACTCATCATGCTCCGATACGGCAGAGAAATAGCGGTATAGTACAATGAAAAATACTTCACTTTTTACATCTCATGACGAGGCCCATCTATTTCTCCATACAGAATCATTGGTTCCATATAATGTTTGAAACAGTATATGATGAGCTCCACATAATGCTACAGTATATGTTGGTCCCCATGGATGAAGCTCCACTGTCTTATGGGCCCAAATAATGCTCCAAACATAATGGGCCCCATTTCTAATGCTCTAGTGTATAATGGGCCCTGTAAATGCTGCTCCAGTGTCTGATGTCCACCTTTGGAATGTTCCAGTGTATGGTGGGCCCCATCTATCATTCTCCAGAGTATAGTGCTCCCCAAAAATTGCTGTCCCAACATTGAAAACAATCAAATAAGTCTCCTCACTAGGGAATCCCTGTACTAGTCTGGACTCCTCGTCGTCCCCATCTTCCATCTCACTGCACAGTATTTCAACCTTGCAAGTGCTGTGATCCTGAGCAAGCAGGGGGGGCCCACTCGTTGGCGACGGCACTGGCACAGGGCCCCTGATAGTACGGTGGTGTGTCTGATGGCGGGTGGGCCGAACCTGCACTTTCATCTGCAGCTTCCTCTTTGTCACCGTGTAAGATGGAACTGTATATGGGAAGGGAAACCTGAGTTTCATCAGGGTCAGATTCAGGCCGTGTAGCGTGCGAGGGGAATGTAGTGGTCTGGGTCAATGTACCAGCAGATTCATCGAGCAGTGGCTGGGCATCAGTGCACTTGTGTCGCCCCCAGGAGTACGGTCGCCACAGTGGCATTACCTTCCTCCTAGGGAGTGTGATGTCATGCTTGGGAGCAACGAAGGATCTCTCTAGCAGGTTAACTGATTGGGCGGCATTATTCCCACGAGTCATGACCTGGGAAACCTCAACCATGCCAGCTACAGAACAGATGCACACATTGCAAGCTTAATTCCGTTAACGAACGAGACTCCGTCATGCCCCGCGGTCCGAGTCCGGCTTACTAGAGGGACACGTGAGGCTCTGGAACATGAGATTGGCCAATAACTGGTGTGTCATGCCCTTACATGTCCGTGGCTGCATGTGCGCTACACTGAAAAGGCCAGCGTTTGTCGCTTACAGGTGCAGATGACCCGCTGAACAACGTTAGTGATGGGGATCACTGATTACAATTATTACCCGCGAACAATGATTTCCCAGTAAGTGCAGGTCAACTGCAGTTCCGGAATTAGGCCTAACCGTCATTCCTAAAAAAATGAAAAACTTACGTGTGCAAACCACAGGTGCTGTAGCTTGCTTAACAGCTCGCCAGCCGTTCTCACGCCCAGTATGGATTACACGTGATTGCACAAAGGTTAGAAAGGGTACCGTATCCCCAGATAACATGTATGGATAGCGTACACATTCAAAATATATGTCTCAGGAGGCAGGCTCAGACGGTGTTAGGCCCAGTATGGATTGCACGTGATTGCACAAAGATTAGAAAGGGTACCGTATCCCCGGATAACATGTATGGATAGCGTACACATTCAAAATATATGTCTCAGGAGGCAGGCTCAGATGGTGTTAGGCCCAGTATGGATTGCACGTGATTGCACAAAGGTTAGAAAGGGTACTGTATCCCCGGATAACATGTATGGATAGCGTACACATTCAAAATATATGTCTCAGGAGGCAGGCTCAGACGGTGTTAGGCCCAGTATGGATTGCACGTGATTGCACAAAGGTTAGAAAGGGTACCGTATCCCCGGATAACATGTATGGATAGCGTACACATTCAAAATATATGTCTCAGGAGGCAGGCTCAGACGGTGTTAGGCCCAGTATGGATTGCACGTGATTGCACAAAGGTTAGAAAGGGTACCGTATCCCCGGATAACATGTATGGATAGCGTACACATTCAAAATATATGTCTCAGGAGGCAGGCTCAGACGGTGTTAGGCCCAGTATGGATTGCACGTGATTGCACAAAGGTTAGAAAGGGTACCGTATCCCCAGATAACATGTATGGATAGCGTACACATTCAAAATATATGTCTCAGGAGGCAGGCTCAGACGGTGTTAGGCCCAGTATGGATTGCACGTGATTGCACAAAGGTTAGAAAGGGTACCGTATCCACAGATAACATGTATAGATAGCGTACATATTCAAAATATATGTCTCAGGAGGCAGGCTCAGACGGTGTTAGGCCCAGTATGGATTGCACGTGATTGCACAAAGGTTAGAAAGGGTACCGTATCCCCGGATAACATGTATGGATAGCGTACACATTCAAAATATATGTATCAGGAGGCAGGCTCAGACGGTGTTAGGTCCAGTATGGATTGCACGTGATTGCACAAAGGTTAGAAAGGGTACCGTATCCCCGGATAACATGTATGGATAGCGTACACATTCAAAATATATGTCTCAGGAGGCAGGCTCAGACAGTGTTAGGCCCAGTATGGATTGCACGTGATTGCACAAAGGTTAGAAAGGGTACCGTATCCCCGGATAACATGTATGGATAGCGTACACATTCAAAATATATGTCTCAGAAGGCAGGCTCAGACGGTGTTAGGCCCAGTATGGATTGCACGTGATTGCACAAAGGTTAGAAAGGGTACCGTATCCCCAGATAACATGTATGGATAGCGTACACATTCAAAATATATGTCTCAGGAGGCAGGCTCAGACGGTGTTAGGCCCAGTATGGATTGCACGTGATTGCACAAAGGTTAGAAAGGGTACCGTATCCCCGGATAACATGTATGGATAGCGTACACATTCAAAATATATGTCTCAGGAGACAGGCTCAGACGGTGTTAGGCCCAGTATGGATTGCACGTGATTGCACAAAGGTTAGAAAGGGTACCGTATCCCCAGATAACATGTATGGATAGCGTACACATTCAAAATATATGTCTCAGGAGGCAGGCTCAGACGGTGTTAGGCCCAGTATGGATTGCACGTGATTGCACAAAGGTTAGAAAGGGTACCGTATCCCCGGATAACATGTATGGATAGCGTACACATTCAAAATATATGTCTCAGGAGGCAGGCTCATACGGTGTCAGGCACAGTATGGATTTGACGGCCCAGATTACACAGCAGAGGAGCAGGGAGAGGTAAAGATTGCAAATGCTGGGGCCCTGCCCAAGCAAGGGGGGCCCACTCGTGGGCGTCGGTACTGGCACTGGGCCCCTCATAGTACAGCGGTGTGTCTGACGGCGGGTGTGCACCACCACCGTCAGAGACACTTGATTGCACTATGAGGGACCCTGTGCCAGTGCCCGCGCCCAAGAGTCGGCCTACCCACCTGTCCAGGGCAACGGCACTCGCACGGTGTCGTGCGCTTGGTGGTGACCCCGGCCATGGGGGGGAGGCAGCACAGTTAGGGAGTTTTAGAAAGTGGCATATGTTGATGTTGGACATTCAGCTGATGCAAAAGGCGAAATAGGTCAAGTCCCAGGAAGAGGTGGACCAAAGCAAGCCATTTTTCTGTCACCCTATGTGTCATCAGGGGAAGGTGGGACAAAATCCTTGGAAACCCATGCATGGTTCATTTTAATGAAGGTTAGATCATCCACATTTTGGGTTGACAGACGGGTCCTTTTTTCTGTCAGGATTGATCCAGCTGCACTGAAGACTCTTTCCGATAGCACACTTGCAGCTGGGCAAGCGAGCTCCTGTAAGGCATATTGTGCCAATTCAGGCCAGGTGTCCAGTTTAGCGGCCCAATAGTCAAAGGGGAATGACCTGTGTGGGAGAACATCGATATGGGAGGAAAAGTAGTTTGTAACCATGGTTGACAACTGCTGTCTCCTGTCACTTTCCATCGATGCAGTATTACCAGTTGTGTGAGCGGTATTTGAAAAATCAGTCCACAACATTGTCATGAAACCCCTGTCTCCAACGCCACTTCTGCTGTGTGCACCACGAACACCTCTGCCAAGCTGCCCCCGGCCCGTACGGCTCGTGTGAGAACCATCACCGCTGCTGTGTGCTGGGAATGCCTCAAGCAACCGATTTACCAGAGTTGCTTGTTTATTAGCCAATATTAGGTCAAGGTTCTCCTGTGGCATAATGTTTTGTAATTTGCCTTTATAGCGTGGATCCAGGATGCTGGCCAACCAGTAGTCGTCATCGTTCATCATTTTGGCAATGCGGGGGTCCCTTTTTAGGATCCGCAAGGCATAATCTGACATGTGGGCCAATGTTCCCGGTGTCAATGATGCACTGCGAGTGCTGGTTGGAGGAGCACTTTCTGGCAAATCCACATCCCTCCAGTCACGCACAAACCCTGTACCAGACCTTGCCACGCCAACATTTTCACTTGCCCCACGAGATGCATCCTCCTCCCCTAAGTAATCATCCCCATCATCATCCTCCTCCTCCTCTTCTTCCTCCACCTCGTCCAGGAGAGGTCCCTGAGCAGACAATGGCTGAATGTCATCAAGGATTCCCTCCTCCTCTTCCTCCTCATCAACATTGGCTGCAGACGCCTGCTCCTTAAGGTGCGTCAAAGTTTGCATGAGCAGACGCATAAGTGGGATGCTCATGCTTAGGATGGCGTCGTCTGCGCTTACCAGCCGTGTGCATTCCTCAAAACACTGAAGGACTTTACAGAGGTCTTTCAGCTTCGACAACTGCACACCTGTCAACTCCATGTCTGCTCTCAAAGTGCCTGGCCGTGTATCCTCCCACAAATGCATTATGGCCTGCCTCTGCTCGCACAGCCGCTCCACCATGTGCAGGGTGGAGTTCCACCTTGTTGCAATGTCGATAATGAGGCGGTGGTTGGGAAGGTGGAGCAATCGCTGCAGCTTCTGCATACGAACGGAGTGTACAGGCGACCGGCGGATGTGCGTGCACAGTCTTCGCACCTTCTGGAGCAGGGCTGTTAACTCCGGATAATTTTTGAGGAAGCACTGCACCACCAGGTTCAAGGTGTGAGCCAAGCAAGGTATGTGGCTGAGTTTTGAAAGGGCTATGGCTGCCACAAAATTACAGCCGTTATCACTAACTACCTTGCCTGCCTCAAGATGTACACTGCCCAGCCATGACTCAGTTTGTCGCTTCAAGTACTCGGCCAGCACCTCGGCGGTATGTCTGTCGCCCAAACACATCATCTGCAACACAGCCTGCTGACGCTTTCCACTAGCTGCTCGATAGGGGGACACATTGTGTGCAACAGTGGCAGCTGCAGATGGAGTGCTCGTACGACTGCGCTCTGAGGACGAGCTTTCGCTTCTGGAGGAGGAGGAGGAGGGTGGAACGCCTACAGCCAACTGTTTCCTATACCATGGGCTAGGCAGCACTGTCCCACCACCGCTGTCCCCTGTGGACCCTGCATCCACCACATTAACCCAGTGCGCAGTGATGGACACGTAACGGCCCTGGCCATGCCGACTGGACCATGCATCAGTTGTGAGGTGCACCTTTCCGCTCACTGACTGCTTGAGTGCATGGACAATGCGGTCTTTCACATGATGGTGGAGGGCTGGGATGGCTTTGCGAGAGAAGAAGTGGCGACTGGGTAGGTCATAGCGTGGTACTGCATAGGCCATGAGTTCGCGGAAAGCTGTGCTTTCCACCAACCGAAAGGGCATCATCTCAAACGAGATTAGTTTGGCAATGTGGGCGTTCAAACCCAGTGTACGCGGATGAGAGACTGAGTACTTTCTTGACCTACTCATAGTGTATGGGAGGGTGAGCTGGACTTGAGAGCTGCATATGGTGGAAGTAGCGGTGGACAGGGCGGACTGAGAGAGGGTTGATGATGGTGATGGAGTTGGTGTTCTTTCTGATGGCCTAGAATCAGTCTTTCATTGATATAACAGTGGGATTCCCTGACTGCTGTGGCCTTGCAACGACACCTCAACATTTGCTGCTGTGCTAACCGGTGGGCTTACAGTGGGGGAAACAATGTAGCATTGATGACTACCTTCGTTGTGATCAGTTGCACATGTGGCACTTGAGGTTTGGTGTTGTGTCCACGCTTGCAAGTGCATGCTGGTTAAATGTCTAAGCATGCAACTGGTATTCAAATTTTTCAGATTTTTCCCTCGGCTAAAGGTCTTTGCGCACTTCTTACGGATAACCTTGGCCTGATCATGAGGATTTTGTTCAAAAAAGTGCCACACTGCACTCTTCCTACTTTGGCAGACATTTTGCGGCCTAGCACGCTGTAATCTTTTGACCCTCTGGACAAGCTGTCCAGCAACTCTTTTGATGTTTGGAACCTGTCTTTGGAGTTCTCCGGGCCTGCCAGATAACAGCTGTTGCGATGTCGATGTCTGCTGTGGATGCTCCTCATCTGAGCTATTGGAAGCAGCACCCTCTTCCCCCAATGGATGCCAATCTGGGTCAACAACTGGGTCATCCATCACCTCCTCTTCTATGTCATGTGAACCTTCCTCTGTGTCACCGTGTATGGTGGTATAGTGTGCGGGAAGGGGCACCTGAGTCTCATCAGGGTCAGAATCTGGCTCTGTACACTGCGAGGACAATGTAGTGCTCTGAGTGAATGTACCAGCAGAATCATCCATCAGCGGCTGTGCATCAGTGCACTCCATGTCAGATTCATCTTGGCCTGGGTAATTCACCATTTCACTTGATAATCCAGGCATGGTATGTGAAAACAGCTCCATGGAGTAATCAGTAGTATGGCCTGCGTCATCCTTCAATCTTGGTTGGGGTGAAGGACACAAGGAAAGGTGTGGTTCATGAACATGAGCCTCCAATGACGACTCAGTGCTTTTACTTTTTACAACTGAAGAAGAGGAGGCGATAGAGCTGGAGGCTGAGTCAGCAATGTAAGACAAAACTTTTTCCTGATGCTCTGGCTTTAAAAGCGGTTTGCCAACTCCTAGAAAACTAAGCGTTAGAGGCCTTATGTAGCCAGACGATGACGCAGGCTCAACACCTCCTGCATTCGGTCCTATTTTGCTCTTGCCACTACCATCAGATCCACCACCAACACCATCATTACCAGCTGCCAACCCCCGCCCAATTCCACGGCCTCTTCCACCAGCCTTCCTCATTTTTGGTAGAAATGTAGACAAAATCCAACAAACTATATAGTATGTAAAACAAGGTACAAGGTGTCTATAGGACAGGGGAGATTTTGAATTTCTGCACACACTTTTGGACACTGGACACTTTTGGATTGTGTGAGGCCCACTGATATCTGAGCGCTATGTGACAGGCTCGATGGCACAGCTGTGACCTAAGTGACTAGAGGATAAGTGAGATTTTGAATCTCTGCACACACTTTTGGACACTGGACACTTTTGGATTGTGTGAGGCCCACTGATATCTGAGCGCTATGTGACAGGCTCGATGGCACAGCTGTGACCTAAGTGACTAGAGGATAAGTGAGATTTTGAATCTCTGCACACACTTTTGGACACTGGACACTTTTGGATTGTGTGAGGCCCACTGATATCTGAGTGCTATGTGACAGGCTCGATGGCACAGCTGTGACAAAAGCGACTAGAGGATAAGGGAGATTTTGAATCTCTGCACACACTTTTGGACACTGGACACTTTTGGATTGTGTGAGGCCCAATGAATATCTGAGCGCTGTGTGACAGGCTTGATGGCACAGCTGTGACCTAAGTGACTAGAGGATAAGTGAGATTTTGAATCTCTGCACACACTTTTGGACACTGGACACTTTTGGATTGTGTGAGGCCCACTGATATCTGAGCGCTATGTGACAGGCTCGATGGCACAGCTGTGACCTAAGTGACTAGAGGATAAGTGAGATTTTGAATCTCTGCACACACTTTTGGACACTGGACACTTTTGGATTGTGTGAGGCCCACTGATATCTGAGCGCTATGTGACAGGCTCGATGGCACAGCTGTGACCTAAGTGAATAGAGGATAAGTGAGATTTTGAATCTCTGCACACACTTTTGGACACTGGACACTTTTGGATTGTGTGAGGCCCACTGATATCTGAGCGCTATGTGACAGGCTCGATGGCACAGCTGTGACCTAAGTGAATAGAGGATAAGTGAGATTTTGAATCTCTGCACACACTTTTGGACACTGGACACTTTTGGATTGTGTGAGGCCCACTGATATCTGAGCGCTATGTGACAGGCTCGATGGCACAGCTGTGACCTAGTAACTAGAGGATAAGTGAGATTTTGAATCTCTGCACACACTTTTGGACACTGGACCCTTTTGGATTGTGTGAGGCCCACCGATATCTGAGCGCTATGTGACAGGCTCGATGGCACAGCTGTGACCTAAGTGACTAGAGGATAAGTGAGATTTTGAATCTCTGCACACACTTTTGGACACTGGACACTTTTGGATTGTGTGAGGCCCACTGATATCTGAGCGCTATGTGACAGGCTCGATGGCACAGCTGTGACCTAAGTGACTAGAGGATAAGTGAGATTTTGAATCTCTGCACACACTTTTGGACACTGGACACTTTTGGATTGTGTGAGGCCCACTGATATCTGAGCGCTATGTGACAGGCTCGATGGCACAGCTGTGACCTAAGTGACTAGAGGATAAGGGAGATTTTGAATCTCTGCACACACTTTTGGATACTGGACACTTTTGGATTGTGTGAGGCCCACTGATATCTGAGCGCTATGTGACAGGCTCGATGGCACAGCTGTGACCTAAGTGACTAGAGGATAAGGGAGATTTTGAATCTCTGCACACACTTTTGGACATTGGACACTTTTGGATTGTGTGAGGCCCACTGACATCTGAGCGCTATGTGACAGGCTCGATGGCACAGCTGTGACAAAAGTGACTAGAAGATAAGGGAGATTTTGAATCTCTGCACACACTTTTGGACACTGGACACTTTTGGATTGTGTGAGGCCCAATGAATATTAGAGCGCTATGTGACAGGCTCGATGGCACAGCTGTGACAAAAGTGACTAGAGGATAAGGGAGATTTTGAATCTCTGCACACACTTTTGGACACTGGACACTTTTGGATTGTGTGAGGCCCAATGAATATCTGAGCGCTTTGTGACAGGCTCGATGGCACAGCTGTGACCTAACTGACTAGAGGATAAGGGAGATTTTGAATCTCTGCACACACTTTTGGACACTGAACACTTTTGGATTGTGTGAGGCCCAATGAATATCTGAGCGCTATGTGACAGGCTCGATGGCACAGCTGTGACCAAAGTGACTAGAGGATAAGGGAGATTGGATTGCTTTTAAAAAAGCAGTTTGCGGAGCAGTGGGTAAACAGCAATGCCAGCCTGTCAGGAAGCCTTAAAAGGCAGCCCAACAACCAACACCACTGATACACCACAATATAGCCTCCCCTTGCACTGCACACACAGTGACTGGTGTGTTGTGCAGGCCAAATTGCTATCAGCAGCAGAAGCAGTTTTTTTTTCTTCTCAGCAGGACAAAAAAAAAATTGGGATTGCTTTTAAAAAAGCAGTTTGAGGCCCAATGAATATCTGAGCGCTATGTGACAGGCTCGATGGCACAGCTGTGACCAAAGTGACTAGAGGATAAGGGAGATTGGATTGCTTTTAGAAAAGCAGTTTGCGGAGCAGTGGGTAAAAAAGCAATGCCAGCCTGTCAGGAAGCCTTAGAAGGCAGCCCAACAACCAACACCACTGATACACCACTATATAGCCTCCCCTTGCACTGCACACACAGTGACTGTTGTGTCGTGCAGGCCAAATCGCTAGCAGCAGAAGCAGTTTTTTGGTCTTCTTCCCTGCCTAACGCTCTCCCTACAGAATCAGCAGCAACCTCTCCCTATACTGAGATCGGCAGAAGTAAGATGGCGGTCGGCGTGCACGCCCTTTTATACCCCCTGTGATGCCCACCAAAGCAAGCCAATCACTTGCATGCCCTTCTGAAAGATGGTGGTGACCCGTGCCTATGTCATCACGTTGCCCACAGTGTCCGTGGATCCTGATTGGCTGAAAAAGAGCGCAAAACAAACTTTTGAAACGCGACTTTGGCGCGTAAGTCGCCGACCTCATGGCCGACCTCATCCTAGGGTCGGGTTTCGTTTCATGAAACCCGACTTTGCCAAAAGTCGGCGACTTTTGAATTTTTTCGACCCGTTTCGCTCAACTCTAGTAGAATAGCAATGCACAGTCTCTCTGGCATATGCAAGGTGGAGTTTCACCTTGTTGGTAGATCGCAAATGAGGAGGTTAGCGGTAAGGCAGAAGTGATGCTGGATGCTGCACTGCAGACTGGCAAGCAGCAGCAGGGTGAGAATGATGAAAGCATGCACAGAAGGCCTGAACTTTCTGCAGCAGCTCTGACAATTCAGTGTCATTTTAGGAAGCTCTACACCATCAAATTCAGCACATGCACTAGTCAAGGGATGTGCGGTAATCCAGCTGCCATGAGCCCAGAGCTGATATGAGATTTCATACATTTTTGCACACCATCAGGCCGGGCTTGAGGCTCGATGGCACCAACCACTCATCGGTCTGTTGTTTGCACCCTGTCCAAAGCTCATGCGTGGTGTGAAACTTTCCCACAAAATAAATGAGTTTCAGAACTGCCTGCTGTTGTTTCCTCTGGCTATGCTGAAGTGGGTGATGCAGGTACTATCATGTTCAGATGAGGAGGCTGTGGAGGAAGCGGAGTAGGATGAAGAGGCAACATGGACAGAAAAACATCCCAAGAACATACATAAATCCACAGTGGTCGTAGGACATGCAAACAAAATGCTTTTTGTCTCAGGCCCAGCCACTACTCAATTTACACAGTGGGCAGTTAGGGAGATAGCACGCCCCTGACCGTGCTTACTGTTCCACATATCGGTGGCTATATGGACCTTGACCCTGATTGCTTTGCGTACTGCACAACTGATTTTGTCTGCAAAACATGTTCGTGTAGGGCAGAGATGGCCTGCCTGGAAAAGTAGTGGCGACTGGTAACCATGTACTCTGATGCCCGTGATCCCAATTTATTATTACCATTTATAAATCAATTTGGATTGAGAGGAAGAGGATGAGACTGCATCAGAAGAGGGAGCAAGAGGGGAGGCTCAGATTTTTCTTAGTTTTTCATCTGTGTACTCCACTGCAATTTGAGCTTTGCATTCAGATTCCTTGTTATGGAGATGGTGCTTAGGTTAAAAACATTAATACATCACTTCAGTCTCTGTAGACAGCATACAAACCACCTGTGTCTTGTCAAAGAGCTCTGTTGAGCTGGCTTTTTTGTGCTCAGTTCGTCAGTGCAGCAGGCAGTAGCAGCCGACGTGTTTTCAGAGTACCCCACAAAAAAATAAATAAAAGCAAAAACAGTGTTGGCTACCTCCTCCTCAGCCTCTTCAAGCTACACCTCCACGTTCACCTCCAACTCCTCCTTCAATTTGATCTCCGCATCCTTGTTTGAGATTATTGAGATTATTATTTTTTTATTCTATGTCATTTAATGTAATTTTACTATATACATTTGTTTGCAAGGGCAATCGTCCTGCTCCTGCCCTCGTTTTGCTTCCTTTTGCAGCCCACTAGCCCTTCCTATGACCGTTTTACAGCACCAAAGTTCAGGTTCCCACTGACTTCTATTGGGTTTGGGGTCAAGTTTGAAACAAATTCTGATGACCAAACCGAACTTTTGACCCCAGTTCGATGAAACCCGATGAACCCGAACATCCACGGATCATCCCAACTAAATAGGTTGAAAGTTATAGTACTATACACTTGATATAAAACTTGACAACACTAGTTTCAGGTACATTTAACCTCTTAACCCCCAAGGGTGGTTTGCACGTTCATGACCGGGCCAATTTTTACAATTCTGACCACTGTCCCTTTATGAGGTAATAACTCTGAAACCCTTCCATGGATCCTGGTAATTCTGACATCATTTTCTCGTGACATATTGTACTTCATGTTAGTGGTAAAATTTCATTCAAATAACTTGCGTTTATTTGTAAAAAAAAAAATGGAAATTTGGCAAAAATTTTTAAAATTTCGCAATTTCCAAATTGGAATTTTTATGCCCTTAAATCACAGAGATACAGCACACAAAAAACCTAATAAGTAACATTTCCCATATGTTTACTTTACATCACACAATTTTGGAACCAAAAATTTTTTTTGTTAGGAAGTTATAAGGGTTAAAATTGACCAGCGATTTCTCATTTTTGCAGCACCATTTTATTTTTACGAACCACATCACATTTGAAGCCACTTTGAGGGGTCTATATGATAGAAAATACCCAAAAGTGACACCATTCTAAAAACTGCACCCCTTAAGGTGCTCAAAACCACATTCAAGAAGTTTATTAACCCTTCAGGTGCGTCACAGGAATTTTTTGAATATTTAAAAAAAAATGAACATTTAACTTTTTTTCACAAATAAAATACTTCAGGTTCAATTTTTTTATTTTACCAAGGGTAACAGGAGAAGTTGGACTGCAAAAGTTATTGTGCAGTTTGTTCTGAGTACGCTGATATGTGGGGGGTAACCACTGTTTCGGCGCATGGCAGAGCTCGGAAGGGAAGGAAAACCCCTGATGTACCAAAAGATTAGAAACCCCCACAAATGACACCATTTTGGAAACTAGACCCCCCAAGGAACTTATCTAGATGTGTGTTGAGAACTTTGAACCCCCAAGGGCTTCACAGAAGTTTATAACGTACAGCCGTACAATTAAAAAATCATATTTTTTCCACAAAAATGATCTTTTCACCCTCAATTCTTATTTTTCCAAGGGTAACAGGACCCTAAAAGTTATTGTGCAATTTTTCCTAAGTACGCTGATACCCCACATGTGGGGGTGAACCACTTTTTGTGCGCATGGCAGAGCTCGGAAGGGAAGCAGCGCCATTTGACGTTTTTGGCTGGAATTGAGATCGGACACCATGTCGCGTTTGGTAAGCCCCTGATGTACCAAAACAGTGAAAACCCCCACAAATGACACCATTTTGGAAACTAGACCCCCCAAGGAACTTATTTAGATGTGTGGTGAGCACTTTTAACCCCCCCGTGCTTCACAGAAGTTCATAACGCGTGAAAATAAAAAAATCATATTTTTTCCACAAACATGATCTTTTAGTCACCAATTTTTTTATTTTTCCAAGGGTAACAGGAGAAATTGGACACCAAAAGTTGTTGTCCAATTTGTCCTTAGTAGGCTAATACCTCATATGTGGGAGAAAACTACTGTATGGGCACACGTCGGGGCTCGGAAGGGAAGTAGTGACGTTTTGGAATGCTGACTTTGATGGAATGGTCTGCGGGTGTCATGTGCGTTTGGAGGGCCCCTGATGTACCTAAACTATTTAAACTCCCCACAAGTGACCCCATTTTGGAAATTAGACCCCCCACGGAACTTATCTAGATGTGTTGTGAGCACTTTGAACCCCCAAGTGCTTCAAAGAAGTTTATAACGCCCAGGCGTGAAAATAAAAAAATCATTTTTTTCCACAAAAATGATATTTTTGCCCCCAATTTTTTATTTTCCTAAGGGTAACAGGAGAAATTGGACCCCAAAAGTTGTTTTGCAATTTGTCCTAAGTAGGTTGATACCCTATCTATGGGGGTAAAACACTGTTTGGGTGCATGGTAGAGCTTGGAAGGGAAGGAGCGCCGTTTGACTTTTTCAACGCAAAATTGGCTGGAATTGAGATCAGACACCATGTTGCATTTGGAGAGCACCTGATGTGCCCAAAAAGTGGAAACCCCCCAATTATAACTCCAACCCTAACACACCCTTAACCCTAATCTCAGCCCTAACTCTAGCCCTAACCCTAGCCCTAACCCTAGCCCTAGCCCTAACCCTAGCCCTAACCCTAGCCCTAACCCTAACTCTAACCCTGGCCCTAGCCCTAACTCTAACCCTAGCCCTAGCCCTAACCCTAATGGGAAAATGGAAATAAATACATTTTCTTTTAATTTTATTATTTTTTATTATTTTTCCCTAACTAAGGCGGTGATAAAGGGGGGTTTGATTCACTATTTATAGCGGGTTTTTATTTTTGGCAGCTGTCACACGCTAAAAGACGCTTTTTATTTTAAAAATAGTTTTTGCATCACCACATATTGAGAGCTATAATTTTTCCATATTTTGACCCACCGAGTCATGAGAGGTCTTATTTTTTGCGGGACAAGTTGACGTTTTTATTTATATAATTTCGGGCACATGACGTCTTTTGATCGCTGTTTATTCCGATTTTTAGGACGCAGAATGAACAAAAACCAGCGTTTCATGAATTTCTTTTGGGGGGTGCGATTACACCGTTCTGCCTGCGGTAAAATTGATAAAGCCCTTTTATTCTTCGGGTCAGTACGGTTACAGTGATACCTCATTTAGGTCTTTTATTATGTTTTGACGCTTTTATGCAATGAAAACAATTTTATATAAAAAATAATTATTTTTGCATCGCTTTATTCTGCGAGCTATAACTTTTTATTTTTTTTGCTGATGATGCTGTATGGCAGCTCGTTTTTTGCAGGACAAGATGATGTTTTCAGCGGTACCATGGATATTTATATACGTCTTTTTGATCGCGCGTTATTGCACTTTTTGTTTGGCGGTATGATAATAAATCATTATATTTTGCTTAGTTTTTTATTTTTATTTTTTGAGGCATTCGCTAAAGGGGTTAACTAGTGGGACAGTTTTATAGGGCGGGTCATTATGGACGTGGCGATACCAAATATGTGTACTTTTATTGTTTTTTTTTTATTTCCCAAAAATGAATTTATTAGGGAATAATTTTTTTTCTAATTTATTTAGCGATTTTTTTAAAATTATTTTTACACTTTTTTATTTTACTTTATTACATTGTCCCAGGGGGGACATACCTGTCATCAGCGATCTGTCACAGGCACTGCACAGGCTATCCTCATGCCTGTGCTTTGCAGGCACTGAGGAAGCCAGCTTCCTGCAGGCCCCTGAAGGTCCCCATCGCCATCTTGGATTCGGGGACCTGCAGGGATGGAGCCCCCGCAGCAGCACTGCACATTGCGCTGCTGTGAGGGGCTTAGGGAAGCACGGAGGGAGCTCCCTCCCTGCCAATGCTTCCCATTAACCCCCGTACACCGCGATTGTGTTTGATCGCAGTGTGCAAGGGGTTAACGTGTTGGGGCTGGTCCGTGACCGCCCCTGGCACATTGTGCCGGGTATCAGCTGTGACAATCAGCTGACACCCGGCCACGATCAGCGGCGCTCACCACGTGGGCGCCGCTGATCGCTGTGACGTACTATCCCGTCCCTGGGAATTAAGTCCCAGGGCACATGGACAGGATAGTACGTCACATGACAAAAAGGGGTTAAAGGGAATCTGTCATCAGGTCTTTTCTACCCCATCTGAGAACAGCATTATGTAGAAGCAGACAACGTATATTCTAGTGATGCGTTACTTACAGGGCTGCTTACTGATGTTTTGATAAAATCACAGTTTAATCTGATGCAGATTTACCAGTCCTCTAAATGCTGAGATCTGTATAACTCCGCCCACACCACTGATTGCCAGAGAATATGGGAAGCAAGATGTGCCACAGTCCGCGCTGCTGAATCCACAAAATCACCTGGGATGCAAGATGTAGTAACAAAGTATCCCTGAGGAAGGTGCCAGGAAGGGCGCCGAAACGCGTAGGAAGGAATAAAGCAGTACTTTGTTACTACATCTTGCATCCCAGGTGATTTTGTGGATTCAGCAGCGCGGACTGTGGCACATCTTGCTTCCCATATTCTCTGGCAGTTTTTCCACTTTGGAGTGGTCGGTGGAGGTCCTGCAGCAGCTGATACTGTGTTATGTCTTCAAGCCAGTTGTGGGTCACACAACCGGAATAGGTGAGTGGAACTGCATTACACCACTCACATCGTAGTGTCACTAGTGATAGGGCACTATTGCACCTCTTGTTCCCCCACCCTTTTTGCACACCACTGATTGACAGCTTGCAGTATATATTGTGAATAGGCGGACAGCTGCCAGTCAAAGCTCATCAATATGTAGGACCACCTGACAGCAGGTTTACTAGTCCACAGGTGATAATCTCCTCCTGATAAAACAAACTTTATCAAAACTACAGAAATCACCCCAATGAGTGACATATTGCTGTAAACATTGTCTCTGTTTCTAAATTTTACTGCTATCAGATTAGGTGGCAAAAAAATTATTGACAGATTCCCTTCAACATAATGCTAATAATTATGAGAATTCTATGTCTAAGGCAAAAGAAAGTATACCAAGAACAACAACTGCCCCTTGAGGCAGCATGGAAAAATCCAGACAAAACGTGCATTGGGGTTGAAATCACCCGGTTTGTGCATTTTCTCCTCCCACAGGGTAAGATTATTTTAACTCTCTTAGATTGAGTTTTTGACATTGAAATACAGCACTGTGGATAGTTAATACATATAACTGGTCACTATGACCTCATAGGCACTCAACTTTTTAATGATTTTTACAACGACCTGTGCTGTATATCTACATCTATACTAATTCATCTATGTTCAAGTATTTTGTTAACATCACCCTGTTGGAATCAATCAGTTCACTGTGTATTGTGTCTGTCTGTCTTTTTGTACCTGTTTATTCAACACTTTGGCTGCCTTTTGTCTAAATAATAAAAATACAATTTTTTAAACCTGTATACTCTGCATTTTCTCCTGTTACAAATGGCACGTATTGGAGTGGTTCTTTTTATGTGACTATTCGGCATCCACTTGGTGCATGGACCCATTAACCAATATGGTACTGGGTTTTTTGTTTCTAATACTAAGAACATTGTAGAATAACTACACTCCACTTAATGTAGGTAATACTGTAAATGCAGGTGAACATTTGTTATCTTGACATCTCCCTTAAGATAACCTTGCGGGGGTCATGGATGACTTCCCTCCTCTCTTTAAGCTTATAGAGTCTTAGTTTAGTATGTAGTTCTCGTAAAAATGCATATCTCTTCTTTCTGAGATCCCATCAAAATGGTTTCGAAAAAGAAATTGTGCAGTCAAATCACAGTTTTGGTTTGCCAAACAAATGTAATCCATATAAAATAAAATACTAACTCTATATGTGTATTTGATATAATTTTTAACCTACTTAATAAATTAATTAGCTAAAGTTTTACTTCAATCTACTTCCTACTTCAGTTTACATCTTAAAAGGTAGACTATTTTTAACTGTAAGTAACTTTAGACATACATATGATTAGACATTTCCATTTTCCCGTTTACTGTGTTAACACTGATGAGAGGGGATAGAATGTATCAAACTGTCTTTCTTAAGAATTTGTCACCTCTCATATCTCCCATCTGCACACAGCACCTCCATTGCCCTGAGGAACATGTATGTGTGATCTTTTTTCAACTTCAATATTTATTAGTATATTTAATTCATAGTACAGTATCTGATTATTCCATATTCTTAACACATTGACAGCATAAAAAAATTGATGCAGCATAGAATATAGAATAAAAGCTGCTACTGCATGCATCTTTTCCATATCAGCTTTCAACTATGTCATTAATTTATTTCTACTGGGAATCTTATCAAGGGCGAAGGGGTGCTCAAAGTCAAGGTAGTCGGACAGTCACTGGTGGACACACTTGTTTTTTTCCGACAGAGCTCACATATACTGTAGTAAAAGTATCAGCCATGTTTTTTGCTTTCTTTTAGCATGCCAACGTTATTCTACTTTTAACATTTTCAGTATCATGGTCTTGAAAACATATCTTGCCATACTCCCTCTTGACAGAGCAAGCAATTTACCTCTCAACATAACAGTACCTGCTTTAGATTAAAGTAAAAAATAATTTTTTAGAGGGTTTCGATGGGAGGGAAAATAGTTGAAAACAGTGCCCTAAATACCGTCTTGCAGGATAGGCTTAGACAGTACTGTTGGTGGACGAATACACTTCTTTATTACAAGAACTGAAATCACTTTATATACCATGTTAAGGAATGTAGTACCTTATAGTATGCTGCACTTTTGTAGCATCTAAGCAGGTGATTCGGGGAACAATCGGAGGGGCATGTAAATATTTGGCATATGTCATGGGAATCGCCTGGCTGATGCAACTGGAGAGAACATCTAAAATGGCGCTTTTTAGAGTTGAGTTATGCATTGCCTAGGTAAGTATGTGCACAATGAGCTATGTATAATGAATGGTGAATATGGCAAGGTGGGTGTATATTGGATCAGTGTGAGGTCTTACCCAGTGCATAAGAGGATACTAAGACCTTGGTAACGTGGCCAGTTACAGAAAATGAGCTAGTGGGTTGGATTTTACACAACGTGAAGAACTTGTGACAGTGAGGAGGTGCTGGTGAAGTAGCTATATAGAGCAGTACATGAGTGAGTGTGATCTACTGCCCAGAGAAAGAGAAAGAAACTTGCTAGTGAGGTCCTAACTATAAGATAGGATATGTTTAAATCTTCCAAAGTAGGGAAAACAGCACAATATACAAAAGACTAGAGAAAACAAAGTCGACAAGGCTAGAAGTCGTGAGGTGCCAGATAAGATAATTACAGTTGCAATAACCTTTTTAAATGCTACCATTTTTCAAACCTTAATGGACACATTTATTTTTGTTATTACAAACACTGTCTAATAGTCTCCTATTTTGAAGAATTGTCCATTTAATTATAGGACGGGAACCCTGAATTCACATGTTCTTACACACAAATCGTACTATAAGATGCAACGCTTATTAAAACAAAAGAGATAATTTACAGAAGTCAATTCATTACAATTCACTGCGTACACTTAGAATAACACTTACAGAAAATGCAATTTCAAGTAATGCATAATACACATGGAACACCAGCTCGAAGAGTCAATATATAAAGGCAAACTTTACTGAGTCTTGAGAAAACAATCAATGTAAGTTAAATATTCATACAAACAGATTCAAGGTCTAGAGGGAAAATATGTTCCTTCAGCAGTAAAGTTAGCATTGTAAGATTTTTGCATGACAAATATATGGATGCTTCGATGAAAATTATTCCATTCTTTCTGCTATATAATCAAGTCAGTCTGTTGTTTGTAAATCTCTTTAGGGCATATATTTTTCTTTGTGCCTAGTATGGTTATTTTTTCACTCTTGCAATTAAGGAACTATCTCAACAATATAGATTAAAGGCTTAGAAGATTGGTTCCAACAATTTGGGAAAACTGAGAAATATGGAACAGATGCATATAAAAATTTGGCAATTAAAACATAGTGAATGTAGAACATTTTATATTCCTGGAAGAAATTTTTACAATATTATATGGTTTGAAAGATGCTGGCTCACATGCTGAGCATTTTCCAATTACAATATGTTAATTCAAATAGGATTTAATTCTATGGAAAGGTCAACAATTCAACATTCTGTTAACAATCTTACATTAAATTATATACAGTGAAAGCAAAAAAAGGAAATAAAATTTAGTTTTTGTAACGACCATTTAACAACATTGGAACCACAACTTAAGACCTAATGAAGTACACTGCCCAAAAAAAATAAAGGGAACACTCAAATATCACTTCCTAGATTCAAATGAATGAAATGTTCTCATTGAATACTTTGCTCTGTACAAAGTTGAATGTGGTGTCAACATAATCACACAAAAATCATCAATGGAAATCAAATTTTTGAACCAATGGAGGCATAGATTTGAATAGACCCTCAAAATGAAAGTGGAAACAAGTCAAAATGAAAATCAAAACAAGACAAAATTAAAGTGGAAACAAGTCCAAATGATGCTCAGCATTGTGTATGGCCTCCACGAGCCTGTTTGACCTCCCTACAACACCTGGGCATGCTCCTGATGAGGTTGCAGATGTTCTTCTGAGGGATCTCCTCCCATACCTGGACTGAAGCATTCGTCATCTCCTGGCCAGTCTGTGGTGCAACGTGACGTTGATGGATGGAGCGAGACATGCTGTCCCAGATTTGCTCAATTGGATTCAGGTCTGGGGAACTGGCAGGCCAATCCATAGCTTCAATGTATTCAAAGCTGAGAGGTCCCCTATGCCCTCCAAACCACCATTATGTAAATATTCATTTATAAATACCCTACCCAAAAAAACCTTTCAACCTTACCTAAATAGCCACAGTCACGTGATAACATCATTGGCAAGAGCCGGCGTCATCGCCATCTCTCTGCAAATCTTCTGCATGCACTCAAATTTCTTTCTTTCACGTCAGTGCTCCTTTGAAGTCGGGTGTAATTTATGCTCAGAATAACTACAGCTGTTCTGTGAAGGCCACAGAGGTTTATTTGAGAACATTAAGGATCAAACAGCATCATGAAAACCAAGGAACACACCAGATAAGTCAGGGATAAATTTGTGAAGAAGAATAAAGCAGGGATAATTTATAAAAAAAAAAATAGTCCAACCTTTACACATCTCATGGAGCATTGTTCAGTCCATCATCCAGGACATAGACACCCACCTAACCAAACATCCCAAGCAAGAAGAGCACTAATTAGAGAAATAGCCACAAGACCCATGGTCACTAGAGGAGTGGAGAGATCCACAGCTCAGATGGGAGAATCTGCACACAGGACAATTAGCCGTATTCTCTTCAAATTTGGCCTTTATGAAAGAGTAGAGAGAATAAAGCCCTTTTTGAAAATAAGCCATATGAAGTCCCATTTGGAGTTTGCAAAAAAACATGTAGGGCACACAGCTAGCATGTGGAAGAAGGTGCTTTATTCAAATGAGATCAAATAACTTTTTGGGTTATATGTAAAATGCTATGAGTAGCGGAAAACTTGCACTGCAAATCACCCTGAAAGCACCACTCCCACTGGCAAATATTGTCCTGGAAGAATCATGTTTTGGGGATGCTTTTCTTCGGCAGTGACCTGCAATCTTTTGCTCTAAAAAAAAGAAGAGAACTATGGTTGGGTATGTGCACTTGGAGTCTTTTTCTGAGCTTTAAAAGCAGAAACTGAGCAAAAGTTTTCAGGAAATTAGAGAATGATTTGAAGGTTTTCTGCACAGTTTCTTCTCCAAAACTTTTCTCACAAACCTGCTTGTGCACACAACTAAAGAAAGAATAAAAAGACCATTTTTAACTTTGTGCAAAATTCAAGCAATTCATGAATAATGCATGCCATTAAATACATTTGGTACAAACAATGCAGTGAATACCACAAGATAAAAAATAAAAGGAAAATGACTTAAAAAACCATACAAATGATTAATTATGCCCTTGAGGGCTGATTCATTATGAGTGGTATTGTGCATGCCAGTCTTGAAGGATTCACTGAATTACAATGCCCCAAATTTATTAAGAGGAGCACACTGCTGAATTCAGCCCATTTTCTTAGTGACATGCACCTCTGTGCAGCTCACCAGAAATGCTACTCCAATCAGTGACTGGGATAGCATTTCTGGTGTAAGAACCAGCAGCACTTTTGCTGAATTGAATTTACTTCGTAGCCATGTGTCCTCTCGACATGGCTACTCCACAGCTCTTTTTATTTTTCCAGAGCTACTTCAAACTGGCATGAAAAAGTCAAAATCTTTTTGTGCAACTCGACAATGCACAAAAATATTTTCTGTCATGATCCAGGACGGGGTTTCGCTTTGGCCTGTCCTGATCAGACAGGGGGTTAATTGTTTCTGCCTCTCTCTGGCAGAGGACGGCTATTTAATGCTCACTGGACCTGGGTCCGGTGTCAGTTATACTCCTGCCCTCGGCTGAGTTAAGTGACCTCTTGCATACGTGTGCCTTGTGCCTGATAACTTGTTGCTTGTTTGGTTGTGATCTGGTTCTGTCCCTGTTACGCGTTCTGCCTGACCCTCTTTTACTGCGCTACCTCTCGTGTATGACCCTCTGCTTGTGACTCGACTGCTTTCTGCTCGTCCCTTTTGTACCGCACCGCCCTTTTGTGTATGACCATTGACTTCGTCTGACCTCCCATCTGCTTGTCCCTCCTGTATCTCGTTCGCCCGTATTGTGTATGATCTCTGGTTTGCCGACTCTGAGTGTTCTTCCATCTTAGCAAGCAGGACGCTAAGCTCCGCCCCCTTGTGGTCACATGACCGTAGGTCCCGTGCCTGCTTGCTAATACTTCAGCGTTCAGGTCCTGTGCGTCTGTACTTTCCAGCTGTTACTGTCCCCGGGACCCCTACAGCACTGGTGAGTCCCTGCTCAGCGAGGGCTGTACGCCGGTGCTGTCAGGATCCTGACATTATAACTGACCATTACCTCTCGTGTATGACCCTCTGCTTGTGACTCGACTGCTCTCTGCTCGTCCCTTTTGTACCACACCGCCCTCTTGTGTATGACCTTTGGCTTCGTCTGACCTCCCACAGCACTGGTGAGTCCCTGCTCAGCGAGGGCTGTACGCCGGCGCTGTCAGGATCCTGACATTTTCACTTTTCAAAGTGGTGTTCGCCAATGTCCTGGTGTAAAAATTTTACTGATTCAGGAGCTTAGGTTTCGTAGGTTTTACTTTGGTCATTTGATGCTGGAATCAGTGGGTTCAACAAAGTAATATGGGTTAAGTTACTAAGTGCCAACTTCAGTTGCACATGATACTTAATAAATTCTGAGCATCTTCTCAGTGGCAGGTGCCTCTGTGTACCTCGCCAGAAATGTTAGTGCACTCAGTGATTGGGGTAGAATTTCTGGTGTTAAAAAAACAGGACTTTCTCCAGCTCCGCCCATTTTGTCAGAGCTGCAAAAATTGTTAACCCCTTCATGCCTTTTTTAGTCTGCAGTGTGTATCCTAGAAGTGTGTATCTTAAAAGTGTGAGATATGAATATATGACTTAATCCAAAATTATGCATACAGACTGTGCCCTCTCATCTGCCACCATCGCACTCTAACCAGCATATCTATCTATTCGCCCTACAGGTACATCACCCAGCTTTCCATACAGACTACTTACCTCTGCTTCTAATATTCACTTGGTACATCACCCAGCTTTCCATACAGACTTCTTACCTCTGCTTCTAATATTCACTTGGTACCTCACCCAGCTTTCCATACAGACTTCTTACCTCTGCTCCTAGTATTCACTCGGTATGTCTCTCAACTAGCCCCCTGCTTTACCCCCGTGTTATTTATGACCTTGTTTACTTTGGCTTGATCATATGCATCTGGTCCACTCTTAATTGTCTGACCAAGAGGAGCACAGACCACTCCTCTCAGCTTCACACCTGAATGCACTTTGCAGCACATATATTGCATAGCACATGTCTGCCAAGACTTTAGTCTGCAGTGTGTATCCTAGAAGTGTGTATCTTAAAAGTGTGAGATGATATGAATTAATCCAGAATTGAACCAGAAGGGAACAGAAGGTAACTGGAAAGAGTCACTGTAAACAATGTTTCTGTTTGTTTCCACTCTGACCCCTTTAACCCTTCACTTTCTGATAACCCCACTAATCCCTACACCAAGCAAGGAACTATTCATCTCTTCTTCAATCCTTCCAGTCCATCTTGCCTCTTCCTCTGATCTGTTTCTCAACATACAATCCTCTGTCTCCAAACACAGACAGCCCCCTCATGCCCTCTCCCACTCCCATCTGCTAACACTCTCTCTGCTCCTCCTAACTGCCGGTGATATCTCTCCAAACCCTGGTCCTCCTCGCCACATTCCCACAGTCATTTCTACCTCCCATCCATGCCCAATCACAACTTTCCGTAACCACTCCAACCTTATACACATTCGCCCGGGCCCCAGCTTCCCCAGTTCCACTAACAGGAGCTCTGTGGAACGCTCGCTCTGTCTGCAACAAACTTTCCTTCATCCACGATCTTTTTATTACTAACAGACCTTCCTTCCTCGCCATCACTGAAACCTGTCTCACTCCCTCTGACACAGCCTCTCCTGCTGCACTCTCGTATGGTGAGTTCCACCTTTCCCACACACCCCCGCCCCAGCAGCAAGCATGGTGGAGTTGGTTTTCTCCTGTCAGATAATTGCTCCTTCAGCCCAATCCCACTGCCACCCTCTTTTACCCTCCCTTCCTTTGAGGTGCACTCTGTGCGCATCTACTCCCTGTCCAACCTCCAATTAGCTGTCATATACCGCCCTCCAGGGCCAGACACCACCTTCTTTGACCACTTCACCACCTGGCTACTTCATTTCCTTTCCACTGATATCCCCACTTTCATCTTGGGCAACTTAAACATCCCCATTGACACTTCCCTCTCAGCTGCCACTGAACGTCTATCTCTCACTTCCTCCTTCGGCCTCACTTAATGGTCTTCTGCAGCCACTCACAGAGATGGCCACACACTAGACCTCATCTCCACCCACCTCTGCTCCCTATCTAGCTTCTCTAACTCACCTCTTCCTCTCTCTGACCACAACGTACTTACATTCTCTTCCCTCTCCTCAGGTCCACAATCCCCACCTCAAAAACTTGCACACCCTCGCAGAAGTCTTCAACACCTCAATCTACACTCATTGTCTGAATCCTTCCTCCCTCTTACAGATATAAGTTCCCTACACAATGTGGAAGCCGCTGCCACTCTATATAACACCACAGTAGCTGTAGCTTTGGAATCAGTTGCCCCTCTCAAACATACCAAAGCTCGCAAAATCAACAGACAGCCCTGGCACACCAGTCTGACCAAAGAACAGAGGCGGGCTTCCAGGGTTGCTGAGTGGAGATGGAAAAGATCCCACTCCAATGAGGACTTCATCGCATTCAAACAGTCCCTCACTACTTTCAAGGACACACTCACTGCAGCAAAACAAACCTACTTCTCTTCTCTCATATCCTCCCTGTCTCACAACCCTAAACAGTTATTCAACACCTTCAATTCTCTCCTCCTCCCCCCAGCACCTCCTCCCTTCCCACTCATCTCAGCTGAAGACTTTGCCTCATTTTTCAAGGAGAATATTGATAACATCCGAGACAGTTTTGGTCAACAACCCCCAGTGCCCTTCCTCCTGACTGCCCTGCCCTCCTCCTCCAAAACCAACTTCTCTACCTTTACAGAAGATCAACTCTCCACTCTACTCTCAAGATCACATCTCACTACCTGTGCACTTGACCCGATCCCATCCCACTTCATCCCAAACCTCACTACAGTCTTCATCCCAACTCTAACCCACCTCTTCAACCTATCACTAACAACTGTTTTCCCCTCAAACTTTAAACATGCCTCAATCACACCTATCCTTAAAAATCTCTCTCTTGACCCATCCTCTGTATCTAGCTATCGCACTATATTACTTCTCCCCTATGCCTCAAAACTACTGGAACAACACGTCCATCTTGAACTGTCCTCCCACCACTCTTCTTGCTCCCTCCTTGACCGATTACAATCAGGCTTCCGGCCACACCACTCCACTGAATCTGCCCTAACTAAGGTCACCAATGACCTACTAGCCGCCAAGGCCAAGCGACACTTCTCTGTCCTCCTTCTCCTGGACCTGTCCTCTGCCTTTGACACAGTGGACCATTCTCTTTTACTACAGACCCTCTCATCTCTTGGTATCACAGACTTGGCCCTATCTTGGACTGCGTCATACCTAACAAACCGGACATTCAGCGTCTCCCACTTACACACCACCTCCTCACCGTGCCCCCTATCCGTCGGAGTCCTGCAAGGTTCAGTTCTAGGGTCCCTGCTCTTTTCCATTTACACCTTCGGCCTCGGACAGCTCATAGAATCTCATGGCTTTCAGTATCACCTCTATGCTGATGACACACAGATCTACATCTCTGGACCAGATATCACCTCCCTACTAAACAGAATCCCTCAATGTCTGTCTGCTATTTCATCCTTCTTCTCTGCTAGATTTCTAAAACTTAATATGGACAAAACAGAATTAATCATCTTTCCCCCATCTCACGTGACCCTCCCCAATGGACCTATCCATTAAAGTAAATGGCTGCCCACTCTCTCCAGTCCCACAAGCTCGCTGCCTCGGGGTTATTCTTGACACTTATCTCTCTTTCAAACCACATATCCAAGCCCTTTCCACTTTCTGCTGACTCAAAAATATTTCACGGATTCGTACATTCCTCAACCAAGAATCTGCAAAAACCCTAGTCCATGCCCTCATCATCTCCTGCCTTTTCTACTGCAACCTCCTGCTCTGTGGCCTCCCCTCTAACACTCTCGCACCCCTCCAATCTATTCTAAACTCTGCTGCCTGACTAATACACCTGTCCCCCCACTATTCCCCTGCCTCTCCCCTCTTTCAATCCCTGCACTGGCTCCCCATTACCCAAAGACTCCAGTTCAAAACCCTAACCATGACATACAAAGCCATCCACAACCTGAGTCCTCCATACATCTGTGACCTCGTCTCCCAGTACTTACCTGCATGAAACCTCCAATCCTCACAAGATCTCCTCCTGTACTCCCCTCTTATCTCCTCTTCCCACAATCGCATACAAGATTTCTTCCACACATCCCTCCTACTCTGGAACTCTCTACCACAACATATCAGACTCTGGCCTACCATGGAAACCTTCAAAAAGAACCTGAAGACCTACCACTTCTGACAAGCCTGCAATCTGCAGAAATCACCGATCCACCAAACCGCTGCACGACCAACTCTACCCTCACCTACTGTATCCTCACCCATCCTTTGTAGATTGTGAGCCCTCGTGGGCAGGGTCCTCTCTCATCCTGTACCAGTCGTGACTTGTATTGTTTAAAATTACTGTACTTGTATGTATTATGTATACCCCTCCTCACATGTAAAGCACCATGGAATAAATGGCGCTATAATAATAAATAATAATAATAATAATGACCGGAGCTTTTTTCAGTTTTGTATTTTCGTTTTTATCTCCCCTTCTTCCCAGAGCCATAACCTTTTTATTTTTCCATCAATATGGCCATGTGAGGGCTTATTGTTGCGGGATGAGTTGTAATTTTGAAAACACCATTGGTTTTACCATGTCATGTACTAGAAAATGGGAAAAAAATTCCAAGTGCAGTGAAAATGCAAAAAAAGTACAATCCCACACTTGTTTTTTGTTTGGCTTTTTTGCTAGGTTCACTAAATGCTAAAACTGACCTTTCAATATGATTCTCCAGGTAATTACAAGTTCATAGACACCAAACATGTCTAGATTCTTTTTTATCTAAGTGGTGAAAAAAAATTGCAAACTTTGCTTAAAAAAAAAAAAATTGCGCCATTTTCCGAGATCTGTAGCGTCTCCATTTTTCATGATCTCGGATTGGGTGAGGGCTTTTTTTATGCGCAGAGCTGACTTTTTTAATTATACCATTTTGGTGCAGATACATTCTTTCGATTGCTCGTTACTGCATTTCAATGCAATGTCGTGGCGACCAAAATAATGTAATTTTGGTTTGATTTTTTTTTCGCTACGCCATTTATTTTTTTATTTGATAGATCGGGCGATTCTGAATGCGGAGATAACAAATATGTGCATGTTTCATTTTTTTATTGTTTTATTTTGAATGGGGTGAAAGGTTGGTGATTTAAACTTTTATACTTTTTTATTTTTAAAACTACCGTATATACTCGAGTATAAGCTAAGATTTTAAGCCCATTTTTCTAGGCTGAACGTGCCCCTCTCGGCTTATACTCGAGTCAATGTCCCGGGGGTTGGCGGGGGAGGGGGAGCATGGCTGTCAGATCATACTCACCCCCTCCTGGCACTGTCTCTGCAGTCCCAGCTTCTCAGATGGTCTCCGGCGCCACAGCTCTTCCTGTGTTGAGCGGTCACGTGGTACCGCTCATTCAAGTAATGAATATGCGCATATTGATTATGTTAATGAGCGGTACCACATGACCGCTGAACACTGGAAAGAACTGCCATAGACCATTGGAGAAGCAGGGACTGCAGAGATGTGCCAGGAGAGGGTGAATATGATGGGGAGGACGGTGGGAGCCATGCGATATTCACTTGTCCCCATTCCATCGCTGCGCGCCTCTCTGTCTTCCACGTCCTCTGGCTGTGATGTTCAGGTCAGAGGGGGCGATGATGTAGTTAGTGCATGCCCTCTGCCTGAACAGCTACTGCTGAGATCTGGAAGACAGAGCGGTGCACGGTGGTGGAACAGGGACAGGTGAATATCGCAGGTGCCAGGGCCCTGAGCCTGCAGCAACACCAGCACCTGGCCCCCACAGAGCGCCAGTGTCCCCCTGACTAAGGAGTTACACCGAAACGCGTGTCGGGGTGCGCTATGCACGTATATCATCTTTCCCAGGTACTTTATATATTGCATTATCTCTACTTTATCACAGCACATCCCTGTGTAGGGCCTGTTGATCAATAATATCTTGTCTCTTTTTGCACAATTTTGGCACTATTGCACTTTATGATTAATTCATTTTATATTTTGTGTGATTTAATATTTCTCTATATGTATATTGCATTTAATATGGCTGTTTGGTCATTATATATTTAGACACTTTGGCATTGGTCACTTTGTATGATTATTTGTCACTTTTTTAAAGCCCCATTTGGTCTTCGCTGCTTTATTATTATGAACTACAGATAGCAATATATATTTCTGTATACTGGTGATTCCATATATTTTATTATTTTAATTGTATATATCTCTTTCGTGCACAAGCACTTTTTATGTAGAAAACTACATACCACTATTAATAAAGGTATTTTAAATCTTCCCTTCATTATGGCTGTTTTTATGATTTAATATTTCTAGTTCATGTCCAGCATCTCTCTTTTTTTGTGTACAGTTCACTCGAATGGTTAGCCATTCAATCTGACACATCATTGAATATTGGTTATTTAATTATTTTACTACCACTATATTTTATTATAATTATTTTTATTCAATTGGTGTGTATTTTATATGTCTTAATCATTTTTTATTGCAACAGCAGCAGCATATGGGCCATATATATCTATGGAGCATCTTATGGGGCCATTAACTTTTATGGAGCAGCATATGGGGCATATTATTCTATGAAGCACCTTATGGGGCCATAACCTTTATGGAGCAGCATATGGGGCATATTCTGTGGAGCATCTTATGGGGCCATCAACCCTTATGGAGCATTATATGGGGTATATTCTGTGGAGCATCTTATGGGCCATAACCTTTATGCATTATATGGGGCATCTTATATGCCATCAACCTTTATGGAGCAACATATGGGGCATATTATTCTATGGAGCATCTTATGGCGCCATTATTAACCTTTGTTCTGCATTATATGAGGCGTATTTTGTATGGAGCATCTTATGGGGCCCATCATGAACATGAACTTTGTGGCGTATTATGTGGGGCATATTTTGTATGGAGCATCTTATGGGGCCATCATGAACTGTATGGAGCATTATATGGGGCTCCTGATTCAATATGGATATCCAAAAACATTTAACCTATTGATGTCTCAATTAATTTTACTTTTATTTGTAACTATTTTTATTTTTGAAATTTACCAGTAGCTGCTGCATTTCCCACTCTAGGCTTATACTCGAGTCAATAAGTTTTCCCAGTTTTTTGTGGCAAAATTAGGGGTCTTCGGCTTATACTTGGGTCGGCTTATACTGGAGTATATACAGTATTTTTCTTTAACTTATAGCTTGCTTCAATAGCCTCCATGGGAGACTAGAAGCTGCCATAGACCCATCAGCTCTGCTACATAGAGGCAATGCTCAGATCGCCTTTATGTAGCAGAATTACAGACTTGCTATGAGCATCGACCACTGTGTGGCGCTCATAGCAATACGGCATTAACACCCATAGTTGTCTCAAGGAGACCTCTGGTTGTCATGTCGACACATCGGTGACCCTCGATCACGTGATGTGGGTCACCAGTGAGCTTATTTCCGGCTGGATGGCTGGATGTGCTTGTTAAATGCCGCGGTCAGAGTTTGACAGCGGCATTTAACTAGTTAACAGCCGCAGGTATTTCGCGATTCTGCCCTAGGCTATTGCGGGCACATGTCAGCTGTTCAAAACAGCGGACATGTCCCGGCTTTGAGGTGGGCTCACCGCCGCAGCCCATATCAAAGTAGGGGATACTGACATCGGACATACTAAACCGTTCGATGTCAGTAAGGAGTTAAACACAGAAAGGGAATGTGTACACTCTATCTTTTTCAGGTTGATTCTGCCTGAAAAAGCATCCCATTGTCAAGTACCACTCTTCGTGAACTGATTTGTGTTGCATTGCAAGGATTAATGTATCTCCTCTCACTCAATTTTGCATTCAACCTCTTTAATGGGCTGCAAAGATAGCATAAAATATACTTCAACACAGTCACAAGATGTTGCTTCTACTCATCAAACAAATGGGGTAATGAGTTCCAAAAATATTCACTGCTGTCTGACAGTCACAAGTCCACTCATTCTCCTAAAGACTATGGATTCTTTAGAGCATGAAAGGAACTAAATTATAAAGCTTTAATATAAATAATACAGTGCTTAGCACAAAATGATTAAAAAGAGGAAAATATTGAGACATTTACAAGCAAAACAGTGATAAGATAAAAAAAGGAGAAGCAACAGAAATGCCTAAATGTTTCCATCTAAAGCTGTTATTCTGTTTTCTTGAGGGTAGGGAAAATGTATGTGTCACAGTCAGTTCAAGTTCTCTGTCCACATAGATGTGTAAGGGCTTGATTTATTGTGGGATGAGTTGTTCCTTTTAATTACTCCATTCATTTTACCACATAGTGTAGTGGAAAACAAGAAAAAAGATCCAAATGCAGTGAAATTGCGAAAAAAAAACAAAAACACAATTCTGTCATTATTTTTGCTCATAATTTTCACGACATACGTTGTGTGGTGAAAATTACCAGGCAGGTTGATTCTCCTCTTCAGTATGATTATGGTGATAACAAACTTGACCAGTTTTTTTTTTTATTATTTTAGCAAGGAAAATTATCAGAAATTTGTAAAAAAAAAAGTTTATTACTGTGAATCAATTTTCTGAGACCAACAACCTTTTCATTTTTTGGTCGATGTAGCTGTATGAGAGCTTACTTTTTGTGGGGTGAGACATTTTTATTGATACCAATTTCAGATACATATGACATTTTCATTGCTTCTCACAGCATTTTGCATTGTTGTGGCGACCAAAATAATGCAATTTATGCGTTTTACATTTTTTACTGTTCACAGTATTTGTTGATTGAGGTAATCAGTTTTATACTCTATTTTGATAAATTGGACTTTTATGTAGGGGCATTGCTAAGATCAGGGGCCCAATCCCCAAAGTAAGTGTTTCCCCATACAACCTCCCTGACACATAAAACAGAATCTATACATATATAATTACATATTAACACTGTTTCTAACGTAAAATACACTATACAAAAACCAATATTACCAAACTTACTCCTATACGAGGCAAAAATAATACTGCTGCACAATGCCTTCTACCATCAATAGTACAGAGTGAATTCATAATATTATAATAGGACCATTTCCTATACATAACATACTGTACAAAGACCAATAATACCATCATACAAGTACCACCACTTGATTGTAATGCATTAAGCTGTTACTAAATTAATAAATAAAAAAATGCTATTGAAAAGACTGATATTACCACCACACTGTAACCATTTTGTGGTAGATTCCAGTCCTGCCAACCATATTATGGAGATTACAGCATAGTTATATACTGTATGGTTACTTAGAGAAAACTTTCTTTCTGATAGAGTCGTTTACTTTTAATTTGGTCCAGACCACCATAACAATTTCTCCCAGTCAGGACTCACTTGGTTGCAGAGATTACTACAAAGACACATTTGACTTCTCACATTTCCAGCACTGTCCACATCTAATCCCAACCTGCTAAATCTCCCCATGCTACCTGCTTTTCTGGTGTGGCGCCCCTGAGGGTTCAGTCGCCACAGAGGTACTGCACCTCACCCAGATGTGTGGTATCTCATGACCAGGTAAGATGGGGACACCTGACCACACTCCACACCTGCATCCCACACACACTTTGAACAGCAGAACACCCTCTATGGCCCCTGCTTGGTTCATAAAGAGTGTTGGGAGGTGGGCGTAGCTTAGGAAAAGAGCAAGAGATTTGTAGTCAGTTGGTGGGTTCCCTCAGAGGGAGGGGAAGTGAAAGGACGTGTTTGGAGCAGCTCCTGTCAGGAGGAGCTGCTGGATGGACTGGCTTTGAAGGAAAGCTCCCTGAAGGAAAGAGTGGTTCTTCTAGAGGCACGGGTGGAGAGTGCTCCCCGTGGGGCTCGTCCTACGCTGATAGCCATCAGGTGGGGGAAGAATCCAGGTCACAGAAGGGTCTCAGCCCCTAGCCTAGTGGAGTGTACATCGTGACTTAACTAGCAAGCTTACAGCTGTGGCTACTTTATGGGCCACAGCGAATTACCACAGTTATCTTCGCCAGAAAGGCAGCCACAAAGGATCAAAGAAATACCTGAGTCACGTTATCTGACAGGATCTGTGGCAGCTGGCCTGGGACACTAACTGTGAGATGCTGAAAGGAAGAAAAGTGGAAAGCAGCATTGTGGAGATGGCCTGGGAAGGTACATACTGACAGGGAGTGTTGGAAGGGTGTACTCATTTGCCTGGAAGTTGACTGGACCCCTCACCTAAAGAACACAGCATTGAGGCAAGCATCTGCACTGCAGAACAGAACTGTGAGTAAAGTCTTGGAAGTACATTCAACTGCGTCATCTGTTTCCTTCCTGCGTCATCAACCCGGCACTGCTTCACTTTTCACTCCCCACTACATCACCACTTCAAAAAACTACTCTCAACAGCCCTGGGACTGCTGCTCTGCCTGTGGAGAGCCATTTTCACCTCATCTGCGTCTTACCAACGGTCCCAGGGGAACTGCATTGCAGCGCTGGTCGCCTCTGACCAGAATACCACAGGTGGCATCACGAATCACATATAAACTTTATTCTCATTTTATTACACACCAAATTACATGACCGCCTGGGGCCACAAACCGGGTCACAGCCATTGTGACAATTCCCATTGAAGTTAACGGGCCCGGTACCGAGTATACCATGGCCCCTGGGGCGCGTCACTGGCGTGGAACAGTAAGCCCAATACTTAAAATATTATGTCATTACTATGATTACCCCTCCACAAATTAATGCTACAAAGACAATGTGGAAGACAATTGGGGGCCTAAAAAATTAATAGCATCCCATAGAAAGTAGTGAAGACCACACTGTGCTACTTTAGCAAGTAAAAATGCCAGATATGATCTTTTGAAAATTATAATATCCAAAGTACCCCCTCCATGCAACAAATACCCTTGAGTATTCTTTTATGTAACAATGCCCCTCCTCAAAATTAATTATGCTCTCTCAAATCCACAATCAAAACTAATTATTTACCCATTTAAAAGAAATAATGTCCTGAGATGTCCCCTAAATACTGCACGGTTTTCCCACAGCTCCCTACACACTGTATGATGGTCCGCACAGCATCCTTCATAGTACGGTTTGGCGATAATGGGCTTCTCTTCTGCCATAAGCAATGTCATGACATCAGCACTGGTCATAAAGTAAGTACACTTGTACACTTGTGTTTTATTCAACACACTTGAGCACAACCACTTTAAAGCAAACCTGCTATATCCCAATATGCTATTAACCCTACAGATATAGGGTGCATTTGAATCTTATTCGTCTCAGAGGCCTCCAGTTATCAGCAATAGAGGAGCAGCAGGCGCAGCTTCAGTCACCACTCAATACATAGCCCCGGCACTGATTGCCAACTGGCTCAACAGTGCAACAGTACAGAGCCAGCTGTCAGTAAGTGATGGTGCATGGTTACAGCTACCACGCTCACTATGTACTGAACTGTGACTGAAGGAGCGCCTCTATGACTGAAAATCGGAGACTGTCTAGACGTTAGCCGCTTTGCAGACTCGAGATATACCAGATTCTTATGATCTGTGATTGACATAACTGGATGAACTGCCCACTTCCAGAAAATGATACCACTCTTCAAAGGCTCATTTGATTGCCAGTAGTTCACTGTTACCAATTTCATAATTATTCTCTGCAGATTAGTTTTTTTTAGAAAGTATACACATGGACGCCATTTACCAGGAGATACACCCTGTGACAATAAAGCCCCCACTCCCACTTTAGACTCGTCACCTTCTGCAATAAATGGTTGAGTGATGTCAGGCTGTATGCATAGATGCAAAACACTCTTTCAAGGTATGAAATGCCTCTCTGTGTGGACAGGACCATTTGGAAAAGTCTATCCCTTTCCCGATCACATCACCATCAGAAATTTGGCCACCACCAAAAAGTTTTTGATGAATTTATGATAGTAGTTGATGAAACCTAAAAACTTTTGGAATGATTACACAATGATTACAAGCAAACAGGTGAAGATGTTACCTTTAGTAGCCAGGCAAACCCATTTGTGTCAACTTCTGTGCATGTTATCAGGCCTAAATCACCAGGGTATGTGAACTTTTGATCAGGGTCATTTGGATGTTTTGGGTTGTCATTATGATTTAAAAAGAGAAAACACAGTAGTTTGCCAATATATGGCTTCACCCAACCGCTAACCATGAGTGAAAAAAGGCCAAGAAAATAAAAATTATGCCGGGGTATGTAAACTTTTGAGCACAACTGTAGAATATTGTCAATAAATCCCATTTGAATAATCTCCATATGCCTTTAGCTGTACAGTTCCTTCACTCTGTGTCTATAATTGGTTTACATGACCTCAGTGGTTGGCTACAGAAGAACTAGCACCCTTCTCATGCTAAAGGCCCCATCACACACAGCGATATCGCTGATTTTGTGATACCACAGTGATCTCACTAGTGATATCGCTGTGTGTGACATGGATCAGCGACCGGTCCCCCTGCTGGGTATCGCTGATTGCGCTCCATCGTCCTGGGCCGTTTTTTGATCGTTGGTCTCCCGCTGTTCAGCACGCATCGCTGCATGTGGCAGCGAGAGACCAGCGATCAGTGACCCTGGATGTTGGTTTCCAATGTAAACAGCGGGTATCAAAGAGCCGCGCGGCTCTTAGTTACCTGCTGTTTACCTTGGAAACCAGCTTGCTCTCTGGTCCTGATCGCTGGAGGGGCTGTCTATGTGACAGCTCACCAGCGATCAGCCTAACGATGTCTCAGCGATCCCATCCATGTCGGATCATTGGTGTGATCACTGGGACATTGTTATGTGTAACGGGGCTTTAACTCTAATTTGCTGGTTGTGTCACCTACCTGTTTGATTACTATTTACTTGCTCATCTGTTTTATTTTTCTTCTTTTTTGTCATTGTGGGTGAGGTATCAGTATTTTTTACTTGTTTCATAATTTGTGACATTTTTGAATACCCAAATGTTTACACATATGTACTCCAGTGGGAGGGTTGAATTTGATGGACCTAGGTCTTTTTTCAACTTATGTAACTATGTAATTATATGTAACTATAAATTTATGTTCACAATTTTGTGACTTTTTTAAATAAAGTCTAAGGACTAAAGTAGAGTTGATTTTTGGTTTTGTGCAAAAATGTGTTAACCATGTTTCCTACTTTAAAGAAATAGCCAAAAAAGGCAATTGACTTTTCATAGACTACAATGCATCTAAGAGTGCATTTAAGAGTTAGTACCCAGCTTCTTTTATATGATTTCCAGATTATACCTAGAACTCTCAATAATAAAGTAGTAATACTTTTTAGAACGTCAATAAATGTTTGAAAGAATATGTCAAGGATTAACAAAAGTACGTAGTAATCTGTTCAGCACAATTCAGTTAATAAAATGTAAACAAGAGATGGCCCGAGTCAACAAAACTTGTTTGTTCTTATTGGAATTTAATATTGAGTTAGTGAAGTTCTACAAAACAATATGTACTGTGTTACCAGCAGTGTTCCACTTCATATTAGCAAATCCCAATATATTACATTATTGGTTTTAGAAACAGCTTCATAAAAATGAGTCATATATTTTATTAAGTAAAGGTTGCACTGGAGACAAAGGAGGGCAAGAGATAGTAGCAGTCTTCAATTCTCTGTGTATTCAGGTAATATTATTGTTGCTGTAAGCTTTTATCTCAAACATAAAATTCATATAGTTTTTCATTTTCTATTGCTGGGCAGTTTGGATATAATAAAAAATATACAGTTAGGCTGTGTGCCCACGTAGCGATTTTTAAGCGTTTTTGCCGCGATTTTCGGCGCGAAAATGCAGCGAAAACGTTTAAAAATCGTGTACAGAACGCCCCCCATGCATTCCTATGGCATTCCGCACATGCTGTGCTAATGCTGCGCTTTTTTCCACGGCGGAATCGCATCGCGGAAAAAATCGCAGCATGCTCATTCTTTTGTGCGGAATCGCAAAGAATTGCCGCGATTCCGCACCCATAGGAATGCATGAGAATCGCTGACTTCCTGCATGTGGCTATGCCCACCATGCGCGAAGTTAAGCGTCTCATGTGTGGTTGGTACCCACGGTGTGGAGGAGAGGAGACTGCCCTCCAGGCCCTGGGTACCATAGGGCTGTAAAAAAATAGTAAAAAATAAAAAATCGGGGTATATTTACCTTCCGGTGTCCCGCGCTGCATTCCCGGCCTAAGCGTTCCCAGTAATGCCTTGCGGCACGGTCCAGTGATGACGTAGTCTCGCATGACTCTAGCGGTCTCGCGAGATCGCTATAGCAACGCGAGACTACGTCATCACAGGTCTCGCAAGGCATCGCTGGGAACGCTGTGGCCCAGGAATGCAGCGCGGGATGCCGGAAGGTAAATATACCCCGATTTTTTTATTTTTTTTAGCATTTTAACATTCTATCTTTTACTATTGAAGCCGCATAGGCGGCCTCAATAGTAAAAACCTGGTCACACTTGTCAAACACTATGTTTGACAAGTGTGACCAACCTGTCAATCACTTTCCAAGCGATGCTTCAAATCGCTTGGAAAGTGCTTGAATATCGCACGCAAAAATCGCGGCAAAATCGCGATCATAATCGCGGTGAAATCGCGCGGAAAAAAACACGCAATTTCTGGGAAGGAGTCCGGTTTTTAGTGAGCGTTTTAAAACGCTACGTGGGCCCATAGCCTTATAATGTATACTGTATGGATTCTGATTTATCATATTGTTATCATAAATTGCATATCATTTGATATGTGTATTTAATCTTTAACCTTTACTTTTTCTATGGCGTTTCTATGGCATTTCATGCAAAAGCTCACATTATCTTAATCCCTTCACCCCAACGCCTGTTTTCACCTCCTTGACCTGGCCAATTTTTACAATTCTGACCACTGTCAATTTATGAGGTCATACCTCTGGAATGCTTCATTGGATCCCACCGATTCTGAGAATGGTCTCTCCTGACATATTGTACGTCATGACAGTGGTTAAATTTCTTTGATATGACTTGCATTTATTTGGGAAAAAAATGAAAGTTTAGCAAAAATTTAAAATATTTTGCAATTTTCAAACTTTTAATTTTTATGCCCTTGAATCAGAGAGTCATATCGCACAAAAAAAGTTAATAAAGAACATTTACAACATGTCTACTTTAAATCAGCACAATATTTGAAACATAATTTTTTTTGTTAGGAAGTTATAAGGGTTAAAACTAAGTTAACCAGCGATTTCTCATTTTTACAACAATATTTGCTAAACCATTTTTTTAGGGAACACCTCACATTTGAAGTGACTTTGAGGGGCCTATATGACAGAAAATACCCTAAAGTGACACCATTCTAAAAACTGCACCCCACAAGGTGCTCAAAACCACATTCAAAAAGTTTATTAACTCGTCAGGTGCTTCACAGGAATTTTTGAAATGTGGAAGGAAAAAATAAACATTTACTTTTCTTTCACAAAATTTTTTTTTTACCTAATTTTATTTACTTTCGCAAGGGTAACAGGAGAAACTGGATCATACAATTTGTTGTACAATTTCTCCTAAGCATGCAGATACCCCATATGTGGAGGAAAACAACTGTTTGGGTGCACGGTAGGGCTCTGAAGGGAACGATTGCCATTTGACATTTTGAATTCAAAATTTGCTGGAATAATTAGCAGACACCATGTCGCATTTGGAGAGCCCCTGATGTGCCTAAACAATGGTAAACACCCACAAGTGACACCAATATGGAAATTAGAACCCTTTGGGAACTTATCTAGATGTGTATTGAACATCTTGAACCCTCAGGTGCATCACAGAAGGTTATAACTTTAAGCCATGAAAATACAAAAATAAATTTTTACGCCAAAAAATCTTTTTTAGCTCCAAATTTTGTATTTTCACAAAGGTAACAGGAGAAAATTGACCACAAAATTTTCTGTGCAATTTCTCTTGAGTTTATTGATACCACATATGTCATTGAAAACTGATTTTGAAGCACAGTGGAAAGCTCAGAAGTGAAGAAACGCCATATTATAGTGCAGATTTTGCTGCACTAGTTTGAGGGTACCATGTTACATTGGCAGAGCCCCTGAGGTGCCAACACAGCAGAACCCCTCCATAAGTGTCCCCGCTATACAAACTAAACCTCTTAATGAATTCATCTAGGGATGAAGTGAATATGTTTTATGCCCAAGATTTTTTCATTTTCATACTTGGAAATGGGTAAAAATGGCATCAAAATTTGTCCCACAATTTCAACTGAGCGTGGCAATACCCCATAAGTGGCTGTACAGAACTACTTAGCCATAAAGAGAGACTCGAGAGGGACGGAAAGCTATTTGTCTCCTGGAACGCATATTTTCCTTCAATAGTTTGAGGATTCCATGTAAAGAGCCCCTAAGTGATAGAAAAGCAGAATCCCCACTCAAGTCAACCCATTTTAGAAATTATAACCCTTTGGGAATTTACAGTGGGTACGGAAACTATTCAGACCCCTTTACATTTTTCACTCTTTGTTTCATTGCAGTCATTTGGTAAATGCAAAAAAAAAATCATTTTTTTCTCATTAATGTACACTCTGCACCCCATCTTGTCTGAAAAAACAGAAATGTAGAATTTTTTGAAAATTTATTAAGAAAGAAAAACTGAAATATCACATGGTCATAAGTGTTCAGACCCTTTGCTCAGACGCTCATATTTAAGTCACATGCTGTTCATTTCCTTGTGATCCTCCTTGAGATAGTTCCACTCCTTCATTGGAGTCCAGCTGTGTTTAATTAAACTGATAGGGCTTGATTTGTAAAGACACACACCTGTCAGTATAAGACCTCACAGCTCACAGTGCATGTCAGACCAAATGAGAATCATGAGGTCAAAGGAACTGGCAAAGGAGCTCAGATACAGAATTGTGGCAAGGCACAGATTTGGCCAAGGTTATAGAAGGATTTCTGCAGTACTCAAGGTTCCTAATAGCACAGTGGCCTGCATAATCCTTAAATGGAAGAAGTTTGGGACCACCAGAAGTCTTCCTAGACCTGGTCATCCAGCCAAACTAAGCAATCATGAGAGAAGAGCCTTGGTGAGAGAGGTAAAGAAGAACCCCAAGATCACTGTGGCTGAGCTCCACAGATGCAGTAGGGAGAAGAGAGAAAGTTCCACAAAGTCAACTATCACTGCAGCACTCTACCAGTCGGGCCTTTATGGCAGAGTGGCTAGACGGAAGCTTCTCCTCAGTGCCAGACATATGAAAGCCCACACAGGGTTTGCTAAAAAACACATGAAGGACTCTCAGACTATGAGAAATAAGATTCTCTGGTCTGATGAAATAGAAAATAGAACTTTTTGGTGATAATTCTAAGTGGTATGTGTGGAGAAAACCAGGCACTGCTCATCACCTGCCAAATACAATCCCAACAGTGGAACATGGTGGTGGCAGCATCATGCTATGGGGGTGCTTTTTAGCTGCAGGGACAGGACGACTTGTTGCCATTGAAGGAAACATGAATGCAACCAAGTACAGAGATATCCTGGATGAAAACCTCTTCCAGAGTGCTCTGGACCTCAGACTTGGTTGATGGTTCACCTTTCAACAAGACAATAATCCTAAGCCCAAAGCGAAAATAACAAATGAGTGGCTACAGAACAACTCTGTGACCATTCTTGACAGACGCAGCCAGAGCCCTGACCTAAACTCAATTGAGCATCTCTGGAGAGTCCTGAAAATGGCTGTCCATCAACATTCACCATTCAACCTGATGTAACTGGAGAGGATCTGCAAGGAAGAATGGCAGAGGATCCCCAAATCCAGGTGTGAAATACTTGTTGCATCATTCCCAAGAAGACTCATGGCTGTATTATCTTAAAAGGGTGCTTTTACTCAATACTGAGCAAAGGGTCTGAATACTTATGACCATGTGATATTTCAGTTTTTCTTTTTTGATAAATTTGCAAAAATTTCTACATTTCTGTTTTTTTTCAGTCAAGATGGGTGCAGAGTGTACATTAATGAGAAAATAATGATCTTTTTTGAATTTACCAAATGGCTGCAATGAAACAAAGTGAAAAATTTAAAGTGGTCTGAATACATTTCCATACCCACTGTATCTACAGATATAGTGATGATTTTGAGCCCATGTGTGTTTTCCAGAATCAAGCAGTAGAGGATGTTGCTGAGTGAAAATTGCAAACTGCCGTTCTAGTGACCAGTTTTCTGTAGTGACCAGTATGCTGAAATCACCAGTACATTATGCCCATCTCATACTTCTGGAGACACGCACCTGTAAATTAGGCTGGCTGTCATCGCTTCAGAAATGCCAAACGTGGACTCTAAATGTGGTTTAGGTACACTGTGGCACAGGAGGAGGTGACATTTGGATTTGGTAGCGGAGAATTTGCTGAATTTCTTTTGAGTGATGAGCCATTTAGCTTTTCAAGAGACTTTGTGCTACCAGTAATGTGGAAGGCCCCTATATTTCCATTAACAGATGACAAACCTGAGTGAGGGTTTGCTTTTTTATAGATTGAGTTAAAGCTTTTATTGGAAACATTTTACATAACATTTATTATCACGTTTATCCAGCGCTCTGCATTGAGCACTTACTTTGGGGTTTCCATCTAAATCTCTGAGTGGTGTGATTTAGATGAAACCCCCGAGGGATCCATTCACTATAATGAGGCCTCTGTTCAGTGGTGTCCATCTTTTCAGAAGTGCACAAAACTGTGGCCGTCAGCACTTTTATGCAATCCTAAAAAGACGAACACTGCCGGATCACAGGTCAGGCGGCGATCTCCGTGCCTCCATCTGCCTCATTATAGGGAATCTTCCTCTGTGGATTCTGTCTGAATCACATATTTCAGTGATTTACATGGAAACCCCGATGTAAGAACTCAATGTAGAGCGCAGTATAAATGTGCCCCTATCCATACTGCGATCTTTGGAAGGCAGAATGAAAAAGTCAATAGCATGTGAAGAATTGGTTTTATTTATTTTTCAAGCCATTCCTTGTGCGGTATAAGTGATTAGGCGGCTTTATTCTTTGAGTTAATGATTACAGTGATACCAGATTTATATCAGGTTTTTGTATTTGGCTGCTGTCACACACTAAAAAGTCACTTTTTATTACGAAAACTAGTTTATGCATCACCATATTTTGAGAGCTATAATTTTTCCATATTTCGGCCGATAGTCATGTTATGGCTTGTTTTTTGCAGGACAATCTCATGTTGTTATTGGTACCACTGTCAGGCACATGACATTTTTTCATAGCTTTTTATCCTGATTTTGTGGTAAAATTGGTGAGGCAGCTTTATTCTTCGAGTAAGACGATTACAGAAATTTTCAGGTTATGTCTTTTTTATGTTTTTTTTAAATCAAAAAGTTTTTATTGAAGAAAATGAGAAGGATAACAATACTTTAACACAATAAAAACTATTTTATAGAAAAAATAATTACTTTTGCATTGCTTTATTCTTAGAGCTATAACTTTTTAAATTTTTCTTCTGATGGAGCTGTATGGTGGCTTATTTTTTGCAGGACAAGGTGACATTTTCAGAAGTATCACTTTTATTTATATTCTTTCTTATCGCTTTTAATTGCACATTTTGTTCACATTGTTTTCTTTGCCTTTCTGTACGCTGTTCACTGAAGGGGTTAACTAGTTCTACAGTTTTATAGAGCAGGTCGCTATGGATGCAGCGATACCAAATATGTGTACTTTTATTATTTTTTTATTTACATAAATAAATGTATTTATTGGAAAATATTTATTTATTTTTTCCTTTATTTGGGGATTTTAAAACAATATTTTTACACTTTTTATTTTAAATTTTTTACATTGCCTCATCCTGGGACATCACTGTATAGTGTCAGATCGCTGATCGACCTGATATTCTACAATGCTTCTGCACTGCAGAGTATCACTTCAGCATCTGACAGTCATGGAAGGAGGCATGCTCTCAGCAGGCGCTCACAAGTCACTTTCCCTGCAAGACCTTGAAGGTCCTGCGGCCATCTCACGTTGTAATGATGGTAGCACATAGGGAACCCATTCACTGCGCGATGCTCCTCTATGTGTCTGTCACTTCTGACAGCAGCATCGGAGGGGTTAAATGCCTGCGATCAGTGCTAGCACCAATCATGGGCGTTGCTGTGAGCTGATAACCGCACACAATCGTCGTGGGGCTCAGCATGAGGCCGCGCGATTGTGCCACTGTACATATACTGTTGTTTGCTGGAATGCAGCTCCTGCAGAGCAGTATATGTACGGCGCATGTCGGGAAGGAGTTAAAAGCTAAGGATACGATTTACAAGGAAACATGGATTTTACACATGTTAATAGGTAAATTAATTTTAAAAATATTCACTAAGTTTCAGGCTACAATACCCATTCCATCATTCAATTTTAGACCCCCTGACATTTAGTCTTCTAGTAGTTCCTTGATTTGGACTTGGGTCCTGCATGTGTCGTTTCCAGTAATACATACTGTATATAAGTTATAGGAATCTACAATACACTGGGATTCAGAAGTCTGTATAATATAACTGCAGACATTCAAGAGATGACCAGACAACCTCTTTTAACCCCTTCACCCCCAAGGGTGGTTTGCACGTTCATGACTGGGCCAATTTTTACAATTCTGACCACTGTCCCTTTATGAGGTCATAACTCTGGAACGCTTCCATGGATCCCGGTGATTCTGACACTGTTTTCTCGTGACATATTGTACTTCATGATAGTGGTAAAATTTCATTCAAATAACTTGCGTTTATTTGTGAAAAAAATGGAAATTTGGCAAAAATTTTGAAAATTTCACAATTTTCCAACTTTGAATTTTTATGCACTTAAATCACAGAGATACGGCACACAAAAAACTTGATAAGTAACAATTCCCACATGTTTACTTTACATCAGCACAATTTTTTAAACCAAAATTTTTTTTTGTTAGGAAGTTATAAGGGTTAAAAATTGACCAGCGATTTCTCATTTTTGCAACACCATTTTATTTTTACGGACCACATCACATTTGAAGCCACTTGACCCCCCAAGGAACTTATCTATGTGTGTGGTGAGAACTTTGAACCCCCAAGGGCTTCACAAAAGTTTATAACATACAGCCGTACAATTAAAAAATCTGATTTTTTCCACAAAAATGATCTTTTCACCCTCAATTCTTATTTTTCCAAGGGTAACAGGACCCTAAAAGTTATTGTGCAATTTGTCCTGAGTACACTGATTGATACCCCACATGTGGGGGTAAACCACTATTTGGGCGCATGGCAGAGCTCAGAAGGGAAGCAGCGCCATTTGACATTTTTGGCTGGAATTGAGATCGGACACCATGTCGCGATTGGAAAACCCCTGATGTACCAAAACAGTGGAAACCCCCCACAAATGACATCATTTTGGAAACTAGACCCCTCAAGGAACTTATCTAGGTGTGTGGTGAGCACTTTGAACCCTCCAGTGCTTCACAGAAGTTTGTAACGCCCGGGCGTGAAAATAAAAAATTTGTATTTTTTCCACAAACATGATGTTTTAGTCACCAATTTTTTTTATTTTCCTAAGGGTAACAGGAGAAACTGGACCCCAAAAGTTGTTGTCCAATTTGTCCTAAATACGCTGATACCCCGTATGTGGGAAAAAACTACTGTATGGGCACATGTAGGGGCTCGGAAGGGAAGTAGTGACGTTTTGGAATGCAGACTTTGATGGAATGGTCTGCGGGTGTCAGGTTGCCTTTGGAGAGCCCCTATTGTACCTAAACAGTGGAAATCCCCCACAAATGACCCCATTTTGGAAACTAGACCCCCTAACGAACTTATCTAGATGTGTGGTGAGCACTTTGAACCCCCAAGGGCTTCACAGAATTTTATAATGCCGGGGCATGAAAATAAAAAAATCGTATTTTTTCCACAAACATGATCAATTAGTCCCCAATTTTTTTATTTTCCCAAGGGTGACAGGAAAAATTGGACCCCAAAAGTTGTTGTCCAATTTGTCCTGAGTACACTGATACCCCATATGTGGGAGAAAACTATTGTATGGGCACACATCGGGGCTCGGAAGGGAAGTAGTGATGTTTTGGAATGCAGACTTTGATGGAATGGTCTGCGGGTGTCATGTGCATTTGGAGAGCCCCTGATGTACCTAAACTATTGAAACTCCCCACAAATGACCCAATTTTGGACACTAGACCCCCCCACGGAACTTATCTAGATGTGTGGTGAGCACTTTGAACCCCCAAGGGCTTCACAGAAGTTTATAATGCCCGGGCATGAAAATAAAAAAATTGTATTTTTTCCACAAACATGATCAATTAGTCCCCAATTTTTTTATTTCCCCAAGGGTAACAGGAGAAATTGAACCCCAAAAGTTGTTGTCCAATTTGTCCTGAGTACACTGACACCCCATATGTTGGAGAAAACTACTGTATGGACACACGTCGGGGCTTGGAAGTGAAGTAGTGACGTTTTGGAATGCAGACTTTGATGGAATGGTCTGCGGGTGTCATGTGCATTTGGAGAGCCCCTGATGTACCTAAACTATTGAAACTCCCCACAAGTGACCCAATTTTGGACACTAGACCCCCTACGGAACTTATCTAGATGTGTGGTGAGCACTTTGAACCCCCAAGTGCTTCACAGAAGTTTAAAACGCTCGGGCGTGAAAATAAAAAAATCATTTTTTTCCACAAAAATGATATTTTTGCCCCCAATTTTTTGTTTTCGTAAGGGCAACAGGAGAAATTGGACCCCAAAAGTTGTTTTGCAGTTTGTCCCGAGTAGGCTGATACCCTACATGTGGGGGTAAAACACTGTTTGGGTGCATGGCAGAGCTTGGAAGGGAAGGAGCACCATTTGACTTTTTCAACTCAGAATTGGCTGGAATTGAGATCAGATGCCATGTTGCATTTGGAGAGCCCCCTGAGGAAGGAGCTTATCGCTCCGAAACGCGCGTTGGGGAGACGAACGTACCGCCTGGTCATCCTGAGGCTTCATTGAGGTAATGTATCTGGGGTTCTTTAACCTCTTGAGGGCGGGTTTTTTGTCCGTTGGTGCAGTATAGACATTATCTGCTGTACCATCTTCCCCCTCTCTCTTTTTTTCACACATGTAAGCTGTGTTCTACATGGCCCGAGGGCAGCAGCATTAACTTTTTGTTAACCCTCTTTTCTACCTCCTTGGGACAATATATGTATATATTATTTATGACAGATAATGGGCATTGTTTCCCCTTTTTATATATGACATATTTGGTGTTTGATCTAATTAGATCCAATACATGTTGCTCTTTGTATGGAGTAGTCAAATATATACATTAACCCATTAATATGCTAGCTCAGGTTGACTGGGGCAGGTTTTTGCTCGTGTCAGCATTTACACTATTGCACTTTCTGATTGTTCTTCGCATATGTTCCCCATTTTTGTCTTGTCTTGTCCATAATTTAATAAAGAGAATTTGCAATCTTATCAATATGGATCTATGGTCGCATCTTTGTGGTTTCCACATCCTCGTTGTATATACCAGCGATTGATCCTAGTTTGTCCACTCAGAGCGACACCTATATGGAGAGATATATAATACATTCAGGATGCAGCTCTGTATCATTGCTGTTATAATTTGCATTTGGAGAGCACCTGATGTGCCCAAACAGTGGAAACCCCTAATTCTAACTCCAACCCAAACCCCAACACACCCCTATCCCTAATCTCAGCCCTAACCCTAGCCCTAACCCTAGCCCTAGCCCTAACCCTAGCCCTAGCCCTAACCCTAACCCTAACCCTAATGGGAAAATGGAAATAAATACATTTTCTTTTAATTTTATTATTTTTCCCTAACTAAGGGGGGGGGGGGGTTTGATTTACTATTTATGGCGGTTTTTATTTTTGGCAACTGTCATACGCTAAAAGACGCTTTTTATTGTAAAAATAGTTTTTGCATCACCACATATTGAGAGCTATAATTTTTCCATATTTTGACCCACCGAGTCATGTGAGGTCTTATTTTTTGCAGGACAAGTTGGCGTTTTTATTGGTACCATTTTCAGGCACGTGACATTTTTTGATTGCTTTTTATTGCGATTTTTGTGACGCAGAATGAAAAAAAAAACAGCGTTTCATGAATTTCTTTTGGGGGGGTACGTTTACACCGTTCCGCGTGCGGTAAAATTGATAAAGCGGTTTTATTCTTCGGGTCAGTACGGTTACAACGATACCTCATTTAGGTTATTTTTTTTATGTTTTGGTGGTTTTATGCAATGAAAACTATTTTATATAAAAAATAATTATTTTTGCATCGCTTTATTCTGTGAGCTATAACTTTTTTATTTTTTCGCTAATGATGCTGCATGGTGGCTTTTTTTTGCGGGACGTATTCAGTGGTACCATGGATATTTATTTGCGTCTTTTTGATCGCGCGTTATTGCACTTTTTGTTTGACGGTATGATAATAAATCATTATTTTTTGCTTCGTTTTTTTATTTTTATTTTTTAAGGGGTTTGCTAAAGGGGTTATCTAATGGGACGGTTTTATAGGGCGGGTCATTACGGACGCAGCGATACCTAATATGTGTACTTTTATTTTATTTTTTTTATTCTTTCAAAAAATGGATTTATTGGGGGAATATTTTTTTTTTTTCTAATTTATTTGGCGATTTTTTTAAAATTATTTTAACACTTTTTTTTTTTTAACTTTATTACATAGTCCCAGGTGGGACATCACTGTCCTGTGACAGATCGCTGATCACATCACAGATCACCGTGACAGATCAACGATCTGTCACAGGCACTTCTGCAGACTTCCTCATGCCTGCGCTTTGCAGGCACTGAGGAAGTCAGCTCCCTGCAGGCCCCCGAAGGCCCCCGTCGCCATCTGGGATTCGGGGGCCTGCAGGGAAAGAGCCCCGCGCAGCAGTGCTGCACATTGCGCTGCTGTGGGGGGCTCAGGGAAGCATGGAGGGAGCCCCCTCCCTGCCGATGCTTCCCTTTAACCCCCGGTACACCGCGATCATGTTTGATCACAGTGTGCAAGGGGTTAACGTGTCGGGGCGGTCCGTGATCACCCCTGACACATTGTGCCGGGTGTCTGCTGTGATAATCAGCTGACACCCGGCCGCGATCAGCGGCGCTCACCACATGGGCGCCGCTGATCGCGCTAGACGTACTATCCCGTCCTTGGGCATAGGGGCCCAGGTCCCATGGACGGGATAGTACGTCTGATGTCAGAAAGGGGTAAAAGAAAAGTGTCTTCTATTTTTTTGGGAGTATCCATTAATGAATGATCAGTCGAAGTCTGGAGTCTGCTGATTGTTTTGTGGGAATCAAGGGATTGCACAAATCAAAGTATTTTTTCCTCCAGAATATCCCACTATGGCAAATTGTTCAGTATTTCAAGAACCAAAATGTGTAAATTAGGACTTATGTATACTGTAGGATATGGATTTTATACATGACTGCTTAAGCACAGTTTTAGATTTTAAGATGCTGATTAAAGATGACAGGCAAAATTGGAAGTCGTTTGTTTCCAAATTTTTTACCAGGAAATTTTATTAGTAGAGAAGTCATTTTCGCTAATTTCTTGTCGCTTATTATGCTCTGTGTTCTTTCTGGACTCCAGAGAACAATTAACATAGTATGTACAAATAAAAAAAAAAATCCTTAAATTCGCCTCACCGCTCACTTCTCCGGACTCTCCACTACTAACTGACACAAGTCATCATAAGGCCATTGGCCCACGCCCCTACACATAACCCATGCCATGACACTTGGAAGACCAGCACAGTGTGAAAAGCTCATGAGCAGTGGGGAACAGAAGATGTATCTCGAACAAGGTGGGTGACGGTGAGCAGCAGATGAGCTGGAGATGTGAGTGGTGAGGTAAGTATAATAGTATAATGATTATTTTTATTTATTTAACCCTTTTATGGCCCATTATGTTACAGAAAAGTGTCAGCCGCTGGTCATTTTGCTGAATCTGCGTAGAAGAAAATGACTAAATATCCACATTTTGTGGATTTTTGTAAAATTTGAGTAGAATTCAATTTCACTTGAGTTTGTTCGCTCTTCTTTACTGCTTAGGTACTCTTTCATTACATTCATATGAGATTGTAAAGAAAATAGAATGGTGAGCAGTTTACACTACAATAAAGCAGTCTAAAATCCAATGAATGAAATTGTAAAAAGAGAACCTACTGAAATAACTGATGCTTATATACATAACATCTTACGTTGTAGGAAAATTTTATGTTTTTTCTTAATATTCAGTGTATGTACAGTTTTCAGAATGCTTGATAAATAGCTATTCAATAGTGATGAGCGAATAGTGAAATACTCGGATTCGGGAAAATCAGCACAAATAGTTTCTAATATCCGTGTATTTGTACCGAATAATGAATCCAATGCAAGTCAATGGCAAAGCCGAATATTTTCCTGCTGAACCCAACAAACAGGTCTGGGGGCCTGGGAAAAAAAGCTAAAATGGATGGGAAAGAGCTAAAACTTAATGGAGACAGCATGGAGGTGAAGCCTGCATGCCTTTCTGACTCACATATGGTATCTGGGAATAATTTTGCTAGACTATTGCACCGGTTTTATGGATTTATAAGACCTACCAAACCAAACCTACATTTTTTTTAAAGGGAAACATGCTAATAAACATCTTTTCCTTCATATAACATGTATATAATGCAAAATTAAATTAAAAAAATTAAAAAATTATACTTCCCCTTTAGCATATGTTCACACGGAGCATTTTAGCTTTATTTTTTCTTTTAACATTTGTGAGGGCTCTCACTCCTACATTTGGGAGGTCTCATCCTCATTCCAAATTGTTAGCTAGATAATGGACTACATATTCCCCATCACCTGGCAATGCCAGCTAATATATGCCCATTTTAATTTTGGCCTTTGCCCGTGCCTCCACCATGTCCACTGCCATGTCATTATGCGGCTCTCGCTTGACATTTTCAGAGGGCCAGCAGGTGCCGTGAAACCAGAGTTTTGGGAAGGACCTTCAGGTCGTACATTTGGGAGAGCTCTCACTGCTACATTTGGGAGGTCCCTACCTCATTACATATTGTTAGCTAGATAGTGGAATACATATTCCCCATCACTTTTCAATGCCAGCTAAAACAGACCCATTTTAAATTTGGGCTTTGCTATTTTATTATGCTTCCATGCTTCATATTTTTAGAGGGCCAGCACGGTCCGTGAAACCTGAGTTTTGTGAGCTCCACAGTTCATTTTGGCCACCGGATCCCAATGGAGCCACAGTCATAGCAGGTGAAGCCGTTGTAAGGTGAATATAATACAGGAGTTGGGGAGCTGTATGCTTAATGACAGTAAATTGGATTCTACCAGAGACCAACAGCATTAGAATGAAATTCTGAATACAGTTTATGCAAGCGAGGGCCTATATTGTGGTCAGTCTGTCAGGCCTGAGACCCATGTCAGGAATCTGTACAAGACTCATTTTACTTGGAAGCAGCCACCTCAAGAGAAAAAGTCAGAAGTGTCATTGACCAATCTCCACACATCCATGATACACAGCTAAGCTAAAGGCCTTAGCGTAGCAATGACCATGTTCAAATATGTGCAAGACTGCGGCATGAATAGGTCTGTGGAGTGTATTAACCCAGTCTCTTAGGTGTGCTTAAAATGTACAGAAACTGAGTAATACCCCACTACCATTTCTTTTAGGACCCAAATTTAGAAAATTTAAGGGAAATTACATTTTGATAAAAAGACACAAGTCTCAAGTAAGAGCCTGGAAAGGCCAGCAATGGTCTTTGTCCAGCACCGGACAATTGATAACAAATATGTATGCCCTATCTAACAAACAATTTGTGAACAGACATATATGCTGACAAGGGACAACTGAACCCTGCACTGGGACAATGAACTGGATGTGGTTGCTGACTGTTGTGTCTGTGCAACTTCAGGTTGTGGGCAGGGGGCATCAGCGCCTTCTTCCTGCACAGCAGATTGGGAAGGAAGTAACGCAGGGGAAGAGGCAATGGTTTCACCCTCAGACACAGATTTTGTACCCAGGCATTCCGCCCACCTACTGAGGTGCTGCATATATGAGCAGCATATGGCATATGCTAACAGAGGTATTATGTTGAATTTCCCTTTATAAAGGGATGAGTGGGTAAGATTTCCAATCTAGAAGCATATATAGAGTATGTTTCATTACTCATATTAGTATTCGGTGTAAGGCTGAAACCTGAAGAAGTGTGTGGAGCATATTAATGCACTGATGTTCCAAAATGTCCAAGTGCAGACATAAAAAATCAACAACAGGATACCAGATACACACTTAAAGAGACCGTGAGAAGGGCAATACAATAAAGTAATTACAATAATAGAATATATAGAGATTGTTCAATGGTCAAATTTCTACTCTCAGTCTGCAAAGATTTCCAAAAATTACCCAAAGGGGTCTGTATCATACACACTGAAAGAGACCGTAATGGGGACCTCATAATAAAATTTGCAGTTATTATCATTGCTAGAGATAGGGAATACAAGTTTCACCACTCCACAATGTGCAAAGTTTTTAAAAAAATACCTAAGGAGTCTGCATCATACAAGCTGAAAGAAGCCATGATAGGGACCTTCCAATACATTTCACAGTTATTACAAGAGGTAGAGATAGGGAGTACAAGTTTCACCATTGCAAAGTTTTCTGAAAATTAGCCAAGGGCTCTGTATCATACAAGATGAAAGACAGCATGATAGGGACCTCACAATATATTTTATAGTTGTTAAGATATGTAGAGATAAGAATTGCAAGTTTTACCATTGCACAATGCAAAGTTTTCAAATAATTACCCAAGGGGTCTATATCATACATGCTGAAAGATAACGTGATGGGAACCTCACAATGCATTTTGCAGATATTGCAAGAGGTAGAGCTAGGGAGTACAAGTTTTGCCATTGCACAATGTGCAAAGTTTTCAAAAAGTATAAAACATTACAAACGTGGGATATACAGTGGGTACGGAAAGTATTCAGACCCCTTTAAATTTTTCACTCTTTGTTTCATGGCAGCCATTTGGTAAATTCAAAAAAAGTTCATTTTTTTCTCATTAATGTACACTCTGCTCCCCATCTTGACTGAAAAAAACAGAAGTGTAGAAATTTTTGTAAATGTATTAAAAAAGAAAAACTGAAATATCACATGGTCATAATTATTCAGACCCTTTGTTCGGCATTGAGTAGACGCACCCTTTTGAACTGGTACAGCCATGAGTCTTCTTGGGAATGATGCAACAAGTTTTTCACACCTGGATTTGGGGATCCTCTGCCATTCTTCCTTGCAGACACTCTCCAGTTACATCAAGTTGGATGGTGAACTTTGGTGGACAGCCATTTTCAGGACTCTCCAGAGATGCTCAATTGGGTTTAGGTCAGGGCTCTGGCTGGGCCAGTCAAGAATGGTCACAGAGTTGTTCTAAAGCCACTCCTTTGTTATTTTAGTTATGTGTTTAGGCTCATTGTCTTGCTGGAAGATGAAGCTTCGGCCACGTCTGAGGTCCAGAGCACTCTGGAAGAGGTTTTCATCCAGGATATCTCTGTACTTGGCCTCATTCATGTTTCCTTCAATTGCAACCAGTCGTCCTGTCCCTGCAGCTGAAAAATACCCCCATAGCATGATGCTGTCACCACCATGTTTCACTGTTGGGATTGTATTGTGCAGGTAATGAGCAGTGCCTGGTTTTCTCCACACATACCGCTTAGAATTATCACTAAAATATTCTATCTTTGTCTTATCAGACCAGAGAATCTTATTTCTCATTATCTGGGAGTCCTTCATATGTTTTTTTAGCAAACTTTATGCAGGCTTTCATATGTCTTGCACTGAGGAGAGGCTTCCGTTGGGCCTCTCCGCCATAAATGCCCAACTAGTGGATGACTGCAGTGATAGTTGACATTGTGGAACTTTCTCCCATCTCCCTACTGCATCTGTGAAGCTCAGCCACAGTAATATTGGGGTTCTTCTTTACCTCTCTCACCAAGGCACTTCTCCCATGATTGCTCAGTTTGGCTGGATGGCCAGGTCTAGGATGACTTCTGGTGGTGCTAAACGTCTTCCGTTTAAGGATGATGGAGGCCACTGTGCTGTTAGGAACCTTAAGTACTGCAGAAATACTTTTATAACCTTGGCCAGATCTGTGCCTTGCCTCAATTCTGTCTCTGAGCTCCTTGGCCAGGTTATTTAACCTCATGATTCTCATTTGGTCTGACAATTGGATGACCCGCCAGGGCAGTGAGGTTACTCGGTACCGGACCAGTGTCTCAGAGGGATGTGTCACAGTGGCAGTGACCCGGTCCGTGGCCTTGGGCGTCCATGCAAAAGGGGTGAAACAAAGCTGAATAAAGTTTATAGGTGGATGATACGTGACGCCACCTGTGGTGCTCGACAATGAAGGTGTTAAGCCGATGCTGCAGTGCAGATCCTCTGGGACAGATGGTATAAGGCAGGAGAAATGTAATAGCTCCCCACAGGTAGAGCTGTAGTCCCAGGGTAGTAATAGTAGGAGTTGAGGCAGATGATGTAGTGCTAGGAAAGAACAAAGAGTGAAAGAAAGAGGGGAAAGAAAGAACAGAGAGAAAGAAAAAAGAAAGAAAAAGAACAGAGAGAAAGGAAGAGTGGACAGAAAAAAAGAACAGAGAGAGAGAAAGAAAGAAAGAAAGAAAGAAAGAAAGAAATAAAGAGGAGAAAAAAGAACAGAGAGGGAGGGAGAAACAAAAAGGGGAAAGAAAGAATGGAGAAAGAAAGAACAGAGAGAGAAAAAGAGTGGACAGAAAAAAAGAACAGGGAGAGAGAGAAAAAGAGTGGACAGAAAAAAGAACAGGGAGAGAGAGAAAAAGAAGGAGGGGAAAGAAAGAAAGAACAGAGAGGTAGAGAGAAAAAGAAAGAGGGGAAAGAACAGAGAGAAAGAAAGAGGGGAAAGAAAGAAAGGAGAAAGAAAGAAAGAGGGGAAAAAAGAAAGATAAAGAAAGAACAGAGAGAGAGAAAGAAAGAGAGAACAGACAGAGAGAGAGAGAAAGAACAGAGAAAGAAAGAAAGAAAGAAAGAAAGAAAGAAAGAAAGAAAGAAAGAAAGAAAGAGGGGAAAGAAAGAGAACAGAGAGAGAGAACGAAAGAAAGAACAGAAAGAGAAAAAAACGATTAGAGAGAAAGAACAGAGAGAGAGAGTGATAAGTGATGGTGAATATGTACTCTATGTTATATGTACTGTATGTCTATATGTATGTATTGTATGAATGTATGAATGTATTGTATGTAGTATGTATGTTGTATGTAGTATGTATGTATATATGTATGCTGTATGAATGTAGTATGTATGTAGTATGTATGTATGTATGCTGTATGAATGTAGTATATATGTAGTATGTACTATGTATGTATGTTGTATGAATGCAATATGTATGTATGTAGTATGTATGTATGTATGTTGTATGAATGTAGTATATATGTAGTATGTATGTAGTATGTATGTATGTTGTATGAATGTAGTATATATGAAGTATGTATGCAGTATGTAGTATCTATGTTGTATGAATGTTGTATATATGAAGTATGTATGTAGTATGTATGGATGTTGTATGAATGTAGTATATATGTAGTATGTATGTAGTATGTATGCTGCATGAATGTAGTATATATGTAGTACATATGTATGTATGTTGTATGAATGTAGTATATATGAAGTATGTATGTAGTATGTAGTATGTATGTTGTATGAATGTAGTATATATGAAGTATGTATGTAGTATGTAGTATGTATGTTGTATGAATGTTGTATATATGTAGTATGTATGTAGTATGTATTTTTTTTTTTTACATTCAACACATTAGCCCGATGATGGGACTACTACTAATCCATCATTGGCTAATATGTCAATCACTGTCATTGTAGCAGGCATATCCCGATGGTACTTGTAGTCCCATCGGCCGATGCCTGCACACACACAACCCCTGGCAGGCCCGCACAGACCCCCGGCAGCCCACATAGACCCCCCGCCAGGCCTGCACAGACCCCCGGCAGCCCGCACAGACCCCCGGCAGGCCCGTACAGACCCCCGGCAGGCCTGTACAGACCCCCGGAAGCCCGCACAGACCCCCGGCAGGCCAATACAGACCCCCAGCAGACCGCACAGACCCACGGCAGGCCCGCACAGACCCCCGGCAGGCCCGCACAGACCGCGCATAATGATGACATCATTTCAGCAGCCAATCACAACCATGCCATTAGTTAACATGGCTTACACAACTGGCTCATTGCATTATGGGAACTACCGATTCCGGTATTCGATATTGTAAAAATATCGGTACTCGGTATCGGAATTCCGATACAGCGAATATCGGCCGATACCCGATATTTGCAGTGTCGGAATGCTCAACATTACTCCTGACGCCACACAGAAACTTTACCCTCATCCAGACCAGCACCATAATGACGCGACCAGCACAGCAGAGTCCTGCAGCCACCCTGATCATGTGACCCCTGACTCCCCTCCTGTGACCTCAACACAGGTCCTGTGCCGCACACAAGATTACAGCCGAAGCGATGATCATTGCTGGCTGTAGGGGGCTGCGTGGGTCCCTCAGGAAGGGCGCAGGATGGAGTTGGTACATGGGGGGCGTGGCAGCGCCGGCGGGTATCCCAGACAGCGTGAGTGCGCCCCCCCATCTCGCCAGGGCCCCGGCACTTACCCGGGTATGCCGGGTGCTGACACCAGCCCTGCCTCACAGTCAGTGTCCCAGGCTAGCAGCTGCAGATCCTGTCGGATAACGTGCACAATTCGTTTCCTTGATCCTACTCCTTGCTGCCTTTTCAGTGAGATAACTGTGGATAGTGGCTGTGGCCCCTAAAGGGACCACAGGTGTCGGCTTTGCTAGTTAAGTCCTTAGTTCCACGTCACTTAGCTAAGGGGCCAAGTCCCTTCTGTGACCTGATTCCTCCACCTGATGGCTATCAGCGTGGAATGAGCCCCACGGGTGGCCTCTGCCTATCCCGTGCCTCTAGAATCCCTTCCCTCTTTCAGGGAACCTTCCTTTCGTCCTTAGCTTCCACCAGCAGCTCCTCCAGCATAGGAGCTGCTGGACCACATGTCTGTTCACTTCCTCCCCCTAAGGAGAATCTCTCTCTCTTCACCTTCTGCTCTCCCTACAAGCTCCGCCCACCTCCCAGCACCCATTCCTATCCAAACAGGGCAAGTCAATCCCTGTCTGGCCATAGTGTAAGTGTGAGGTGAGTGTCAGAGTACTTGTCAGGTGTTCTGAGTGTGGATGGGTGTCTCTCCCTTACCTGGGAAGTGGGATACCACACCTCTGGGTGAGGTGCAGTACCTCTGTGGCGACTGAACCCTCAGGGGCACCACACATGCACTGTGAGATCTTATATAGACAGGTGTGTGCCTTTTCAAATCAAATCCTATCAGTTTAATTAAACACTGCTGGACTCCAATGAAGGAGTAGAAAAATCTCAAGGAGGATCACAAGGAAATGAACAGCATGTGACTTGAGTGTCTGAGCAAAGGGTCTGAATACTTATGACCATGTGATATTTCAGTTTTTCTTTTTTAATAAATTTGCAAAAGTTTCTACATTACTGTTTTTTTCAGTCAAAATACGATGCAGAGTGTGCTTTAATGAGAAAAAATGAACTTTTTTGAATTTACCAAATGGCTGCAATGAAACAAAGAGTGAAAAATTTAAAGGGGACTGAATACTTTCTGGACCCACTGTAATCTTTTCTTGTAGAACAGCACATCAGGTTATACAGTATGGCAGATGAATAGCATACCTGTAAGCACTAGATGCAGCTGAGCCAGATGTGTGTATTACAGAGGAACTTTAAACATTTATAGATAATTTTGTAACTTGTATCATGAGTTTGGTTACATAAAGGAACAGTATAGTTGTGACAATTTTGTTGCCATGAAGCGTGACACAGCTGATTTGAAGATGCAGACAACATCAGGGTTGCTGAGTTGATTTGGTTATCAAGCTATTTGACAGAGCACAGTTGAGAGCATGAGTGCCGCAAAATAAAAGAGACAAATATCTGGACAACACCAAGAATAACTGAGAGCACTATCTGGTATCACTGTGTTGTAGGTATGGAGGACACCTAAAGTTTCTGGATTGAACTTGGTAGTGAAGATGTTAATTGCATTAAAGTTTGAAGTAATTTATGAAATAGACATCAGGCTGGAGCTAAATCAAATGGAAGGTGAAGCTTAATTCATGACAAACATTTGGTAGCAGTGTACTTCAATACTCAAGCAGAAAATGTACGCCTGAGTGAGCTTTAAAAAGCCTGGGCTGTTGATATCAGTGGTACCTGCCAGGCCACCAGTGAAACTTGATATAGATTACTACAGAGGGAGACTTCCACAGGGGAAGAAGGCAAAGCCTGACGTTCGGCCCAAGACAGGTGAGTAGTAATAAGGACACCAGTGTAGTACAGTTGTGGCCAAAAGTATTGACACCCCTGCAATTTTGTCAGATAATACTCAGTTTCTTCCTGAAAATGATTGCAAACACAAATTCTTTGGTATTATTACCTTCATTTAATTTGTCTTAAATGAAAAAACACAAAAAAAATTGTCTTAAAGCCAAATTGGATATAATTCCACACCAAACATAAAAAAAGAGGGTGGACAAAAGTATTGGCACTGTTTGAAAAATCATGTGATGCTTCTCTAATTTGTGTAATTAACAGCACCTGTAACTTACCTGTGGCACCTAATAGGTGTTGGCAATAACTAAATCACACTTGCAGCCAGTTGACATGGATTAAAGTTGACTTAACCTCTGTCCTGTGTCCTTGTATGTACCACATTGAGCATGGAGAAAAGAAAGAAGACCAAAGAACTGTCTGAGGACTTGAGAAACCAAATTGTAAGGAAGCATGAGCAATCTCAAGGCTACAAGTCAATCTCCAAAGACCTGAATGTTCCTGTGTCTACCGTGCGCAGTGTCATCAAGAAGTTTAAAGCCCATGGCACTGTGGCTAACCTCCCTAGATGTGGACGGAAAATAAAAATTGACAAGAGATTTCAACGCAAGATTGTGCGGATGTTGGATAAAGAACCTCGACTAACATCCAAACAAGTTCAAGCTGCCTTGCAGTCCGAGGGTACAACAGTGTCAACCCGTACTATCATCAGCATCTGAATGAAAAGGGACTGTATGGTAGGAGACCCAGGAAGACCCAACTTCTTACCCCGAGACATAAAAAAGCCAGGCTGGAGTTTGCCAAAACTTACCTGAAAAAGCCTAAAATGTTTTGGAAAAATGTTCTCTGGTCAGATGAGACAAAAGTAGAGCTTTTTGGGCAAAGGCATCAACATAGAGTTTACAGGAGAAAAAAAGAGGCATTCAAAGAAAAAAAAACACGGTCCCTACAGTCAAACATGGCGGAGGTTCACTGATGTTTTGGGGTTGCTTTGCTGCCTCTGGCACTGGACTGCTTGACCATGTGCATGGCATTATGAAGTCTGAAGACTACCAACAAATTTTGCAGCATAATGTAGGGCCCAGTGTGAGAAAGCTGGGTCTCCCTCAGAGGTTATGGGTCTTCCAGCAGGACAATGACCCAAAACACACTTCAAAAAGCACTAGAAAATGGTTTGAGAGAAAGCACTGGAGACTTCTAAGGTGGCCAGCAATGAGTCCAGTCCTGAATCCCATAGAACACCTGTGGAGAGATCTAAAAATGGCAGTTTGGAGAAGGCACCCTTCTAATATCAGGGACCTGGAGCAGTTTGCCAAAGAAGAATAGTCTAAAATTCCAGCAGAGCATTGTAAGAAACTCATTGATGGTTACCGGAAGTGGTTGGTCACAGTTATTTTGGCTAAAGGTTGTGCAACCAAGTATTAGGCTGAGGGTGCCAATACTTTTGTCTGGCCCATTTTTGGAGTTTTGTGTGAAATGATTAATGTTTTGCTTTTTGCTTCATTCTCTTTTGTGTTTTTTCATTTAAGACAAATTAAATGAAGATAATAATACCAAAGAATTTGTATTTGCAATCATTTTCAGGAAGAAACTGAGCATTATCTAACAAAATTGCAGGGGTGTCAATCTTTTGGCCACAACTGTATAAACAATAAGATAACTGGTCAGGGCATCTTCACTAATAGGCATTTAAATAAAGCACTATTTGCCCTCATTGGCTGCTGAACCAATCATAATTTTGGTTTGTTGGCCATCTCCTGTGACATGTCAGCAGAACTGACAACCCTTGAATATTATTAGCTGGACTTCTCAATCTCTGGCCACCTGGATGGAGGATTTACTGTACAATTCCAGTGGATGACACAATATATACCAACAACGGGATGGGATGGGGTGAGGAAGGCCCTAACCAAAGGGAACAAGGGATGGGCACCTCCCGAACTCCAACCTGTGCCTGTCCCTAAACTCCCCTAATGCCCTAAGCGAGTTCTCCCTTCCATTGCCGTCACATGCCTAGTCCCTTATTGTCACCTCACTATTCCCTGGCTATTGCACTGGCCGGCAAGGACGCTAGCATCACCACTGCAGATGGTGAACAACACAGGTAGGTAGACAACAACAGAACAGACAGAAAAAGGGGTAATAGTACTTCACACTGTCCCTGCTGTAAAGCACCACACATCAGAGGATAAGGCACCAGGACCACAAACTCCATGAAAACAGCAGATTCACCACTGAAACCAGAGCGCTCTTTACTTCAGGTTGGTCATCATAGATTACTCTATCACCAACAGTCGGCTGATGGGTCATGTGACTTTTTAAAACAACAGCAAAGCAGCTGCCAGCAAGGAAACTGACATTAACCTTTGCTGGCCTGAAAGGAAAAAAGCTACATTTAAATTATAGCGGAACCAGAGCTGCCACAAATCCAAAAATGAATTGTGACAACATGTTTAGCTGACTGTACCATGAGTGTGCCACCCAACTTTCAGGAACTCACTGCTCAATCCGCAGGGAAGTGCGGAATACAGTAGGAGCAGAACAGCAGTTACTGACAGTATTGGAGACCAGCACAGAATGCTATGTGTCCCTTCCAGAAGAGTCAACTGTGAATCCATAGTGCTGATGAATTCTGCTCTGCATTTGTATGGTGCATTAAGATATGTATGCCTCTCTGAAGATCAGAGCAGAAGAAGGAAATTCGGTTTAATTTTTAATAACAAATTGCAAATACCAAATGAGCTACTAAGAGATACTAGAAGAGGTAGGTCTTTTGGTGCTTGGCTGTTACCTACCCTTGAACCATCAATGAAGCAGAGAAAGCAGTTAGGTAAGATCAAATTAAAAAAATGAACTACCGTAATACATTTTAACATGATTTTTATGGATTTTTGACACTATTCAACAATTCTGTTAATGTCTGTACTTTTTTTTTTGCAGCAGGATTTAACGGATAACCCTTAGCTTATTAATTATATAACTTATATTATTGCAGTAAGCTTCAGACAGATATATACCTTTATAAATCATGTTAAGGTCTTAGGAAATATTATGTGAAGGTCTTTTGAGACTTAAGGGCAGGCACAGTAAATACTGTACACACTGGCGCTGTCTGCAGAAAAAGACAACCTTTAAATAGCTGTGTGCATCGGATCACTTCTTATAAAGCTGCTTAGCGAAGATGAACAAGTAAATCATTGATCAGAAGTCTCCAGTCAAGCGAGAAACTGACACAAGTGTCCCCTCAACCAGAAGCCACAATTAAATAATTGCTCTAAACCATCCTACCTGAAATACAACAGACACAAATATTTGGTTAACTCTTGACTTTCTCGCCATTAACACAAAAGCTTTATACTCTCTACAGGAATTTAACCAGTCCCTATTTGTTCTCTTCCCCCTTTTACTGCCAGAAAAATTACATAGTGCTCTTTCTGACATTGAAAAATATGCACAGAACTAAGATGGTGATTTAAAACTGATATCTTCCAAACTAAATATAAAAGAAGTGACATCTGCCGATATTTTGGATGAGCTAGCTAATACATACAGTAAATCGCTAGTCTCCAGAAATGTTCTCCAAATCTGTAAACAACATTTGCATTCTTCTTCATATTGGAACAGATAATTCTGTTTCAGTTTGCAGTTTCATTTTAGTTTATTATATTCTTAATTGCTGAAATTATAGTAATAATTTGTTATGATTGCACATAGTAGTATATTTTCTATGAATGTTGGTGGCTGGCAAATGGGTAATACACCAGAAGAGACAGCTGTATCTCTCAATGCCACCATAAGCATGCATACATGGCCGAACATGCATGATTACTTAAGTTAGTATAAAGGTACTGTCACACTAAGCGATATCGCTAGCAATATCGCTATAACTTGTGACGTTATAGCGATATTGCTAGCGACATCGCTGTGTCTGATACTTACCAACAACCGGCTCCCCCGCTGCTTATCGCTGATCGCGCGAGAACGTCCAGGACCGTTTCTCGTTGTCAGCTTCCTGCGGCGCTTCCTGTGGAGAGACGAGCGACGAGCGTGGAGCCGGGCGGGAGAACGTCAGGATCGCCTAGTGTGACAGGTAAGTAGCGACCCCTGTCCCCAGCGATGTCGCTGGTGTGACGTTCAGGAGCGGACAACGTCCAAGAGTGGATCCTCTGGGTCGCGGACCTGGAGCCCCTGGGCCGAGCACACCAGGTGATGACCGACCCCTATACAGGGATCGTTAGGGGCAGAACCGCAGAGGTCAGAACCGCGACAGCCGGTACCAAGAGGGGCGGCTCACAGGAGGTACGGATGAGTGAAAGATACAGGACTGAGGATAGAATGCAGAACGGGGTAGGAAGTGCAGGTCAAGGTATAGAACGGAGACACGGAGTACAGGACTGGGTACTGGAGTACTGGACAGAGATACGGAGTACAGGACTGGGCACTGGAGTACCGGGTGAAGACACTGAGTACAGGACAGGGCACTGGAGTACAGGACGGGGATACGGAGCACAGAACTGGGCACTGCGGTACAGGACGGAGATACAGAGTACAGGACAGGACACTGGAGTACAGGACGGAGATACGGAGCACAGAACTGGGCACTGGGGTACAGGGCGGAGATACAGAGTACAGGACAGGACACTGGAGTACAGAACTGGGAGCAGGCACCAGACTGAAACAAGGCAGGAATAGGAGGAAGGCTACAGGAAGGCTCCTGCAACCCGGCCAGAACACCGCAGGCAAGGCACACGATAATCAGGCGCCTCCACCATCTTGGAGACGCCTGATATAGCCTGTGCACAGTTCTCAATGGTGGCCTCACAGCTCTGGGCGGGCGCTGCAGGGTTAAGGAACCCTCAGAGCATGCGCCCGCGCCCTAGAGCGAGTGCACATGGCCCGCCGGCGCCAGGAGGACGGGAGAGAGGAGGAGGCGGAACCAGCGCGGGTGAGTGCTGGCAGCGGCGGGCCCCGCCACTGCTGGAACGGCGGCGGCTACCACCGCAGCCGTGACAGTACCCCCCTTTATGTCTCCCCCTCCTGAGGTTGGACAAAAACTTCTTTAAAAGAAGAGGAGCATTAACATTCTCTCTGGGTTCCCAAGACCTCTCCTCAGGACCAAAACCCCTCCACTCGACAAGGAAGAAGGTTTGCCCCCGAACTCTTTTCATGGCCAAAATATCTTTTACTTCAAAGATATCATCGGCCCCTACAGGTTGAGGAACAGGAGGTGGAAGCAGGCGATACCGATAAAGAACAACAGGTTCAAGGAGCGAGACATGGAAGGCGTTAGGAACCCGGAGTGAAGCCGGCAACCTCAATTTGTAAGACACGTTGTTAATGCGACCAATGTACCGGGGACCCAGTTTGTAAGAAGGCATCCTCAGGCGGATATGCTTAGTTGACAACCAGACTTTGTCACCAGGTTGATATGGCGGAAGGTCCCTGAGTCTTTTGTCTGCATGTTTTTTAATCCGGATGCTGGATTTTTCCAGTGCTTCTCTGGTCTCCCTCCAGACTTGAGAAAGCTCAGAAAAAAGGGCATCCGCAGTGGGAACACCAGAAGGCGAGGAGAGCGGTTGCGGAACACCAGGGTTCTGGCCAGAAACCACAAAGAACGGTGTTTTAGTGGTAGACTCGTTGGGGTGGTTGTTATGGGCGAACTCTGCCCATGGCAGAAGGGACACCCAGTTGTCCTGATGGGCGTTGGAAAAATGGCGCAGATAAGCTACTAGTACCTGATTGATCCGCTCCACTTACCCGTTGGACTGAGGATGATAGGCGGAAGAGAAGTCCAGAGATATCCCCATGAGCTTGCTGAGTGCCCTCCAGAACCGGGAGGTAAATTGGACCTCTCGATCGGAGACAATACGACGAGGTAGTCCATGCAGCCTGAAGATCTGGTGGATGAAGACCTTGGCTAACTCGGATGCCGTGGGTAAACCAGCCAACAGGATAAAATGGGCCATCTTGGAGAAGCGGTCGACCACCACCAAGATGGTGGTACATCCAGAAGAGCGAGGTAAATCGGTAATGAAGTCCATACCAATCTTTTGCCAGGGGGCCTCAGGAGGAGGCAGAGGATGAAGCTGGCCGGACGGCAGGCCTCTTGGTACTTTGTTCTGGGCACAAGTCGTGCAGGAGGCTATGAAATCTGTCACATCTTGATGAAGAGAAGGCCACCAATAGTAGCGAGAGAGAAGGCAGAGGGTTTTCTTGACCCCAACGTGGCCTGCAATCTTGGAGGAGTACCCCCAGTCTAGGATTTCCGACCTCTTACTCAATGGAAGGAAGGTCTTGCCTGGCTGAGCGTGGGAGAGCGTCATGGGTGCCACGGTGATCACTTTGGCAGGCTCAATGATATATGAAGGAGCCTCCTCAGTCTCCGGTGATTGTAAGGACCTGGATAGGGCGTCCGCCTTGGTATTCCTATCCCCAGGCCAAAAACGGAGTTCGAAGTCAAAGCGGGAAAAATACAGCGACCACCTGGCTTGCCTGGAGTTGAGTCTTTGTGCAGACTGAAGATACGCCAAATTCTTGTGGTCCGTGAAGATTGTGAATGGATGGACTGCCCCTTCCAGAAGATATCGCCACTCTTCCAATTCCATCTTAATGGCCAGTAATTCCCGATCTCCGGTAGAATAGTTGCATTCTGCGGGGGAAAAGGATTTAGAAAAGAAACCGCAAGGCACCAAGTGACCAGAAGACGACCGCTGAGAGAGGACCGCCCCGGCTCCAATGGAGGATGCATCCACCTCCAAGATGAAGGGCCTATTAGCTGTCGGCCGATGTAAAATCGGGGCGGAGGCAAAGGATCGCTTCAAGGCAAGGAAGGCCTCTTCGGCCTCTGGTGGCCAGGCATTTGCTTTGGACCCTTTTCGGGTCAGGGCAGAGATGGGCTTGGTCACAGAGGAAAAGTGGGGAATGAACTGCCTGTAATAATTTGCAAATCCCAAGAACCGTTGGATAGCTTTTACTCCGACCGGACGTGGCCATTTGAGTACTGCCGACAGTTTCTCAGGGTCCATCTTCACCCCGGAGTCCGAAATAAAGTACCCTAAGAAGGGTAATGAGGTTTGCTCGAACCGGCACTTCTCCAATTTAGCATAGAGTTGGTTCTCCCGTAGACGTTGCAGAACCAGTCGGACACTCCTCCGGAGGGTGGATAAATCAGGTGAGAAAATGAGGATGTCATCAAGATACATGATGACACAGGAGTACAGTAGGTCTCGGAATATTTCGTTAACGAACTCCTGGAAAACCGCCGGGGCATTGCAGAGACCGAAAGGCATAACCAAATACCCGTAATGGCCGTCCCGAGTATTGAACGCCGTCTTCCACTGATCCCCGGCACGGATTCGAATCAAGTTATAGGCTCCTCGCAGATCCAACTTGGTGAAGACCCGGGCTCCTCTCAGACGGTCAAAGAGCTCAGGGATCAGTGGAAGAGGATACCTATTTTTTACTGTAATGCTGTTAAGACCTCGGTAATCAATACATGGCCGAAGGGATCCGTCTTTCTTCCGGACAAAAAAGAACCCTGCTCCGGCAGGGGATGATGACTTCCGAATGAACCCTCGAGCCAAGTTCTCCCGAATGTAGTCCGACATGACCGTGGTCTCTGCTGGAAATAATGGATAAGTTCTCCCCCTGGGGGGATTAGCTCCTGAAATAAGCTCAATTGGGCAATCAAAGGATCGGTGCGGTGGTAGGGTCTCTGCCTCTTTCTTACTGAAGACATCGGCGTAAGAATGGTAAGCCAAGGGAAGCCCCGGGAGATCGGGAGGAGCATGCTGAGGTCTAGGACGAGGTACCGATAATAAACAATGCTCATGACAGGAGTGTCCCCAGCGTAGAATCTCCCCGGAACGCCAGTCCAGAACAGGTTCATGAGAGCGTAACCATGGTAGGCCGAGAAGCACGGCATGGGACAGATTAGGTAGAACATAAAAAGCGATCTTTTCCTGGTGAAGAGCTCCAACTTGTAGTTCCACTTCGACAGTGGCCATGGTGACGGGTTCTGGTAGCGGTTTGCCATCCACGGAGGCGATAGTGCGTGGATTTTCCAGAGTCACCACCGGAATTCGGAACTGGTCCACTTCCCTAAGCCGGATGAAATTACCTGCCGCACCCGAGTCCATATACGCCTCCACAGATCTACGCTCCCGACCTGCAACAATTAGAACAGAAATGGTAAGGGGTAGAGTTGAGCGAAACGGGTCGAAAAATTTCAAAAGTCGCCGACTTTTGGCAAAGTCGGGTTTCATGAAAAGAAACCCGACCCTAGGATGAGGTCGACCACGAGGTCGGCGACTTACGCGCCAAAGTCACGTTTCAAAAGTTTGTTTTGCGCTCTTTTTCAGCCAATCAGGATCCACGGACACTGTGGGTAACGTGATGACATAGGCAGGGGTCACCACCATCTTTCAGAAGGGCATGCAAGTGATTGGCTTGCTTTGGTGGGCGTCACAGGGGGTATAAAAGGGCGTGCACGCCGACCGCCATCTTACTTCTGCCGATCTCAGTATAGGGAGAGGTTGCTGCTGATTCTGTAGGGAGAGCGTTAGGCAGGGAAGAAGACAAAAAAACTGCTTCTGCTGCTAGCGATTTGGCCTGCACAACACACCAGTCACTGTGTGTGCAGTGCAAGGGGAGGCTATATAGTGGTGTATCAGTGGTGTTGGTTGTTGGGCTGCCTTCTAAGGCTTCCTGAAATTCCTGCATTGCTGTTTACCCACTGCTCCGCAAACTGCTTTTTTAAAAGCAATCCCAATTTTTTTTTTTTGTCCTGCTGAGAAGAAAAAACAACTGCTTCTGCTGCTAGCAATTTGGCCTGCACAACACACCAGTCACTGTGTGTGCAGTGCAAGGGGAGGCTATATTGTGGTGTATCAGTGGTGTTGGTTGTTGGGCTGCCTTTTAAGGCTTCCTGACAGGCTGGCATTGCTGTTTACCCACTGCTCTGCAAACTGCTTTTTTAAAAGCAATCCAATCTCCCTTATCCTCTAGTCACTTTTGTCACAGCTGTGCCATCGAGCCTGTGACATAGCGCTCAGATATCAGTGGGCCTCACACAATCCAGAAGTGTCCAGTGTCCAAAAGTGTGTGCAGAGATTCAAAATCTCCCTTATCCTCTAGTCACTTTGGTCACAGCTGTGCCATCGAGCCTGTCACATAGCGCTCAGATATTCATTGGGCCTCACACAATCCAAAAGTGTCCAGTGTCCAAAAGTGTGTGCAGAGATTCAAAATCTCCCTTATCCTCTAGTCACTTTGGTCACAGCCGTGCCATCGAGCCTGTCACACAGCGCTCAGATATTCATTGGGCCTCACACAATCCAAAAGTGTCCAGTGTCCAAAAGTGTGTGCAGAGATTCAAAATCTCCCTTATCCTCTAGTCACTTTGGTCACAGCTGTGCCATCGAGCCTGTCACATAGCGCTCAGATATTCATTGGGCCTCACACAATCCAAAAGTGTCCAGTGTCCAAAAGTGTGTACAGAGATTCAAAATCTCCCTTATCCTCTAGTCACTTTGGTCACAGCTGTGCCATCGAGCCTGTCACATAGCGCTCAGATATTCATTGGGCCTCACACAATCCAAAAGTGTCCAGTGTCCAAAAGTGTGTGCAGAGATTCAAAATCTCCCTTATCCTCTAGTCACTTTGGTCACAGCTGTGCCATCGAGCCTGTCACATAGCGCTCAGATATTCATTGGGCCTCACACAATCCAAAAGTGTCCAGTGTCCAAAAGTGTGTGCAGAGATTCAAAATCTCCCTTATCCTCTAGTCACTTTGGTCACAGCTGTGCCATCGAGCCTGTCACATAGCGCTCAGATATTCATTGGGCCTCACACAATCCAAAAGTGTCCAGTGTCCAAAAGTGTGTGCAGAGATTCAAAATCTCCCTTATCCTCTAGTCACTTTGGTCACAGCTGTGCCATCGAGCCTGTCACATAGCGCTCAGATATTCATTGGGCCTCACACAATCCAAAAGTGTCCAGTGTCCAAAAGTGTGTGCAGAGATTCAAAATCTCCCTTATCCTCTAGTCACATTGGTCACAGCTGTGCCATCGAGCCTGTCACATAGCGCTCAGATATTCATTGGGCCTCACACAATCCAAAAGTGTCCAGTGTCCAAAAGTGTGTGCAGAGATTCAAAATCTCCCTTATCCTCTAGTCACTTTGGTCACAGCTGTGCCATCGAGCCTGTCACATAGTGCTCAGATATTCATTGGGCCTCACACAATCCAAAAGTGTCCAGTGTCCAAAAGTGTGTGCAGAGATTCAAAATCTCCCTTATCCTCTAGTCACTTTGGTCACAGCTGTGCCATCGAGCCTGTCACATAGTGCTCAGATATTCATTGGGCCTCACACAATCCAAAAGTGTCCAGTGTCCAAAAGTGTGTGCAGAGATTCAAAATCTCCCTTATCCTCTAGTCACTTTGGTCACAGCTGTGCCATTGAGCCTGTCACATAGCGCTCAGATATTCATTGGGCCTCACACAATCCAAAAGTGTCCAGTGTCCAAAAGTGTGTGCAGAGATTCAAAATCTCCCTTATCCTCTAGTCACTTTGGTCACAGCTGTGCCATCGAGCCTGTCACATAGCGCTCAGATATTCATTGGGCCTCACACAATCCAAAAGTGTCCAGTGTCCAAAAGTGTGTGCAGAGATTCAAAATCTCCCTTATCCTCTAGTCACTTTGGTCACAGCTGTGCCATCGAGCCTGTCACATAGCGCTCAGATATTCATTGGGCCTCACACAATCCAAAAGTGTCCAGTGTCCACAAGTGTCTGCAGAAATTCAAAATCTCCCCTGTCCTATAGACACCTTGTACCTTGTTTTACATTACTATATAGTTTGTTGGATTTTGTCTACATTTCTACCAAAAATGAGGAAGGCTGGTGGAAGAGGCCGTGGAATTGGGCGGGGGTTGGCAGCTGGTAATGATGGTGTTGGTGGTGGATCTGATGGTAGTGGCAAGAGCAAAATAGGACCGAATGCAGGAGGTGTTGAACCTGCGTCATCGTCTGGCTACATAAGGCCTCGAACGCTTAGTTTTCTAGGAGTTGGCAAACCGCTTTTAAAGCCAGAGCATCAGGAAAAAGTTTTGTCTTACATTGCTGACTCAGCCTCCAGCTCTATCGCCTCCTCTTCTTCAGTTGTAAAAAGTAAAAGCACTGAGTCGTCATTGGAGGCTCATGTTCATGAACCACACCTTTCCTTGTGTCCTTCACCCCAACCAAGATTGAAGGATGACGCAGGCCATACTACTGATTACTCCATGGAGCTGTTTTCACATACCATGCCTGGATTATCAAGTGAAATGGTGAATTACCCAGGCCAAGATGAATCTGACATGGAGTGCACTGATGCACAGCCGCTGATGGATGATTCTGCTGGTACATTCACTCAGAGCACTACATTGTCCTCGCAGTGTACAGAGCCAGATTCTGACCCTGATGAGACTCAGGTGCCCCTTCCCGCACACTATACCACCATACATGGTGACACAGAGGAAGGTGCACATGACATAGAAGAGGAGGTGATGGATGACCCAGTTGTTTGTTGACCCAGATTGGCATCCATTGGGGGAAGAGGGTGCTGCTTCCAATAGCTCAGATGAGGAGCATCCACAGCAGACATCGACATCGCAACAGCTGTTATCTGGCAGGCCCGGAGCACTCCAAAGACAGGTTCCAAACATCAAAAGAGTTGCTGGACAGCTTGTCCAGAGGGTCAAAAGATCACAGCGTGCTAGGCCGCAAAATGTCTGCCAAAGTAGGAAGAGTGCAGTGTGGCACTTTTTTGAACAAAATCCTCATGATCAGGCCAAGGTTATCTGTGAGAAGTGCGCAAAGACCTTTAGCCGAGGGAAAAATCTGATTTGAATGCCAGTTGCATGCTTAGACATTTAACCAGCATGCACTTACAAGCGTGGACACAACACCAAACCTCAAGTGCCACATGTGCAACTGATCACAACGAAGGTAGTCAGCAACGCTACATTGTTTCCCCCACTGTAAGCCCACCGGTTAGCACAGCAGCAAATGTTGAGGTGTTGTTGCAAGGCCACAGCAGTCAGGGAATCCCACTGTTATATCAACCAAAGACTGATTCTAGGCCATCAGAAAGAACACCAACTCCATCACCATCATCAACCCTCTCTCAGTCCGCCCTGTCCACCGCTACTTCCACCATATGCAGCTCTCAAGTCCAGCTCACCCTCCCAGACACTATGAGTAGGTCAAGAAAGTACTCAGTCTCTCATCCGCGTACACTGGGTTTGAACGCCCACATTGCCAAACTAATCTCGTTTGAGATGATGCCCTTTCGGTTGGTGGAAAGCACAGCTTTCCGCGAACTCATGGCCTATGCAGTACCACGCTATGACCTACCCAGTCGCCACTTCTTCTCTCGCAAAGCCATCCCAGCCCTCCACCATCATGTGAAAGACTGCATTGTCCATGCACTCAAGCAGTCAGTGAGCAGAAAGGTGCACCTCACAACTGATGCATGGTCCAGTCGGCATGGCCAGGGCCGTTACGTGTCCATCACTGCGCACTGGGTTAATGTGGTGGATGCAGGGTCCACAGGGGACAGCGGTGGTGGGACAGTGCTGCCTAGCCCACGGTTAGGAAACAGTTGGCTGTAGGCGTTCGACCCTCCTTCTCCTCCTCCAGAAGCGAAAGCTCGTCCACAGAGCGCAGTCGTACGAGCACTCCATCTGCAGCTGCCACTGTTGCACACGATGTGTCCCCCTATCAAGCAGCTAGTGGAAAGCGTCAGCAGGCTGTGTTGCAGATGATGTGTTTGGGCAACAGACACACCGCCGAGGTGCTGGCCGAGTACTTGAAGCGACAAACTGAGTCATGGCTGGGCAGTGTACATCTTGAGGCAGGCAAGGTAGTTAGTGATAACGGCCGTAATTTTGTGGCAGCCATAGCCCTTTCAAAACTCAGCCATATACCTTGCTTGGCTCACACCTTGAACTTGGTGGTGCAGTGCTTCCTCAAAAATTATCCGGAGTTAACAGCCCTGCTCCAGAAGGTGCGAAGACTGTGCGCGCACATCCGCCGGTCGCCTGTACACTCCGTTCGTATGCAGAAGCTGCAGCGATTGCTCCACCTTCCCAACCACCGCCTCATTATCGACATTGCAACAAGGTGGAACTCCACCCTGCACATGGTGGAGCGGCTGTGCGAGCAGAGGCAGGCCATAATGCATTTGTGGGAGGATACACGGCCAGGCACTTTGAGAGCAGACATGGAGTTGACAGGTGTGCAGTGGTCGAAGCTGAAAGACCTCTGTAAAGTCCTTCAGTGTTTTGAGGAATGCACACGGCTGGTAAGCGCAGACGACGCCATCCTAAGCATGAGCATCCCACTTATGCGTCTGCTCATGCAAACTTTGATGCACCTTAAGGAGCAGGCGTCTGCAGCCAATGTTGATGAGGAGGAAGAGGAGGAGGGAATCCTTGATGACATTCAGCCATTGTCTGCTCAGGGACCTCTCCTGGACAAGGTGGAGGAAGAAGAGGAGGAGGAGGAGGAGGATGATGGGGATGATTACTTAGGGGAGGAGGATGCATCTCGTGGGGCAAGTGAAAATGTTGGCGTGGCAAGGTCTGGTACAGGGTTTGTGCGTGACTGGAGGGATGTGGATTTGCCAGAAAGTGCTCCTCCAACCAGCACTCGCAGTGCATCATTGACACCGGGAACATTGGCCCACATGTCAGATTATGCCTTGCAGATCCTAAAAAGGGACCCACGCATTGCCAAAATGATGAACGATGACGACTACTGGTTGGCCAGCATCCTGGATCCACGCTATAAAGGCAAATTACAAAACATCATGCCACAGGAGAACCTTGACCTAATATTGGCTAATAAACAAGCAACTCTGGTAAATCGGTTGCTTGAGGCATTCCCAGCACACAGCAGCGGTGATGGTTCTCACACGAGCGTACGGGCCGGGGGCAGCTTGGCAGAGGTGTTCGTGGTGCACACAGCAGAAGTGGCGTTGGAGACAGGGGTTTCATGACAATGTTGTGGACTGATTTTTCAAGTACCGCTCACACAACTGGTAATACTGCATCGATGGAAAGTGACAGGAGACAGCAGTTGTCAACTATGGTTACAAACTATTTTCCTCCCATATCGATGTTCTCCCACACAGGTCATTCCCCTTTGACTATTGGGCCGCTAAACTGGACACCTGGCCTGAATTGGTACAATATGCCTTACAGGAGCTCGCTTGCCCAGCTGCAAGTGTGCTATCGGAAAGAGTCTTCAGTGCAGCTGGATCAATCCTGACAGAAAAAAGGACCCGTCTGTCAACCCAAAATGTGGATGATCTAACCTTCATTAAAATGAACCACGCATGGGTTTCCAAGGATTTTGTCCCACCTTCCTCTGATGACACATAGGGTGACAGAAAAATGGCTTGCTTTGGTCCTCCTCTTCCTGGGACTTGACCTATTTCACCTTTTGCATCAGCTGAATGTCCAACATCAACATATGCCACTTTCTAAAACTCCCTAACTGTGCTGCCTCCCCCCCAATGGCCGGGGTCACCACCTAGCGCACGACACCGTGCGAGTGCCGTTGCCCTGGACAGGTGGGTAGGCCGACTCTTGGGCGCGGGCACTGGTACAGGGGGCTTCATAGTGCAATCAAGTGTCTCTGACGGTGGTGGTGCACACCCACCGTCAGACACACCGCCGTCAGACACACTGGCCCAGTGCCAGTACCGACGCCCACGAGTGGGCCCCCGTTGCTTGGGCAGGGCCCCAGCATTTGCAATCTTTACCTCTCCCTGCTCCTCCGCTGTGTAGTCTGGGCCGTCAAATCCATACTGTGCCTGACACCGTCTGAGCCTTCCTCCTGATGTATAGACATATATTTTGAATGTGTACGCTATCCATACATGTTATCCGGGGAAACGGTACCCTTTCTAACCTTTGTGCAATCACGTGCAATCCATACTGGGCCTAACATCGTCTGAGCCTGCCTCCTGAGACATATATTTTGAATGTGTACGCTATCCATACATGTTATCCGAGGATACGGTACCCTTTCTAACCTTTGTGCAATCACGTGCAATCCATACTGGGCCTAACACCGTCTGAGCCTGCCTCCTGAGACATATATTTTGAATGTGTACGCTATCCATACATGTTATCCGGGGATACGGTACCCTTTCTAACCTTTGTGCAATCACGTGCAATCCATACTGGGCCTAACACCATCTGAGCCTGCCTCCTGAGACATATATTTTGAATGTGTACGCTATCCATACATGTTATCCGGGGAAACGGTACCCTTTCTAACCTTTGTGCAATCACGTGCAATCCATACTGGGCCTAACACCGTCTGAGCCTGCCTCCTGAGACATATATTTTGAATGTGTACGCTATCCATACATGTTATGCGGGGATACGGTACCCTTTCTAACCTTTGTGCAATCACGTGCAATCCATACTGGGCCTAACACCGTCTGAGCCTGCCTCCTGAGACATATATTTTGAATGTGTACGCTATCCATACATGTTATCCGGGGATACGGTACCCTTTCTAACCTTTGTGCAATCACGTGCAATCCATACTGGGCCTAACACCGTCTGAGCCTGCCTCCTGAGACATATATTTTGAATGTGTACGCTATCCATACATGTTATCCAGGGATACGGTACCCTTTCTAACCTTTGTGCAATCACGTGCAATCCATACTGGGCCTAACAGCGTCTGAGCCTGCCTCCTGAGACATATATTTTGAATGTGTACGCTATCCATACGTGTTATCCGGGGATACGGTACCCTTTCTAACCTTTGTGCAATCACGTGCAATCCATACTGGGCCTAACACCGTCTGAGCCTGCCTCCTGAGACATATATTTTGAATGTGTACGCTATCCATACATGTTATCCGGGGAAACGTTACTCTTTCTAACCTTTGTGCAATCACGTGCAATCCATACTGGGCCTAACACCGTCTGAGCCTGCCTCCTGATGTATAGACATATATTTTGAATGTGTACGCTATCCATACATGTTATCTGGGGATACGGTACCCTTTCTCACCTTTGTGCAATCACGTGTAATCCATACTGGGCGTGAGAACGGCTGGCGAGCTGTTAAGCAAGCTACAGCACCTGTGGTTTGCACACGTAAGTTTTTCATTTTTTCAGGAATGACGGTTAGGCCTAATTCCGGAACTGCGGTTGACCTGCACTTACTGGGAAATCATTGTTCGCGGGTAATAATTGTAATCAGTGATCCCCATCACTAACGTTGTTCAGCGGGTTATCTGCACCTGTAAGCGACAAACGCTGGCCTTTTCAGTGTAGCGCACATGCAGCCACGGACATGTAAGGGCATGACACACCAGTTATTGGCCAATCTCATGTGCCAGAGCCTCACGTGTCCCTCTAGTAAGCCGGACTCGGACTGCGGGGCATGACGGAGTCTCGTTCGTTAACGGAGTTAAGCTTGCAATGTGTGCATCTGTTCTGTAGCTGGCATGGTTGAGGTTTCCCAGGTGGAGTCGAATTTAACCGTAGGCTCCACTCCTGGTGGTGCCCTTCTGGACATTCCTTTAAGGTTCAGCTTTGCAACCAAACTGCCCACGTAAAACAAACACTTTGCCTTCATGAATGCTGTTTGGAGGGTCATGACTCGTGGGAATAACGCCGCCCAATCAGTTAACCTGCTAGAGAGATCCTTCGTTGCTCCCAAGCATGACATCACACTCCCTAGGAAGAAGGTAATGCCACTGTGGCGACCGTACTCCTGGGGGCGACACAAGTGCACTGATGCCCAGCCACTGCTCGATGAATCTGCTGGTACATTGACCCAGACCACTACATTCCCCTCGCACGCTACACGACCTGAATCTGACCCTGATGAAACTCAGGTTACCCTTCCCATATACAGTTCCATCTTACACGGTGACAAAGAGGAAGCTGCAGATGAAAGTACAGGTTCGGCCCACCCGCCATCAGACACACCACCGTACTATCAGGGGCCCTGTGCCAGTGCCGTCGCCAACGAGTGGGCCCCCCCTGCTTGCCCAGGATCACAGCACTTGCAAAGTTGAAATACTGTGCAGTGAGATGGACGATGGGGACGACGAGGAATCCAGACAAGTACAGGGATTCCCTAGCGAGGAGACTTATTTGATTGTTTTCAATGTTGGGACAGCAATTTTTGGGGAGCACTATACTCTGGAAAATGATAGATGGGGCCCACCATACACTGGAACATTCCAAAGGTGGACATCAGACACTGGAGCAGCATTTACAGGGCCCATTATACACTAGAGCATTAGAAATGGGGCCCATTATGTTTGGAGCATTATTTGGGCCCATAAGACAGTGGAGCTTCATCCATGGGGACCAACATATACTGTAGCATTATGTGGAGCTCATCATATACTGTTTCAAACATTATATGGGACCAATGATTCTGTATGGAGAAATAGATGGGTCTCGTCATGAGATGTAAAAAGTGAGGTATTTTTCATTGTACTATACCGCTATTTCTCTGCCGTATCGGAGCATGATGAGTTGTGGTATGTGTTAAAGGGGCGCTCTTTCGCCCAGGGCACATGAAAACCTGCAGCCAGCCCTCCACGCCCACAACTTTAGCCAAATAACCCCCATTTTTCAGTGCGTAACTTGTATTATGAAGTTAATTAAGGTTGACAAGCTTAAGTAAGAAGAATTGATGCTTTTGGCATTCAAATGGGCACTGTAGGTGTGTTTCCTGTCCTCCTCTCACTGCCGACTTTTATTCCCCATTGACTTACATTGGGTTTCGTGTTTCGGGACGACCCCGACTTTTCCCTATAATCGGACGATCTTGCTCGCCCTGACTTTTGGAAAAGTCGGGTTTCACGAAACGCGACCCTAAAAAACCAAAAGTCGCTCAACTCTAGTAAGGGGCAGAGAGGAATCGGTATCACCTAGGGAGGCCTCTCCTACCTGGCCTAGGTGGAGGCGTTTCCCGGCTTCACTGGGCAAGTCCGCACAAAAAGATTGGCCCCGCCACAGTAAAGGCATAACCCTTGCGTCCTTCTCTCCCGGCGTTGCTGCTCGGTCACCTTTACACGGTCCACCTGCATGGGCTCCGGGACGGAACTACTAGGAGATGCCGGAGAGCGGGGAATAGGCACTTGGTATAGCCTAAAGGGTCTCCTCTCCCTAACTGACTCCCGAGAGCGTTCTTGAAACCGTAAGTCTATATGGGTGGCTAGGGATATGAGATCCTCCAGGGTGGTAGGAGTGTCTCGACCGGTAAGCTCATCTTTTATTTTGCCTGAGAGTCCCCTCTAAAAGGCCCCAACCAAGGCCTCATTATTCCACCCCAGCTCCGAGGACAGCGTGCGGAAGTGAATGGCATACTGTCCTACAGTGAGAGAGCCCTGACGGAGATTGAAAAGAGCCTCGGTGGTGGAGGCCACGCGTCCAGGCTCATCAAATACCTTGCGGAAGGTGTTGAGAAAGTTCTGTATGCTAGACACCACTGGGTCATCTCTTTCCCATAAGGGATTGACCCAAGCCAAGGCCTCCCCTTCAAGATGGGACACAATAAACGCCACTTTGGCTCGATCAGAGGGGTATTGCTGAGGCAGGAGCTCAAAGTGCAACCGACACTGATTCAAGAACCCCCGACACAACTTGGGGTCTCCGCTGAATCTGGGAGGTTTCCCCAAGCGGGGTGGCGGGTGAGATACTGGATCCCGTGGTTGAGCTGAAGTGGCTGCAGTGGACGGCAGGGACAGAAGGCGATCATCCACAGATGCCATATAGCTCAGAATATGGGACTGGGCGTCACGCTGCTGCGCAAGCTCCTACTGGAGCCCAACTAGCAACGGGGCGATCCCTGGGTCAGCAGTTTGTAAGACGGAGAGACGAGTATCCATGGATTTCATGAAGGACATTATTCTAGTCTGGTTCTCATGCAAAAAGAGCAACTCTTTTTGTGTGGCCGCAGAGGCACTAGCGGGGTCCATGGCCTGATTATACTGTGACGTTCAGGAGCGTACAACGTCCAAGAGTGGACCCTCTGGGTCGCGGATCTGGAGCCCCTGGGCCGAGCACACCAGGTGATGACCGACCCCTATACAGGGATCGTTAGGGGCAGAACCGCAGAGGTCAGAACCGCGACAGCCGGTACCAAGAGGGGCGGCTCACAGGAGGTACAGATGAGTGAAAGGTACAGGACTGAGGATAAAATGCAGAACGGGGTAGGAAGTGCAGGTCAAGGTATAGAATGGAGACACGGAGTACAGGACTGGGTGCTGGAGTGCTGGACAGAGATACGGAGTACAGGACTGGGCACTGGAGTACCGGGTGAAGACACTGAGTACAGGACAGGACACTGGAGTACAGGATGGGGATACGGAGCACAGAACTGGGCACTGGGGTACAGGACGGAGACACGGAGTACAAGACAGGGAACTGGAGTACAGGATGGAGATACGGAGCACAGAACTGGGCACTGGGGTACAGGGCGGAGATACTGAGTACAGGACAGGACACTGGAGTACAGAACTGGGAGCGGGCACCAGACTGAAACAAGGCAGGAATAGGAGGAAGGTTACAGGAAGGCTCCTTCAAACCTGCCAGAACACCGCAGGCAAGGCACACGATAATCAGGCGTATCCACCATCTTGGAGACGCCTGATATAGCCTGTGCACAGTTCTCATTGGTGCCCTCACAGCTCTGGGCGGGCACTGCAGGGTTAAGGAACCCTCAGAGCGCGCGCCCGCGCCCTAGAGCGAGTGCACATGGCCCGCCGGCGCCAGGAGGACGGGAGTGAGGAGGAGGCGGAACCAGTGCGGCGGGGAGAGGACGGCTGAGTGCTGGCAGCGGCGGGCCCCGCCGCAGCCGTGACAGCTGGTGAGATCTGCCTGTGTGGCAGCTCACTAGCGACCACTTAGCGATATACCAGCGATCCTGACCGCGTCATATCGCTGGTCGGAATCGCTGGTACATCGCTAAGTGTGACAGTACCTTAAAGGAAAAGACTCTGTCAGACACCTCTCCTAGGGGACATTTTAGAATCCATCATTGCCAATTCCACTGTCCCATGAAATCTGACAAGAAGAGGCACTAACAATGGCCAAATAAAAAGTAGAATGTCGACTGATAACACCAAAATCAGGGAATTTATTTCACTTTTATCTCAGTTGCATGGTTAGTTTAAAGATGACCATACGTACATAATTCATGCTTGCTCAACAGCTATCATTTTTGTTTCCTATAAAGATGCATGGGTAGATATCTTACTGGCCACACTTATTTTCGTGAGAAAAGATAGATAGGACTTGGTAAATTCCAGGAATCGGGGAAAATGAAATTTCTGGAAAAAATATTTTTACGTGGCTGTTAGTATTTAGGGGGACTTGCAGTCTATAGTGAGGCTAAAAGACGAACACATCAAAGTGGTTCAAGCACTGTTGCTTTGCAGTGCTGGGGTTCTGGGTTCAAATCTCACTAAGGCCTCTTTCACACTTCAGTTTTTTACAATCAGTCACAATCCGCCAGGTTTTGAAAAAAACGGATCCTCAATTTTCTTTTGAGGATCCGTTTTTTTTCTCCATTGACTTTCAATAATGGCGGATTGTGGTGGATTGCTGTCCGTTGCATCCGTTTTTTTGAGGATCCGCCAAAAGTTGCTATCCGTCACCATCCTCAAAGATTTCAAAACGGAGCTTGCAACGTTTTTTTCTCTGGCGGATTCTCCAGACACTCATTTAACCCGAAAATCTTTCTGGGTGCCAGACAAATAAAAAAAAATTCTCTCTCTCTCTCTCTCTCCTTTAAATTTCCTCGTTTTCAGGATCCGTCTAAAAACGGATCCTGTGCCATCCGTTCACATCAGTTCAGAACGGATCCGCTTGTCTGCCTTTTTGGCGGATTTGAACTGATGCAAAAAACTGAAGTGTGAAAGAGGCCTAAGGACAACATCTGCAAAAGTGTGTCTATGTTTCCCCTCTCCAGTCCATACTTAATGCAGCAGCCATGGTGATATCTAGCTAATCGTTACTCGAACACTTCTCCTCTGTGCCAGTCATTACACTGGCTGCCTCTTCATTATTGTATCCTATCTAAATTGCTTGTTCTCCCCCCAAAAATGCCACCCCCCTAATCTCCTCCCACATTAGTGTTTATCAACCTACCCATTCTTTGTGCCCCACAAGCAACTTTTGACTAACATCCGTACTAATGTGTATCTCCCACTCTGGGTCCAAGAGTTCTCTTGAGTTGCACCACTAGTTTCAATTGCTCTACCCCAAGAAATTAGTACTAACTACAACTTTTACAGTTTTAGGCACTCCCTAAAGCCCCATCTGTTTAGGGCGGCCTATCAAGGTGCCTAATCAAATTCCCTTTTATATATAGCCCATTCACTATTTTTCTGACCCTAATTCTCTATCATACTCCACCACACCCAAAACCACTACAAATATTGGCTGGTGACTAGCTCATGCAGCCTTTATCTATCCTCCATTCCCTCAAGATGGCTGGAACATCACTGTGAATAAGTACCTGTACTTTGTGCCACCCCCACCTCATTGTGGTTGCAAGCTCTTATGAGCTAGGTCATCATTGTTTTTAATTATTTTATTATCTTTAACTATGTTACTTATGACAGTTATATATGAACCTCTGAATTGTAAAGCGCTGTAGACTATGTTGGCGCTATATAAATAAAGATTATTATTATTATCATGACTATTTTTCTCCCCGTGTCGCTTGTGTTTCCTCCGGGTTCTCCAGTTTCCTTTCACACACCATAGGAATAGTGGTAATAAATTTAAATACTGCTGCCCGCAGTACTAATCACCAGCCACAGGAGGCTACTGTTACCCCTGTAACTGCATGATGACTCTGGCTTAAACAGGTTTGTGCAAAATTGCTTTTCAGAGGCAGTTACATCAGTTCTGTGGGTGGAAAAAGACACAACAAATCTGTTTGGCAGAGACTTGTGTTATGTTAAATGAACTCTGTTTTGCTAGTTTGAACTACAATTTGGACAGAACCAGACGGAGCCCCACACCAGGGGGCAGCAGAATCAGTTGGGTAGAAGTTCTTGACAGGAAGGGGTTGGTTCAGTGTCTATTTTGGGAGAGAAAAGTGAAAGCTGGAAGGAGGAGGATGTGTGATGTCCCCATCAAGCACCATCCGCGGAGCTGAAATCCTCAGGATCTTTCATCCATGAAGCACCCTGAGGGCCATCCAGCAAGATAGCTGTGGTACCACACACCTGTCATACAATTGTCATCCAGGCGGGGACCCCAAGCCAGGGGGCAGTGCAAGCAGTTGGGAAGAAGTTCTTGACAGGAAGGGGTTGGTTCGGTGGCCATTTTGGAGAGCGAGGTGAGAACTAGAAGGACTGTCATCTATGGAGCCAAAATCACCAGGATCTGACATCTGTGATGCACCATGCACCCGGAAGGGCCTCCAGCAATACCGCTCTGGTGCCGGTCAAACAGCACAGGTTAAACAACCATTGTCCAGGTGGGCTAATCTCTACAACTACACCTGTGTATGGTTGGTAAATCCTGTGCTCAGGCCCACTGCAAGGATTAAGATGGAAGTTTGCATGCAGACACAGTTGGTTTGATGCCAAATTCAGACAGACAGATACAGACCCTTGAATGCATCAGTGCCCATGAGATTTGGCTTGCTGAACCACTAATGATTTTCAGAGGCTACAGCATTAATGGGGATTTACCGATGTATACAGAGGTGTTCCCAAGAGCAGACCATTGCACTCACATGGTCCTTAAAGTGAACATGACTGTGTATATTTCAATAACTGGGTTCTACCTAGTGGGTTTAGAGTTGCTTTTTAAGTTTGTAAACTGCTGTGCTGCATCACCAATAGGTTAACCTTGACATTCATTTTATTGGTCCAGGATTCCAGTTAAATGCTGGGTAGCTGTACTAGGCAAGTGCACAACTAGGTAAATTATAGTAAAGTAGTCAACATTTCCATACCTACTGAGTGGCGCAGCAAAGTGGTCCTGGTCAGTTCTGACCATGTGTGTGTATTAACCTGTTACATTTTGTTATTTGGTGAAAGTTTAATCAGTCTGAGTATAACAGTAAAAGTTCGTTTGACAAATTTAGTGTTTACTGCTTTCCCTTCCTCGGCTTTGTTGTATCTTGGGGAGCCCACCTCAGTCCATGGCTTACATCTACGTAAATTCTTATCAGTAGCAACTGTCATCTCCTATCTCAGTAATTTCAGTAGCAACTATCATCTCCTATCTAGTTTTTTCTGAATATACTGATTTTTTTATCCATACATTGATTTTTTTTTCCCTCATTAATTTTCCTGTCATATTAATAAACTATACATTATAATCTTGGGACTTATGGTCGGTTTTTGTCTTTTTTCTTTGGTGCTGTTCTCAATATCTCAATAATAATAGCAATTTGCCTTCACTGAATACTGACTTTTCTCAGGAAAGGAGAATTTTGAGAATGAATAATCCATGCAGCAGAAAAAAGCTGATTTCTCTGATAAGATATATTATAAAGTTGCTTATTTTCATGTGTACTATTGAAGTATGAAATCAAATTTAAAATAACGGCTACTCTTCAACACTTTAAATTTTGAAAACACTCCTACATTTTCCCATACCTACCTAAAACTTTTGCACAGTACTGTAGCTTTCATAATTTGGGCTTTTTTCCATTGTCAACAAATACCTTATCGCCACGGAATGGTTGAACTGAACCCCACTACAGCTAATTATGTCCCCCTCATAATCTGTGAAATTCATTTTTACATACCTTCATTATACAAGGAGGTTTCCCTGCTGCTGTGACATTTGTGACATGGCTGCAATGACATAGTTGTCAAAATTATTGGATTTGCTGCAACTGTCCAGTTATCTTGCAAAGTTTGTACAATAAGAAAGAACCAGGCGCACAGCTATATAAACAGGAGTAGGGTTGCAATGTCAGTAGTGAAAAATTGTAACACTAAAAGAAAAGGAACTACTGCAAATAATGCACACCACAAAAATATTTTGATGCAAACAGAATAATAATACAAGTTTTATTGGCACACACAACATAGATTAAAACATAATTAAAACCAAAAAACCATATCTACTCAGAATAATAACCAAAGGGCGCAATACACACAAAATATGCATAATGATATCTACTGTAAACCTATTGGCTCATGAGGCATATATACTGATATAACCTTTAAGAAAGAATAAGTAAAAACATGGGCTAACCAACGTAATCAAAAAGGGCACCCCTCATGATTAGAAAAACCCCAAGCATACCAGTACAATTGCTGGTGATACTAGAAAAATAATGGAGGTGAATGCCCCATGAAAGCTGAAAGGGGTGAATGGTTAAGTTACCAGATATCCAGCATATAGAATGGCCAGCCCCCCGAATCCGGGCTCTGAGTAGAGGGAAACCGTGGCCCCACGCGCATCGTCCCAAAAGTAGGGCTTCATCAGGGGAAGTAGTGGAACCGAGGCCAACCTGTACTTAGAAATTGTCATAAATGAATTACCTAATAGCCGACCGATGTGTAATGGGAGGAACCGCCAGAACCGGAAACCGGTGTCCAGGAACTGGTAGTGAAGGCTGTTTGCACTGATGGAGATCCATACTGCGCATGCGTGACATGGAACACAAGCCATGTCAGAGTGCATGTGCGTGGTGGAACGCCGGACACATGAAAAAAAAAGCAGCTGCAAAAACACAGCTGCACCCACGTGACCTGAAACACAGGCAATGTCAGTGCGCCTGTGTAAAGCAAAACGCAGGACATCCAATGCCCTTAACACACGCTATGTTTAAGCTGACGTCTCAGCAAAAATAGTATTGCAAACCGCGCTTGCTCACAGGGGAACATAAGCCTCATAAACTACAGCATCCCAACAGCGCTCACCCAGATGTACTCAATCACACACCGCAGTGCCACACAGTAAGTAGCAAACAGCCCCCGGAGGCAAACAAGCAGTCATGACAGCAAACACCCACATACATAAGGAATCCACACAAAACCATGTATAAATCTACAAATGCAGCCCAAAAATGTATCAAATGTGAAAACCACATAATCTGTGCAATTCACTTTTACATGCCTTCATTATACAAGGAGGCTTCCCTGCTGCTGTGACATTTGTGACACGGCTGCAATGGCATAGTTGTCAAAATGATTGGATTTGCTGCAATTGTCCAGATATCTTGCAAAGTTTTTTGATGTCCCGTGCCATAAAGGGGAGGGTTTACACAAACCCTGCTCAGAAATTTTCATTTTTAGATTGATTTTAAGTAAACATCCATTTTAATATTAATATGCACAATATAATTTTAATATGTTCTATCTTTCTTTTCAATAATATGTAATGTACAGGGAAGGGAACTTCATTTGGCTCTGAAAGGAGTAGCATTTTGGTCCCCAAGCTATGTGGGGTTTATCTACATCTATTTCAAGCAATCCTTAGTTTCCTATATAAAGGAGAGCAAAATATTGCTTAAATGACTATGGATTATCTGTGGGGATATTAAACTGTAGCATTGCTTTGAAACATATTGCAGAAAAGGTTTAAAAGCACAAAAACATGGGGTGACATAAATGCAGTAGATGCTCCACCATTCATGAAGATGAAACACTTTGGAATGAAACACAGATGTGATTTCCACATGACACTTCTTTTTTTTCTCTTTATGGTTCTAATAATGCTAAGCTACCTGAATGACAGGTGTCTTTTCAGTGAAAAGAAAAGATCAAATTAGTTTAAATAAAGAGCTATCTGAAATGCGAGTAAAGCAATTTGCAGAGTCCTGAACAATATGTCATTGTGAGCTTGGTTTCCTAGAGTTTTGGTAAAATGTAAGGTCATATTAATCATCTCATATAAAAGATATAAGAAACTTGAAAATATTTGGGTATAAAGAGCTAAACAAGAAAAAAAATACTACCTAATATTAATAATAAATAATAGCTAAAGGGTAGGGTTGAGCGAGTAGTGAAATACTCGGACTCTCTGTACTCGTACGAGTACCTCCTAATACTCTGGTACTCATAACAAGTAACAAGTCCAATGTAAATCTATGGGAAATAGGAGTAATGGGCTGTGTGTGTGTGTACAGGGCTGTGCCAGGCTGCACGGGACTGTGCTGGGCTGTGCGGGACTGTGCCGGGCTGTGCAGGGACTGTGCGGGGACTGTGCCAGGTTGTGCGGGACTGTGCCAGGCTGTGTGGGGGATGTGCGGGGACTGTGGGGGGACTGTGCAGGGACTGTGCCAGGCTGTGCAGGACTATGCCGGGCTGTGCGGGACTGTGCTGGGCTGTGCGGGGACTGTGCGGGGACTGTGTCAAGCTGTGCGGGATTGTGCTGGGCTGTGCGAAGACTGTGCTGGGCTGTGCGGGACTGTGCTGGGCTGTGTGAGCTGTGCTGAATATTGCGAGACAAGTAGTGAAATTTACTCGCCAGGATTCGAGCACTCTGAGTACAGCATTACTCACCAGGTACCGAATCCTAACGAGTATACTCGCTCATCCCTACTAAAGGGTTTTTTCAGTTTAGAAAAAATCCTCTTTTCTAGCTGCAGTTTAAAAAAAAAACCTGTGCTTTGTTTATGTTCCCTGGCTCCTGCAATGAGTCTCTGCTGCAGCTCCAGTTGTTTGCTATTTGTACAGCATTGCAGTGATTAACTGAATTCAGAGGCTCTATCTGATATGCAGTTGATATGATGTCAATGCTGAATTTTAAATAGGTGTTTTTTACTTAATGAATATTGTGTTCTTACTATGTACATCCAAATCTAAGTGGCTGCACAACTGGTTTTAAAAGTTTAAAGGGAACCTGTCAGCAGGATTGTTCACAGTAACCTACAGACAGTGTCAGGTCGGCGCCTTTATACTGTTTAAAATGATATCTTGGTCAATGGAATCCGTCTTGTGGTTGTTGTTTAATCTTTATTTTCAGTTTTGAGTAAATGAGATTCTCGTGCTTCGGGGTGGGACTGTGGGTGGGGCTTCATGTGTTGCTCTGATTAGCTATTATTAATGCAGCCTGCTGACAGGTCACTGATCCCTCAGTAATCTGCTTCAACCTTGTACAATGAATATAAATATGTACATACTGCAAGAAAAATCCCTTCTGAAGGCAGATGCGCATCACTTTCTATCAAGACGCACCATTTGGCATCGGACCTTTTGATAAGCTGCAAGGGCGAAACGCATTGAGGCAATGGTAGGCGGGTGGCATATACTTCAGATGAGTACTTTGACATTAAATGATATCTATTAACAGTCCCTTGTATTACACAGCAAGGGTTAAGGCTTAAATTGATCTGCTTCCGCTTGGTTGACTTTTGTATACTTGTGGTAAAATCCCATTGTCACGATAATGTAAAATATCATGTATGATTTTCCCTAGTATCACACCTTCTGGAACATTCCAGAATCTTCTATTTACATACTGAACTCTGCTATACCAGGGAAGTAGTTCCAATTGATCCACAGTCACTTTGTCCAGTGTTATTTGCATACACATGGAAAAAACATTATTTTTTTGAATTTGGATATTTACCATGGACAGGACACCAATTTGTGTGACCTGAATCACTAGATGTATCATTGTGGATATAAAATAATTTATGGATGAATCTTATCATATATCTGTACTCTCTATAAGTCACCAAGCCATGAGTACTTGAATGTTTTTAATTTTACCTTGGGCTATATGGTCCCTTTATCTGCAGGTGTGATCTATGTCTAGAAATAGTGGGTCCCCATTGAGGGTGCGGGGGCAATATCAGTTACGGTGCATCTAGGCAGTCATCGCTGAGAAGGGGTGCCACAATGTTACCTCCTATAGTGTGCCAACCTCCGCAGCCAGGCAGGTAAAAGCAGAGTCAACCACTAGGGATCTGCAACAAATAAATCCACGGTTTTTGTATTCTTGATTTTTTTTGCAAAGTGTGCCGTTGTGGTGTGCATGTACCACCTTAGGGTGGGTTTTAAATAAGAAATAAAGATTGTACCTTTTGATTAGGGTTTTCCCATATGATTCCTCTGACCGATACCCTAGGATTTAACATTTAATTACCTGCGCTCGCATGTTTACTGTGTTCTTGAGGTTATCCTGAGGAGTAAAAAAATTTTTTTAAACTGTAGCCTGCCACACCTGCACAGTAGCAGCTATTCGTTTATATAGAGGTGATCCGATAGCTGCTATTGCGCAGGCGCCGGCTGCGCCATCTAGTGAGGAAGAAAATAATGTCCTCCTCCTTGATGACACCACCTGTGCCTGTGCCGTAGCAGCTCTCGGAGACCCAGCATCATTTTTTCTTTATTTACTTATTTGTAGAGCACGGGCACTGCCTGTTGAAAATTCCCATCAGCCGTGTCTGCTCTAGCTGTTATATGACATATGCTGGTGAGAGTATTATTCTCTCATCAGCTGAGATATGTGACTGGCGGTAACCTTTTTACCACCTATGACAGCTTCTAGCTCACACTGTCAAATGACTGTGTGGGAATCGCAGCTCTGTAACCTTCATAAATGATCTTACTGCTGATCACAACTGTGACAGACCTCAAAATTAATCAGTGGGATTATATATTCAATAATAACACCAGAAGCACAAAAAGAATAACCCCTAAAATTTAGCTTTTAATTCAATGACTAAAAACATTAGTGAAAATGACTAAAAGAAGGAGTAGTAGAGGACAAAAAATGAAGGGAGAAAAAATTGTTTTTAGTTCTCTTCAGTATTCAAATATTGGGCCAATGGTTAAGTTACCCTAGCCAGCCCTAATTTCACCCTTCCTAGCCACGGAGGTTGGCACCCTAGTTGTAGACGATATGGCGCCCCCGCTCAACGTCGGTATCCCTAATAACCCCTACGTCTCCCTGCATATACAAAAAGGGACACAAAAAAGAAACACACACACACTTATAGTACCGAAAGAATAAAGAGACAAAAATGGTCTCATAGATAATACTAAATTGCTATGAACTTATCTCGTAGTATTTCTAATACCGTGTTTCCCCGAAAGTAAGACCCTGTCTTACATTAATTTTACCCCAAAAAGTCCCACCCTGTCTTACTTTCGGGGGAGGTCTTACATTAGCCGAAAAAAAATGACAATTTCTTTTTAACCAGTAAATTAACATTTATTAACATGCTGTTATACCCCATAACAGTGCCGTATCCCACTGCACACAGCCCCACACCCCATAACAGTACCGTATCCCACTGCCACAGCCCCACACCCCATAACAGTGCCGTATCCCACTGCACACAGCCCCACACCCCATAACAGTGCCGTATCCCACTGCACACAGCCCCACACCCCATAACAGTGCCGTATCCCACTGCACACAGCCCCACACCCCATAACAGTGCCGTATCCCACTGCACACAGCCCCACACCCCATAACAGTGCCGTATCCCACTGCACACAGCCCCATACCCTATACAGTACATGTTTCCCTACTTGGTTTTTAAATGCTGGACGTTTTCCTCTGCGGTGCGGCTGTGGGTGCGGAAGGCCTGTGCTGCAGGGAACGCTGTGCCAATCAGCAGGGAAACAGCGGTGACGTGGGGCTGGGGCGGCCAATTACAGCCCGAGCTGCTGGACCAATCAGTGCTCGAGCCGGGGGCCGGCGGTGACGTGGGGAACAGGGGCGGCCAATGAGCTGTTGAGCTGGGCGGATTGCGGGGTTAACACGGCGAGTTAACCCCATGAGCGCTGGACCCGCCCAGCTGCACCTGAGGACACCTCTGGAGCCTGGGGACCCAATGGGGGACAGCGGCGGCCCAAAGGTAAGGGCCTTACATTTCACAGCGGCCCCCAACCCTGCCTTACATTCGGGGGAGGCCTTACATTGAAGGACCCCCCCATAACCCCCACCCTGTCTTACTTTCGGGGGGGTCCTACTTTCGGGGAAACACGGTAGTATAAGAACCCCAAAAAGACTTATCTCGGAGTCAAAAGAATATAATGGGGTTAATATCCCGCAGCTTAGAGAAGGACTTATCTCGTAGTCACAAAAATGCAAATAAGCTGCAAATGGCATACCCAATTACCAGAAAGCAAAATTAAAGAACGGCTACAAGAAAAAGCACATCACATTGAATAAATATTGCACACTAGAGGCAGTGAAAAAAAGCCTATATAGCACTTGCGGCAGCCATTACCTTGCAAGTGAGGGCAGAATCACCCTAATACAGTAAAAAATAATAAGGCTACCATATTCATCTCTGATTATACAGCGTGGTACACCAGTATTCAAGTAGCAATGCATACAAAGTCACATAGCATAATTGCTCAGTAGATTAAATCTAAATAGATAGTGCCACCGCAGGATCTGCCAAAAATAATGTACAACATTATACTTATCAGCCACTTGATGCATATGGAAACCCGACGCGTTTCCCCCTCTTAACCCCTTCACTACCAAGGGTGGTTTGCACGTTAACTACCGGGCCAATTTTTACAATTCTGACCACTGTACCTTTATGAGGTCGTAACTCTGGAACGCTTTCATGGATCCCGGTGATTCTGACATTGTTTTCTCGTGACATATTGTACTTCATGTTAGTGGTAAAATTGCATTCAAATAACTTGCGTTTATTTGTGAAAAAAACGGAAATTTGGCGAAAATTTTGAAAATTTCGCAATTTTCCAACTTTGAATTTTTATGCCCTTAAATCACAGCGATACGGCACACAAAAAACTTAATACATAACATTTCCCACATGTTTACTTTACATCAGCACAGTTCTGGAACCAAAATTTTTTTTCGTCAGGAAGTTATAAGGGTTAAAAATTGACCAGCGATTTCTCATTTTTGCAACACCATTTTATTTTTAGGGACCACTTCACATTTCAAGCCACTTTGAGGGGTCTATATGATAGAAAATACCCAAAAGTGACATCATTCTAAAAACTGCACCCCTTAAGGTGCTTAAAACCACATTCAAGAAGTTTATTAACCCTTTAGGTGCGTCACAGGAATTTTTTGAATATTAAAAAAAAAATGAACATTTAACTTTTTTTCACAAAAAAAATACTTCAGGTTCAATTTTCTTTATTTTACCAAGGGTAACAGGAGAAATTGGACTGCAAGACTTATTGTGCAATTTGTCCTGAGTACGCTGATACCTGATATGTGGGGGGGAACCACTGTTTCGGCGCATGGCAGAGCTCAGAATGGAAAGAGCGCCGTTTGACTTTTTCAATGCAAAATTGGCTGGAATTCAGATCGGACGCCATGTCACGTTTGGCGAGCCCCTGATGTACCTAAACAGTGGAAACCCCCCCAAGTGACCCCATTTTGGAAACTAGACCCCCCAAGGAACTTATCTAGATATGTGGTGAGAACTTTGAACCCACAAGGGCTTCACAGAAGTTTATAACGTACAGCGGTACAATTAAAAAATCATATTTTTTCCACAAAAATGATCTTTTCACCCCCAATTTTTATTTTTCCAAGGGTAACAGGACCCTAAAAGTTATTGTGCAATTTGTCCTGAGTACGCTGATACCCCATATGTGGGTGTAAATGACTATTTGGGCGCATAGCAGAGCTCGGAAGGGAAGCAGCGCCATTTGACGTTTTTGGCTAGAATTGAGATCGGACACCATGTCGCGATTGGAAAACCCCTGATGTACCAAAACAGTGGAAACCCCCCACAAATGACACCATTTTGGAATCTAGACCCCCCAAGGAACTTATCTAGATGTGTGGTGAGAACTTTGAACCCCCAAGGGCTTCACAGAAGTTTATAACGTACAGCAGTACAATTAAAAAATCATATTTTTTCCACAAAAATGATCTTTTCACCCTCAATTCTTATTTTTCCAAAAGTAACAGGACCCTAAAAGATATTGTGCAATTTATCCTGAGTACGCTGATACCCCACATGTGGGGGTAAACCACTATTTGGGCGTATGGCAGAGCTCGGAAGGGAAGCAGCACCATTTGACGTTTGTGGCTGGAATTGAGATCGGACACCATGTCGCGTTAGGAAAGCCCCTGATGTACCAAAACAGTAGAAACCCCCCACAAATGACACCATTTTGGAAACTAGACCCCCCAAGGAACTTATCTGGATGTGTGGTGAGCACTTTGAACCCCCCAGTGCTTCACTGAAGTTTATAACGTCCGGGCGTGAAAATAAAAAAATCGTATTTTTTCCACAAACATGATCTTTTAGTCCCCATTTTTTTATTTTCCCAAGGGTAACAGGAGAAATTGGACCCCAAAAGTTGTTGTCCAATTTGTCCTGAGTACGCTGATACCTCATATGTGGGAGAAAACTACTGTATGGGCACACGTCGGGGCTCGGAAGGGAAGTAGTGACGTTTTGGAATGCAGACTTTGATGGAATGGTCTGCGGGTGTCATGTTGCGTTTGGAGAGCCCCTGATGTACCTAAACAGTGGAAACCCCCCACAAGTGACCCCATTTTGGAAACTAGACCCCCTAATGAACTTATCTAGATGTGTGGTGAGCACTTTGAACCCCCCAGTGCTTCACAGAAGTTTATAACGTCCGGGCGTGAAAATAAAAAAATCGTATTTTTTCCACAAACATGATCTTTTAGTCCCCATTTTTTTATTTTTCCAAGGGTAACAGGAGAAATTGGACCCCAAAAGTTGTTGTCCAATTTGTCCTGAGTACGCTGATACCTCATATGTGGAGAAAACTACTGTATGGGCACACGTCGGGGCTCGGAAGGGAAGTAGTGACGTTTTGGAATACAGACTTTGATGGAATGGTCTGCGGGTGTCATGTTGCGTTTGGAGAGCCCCTGATGTACCTAAACAGTGGAAACCCCCCACAAGTGACCCCATTTTGGAAACTAGACCCCCTAATGAACTTATCTAGATGTGTGGTGAGCACTTTGAACCCCCCAGTGCTTCACAGAAGTTTATAACGACCGGGCGTGAAAATAAAAATATCGTATTTTTTCAACAAACATCATATTTTAGTCCCCATTTTTTATTTTCCCAAGGGTAACAGGAGAAATTGGACCCCAAAAGTTGTTGTCCAATTTGTCCTGAGTACGCTGATACCTCATATGTGGGAGAAAACTACTGTATGGGCACACGTCGGGGCTCGGAAGGGAAGTAGTGACGTTTTGGAATGCAGACTTTGATGGAATGGTCTGCGGGTGTCATGTTGCGTTTGGAGAGCCCCTGATGTACCTAAACAGTGGAAACCCCCCACAAGTGACCCCATTTTGGAAACTAGACCCCCTAATGAACTTATCTAGATGTGTGGTGAGCACTTTGAACCCCCCAGTGCTTCACAGAAGTTTATAACGACCGGGCGTGAAAATAAAAATATCGTATTTTTTCAACAAACATCATCTTTTAGTCCCCATTTTTTTTATTTTCCCAAGGGTAACAGGAGAAATTGGACCCCAAAAGTTGTTGTCCAATTTGTCCTGAGTACGCTGATACCTCATATGTGGGAGAAAACTACTGTATGGGCACACGTCGGGGCTCGGAAGGGAAGTAGTGACGTTTTGGAATGCAGACTTTGATGGATTGGTATGCGGGTGTCATATGCGTTTGGAGAGCCCCTGATGTACCTAAACTATTGAAACTCCCCACAAGTGACCCCATTTTGGAAACTAGACCCCCACGGAGCATATCTAGATGTGTGGAGAGCACTTTGAACCCCCAAGTGCTTCACAGAAGTTTATAACGCCTGGGCGTGAAAATAAAAAAAACATTTTTTTCCGCAAAATTATATTTTTGCCCCCAATTTTTTATTTTCCTAAGGGTAACAGGAGAAATTGGACCCCAAAAGTTGTTTTGTAATTTGTCCTGAGTAGGCTGATACCCTACATGTGGGGGTAAAACACTGTTTGGGCACATGGCAGAGCTTGGAAGGGAAGGAGCACCATTTGACTTTTTCAACGCAGAATTGGCTGGAATTGAGATCAGACGCCATGTTGCCTTTGGAGAGCACCTGATGTGCCCAAACAGTGGAAACCCCCAATTATAACTCCAACCCGAACCTCAACACACCCCTAACCCTAATCTGAGCCCTAGCCCTAACCCTAGCCCTAACCCTAGCCCTAACCCTAGCCCTAACCCTAGCCCTAACCCTAACCCTACCCTAACCCTAACCCTAGCGGGAAAATGGAAATAAATACATTTTCTTTTAGTTTTATTATTTTTTCCTAACTAAGGGGGTGATAACGGGGGGTTTGATTTACGATTTATGGCGGTTTTTATGTTTGGCGGCTGTCGCACGCTAAAAGACGCTTTTTATTGTAAAAATAGTTTTTGCATCACCACATATTGTGAGCTATAATTTTTCCGTATTTTGACCCACCGAGTCATGTGAGGTCTTATTTTTTGCGGGACGAGTTGACGTTTTTATTGGTACCATTTTCGGGCACGTGACATTTTTTGATCGCTTTTTATTCTGATTTTTGGGACGCAGAATGAACAAAAACCAGCGTTTCATGAATTTCTTTTGGGGGGTGCGTTTACACCGTTCCGCGTGCGGTAAAATTGATAACGCGTTTTTATTCTTCGGGTCAGTACGGTTACAGCGATACCTCATTTAGGTCGTTTTTTATGTTTTGTCGGTTTTTTGCAATGAAAACTATTTTATATAAAAAATAATTATTTTTGTATCGCTTTATTCTGCGAGCTATAACTTTTTTATTTTTTTGCGGATGATGCTGTATGGTGGATTGTTTTTTGCGGGACAAGATGATGTTTTCAGCGGTACCATGCATATTTATATGCGTCTTTTTGATCGCGCGTTATTGCACTTTTTGTTCGGTGGTATGATAATAAATCATTATTTTTTGCTTCGTTTTTTATTTTTATTTTTTAAGGGGTTCGCTAAAGGGGTTAACTAATGGGACAGTTTTATAGGGCAGGTCATTACGGACGCGGCGATACCAAATATGTGTACTTTTATTGTTTTTGTTTTTTTTTATTTTGAAAAAATGGATTTATTGGGGAATATTTTTTTTTTTTACTGATTTATTTAGCGATTTTTTTTAAATTATTTTTAACACTTTTTTTTTTTTTTTTTTTTTTTTACTTTATTACCTTGTCCCAGGTGGGACATCACTGTCCTGTGACAGATCGCTGATCTGTCACATCACAGATCACTGTGACAGATCAGCGATCTGTCACAGGCACTTCTGCAGACTTCCTCATGCCTGCGCTTTGCAGGCAGTGAGGAAGTCAGCTCCCTGCAGGCCCCCGTCGCCATCTTGGATCCGGGGGCCTGTAGGGAAAGAGCCCCCCGCAGCAGCGCTGCACATTGCGCTGCCGTGGGGGGCTCAGGGAAGCACGGAGGGAGCCCCCTCCCTGCCGATGCTTCCCTTTAACCCCCGGTACACCGCGATCGCGTTTGATCGCGGTGTGCAAGGGGTTAACGTGTCGGGGGCGGTCCGTGACCGCCCCTGACACATTGTGCCGGGTGTCAGCTATGATAATTAGCTGACACTCGGCCGCGATCAGCGGCGCTCACCACGTGGGCGCCGCTGATCGCGATGATGTAATATTCCGTCCATGGTAATTAGGTCCATGGTCACATGGACGGAATATTACGTCAATTGTAGGTAAGGGGTTAATCCGCTGAGGGTTCATCAGGGGTCAAAAAGTGGGGTCTCATTACCCCTGGCCGAGAGAGCAATACAGTGTGCGGCTTTACTCCAAGCGCGTTCGCCGCCATTGTTTAAAGATGCCGCGCCGATATAGAACGCCCACTTCCGGTTACCAAAATCCAAAATGGAGGTCTAAACCGGAAGGGATCCTATTGAGGACGGACATGTGGTGCAGCAGTTACCATAGACGCCGCGCACCTTACTAAACAGCACGAATAGAAACAGGGATTCACACAAAGGTGCCTGAAACAAAATAGGGCAATACATCCCTCTCAACAGAAACACCATATCTCGCAAACAATATGCGGCCGATCAATTCAACAGCCTCACTATTCAGAACGCCCAAAACTTCAAGAAAATAGATAACAATAGTCCTCAAAGGCATGGAGTAGAATAATTGTATCCCTACATAGAATAAATGAAAAATAATAAAAAATTCCAATAGTAATAATATACCGACCAAATTATCAAAAACCCTATAAAGAGCTGGCTGGGAAAATGTGAAACACACTGATTATAGATAACTACTGAAATTTAGCTGTTCATTAAGGCCTTTTGGACTCTGTGATTCAAGCCAAAAAATCCAGCGTGTCTCAGGCTGTAGGATTCTATTATCCCAATCCCCCTGTCTGACCGCGGGCTGCACTCTCTCTATAACACGAAAATTAATATGTTTATCATCCCCTCCATGCACCATATTGACATGACGGGCTAAGGGGGTATCTCTTTTGTGTCTAATATCCCCCAAATGTTCACCTATGCGGACCCGTAATTCACGCTTTGTTTTGCCAACATAGTCAAGGGGGCAAGTACAAGTACACAGATAAACAACTCCAGTGGTTTTACAGTTTGCAAAGCTTTTCATTTCATAAATCCTCTTTGTATAGGCACTACAGAAAGTATGGGATACACAGATATATTTGCAGAAGCTACAGTGTCCGCACCTAAAGGTCCCAGTTGCTCTGTTCCGCAACCACGTTTCCTCTCTCTTCTGAGGTTCCAGGTGGCTACCTACCACCCGATCCCTTATTGACCTACCCTTCCTAAATGTAACTGATGGACCCTGGGTGATACAGTCACGTATGTCATTATCCATTTTCAGGATAGACCAATACTTCTCCAAGATGTTCATAACTTTACCAGATTGGTCATCGAAGGTACCTATCAATCTAGTGATTGCATTGGAGTCCTCCCTTACCCTCGGAGTCAACAATGATGTCCTGCTTACTTGTTTAGCATGCTTATAAGCCGGTTCAATCACCCTTGTTGGATAACCCCTGCTCCTGAACCTCCTACATAAATCAATTGACTGCATTTCAAAATCATTCCAATCAGAGCAGTTCCTCCGAACTCTGAGGAACTGACCCCTTGGTATACCTCGTTTAAGAGGGGGGGGATGATGACTTTCCCACCTTAAGAGACTGTTAGTTGAGGTTGGTTTTCGGTGCAGGTTGGTTTTAAGCAAGCCATCTGAAGAAATAGAAATATTGACATCCAGGAATGTGATCTGATCTCCACCTACCTCATGGGTAAAGAAAAGACCCAACTCATTATTATTAAGGGTATCAACAAAGGATCTGAATGATTCTCCACACCCCGCCCAGAGGACGAGGATGTCGTCAATGTACCGACCCCAGAATAATATCCTAGGGGACCAGACGACATCCTCGTCCCCAAAGACCTGAGTGTCCTCCCACCAGCCCAGGAGCAAGTTAGCATAGGTAGGGGCACAAGGACTCCCCATCGCTGTGCCCCTGAGCTGGTGGTAGTATCTCCCATTAAATAGGAAGAAATTATGACACAATACAAATTGAAGAAGTTCCAGCAGGAAATTGTTGTGTGCTCCAAAGTGAATACCCCTCCCCTTGAGAAAATGTTCAACAGCTTTTAGACCTTCTGTGTGGCCAATGCTGCTATACAAAGCCTCAACATCAATAGAGGCCAGTATCGTACCTGGATCCACTGTAATTCCTTCAAGTTTATTAAGGAGGTCCATAGTATCTCGCAAATATGATGGGAGAGATAGCACAAATGGTCTCAACAATTGATCCAGATACCTGCTGGAATTCTGACAAAGGGCATCGATCCCCGAAATGATTTGTCTACCCTTAAGGGGATCGAACCCTTTATGGATCTTAGGCAAGGAGTAAAACGTAGCTGTAACTGGCCACTTGGGTAGTAAGAAGTTGAACTCATTCTTTGAGATCAACTTCAAATCAAGTCCCTTGTTGAGCAATACTGACAATTTCAGACTATACTCCTTCGTCGGATCACTCCTGAGCAGCTCATACGTTGATTTGTCAGAGAGAATCCTCATACACATTTGAATATATTCGTCTCTGTTGAGGATAACCGTATTGCCCCCTTTATCAGAGGGCTTCAATACAATCCGATCATTATCACCAAGTTCTTCCAGAGCCTTTCTCTCACGGAAGGAGAGATTGGGTGGAACCCTATCTCTCTTGGAGTCAATCTTACAAATCTCTGCCGAGACAAGCTGTTGAAAAATATCAATACTCCCAGTACCACCAATTGGTGGCATCTTTTTACTTTTTGGTTTCAGATCAGAAAAAGGGCCCACCCCAATATCTCTCTGTCCTTCCTCAAACAAATCAGCCAGAAGCATTACATCAGGAAGTTCCTCCTCCGTTATCCCAAGTTGTTGACATTTGTTTTTATCATTCAAAGCAAAAAAATTTTTCCACTTAAGTTTTCGTGTAAATAGATTAATATCCTTAACCCATACAAATGGGTCAAACCTGGTCGTAGGAACAAAAGATAACCCCCGCTCAAGAACCCTCTTTTCTATATCTGACAAATTATATGAGGACAAATTAATTATCTGATTACCGTTGTCCCCATCAAACAGAGCCCTCATTTTTGATTGTTTGTCCGCTCCCGTAATTTGTATGGTGCTAGGCCCCTGGTTTCTAAAAAAGAGGCTGAAGAGCAAGCTGAGGAGGAGGGAGAATTTACTACAGAATTTGTTTCTGGCTTTTTGGGGAAGGTCCTTACAGAGTAACGCTCGGTGTCCTGCCATCTTCTGAAATTACCCGTACGTCCACGTCCCTTGTTTCTAAAGTATGGTCTAGAGGTATATGATTTAGGACCTCCTTCAGCATCAGAGGATTCAATATCTGAGGATGAGATGTCACCAGGAATACCCCTCGGGGCAAGGGCAGGGTATGCCCGTTTTTCCCTGAACTCTGTTGAATCCCTAACAAATCGTTTATGCTTCCTTTCCTTAATAAAAAGTTGGTATTTCTCAACAGTATTCTTAAGATTTTCTTCCCTTGTTACGAAATCAGCAGCTGTTTTCAATTTAAGGGTTGCCTCAGTCAATTCCTTCACCCTCAATGAAGTCCTCTCTAGAGTTATTTTCTCTTCATCTAATAGTATCTGCATTAACCGTACAGATGATGCAGTAATCTCCTCCTCCCACCTTACAAGTAAAGATGGAGTCCTACACCTTGGAGCAGGTATTAGAGGTATCCTTAGACCACGCGGGATAATCTTTTGTTTAATATAATTTTCCAGAGATTGTACCTCCCACCAAGACTTAATATTCTCTTTAAATGCCTCCAATAATTCAGAAAAAAGTGTTTTGAGAGAAGAGCCCGAAGCAGACAGAGAGTCAGATTCTACTTCAGAAAAAACCTCTCTTGCATCGTCCAGCCATTTATTTGTGTCAATGGGTCCCGACAAAAACCCAGCCATACTCATCAAAGACAGACCTCAAAATTAATCAGTGGGATTATATATTCAATAATAACACCAGAAGCACAAAAAGAATAACCCCTAAAATTTAGCTTTTAATTCAATGACTAAAAACATTAGTGAAAATGACTAAAAGAAGGAGTAGTAGAGGACAAAAAATGAAGGGAGAAAAAATTGTTTTTAGTTCTCTTCAGTATTCAAATATTGGGCCAATGGCTAAGTTACCCTAGTCAGCCCTAATTTCACCCTTCCTAGCCGCGGAGGTTGGCACCCTAGTTGTAGACGATATGGCGCCCCCGCTCAACGTCGGTATCCCTAATAACCCCTACGTCTCCCTGCACATACAAAAAGGGACAGAAAAAAGAAACACACACACACTTATAGTACCGGAAGAATAAAGAGACAAAAATGGTCTCATAGATAATACTAAATTGCTATGAACTTATCTCGTAGTATTTCTAATAGTAAGAACCCCAAAAAGACTTATCTCGGAGTCAAAAGAATATAATGGGGTTAATATCCCGCAGCTTAGAGAAGGACTTATCTCGTAGTCACAAAAATGCTAATAAGCTGCAAATGGCAGACCCAATTACCAGATAGCAAAATTAAAGAACGGCTACAAGAAAAAGCACATCACATTGAATAAATATTGCACACTAGAGGCAGTGAAAAAAAGCCTATATAGCACTTGCGGCAGCCATTACCTTGCAAGTGAGGGCAGAATCACCCTAATACAGTAAAAAATAATAAGGCTACCATATTCATCTCTGATTATACAGCGTGGTACACCAATATTCAAGTAGCAATGCATACAAAGTCACATAGCATAATTGCTCAGTAGATTAAATCTAAATAGATAGTGCCACCGCAGGATCTGCCAAAAATAATGTACAACATTATACTTATCAGCCACTTGATGCATATGGAAACCCGACGCGTTTCCCCCTCTTAATCCGCTGAGGGTTCATCAGGGGTCAAAAAGTGGGGTCTCATTACCCCTGGCCGAGAGAGCAATACAGTGTGCGGCTTTACTCCAAGCGCGTTCGCCGCCATTGTTTAAAGATGCCGCGCCGATATAGAACGCCCACTTCCGGTTACCAAAATCCAAAATGGAGGTCTAAACCGGAAGGGATCATATTGAGGACGGACATGCGGTGCAGCAGTTACCATAGACGCCGTGCACCTTACTAAACAGCACGAATAGAAACAGGGATTCACACAAAGGTGCCTGAAACAAAATAGGGCAATACATCCCTCTCAACAGAAACACCATAGTTTTGGGCGTTCTGAATAGTGAGGCTGTTGAATTGATCGGCCGCATATTGTTTGCGAGATATGGTGTTTCTGTTGAGAGGGATGAAATACTACGAGATAAGTTCATAGCAATTTACTATTATCTATGAGACCATTTTTGTCTCTTTATTCTTTCGGTACTATAAGTGTGTGTGTGTTTCTTTTTTGTGTCCCTTTTTGTATATGCAGGGAGACGTAGGGGTTAATAGGGATACCGACATTGAGCGGGGGCGCCATATCGTCTACAACTAGGGTGCCAACCTCCGCGGCTAGGAAGGGTGAAATTAGGGCTGACTAGGGTAACTTAGCCATTTGCCCAATATTTGAATACTGAAGAGAACTAAAAACAATTTTTTCTCCCTTCATTTTTTGTCCTCTACTACTCCTTCTTTTAGTCATTTTCACTAATGTTTTTAGTCATTGAATTAAAAGCTAAATTTTAGGGGTTATTCTTTTTGTGCTTCTGGTGTTATTATTGAATATATAATCCCACTGATTAATTTTGAGGTCTGTCTTTGATGAGTATGGCTGGGATTTTGTCGGGACCCATTGACACAAATAAATGGCTGGACGATGCAAGAGAGGTTTTTTCTGAAGTAGAATCTGACTCTCTGTCTGCTTCGGGCTCTTCTCTCAAAACACTTTTTTCTGAATTATTGGAGGCATTTAAAGAGAATATTAAGTCTTGGTGGGAGGTACAATCTCTGGAAAATTATATTAAACAAAAGATTGTCCCACGTGGTCTAAGGATACCTCTAATACCTGCTCCAAGGTGTAGGACTCCATCTTTACTTGTAAGGTGGGAGGAGGAGATTACTGCATCATCTGTACGGTTAATGCAGATACTATTAGATGAAGAGAAAATAACTCTAGAGAGGACTTCATTGAGGGTGAAGGAATTGACTGAGGCAACCCTTAAATTGAAAACAGCTGCTGATTTCGTAACAAGGGAAGAAAATCTTAAGAATACTGTTGAGAAATACCAACTTTTTATTAAGGAAAGGAAGCATAAACGATTTGTTAGGGATTCAACAGAGTTCAGGGAAAAACGGGCATACCCTGCCCTTGCCCCGAGGGGTATTCCTGGTGACATCTCATCCTCAGATATTGAATCCTCTGATGCTAAAGGAGGTCCTAAATCATATACCTCTAGACCATACTTTAGAAAAAAGGGACGTGGACGTAGGGGTAATTTCAGAAGATGGCAGGACACCGAGCGTTACTCTGTAAGGACCTTCCCCAAAAAGCCAGAAACAAATTCTGTAGTAAATTCTCCCTCCTCCTCAGCTTGCTCTTCAGCCTCTTTTTTAGAAACCAGGGGCCTAGCACCATACAAATTACGGGAGCGGACAAACAATCAAAAATGAGGGCTCTGTTTGATGGAGACAACGGTAATCAGATAATTAATTTGTCCTCATATAATTTGTCAGATATAGAAAAGAGGGTTCTTGAGCGGGGGTTATCTTTTGTTCCTACGACCAGGTTTGACCCATTTGTATGGGTTAAGGATATTAATCTATTTACACGAAAACTTAAGTGGAAAAAATTTTTTGCTTTGAATGATAAAAACAAATGTCAACAACTTGGGATAACGGAGGAGGAACTTCCTGATGTAATGCTTCTGGCTGATTTGTTTGAGGAAGGACAGAGAGATATTGGGGTGGGCCCTTTTTCTGATCTGAAACCAAAAAGTAAAAAGATGCCACCAATTGGTGATACTGGGAGTATTGATATTTTTCAACAGCTTGTCTCGGCAGAGATTTGTAAGATTGACTCCAAGAGAGATAGGGTTCCACCCAATCTCTCCTTCCATGAGAGAAAGGCTCTGGAAGAACTTGGTGATAATGATCGGATTGTATTGAAGCCCTCTGATAAAGGGGGCAATACGGTTATCCTCAACAGAGACGAATATATTCAAATGCGTATGAGGATTCTCTCTGACAAATCAACGTATGAGCTGCTCAGAAGTGATCCGACGAAGGAGTATAGTCTGAAATTGTCAGTATTGCTCAACAAGGGACTTGATTTGAAGTTGATCTCAAAGAATGAGTTCAACTTCTTACTACCCAAGTGGCCAGTTACAGCTACGTTTTACTCCTTGCCTAAGATCCATAAAGGGTTCGATCCCCTTAAGGGTAGACCAATCGTTTCGGGGATCGATGCCCTTTGTCAGAATTCCAGCAGGTATCTGGATCTATTGTTGAGACCATTTGTGCTATCTCTCCCATCATATTTGCGAGATACTATGGACCTCCTTAATAAACTTGAAGGAATTACAGTGGATCCAGGTACGATACTGGCCTCTATTGATGTTGAGGCTTTGTATAGCAGCATTGGCCACACAGAAGGTCTAAAAGCTGTTGAACATTTTCTCAAGGGGAGGGGTATTCACTTTGGAGCACACAACAATTTCCTGCTGGAACTTCTTCAATTTGTATTGTGTCATAATTTCTTCCTATTTAATGGGAGATACTACCACCAGCTCAGGGGCACAGCGATGGGGAGCCCTTGTGCCCCTACCTATGCTAACTTGCTCCTGGGCTGGTGGGAAGACACTCAGGTCTTTGGGGACGAGGATGTCGTCTGGTCCCCTAGGATATTATTCTGGGGTCGGTACATTGACGACATCCTCGTCCTCTGGGCGGGGTGTGGAGAATCACTCAGATCCTTTGTTGATACCCTTAATAATAATGAGTTGGGTATTTTCTTTACCCATGAGGTAGGTGGAGATCAGATCACATTCCTCGATGTCAATATTTCTATTTCTTCAGATGGCTTGCTTAAAACCAACCTGCACCGAAAACCAACCTCAACTAACAGTCTCTTAAGGTGGGAAAGTCATCATCCCCCCCTCTTAAACGAGGTATACCAAGGGGTCAGTTCCTCAGAGTTCGGAGGAACTGCTCTGATTGGAATGATTTTGAAATGCAGTCAAGTGATTTATGGAGGAGGTTCAGGAGCAGGGGTTATCCAACAAGGGTGATTGAACCGGCTTATAAGCATTCTAAACAAGTAAGCAGGACATCATTGTTGACTCCGAGGGTAAGGGAGGACTCCAATGCAATCACTAGATTGATAGGTACCTTCGATGACCAATCTGGTAAAGTTATGAACATCTTGGAGAAGTATTGGTCTATCCTGAAAATGGGTAATGACATACGTGACTGTATCACCCAGGGTCCATCAGTTACATTTAGGAAGGGTAGGTCAATAAGGGATCGGGTGGTAGGTAGCCACCTGGAACCTCAGAAGAAAGAGGAAATGTGGTTGCGGAACAGAGCAACTGGGACCTTTAGGTGCGGACACTGTAGCTTCTGCAAATATATCTGTGTATCCCATACTTTCTGTAGTGCCTAAACAAAGAGGATTTATGAAATGAAAAGCTTTGCAAACTGTAAAACCACTGGAGTTGTTTATCTGTGTACTTGTACTTGCCCCCTTGACTATGTTGGCAAAACAAAGCGTGAATTACGGGTCCGCATAGGTGAACATTTGGGGGATATTAGACACAAAAGAGATACCCCCTTAGCCCGTCATGTCAATATGGTGCATGGAGGGGATGATAAACATATTAATTTTCGTGTTATAGAGAGAGTGCAGCCCGCGGTCAGACAGGGGGATTGGGATAATAGAATCCTACAGCCTGAGACACGCTGGATTTTTTGGCTTGAATCACAGAGTCCAAAAGGCCTTAATGAACAGCTAAATTTCAGTAGTTATCTATAATCAGTGTGTTTCACATTTTCCCAGCCAGCTCTTTATAGGGTTTTTGATAATTTGGTCGGTATATTATTACTATTGGAATTTTTTATTATTTTTCATTTATTCTATGTAGGGATACAATTATTCTACTCCATGCCTTTGAGGACTATTGTTATCTATTTTCTTGAAGTTTTGGGCGTTCTGAATAATGAGGCTGTTGAATTGATCGGCCGCATATTGTTTGCGAGATATGGTGTTTCTGTTGAGAGGGATGTATTGCCCTATTTTGTTTCAGGCACCTTTGTGTGAATCCCTGTTTCTATTCGTGCTGTTTAGTAAGGTGCGCGGCGTCTATGGTAACTGCTGCACCGCATGTCCGTCCTCAATATGATCCCTTCCGGTTTAGACCTCCATTTTGGATTTTGGTAACCGGAAGTGGGCGTTCTATATCGGCGCGGCATCTTTAAACAATGGCGGCGAACGCGCTTGGAGTAAAGCCGCACACTGTATTGCTCTCTCGGCCAGGGGTAATGAGACCCCACTTTTTGACCCCTGATGAACCCTCAGCGGATTAAGAGGGGGAAACACGTCGGGTTTCCATATGCATCAAGTGGCTGATAAGTATAATGTTGTACATTATTTTTGGCAGATCCTGCGGTGGCACTATCTATTTAGATTTAATCTACTGAGCAATTATGCTATGTGACTTTGTATGCATTGCTACTTGAATATTGGTGTACCACGCTGTATAATCAGAGATGAATATGGTAGCCTTATTATTTTTTACTGTATTAGGGTGATTCTGCCCTCACTTGCAAGGTAATGGCTGCCGCAAGTGCTATATAGGCTTTTTTTCACTGCCTCTAGTGTGCAATATTTATTCAATGTGATGTGCTTTTTCTTGTAGCCGTTCTTTAATTTTGCTATCTGGTAATTGGGTCTGCCATTTGCAGCTTATTAGCATTTTTGTGACTACGAGATAAGTCGTTCTCTAAGCTGCGGGATATTAACCCCATTATATTCTTTTGACTCCGAGATAAGTCTTTTTGGGGTTCTTATACTATTAGAAATACTACGAGATAAGTTCATAGCAATTTAGTATTATCTATGAGACCATTTTTGTCTCTTTATTCTTTCGGTACTATAAGTGTGTGTGTGTTTCTTTTTTGTGTCCCTTTTTGTATTTGCTGATCAGAACTGCCAGTGTTTCATGTGCTGTCATGCAGATGAGAGCATGGGAAACACCCAATGTTCGGGGTGCCAAACCTGATCAGTAACACAAACTTGCTGGAGAAGTCCATGTTCCATGTACATGCATGAACACTAGGTGTTCAATATGGACCCAAAACTTTACGTTCAGGTTCCCCAATAGTTGTAGGGGTTAATCATAGTTTCTTGCTTTGTTGGAGATTTTGTGATGCAATATATAGTCTGACCAGTAGAGGACAGCGACAGGAGGCCGGAGTTGGAGCTCTAGGGTTTTTGGCATTTATTGGGGGTTGAGAGGAGTTGGAAAGTCAGGGTGGAAGTGAAGCTGCGGATCTTTGGAGAAAGTAAGGATAGGGCGGTGCGATCATGGATCTGTTGGCGACTCTGGGACATGTTGTTTCATTTGATATGAGATAACTCAGTGAGGACATTTAATTACACAGCATCTTGGCCTAGGCCACATGAGACTTTATCTCTAAGGACTTAGGGCAACCCTCTGCTGCAGAGTTTGGCATTCAATAAGAGCTTCAAGACAGCATTTTTATCTCTAGGGACTTGAGATGGCAGGACGCTGGGAAATTTGCGTCCGATGGGTTTGATCCAACAGGTAAAAAAAAGTTTGAGTTCAGATAGCGAAACAGTACCCAGACCCAAACCCCATTCACTTGAATTGGATGCCACACTGTCATTACCACCAGTCAGACAGCTGTGGTTCCCATGCTGTCAGATGACGGTGTAGGCCTGCAACCATGATCGGAGGTAAAAAGTTTACCACCGGTCCCTGGTGTCAGCTGATAGGACTACTATTCCCATCAGCCTATGTCTGCTGCCGTTAATAAAAGTAAGATCAGGTGGCAGCTAATGGGAATATTCATCAGCCAGCACCTGCGCTCTAAATAAATTATTAAAAACAAAAAACATTGCTTAGGTTATCCTGTCTTTTTGATAGGCAGCCAGACAAAACTTACAGCTGGTGGCAACCCTCAGCTGTCAGTGTTAGCAAGGCTGGTTATCAAGAATAGAGCGGTCCCCATGCTGGTTTTTAAAATTATTTAAATAAATAATTTTAAAAAATGGCGTGTGGCCCCACATTTTTGACAACCATGGGGACCCCTCTATTCTTGATAAACTGCTAAGATATCTCTGACAGCTGAGTGTTGCAGCCCCCAGATGTCAGTTTTGTTTGGCTAATTATCAAAAGGAACGCACATTTTTTTTTCAATTATTTATGTAGAGCACAGGTGACGGCTGATGAATACTCCCATCAGCTGATGGAAGTAGTAGTCCCATCAGCTGGCAGCAGTGCCGGAGGTAAACTTTTTACCTCCAATTGCAGCATGGGAACCGCGGCTGTCTGACCAGCAGTAATGATTTTACCACAGATCAGAAGCAGTGTTTGCCATGCTGTCATTCACATGACAGCATGAGAAACACCTGGTAAAGTCTGTGTTCAGTGTTCGTGCCCAAACAGTAAGTGTCCAGTATGGACGTTGAACTCTACTTTTTGGATTCCCCATCTCTACTAAGGATTTAGGGAAGCCCTGTGTTGGAGAGATGGGCATTTCCTAAGAGCTTCAAGATGGAGTTTCTGATTATTCGGGACTCAGCCCAGCAAAGACCCTTCTTTTTCAGTTTCAGGACATACCGGTACCATCTTACAACTGAATATATATGCACATATGAAAATAGCCTTATAGAGGTCCAATTAGTTAGGCAAATAAGCCTCTTCTGTAGGAGACACTTCGAAAACTGCTGAGTAGGCGATTACTAAAGTTCTGGCACAATACAGTCATTTTACTGATTTATGCATAGAAAGGGATAATCACATTGTATTTTTCCAGCATAAAACTGTTAATTCTGTTTAAGTGTACCTGTGTACAATCTTAGTCGGTGTTATTAAGAGTAACTGCTGTCATTCTGTTTGTTATTTATACACTATTTACCTACCATCATTTCCTTTGTTTTATAAATTGGGTAGTAAATATTCATATTATATTATCTAATCTTTTCATATTATATTATATTATGTAATCTCTGTCCGTGTCTGCTGATTGTTGCTGTACCCCTCATCCTGTGGTTGTCCCTCATCCACGTTTCATTGTGTCCATATAGCTGTAGATGCACCTCCCTATAAAAAAGAATACACATTAAATATATAAATCTCATATAAAATATGGCAATACCATCATTTTCTAAGTAATTCAAATAAGTGGCCATACAGTTTATAAATAACAAATATTACCCTATTATTACAGAATAAGTTCTCTACACCAAGATTAGTATACTAAAAATAAACCACATAAAGGAGATACATACTGCCAGAAAATGACAATGTATTATCTCTGCATAGTGTCTGAATGTAACCTACATTCTTCTACATAACAAAATTCCCTATACCAAGTCCAATATACAAATAGTATCACATGCAAGGGATTAATACTGTCATACTATGACCAGATCAAATACAGGTGCTTTTCACAAAATTAGAATATCATCAAAAAGTTAATTTATTTCAGTTCTTCAATACAAAAAGTGAAACTCATATAGAGTCATTACAAACAGAGTGATCTATTTCAATTGTTTATTTCTGTTTATGTTGATGATTATGGCTTACAGCCAATGAAAACCAAAAAGTAATTATCTCAGTAAATTAGAATAATTAACAAAAAACACCTGTAAAGGCTTCCTAAGCGTTTAAAAAGGCCCCTTAGTCTGTTTCAGTAATCTCCACAATCATGGGGAAGACTGCTGACTTGACAGATGTCCAGAAGGCAGTCATTGACACTCCACAAGGAGGGAGAGCAAGAAAAGGTAATTGCTAAAGAAGCTGGCTGTTCACAGAGTGGAAAGTAGAGTGGAAGGAAAAAGTGTGGTAGAAAAAGGTGCACAAGCAATTGGGATAATCGTAGCCTTGAATGAATTGCTAAGAAAAAATTTGGGGGAGATTCACAAGGAGTGTACTGCTGCTGGAGTCATTGCTTCAAGAGCCACCACACACAGAAGTATCCAGGACATGAGCAACAAGTTTAGCATTCCTTGTGTCTAACCACTTATGACAAATAGACAACACCAGAAGCGTCTTACCTGGCCAAGGATAAAAATAACTGGACTGTTGCTCAGTGGTCCAAGGTGTTGCATTCAGATGAAAGTAAATTTTGCATTTCATTTAGAAATCAAGGTCCCAGAGTCTGGAGGAAGAGTGGAGAGGCACACAATCCAAGCTGCTTAAGGTCTAGTGTGAAGTTTCCATAATAATCAGTGAAGGTTTGGAAGCCATGTCATCTGCTGGTGTAGGCCCACTATGTTTATCAAGACCAAAGTCAGTGCAGCCATCTACCAGGAAATTGTAGAGCACTTCAAGCTTATTGGAGATGGAAATTTAATTCTCCAGCAGGACTTGACACCTGTCCACACTGCCAAAAGTACCAATACCTGGTTTATAAACAACAGTATCACTGTGCTTGATTGGCCAGCAAACTTGCCTGACCTTAACCCCATAGAGAATCTATGGGGCATTGTCAAGAGGAAGATGAGAGACACCAGACCCAACAATGCAGATGAGCTGAAGGCTGCTTTCAAAGCAACCTGGGATTCCATAACACCCCAGCAGTGCCACAGGCTGATCAACCCCATGTCATGCCGCATTGATGCAGTAATTGATGCAATAGGAGCCCCGATCAAGTATTGAGTGCAGGTACTGAACAAACATTTCAATAGACCAACATTTCAGATTTCAGAATACATTTTCAAGCTCGTGTTATAAAGTATTCTAGTTTACTGAGATAATGACTTTGGGTTTTCATTGGCTGTAAGCTATAATCACCAACATTAACAGAAAAACACTTGAAATAGATCACTCTATTTGTCATGACTCTATATAATATATGAGTTTCACTTTTTGTATTGAAGAACTGAAATAAATTAACTTTTTGATGATATTCTAATTTTGTTAGAAGCACCTGTATTACCACCACATAGTAAAAACATAATAGTAAATTGTGTTTTAATAATGATCATTAGGGTATTAACAGTAATGTTGCCACCAGAGAAAGGACAGGACTTCTATAAATTTAGAAGTGTATATTTTACAGGTAAATACAGTGATTTATTGGACAGCTCTGATTAAAGTAATTTGCTTTAACTTTACATCTTGCGGCACAGACTGCTACTATTTCTTCCAAGACATGACTTGTGTCTGCAGAAATTAACATATATACAGTTATTGGATCCAGTTGGATAAACCAACTTAGGTGAGCTGCTCCGCTGGAGTAAATCAATTTTTCAACAATGATGATAAAGAGGTTTTTTATTCACAATAGACTGGTCACTTCTACAGCAACCTCCACAATTTTTCCCCCATTCCTACACTGCGAGAGATGAAGAAAAGTACCATAGTGCCACTTTGGTGCACTGCACATTAAAACTACCTCTCTTTTGTTCCTGCCATTGCAGAAATGCCCTTATTTGTGGCAGCCATGAAATGTTAATGCAAAAGTCCCCTTTGGTTCCTTCCAATAAAATAATAGACTTTGTAAACTTCCTCTTTGTGCCACCATTCAGAAGAAATGTCCATTGTTATACTCAAATACAACAATAATGTCCCCACTCCAGTGGCAACAATACAGTGGAAATGTACATCATTTCTGACTCAATGCAGTAATAGTATCCATTTTTTCTTCCTCCATATAGTTGGAATATCCTATATTGTGGCTCTATAATTTACTGATTAATAATCTGTGAGTCATAATGGGGAATATAATTAATGTTAACCATTGTAGAGATAGTGACCCCTATTCTTGCCCCCGCACAGTAATATTGTCCCAATTGGCCTTAAGTAGTAATATTGTCCCCCAATTTGCTCCATGCTGCAACAATTTTCACCTCATTGGCCCCATACAGAAATAATGTTCCTCAATTGCCCCCCCCTCCCTGAGGAAGAAGTGATTTGTACTTCGAAACGCGTTGGGAATATGGGAATATGAATAAAACATTGATCTGTTAATGCACAAGTAATTGTGTGTCATGTTAATCAGCGCACTAAATCCATAAAAAAAGTTCCATTAAACTATATATTTTGGCGGTCACTGGTCTGACCTGTGGATGTGTGGCAGCTGACTGATAATTTCATGCGCTATACCTCTCCTATATCAGGTGAGTAGAATTTTAATACCTTTCTTACCCTGTTTATCGGATAAGACCCTATTTGCGCTTCTCTCTGTTCCTATAGTGTGAATCAGTGATTGCCCCCTTCCTGACATTTATCCTGTAATAATGCCCCCATCCTATATGAATTGTCCCTCTTCTTGGTCCCTCTCATGTAATAATGTCCCCCATCTTGGCCCTTATCCTGCATTTATGTCCCCCATCCTATAGTAAAGTCCCTTATAGTGTCCCCAATCCTGTACATGTATCCCTCATCCAGGTCTCTATCCTGTAATAACATCTTCCATCCTGGCCCATATCTTGTCATAAATTCCCCCTTTCTGGCCACTGTGCTGTAATAATTTCTTCCATCCTGGCCCCTCTATTGAAATAATGTCCTACACCATGGTTCCTATCCTGCAATAATGTCCCCCATCCTGGCACCTACCCTATAATAATGCCCCCCATCTTATAAAATTGATCCTTTTTGGGCCTGTTATGAATGAGTCACCGAAGGAGGAAAAAACAAAAATACAAGCTAAGTCCAGAAAACCGGAGAGGTTGGTAGCTATCGGATTGCAGACCCCTGATCCTATTCCCACAACTAACAGTAGCCGTGGGGGGTTCCTAGACCCCTCGTTCACAGCCGGAGAACTAAATAAAGAAAGAAAGGGGAAATCTAAACTGCCCCAGAGCAGACCCCAAAGCAATAGACAGCCCCCAACATGTATTGTCGGCGAAAAGCAGATGAAAACACAAACACAGACAGAAAGACAGGTTGAGCAAACGATGGGGCCCAACTAACTAAATAGGAAAGGACAGAAAAGATGCTGGCTGCAATCCGCAAAAATACTGCCAAAATAATGTCTAACACGTCTGACAGAAAAAAGGCCTTGAAGTCACTAGACTTCTAAAACACTATATCAGCACTCAGGTATATTCTGAAGACTGAGCAAAAGATCAACTCGACCAGAGACAAAAATGGAGCTCAGCCTGTACCAACAAGGGCAGGCAGAACACAAACACTAAGTAAACAGACAATATCTCATGGAAAAATAAGAGAGCAAATACTTTGCTTTCAGAAGACAGGTACTGAACTGGTTTGCAAGAGCTCAGAGCAGAAAGGATCACCAGCACCCCTATAGGGCGTCGTGTTGTGAGTTCATTTTTCCCTTCACCGTTGAGGTCTGATGAACTCCCTCCTCTGGTGAAGGAAGGTAGTGAGGCTGATTACCAAACACCTGGGCAGCTAGATGATGACTGGGTGGCTGGAATTGAGGACTGGATATAAGGCAGCCGACGCCCTTCTGCCTTGCTGGTGATCCTGCTGGATTCTTGGAGACCAGTCTGATTCCTGCGTCTCAAAGCTACGTTTTTCTGCTCTGCCTTGTACACTTCAGTTTTGTTTTTGTTTTGCCTTGTTTTTTGGGAGTTCTGCCATCCCCGGCCGGGGGTGAGCTGAATTCCATTTTTGTCTCTGATCTGTTGATCTTTTGCTCTGTCTTCAGAATATACCTGAGTGCTGATTTAGTCTTTTGAAGCCTAGCGACTTCAGGCCCTGTTTTTCCTATCAGTCGGTTGGCACATTTTGGATAGGGTTTTTGCTGATGGCAGACAGCAGCTTTCCTATCCTGTCATATTTTAGTTAGCTTGGGCCCCATCAATTGCTCAACCTATCTTTCTATCTGTGTTAGTGTTTTCATCTTGCTTCACCGTCATTATATGTTGGGGGCTGCCTATTGCTTTGGGGTCTGCTCTGGGGCAGTTTAGTTTTTCCCCTTTCTGTCTTTAGGCTATGTAGTTCTCCGGCTGTGATCGAGGGGTCTAGGGCACCGTAGGAACCCCCCACGGCTACAGCTAGTTGTTGTGGATAGGTTCAGGGGTCTGCAATCCGATAGCTGCCAACCTCTCTGGTTTTTCTGGACTTAGCTAGTATTTTGTTTTTTCCTCCTTCAGTGACTCATCATAACAGCGTCGGCTGCCTTATATCCACTCAGTGATTCCGGGTGTCCAATCAGGCTCCACCTGTTCAGATGACAGGTTCTTCCCAACCGAATCAATTTCACTACCTCTCTTCACCAGCAGAGGGAGTTCATCAGACATCAACGGTGAAGGGGAAAATGAACTCACAACATGGGCCCATATCTTGAGATAATGTCTTCCATCCTGGCTCCTATCTTTTACTATTATCCCTCATCCTGTAATAAAGTCCCGCTTCTTGGCACTTATTTTACTTCTTTTGACATATTGTCGCCCATCCTGGCTCCTATACTGTAATAATGTCACCCAATCAGACATGTATTCTGTCATAATGTCCCCAATCATCTATTAATGCTTACCCCAGCTGCCAAATTATCCTCAACCAGTTCCGACAATCCATCTCTTCTGACCCAGCAGTCTGGACTATAAATTTAGAACCATCCTTAGGGGTGCACGCATGTGGGGGTGCACGCATCACAGAAGCAAAGCGTCACGAAGATAAGCATTGTGATACAGCAGTTATTACATGGCAGTTAGTCAGGGCAGGAGTCAGGTAACCCACACCTGATCTCCCTTTTATCCATGTGCTTTATTCCTATCCTCCTATGTTCTCTTGCAATCCACTTTCACAGACCAATCCCCCCTCCATCACGACTCATATACATCAGCTCCTCTCTCTTTCCTTCTCCCATGTACAGCTCCCATGCACTTCTCACCTTCTTGAAAAACCTCAGCCCATCTTGCCCAAACACACTGCACAAACAATCTTCATACAATTCCACAAACTACTTGCTCTTTATCTTCCTGCTCCTACTAATTTCAGGGGACATCTCCCCCAACCCCGGTCCACCATCCCCCAACCTCAACCCCTACCCTACCTCACATCGAAGCCTTAATAATCTTACTAATATTATTTGCAGTCCTTCATCTCCTTCTTTTAATTGTGCCCTTTGGAATCCACGGTCTGTATGCAACAAGCTACCTTTCCTACACAATTACTTTCTGAAAAACTCTCTGAATCTGTTGGCCCTCACGGAAACCTGGATTCAGGATTCTGACACTGCCTCTCCTGCTGCCATTTCCCATGGTGGCTTACAATTCTCCCATTCCCCGTGACCGACAAACAGACCTGGTGGTGAAGTCGGCATACTCCTGTCCCCACAATGCACTTTCCAGGTCATCCCCCCAGTTCCATCACTCTCAGTCCCTTCTTTTGAAGTCCACACCATCAGGCTCTTTCGTCCCCTCTCCCTCAGAGTAGCGGTCATATACCGGCCCCCAGGCTCACCCACCCACTTCCTGGACCATTTCTCTGCCTGGCTGCCACACTTCATGTCCTCAGAACTACCAACCCTTATCCTGGGAGACTTCAACATCCTCATTAACAGCCCCACTTCCACATCTGCATCCCAGCTTCTATCACTAACCACTTCTCTAGGCCTCTCACAGCTCTCAACCTCTGAAACACACAAAAACGGTAACACCCTGGACCTGGTTTTCGCCCGGCTCTGCTCAATCTCCTACCTAGATTACTCACCGCTTCCCCTCTCTGACCACAACATTCTCTCCTTTACACTCACAAATCCTCGCTCACCCCAGCACCCTCCTACCTACCATTCAGTCAGAAATTGTCACGCGGGGCTTAGGTCGGCTAAGGCTGAAATACCCGGGGCCCCTGTGGTGTCCCTTTAACTAGGGGAAACCCTGACTGACCCTCAACCCAGGGTTTTTGCTGATGGTGCAAATGCCTGAACCTCCAACCTTTCCTTATCTCCTGCTAAGCCCTAAGCTTAACCCTCCACCCTCCACCCAGTGAGGAGACAAACCACCAAAGCCCCACACAATAATGACAGACAGGGAGAACTTAAACTGCACAGCGCCGCATACACACAGGACTATACAGTAATGTGAACAGGGCAAAACAAAGCACAAATATAGGAAGGCGAAAAGGTAACAATGGATCATACGCCACCAGATACGAATCTCTCTCTCTCCAACACCTCCACTCCAGACCGGAACCACTTGGTATGAAACACAAGCTATAATCGGCGACGCCCATAGGCCAGCATGACTATTTAAAGGCCGTGGGCGTGACCAAACATCCAACCTGATCTCCAGCAAGATTAACCCCCGATAGCCTGAGACAATCAAGCCGGCGCCACTGAGGCTATAGAGGATGGAGGTAAAACTACCTCTGCCTGCCGGACGCTGTGGTGTGAATAGCGTCCGACATGACAGAAATCTACAAGCCATTAACCCTCATACACTTTCAGACTCCCTACACTCATCATTGTCCCCAATCTCTTCTTTGTCCTGTCCTGATCTAGCTGTACATCACTTCAATGACACTCTTAGAAGCAGCCTTGACCAAGTATCTCCCCTCACCCTCAGAACCTCCAAACACAGAGTGAAACAGCCCTGGCTCACATCACAAACCCGATTTCTCCAGCGATGCTCTAGGTGTGCTGAACGCTTATGGAGGAAAACACGCACACCAGAAGACTTCATACACTTCAAATTTATGTTAAGGACATATAACTCTGCCCTTCACCTCGCCAAACAGACCTACTTCACCACCCTGATCTCCTCACTATCCAACAACCCCAAGAAACTTTTTGACACCTTTCATTCCCTCCTCAGGCCAAAAGCACAAGCCCCTATCACAGACATTTGTGCTGATGACCTGGCCTCCCACTTTATAGAGAAAATAGACAATATCCACCAGGAAATCCGCTCCCAATCACCAAGTTCAGTGACTCCCATCCCTCCCTGCATTTCCCCTGGCTCACTCTCCACATTCGATACAATCACAGAAGAAGAAGTCTCCAGGCTCCTCTCCTCTTCTCGTCCGACTACATGCACAACCGACCCCATTCCCTCACATCTCCTCCAGTCTCTCTCTCCAGTTGTCACAACTCACCTAACTACAATCTTTAATCTCTCCCTATCCTCTGGCATTTTCCCCTCCTCCTTCAAACACTCTATCATTACTCCATTACTAAAGAAACCCACCCTCGACCCATCCTGCACAAACAACTACAGACCAGTCTCCAATCTCCCCTTCATCTCTAAACTCTTGGAGCGCCTGATATACTCCCGCCTTACTCGTTACCTCTCCACTCACTCCCTCCTTGACCCTTCACAGTCCGGTTTCCGCCCCCTACATTCGACAGAAACTGCACTCATCAAAGTGACCAGTGACCTTCTGACAGCAAAACGTAACGGTGACCACTCTCTGCTCATTCTTCTCGACCTTTCTGCAGCTTTCGACACTGTTGACCACCCTCTCCTACTCTCTAGGCTCCAGTCACTAGGCATTAAGGACACTGCTCTCTCCTGGTTCTCCTCCTATCTTTCTGACCCCTCCTTCAGTGTTCTGTTCTCTGGCTCCACTTTATCTCCTCTTCCTCTCACTGTCGGGGTAACTCAGGGCTCAGTCCTTCGCCCCCTTCTCTTCTCTCTCTATACAGCCCCAATTGGACAGACCATCAGCAGACTTGGCTTTCAGTACCATCTTTATGCTGATGACACACAACTATACACATCATCCCCTGACCTTACCCCTGCTGTACTACAGAACGCCACTGACTGTCTGTCTGCAGTCTCCAACATCATGTCCACTCTATCTGAAACTCAACCTCTCCAAAACTGAGCTTCTTCTGCTCCCGCCATCTACTAACCTCCCTAAATCTGACATTTCCCTCTCTGTGGGTGGCACCATAATAACACCCCGACAGCAGGCGCGCTGTCTGGGCGTTATGTTTGACTCCAATCTCTCCTTCGCCTCCCATATGCAATCTCTTGCCCGCTCGTGCCACTTACACATAAAGAACATCTCTAGAATCCGCCCTTTTCTCACCATGGAAGCAACAAAAACCCTCACTGTCGCCCTGATCCACTCTCGCCTGGGCTACTGTAACGCTCTATTAATTGGCTTCCCCCTCACTCGACTCTCCCCTCTCCATTCCATCCTTAACACAGCAGCCAGGGTTGTCCATCTGGCTAATCGTTTCTCAGACGTGTCCACTCTTCGCCAGTCATTACACTGGCTGCCCATTCATTACAGGATACAATTCAAAGTACTTGTTCTCACCCACAAAGCTATCCACAGTGCGGCACCCCCTTACATCTCCTCCCTCATTTCTGTCTATCGGCCTAACCGACCACTGCGCTCTGCAAATGACTTTTGACTAACCTCTGCCCTAATCGGTACCTCCCACTCCCGACTCCAAGACTTCTCCCATGCTGCGCCAATCCTCTGGAATGCTCTACCCCAAGATATTAGGACCATCCACAATTTGCATAGTTTTAGGCGCTCGCTCAAAACACATTTGTTCAGAGCGGCCTATCATATTCAGTAATCGGTCATTTTATGCTTGTGTGCGTGTAGCCCACTCACTATCTCCATCTATCCCCCACCCCCTGAAGATGGCTGGACCTTCATTGTAAATATACAATTGTAAATACACACCTGTACTTTGTATCTCCCCCATCTCATTGTAGATTGCAAGCTCTCACGAGCAGGGTCGTCTTATTTCGCTTTAATTATTGTATTGTTAACGTTATTACTTATGACTGTTGTGTTTGAAACTGTTCAACTGTAAAGCGCTGCGGAATATATTGGCGCTATATAAATAAAGATTATTATTATTATTAATGTACTGATCCTGATCCCTATCCTGTAATAATGTTCTCTGTCCTTGCTCTAATCCTGTAATAATGTCCCCTATCCTAACTTCAATTCTGTAATAATGCCCCCCCATACTTGCCCCATCTTGTAATAATGCCCCTCTCCTGGTCTTCATCTTTTAATAATGGTCTCTATTTTTTCCTACAGCCTCCAATAATGTCTCCCATATTAGCTCCCATCCTGTTATAAGGTACTCTTCTCACCTGTCAATGCTCCAATGACAAACAGAATCCGCTTCCTCCTAAACAGTAAGCATAAGGGGACAATGCAAGGGAGTGATTCTCTGTCCTGCAATAAATTTCATTGAAATGTGCATTGCATTTGAGGGCACTCATTCAGTTGAAAAAAGCATTTGCATCAGTGGGCCCCCTTGCTATATTGGCACAGTGATGGTGACACCCTGTGCAGTGGTGTACCAATTAGGCATAATAGGCTTTGGTGTTTTGGGGACCACATAATGGATAAAAAGTAACATTGAAAGAAGCTTAAAATTAATTTAACCCCTCCCCGACCAATGACGCCACATAGGCGTCATGAAAACCTGTGCCATTATGACCAGTGACGCCTGTGTGGCATCATGACTTTAAAGCCCCCCTGAGGGTCGGGTGACCGGGGTCACTGAAAGGTCACCCAACCCGCAGATAAAGGGGGCTTTGAACTTCAACACAGGGGTTGTAGCTTCACCCCCGCGTGGCTACCATTGCTCTGATTGGCTGTTAAAAGTGAAACAGCCAATCAAAGCGATAGTAATATTTCATCAATGAAAATTGATGAAATATTACAATCCAGCCATGGCCGATGCTGCAGTAGCATCGGACATGGCTGGAGAATGTTACCTGACACCCCACACACCGGCTGGCGGGGGCGATCGGCCCCAGCCACTGAATGACAGTGGCGATGTGCCCCCGCTGTCATCATCTGCCCGCCCCACCTTCCTTATAATAATAATAATAATAAATTTTATTTCTATAGCGCCGACATATTCCGCAGCACTTTACATTTCAGAGGGGACTTGTACAGACAATAGACATTACAGCATAACAATAATCACATAGATTATAGCAAATACAAAGAGGAATGAGGGCCCTGCTCTCAAGCTTACGATCTATGAAGAAAAAAGGGGAGACACGAAAGGTGGGTGGTAACAGTTGCCCTGATTGTATGGACCAGCCATAATTTTAAGTGTGTAACAGTACAGATGCAGAGGGCTAATGGATGCATAAAGCATGTGGGAACATGATGCGGGGAACCTGGTTATGGTAAAAAACTTTTGGCTTTGCCACATAGGGAAGGATTACGTTAATGTGTTGAGGCGGTAGGCCAGTCTGAATAAATGAGTTTTCAGGGCACGCTTAAAATTGTGAGGACTGGGGACTAATCGTATTGACCTGGGAAGTGCATTCCAAAGAATTGGTGCAGCACATGTATTGTCTTGAAAACGGGAGTGGGAGGTTCTGATTATTGAGGATGTTAACATCCTTCTGCTCCCCCTGCAGTCCGATGATCCCCCCAACCACCCCCCGGTGCTTACCGAGTGCCGCTGTTGCTCCCGGTGTCCCGCGGTCCCGGATCATGGGCATCACCATCACTCTCACAGTGATCAAAATGAAATAAAAAGTAAATAAACCCCCCCTCTATCACCCCCATAGGTAGGCACATATAATAAAATAAAGAAAATATTTTTATTTTTATTTTTCCATTAGGGTTAGGGCTAGGGTTAGGGCTAGGGTTAGGGTTAGGGCTAGGACTAGGGTTAGGGCTAGGGTTAGGGTTAGGGCTAGGGTTAGGGCTGGGGTTGGAATTAGGTTTAGGGTAGGAATTAAGGTTAGGGTTGGAATTAGGGTTAGTGTTAGGGTGGGGTTAGGGTTAGGGTTGGAGTTAGGGTTAGGGTGGAATTAGGGTTAGGGTTAGAATTAGGGTTTGTGTTGGAATTAGGGTTAAGATTAGGGTTAAGCTTGTGGTCAGGGTTATAGTTAGGGTTGGGATTAGGGTTAGGGGTGTGTTGGAGTTAGGGTTGTGGTTAGGGGTGTGTTGGGGTTAGAATTGAGGGGTTTCCACTGTTTAGGCACATCAGGGGGTCTCCAAACGCGACATGGTGCCACCATTGATTCCAGCCAAATTTGTGTTCAAAAAGTCAAACGGTGCTCCCTCCCTTCCAAGCCCCAGCGTGTTCCCAAACAGTGGTTTACCCAACATATGGGGTATCAGTGTACTCAGGACAAATTGCACAACATCTTTGGGGGTCTAATTTCTCCTATTACCCTTGGGAAAATAAGAAATTGGGGGCTAAAAAATTATTTTTGCGGAAAAAAATGATTTTTTTATTTTCATGTCTCTGCGTTATAAACTTCTGTGAAGCACTTGGGGGTTCAAAGTGCTCACCAGACATTTAGATAAGTTTGTTGGAAGGTCTAGTTTCCAAAGTGGGGTCACTTGTGGGGGGTTTCTAATGTTTAGGCACATCAGGGGCTCTGCAAACGTAACGACAACCGCAGACCATTCCATCAAAGTCTGCATTTCAAAATGTCACTACTTCCATTCTGAGCCCTGACGTGTGCCCAAACAATGGCTGCCCCCCACATATGGGGTACCAGCGTACTCAGGACAAATTGGACAATAACTTTTGGAGTCCATTTTCTCCTCTTACCCTTGTGAAGATAAAAAATTGCAAGTTAAAAAATCCCCTTTTGAAGAAAAAAAATGATTTTTTATTTTCACAGCTTTGCGTTATAAACTTCTGTGAAGCACTTAGGGGTTCAAAGTGCTCACCACACATCTAGATAAGTTCCTTGGGGGGTCTAATTTCCAAAATGGGGTCAATTGTGGGGGTTTCCACAGTTTAGTCACATCAGGGGCTCTGCAAAGGCAACATGACACCCGCAGACCATTCCATCAAGTCGGCATTTCAAAACCTCACTACTTCCATTCCAAGCCCCGATGTGTGCCCAAACAGTGGTCCTCCCCCACATATGGGGTACCAGCATACTCAGGACAAACTGGACAAGAACTTTTGGGGTCCAATTTATACTGTTACCCTTGTGGAAAAACAATTGCGGGCTAAAAATAATTTTTTTGGAGGAAAAAAATGATTTTTTATTTTCACGGCTCTACGTTATAATCTTCTGTGAAGCATTTGGGGTTCAAGGTGATCACCACACATCTAGATAAGTTCCTTGTGGGGTCTAGTTTCCAAAATGGGGTCACTTGTGGGGGGTTCCCACAGTTTAGGTACATCAGGGGCTCTGCAAATGTAACATGACACCGCAGACCATTGCATTTCAAAGTGTCACTACTTTCCTTCCGAGACCCGACGTGTGCCCAAACAGTGGTCCCCCCCACATATGGGGTACCAGTGTACTCATGACAAACTGAACAACAACTTTAAAGGTTCAATTTATCCTGTTACCCTTGTAAAAAGAAAAAATTGCGGACTAAAAAATAATTTTTTGAGGAAAAAAAATATTTTTTATTTTCACGGCTCTGCGTTATAAACTTCTGTGAAGCATTGTGGGTTCAAAGTGCTCACCAGACATCTAGATAAGTTTGTTGGAAGGTCTAGTTTCCAAAGTGGGGTCACTTGTGGGGGGTTTCTACTGTTTAGGCACATCAGGGGCTCTGCAAACGTAACGACAACCGCAGACCATTCCATCAAAGTCTGCATTTCAAAATGTCACTACTTCCATTCTGAGCCCTGACGTGTGCCCAAACAATGGCTCCCCCCATATATGGGGTACCAGCGTACTCAGGACAAATTGGACAATAACTTTTGGGGTCCAATTTCTCCTCTTACCCTTGTGAAGATAAAAAATTGCAAGCTAAAAAATCCTTTTTTGAAGAAAAAAAATGATTTTTTATTTTCACAGCTTTGCGTTATAAACTTCTGTGAAGCACTTAGGGGTTCAAAGTGCTCACCACACATCTAGATAAGTTCCTTGGGGGGTCTAGTTTCCAAAATGGGGTCAATTGTGGGGGTTTCCACAGTTTAGTCACATCAGGGGCTCTGCAAAGGCAACATGACACCCGCAGACCATTCCATCAAGTCGGCATTTCAAAACCTCACTACTTCCATTCCAAGCCCCGATGTGTGCCCAAACAGTGGTCCTCCCCCACATATGGGGTACCAGCGTACTCAGGACAAACTGGACAAGAACTTTTGGGGTCCAATTTATACTGTTACCCTTGTGGAAAAACAATTGCGGGCTAAAAATAATTTTTTTGGCGGAAAAAAATGATTTTTTATTTTCACGGCTCTGCGTTATAATCTTCTGTGAAGAATTTCGGGGTTCAAGGTGGTCACCACACATCTAGATAAGTTCCTTGTGGGGTCTAGTTTCCAAAATGGGGTCACTTGTGGGGGGTTCCCACAGTTTAGGTACATCAGGGGCTCTGCAAATGTAACATGACACCGCAGACCATTGCATTTCAAAGTGTCACTACTTTCCTTCCGAGACCCGACGTGTGCCCAAACAGTGGTCCCCCCCACATATGGGGTACCAGTGTACTCATGACAAACTGAACAACAACTTTAAAGGTTCAATTTATCCTGTTACCCTTGTAAAAATAAAAAATTGCGGACTAAAAAATAATTTTTTGAGGAAAAAAAATATTTTTTATTTTCACGGCTCTGCTTTATTAACTTCTGTGAAGCACCTGGGGTTTCAAAGTGCTCACTATGCATCTAGATAAGTTCCTTAGGGGGTCTATTTTCAAAATGGGGTCATTTGTGGGGGAGATCCAAAGTTTAGGCACACAGGGGCTCTCCAAACATGACATGGTGTCCGCTAAAGATTGGAGCTAATTTTCCTTTCAAAAAGTCAAATGGCGCTCCTTACCGTCTGAGCCTTGCCGTGTGCCCAAACAATGGTTTCTCCCCACATATGGGGTACCAGCGTACTCAGGGCAAACTGGACAACAGCTTTTGTGGTCCAATTTTTCATGTTAGCCATGTAAAAATAAAAAATATTGCGCTAAAAAATCATTTTTGAGGAAAAAAAATGATTTTTTTATTTTCACTGCTCTGCGTTATAAACTTTTGTGAAGCACTTGGAGGTTCAAAGTGCTCACTACTCATCTAGATAAGTTCCTTAAGGGGTCTAGTTTCCAAAATGGTGTCACTTGTGGGGGGTTTTCACTGTTTAGGCACACAGGGATCTCCAAACGCGACATGGTGTGCGATAACGATTTTAGCTAATTTTTCATTCAAAAAGTCAAATAGCGCTCCTTCCCTTCCGGACCCTGCCGTGCGCCCAAACAGTGGTTTATGACCACATACGATGTATCGGTGTACTCAGGAGAAATTGCCCCACAAATTTTATGATCCATTTTATCCTGTTGCCCATGTGGAAATGAAAAAACTGAGCTTAAAAGAAAATTTTTGTGAAAAAAAGTACTTTTTTTTACGGATCAATTTGTGAAGCACCTCGGGTTCAAAGTGATAACTATGCATCTAGATAAGTTCCATGGGGGGTCTAGTTTCCAAAATGGGTCACTTGTGGTGGAGCTCCAATGTTTAGGCACACAGGGACTCTCCAAACGTGACATGGCAACCTCTAAATATTCCAGCATATTTTCCATTCAAAAAGTCAAATGGTGCTCCTTCCCTTCTGAGCCCTGCCGTGCGCCCAAATAGTGGTTTATGACCACATACGATGAATCAGTGTACTCAGGAGAAATTGCCCCACAAATTTTAGGATCCATTTTATCCTGTTGCCCATGTGAAAATGAAAAAACTGAGGCTAAAAGAAAATTTTTGAGAAAAAAAGTACTTTTTTTGTGGATCAATTTGTGAAGCACCTCGAGGTTCAAAGTGATAACTATGCATTTAGATAGGTTCCTTGGGGGGTCTAGTTTCCAAAATGGGGTCACTTGTGGTGGAGCTCCAATGTTTAGGCACACAGGGACTCTCCAAACGCAACATGGCAATCGCTAAATATTCCAGCATATTTTCCATTCAAAAAGTTAAATGGTGCTCCTTCCCTTCCGAACCCTGCCGTGCGCCCAAACAGTGGTTTATGACCACATATGAGATATCAGTGTACTCAGTAGAAATTGCCCAACAAATTTTAGGATCCATTTTATCTTGTTGCCCATGTGAAATTGAAAAAATTGATGATAAAAGAAAATTTTTGTTCGAAAAATTAAAATGTCCATTTTTTCCTTCCACATTGCTTTAGTTCCTGTGAAGCACCTGAAGAGTTAATAATCTTCTTGAATGTAGTTTTGAGCACCTTGAGGGGTGCAGTTTTTAGAATGTGTCACTTTTGGGTATTTTCTGCCATATAGACCCCTCAAAGTGACTTCAAATGTGATGTAGTCCCTAAAAAAAATGGTTTTGTAAATTTTGTTGTAAAAATGAGAAATCACTGGTCAACTTTTAACCCTTATAACTTCCTAACAAAAAAATATTGTTTCCAAAATTGTACTGATGTAATGTAGACATGTGGGAAATGTTATTTAGTAACTATTTTGTGTCAAATAATTCTCTGGTTTAACAGAATAAAAATTCAAAATTTGAAAATTGCAAAATTTTCAAAATTTTCGCCAAATTTCTGATTTTTTCAAAAGCAAAAATTATCGACCTAAATTTACCACTAACATGAAGCCCAATATGTAACGAAAAAACATTCTCAGAATTGCTAGGATGTGTTGACATGTTCTAAATTTATTACCTCATAAAGGGACACTGGTCAGAATTGCAAAAATGGCCTGGTCATTAAGGTCAAAATAGACTTGGTCATGAAGGGGTAAAAATCAGCATGTCAGTCCAGCCAGCTGAGATTGAAGGCTAGATGAAACAATGGAGCTCTGGTTCTGCAGTGAAATTAGATTTCATCTGTAGTCAGGTATACATGAGAACTCATAAGCAATAGAAAAGGGACATCTATGCGATTGGGCATTGCAGCTATGTGATTGGCCAGAATGAGGAGAGGAAGAGGGAGTGGCCACAAGAGGGAGAATAAAGAAGAGGGAGTGGCCACAAGTTCTTACCAATTCAAGATCATAATAGAACATTCATGAGTAGAAGCTTTGGGAAGACAGAACATATAGGCTCCCTCAAGTAATTATGTTAATAGAATGCCTGTCCAGTAATAATGATCCCAGAGTGTCCCCTTTGATAATATTTCCCTGTCCAATTATAATGCTTTCTAGAGTTTCCTTACAGAAATAATTCTCTAGGTGTGCTGCAGCCATTGAAAATAATGTTTATACTAACCCAATGTAATCTTTGAAGCATCTCAATCCAGTGACATACAGGGATGCAAACCTACAGCAGCCTGCAACCAACAAGATGAAGAGTTGAAGGGCAGAAAGAAGTAGAGCACTCATCATTAATCCAAGACTCAAAGCAAGAAGTCCAGGACTTGTGTCCTGGATCTTTAGCGCTAGCGATACCTCAGGTTAAAACTCACCCAACTGCTTAGAATGCACATGAACATGAAGTTCATTATTCTTTGCAAGAGTTCTGATGCTTCTGCTACAAAACACATTTACAGAGCACAAAGTAATAACAATCCATTGACGGTTTCTTGTGATTGGTACATTTAGGTCCCATGACCTTCATATTCTGTGACTAAATATTTTAGTAAAAACACAGGATGAGGAATGTTCTGCCAGATGGTATTTGAAGTCCTGTACGACCCTCATGCAGAAAAGGAAAATAATACAGTTGACACTTATTCACTTTGGATAGCAGAGTGGTAACATCTTGGCCATAGAGAAAAAAAGTGAGAGCTGTCAAATTAAAAAAAAGTTATGAAAACCGTTTGGTCCTAAGCTGTCCTAGATTAAAAGTATAGATTGAGAGGGACAGAAGTCGCAGGACAGAGCCATGAGAGACACCAATGGAGAGGGAACAAAATGAAAGGAAGTAGTCGTCACAGAGGGGACTAAGTGAAAAGAGTAATTGTGTAAAGAGTAATGGACTGAGTCAAAATCAGAGGACTGGTGTAAAGGGAGGTGCAAAGATTAATGTAATGAAGCTTTGTCAGGTAAAATGGTATTAATTCTTTAGCAGACAATATTTCAGTACAAAGTATTCACACACAGCATTATTGACTTTCTTCTTCTCAGTCTTCTCTTTATCAGATGATCAATAATATCGTGCATAATAAAACATTCAAGAAACAGATCTAAGTACTTCTAGTTGTAGTACAATGCATGATGATTTTCTGCATTATTTGTCTGTATTATAGCATACAATCTCAGGTCATATTATCTCAACTCAGGGGGTTATTAATAGCATCCAAACAGTAAGAGACACACTTGACAATCCTATTTCAAAGTCTAGAAAGGTCTGCTAATTGAGTAAGAGAGAGGGAGACAATTCATTTTTCTAGGTGTATCTGGTGAGCGGAAATAAAAAAAAATCAAGTTTGGGTGAGAAAATGTGATGGGAAAAAATATGTATTATAGCTTGATTAAGTAGATTGTTATAAAAGAAATAGAATTGAGAAGAAAGTTGGGTTACAACAGTTACCTCCAGTTTTCCGATGGTTCAATATTAGTCTAATTTTGGACCCAGACCAAACTACTAATTAAATTCAGACCCTAGATCAGACCTCAGACCCTTTAATAAATTATAACCCATACAAAATCCTGAATAAGTTCATGTATCAGACCCCTAATTACAGCCCTCAGTTGAGACTAAAAATGTATTAGGGCCACAGGATACTGTACCTATCAATCCAGAAAATACAACACCTCTGAATGTGTTATTTGGAGTAAAGAATTAAATGCCACTATCTAGCAGTGTGATGAATTACTCAAATAGTAAATTTGGTCAAGGATAAATAAAGGTACAAGGTTTGGCCTTGGCCACCTTTATACCGTGAATTTGCTAGGATAGTGTCATATGATAATGCTAAAGTTCACAAAGACATTTTGCAAAATTGTATGCTTCCAAGCTTGTGAAAACCTCTTTCCTTCTGCAAAAAGACTTACCCTGTGCACAACATGATTTCAAACCTAGAATTACAGAATAAAGTAAGATTTTTTTCATACAGGAATATGTTTGTTAGAAAACAGAAAATAATGTGGATATCTTTAACTCTATAACCATTGCACACTATAACAAAGGTCTAATTTTTGTTATTTTATGCATACATTCTCTCAGTATTATGTGCTTTTAATAACAGTAATAATAATAATAATAATAGTAACACTAATACAAATTATATTATTATTATTATTATTATTGCTACTATTTTTAATGAGTATTTGCAAGTTAGAACCCTGTCACGCACGCTAGTGGATCGTGGCCCCACAGTGCAACTTACCAGAGAGGGACAAAACTAAGCGACCACCTTTTTTTTCACTAGAGCTCGTGATGGAGAAGTTAGAATAGAACCAAACTGTGGTCACCAAGTACTACTTCCAGGACAGGTTAGCAAGAGCAATGGATGCTGTAAGGTTGATAGACAAAATGGATACTGGAGAGGAAAGTTCCAAGAGCATAGGGCAGACAGGTTACGGTAGCCGTACAGGTGCAGACTAGGAAGATCAGGATCAGGACTAGGTATACCTATGCGGTTTCAGGAACAAGTACAGCAGAACGGACATATATGGAACCACAGGTTGGACAGACATGGAACCGCAAGTGCGGATATACAGTTCAGCAAATAGGTGCTAGTTCAGATGAGACCAGAACATCGAAAGGTTCAAGATCAGATGGGGAAGTCAGACAAAGGATGAAGGTTAAAGATACTTGTTCAGACATAACAGATTTAGAGGCAAGTACTGATTCAGACTCAGGAGATCTAGAGATAGGCACTGATTCAGATGGGGGAGGTATAGAGATAGGTACTGATTCAGATGCAGCTAGTATGGAGATAGGCCTGATTCAGATGCTGCAGTTTTAGAGTTCGGTACTGATTCAGACACAGCTGGTACTGAGATAGGTACTGATTCATAAACTGCAGGTTTAGAGATAAGTATTGATTCAGACATGGCAGGTTTAGAGATAGGTACTAATTCAGAACCAACAGGTGCAGAATCGATCCTGGTTCAGACACAACTGGTTTAGAGATAGGTCCTTGTTCAGACACAATAGGTTCAGGAATATATCCTGGCTCAGACACAACAGGTTCAGGTATAGATACTGGTTCAGACACAACTTATTCAGGAATGTATCCAGGTTCACACACAACAGGTTCAGAGTTCAAGCTCAGGCCAGACAGGCACAGGGAAAACAGGTTCAAACAGAACAAGATCAGATACAAAGCACAGGTTCAGAGTTCAGGCCAAGGTTAGAAAAACAAAGGGAAGGGTTCAAGTACATACAAAACCTGACAACAAACTAAGCAGCTTCAAGACAAGCTGGACACTTAAGGCATAGATGTTGGACAGGTATCTCCTAATAGGTGAGGGTGCCTTAAATACCAGATGCCTCCCAGCTATTAGCTAGGGACATTCAGTAGTGTGCACACTATGCCTTTAAGAAACAGGAAGCACAGGTACGCACACTAGCCATGTTGCTTGGAGACCTGCTATGCATGCGCAGGCACAGGGATCAGGGAGCTGAGACAAATGCTAACAAAAGGTGCGAGGCTGGGATAGTAAGCATGTTGTTGTCTCTGCCAGTGAGAGGATGAGACAAGCAGGGATGCTGTTACTGCAAAACCTTTTAATGGTCCCTGAGAAAAGCTAGAATATGGGAAGGAAAAGAATAAACTATGTACTGTATGCAAATTTGTGTAATTAAACAGCACTCACAGCAATCTGGCTATGACAACCATAGAGGTCTACTGGAGACTTCTGGTTGTGATGCCAACCCATCGGTGACCTGAGATCACTTGACAGGATTTCCGGCATCCTTACCAAAGGTCCGAGTTAAGTGCAGCTCTCAGAAATTGACAGCAGCTTTTAACAGTTTAACAGTAGTGAGTGGATCACGATTCCACCCGCGGCTGTTCAAAACAGCTGATGTGCTCTGAATGATATTGGCTCAGCGCTGGTGCCCACATCAAAGGGAGCAATTCCGTCGTGGGTGTACTATTACACCCAAAGTCGGAAAGGGGTTAAAAAAAATTTTTTTATTCAGGCTATGTGCCCACGTTAGCGTTTTTAAACACTCAGAAAACCAGACTCATTCCCAGAAACTGCACGTTTTATTTCCGCGTATTTTTTTGCACCATTTTTGCTCAAAACCCGTGTGTTTTTGATGCTTTTTTTCCGCGCGGTCTCTGGGAACATTGGAAATGGCTAAAAATGTGGAGCTATGTGGAAAATAATGAGCATGCTGCGTTTTTAGCAGCTAAGCGTTTTCTGAGCTGTTAAAAACGCATGCATTGGCACAAAAAGCCAAAAATGCATTAAATTTAATGGGAAGCTTCTTTTAAGCGTTTATGAAGTGTCTGATCCAGCACAAACGCTTCAAAAATGCTTAAAAAATGAAACGTGGGCACACTGCCTAAATGTAAGGCCTCTGGATTAAAGTTCATCTTTTTCTATATGTAATATTTATTTCCAAAACATTGACTGACATTATTGCTTTTTGTAGGTTTTACTGACCCTTTAGATTTATTTTTACATGAAGTAACCTTGCTAAAAAACTAAGAGTGGGAGAAAATAATTACAAAAATCAGTGAAGTGTGATCAATGATAAACTAATAATAATGTCTGGCTAATTTCTGCAGTCCTGTGTATTCATCCTTGGCAAAAGGTTAATAATAACAATAATAATAATAATAATAATAATAATGTTAGTATGCATTAACCTGTTGCAGTATATTTGTTCTATGACTTCAAGTGAGGAATACTACTTAATAATACGTAACTTTCACTTAAGGTTATGTTCGTAAATCTTCTGCAACTGGTAAGTTAGCTATGTTAACCTTGGCAAAATTGAGTAATTCATTTCAATGTTGTAATAGATACCTTGAGAAATCTTAACTTTACCATGATCCAGGCTACGTAGCCAACCAACTCATGCAGGATCTATCTATCTATCTATCTATCTATCTATCTATCTAGAAATAATCCAGGCAGCACCAGCAAAAAAGAGGTGGGGGCAGTTAGCAGTTCCTGGATGCTGATTTCAGCAGTGATTTTGAGCATTTTAATTGACTAGTGGGTGAGTCTTTTCATGAATATAATCATTGACACGTGAGGATTTATTGTTTAATTAAGCTGTTTGCTCATGTATTATGATCTGTAAATGATGCATTTTCTCCTATATGGATTTATGTATGTGTGAATGTAAGCATATAATATGTGCACTACTTTGTATATAATTAATCTATTGTATTCTTTATGAATGATGGCTATTGAATGTAATTGATGTATTGATTGATACACCTTTAAATATTTTGGCATGTGCACTTTAACACTGCTTCAGAAAGGTCCTCAATTGGACCAAAATGTTGCCGTCACTATGGGCTATTACATTTTTCATTTTTTTTTTTCGGAGTGCTGCTGTCATTTTTGTAATTATCTTTCTATCTACCGTATATACTCGAATATAATCCGAGATTTTCAGCCCCTTTTTTTGGGCTGAAAGTCCCCCTCTCAGCTTATATTCGAGTTATATACACCAGGGCGTCGGAGGGGGAGGGGGAGCGGGGGTGTCAGGTCATACTTACCCGTCCTGGCGCTGTCTCTTCAGCCCCCAGCTTCTCCGCGATCTCCCTTCCTTCCTTCAGCGGTCACATGGTACCGCTCATTAAACTCATGAATATGCGCATATTCATGAGTTTTTATGAGCGGTACCACGTGACCGCTGAAGGCAGGAAGGGAGATTGCGGAGAAGCAGGGGGCTGAAGAGACAGCACCAGGACGGGTAAGTATAGCGATACTCACCTGTCCTGCATCCATCGCTGCTTGCTGCTGTCTGGCACGTCATCTGTCAGTGACGTTCAGACAGCAGAGGGTGCGGTGACGTGGTTAGTGCATGCCGTGCCCCCTCCAGTCTGAACATCACTGACAGATGACATGCCAGACAGCAGCAAGCAGCGATGGACCGGGGGACTGGTGAATATCTCAGGTACCAGCAGTGACACTGGCACCTGACACCTGGTGACGGAGAGGTGAGTATGTCATTTTTTTATTTTTAAATGCAGCAGCAGGGGCATCAAATGGGACCATAATCTATGGAGCATCTTATGGAGGCAGCATATGGGGGCATAATCTATGGAGCATCTTATGGAGTCAGCATATGGGGGCATAATCTATGGAGCATCTTATGGAGTCAGCATATGGGGGCATAATCTATGCAGCATCTTATGGAGGCAGCATATGGGGGAATAATCTATGGATCATCTTATGGGGCAGCATATGGGCCATAATCTATGGAACATCTTATGGAGTCATAACCTTTATGGAGCAGCATATGGGGCATATTATTCTATGGAGCATATTATGGGGCCATTATTAACCTTTGTGCAGCATTATATAGGGTGTATTTTGTATGAAGCATATTATGGGGCTATTCTGAACTGTATGGAGCATTATATGGGGCTCCTGATTCAATATGGATATTCAAAAACATTTAACCTACTGATGTCTCAATTAATTTTACTTTTATTAGTATCTATTTTTATTTTTTAAATTCACCAGTAGCTGCTGCATTTTCCACCCTAGGCTTATACTCGAGTCAATATGTTTTCCCAGTTTTTTGTGGCAAAATTAGGGGGGTCGGCTTATACTCGGGTCGGCTTATACTCGAGTATATACGGTATCTATCTATTTATCTATCTATCTATTCTATTTACTACCATTTATCTGTCTTTATGAACAGATAATAAATTTTGTAAATGGCAAACTGGGGTAACTAGGGCCCACAGATGGAATTTACTTTATCGGCCCAAAACACAGCTAGACTTACCTGTTTGATGTTATCCTCATTATCGTGTTGTGTCATTGATAAAATACAAATGGAAAATAAATGGCTCCTGCACATCTACCCCACCCACACCATAAATGGGGTGTGTAATTAAAATGGTGTGCATTATATGGGTTCTTTAGTCGATGCAATTGACACTCACCGATCAGCATATTGGGAAATCTTTATTCACAATGGAGAACTTTTTTAACCATTTTATTATGCAGTGCAGTAAGGATGCTGTAATTTCACACCCTTCATATTATATGAGGCTGGAAAAAGTCAAGCACAGCACTCTGCAGGCCTGTAATGAACAGCTGAACATGTTGCTCCATTTTAGTGGGGATAATTGTTCCCCATTCTCAAAATTGATGTGGGTCCTAGCAATAGAAAAATTTAAATATCAGTAATGATGAGAGAGGTATCAAAAACATTGGCTAACATGTGTAAACCCCTTAAAAACAAATTTTCCTTTTTGAAAAATACTTAAAATGAAATTCTGTCCAGTAACTGATAAGCAAACAAAATAACAAACTGTAGAAAATACTGATATTTTACCTAGAAAAGCTAGCTCACCCTACTAGGACACTTAATTTTGAGACTTTACCTATCAGCAAAGGTTGGAACCCTAATGGAGTTTGAAAATGGCGCTCCTACTCCTCAGTGGTAGTCCCTGGAATCCCTGGTGTGCTCTAATCTTGGTATACAATAAACAAAATTGTTAGCACAATCACAGATATATGTAAAAAGTCTATAGTGCAAAAAGATCAAACATGTTTAACCTCTTAATGACCGCCATTATGTCTTTTAACGGTGGTGGTATAAGGGACCTTATTACTCAGCGCCACTTTTTAGCGACATTGAGGAATAAGAGTATAGCGCTGCTGAGCGGAGGCAATTCCTGCGAGTGTCAGCTGTATGTGACAGCTGATACCCTGGAGTATCAGCCGCCCTGGCCAGTTTTACAACCGATTGGGGCCAATTAATCCCTTAAATACCGCAGACAACTGTATTTAATTTGTTACAAGGGGGTAACAAGACCCCCTTCGCAACCAGCAGGTCCCAATGGCTACCATTGCACCCTGAGGTCATGTGATGATCCCAGGGTATGGTTGCCTGTGTAATCCAACTATAAGCTGAGTCTCACAGGCACCAGTCAGTAAGACACTGAGAGTCTCTTAGGGTGTGTGCACACACTGCGGATTCTGCTGTGGATCCGCAGCAGATTTGGCCCTGCGGACCCGCAGCAGTTTCTGCTGCGGTGTACAGTATCATTATTCCCTATGGGAAATGGAAACCGCAGTGCAGATGCTGCGGAATTTTCCGTGCGGATTTTCTGCAGTTTCTAAACCACAGAAAGAATTGACATGTCAATTCTTTCTGCGGATTCCGCAGCGGTTTACCATCTCCTCCATTGTGGAGATGGTAAAACCGCAGGATAATCAGCAGATAAATCGCAGGTCTTTTGACCTGCGGATTTATCTGCGGATTTTGAAAATCCGCGCGGATCAATCCGCAGCAGGTTCCGCAGCGTGTGCACACAGCCTTACACTGCTGTTCATGAGTTCAGCAGTGTATGAGACCAGTGAGCAAAATAAAAATTATACATGTCTCACACTGGGACTAAGTAAATAAGTGAAAAACAAGTAAAATAAAATGTTTAAAAAAATACAAAAACAAAACAAAAAAGTGCACACAAATCACTAAAATCTGTTTGAACACTCAAAACGCAGTGTTTGTAACAAAAAAATAAACAAAAAAGTTCACAAAATTGGTATTTCCCTATCCGCATCCGCTCTATAGATCTGACAAGTTATTTATTACGTTTGATGAATTTCTTAGACAAAAATAATAAAACACAAGCCAAAAATTTCATTTTTTCAACATAGTGACTCATAAAAAAGAGAATAAAAAGGTGATCAAAAAGTCATATGTAAAAACAATGGTAGAAATGGAAATGCCAAACTGTCCCACAAATAACAATCCCCAATATTTCTCATTCAGCAAAAAAATAAAAAAGTTACAGCTCTCAGAATATGGGGATGCAAAATCAAATTCATTTTGCTAAAATATTGTTTTCAGTCTGTAAAAATAGCAAAGCTTAAAAAACGATATAAATCTGGTACCGCTGTATTTGTACTGACCCGTCGAACAAATCATTCTTATTGCTTTTACCACACGGTGAACAGCACAAAAAAAAGAAAAATAGCTAAATTGCTGGGTTTTGTTCATTCTGTGTCTGAAAAATGTGAATAAAAAGCAATCAAAAAATACTATGTATCCCAAAAAAATCTACAACTCCTCTAGCAAAAAAATAAGCCCTCATGCAGCTCTGGTCTCCCAAAAATAAAAAAAAGTTGCAGCTCTCGGAATATGGAGACAAAAAAAAAATACTTTTTATGAAAAAAAAGATTTTTGCTGTGTGATAGCAGCAAAACCTAAAAAAAACCCAAAACAAAATATATCTGGTATGGCTGGAATCGCACCATCCCGAAGAATAAATCTGCTTTATCACTTATATGCCATCTTGCTAAGATGTTTTTATAAAATTACAATAAAGGATAGAGGTTTTCAATATCATAGCCTAATTTTCCGTTATCTAATACTCCATTTTGCTGGTGACTGGACTTCCCTCTGCTTATGCATATGCCTAATTTTGCAGCAAATACAAAAATTACATTTTTACTGCTAAAATACCATATTTCTACATCTCAACATTGTAAAATTCTGTGAGGCACCTATAGGTTCAAGATACTCACTCCAGCCCTAGATGAATTCTTTGAGGGGTCTAGTTTCCAAAATGGGGTCACTTATGGAGAGCTTCTGGTGTTTTCACAAGATAGCATTCACAATCTATCCTAGGTAAATAGCGCTTTCTCCTTTCCTGGCCCTGGCATGTACTCAAGCAAAAGTTTTTGACCTCTTGGGTATGGTCGCGTTCATGATGAATTATGCAACAAATTATGGGATCTGTTTTCGCCTATTATCTATTGTGAAACTTGCAAATTTATGGCTAAAACAACATTTTTGTGAAAAAATTAAAATTTTCGACATGGTGACCTAATGTTATCAAATTCTGTGTAGTACCTATGGGTTAAAAATGCTTACTGTACTCCTGGATAAAATTCTTGAGTGGTGTAGTTTCCAAATGGGGTCACTTGTGGCGACATGATGCCCGCAGACAACTCCATCAAAGTCTGCGTTCCAAAATGTCACTCCTTCCTTTTTAAGCCCTGCCGGGCACCCAAACAGTGCCTTTCCTCCATATATAGAGCATCAGCGAACTCAGGAGAAATTGCACAACATATTGTGTCTAACCTTGTGAAAATAAAAAAACATGGTGCTAAAAGTACATTTTGTGGGTAAAATGTGATTTTTTTATTTTCGCAGATCTACGTTATAAATTTCTGTGAAGCATCTGGGAGTTCAAGGTGCTCATGACACATCTATATAAGTTCCTTGAGGGGTCTAGTTTCCAAAATGGGATCAATTGTATGGGGTTTCCACTGTTTAGGCACATCAGGTGTCCGCTCTCGATTCCAGAGGGTTTTGCGTTCAAAAAGGTAAACAGAGGTCCTTCCCTTCCAAGCCCTGCTGTTCGCCAAAATAGTAATATTCCCTCATATGTGGTATCAGAGTACTCAATAGAAAATTTTCAACAAATTTTAGGGTCCATTTTCTCCTATTACTCTTGTAAGAATAACAAATTTGGAGCTAAAGTAACATTTTTGTGAAAAAAAGTTAAATGTTCATTGTTTCCTTGCAGATAGTTTTAATTCCTGTGAAGCACCTGAAGGGTTAATAAACTTCTTGAATGTGGTTTTGAGGAATTTGAGGGGTACAGTTTTTAGACTGTTGTCACTTTGGGGTATCTTCTGTCATATAGACTCTCCAAAGTTCCTTCAAATGTGATTTGTTACATAAAAAAATATTTTGGTAAATTTTGTTGGAAAAATGAGAAATTGCTGATCAAATTTTAACCCTTGCAACTTCCTAACAAAAAAAAATGTTTAAAAAGTAATACAGATGTAAAATAGACATCTGGGAAATTTTATTAATTAGCTATTTGTGTGACATAACTCTCTGACTTAAAGGCATAAAAATATAAAAGTTTGAAAATTTCAAAATTTACAACATTTTTGCCACATTTCCAATATTTTCACAAGTGAACACATGTTATATCGAAGAAATTCAAACACTCTCATGAAGTACAATATGTCACAATAAAACATTTTCAGAATCAGTGGGATCCGCTGAAGCATTCCAGAATGATAACCTCATAAATTGTCAATGGTCAGATTAAAAAAATTTGGCCTTGTCATTACTGTAAAAATTGGCTCAGTCACTGAGGGGTTAATACTGCACCAGTATAAACAATAATAATAGTATTGTATAGTACTGAACTAAAGATATATAGGATATAACTGGAAAAATACTACATTACCCTATTTGTTGCCTAAATGTCTGTCCTCTACCTAACAGAGGAGGTTTGCACTCTAGAAATTGCGAGAAGGCATCCTCACTCCACATCGTCTACACCTTGATTTTCCTAGACAGACCTAGGTTGATAATAGAACAGGAATAGAGGTAAACAGATATCATATAGTCAATATATTTACAGAATAATGATGTAAAATCTGAGCTTGTATTGTATATATCAGCCAGTTTCACTTTAAGAACTTATCAAGAGACGTGCTCAAATTGTTGCATCAACGCATTTCATCAGTTGGCTTGATGAGGGGTGACAGATCCTTGTTTAAATATCCCATTCTTTATGAGACCACTCCCTGATAATTTAGACAGGTTCCTGTTTGGAGGGATATTACATTGATTAATATATGTGGAGTCCATCCCTTCATATTCACTGCACTGGAGTTGTTTTCCAGTCACTAGAGGTCCCAGGAAAAGCCCACGGTGTGACCAGAAATGATGTAACCGGTTACCACTGCGCATGTCTTTATTTAGTGTGCTCCAGGCAGGAGCACACAAGTATAATATGCACATATCATGCATGTCAGAAATGCCAGTTTAAGCATCAGTTTAAGTATTTCCGTTACAGTGCGCTCCATACTCCACAATATTGCTCATGACAGGAAGGGTGCGTTACACATTGGAACACATGCTATATATTAATGCTTAAGTATATATTTTTTAAGAAGTTTACATGTTTTAGCCAATGTTCTCGAGACCTCTTTCTTCACTACAAATATTTAAATACTGATAATATAGCATAGCAAGTTTCTAATTGGTGGTATCCAATCATTAAAAACACTGTTTAACGAATTGTATGCTGAATACAATGAACATATTAAACTGCAGTGGGAGATCAGGGCTTTAGAAAGTGACATAAAGAAGAAAATTGTCCCTAAAGGCCTGAGGATCAACCTGAATACATCTCCCAGAACAGCCCACCCTGAATTACTGGCTATGTGGCTTTAGAAATCAGGTGAATCCTCACTCAGATTAATGCATCTACTTTTTGGAAAAAAAAAGTTATTTGAGAAAACACATCTCAATAAATTGATTGATACTATCGTAAAGTTTAAATTTAATCAAGAATTTATCAGGCATTGAAATTTTATTGCAAACATCAGTTGAGAATACCAGACATTCCTCAACCCCTTCAACCAAGAGCCTGTGTTCACTTTCATGACCAGGCCAAATTTCACAATTCTGACCAGTGTCATTTTTTAGGTAATAACTCTGGAATGCATCAACGGATCCCACTGATTCTGAGAGTTTTTTCTGATATAATGTACTTCATGATGGTGGTAAAATTTGTTTCATATGACTTGTGTTTATTTGTGAAAAAACTGAAAATATGGCAAAATATTTTAAAATTTAACAATTTTATGAAATTTTAGTCTTTATGCCTTTAAATCAGTTGGGTCATCCTTTGTTGTCTTAAAAAAGGCCCTGACTAGGCAATCCTTGCTGCATATGTGAACTGTAACCTCATCGTTAACCGCCACCTATTCCTACCGTGCCAGCATAGTACAGTCCACATGCATTTCAGGTGTCTGAGTCTCATCAGGATCACCTCCATCCCAAGGGATTAACGTATGGGATGAGGGTCTGGATTCTGCTCGGACCCTACTTTGTCTGGCCCCCGATCCAACTGGAAAAAAATTTGAGCATCCGTGCAGATGCTTTCCTCCTCTTCATTCTGTGGATCTTTGGAGCACACCTCTGATGCCCATGGAATAGAATGTGTGAACAGCTCGGCAGACCTGTGGTTCCCTACAGTCAGTTGGGTGGGTAAAGAGGTGTGACTTGGGGATAAACAAGGGTGCTATGTGTGATATTCAGATGGAGGAAGAGGAGGAGAGGCTTCATGATGCAGTGCTTGCTATCCACTGGAGCACATGCTCTTTCTGGCCCTCATTTACAAGACATACCGCTGTGCACCTGCCAAAGAAAGATAGTCAAGTAGCCCATCCAAAACCAGATGTTGTCAGCTGTCTTTGGATATACCAAAATGATGTTTGTTCAGTTTAGCTTTCAGTAACATTACCACCTAATCCATGTACACCTTGAACAACAGAAAACAGAAAACTCAAGGTAAAGTGCACCTAAACAAATAATTTTGTAATTCCACATTAATTAAGATAAATTAATGATTACCACAAACCATGCACTCATGGATAGGAGTGAAGGACAACTCGGAAAAAGAATGAATAAAAAACCTAAGAAAATAAACTGAAATAATGTCGAATAATTAACAATATTTATTAAGGAATGTAGAGTACAGTGAAATAAAAGGGCGGGAAACCAATACCAAGGAAAGGGCACAACACAGGTGACACTAAAATGTACTAGTAAAAGCCAAGTTGATCAGCATATCAAAATTTACATAGAAGCACAGTCCTGTGCAATACATGAGGTAGGAGTTAATACATATTAAAGTGCAAATGCATAAAGAGAGTATTTGCGATAAATAAGGTATAGACTGGGAGATAATAATAAAGGTGCAAGTGCTTAAATTAAATGCCAGTGCATTAGCAGATTGTCACACATAACAAAAGACCTAATGAATCATCATCAAGGTATTGTGTAAGGTTAAACAATACATGGTGTTAAAGTTAGGCTTCCCAAGGTGAATAGCAAAGTGCTGTTACCTCATGTAAGTATGGAGTCACCAGTAGGGATGAGCGACTTTGCCTTTTTTCGGGTCGAATCGGGTTTCATGAAACCCGACTTTCTCAAAAGTCGGGTGGAACGCAATTAGCCGATTATCGTGAAAAGTCGAAGGCCGACTGAAACACGAAACCAAATGCAAGTCAATGGGGAACCACGGTTGGCAGTGAGTGGAGGACAGGAAACACATCTACAGTGCCCTTTTTAATGCCAAAAACATCAATTCTTATTACTTAAGCTTGTCAACCTTAATTTACTTTATAATAATTGTTAGGCATTGAAAACTGGGGGTTATTTGGCTAAAGTAGTGGGAGGGGGGTAGGGCTGGCTCCAGATTTTCTTGGGCCCTGGGCCAAAGAGTGTCACTGGGCTCCTTTAACACATGCCACAATTCATTATCCTGTGATACGGCAGAGAAATAGCGGTATAGTACAATGAAAAATACTTCACTTCTTACATCTCATGACTGATATCCATTTTAAATTCTCCAATAGCTCCAAAAACGGACAGTATATTACTCCATACAGTATTATGGCCACCACATAGTGCGCTATACAGTGTAATGAGGCCCATATATTTCTCCATACAGAATCATTGGTCCCATATAATGTTCCATACAGTATATGATGAGCTCCACATAATGCTACAGTATATGTTGGTCCCCATGGATGAAGCTCCACTGTCTTATGGGACCAAATAATGCTCCATATATAATGGGCCCCATTTCGAATGCTCCAGTGTATAATGGGCCCTGTAAATGCTGCTCCAGTGTCTGATGTCCACCTTTGGAATGCTCCAGTGTATGGTGGGCCTCACATATCATTCTCTAGAGTATAGTGCTCCCCAAAAATTGCTCCTTCGCTAGGGAATCCCTGTACTAGTCTGGACTCCTCGTCGTCCCCATCTTCCATCTCACTGCACTTGGACTGTTTAGACAGAGGGTGTACAGACGTGAGGTCATCGCGCTCTCTGAACAGAATGTCACTGTCAGGAAATGCGGAAGACGTCACGGCGGTGGAGCACGGAGAGGTAAGTATTTCAACTTTGCAAGTGCTGTGATCCTGAGCAAGCAGGGGGGGGCCACTCGTGGCTGGCGGTACTGGCACAGGGCCCCTCATAGTACGCCGGTGTGTCTGACGGCGGGCGTGCACCCCCACCATCAGAGACACTTGATTGTACTATGAGGGACCCTGTGCCAGTGCCGCTGCCCAAGAGTGGGCCCACCCACCTGTCCAGGGCAACGGCACTCGCACGGGTGCGTGCGCCAGGTGGTGACCCCGGCCTTGTGGGGTGAAGCAGCACAGTTAGGGAGGTGGAAAAAATGGCATATGTTGATGTTGGACATTCAGCAGCTGCAAATGGAGTAATTTGAGAAGTTCGCGGAAGGGGAGGACAAAAGCGAGCCATTTTTCTGGCAACCTGCGTGTCAGCAGGGGAGGGTGGGACAAAATCCTTTGAAACCCATGCATGGTTCATTTTAATGAAGGTTAGATCATCAACATTTTGGGTCAACAGACGGGTCCTTTTTTCTGTCAGGATTGATCCAGCAACACTGAAGACTCTTTCAGATAACACACTAGCAGCAGGGCAAGCGAGCTCCTGTAAGGCATATTGTGCCAATTCCGGCCAGGTGTTAAGTTTACTGGCCCAATAGTCAAAGGGGAACCGGTGAGGGAGAACATCGATATGGGAGGAGAAGTAGTTTGTTACCATAGTTGACAACTGCTGTCTCCTGTCACTTTCAATCGATGCAGTATTACCAGTCGTGTGAGCAGTACTTGAATAATCAGTCCACAACATGGTCATGAAACCCCTGTGTCCAACGCCACTTCAGCTGTGTGCACCATGAACACCTCTTCCATGTTGCCCCCTATGGCTCGTGGGAGAAACATCACGGCTGCTGTGTGCTGGGAATGCCTCAAACAAAGGTTTTACCAGAGTTGCTTTTTTGTTAGCCAATATTAGCTCTAGGTTCTCCTGTGGCATGATGTTTTGGAATTTGCCTTTATTGCGTGGATCCAGGATGCTGGCCAACCAGTAGTCGTCATCGTTCATCATTTTGGCAATGCGGGGGTCCCTTTTTAGGATCTGCATGGCATAATCAGACATGTGGGCCAATGTTCCAGGTGTCAATGATGCACTGCAAGTGCTGGGTGGAGGAGAACTTTCTGGCAAATCATCATCCCTCCAGTCATGCACAAACCCTGTACCTGACCTTGCCACGCCAACATTTTGTCTGAGAAGCATCCTCCTCCCCTAAATAATCATCCCCAACATCCTCCTCCTCTTCCTCCACCTCGTCCATGAGACTTCCCTGAGCAGACAATGGCTGACTGTCATCAAGGCTTCCCTCCTCCTCTTCCTTCTCGGCTGCAGACGCCTGCTCCTTAATGTGCGACAAAGTTTGCATGAGCAGGCGCACAAGTGGGATGCTCATGCTTATGATGGCATCATCTGCGCTTACCAGCCATGTGCATTCCTCAAAACACTGAAGGACTTTACAGAGGTCTTTCAGCTTTGACCACTGCACACCAGACAACTCCATGTCTGCCTGCAAACCGCCTGACCGTGTATCCTCCCACAAATGAATAACAGCCTGCCTCTGTTCGCACAGCCTCTGAACCATGTGCAGAGTGGAGTTCCACCTTGTTGCAACGTTGATAATTAGGCAGTCCTTGGGAAGGTGGAGCAATCGCTGCAGCTTCTGCATGCGACTGGAGTGTACGGGCAACCGGCGGATGTGCGAGCACAGTCTTCGCACCTTATGGAGCAGGGGTGTTAACTCCGGATAATTATTGAGGAAGCACTGCACCACCAGGTTCAAGGTGAGAGCCAGGCAAGGTATGTGTCTGAGTTTTGAAAGGACTATGGCTGCCACAAAATTCCGGCCGTTATCACTAACTACCTTGCCTGGCTCAAGATGTAGACTGCCCAGCCATGACTCAGTTTGTCACTGCAAGTAGTCGGCCAGTACCTCCGCGGTGTGTCTGTTGTCGCCCAAACACATCATCTTCAGCACAGCCTGCTGACACTTACCACTAACTGTTCGACAGTGGGACACCTCGTGTGCATCACTGGCAGCTGCGGATGGAGTGCTCGTGCGACTGCGCTCTGTGGACGAGCTTTCGCTTCTGGAGGAGGAGGGTCGAACGCCTACAGCCAACTGTTTCCTATACCGTGGGCTAGACAGCACTGTCCCACCGCCGCTGTCCCCTGTGGACCCTGCATCCACCACATTAACCCAGTGCGCAGTGATGGACACGTAACGGCCCTGGCCATGCCTACCGGACCATGCATCAGTTGTGAGGTGCACATTTCCACTCACTGATTGCTTGAGTGCATGGACAATGCTGTCTTTCACATGCACATGGAGGGCTGGGATGGCTTTTTGCGAAAAGAAGTGCCGACTGGGTAGGTCATAGCGTGGTACTGTGTAGGCCATGAGCTCGCAGAAAGATTTGCTTTTAACCAACCGGTAGGGCATCATCTCTAAGGAGATTAGTTTGGCAATGTGGGCGTTCAAAGCCAGTGTACGCGGATGAGAGGATGAGTACTTTCTTGTCCTACTCAGAGTCTCTGGTTGGGTGAGCTGGACTTGAGAGCTGCATATGGTGGAACTAGCGGTGGACATGGCGGACTGAGAGAGGGTTGGTGATGGTGTTGGTGGTGTTGCTGATGGCCTAGATTCAGTCTTTCGTAGCAATAACATTGTGATTCTATGACTGATTTGCCCTTGCGACGACACCTCGACATTTGCTGCTTGTGGTGTGCTAACCGGTGGGCTTACAGTGGGGGAAGCGATGTAGCGTTGCTGATTACCTTCATTCGGAGCAAGTGCACATGTGGTACATGAGGTTTGGTAGTCCGTCCACGCTTGCAACTGCATGGTGGTTAAATGTCTAAGCATGCAACTGGTATTCAAATTTCTCAGATTTTTCCCTCGGCTAAAGGTCTGTGCGTACTTCTTACAGATAACTTTTGCCTGATCATTAGGATTTTGTTCAAAAAAGTGCCACACTGCACTCTTCCTACTATGGAAGACATTTTGAGGCCTTGCACGCTGTGCTAATTTGACCATCTGGCCAAGCTGTCCTGCAACTCTTTTGGTTTTTGTAACCTGTTTTTGGACTGCTACGGTCCTGCCAGATAACAGCTGTTGCGATGTCGTTGCCTGCTGCGGATCCTCCTCCTCCTCTTCTGAGCTATTGGCAGCGGCACCCTCTTTCCCCAATGGATGCCAATCTGGGTCAACAACTGGGTCATCCATCACCTCCTCTTCAATTTCATGTGCACCTTCCTCTGTGTCACCGTGTAAGGTGGTATAGTATGTGGGAAGGGACACCTGAGTTTCATCAGGGTCTGATTCTGCCTCAGTACACTGCGAGGACAATGCAGTGTTCTGAGTGAATGTACCAGCAGAAAAATCTAGCAGTGGCTGTGCATCAGTGCACTCCATGTCAGATTCATCTTGGACTGGGGAATTCACGATTTGACTTGATAACCAAGGCATGGTATGTGAAAAGAGCTCCATGGAGTAATCTGTAGTGTGGCCTGCCGCATCTTTCACTTTTGGTAGGGGTGAAAGACACAAGCAAAGGTGTTGTTCCTTACCAGGAGCCTCCACTGACGACTCAGTGCTTTTATTTTTTGAAACTTCAGAAGAGGAGGCGAGAGAGCTGGAGGCTGTGTCAGCAATGTAAGCCAAAACTTGTTCCTGAAGCTCCGGCATTAAAAGCGGTTTACCTACTCCCAGAAAAGGGAGTCTTCGAGGCCTTGTGGAGCCAGACGATGATGCAGGCTCAACACCTCCTGCCTTTGGTGCTATTGTGCTTTTGCCACTACCAACAGATGCACCACCAGCACCACCACCATCAGGACCAGCTGGCAACCCCCGCCCAATTCCACGGCCTCTTCCACCATACTTCCTCATTTTTGTGAAAGTGTACCCAAAATACCACCAGCTATATGGTACTGTAAAACAAGGTAGAAGGTGTATATAGTATTGGTGAGAATTTGAATCTCACTAGAGATTTGAGGACGCTGAACTATTGTCTCAGGCCCAGTAGAGATTACACCTCAACATAACAGGCTGAAATTGAATGGTGTATGACAAGGTGGAGGGTGTATATAGTATTGGTGAGAATTTGAATCTCACCAGAGATTTGAGGACGCTGAACTATTGTCTCAGGCCCAGTAGAGATTACACCTCAAAGTAACAGGCTGAAATTGGATGGTGTATGACAAGGCGGAGGGTGTATGTAGTATTGGTGAGAATCTGATTCTCACTAGAGATTTGAGGACGCTGAAATATTGTCTCAGGCCAAGTAGAGATTACTCCTCAATGTAACAGGCTGAAATTGGATGGTGTATGACAAGATGGAGGGTGTATATAGTATTGGTGAGAATTTGAATCTCACTAGAGATTTGAAGACGCTGAACTATTGTCTCAGGCACAGTAGAGATTAAACCTCAATGTAACAGGCTGAAATTGGATGGTGTATGACAAGGTGGAGGGTCTGTATAGTATTGGAGAGAATTTGGATCTCACTAGAGATTTTAGGAGGCTGACAATGATGCTATCAGTCCAAGTATGGACGCAGGCAGCCTAATAAGCAGGACTGCTGCACACAAAAGGGTGGAAAAATGAACGCTTGGTAACTGTGCAGAAAAGAGGAAGAAAAGTATTTTTGCTTTTAAAAAAGCAGTTTGCACAGCAGTGTGCAAACAGCAGTGCAGCTATCAGGGAGCCTTATAAGGCAGCCTAATAACCAACAGAGCTGATGCACAAAAATAGAGCCTCCCCTGTCACTGCACACAAACTGTTGTGATGTACAGTGGAAATCGCTAACAGCAGAAGCAGTTTTTTGGTTCTTCTTCCCTGCCTAGCACTCTCCCTTATTCTGAATCAGCAGCAGCAACCTCTCCCTAATGCTAAGATCGGCAGAAGTAAGATGGCGGTCGGTGTGCACGCCCTTTTATAGCCCCTGTGACGCCACACAAAGCCAGCAAATCACTTGCATGCCCTCCTCAAAGTTGGTGGTGACCGATGCCTATGTCATCGCGTTGCCCACAGTGTGCGTCCTCCATCATTGGCTGAAAAAGGGGGCTGGAAGCATCATTTGAAATGCGACTTTGGAGCTCGGGTCGCCGACCTCGTGGCCGACCTCACGCTATGGTCGGGTTTCGTTTCATGAAACCCGACTTCAGCGAAAGTCGCCGACTTTTGAATTTGACCGACCCGTTTCACTCAACTCTAGTCACTAGGATACGGCCACCCCGATGTGCGTTTCGTGTGTTGTGTCCTTTCCTTGGTATTGGCTTCCCTCCCTTTTATTTCATTGTACTCTACATTCCTTAATAAATATTGTTAATTATTCAACATTATTTAGTTTTCTTTTCTTCGTTTTTTTATTTTTTTACCTTGAACAACAAGCCTATTCCCCCCTCCACCACAGCCTTGCTTTTTCCCAGTCATGTTGAATGTACCTGTCCCCCTGTACCTGTTTTACAGCCCTAGACCCAGATCTTTCAGTCACCTGTCACTAAATTAACAATCAGCATTTATTTGCTGCAATAGCGTCTGTATTATCAGAAATAATTCAGATTATGAAATGTTGCCTGATGTCTAGCCCACACTATTAGCACAAATTATATATATAAGCTGGAAGGTCGATTTCCCACAGGACCCAATCTATATGAACTAACTGACTTCTAGTAGCAGCTGCAGGAGCAGTCTCTCTGTGCTTTTACACTGACAAAATGGCATTAAAAAAGAACATGTCCATTTTTTATATGGAGAGGAACATGTGACTTCAGCAGCCAATGAAAGAAGTCCTTGTGTGTGGATTTTATGGATGGTTTCTGCACCCTGATTGGCTCCCAGAATATCCACACATTAAGTTAATTAAAAAAGTAAAAACCAGTCTACCGCTACGCTGACATCTCCCCTTCCCCTCCCCTCACCAAACACATCCACCCCTCTCATCATACAGCAGCACTATCTTAACCAAAGTCCTAATAAAAGCATTAGGGCTATTTCACACGTACTGAAATTCTCGGTACTCGAAAATTCAGTACCAGAGATATCAGTGTCCGTGTTTTTAATACTTGTGACTTACGTGTGGCAACCGTGTGCCACGTCAGTATCACGGTGCCTGGGAATCAGGAGTACTGTTCACGTTTTTCGCGGGTGCCAGGTGCTGAGACAGCTCACATCACTGTCCCATGCTCGTTCAGCGATCAGCTCGAGCAGGGGACAATGTTGAGAGTTGTAATCAACTGTTAACAGCGAGAGCAGGCGGCGGCTGATGGTTAGTATTCATCAGCAAACGCCTATGCTATAAATACATTATTTTTTTTAAATTGACGTCAGTTGCCCTGTGTTTTTGATAGCCAGCCAGGCAAAACTGACAGTTCAGTGAGCAGAGCAATCACGTACAGCTCAGTGTCTCTGTTGGATGGCAGGCTGTATAGCAACCCCAGCTAGCTGCCTTTTGGTACTCTCACATATCCAGCCCAGCAAATACCTGATCAGTAAACACCTTTCCATCTTGGCAGTGGATCTGTGTTGCAAGCCTTTCATCTATATTCAGTACCTGGTCTTCCGAATATACTACATACGTACATCTCGCAAAGCAGTATGCACTTTCAAACGGCTGTTCAAGGATTGTATAAATGCTATGAGATATGCACTGAAAAGCCTTGTCAAAAATTGATCACACTTTAATAATAGAAATTGCATAGGACAGAAATATGAACAAGTAAATATAAGAAATGAATTAGTACAAGTCACTCCCTTAAAAATTCCCTGAATCCAAAATCACTCAGTTGCAAGTCACACTTAAGCCAAATCACACTTAGAACAAACTACTACCAAGTTTATTCATTATCTATTTTGATGCTTTAAATATAGTAACTTTTCCTTAGCTGCAATACAACCTGCACTTCATTGCAATGTTTGTAGCTGCTACTTATAAGCAGGCAATTAGGAACTCTATCCTGTAATTAATTCAGCACAAATAAAACTTAGAAGTTAAGTAACTTTTTGTGAATATACCTATACAACAGAATAATTCCATTTAAGACAATTTGATTAACTCTTACGTAAGCACAGATATAGCCTGAATAACATAAGACTTGTGACCTGTCATAAAATTTTAAATAGATAAAACGAGTAAGAAAGTACAATTAAGTTAAAGAGTTAGGTAAAAAAAAGTTTCCTGCAATGTACTGAAGCATTCAGCAACATTGCAAAAGAGGATACAGCTGGGGAAGCTGACAAATGGATCTAAAATTAAGTGGTTTAATTTCTTCATAAAATAAATGTCAGTTTCTCAGTTTAAGAGTTCATTCTCACTTGCGAGAGACTCGCACGATTCTCGTGCGAGTCTCTCGCATGAAACCCTGGCACGATTCTCGTGCGAGTCTCTCGCATGAAAACCTGGCACTACTGCCGGCACTCGGACCGAAGCATGCGGCTGCATAGAAATACATGTAGCCGCACGCTCCGGTCCGAGTGCCGGCGGCAGTGCCAGGTTTTCATGCGAGAGACTCACATGAGAATCATGCGAGTCTCTCGCAAGTGAGTATGAGCCCTTTGATATTTCATTTAGAATTAACCAACATCTTTAACCACTTACTGTTGATATTTTTTAGCATACTTTCCTGCCAATTTCCTCTATTTCTTTGTGTTAGTGTATTTATTTCTCTTACTAAATCGTTCATGTTGGCTGCAGAAAGATCTTTGCCTCTTCTCCCTTTAGTTAAATTTTGGTATTTTGTACAAAAGAAACAGCTGAATGACAGTTTTAGCTTAGCTATATTATGAGAAAATGAACATATGGATTCAAGATTAGCATAATAAATAGCTGGATTATTATGACATTGTTGGGAGCATAGCATACAGATGTAGATGGCTCTGTGGTTTAGGTTTTGGCAGATTGGTTTATGAAATGAATAATACTAGCAAAAATATTTTCAACAGAATAGAACGAGAAGAGTCTCTAGAGGAGGAAGCAAGCAAATAGGAATGCACAGTAGTTAAAGATGAAGAATAATGCTGAAATGGGTAGAGAGATACTTCAGTTCATTAAAAAAAATAACTGCAATATATATATTCTACATACAGTTTATATATATACTAGCTGAAGAGCCTGGCTGTTATGCCGCCTCCGCATACTCACCCAACGTCCGCTCCCACGCCGCAGCCCCCCACCGCCCAACAGCCACGGAGGTCCCTTCTGACAGGCTCGTGGCCGACAGGGTCTCTGCATGCAATGCGCATGCGCCATAGGCCGCGGCCGCGCCTCCCTCCTGTTACTTGTGCTCCGGCAATGCCCTGACCCGGAAGCACCTACAGACCAATGGCAGACCTGACAGGGCCATATCAGGCCGTTCCCCCCTGAGGGAGGTGCCTGATCGTTGTGTTTGCTAGCACACTTGGCCCTGCTTCCTCGTGTGCTCTCTGCAGTCTCGCAGTCCTACTACAGTCCTGCCTCCGGTGTCCATCCTGCTATCCACACTCCAGTCCTACAGTCCTACTCCACTCCTGCCTCCGGTGTTCCTGCTCTGTCCTGTTGTCTATGCTCCAGTCCTGCAGTCCTACTCCGGTCCAGTCTCCAGTAGAGTTGAGCGAAACGGGTCAAAAAAAATTCAAAAGTCGCCGACTTTCGCCAAAGTCGGGTTTCATGAAACGAAACCCGACCTTAGCGTGAGGTCGGCCACGAGGTCGGTGACCATCGCGCCAAAGTCGCGTTTCAAAAGATGCTTTTGCGCCCTTTTTCAGTCAATCAGGAAGAACGGACACTGTGGGCAACGTGATGACATAGGCAGCGGTTACCACCATGTTTGTGAAGGGCATGCAAGTGATTGGCTTGCTTTGTGTGGCATCACAGGGGGTATAAAAGGGCGTGCACGCCGACCGCCATGTTACTTATGCTGATCTCAGAATAGGGAGAGCTGCTGCTGCTGATTCTGTAGGGAGAGCGTTAGGCAGGGAAGAAGATACCAAAAACTACTTCTGCTGCTAGCGATTTTGCCTGTACAACACACCAGTTACTGTGCAGTGCAAGGGGAGGCTATATTTCGGTGCATCAGCTCTGTTGGTTATTAGGCTACCTTTTAAGGCTCCCTGATAGCTGCATTGCTGTTTTCACACTGCTGAGCAAACTGCTTTTTTCAAAGCAATCCAAATGTTATTGTTTTTTCCTGGTGAGTTACTGAGCATTCATTTTTTCACACACCGCACAGCGGTGTACGCTCCTTACACAGTACCGTGTACCGGCTGATAACACAGCCAAATTGAAGCTATCTACGTGTGTGACTCTGTAAGGAGAAGTTGAGGAGTTTGTCCGTTCTTACAGACCTACACCTTATAGTTTTGTCCATTTTTCAAAAAGTTTAGCATATTTGTGTTTGATTACATTCAAAACTAGAGAGAGACAGCTTGTGTCAGTCCGTATACAAAAACACGGAGCTTGACAATTTTACATACACCGTACAGCGGTGTACGTGCACGCTCCTCTCTCAGTACTGTGTAACGGCTGTTATCACGGCCAAATTGAAGCTATCTACGTGTGTGACTCTGTAAGGAAAAGTAGAGGAGTTTGTCCGTTCTTACAGACCTACACTCTAAGGAGATTCCAATTCTGCCCAATTCTATATACACCTTGTAGCTAGTCATACACTAGGAAATTTCTGCCTGTCACATTGCGGTGTAATCTATCCTGGGCCTGAAACAATAGTTCAGCATCCTCCAATCTACAGTGAGATTAAAATTCTCACCAATACTCTATACAGCTTCTGCCTTCTCATACACCAGCCAATTTCTGCCTGTCACATAGCAGTGTAATCTATACTGGGCCTGAGACAATAGTTCAGCGTCCTCCAATCTACATTGAGATTCAAATTCTCACCAATACTCTATTGTTATGAATGGGTCACCGATGAGAAAAAGGCAAAAAAGCTAAGCCACAGAAAACCAGAGTGGCTGGTAACTATGCAGATTGCAGATCCCTGATCTTACCACACAACTAGCAGTAGCTGTGGAGCGTGCCTACGATGAACCTAGACACCTCATCACGGCCGGAGGACTACATAAGCCTAAAGCAAGAAAAGGGAAAACTAACTGCCCCAGAGCAGACCCCAAAGGAATAGACAGCCCCCACACATGTATTGATGGTGAAACAAGATGAAGGCACAAACACATGCAGGAAAATAGGCTGAACAAATGATGGGGCCCAAACTAACTAGACAGGAAAGGAAAAGGAAGACACTGTCTGCAATCTGCAAAAAACCCTACAAAAATAATGTCCAACAGTTCTGATAGCAAAATTAACCCTGAAGTCACTAGACTTCTCCCACTATATCAGCACTCTGAAATATTCTGAGACAGAGCAAAAAGACACCGAACTAGTAGGGGACAAAAAGCCAATTGGCGAAATACTGACAAATAAGAGTGGAAATTCAGCTCAGCCCCCAGCCGGGGGGGGGGGCAGACCACACAAAAAACTGAATAGACCAACAAAATCAAGTGTGAACATTAGCAGAAAAACTTAGCTTTAGATGACTGGAACAGAGCTGAAAACCAAAAGCTGACAAGCCAGAAGGAATCACCAGCAACTGAATAGGGCATCGGCTGTCTTAAATCCAATCTGAGAATCCTGAGATCCAATCATCATCCTCATTCTCAGGTGGCAGATCTCCACTGATCAAACCAGCCGCACCACCTTCCGTCACCACCAGAGGGAGTCCAGAAGGGAAACTCGCAACTGGTGAGCCAGAGAATGAACTCACAACAGTGCTCCCCCTTGAGGAGGGGTCACCGAACCCTCATCCACGCCACCAGGCCGATCAGGATGGGCCCGGTGAAAAGCATGAACCTTGGCATGAATATCGGAGGCAGAGACCCAAGAATTATCCTCCTGACCATAACCATCCCATTTGACCAAATACTGGAGTCTCCGTCTAACCAAACGAGAGTCCAATATTTTCTCTACCTCATATTCCACATTGCCTTCGACCATCACAGGGTCAGGAGGTGCTGCCATAGGAACCACTGGCTCAAAAACCTCTTCAACAGAGATTTGTGAAATACGTTATGGATCTTGAACGTAACTGGAAGAGCCAATTGAAACGAAACAGGATTAAGAATTTCCAAAATCTTATAAGGACCAATAAATCTTGGCTTAAATTTATGAGATGCAACCTTCATAGGAATATTCTTAGACGACAACCAAACCATATCACCCACTTTAAACTGGGGACCAATGGCTATGCCGGTTGGAAAATCGCTGGGCCTTTTCCTGAGAGAGTGACAACTTATCCACCACTTGGTCCCATATCTGCTGCATTCTCTTAACCACCGTGTCCACACCTGGGCATGACAAAGATTCCACTTGCCCTGAAGAGAATCGAGGATGAAACCCAAAATTACAGAAAAAGGGTGACATCAAAGTGGCTGAACTAGCTCTATTGTTCAGTGCGAATTCGGCCAAGGGCAAAAATGAGACCCAATCATCCTGATCAGCAGAAATAAAACATCTCAAATAAGACTCCAAGGTCTGGTTTGTTCTCTCAGTCTGTCCATTGGTCTGGGGATGAAACATGGAGGAGAAGGATAACTGAATTCCCAGATTGGAACAAAAGGCTTTCCAGAATTTGGAAACAAACTGGACTCCTCTGTCGGACACAATGTTCTCAGGAATCCCATGTAACCGAACCACCTGTTGTAAAAACAAGGGCACCAACTCAGCAGAAGATGGCAACTTTGGGAGTGGTACAAGATGGACCATCTTCGAAAATCTATCACAAATCACCCAGTTAACAGTCATTCTCTGAGAGACAGGTAGATCAGAAATAAAATCCATTGAGATATGGGTCCATGGCCTCTTGGGCACCGGCAAGGGCATGAGCAACCCACTAGAATGAGAACAGGGTTTAGACCGAGAACAAGTCCCACAGGACTGTACAAAATTCCTGACGTCACGAGATAAGGCAGGCCACCAAAAGGACCGACTCACCAAATCTTTGGTACCAAAAATACCTGGATGACCAGCCAACGCGGAGCGATGAATTTCAGACATCACTCTCTTTCTCCACTGGTCAGGAACATACAATTTTCCCATAGGGCAACACTCAGGTTTATCCTCCTGAAATTCCTCCAGAGCCCATCTCAAATTGGGCGAAATGGCAGAAAGAACTACCCCCTCACCTAGGATGGTAGTAGGCTCGGTCACACTAAGAGAATCGGCAAAGAAACTCCTAGAAAGGGCGTCTGCCTTAACATTCTTAGTGCCCGGAAGAAAAGAGACCACCAAATTAAAACGCGTGAAAAACAAGGCCCATCTAGCCTGTCTAGGATTCAAGCGTTTGGCCCACTCCAGATAAATCAAATTCTTGTGATCGGTGAGGACCACAACTTGATGTCTAGCTCCCTCCAATCAATGTCTCCACTCCTCAAATGCCTACTTCATGGCCAACAATTCTCGATTCCCCACGTCATAGTTGCGTTCAGATGGGGAGAACTTTCAAGAAAAGAAGGCACAGGGATTCATCTTAGGTGTCACAGGGTCTTTTTGGGACAAAACAGCTCCTGCACCAATCTCAGAAGCATCTACCTCCACCTGAAATGGAAGTGACACATCAGGTTGCCGTAAAACTGGAGCTGAAGTAAATCTCTGCTTAAGCTCCTGAAATGCTGAGATAGCCTCAGGAGACCAATTCAGCACATCAGAGCCCTTCTTGGTCAGATCAGTCAGTGGTTTGACAATACCAGAAAAATTACCTATAAATTTACGATAGAAATTAGCAAAACCCAAAAACTTCTGGAGGGCCTTCAATGAAGTAGGCTGAACCCAATCATAAATGGCCTGTACCTTGGCCGGGTCCATTTCAATAGTCGATGGAGATAAGATAAATCCCAAAAATGAAATCCTCTGTACACCAAAGAGGCATTTCGATCCCTTAACAAACAGGGAATTCTCCCTCAAAATCCGGAACACAGTCCGGACGTGTTCCACATGAGAATCCCAATCACTAGAAAAGATCAAAATATCATCCAGGTAGATGATCAAAAAGTTATCCACAAAGTCAAGGAAAATATCATTCATAAAGGACTGGAACACAGAAGGGGCATTAGTGAGCCCAAAAGGCATCACCAGGTACTCAATATGTCCCTCCGGAGTATTAAACGCCGTCTTCCATTCATCCCCGTGCTTGATGCGAATAAGATTATATGCCCCCCTGAGGTCAAGCTTAGTAAACCAGCAGGCACTCTTAACTCTGGAGAATAAATCAGACATAAGAGGTAACGGGTACTGATATTTAACCGTCATCTTATTAAGGGAACGATAATCAATACACGCCTTAATGAACCATCTTTCTTGGCCACAAAAAAAACAGCACCTAAAGGAGACGAGGATGGTCTAATATGACCCTTCTCCAATGACTCCTTAATATAGGATCGCATAGCATCATGTTCGGGTACTGATAAGTTGAAAAGCCAACCCTTGGGAAATTTACACCCAGGCATCAACTCAATTGCACAGTCATAACTCCTATGAGGAAGCAGAGACGGAGACTTGTTCTCACTAAATACATCGGAAAAATTGGCTAGATAATCAGGAATATCGTGAGACTGAGGAGAGGTGGAGAAAACAGGAGCATCCCTAAGAACACACTGACAACCCCAACTCACCACAGACCCAGATTTACAATCCAAAACTGGATTATGAGTTTGCAACCAAGGAAAACCCAGAACAATAGTATCATCCAAATTATGCAGCACCAAAAATGTACAATTTTCTTGGTGGTCTGGGGCAACACGCATCGTCACCTGGGTCCAAAACTGAGGTTTATTCTCTGCCAAAGGTGTAGCATCAATACCCCTCAAAGGAATAGGCATCCACAGAGGCATCATGGAAAAACCACAACGTTTAGTAAAGTCCAAATCCATCAGATTCAACGCTTCTCCTGAATCCACAAAAGCCTTCGTGGAAAATGTGGATAAGGAGCAGATCAGAGTAATTGCCAAAAGAAACTTAGGTTGTATACTGCCCACAGCAAATGTGTGTGCAAAACGTTTCTCTCGTTTTGGGCAGACAGAAATAGTATGAGAGACGTTTCCACAGAAAAAACACAGCTTATTACGCCTTCTAAACTCCTGACGTTGCGCCCTAGACAAAACTCTATCACATTGCATAGGTTCAGAGATTTGTCCAAAAGGTGGCAACTCCTCACGTGTAGTTTTGCGTTCACGTAAACGCCGATCAATTTGAATGGCTAATGACATAGAATCGTCAAGACAAGAGGGAACAGGAAATCCCACCATAGTATTTTTTACGGTTTCTGACAAACCCTTCCGAAAGAGAGCTGCCAAGGCACCATTATTCCAGATAGTAAGGACCGCCCACTTTCGGAATTTTTGACAGTATAACTCTGCAGAATCCTGACCCTGGTTCAATGCCAATAGGGCTTTCTCAGCTTGATCAATAGCATTGGGTTCATCATACAACAACCCCAAGGCTTGAAAAAATGCATCCACATTAGTCAGAATAGGATCTTCAGGTGTCAAAGAAAACGCCCAATCCTGGGGATCACCAAGCAGCAAAGAGATGACAATTTTAACCTGCTGCGCAGAGCTCCCCGATGAATTAGGCTTCAAGGCAAGAAATAATTTACAATTATTCTTAAAATTCAAAAATTTAGACCGATCCCCAAAAAACACATCAGGAGTAGGGATCCTTGGTTCAGCAGCATGTGAATGAGCGAGATAGATGGAAATTCCCAGCACTTCAGCAGTGAACTGCTCCACACGATCAGACAATTGCTTAATCTCCATTACAAAAAAAATCATCCTATGGCCTCAGAGAAAAAGAGGAAAAAATATACATATAAATAAAAAAAAAAATTCTGACACTTTTTTTTTTTTTTTTTTTACAATTCTTTCCTGCTTTTGAGTACCCTAGAATCTGTGGTATGGCTGGGGATTCTGTTATGAATTGGTCACCAAGGAGAAAAAGGCAAAAAAGCTAAGCCACAGAAAACCCGAGTGGTTGGTAACTATGCAGATTGCAGATCCCTGATCTTACCACACAACTAGCAGTAGCCATGGAGCATCCCTACGATGAACCTAGACACCTCGTCACGGCCGGAGGACTACATAAGCCTAAAGCAAGAAAAGGGAAAACTAACTGCCCCAGAGCAGACCCCAAAGGAATAGACAGCCCCCACACATGTATTGATGGTGAAACAAGATGAAGGCACAAGCACAGGCAGGAAAATAGGCTGAGCAAATGATGGGGCCCAAACTAACTAGACAGGAAAGGAAAGGGAAGACACTGCCTGCAATCTGCAAAAAACCCTACAAAAATAATGTCCAACACTTCTAATAGCAAAATTAACCCTGAAGTCACTAGACTTCTCCCACTATATCAGCACTCTGAAATATTCTGAGACAGAGCAAAAAGACACAGAACTAGTTAGGGACAAAAAGTCAATTGGCGAAATACTGACAAATAAGAGTGGAAATTCAGCTCAGCCCCCAGCCGGGGCTGGCAGACCACACAAAAAACTGAATAGACCAACAAAATAAGTGTGAACATTAGCAGAAAAACTTAGCTTTAGATGACTGGAACAGAGCTGAAATCCAAAAGCTGACAAGCCAGAAGGAATCACCAGCAACTGAATAGGGTGTCAGCTGTCTGCACTACATTGTCCTCACAGTGTACTGAGCCAGAATCTGACCCTGATGAAACTCAGGTGCCCCTTCCCACATACTATACCACCATACACGGTGACACAGAGGAAGGTGCACATGATATTGAAGAGGAGGTGATGGATGACCCAGTTGTTGACCCAGATTGGCATCCATTGGGGGAAGAGGATGCCGCTACCAATAGCTCAGAAGATGAGGAGGAGCATCCACAGCAGGCATCGACATCGCAACAGCTGTTATCTGGCAGGCCCAGAGCAGTCCAAAAACAGGTTACAAAAAGCAAAAGAGTTGCAGGACAGCTTGGCCAGACGGTCAACATAGCACAGCGTGCAAGGCCTCAAAATGTCTTCCATAGTAGGAAGAGTGCAGTGTGGCACTTTTTTGAACAAAATCCTAATGATCAGGCAAAGGTTATCTGTAAGAAGTGCGCAAAGACCTTTAGCCGAGGGAAAAATCTGAGAAATTTGAATACCAGTTGCAAGCTTAGACATTTAACCACCATGCACTTGCAAGCGTGGACGGACTACCAAACCTCACGTACCATATGTGCAACTGCTCCCAAAGAAGGTAGTCAGCAATGCTACATTGTTTCCCCCACTGTAAGCCCACCGTTTAGCACACCACCAGCAGCAAATGTTGAGGTGTCGTCGCAAGGCCAAAGCAGTCAGGAAATCACAATGTTATATCAACGAGAAGGCTGGTAGTGCAATCAGAGACTGCGCTGCTGTGGTAGAATTCAAGATATCTTTATTGCCAACGCATTTCCTGAGCCAGTCCCAGCTGGCCCTGATGAAGTGAGCTGGGACTGGCTCAGGAAACGCGTTGGCAATAAAGATATCTTGAATTCTACCACAGCAGCGCAGTCTCTTATTGCACTACCAGCCTTCTCTTTGTACCAAGTCCTTGGACCTCGGGCAGACTGCTGCAGCTGTTTTATGCGACTATAGGTGTTGTGACTCTCACAACCCTATCAGGTGAGCCTAACACTTGCTGTGCATTCATCTATTTTCCATACAGACCTATGCATTGGAAGCGCCCTGTCTCCCCCTTTTCTTTTCAATGTTATATCAACGAAAGACTGAATCTAGGCCATCAGAAAGAACACCAACTCCATCACCATCATTAACCCTCTCTCAGTCCGCCATGTCCATGGCTAGTTCCACCATATGCAGCTCTCAAGTCCAGCTCACCTTACCAGAGACTATGAGTAGGACAAGAAAGTACTCATCCTCTCATCCATGTACACTGGGTTTGAACGCCCACATTGCCAAACTAATCTCGTTAGAGATGATGCCCTACTGGTTGGTTGAAAGCGCAGCTTTCCACGAACTCATGACCTATGCAGTACCACGCTATGACCTACCCAGTTGCCTCTTCTTTTCTCGCAAAGCCATCCCAGCCCTCCACCTTCATGTGAAAGACCGCATTGTCCATGCACTCAAGCAATCAGTGAGTGGAAAGGTGCACCTCACAACTGATGCATGGTCCAGTAGGCATGGCCAGGGCCATTACGTGTCCATCACTGCGCACTGGGTTAATGTGGTGGATGCAGGGTCCACAGGGGACAGCGGTGGTGGGACAGTGCTGCCTAGCCCACAGTATAGGAAACAGTTGGCTGTAGGCATTCGACCCTCCTCCTCCTCCAGAAACGAAAGCTCATCCACAGAGCGCAGTCGCAAGAGCACTCCATCCGCAGCTGCCAGTGTTGCACACGAGGTGTCCCCCTATCGATCAGCTAGTGGAAAGCATCAGCAGGCTGTGTTGCAGATGATGTGTTTGGGCGACAGACACACCGCAGTGGTACTGGCCGACCTACTTTCAGCGACAAACTGAGTCATGGCTGGGCAGTCTACATCTTGAGGCAGGCAAGGTAGTTAGTGATAACGGCCGGAATTTTGTGGCAGCCATAGCCCTTTCAAAACTCAGACACATACCTTGCTTGGCTCACACCTTGAACCTGGTGGTGCAGTGCTTCCTCAATAATTATCCGGAGTTAACAGGCCTGCTCCATAAGGGTCGAAGACTGTGCTCGCCGGTACACTCCAGTTGTATGCAGAAGCTGCAGCGATTGCTACACCTTTCCAAGCACCGCCTAATTATCGACGTTGCAACAAGGTGGAACTCCGCCCTGCACATGGTTGAGCGGCTGTGTGAAGAGAGGCAGGCCATAATGCATTTGTGGGAGGATACACGGGCAGGTGCTTTGAGGGCAGATATGGAGTTGACAGGTGTGCAGTGGTCGAAGCTGAAAGACCTCTGTAAAGTTCTTCAGTGTTTTGATGAATGCACACGGCGCATGTTAAGCGCAGACGATGCCATCATAAGCATGAGCATCCCACTTATGCGTCTGCTCATGCAAACTTTGAAGCACATTAAGGAGCAGGCGTCTGCAGCCGAGGTAGATGAGGAGGAAGAGGAGGAGGGAAGCCTTGATGACAGTCTGCCATTGTCTGCTCCGGGACCTCTCCTGGACGAGGTGAAGGAAGAAGAGGAAGAGGAGGAGGAGGAGGATGATGATGGGGATGATTATTTAGGGGAGGAGGATGCTTCTCGTGGGGCAAGAGAAAATGTTAGTGTGGCAAGGTCTGGTACAGGGTTTGTGCGTGACTGGAGGGATGTGGATTTGCCAGAAAGTGCTCCTCCACCCAGCACTCGCAGTGCATCATTGACATCGGGAACATTGGCCCACATGTCAGATTATGCCTTGCAAATCCTAAAAAGAGACCCCTGCATTGCCAAAATGATGAACGATGACGACTAGAGTTGAGCGAAAAGGGTCGAAAAAATTCAAAAGTCACCGACTTTTGGCAAAGTCGGGTTTCATGAAACAAAACCCGACCCTAGGATGAGGTCGGCCACGAGGTCGGCGACTTACGCGCCAAAGTCGCGTTTCAAAAGTTTGTTTTGCGCTCTTTTTCAGCCAATCAGGATCCACGGACACTGTGGGCAACGTGATGACATAGGCACGGGTCACCACCATCTTTCAGAAGGGCATGCAAGTGATTGGCTTGCTTTGGGGGCGTCACAGGGGGTATAAAAGGGCGTGCACGCCGACCGCCATGTTACTCATGCTGATCTCAGAATAGGGAGAGCTGCTGCTGCTGATGATTTTGTAGGGAGAGTGTTAGGCAGGGAAGAAGACACCAAAAACTGCTTCTGCTGCTAGTGATTTTGCCTGTACAACACACCAGTCACTGTGCAGTGCAAGGGGAGGCTATATAGTGGTGTATCAGTGGTGTTGGTTGTTGGGCTGCCTTCTAAGGCTTCCTGACATTCCTGCATTGCTGTTTACCCACTGCTCCGCAAACTGCTTTTTTAAAAGCAATCCCAATTTTTTTTTTTGTCCTGCTGAGAAGAAGAAAAAAAAACTGCTTCTGCTGCTAGCGATTTTGCGTGTACAACACACCAGTCACTGTGCAGTGCAAGGGGAGGCTATATAGTGGTGTATCAGTGGTGTTGGTTGTTGGGCTGCCTTCTAAGGCTTCCTGACATTCCTGCATTGCTGTTTACCCACTGCTCCGCAAACTGCTTTTTTTAAAAGCAATCACAATTCTTTTTTTGTCCTGCTGAGGTACTGAGCGTGCATTTTTTCACACCATACAGCGGTGTACGCTCCTCACACAGTACCGTGTAACGGCTGTTATCACAGCCACAGTGAAGCTATCAGTGAGTCACTCTGTGAGAATAAGTCGAGGAAATGTTCCGTTCTTACAGACCTGCACTCTAGGGAGATTCCAATTCTGCCCAATTCTACATATACCTTGTAGTTTGTGATACACTAGCCAATTTCTGCCTGTGACAGAGCGCTCAGATACTCAATGGGCCTCACACAATCTATAAGTGTCCAGTGTCCACAAGTGTGTGCAGAAATTCAAAATCTCCCTTATCCTCTAGTCACTTTGGTCACAGCTCTGCCATCGAGCCTGTGACAGAGCGCTCAGATACTCAGTGGGCCTCACACAATCCATAAGTGTCCAGTGTCCACAAGTGTGTGCAGAAATTCAAAATCTCCCTTATCCTCTAGTCACTTTGGTCACAGCTCTGCCATCGAGCCTGTGACAGAGCGCTCAGATACTCAGTGGGCCTCACACAATCCATAAGTGTCCAGTGTCCACAAGTGTGTGCAGAAATTCAAAATCTCCCTTATCCTCTAGTCACTTTGGTCACAGCTCTGCCATCGAGCCTGTGACAGAGCGCTCAGATACTCAGTGGGCCTCACACAATCCATAAGTGTCCAGTGTCCACAAGTGTGTGCAGAAATTCAAAATCTCCCTTATCCTCTAGTCACTTTGGTCACAGCTCTGCCATCGAGCCTGTGACAGAGCGCTCAGATACTCAGTGGGCCTCACACAATCCATAAGTGTCCAGTGTCCACAAGTGTGTGCAGAAATTCAAAATCTCCCTTATCCTCTAGTCACTTTGGTCACAGCTCTGCCATCGAGCCTGTGACAGAGCGCTCAGATACTCAGTGGGCCTCACACAATCCATAAGTGTCCAGTGTCCACAAGTGTGTGCAGAAATTCAAAATCTCCCTTATCCTCTAGTCACTTTGGTCACAGCTCTGCCATCGAGCCTGTGACAGAGCGCTCAGATACTCAGTGGGCCTCACACAATCCATAAGTGTCCAGTGTCCACAAGTGTGTGCAGAAATTCAAAATCTCCCTTATCCTCTAGTCACTTTGGTCACAGCTCTGCCATCGAGCCTGTGACAGAGCGCTCAGATACTCAGTGGGCCTCACACAATCCATAAGTGGATATATATTTAGCTTTGGTTGGGATAGCACGCGTGTGGGCTCACGCGTGCAACAGATATTAAGTGCAACGGGATCAAGTGTTTTGCAGTTAGACAATGCATTGAAGCTGATGTTCCTCTCTTCTCTTCTTCACACAGGTATTTCATTCCATCATACATGTATGCTGTCTGACAAGTGTGAACTGCATCATATATTGCCAGATATTTTTATGGTATTTCATTCCATCATCCATGTATGCTGTCTGACAAGTGTGAACTGCATCATATATTGCCAGATATTTTTATGGTATTTCATTCCATCATCCATGTATGCTGTCTGACAAGTGTGAACTGCATCATATATTGCCAGATATTTTTATGGTATTTCATTCCATCATCCATGTATGCTGTCTGACAAGTGTGAACTGCATCATATATTGCCAGATATTTTTATGGTATTTCATTCCATCATCTATGTATGCTGTCTGACAAGTGTGAACTGCATCATATATTGCCAGATATTTTTATGGTATTTCATTCCATCATCCATGTATGCTGTCTGACAAGTGTGAACTGCATCATATATTGCCAGATATTTTTATGGTATTTCATTCCATCATCCATGTATGCTGTCTGACAAGTGTGAACTGCATCATATATTGCCAGATATTTTTATGGTATTTCATTCCATCACTCCTGTGGTGGTTTTTTTTTTTTTAACTATTTGGTTTCTGCTTTGAAGTGTAGAAAGGTTTTTTTTCCCTTTCTCTGTTTGATGGCCTTGTCCAGCGTTAGATATTTACCCTGCATAGTAATGCCTGCTCTGGCCTTGTGCTATTTGGTTAATTACTGATTGTGGCCTTTTGGTGGCTGAAGCTAGCAGACATTTCATTTCATATATATTTAGCTCTGGTTGGGATAGCACGCGTGCGGGCTCACGCGTGCAACAGATATTAAGTGCAACAGGATCAAGTGTTTTGCAGTTAGACAATGCAGTTGGACAGGGCAGGAGACAGGTAAGGTGCATATCAACCTGCTGCTTTTTTGTCTTCACCTCTGCTTTCTAACAACTCGCCTGCCCTTTTTTCACATTCTGTGCACTCTCTGCATATCCACCCCTCCCTTTTCCCCTCTCCCATGTATAACTCTGAGGCTCTATTGACATTTCTTACCCACACCAAACCATCCAAAACCACCATGCAGCACTCAAAACGTTCATACAAATCATCCCACCACCTGCTTTTTCTGTTTTTTCTCCTTTTAATAGTTGCAGGTGACATCTCCCCCAACCCTGGGCCTCCCTCCACCAGCAAACGTTACTCTCCTCCATCTGCATATAGAAACCCTGCTAATCTTATTAACATTCAGTGCATGCCTTCTCCTCTCACTTTCCAATGTGCTCTCTGGAATGCACGGTCTGTGTGTAACAAACTGACTTACATTCACGATCTTTTTCTCTCTAATTCCCTTAACCTTCTGGCTATTACAGAAACCTGGATCCAGCATTCAGACACCACCACTGCTGCCGCTCTCTCGTTTGGTGGGCTAAAATTTTCACATACCCCCAGACCTGAGAACAGACAGGGTGGAGGTGTTGGTTTGCTCCTTTCATCACAATGTGCTTTCCAGGTCATCCCCCCGGTTCCCTCACTTACATTTCCTTCCTTTGAAGTCCACGCCGTCAGACTCTTTAAGCCCTTCTCCTTACGAGTGGCGGTCGTTTATCGCCCTCCAGGCTCCTCCCGCCAGTTTCTAGACCACTTCACCACCTGGCTTACTCTCTTTCTTTCCTGTGACATCCCCACCCTCATCATGGGAGACTTTAACATCCCCATCAATGATCCGCTCTCCCAGTCTGCCTCTCATCTTCTTTCTCTAACTTCTTCATTCGGCCTCTCACAGTTTACTAATTCTCCTACACATGAGGACGGGAATACTCTGGACCTGGTTTTCTCCCGTCCCGGCTCGCTGCACGACTTTACTAATTCACCCCTCCCGCTCTCGGACCACAACCTTCTTTCCTTCTCTGTCAAGAATTGTCTCCTCACCCGGAACACCCCCACTTACCACACTTATCGGAATACACGTACCATTAATACCCAACAGCTTAGGGACAATCTCCACACATCTTTAGCCCCCATCTCCACCCTCTCCTGTCCAGACATAGCATTGCCACACTTCAATAATACACTGAAGAATGCCCTAGATGAAGCAGCACCTTCTATACGCAGAAAGACCCGACACAGACAACGGCAGCCCTGGCACACAACGCAAACACGCTTTCTTCAGCGCTGCTCGAGGTGTGCAGAGCGGCAGTGGAGAAAATCTCTCTTAGCAGAAGACTTCATCCACTATAAGTTCATGCTCAAAACCTATAACTCTGCCCTTCATCTGGCCATACAATCCTACTTCACCACCCTCATCACCTCACTATCCAACAACCCAAGACGACTTTTTGAAACCTTAAACTCCCTCCTGAAACCTAAAGTACAGGCCCCCATCACCAACCTCAGCGGTGAGGATCTGGCCACTTATTTCCTAGAAAAAATCAGCCACATCCATCAGGATATCTCAGCCCTATCTCCTCAGTGCCTGGATCCCCTTCCCTGCCGCACCTCAAGCTCACTAGACATCTTTGAGCCTGTTTCAGAAGAAGAAGTTTCCAAGCTCCTCGCTTCTGCTCGGCCTACAACCTGCAACAGTGACCCTATTCCTTCACAGCTCCTGCAGTCTCTCTCACCAGTGGTCACCACTCACCTGACTAAAATATTTAACCTCTCTCTTTCTTCAGGTATATTTCCCTCCTCATTTAAACATGCCATCATAACCCCTTTACTTAAAAAGCCATCCCTGGACCAGAACTGCACTGCTAACTACAGACCTGTCTCTAACCTTCCCTTCATCTCTAAACTCCTGGAACGCCTGGTCCACTCCCGTCTAATCCGCTATCTCTCGGATAACTCTCTTCTCGACCCCTTACAATCTGGTTTCCGCTCTTTACACTCTACTGAAACTGCCCTCACTAAAGTCTCTAATGATTTAATAACAGCTAAATCGAAAGGTCATTGCTCCCTGCTGATTCTCCTGGATCTCTCTGCCGCATTTGACACTGTGGATCACCAGCTCCTCCTCACTATGCTCCGCTCTATAGGCCTCAAGGACACAGCCCTCTCCTGGTTCTCCTCCTACCTCTCTGACCGCTCCTTCACTGTATCTTTTTCCGGCTCCTCTTCCTCTTCTCGTCCCCTTACTATCGGGGTCCCGCAGGGCTCAGTCCTAGGCCCCCTCCTCTTCTCTTTATACACTGCCCCTATTGGACAAACAATCAGCAGATTTGGGTTCCAGTATCATCTCTATGCTGATGACACCCAATTATACACTTCTTCCCCTGACATCACCCCTACCCTAATTCAAAATACCAAGGATTGTCTGTCTGCTGTCTCTAGCATCATGTCCTCCCTCTATCTGAAACTAAATCTCTCTAAAACTGAACTTCTTGTGTTTCTCCCCTCTACTAACCTCACTCTACCTAACATCGAAATAACCCTGGAGGGTTCAACCATAACTCCCAAGCAGCATGCCCGCTGTCTTGGGGTCATATTCGACACTGAACTTTCCTTTACTCCGTACATCCGATCACTCAGTCGCTCTTGTCACCTGCATCTTAAAAACATCTCCAGAATCCGACCTTTTCTCACCTTTGAAACTGCTAAGACTCTTACTGTCGCTCTTATTCATTCTCGCCTGGACTACTGCAACTCTCTTCTGATCGGTCTCCCTCTTACCAAACTTTCTCCTCTCCAATCCATCTTGAATGCGGCAGCCAGGGTCATATTTCTGTCCAGCCGCTTCACCGATGCCTCCATCTTGTGCCAGTCATTACACTGGCTACCTATTCGCTACAGGGTCCAGTATAAACTCATCTCTCTCACCCACAAAGCTCTCCACTGTTCTGCACCGCCTTATATCTCCTCTCTCATCTCTGTCTATCGCCCTACACGTGCCCTCCGTTCTACAAATGACCTAAGACTAACATCCCCCGTAATCCGAACCTCGCACCTCCGTCTTCAAGACTTCTCTCGTGCTGCTCCAGCTCTCTGGAATGCACTTCCCCAGGCGATCAGACTGATACCTAGCCCTGACCTATTCAAGCGCGCTTTGAAAACCCATCTCTTCAAACAAGCCTACCACATCAACTACCCAGCAAGCTAACTTTGCCCTGTTCCCTCCTTCCAAATATTATTCTGAATCTGCACCCTACTCATCTGTCTCCACACCCTTCATGCACATGATAACTGCACTTGATACTTGTCTATTGCACTTAAACACACGGGCTGATGACCGGATCATGCAGCTTTATATGAAAATCCCTATTATAATTGCCAGACCTGAATTAACAAGCATTTTTCACCTACTGTGTCCCCCCATTTCCTTGTAGATTGTAAGCTTGCGAGCAGGGACCTCACTCCTAATGTCACTGTTTGAATTGTCTTAACTTGTATTGAATTTATTGTCTGTACATGTCCCTGCTTAATTGTAAAGTGCTGCGGAATATGTTGGCGCTATATAAATAAAAATTATTATTATTATTATTATTATTATTATTATAAGCGTCCAGTGTCCACAAGTGTCTGCAGAAATTCAAAATCTCCCCTGTCCTATAGACACCTTGTACCTTGTTTTACATTACTATATAGTTTGTTGGATTTTGTCTACATTTCTACCAAAAATGAGGAAGGCTGGTGGAAGAGGCCGTGGAATTGGGTGGGGGTTGGCAGCTGGTAATGATGGTGTTGGTGGTGGATCTGATGGTAGTGGCAAGAGCAAAATAGGATCGAATGCAGGAGGTGTTGAGCCTGCGTCATCGTCTGGCTACATAAGGCCTCGAATGCTTAGTTTTCTATTAGTTGGCAAACCGCTTTTAAAGCCAGAGCATCAGGAAAAAGTTTTGTCTTACATTGCTGATTCAGCCTTCAGCTCTATCGCCTCCTCTTCTTCAGTTGTAAAAAGTAAAAGCACTGAGTCGTCATTGGAGGCTCATGTTCATGAACCACACCTTTCCTTGTGTCCTTCACCCCAACCAAGATTGAAGGATGACGCAGGCCATACTACTGATTACTCCATGGTGCTGTTTTCACATACCATGCCTGGATTATCAAGTGAAATGGTGAATTACCCAGGCCAAGATGAATCTGACATGGAGTGCACTGATGCACAGCCGCTGATGGATGATTCTGCTGGTACATTCACTCAGAGCACTACATTGTCCTCTCAGTGTACAGAGCCAGATTCTGACCCTGATGAGACTCAGGTGCCCCTTCCCGCACACTATACCACCATACACGGTGACACAGAGGAAGGTGCACATGACATAGAAGAGGAGGTGATGGATGACCCAGTTGTTGACCCAGATTGGCATCCATTGGGGGAAGAGGGTGCTGCTTCCAATAGCTCAGATGAGGAGCATCCACAGCAGACATCGACATCGCAACAGCTGTTATCTGGCAGGCCCGGAGCACTCCAAAGACAGGTTCCAAACATCAAAAGAGTTGCTGGACAGCTTGTCCAGAGGGTCAAAAGATCACAGCGTGCTAGGCCGCAAAATGTCTGCCAAAGTAGGAAGAGTGCAGTGTGGCACTTTTTTGAACAAAATCCTCATGATCAGGCCAAGGTTATCTGTAAGAAGTGCCCAAAGACCTTTAGCCGAGGGAAAAATCTGAAAAATTTGAATACCAGTTGCATGCTAAGACATTTAACCAGCATGCACTTGCAAGCGTGGACATAACACCAAACCTCAAGTGCCACATGTGCAACTGATCACAACGAAGGTAGTCAGCAATGCTACATTGTTTCCACCACTGTAAGCCCACCGGTTAGCACAGCAGCAAATGTTGAGGTGTCATTGCAATGCCACAGCAGTCAGGGAATCCCACTGTTATATCAACGAAAGACTGATTCTAGGCCATCAGAAAGAACAACAACTCCATCACCATCATCAACCCTCTCTCAGTCCGCCCTGTCCACCGCTACTTCCACCATATGCAGCTCTCAAGTCCAGCTCACCCTCCCAGACACTATGAGTAGGTCAAGAAAGTACTCAGTCTCTCATCCGCGTACACTGGGTTTGAACGCCCACATTGCCAAACTAATCTCGTTTGAGATGATGCCCTTTCGGTTGGTGGAAAGCGCAGCTTTCCGCGAACTCATGGCCTATGCAGTACCACGCTATGACCTACCCAGTCGCCACTTCTTCTCTCGCAAAGCCATCCCAGCCCTCCACCATCATGTGAAAGACCGCATTGTCCATGCACTCAAGCAGTCAGTGAGCGGAAAGGTGCACCTCACAACTGATTCATGGTCCAGTCGGCATGGCCAGGGCCGTTACGTGTCCATCACTGCGCACTGGGTTAATGTGGTGGATGCAGGGTCCACAGGGGACAGCAATCCATACTGGGCCTAACACCGTCTGAGCCTGCCTCCTGATGTATAGACATATATTTTGAATGTGTACGCTATCCATATATGTTATCTGGGGATACGGTACCCTTTCTAACCTTTGTGCAATCACGTGCAATCCATACTGGGCCTAACACCGTCTGAGCCTGCCTCCTGAGACATATATTTTGAATGTGTACACTATGCTATCCATACATGTTATCTGGGGATACGGTACCCTTTCTCACCTTTGTGCAAACACGTGTAATCCATACTGGGCGTAAGAACGGCTGGCGAGCTGTTAAGCAAGCTACAGCACCTGTGGTTTGCACACGTAAGTTTTTCATTTTTTCAGGAATGACGGTTAGGCCTAATTCCGGAACTGCGGTTGACCTGCACTTACTGGGAAATCATCGTTCGCGGGTAATAATTGTAATCAGTGATCCCCATCACTAACGTTGTTCAGCGGGTTATCTGCACCTGTAAGCGACAAACGCTGGCCTTTTCAGTGTAGCGCACATGCAGCCACGGACATGTAAGGGCATGACACACCAGTTATTGGCCAATCTCATGTGCCAGAGCCTCACGTGTCCCTCTAGTAAGCCGGTCTCGGACCGCGGGGCATGACGGAGTCTCGTTCGTTAACGGAATTAAGCTTGCAATGTGTGCATCTGTTCTGTAGCTGGCATGGTTGAGGTTTCCCAGGTGGAGTCGAATTTAACCGTAGGCTCCACTCCTGGTGGTGCCCTTCTGGATATTCCTTTAAGGTTCAGCTTTGCAACCATACTGCCCACGTAAAACAAACACTTTGCCTTCATGAACGCTGTTTGGAGGGTCATGACTCGTGGGAATAACGCCGCCCAATCAGTTAACCTGCTAGAGAGATCCTTCATTGCTCCCAAGCATGACATCACACTCCCTAGGAGGAAGGTAATGCCACTGTGGCAACCGTACTCCTGGGGGCGACACAAGTGCACTGATGCCCAGCCACTGCTCAATGAATCTGCTGGTACATTGACCCAGACCACTACATTACCCTCGCACGCTACACGGCCTGAATCTGACCCTGATGAAACTCAGGTTACCCTTCCCATATACAGTTCCATCTTACACGGTGACAAAGAGGAAGCTGCAGATGAAAGTGCAGGTTCGGCCCACCCGCCATCAGACACACCACCGTACTATCAGGGGCCCTGTGCCAGTGCCGTCGCCAACGAGTGGGCCCCCCCTGCTTGCTCAGGATCACAGCACTTGCAAGGTTGAAATACTGTGCAGTGAGATGGAAGATGGGGACGACGAGGAGTCCAGACTAGTACAGGGATTCCCTAGCGAGGAGACTTATTTGATTGTTTTCAATGTTGGGACAGCAATTTTTGGGGAGCACTATACTCTGGAGAATGATAGATGGGGCCCACCATACACTGGAACATTCCAAAGGTGGACATCAGACACTGGAGCAGCATTTACAGGGCCCATTATACACTAGAGCTTTAGAAATGGGGCCCATTATGTTTGGAGCATTATTTGGGCCCATAAGACAGTGGAGCTTCATCCATGGGGACCAACATATACTGTAGCATTATGTGGAGCTCATCATATACTGTTTCAAACATTATATGGGACCAATGATTCTGTATGGAGAAATAGATGGGCCTTGTCATGAGATGTAAAAAGTGAAGTATTTTTCATTGTACTATACCGCTATTTCTCTGCCGTATCGGAGCATGATGAGTTGTGGTATGTGTTAAAGGGGCGATCTTTCGCCCAGGGCACATGAAAACCTGGAGCCAGCCCTCCCCCCCACAACTTTAGCCAAATAACCCCCATTTTTCAGTGCTTAACTTGTATTATGAAGTTAATTAAGGTTGACAAGCTTAAGTAAGAAGAATTGATGCTTTTGGCATTCAAATGGGCACTGTAGGTGTGTTTCCTGTCCTCCTCTCACTGCCAACTTTTATTCCCTATTGACTTACATTGGGTTTCGTGTTTCGGGACGACCCCGACTTTTCCCTATAATCAGACGATCTTGCTCGACCCGACTTTTGGAAAAGTCGGGTTTCACGAAACGAAGCTCGACCCTAAAAAACCAAAAGTCGCTCAACTCTAATGACGACTACTGGTTGGCCAGCATCCTGGATCCTTGCTATAAAGGCAAATTCCAAAACATAATGCCACAGGAGAACCTTGACCTAATATTGGCTAACAAACAAGCAACTCTGGTAAACCGGTTGGTTGAGGCATTCCCAGCACACAGCAGCGGTGATGGTTCTCACACGAGCCGTAGGGGCCGGGGGCAGCTTGGAAGAGGTGTTCGTGGTGCACACATCAGAAGTGGCGTTGGAGACGGGTTTCATGACCATGTTGTGGATTGATTATTCAAGTCCCGCTCACACGACTGGTAATACAGCATCGATTGAAAGTGACAGGAGACATCAGTTGTCAACTATGGTTTCAAGCTACTTCTCATCCCATATCGATGTTCTCCCGCACACGTCATTCCCATTTGACTATTGGGCTGCTAAACTGGACACCTGGCCTGAATTGGCACAATATGCCTTACAGGAGCTCGCTTGCCCAGCTGCAAGTGTGCTATCAGAAAGAGTCTTCAGTGCAGCTGGATCAATCCTGACAGAAAAAAGGACCCGTCTGTCGACCCAAAATGTGGATGATCTAACCTTCATTAAAATGAACCATGCATGGGTTTCAAAGGATTCTGTCCCACCTTCCCCTGATGACACCTAGGTTGCCAGAAAAATGACTTGCTTTGGTCCTCCTCTTCCTCGCACTTGCCCAATTTTGCCTTTTGCAGCAGCTGATTGTCCAACATCAACATATGCCATTTTGTAAACCTCCCTAACTGGGCTGCCTCCCCCCCCATGGCCGGGGTCACCACCTAGTGCACCCAACCGTGCGAGTGCCATTGCCCTGGACAGGTGGGTGGGCCCAGCCCACCCCTGGTCACCGGCACTGGCACAGGATCCCTCATAGTGCAATCAAGTGTCTCTGACGGTGGAGGTGCACACCCGCCGTCAGACACACTGCCGTTCTATGAGGGGCCCAGTGCCAGTACCGACACCCACGGGTGTGCCCCCCTTGCTTGGGCAGGGCCACAGCATTTGCAATGTTTACCTCTCCCTGCTCCTCCGCTGTGTAGTCTGGGCTGTCAAATCCTACACTGGGACTGCCACTACAAATTTGTTGAACTGATAGATGATGGTTAAGACGTAGCTATGCCCTGTCCCGCTGACTGGGCTCTAGCTTCAGATGATTAATGGCTTCCATTTCTCATGGACCTCGACTCACAATGATATGCAGTGGTGGTTTATCATCAGCTTTCACAGTTTTCCTACTCACAGACGCGTGACATTCCGGTGCACATTTTTAAATGTGCCCTCTCATGCCAATCCTGTAGAATCGCCTACGGCCTGTGGCTTCTGTCTTTTGCAGTCCAAAGTTACGTGACAGATCATGATAGGCAGTGAGCAACATGTTTACATCTCTCCCTGTGATTAAAATTTGATGGAGATGAGTAACGCTGATGGGATCAACGGTACTGCGATACAGCAACACTTTCTTCACAAAGTTATGTTTTCGCTGTCTCCATACACAAATTAATTGAGGGTCAGCATCGCCTCAGAGAAATGTGACGACAGTTTTTCCCGTGATTGTTAATTCCTAGATTTCTGCAATCACTAGACTTTATGTCAGTAATTGTATGCATCTCATTTCCTATGTCGGAGAGGCTGGACTGTCTTACTGAGACAGAAATATATGTGAAGATTTAAAAATACCACCAAAAGTGTATACTGGTGTACGCTTCAAAAACATTTCCATTTTTCTACTTTTTAGATTGTTGTCTAATCCACACTGAGAACACGGATATTTTAAATGTTTAAACTATGCTATATATACCTGCTATCCAGTGATAATGTACCATTTCTCACCTTTGTCCAATCACTTCTAATCCATACTGGGCCTGAGACCGTCTGAGTCTGCCTCCTGATCTATAGACATATGTTTTTAATGTGTAAACTATGCTACATATATACGTGTTATCCGGTGAAACTGTACCCTTTGTCAACTTTCTGCAATGTTGTCGAATCCATACTGGGCCTGAGAATGGCTGCCGAGCTGTTAAGCAAGCTACAGCACCTGTGGTTTGGACACGTAATTTTTTCATTTTGTCAGGAATGCCAGTTAGGCCTAATTCCATAATTGCGGTTGACCTGCACTTACTGGGAAATCATCGTTCGCGGGGAATAATTGGAATCCCAGATCCCCATCACTAATGATGTTCAGCGGGTTATCAGCACCTGTAAGCGACAAAAGCTGGTCCTTTCAGTGTAGCGCACATGCAGCCCCGGACATGTAAGGGCATGATAGACCTGTTATTGCTCGATCTCGCATGCCAGAGCCTCGCGTATCCCTCTAGAAAGCTTGACGCGTACCGCGGGGGCATGCCGGAGTCTTGGTCGTTAACGGAATAAAGCTGAGAAATCACTAGCACAACTACAAACGGACATACCACACCACACACAGAAACAACAAAGCTTGCAATCTGTCCATATTTTCTGTAGCTTGTATGGTTGTGGTTTCCCGGGTGGAGTCCTATTAAGCCACAGGCTCCACTCCTGGTGGTGCCCTTTTGGACATTCCTTTAAGGTTCAGCTTTGCAATCATACAGCCCCCGGAAACCAAACACTTTGCCTTCATTGACACCTGGAACATTGTCCCACATGTGTGATTATTTCTTGCGGATCTTCTTGTTGTTGTGGTGTGATCCATCATGAGAGTGTGAGTGTCTATGGGTTACTCCTGCAATTTAGATGTACATTTAAAAATTACCCCAACACTGTATACAGCTCTTCGCTTGGGATACATTACCCATTTACTGCTTGTTATATTCTGGTCTAATCCAAACTGACCAAGTGAGAGTTACTTTCTGACTGTGGAAATAAATGCTGAAATAGACAACAATGACACCTACACTGTGTACAGCTGTACTCTTGAGATCCATTACCGTTTTACGGCTTTTTAGATTGTGTTGTAATCCAATACTGAGCCTGAGAGTGTCTGTGTGTGCCTCCTCAAATATCTACGGAGATTTAGAATGTTTAAACTATACTATATATACCTGCTATCTGATGATACTGTACACTTTGTCTAATTTTTATATTCTTGTCTAATCCTTACTGAGCCTGTGAGCGTCTCTGTGTGACTGATGGAATATATAGGGAGATTGACAATTATCCTTTGACTGAATAGAGTTGTACGCGTCTGATACAGTGTCATATATCTGATGTTATTTTGGGTTTATTTTCTGCAAAATTTTTAAGTTTGGTGGAAGAGGCCGTGGACGTGGGGGGGCCAGCTGGTGCTGATGGTGGTGGTGCATCTGCTGGTAGTGGCAAAAGCACAATAGCAGCTAAGGCAGGAGGTGTTGAGCCTGCGTCATGGTCTGGCTCTGGAACGCCTGGAAGGCTACCTTTTCTGGGAGTAGGTTAACCGCTTTTAAAGGCGGAGCATGAGGAACCGGTTTTGGCTTACATTGCCGAAACAGACTCCAGCAAATATGCCCTCCTCTTCTGAAGTTTCAAAAAATGCAAGCACTGAGTCGTCAAGTGCTGGCTCCTGGTCAGGAAGAACCCCCTTCCTTGTGTCCTTCACCCCCACCAAAAGTGAATGATGCAGCAGGCCACACTTCACATTAGTCCATGTAGCTCTTTCTATCATACCATGCCTGGGTTTTCAAGTCAAATCATGAATTCCCAAGTCCAAGATGAATCAGACATGGAGTGTGGGTGGCCAGCCAGGGCAGTGGGGTTAATTGGTACTGGACCGGTGTCTCAGAGGGATGTGTCACGGTGGTGGTGACCCGTTCCGTGGCCCTGGGTGTTATGAATGAGTCACCGTAGGAGGCAAAAACAGAAATACTAGCTAAGTCCAGAAAACCAGAGAAGTTGGCAGCTATCGGATTGCAGACCCCTGAACCTATCAACAACAACTAGCAGTAGCCGTGGGGGGTTCCTACGGTGCCCTAGACCCCTCGATCAGAGCCGGAGAACTAAATAGCCTAAAGACAGAAAGGGAAATCTAAACTGCCCCAGAGCAGACCCCAAAGCAAAAGGCAGCCCCCAACATATAATGACGGTGAAGCAAGATGAAAAAACACTCACACAGATAGAAAGATAGGCTGAGCAAATGATGGGGCCAAAGCTAATTAAATAGGACGGAATAGAAAAGCTGCTGTCTGCAATCCGCCAAAACCCTATCAAAACAAGAGCCAACAGACTGATAGGAAAAAAAGCCCTGAAGACGCTAGGCTTCAAAAAGACTATATCAGTACTCAGGTATTTTCTGAAGACAGAGCAAAAAGGAATTCAGCTCACCCCAGCAGGGAATGGCAGAAATCCAGAAAAACAAGGCAAAACAAAACCAAAACACAAATGCAAAAAGCAGAGCAGGAAGCTTAGCTTTTGAGGAGCAGGAATCAGACTGGTCTCCTAGAATCCCTCAAGGAAATCACCAGCAAGAGAAGGGCGTCGGCTGCCTTGTATCCAGTCAGCAATTCCAGTCACCCAGTCATCATCATCCTGCTCAGGTGCTTGGTAATCAGCCTCACTACCTTCCTTCACCAGAAGAGGGAGTTCATCTGACCTCAATGGTGAAGGGGAAAATGAACTCACAACTCCTGGGCGTCCATGCAAAGGGGTGAATTACGTTTATAGGTGAATGATACATGACGTCACCTGTCGTTTCTGATTAGATTGATCAGCGCTGCAGTGTAGCTTCTCTGGGACAGATGTTGTGGTGCAGCTAAGATGTAGAAGCCCTGCACAGGTTGTCGCAGGGCAGATGAAAGAGTTGGTAGATGGTGTGCAGTGCAGGATGTAGCAGAGTCGTGCGCCAGGCGCAGAAGAAAGATGACAGACACAGACATGCAGTTCCTTTACCTGTACTTGGTAAGTGCCGTCCAGGACCCAGAGTACAGATGGAGAAGGAGTTGGTCAGCCTGCAAGCCAATTTGGAATTCTCTCTCTGCAGATAGGTAGTGTGGCCTCCGTTCTAGCGCTTATCTGAGGTATTCGCAGTGCTGAGTTCAATGAAGTTCTCCCTGATGACTCTCTTTTGGAACTTTCTCATATGGCAGGCAGCTGTAGCCTTTTCCTTCTGGCTCCCACACGTCGATGCTGGGGCCTCCGAGCCTTAGTTGGGTGCAGAGGATTTACAACTGCTACTTCCTCCGGTTTCGGCTGCAGGAACGTCAGTGTCCCTACAAACTCGGAGACCGGAATCCAGACCATGCGATCCAGCCAGGAGTGAGCATTAACTCTGCTCATCCTCCAGCTCCCCTTCTCACGTCCACACACTTCCCCTTCCCTGCACAGAGTGCCCTAACTTACCTCCTCCCAACCACAGAGAGCAGCTCCTCAGCAGTCAGGTTCAGAAATCTCCCTGCTGGCCTGGAGTGGGAAATGTGTTGTGTGTTGGTTGAACTGCTAGAGAGATCCTTCGTTGCTCCCAAGCATGACATCACACTCCCTAGGAGGAAGGTAATGCCACTGTGGCGACCGTACTCCTGGGGGCGCCACAAGTGCACTGATGCCCAGCCACTGCTACATGATTCTGCTGGTACATTGACCCAGACCACTACATTCCCCTCACACTCTACACAGCCAGAATGTGACCCTGAGGAAACTCAGGTTCCCCTTCCCGCATACTATACCACCTTACAAGGTGACAAAGAGGAAGGTGCAGATTAAAGTGCAGGTTCCTTGAGCAGGTGGGGGGCATACTCATGGGCGATGGCACTGGCACATGGCCCCTAATAGTACGCAAAAGTGTCTTTGCCAGTGGGAGGGCCCACCTGCCGTCAGACACACCGCCGTACTATGAGGGGCCCTGTGCCAGTGCCATCGCCAACGAGTGGGCCCCCCCTGCTTGCTCTGGATCACAGCACTTGCAATGTTGAAATACTTACCTCTCCCTGCTCCACCGCCATGACGTCTTCCGCGTGTCCTGACATTGATATTCTGATCAGAGAGCGCAATGACATCACGTCTGTATGCCCTCTGCCTAAACAGCCAAGTGCAGTGAGATGGAAGATGGGGACGACGAGGAGTCCAGACTAGTACAGGGATTCCCTAGCGAGGAGACTTATTTAATTGTTTTCAATGTTGGGACAGCAATTTGTGGGGAGCACTATACTCTGGAGCATGATATATTGTGCCCACCATACACTGGAGCATTCCAAAGGTGGACATCAGACACTGGAGCAGCATTTACAGGGCCCATTATACACTGGAGCATTAGAAATGGGGCCCATTATATATGGAGCAAAATTTGGGCCCATAAGACAGTGGAGCTTCATCCATGGGGACCAACATATACTGTAGCATTATGTGGAGCTCATCATATACTGTTTCAAACATTATATGGGACCAATGATTCTGTATGGAGAAATATATGGGCCTCATTACTCTGTATAGCGCACTATGCGGTGCCCATAATACTGTATGGAGTAATATACTGTCCGTTTTTGGAGCTATTGGAGAATTTAAAATCGATATCAGTCATGAGATGTAAAAAGTGAAGTATTTTTCATTGCACTATACCGCTATTTCTCTACCGTATTGGAGCATCATGAGTTGTGGTATGTGTTAAAGGGGCGCTCTTTGGCCCAGGGCACATGAAAACTTGGAGCCAGCCCTACCCCTCCACAACTTGTTTAATGTCCTCCACTCCCTGCCGACTTTGCTTCCCCATTGACTTGCATTGGGTTTCGTGTTTCAGTTGGCCTTCGACTTTTCACGATAATCGGCCGATTTCGTTCGACCCGACTTTTGAGAAAGTCGGGTTTCATGAAACCCGACTCGACCCGAAAAAAGGCAAAGTCGCTCAACTCTAATCTCCAGTGATCCCGCTCTGTTGTCTACGCTTCAGTTCCGCACTCCTACTCCAGTCCGTCCTGAGCCGCCCCTCTCAGTACCGGCTATCGTGGTACCCGAACCCCAGGGCCTGCTCCTAACGATCCCTGTATAGGGGTCAGCTCCACCTGGCAGCTCGCCCAGGGCCCCTCGGTGGCACGGTCCAGAGGGTCCACTCGTGGAGATTTGTCTCCTGACCAGCCATGGTAACAGTACGATCAGGCCATGGACTACACCGGTACTACTGCTGCTACCCAAAAGGAGTTGCTCTTTTTGCGGGAGAATCAGGGGCGCATCATGTCCGTCATGAAGTCTATGGACATCCGTTTGTCGGCCCTGCATGTGGCTGATCTTGGAAATGCCACTCAACTGGTCAGTCTTGAACAGGAGCTGGGTCAGCAACGAGATACTCAAGCCTATATTCTGAGTTACATGGCCTCCTTTGATAGCCGCTTGTTGGTCCTCCAGTCTGCTACCGCGATCCTGACTCCCCCCGTGTCTACAGCTCTCCTGGCACCCCGCCTCACCAAGCCGCCGCGGTTTACTGGTGATCCCAAACTCTGCAGGGGGCTCTTAAATCAGTGTGGCCTCCATTTTGAATGGTTGCCTCAGCAATATCCCTCTGACCGGGCCAAAGTGGCCTTTATTATGTCCCATCTGGAGGGAGAGGCCCTGTCTTGGCTGAATCCTCTCTGGGAACATGACAATCCCGTTGTCTCGAGTCTTCCGGTCTTCTTGGATACTTTTCACAGGGTTTTCGACGAGTCGGGTGGGTTAGTCTCTCTCACCGAGTCTCTTTTTAACCTACATCAGGGTTCTCTCACGGTCAGGCATTACGCGATCCGCTTTCGCACTCTCGCCTTTGAGCTTGGCTGGAACAACGCGGCTCTGGTAGGGGCATTCTGGCACGGCCATTCGAGCAGAATAAAGGATGAACTGGCGGGTCGGGATACCCCGACCTCCTTAGGCTAGTTTCACACTTGCTTTTTTTTGCAGCGCGTTTTTCCCGCAAAAAAACGCATTAAAAAAACGCATACAAATGCATACAAACGCTGCGTTTTTTTCAAGCAGTTTTATGCGCATGCAGGAAAAAAACGCAGCGTTTTTGCGCGTTTGTATGCGTTTTTTGTGCGTTTGCGTTTTTTTACAGATTTTGGAAAAACCCCACAAAAATTAAAAAACAACCATTCAACAACACACAAGACCAATGGGACTTCATTGTGGGTGTGGTATGTTAATATATAGACCCTGTCTACAGTATTCTTCACATTTGCTTGATTCTTCTCGTGACCATGGATCTGCGCTGGAAGAGTTTTCACTTCAACTTGGATTTGGACATCGCGATGGCTCAGGCGTATGCAGTTGCTTGCCATGAACAAAGGAAGAGAGAGAGGCAGCGAAGACGGCGGCGTATGTGGATACATCCGATTGTTGAACTCCGGGAGAGCCGTGGGGCATACCACACCCTCTACAGCGAGCTACAGGCAAACCCGGAGAAATTTACAGATTATATCAGGATGTCCCACGAAAGTTTCATGGATTTGCTTGCTCGTGTCCAACAATCCATCCGGAGACAGGACACACAGCTCCGTCGTGCGATTCCTCCTGAGGAACGGCTACTGGTGACATTACGGTATGTTTTAAAAACCAAGGGGTGCGGTCTGCTGGGTTTTTTTTAAATTTAGTCTTCAAAACCGTGGGTAATTAGTTTTCGTGAATGTACTAATATTTTATTTTATAGTTTTTTAAAATAATATACATAAATATTAATTTTACTTCTTTGTCTGTTCACAGATTCCTGGCGACTGGAGAAACCCTATCTTCACTACACTTCCAGTACCGTATTGGAATCTCTACCTTGTCTGGAATTGTTGCTGACACCTGCCGGGCTCTCTGGAATGTTCTTTGCCCAGAATTTATGCCCCTGCCCACCGCTGAAAAGTGGATGGAAATTGCTGACAAATTCTGGACAGTATGCAATTTTCCCAACTGTTTGGGAGCTGTTGATGGTAAACACATACGGATCATCAAGCCCCAAAGAACGGGATCTGAGTACTATAATTACAAAAAGTACTTTTCAATAGTACTCATTGCGATTGCGGATGCCGGATGTATGTTTGTAGCAGTGGACATTGGAGCATTTGGCCGTGGTAATGACTCACAGGCTTTTAAAAACTCAGACATGGGCCGTAGGTTGTATGGCAACCAATTTAATTTCCCTATGCCACGGCCTCTTCCTCACACCGAAGCTCCGCCACTGCCCTTTGTAATGGTTGGCGATGAGGCTTTTCAAATGTGCGGAAACTTACTGAAACCCTACTCCAGCCGGGACTTGGACCACACCAAAAAAATATTTAATTACAGGCTGACCAGGGCCAGAAGAACTGTCGAGTGTGCTTTTGGGATTCTTGTTTCCAGATGGCGAATTCTGGGCACGGCCATTAATCTTAAACTTGAAACAGTCGATGAGGTGGTGAAGGCCTGTGTGGTTCTACATAACTTTGTGATGGCTAAAGAGCACCCGACCTTTGAACTGGACGATGATGCTCCTAACCCATTGCCTGAATTCACTTAGCACACTCTCAGGTCATCCGTTGAAGTTGGCCAAATGAGGGACCAATTTGCGGCCTACTTTATTTCTGATGTAGGACGGGTGCACTGGCAAGATGAAATGGTGTAATGTTTTTGTTTGTTTATGGTAATAAAAAACCTTATTTGATACCATTACTGAGTGCACTATATTTTTTAAACTGCAATTTAATAAAAAACTTCCCATGTATAACTGAATTTTATGATGTTCACACACCTGGCCAGGTAAATACACATATGAGTTAAAATGCAGCATTGCTAGTCTGCGTGAAATATATTGGAACGAGCAAAGCTGCAGGCCATGAATCAGGAAACCATTTTTTTTCAAGAGAAAATTGTGCAACTAGTTGAAAACAAAGTATGTGATTTTCTCAAAACACTACCCTCAAAACCCAACCCCAATGAAAGTCCATGGGGAATACAAGTCAGCATTGAGTGGATGAATGTAATCTGCTCCATTCCAACTTACAAGTTATTACACTAGGCCTTGGAATGACTATACTAGGCCGTGGTATTTCAAATATGAGTATAGTATGCCTTGGGCCTACTAGTATAGTCATATGTGAAATACCACGGCCTAGTATAGTCATAACAAGGCATACTCAATTTTTGCCAACTAGGATCTTGTTTCACGAAAAACAAACGGGTGAAACTTGAAACCAACAGTTTGCTTTTCATGAAACCAGATTCTAGTTGGTAAAAATAAAGTTATTACACTAGGCCTTGTAATGACTACACTAGGCCGTGGTATTTCAAATATGAGTATGTATAGTAGGCCTTGGGCTAGTAGTATAGTAATATGTGAAATACCACGGCCTAGTATAGTCATACCAAGGCCTACTGTAATAACTCGATTTTTAACAAGTAGCATCTTGTTTCACAAAAAACAAACTGGTGAAACTAGAAAGAAACTTTATTTTTAAGACAAGTTTCAACAGTTTGTTTTTCATGAAACCAGATTCTAGTTGGTAAAACTAGAGTTATTACACTAGGCCTTGGAATGACTATACTAGGCCGTGGTATTTCAAATATGAGTATAGTAGGCCTTGGGCCTACTAGTATAGTCATATGTGAAATACCACGGCCTAGTATAGTCATACCAAGGCCTACTGTAATAACTCGATTTTTAACAACTAGCATCTTGTTTCACAAAAAACAAACTGGTGAAACTAGAAAGAAACTTTATTTTTAAGACAAGTTTCAACAGTTTGTTTTTCATGAAACCAGATTATAGTTGGTAAAACTAGAGTTATTACACTAGGCCTTGGAATGACTATACTAGGCCGTGGTATTTCAAATATGAGTATAGTAGGCCTTGGGCCTACTAGTATAGTCATATGTGAAATACCACGGCCTAGTATAGTCATACCAAGGCCTACTGTAATAACTCGATTTTTAACAACTAGCATCTTGTTTCACAAAAAACAAAGTGGTGAAACTAGAAAGAAACTTATTTTTAAGACAAGTTTCAACAGTTTGTTTTTCATGAAACCAGATCCAAGTTGGTAAAACTCGAGTTATTACACTAGGCCTTGGTATGACTATACTAGTCCGTGTATTATTTCACATATGACTATACTAGGCCTTGGGTTGGTTTTTAACATGTATTTACCCATCAGTGTGTGTGAGCGGCGCAAACAACATTAATGAAACTTAGTAATGGTGAACCACAAATGTAAATTTATTTTTTATCACAAAAATAAACCAAAAAATTATTTTTTACGGCGTTTGGGGGCAGATGGTTTCAATTTGGGGGTGTGCAGGGAATATGCAACACTTGCTGTTGAAGACGGTGTTTGAGGGGAAGGGGCAACAAAACTTGTGGGGGAAGGTAGTCCAGTTAAGGGAATTAAACTAGGAACACTTGGAGGAGAGGAAATCTGTTCAGGTACATTAGTTGTAATGGCATGTCGCCGTAGGCTTGTGTGCCTGGACCGACTTTGGCCCAATGCCCGCCTTGATAGATTTCGCCTTGAACTAGGGGCAAATATTGAGTGTAGGTCCCCCGTCTGCAGGTGTGGCTGCTGCTGCTGCTGAGGTGGCGGCTGCTGCTGCTGAGGTGGCGGCTGCTGCTGAGGTGGCGGCTGCTGCTGAGGTGGCTGCTGCTGCTGAGGTGGTTGCTGCTGCTGAGGTGGCTGCTGCTGCTGAGGTGGTTGCTGCTGCTGAGGTGGTTGCTGCTGCTGCTGAGGTGGCTGCTGCTGAGGTGGCTGCTGCTGCTGAGGTGGCTGCTGCTGCTGAGGTGGCTGCTGCTGCTGCTCTTCGTTGTCAGTGCTCGTCCTTGCAGGAGGACTGGTGGCGGCAGTGATGGTCCAGGTTTGCAGAGTGGTGGTGGCAGGGCTACTACATGTTGTTGTAGCGGCAGGGCTGTTCCATGTTTGCCTAGTGGTGGCTGAGCTCCAAGCATGCATGGGAGTGGCGGTGGTGCTCCAGACAGGAGCAGCGCTTGCCATGGTGGTGTCGGTGAAGTGACCAGCTGCACTCATACTTGTGGTGGTGTAACGGTGGGTGTCCTGGCTTTGAATAGAGGTGTCCGTGCAGTGGTATGCAGCACAAGTCGGTAGTGAGGTGAAGCGAGTCAATGGTGGCACAGGTGGAAAGGACACCACTGACTGCTGACCGTACCGATTATGCTGCATAGCCTGCAAGAAAGCATTGTTGCAGGCCTGCAGCACATTCAGCTGTTGATCAGGACTAAGGTGTTCAGCCATGCCCTTTTCAATCTTACTAAAAAAATGGTGTGCTGGTCTGTTGAGGTCGGCCTCCAGACGGTCAAGGCGCTGTTCTACAGAATTGAAGCGGTGTTCAAAGTGGTTAAAACCACGTTCCATGAGTGCAAAACCGCTTTCAACTCTGTCGGACAGTGACTTGAGGCTGGAATTAAATGTCTCGCTCAAATGCATAAACTCGGGCAAGACATTCCTGTCCAAGGCCCTCTGCCGCTGGCGGGTAGTGCCCGCATAACCAGTGGCAGAGACCTGGGACAGGGGAACACCTGATGGCCCAGCTTCCTGGTCACCAGCTGTGTGTGTGGTTGACCTGCAAGGTGCTTCCTGGCTGTCGGATGGCTGGGACAGGTCAGAGGACGTCCGAGAAAGGACCGCTCCAGGGCCAGGTTGCAGGGTGCTGCTCCAGGTGCTGTTGAAGAAAGGAAAATCATTACTACCATGCCTTTACAAGAAGCATCAGCTGTGGATTAGAAAAACACAGATTAATAAAAATAAAAACCCAAAATTTATAATACTTACGATCTCGTGGCAAGGACCGGTCTTAGGAACTGCAACGCGTGATAGTGACGGTATCTAGTTCTGGTCCTTGACGCAGATCCACTGCGAACCTGGCCCTCAGCACGAACATCACTGTTGAAGCGGTCCTTGATCGAACGCCAACGTGTTCGGACTTTGTCCACTGTTGATAAAAAAAAACAGTGCCGTCAAGGACAACAGTCACTGCGGCACAATGTAGCAATACAATACTCAAAGCAGTCACTGTAGACCCCGATGACACTGTTGGGTTTCCTGCTAGAATACACCTAGCACGAAACCCAACAGTGCCGTCAAGGACAACAGTCACTGCGGCACAATGTAGCAATACAATACTCAAAGCAGTCACTGTAGACCACGATGACACTGTTGGGTTTCCTGCTAGAATACACCTAGCACGAAACCCAACAGTGCCGTCAAGGACAACAGTCACTGCGGCACAATGTAGCAATACAATACTCAAAGCAGTCACTGTAGACCCCGATGACACTGTTGGGTTTCCTGCTAGAATACACCTAGCACGAAACCCAACAGTGCCGTCAAGGACAACAGTCACTGCGGCACAATGTAGCAATACAATACTCAAAGCAGTCACTGTAGACCCCGATGACACTGTTGGGTTTCCTGCTAGAATACACCTAGCACGAAACCCAACAGTGCCGTCAAGGACAACAGTCACTGCGGCACAATGTAGCAATACAATACTCAAAGCAGTCACTGTAGACCCCGATGACACTGTTGGGTTTCCTGCTAGAATACACCTAGCACGAAACCCAACAGTGCCGTCAAGGACAACAGTCACTGCGGCACAATGTAGCAATACAATACTCAAAGCAGTCACTGTAGACCACGATGACACTGTTGGGTTTCCTGCTAGAATACACCTAGCACGAAACCCAACAGTGCCGTCAAGGACAACAGTCACTGCGGCACAATGTAGCAATACAATACTCAAAGCAGTCACTGTAGACCCCGATGACACTGTTGGGTTTCCTGCTAGAATACACCTAGCACGAAACCCAACAGTGCCGTCAAGGACAACAGTCACTGCGGCACAATACAGAGCAGGGAAATACTCACTAAACGCCTTTTTGGAGGATGCTGTGGCGCTGTCCCAGCCATCCATCAATGCTGCGGCCACCTCATTCCATAGCCGCCGGGTCACCACAATGTCCTTGTGCAGCCGGTCACGGCTGTCCCACAACGGCGAACGCTCCTGGACCAGGCTGATGAGCTGCTCATTATCCAGGTACACGTCTTCATCTCGTTGTGGAACCTAGACAAAACACATTCATTAGAATAATCCAATTTAAATTGAATAAAAAGTTACAAAAAAAGAAACATAAAAAAGAATAAAAATAGAAGATAAAAAATAAAGAACATTACAAATCATTTGATACTTACATTCCGTATCACCACCGGGACTTGGCTTCGCTGCTCCTGCTCTTCGCCCTCACTAGTCCCGTCCACAGAAGAGGATGATGACGATGTCTTAAAAAAGTTGAAAAAAACGTAAGAGATTTGGAGAAGCAGCAGATATACTTACCAGATGCACAAAAATAATCACCTCACGGTCTGCTTGCGCCAATTCCTGCCGCGATGGGGAATACTCTGATTCTGAAGACATACTGCATGTAAAAATAATAAAAATCATTAGTACATACATAATTTAAAAGGACAGGCATATAATGTAATATACTCACATTCTTCGCTGATATAATGGGTTCTTGGTTGACTGTCTGCTCTTCAATCTGTCAGTGTAGTAGTGGCAGAGTTTTGGCAGGCACCTCCTTTATATAGACTTTTTTTTTTTGACTTTAGAAGATTATAACTAGGACAACAAGTGGACACCACCAAAAAAACGCAGCGCTAAAAAAAAGCATACCTGCGCATGCCAGTGCGCACGTATGCGCATCCATAGGCTATAATGGCCATTTTTAGCGCAAAACGTGCGCATACGTGCGCATGCGCTTTTTTCAAGGGCCAAAAAATGCAACATGCTGCATCTGGAAAATACCAACGCACACCCCAAAAAAACGCAGCGCATGAAAATCGCATACATGCGCTTACCAGCGCGCAGGTATGCGCACCCATGTTAAATATAGGGGAAAAAACGCATGCGCAGGTATGCGTTTTTTTCCAGCGCTAAAAAACGCAAATGTGAAACCAGCCTTAGAGGACCTTATCTTGCTGGCCACCCGCATTGACCTACGCTTCCAGGAGCGTTCCCGGGAGTCAGCGAGAGACAGGAGGTCCACCAGGCCAGCATCCTTTTCCACCCGGTCTGTCAGTCCTCGTCCTGCCAGGCCCTCGTCTCCCTCCTCGGTCGAATCCATGCAGGTAGATCGCCTAAAGTTGGCCGAGTTGCATCGGAGAGAGAGGTGGGGCCCGAGGTCTATGCCTCTATTGCGGAGGCTTGTCACACTTTGTCCGTACCTGTCCTGAGAAACTGGGAAACTCTTCCACCTAGGTCAGGAAAGAGAGGCCTCCCTAGGTGCTAATGATTCCTCTCAAACTCTTACTATATCTGTTATTTTGGTATCAGGGGAGAGACGTGGGTCCGAGGTGGCCTATGTGGATTCAGGCTCGGCAGGTAACTTCATCCGGCGTGAAGAGGTGGACAAATACCAGATTCCCATGGTTACCCTATGTAATCCTCACCTGATTGCAACAGTGGATGGCAAACCACTACAGAAGACAGTCACCTTGGTCACTGAGGAAGTGGAGTTGCAAGTCGGAGCCTTACATCGAGAGAAGATAGCCTTTTACATTCTGCCCAAGATCTCCCATGCGATTCTACTTGGTCTTCCATGGTTAAGGACTCATCAGCCTGTTCTTGACTGGTCTTCAGGGGAGATACTCCGCTGGGGGCACCCATGCCAAGTTCGCTGTCTGACTCCTGTCCGTCTAGCAGACGCTCCTCGGCCACCTCCAGACCTTCCGGGCCTTCCTTCAGCCTACAGTTCCTACGCTGATGTCTTTGATAAGAAGGAAGCAGAGGTTCTTCCTCCACACCGGCCTTTTGACTGCCCAATTGAACTAGTCCCCGGTTCAACCCCCCCAAGGGGCAGAATCTATCCCTTGTCTCCCGCAGAGTCCATAGCCATGTACAAGTACGTCCAGGAGAACCTCGCCAAAGGCTTTATATGGAAATCCTCCTCGCCCGCGGGAGCTGGGTTTTTCTTCATCAAGAAAAAGGATGGATCTCTACGGCCGTGCATTGACTATAGGGGCTTGAACAAGATTACCATCAAGAACAGGTACCCCCTTCCACTCATTCCGGAGCTGTTTGACTGCCTCAGAGGGGCTCGGGTCTTCTCCAAGCTAGACCTCAGGGGAGCCTATAATCTGGTCTGTATCCGTGCAGGTTATGAGTGGAAGATGGCATTCAACACTCGAGACGGCCATTACGAATACCTGGTCATGCCCTTTGGTCTCTGAATGCTCCTGCGGTGTTTCAAGAGTTCGTCAACGAGATCTTCCGGGACCTCTTGTACTCTTGTGTGGTCATGTACTTGGACGACATCCTCGTCTTCTCTCCGGATCTCTCGTCCCACAGAAAGAGTGTCCGTCTGGTGTTACAGCATCTTTGGGAGAATCGACTGTATGCAAAGATAGAGAAATGTCTCTTTGAACAGACCTCTCTGCCATTTCTGGGATACATTATCTCCAGCGCTGGATTAAGGATGGATCCCGAGAAGTTGACTGCCATTCTCAAATGACCTCGCCCCGTCGGAGTAAGGGCGATACAACGGTTTCTCAGATTCGCCAATTATTACCGGCAATTCATCTCTCACTTTTCCACAATAACCAGACCTATTTCTGCCATCACCCGTAAATGGACTACTCCCAATGATTGGACTCCTGAGGCAGAGGAGGCCTTTCAGACCCTAAAACGGGCTTTCTCCACGGCCCTGGTACTGCATCGTCCCGAGAGCAACCGACCCTTTGTACTCTACGTGGACGCTTCCTCGACAGGTGTCGGGGCAGTATTGTCCCAGAGATCCGCCTACAGTCGTCTGCACCCCTGTGGCTTCTTCTCTAAGGCCTTCTCTCCATCCGAGTGTAACTACTCGATCGGGGAGCGGGAACTTCTGGCCATAAAGTAGGCCTTAGAAGAATGGCATCATCTCCTGGAGGGGGCTGACAGCTGCCAGATGTGAGCAAGGGGGACTCAAAGATTGAGAGCGATGATGCCAAAGAGTATATACCGTACAGTTGCTAAGGTGGGGCCCTGACATGGGATACTCACCACACACGGGGATATGAGCACACACAAAATGTGCCACACACTACCACGTGCTTCAACACATATACCACCCTCAGCACACATTTCACCACACATACACCAACCTCGCCACATAAAAGTGGAAACACAAAAGTTGCCACTCAAAACTCGCCATGCTGTCCCAGAGCTGTTTAAAAGATGAAAAATGAGCTGTGATTGGTTGCTATCAGCAACAGTTTTCTTTGTAGACAGTTGTGGTAACTGAGGCCTATTATTCTTATCATTTCTATGGTGTTATCGTCCTTCTGTAAAGCTGGAAATAACACAATTTATTACCGTGCCAACACAGACGACTCTCTGACACAGACTGCAGGGGGAGCCAAGTATCACACAGAAGAGGATTAGACACATGGCTCAGCAGGCAGTATCACACAGGATAGCTTTAGATACACAGCTCAGTACACAGTATCACACAGAATAGTATTAGACACACTGCTCAGCAGTCAGTATCACACAGGATAGGATTAGGTGCACAGTTTTTATGTGCAATATAATCATTATAATTTGTTATAGCTAACCACAGTTGGTTACTATGCCCAGGCAACGCCGGTGTTACCACGGCTGGTCAGGAGACAAATCTCCAGGTGTGGACCCTCTGGACTGTGGCACCGAGGGGCCCTGGGTGAGCTGCCAGGTGGAGCCGACCCCTTTACAGGGATCGCTAGGAGCAGGCCCAGGGGTTCGGGTACCACGATAGCCGATACCGAGAGGGGCGGCTCAGGATGGACTGGAGTAGGAGTGCGGAATTGAAGCGTAGACAACAGAGTGGGATCACTGGAGACTGGACTGGAGTAGGACTGCAGGACTGGAGCATAGACAACAGGATGGAGCAGGAACACGGGAGGCAGGAGTGGAGTAGGACTGTAGGACTGGAGTGTGGATAGCAGGATGGAGCAGGAACACTGGAGACAGGACTGGAGTAGGACTGAAGGACTGGAGTGTGGATAGCAGGATGGAGCAGGAACACCGGAGGCAGGACTGGAGTAGGATTGAAGAACTGGAGTGTGGTTAGCAGGATGGAGCAGGAACACTGGAGGCAGGGCTGGAGTAGGACTGAAGGACTGGAGTGTGGATAGCAGGATGGAGGAGGAACACCAGAGGAAGGACTGGAGTAGGACTGCGAGACTGCAGAGAGCACACGAGGAAGCAGGGCCCAGTGTGCTAGCAAACACAATGATCAGGTGCCTCCCTCAGGGGGGAATGGCCTGATATGGCCCTGTCAGGTTTGTCATTGGTCTGTAGGTTCTTCCAGTTCAGGGTATTGCCAGAGCACAAGTAACAGGAGGGATGCGCGGCCGCGGCCTATGGCGCATGCACATTGCATGCAGAGACCCTGTCGGCCGCGAGCCTGTCAGGAGGGATCACCGTGGCTGTCAGGCTGTGGGGGGCTGCGGCGTGGGAGAGGAGGCCGGCTGAGTAAGCGGAGGCGGCATGACAGTACCCCCTCCCCTAAGCCGCCCTCCCCTGAGATTAGCAAAAAATCTCTTGAGGATACGGGGAGCATTGATATTCTCCCGAGGTTCCCAGGATCTCTTCTAAGGACCAATGCCCTTCCAGTCAATAAGAAAAGGGGTCTTACTTCTAACCTTCATGGCGATGATGTCTTCCACCTCAAAGACATCATCGGCATCAACCGGCTGAGAACCAGGATCAGATACAGAATGGAAGCGATTCAGTACCACAGGTTTCAGGTGAGAGAGGTGGAAGGTGTTCGGGACCCGGAGCGAAGCAGGCAACCTCAATTTGTAGGCGACTTCATTGATACGTCCAAGAATTTCAAACGGACCGATGTAGCGTGAACCCAACTTGTAAGAAGGCAGTTTCAACCAGATAAATTTGGACGAGAGCCAGACTTTGTCCCCGATACGATACGGTGGGGAATCGAATCTCTTCTTGTTGGCATAATTCTTCATCTGATTAGTGGCCCTCTTGAGTGATGTGTTGGTCTCAGCCCAGATCTTGGAAAATTCAGAGGACAAGGCGTTGGCCGCGGGTACCTCGGAGGCACGGGTTATCAGAATGGGAACACCAGGATGTCTGCCAAACACAATGAAAAACGGAGACTTGGCCGAGGACTCTCTGCCCAGGGGAGTACGTCAACCCAGTCGTTCTGGTGGGCACTGGAGAAATGACGTAGGTACCCAGTCAATGTCTGGTTGGTACGCTTCACCTGTCCGTTGGACTGTGGATGGTAGGCAGAGGAGAAGTCGAGGGAAACGTTCAGGAGCTTACAAAGTGCCCGCCAGAACTTGGAGGTGAACTGAACCCCTCGGTCAGACAAAATTCATTGAGGTAGTCCATGGAGTCTGAAGATCTGATGGATGAAAACTTTGGCAAACTCAGGAGCCGAGAGGAGACCGGGCAGAGGGACGAAGTGGGCCATCTTGGAGAAATGATCCACCACCACCAAGATGACTGTACAGCCAGAAGAATGGGGTAGGTCAGTAATGAAATCCATGGCAATGTGTTCCCAAGGAACCGCAGGGACGGCCAATGGAAGCAACAAGCCAGACGGAGGTCGTCGTGGCACTTTGTTTTTTGCACAGGAGGGAGAAGAGGCCACGAAATCGAGCACATCTTGGCGAAGCGTGGGCCACCAGTAGTGACGCGTGATAAGGGCAAGGGTCTTCTTAGTTCCGGCGTGGCCGGCCAGTCTGAACGAGTGCTCCCATAGAAGGACCTTTAGCTTGAGATTCTCAGGCACAAGAGTCTTGCCAGGAGGTGGAGGAAGCCAGTTCACTGGAGCCACTGTGATGATTCTAGTGGGGTCAATGATATGCAAAGGTTCCTCCACTGTTTCGTGTGGCTGGAAGACCCTGGGCAGAGCGTTGACTTTGGTATTCTTGTTGCCGGGGCGAAAATGGAGCTCGAAGTCAAATCGGGCAAAAAATAAGGACCATCTGGCCTGATGAGGGTTGAGTCTCTGGGCAGACTGGAGATAGGCCAGATTCTTGTGATCCGAAAAGATTACAAGCCCCCAACACTTTTTCTTTTCACTTTTTCCCCATTATGTAGATAGGGGCAAAATTGTTTGGTGAATTGGAACGCGCGAGGTTAAAATTTCACCTCACAACATAGCCTATGATGCTCTTGGGGTCCAGACATGTGACTGTGCAAAATTTTGTGGCTGTAGCTACGACGGTGCAGATGCCAATTCATACACTTTTTCCCCATTATGTAGATAGGGGCAAAATTGTTTGGTGAATTGGAACGCGCGGGGTTAATATTTTGCCTCACAACATAGCCTATGACACTCTCGGGGTCCAGATGTGCCAAATTTTGTGACTGTTGTTGCGATGGTGCGGATGCCAATCCCGGACATACATACTACACACCAACATTGAGCTTTATATATTAGATTTATATATATGTGTGTGACCAAATGTGTTGGTACGCTTGAAATTGTTCAAAAAAATGAAGTGTTTATCCCAGAAAATTATTCCAAATACACATTTTGCTATACAAGTTTAAGTCTTTTGTGTGTCAAGAGTGGGAAAAGAGGGTTGCATTGACAATTCAACACAATGGGCAGCACTTTGAACACATTTTATAAGTGGTCATAAACTTGTAAATAACTCATGAAAGAATAAGGTTACATTAAAACCAAGGATGCCATTGTTTTCTTTTGAAATTCTCAATAAGTTTGATGTTATTATTATTATTATTATTATTATTTATTGTTATAGCGCCATTTATTCCATGGCGCTTTACATGTGAGGGGGGTATACATAAAAACAAGTACAATAATCTTAAACAATACAAGTCATAACTGGTACAGGAGGAGAGAGGACCCTGCCCGCGAGGGCTCACAATCTTCAAGGGATGGGTGATAATACAGTAGGCGAGGGTAGAGCTGGTCGTGCAGCGGTTTGGTCGATCGGTGGTTACTGCAGGTTATAGGCTTGTCGGAAGAGGTGGGTCTTCAGGCTCTTTTTGAAGGTTTCGATGGTAGGTGAGAGTCTGATATGTTGTGGTAGAGAGTTCCAGAGTAGGGGTGATGCGCGAGAGAAATCTTGTATGCGATTGTGGGAAGAGGAGATAAGAGGGGAGTAGAGAAGGAGATCTTGTGAGGATCGGAGGTTGCGTGCAGGAAAGTACCGGGAGACGAGGTCACAGATGTATGGAGGAGACAAGTTGTGGATGGCTTTGTATGTCATGGTTAGGGTTTTGTAATGGAGTCTCTGGGCAATTGGGAGCCAGTGAAGGGATTGACAGAGGGGAGAAGCTGGGGAATAGCGGGGGGACAGGTGGATTAGTCGGGCAGCAGAGTTTAGAATAGATTGGAGGGGTGCGAGAGTGTTTGAGGGGAGGCCGCAGAGCATGAGGTTGCAGTAGTCAAGGCGAGAGATGATGAGGGCATGGACTAGGGTTTTTGCAGATTCTTGGGTGAGGAATGAACGGATGCGTGAAATATTTTTGAGTTGAAGTCGGCAGGAAGTGGAAAGGGTTTGGATATGTGGTTTGAAGGAGAGATCAGCATCAAGGATTACTCCGAGGCAGCGAGCTTGTGGGACTGGGGAGAGTGGGCAGTCATTTACTGTAATTGATAGGTTCGTAGGGGGGGTCACGTGAGATGGGGGAAAGATGATGAATTCTGTTTTGTCCATGTTGAGTTTCAGATATCTAGTGGAGAAGAAGGATGAAATAGTGGACAGACATTGAGGGATTCTGGTTAGTAGGGAGGTGATATCTGGTCCAGAGATGTAGATCTGTGTGTCATCAGCATAAAGATGATACTGAAAGCCATGAGATTCTATGAGCTGTCCCAGGCCAAAGGTGTAAATAGAGAACAGCAGGGGCCCTAGGACTGAACCTTGTGGGACTCCGACAGATAGGGGGCGAGGTGAGGAGGTGGTGTGTGAGTGGGAGACGCTGAATGTCCGGTCTGTTAGGTATGATGAGATCCAGGAGAGGGCCAAGTCTGTGATGCCGAGGGATGAGAGGGTCTGTAATAATAGGGAATGGTCCACTGTGTCAAAGGCCATGTTCCACATGACCCTCTTCCCATTGGAAAAAATAAAGTTGGATCCAAAATGGCCGACTTCAAAATGGTCACCATGGTCGCCACCCATCTTGAAAGGTTCCCCCCTACAATATACTAATGTGCCACAAACAGGAAATTGATATTGCCAACCATTCCCATTTTATTTAGGTGTATCCAATACAAATGGCCCACCCTGCTTTTATATATATATATATATATATATATATACATATATATATAGATATATAGTATAGACCAAAAGTTTGGACACACCTTCTCATTCAAAGAGTTTTCTTTATTTTCATGACTATGAAAATTGTAGATTCACTCTGAAGGCATCAAAACTATGAATTAACACATTTGGAATGATATAATTAACAAAAAGGTCTGAAACAACTGAAAATACTGTATGTCTTATATTCTAGGTTCTTCAAAGTAGCCACCTTTTGCTTTGATTACTGCTTTGCACACTCTTGGCATTCTCTTGATGAGCTTCAAGAGGTAGTCTCCGGAAATGGTTTTCACTTCACAGGTGTGCCCTGTCAGGTTTAATAAGTGGGATTTCTTGCCTTATAAAAGGGGTTGGGACCATCAGTTATGTTGTGCTGAAGTCTGGTGGATGCACAGTTGATAGTCCTACTGAATAGACTGTTAGAATTTGTATTATGGCAAGAAAAAAGCAGCTAAGTAAAGAAAAATGAGTTGCCATCATTACTTTAAGAAATGAAGGTCAGCCAGTCCAAAAAATTGGTAAAACTGCTGCGGAGGATAAGTTCATCCGAGTCACCAGCCTCAGAAATCGCAGGTTAACAGCAGCTCAGATTAGAGACCAGGTCAATGCCACACAGAGTTCTAGCAGCAGACACATCTCTACAACAACTGTTAAGAGGAGACTTTGTGCAGTAGGCCTTCATGGTAAAACAGCTGCTAGGAAACCACTACTAAGGACAGGCAACAAGCAGAAGAGACTTGTTTGGGCTAAAGAACAGAAGGAATGGACATTAGACCAGTGAAAATCTGTGCTTTGGTCTGATGAGTCCAAATTTGAGATCTTTGTTTCCAACCACCTTGTCTTTGTGCGACGCAGAAAAGATGAACGGATGGACTCTACATGCCTGGTTCCCACCATGAGGCATGGACGAGGAGGTGTGATGGTGTGGGGGTGCTTTTCTGGTCACACTGTTGGGGATTTATTCAAAATTGAAGGCATACTGAACCAGCATGGCTACCACAGCATCTTGCAGCGGCATGCTATTCCGTCCGTTTGGACCATTATTTTCCAACAGGACCATGACCCCAAACACACCTCCAGGCTGTGTAAGGGCTATTTGACCAAGAAGGAGAGTGATGGGGTGCTACGCCAGATGACCTGGCCTCCACAGTCACCAGACCCGAACCCAATCGAGATGGTTTGGGGTGAGCGGGACTGCAGAGTGAGGGCAAAAGGGCCAAAAAGTGCTAAGCATCTCTGGGAACTCCTTCAAGACTGTAGGAAGACCATTTCCGGTGACTACCTCTTGAATCTCATCAAGAGAATGCCAAGAGTGTGCAAAACAGTAATCAAAGCAAAAGGTGGCAACTTTGAAGAACCTAGAATATAAGCTACAGGAAAGATGTATATCTTTGCACCGTGTTAGCCAGTAGATAGAAAAATATTCAGAATTGAGAGTCCTCAGTGGTTGATAGCTTTTAATGGCTAACTGAAAAGATGGTAACACATTGCAAGCTTTCGAGACTACTCAGGTCTCTTCATCAGGCATTAACTAATACAAAATCTGAAGAATCACATATTTATACACAACACCACACAGAAAAAATGCAATATGTAAGACAAGTGATGCGAAGCAGAACTATCATTGTGGGAGAGGGAGAAACATAAATATTGGACCAGTTCATAGATAAGGAGTCTTGATGTTTTATTGTCCTCTGATTGGGGTCTCCTAATATGTTGTGATGCCCCCACAAGGTCTTAGGAGCAAATTCCTTAATTGATGTAAAAAGACATAAACCCATGCGACACATTCATTCCAGCATTGAAAGTGTCAAAGGTCATCATGAGCTTGAACTCCCAGACTCTTCTCTCTCTCTGGGATGTGGAGTTACTTTTCAATACCAGTAACTTCATATCCATGGTGTTAGGATCAGGCATGCAAAAATGTTTTGCCACAGCTAGATCCATTCTTTTTTCTCTTAGGCTAGTTTTACACTAGCATTCGTGGGTGCAGCGCAGGGCTGCCGCTAAGCCCCACTCCTGGCTGTACCCCCTCCGGTCAATTCCTCCTCTGATCGCATAAGGCTGCATGCGATCAGCGTATCCTATATTTAGCGTTGGATAAGCTGATCGTGTGCTGACCGTGCGCTGGTCTGATTTTGCTGGCGCTACACAAAAATGCAACACAGAGCGTTTTCGTGCAGCTCCCCTTAGCACTTCCAGATTTGGGTTGTAGGTGACTACTAGAGGCACCCGGTTATTTTCTTCTTTAGCTTTGTAATGTAGCAGGTGATTCCTTGACATTCTGGTGGCTCTTGTAATTTAGTTTTCAATTGTTCTTGGATGGTAGCCCTGATTTAAAAAGTTCTTTTTGAGGCGACCAAGGTGTTCATCTCTATCCATGGGGTTGGAACATATACGATTGTATCTGATGGCTTGGCTACAGATAATAGAGTTCTTTATGTGCCCTGGATGGAAACTGTTCCATTTAAGGCATGTTTGATGGTATTGTATGCCTGATCATAACACCATGGATATGAAGTTACTGGTATTGAAAAGTAACTTCACATCCCAGAGAGAGAGAAAAGTCTGGGAGTTCAAGCTCATGATGACCTTTGACACTTTCAATGCTGGAATGAATGTGTCACATGGATTTATGTCTTTTTACATCAATTAAGGAATTTGCTCCTAAGACCTTGTGGGGGCATCACAACACATTAGGAGACCCCAATCAGAGGACAATAAAACATCCAGACTCCTTATCTATGAACTGGTCCAATATTTATGTTTCTCCCTCTCCCACAATGATAGTTCTGCTTCGTGTCACTTGTCTTATCTATTCCATTTTTCTGTGATGTGGTGTGTATAAATATGTGATTCTTCAGACTTTGTATTAGTCAATGCCTGATAAAGAGACCTGAGTAGTCTCGATAGCTTGCAATGTGTTACCATCTTTTCAGTTAGCCATTAAAAGGTATCAACCACTGAGGACTCTCAATTCTGAATTTTTTTTAGAATATAAGACATATTTTCAGTTGTTTTACATTTTTTTGTTAATTATATCATTCCACATGTGTTAATTCATAGTGTTGATGACTTCAGAGTGAATCTACAATTTTCAGTCTTGAAAATAAAGAAAACTCTTTGAATGAGAAGGTGTGTCCAAACTTTTGGTCTGTACTGTATATATATATATATATATATATATATATATACTAGCTGAAGAGCCCGGCGCTGCCCGGGCATAGTAGCTAACTGCGGTTAGTTATAACAAATTATAATGATTATATCTATATATATATAAAGCCGAGTGTATAGCCCCGCCCACTCCGCATAGCCACATTCACTATAATATCCCACATCATCATGTCAGCCAGAACCACTAATATCCCACATCATTCCATCAGAGCCACCGAACAACTACCACTAATATCCCACATCATCCTGTTAGCCAGAGCTACTGGACTACTACCCCTAATATTCCACATCGTCCCATCACAGTTGCCGGACTGCTACCTTTAATATCCCACATCGTCCCATCAGCCAGAGCCACTGGACTACTACCTCTAATATCCCACATCATCCTGTCAGCCAAAGCCACGGACTACTACCCCTAATATCCCACATCATCCTATCAGCCAGAGCCACCGGACTACTCCCCCTAATATCCCACATCATCCCGTCAGCCAGAGCCACCAGACTACCACCCCTAATATCCCACATCATCCCATCAGCCAGAGCCACTGGACTACTACCTCTAATATCCCACATCATCCTGTCAGCCAAAGCCACGGACTACTACCCCTAATATCCCACATCATCCTATCAGCCAGAGCCACCGGACTACTCCCCCTAATATCCCACATCATCCCATCAGCCAGAGCCACCGGACTACTACCCCTAATATCCCACATCATCCCATCAGCCTGGGGTCAGAACCGGAGCACTGAGTGGTACGGTCCTAACTTCCATACCGGGGATGCCTTTAAGAGAGGCCTGGCATCATAGCCAGAGCGCTGAGTGGTTTTGCCCTGACTTCCATACCAATGATCCCTTTAATAGAAGCCTGGGGTGAGAATCAGAGCGCTGAAGGAATTACCCTAACTTCCATACCGGAGATCCCTTTAAGAGAGGTTTGGGGTCAGTACCAAAGTGCAGAGTGGATTTGCCCTCACTTCCATACCGGGGATCCCTTTAAGAGGGGCCTTGGGTCAGAATCAGAGCGCTGAGTGGATTTGCCCTAACTTCCATACCGGGGATCCCTTTAAGCGAGGCCTGGGGTCAGAACCAGAGCGCTGAGTGGATTTTCCCTGACTTGCATACCAATGATCCCTTTAATAGAACCCTGGTGTCAGAATCAGAGCACTGAGGGATTTGCCCTAACTTCCATACAGGGGATCCCTTTAAGAAGGAATATGTGCCTATGGATGGAGGATGTGTGATGGGTATATGGGCATGGGAGGGGGGATTCATTTCTGTCATGTGCTCTCTGCTCCTTTCAGGGGGGCAGACAATGGCTGGGAGCTTATGTTCCTGGGGATGCTAGATTTCTCCCACCATGTCAGTGTCTGCTGAGGTGTTGTCAAGTGGGAAAACTTGCTCATAGCAATCAATCACAGCTCAGCTTCTTTTAACCAGCTCTGGTGAAATGAGAGATGCTTAGTGATTGGTTGCAAGTAAAACTGTTGCTGATAGCAACCAATCACAGCTCAGCTTCTTTTGAACAGCTCTGGTGAAATGAAAGATGAAGATGCTTTGTGATTGGTTGGTCATACACACACACACATTCAGTTTTATATATATATATATGCATATATATATATATATATATATATATATATATATATATATATATATATATATATATAGACAGCTCTGGCAAAAATTGGGAGACCATTGCAAAATTTTCATTTTATCTTATTTTTCTCTTTATAGGTATATTTTGGAGTAAAATGTAAATTGCTATTTTATTCTATAAACCACTGACAACATGTCTTCGAATTTCCAGGCACTAAATATTGTACTTATTTTCAGAAAATGAGAAATGGTCAAAATAACAAAAAAATGCAGTGCTTTCAGACCTCAAATAATGCTTAGAAAACAAGTCCATAATCACTTAGAAACAATAATACTAATGTTTTAACTCAGGAAGAGTTCAGAAATCAATATTTTGTGGAATGACCATGATTTCATGTATCTTGGCAGGCTTGCCATCAGTCTTTCATGCTGCTTTTGGGTGACCTTATGCCACTCCTGGTACAAAAATGTAATCAGTTCTTCTTTGTTTGATAGCTTGCGACTGTCCATCTTCCTCTTGATTACATTTCAGAGGTTTTCAATGGGGTGTCAGGTCTGGAGATTGGGCTGGCCATGACAGGGAATTGATGTGATGGTCCTTCATCCACACATTCATTGACCTAGCTGTGTGGCATGGCGCATTGTCCTGCTGGAAAACACAGTCCTCAGGGTTGGGGAACATTGCCTGAGCAGAAGGAATCAACTGTTTTTCCAGGATAACCTTGTATGTGGCGTGATTCATATGTCCTTCACAAAGATTAACCTGCCCAATTCCAGCTTTTCTGAAACATCCCCAGATCATCACCAATCCTTCACCAAATTTCACAGTGAGTGCAAGACACTGTGGCTTGTACGCCTCTCCAGGTCTCCATCTAACCATTGGATGACCAAGTGTTGGACAAAGCTGAAAATTATTCTCATCAGAGAAGATTACCTTACTCCAGTCCTCTATGGTCCAATCCTTATCGTCTTTGGCAAACTTCAGCCTGGCTCTTGTCAGGGCTGCTGCAATGCAGATAGGTGCAGGCTCCACTAGATGGCAATAGAGTGGATGCAGGACTGCACCCAAACAAAGCAGGCTTGCAATGCAGCAGCCAGGCTACCACAGGTGGCAGAATACCAAAATAAGGACGTAATAAAAATAATATAAGACCCAAAATCCAATAAATGAGAAAGATAATGCAAAAATAATTATATATATATTTGTGCTGCTGTATTCTTTTTCTCTATATTGTGCAGTTTTTGCAGCGTGCCCGTGTTCCCACTAGGAGGTGCTGGTCGTTTTTTTTTTTTTTGTCTGTTTAGTTGCTGGATGCTAGCTGCCTCCAGTCTGATCTTGCACCCCTGCCATTGGCCTTGCAGGTGGCCGCAATCAGCTTTACCTGCCCTTAAATTGTAGGCTTAACCCAGAAGTGGCTTACGTACGGTAGAGCAGGGACGCATCAGGGGGAGGTCACCTTGCCGTGGTTGATGGGCTTACCTGAATTGGCCAATTTGTGCACTAAGAACCTTCATTTTTCATTTTACTGTAAGTAAAAAAATTTTTTGAAAAAAAATATTTTTTGAGGATTATTATCTAAATTGAATGTTTTTAATGTTTTTCTGTGTTTTCACATGGCCTAGATTCATGCAGATGTGCTGCTGTATTCTTTTTCTCTATAATGTGCAGTTTTTGAAGCTTGCACATAGGAGGTGCTGGCCGTTTTTTTTGCCTATATATATATATATATATATATATATATATATATATATATATATATATATATATATATAGGTAAAATCTCTGAGAAAAAGAAACATAAGTCCGACCAAAAGAAAGGGAGTGGAAACCACTCCAAAAATGGATAAAACCAAAACTAGGAAATGGTTTTAAAAGGGAATAAAAAATTCTAGTTCAAAATATATATATATATATACATAAATAAATAAATACATAGGCAGGGGAAGTTCAAACTCATTGGAATAAAATATCTTTATCAAAGTATTTGGCAAAAAAAGGTACTATAAAAATGTGCACCATACATAAAACATGGAAATAAAAATTACAACACAAAAAATAAGATAAGATATAGCAGGGATCACACAATGTTATTAAATCAATAGAGGAACTAAGGTGCTTACATATAGTAATACAAATATTCATAAATAGAGATTATTGCCTTAGATCCAAATAAAACTCCATGCATGCCAAAAATAGTGATGTCATAATTTATCAATAAAAGATGCTAAAATATAGTAATATAATGAATGATATCCTAGTGAGCCAAAAACCTAATATAAATCTAGAAATGTCCCAGAAATGGAGATATACTGTATATTAAAAAATAATAATACCTAATATATATATACAAATGCTTCATCAATAAATACCCCATATCATACAATCACCCCCAAAAAATATATAAATATAGCCCAAAAATATAAAATTAGCATAGAATTAGAGATAGCCACAACTGGTTATGAGCATCAGGATATCCATCAAAATATACAGCATGAAGGGGGTTACCTGAATATATGAGGTAGCGGTCCCAGGAAGAGGTGCGGAGCATGCCCCGATGCTTGTTTTGGAAGATCTGATGAAGGATCTTCCGAAACGAATGTCGGAGCGTGCTCCGCACCTCTTCCTAGGACCACTACCTTATACATTCAGGTTGTAATGGACTGGCATCTTATAAATTTTAAGGATGGAGGCTCACTGTATCCCTCTGCTAGTAAAGCCAGAATTGAGCCCTTATTTTCCTCACTCAAGATTTTTCTTTTCAACTCCTTTGGCAAGGTTAAAAGTTATTTTTTCATTCCTATTACTCTTGGGATATTACTAGCACTTGTTTTGCCATCCAGCTTGTCCTATTGCAGGAGGATTGTGAACAACACAGCAGGGTTTTTTTTTAGACTTTCTTTCATTAAATAAGAATTGGTTCAGGTGATCACCTAATCATAAGAACAAGTAGAACTAGATGTGTATTTCCTGAAGGAAGTACAGATAGTGGTTTGAAATGGTGCCTGGGCTGCCCCTTTAAGAGAGACTTGCCTGCTGCCCCTGCAAGACTTTCAACTCAGGATCCGTTTTAAATGTGGGTGCCTCTCAGAGGCCACTTTGGCCTCAGGGTCTGATTTGGTGGGTGGGGCCCCTCAGGATCCGTTTCGGTGGCCTGGGCTCCTCAGGATTTGAATTAGTGGCCGGGATTCCTCAGGGTCAGATTTTGTGGGTGTGGCCCCTCAGGGTCTGATTTTGTGGGTGTGGCCCCTCAGGGTCCGATTTTGTGGGTGAGGCCCCTCAGGGTCCGATTTTGTGGGTGAGGCCCCTCAGGGTCTGATTTTATGGGTAGGGCACCTCAGGGTCCGATTTTGTGGCCGGGGCCCCTCAGGGTCCGATTTCGTGGCCGGGGCCCCTCAGGGTCTGATTTTAAGGCCAGGGCCCCTCAGGGTCTGATTTTGTGGGTGGGGCCCCTCAGGGTCCGATTTTGTGGCCGGGGCCCCTCAGGGTCCAATTTTGTGGCCGAGGCCCCTCAGGGTCTGATTTTGTGGCCGGGGCCCCTCAGGGTCTGATTTTGTGGGTGGGGCCCCTTAGGGTCTGATTTTGTGGGTGGAGCCCCCTGGGTCCATTTTGGTGGGCGGGGCCACTCTGGGTCTGATTTGGTGGGCGGGGCCCCTCAGGGTCTGATTTGGTGGGCGTGGCCCCTCGGGGTCTGATTTGGTGGGCGAGGCTCCTCAGGGTCCAATTTGGTGGGCGTGGCCTCTCGGTCTGATTTAGTGGGCAGTGCCCCTCATGGTCCGATTTGGTGGGCGGGGCCACTCTGAGTCTGATTTGGTGGGCGGGGCCCCTCAGTGTCCAATTTGGTGGGCTGTGCCACTCTGGGTCCGTTTTTGGTGGCCGGGGCCCCTCAGGGTCCGATTTTGTGGCCGGGGCCCCTCAGGGTCCGATTTTGTGGCCGGGGCCCCTCAGGGTCCGATTTTGTGGCCGGGGCCCCTCAGGGTCTGATTTTGTGGCCGAGGCCCCTCAGGGTCCGATTTTGTTGGGGCCCCTCAGGGTCTGATTTTGTGGCAGGGGTCAATCAGCCTCTAATCTGGAGGCCGGGGTGGCTCAGCCTCCGATTTGGAGGCCGGGGTCGATCAGCCTTCGATTTGGAGGTCGGGGTGGCTCAGCCTCCGATTTGGAGCCTGGGGTCACTCAGCTTTCGATTTGGCGTGTCGGCCCTTTAAGACTCATTTCGGTACGCCGGCCCTTTAACAATCACTTTGGCGCGTCGGCCCTTTAAGAGCTAGTTTGGCTCGCTGGGTTTCTTCTAAGGCTGTGTGCACACGCTGCGGATTATGTGCGGATTCATCAGCGCGGATTTTGTAAAATCCGCAGGTGAAACCGCAGGTCAAAAGACCTGCGGTTTTACCTGCGGATTGCTCTGCGGTTTTGCATCTCCTCAATAGAGGAGATGGCAAACCGCAGGGGAATCCGCAGAAAGAATTGACATGTCAATTCTTTCTGCGGATTGAAAATCGCAGATAATCCGCGCGGAAAATTCCGCACCGTCTGCACTGCGGTTTTTGATTCCCATAGGGAATCATGGTACTGTACACCGCAGCAGAAACTGCTGCGGGTCCGCAGCAGCCAAAACCGCTGCGGAACCGCAGCAAAATCCGCAGCGTGTGCACACAGCCTTAGGGTTAGGGCTAGGGTTAGGGCTAGGGTTAGGGCTAGGGTTAGCACACAGCCTAAATCCACTTTGTCGCACATTCTCTCTCAGGGGCATGCGTCATGTGATAAAGCTAGATTTGCATTTGTGCTGTGGGTTTCGCTTTAAGAGCTGATATTATGTGCAGAAGCTCTGTCCTTGGGGCGTCATGTGACATTCGTAGGCGTTGGCATAGTAACTGGGTCTGCCTGCGCATATCAATGAGCTTAACTGCCATTTCAATCGCCTCAGGGCACGTTTTGCCATTGAAAAGCATTGGAGACAGTGCATTCCAATGACGGGAAAAAAAATTTTCAAACGCAAATTGCGCAAAAACTACAAATCCGATCGACACGAAAAATACTTAGCACACCTCTCGTGGACGCTGGCTTCGAAATGACACCTCAACGGAGTCTGTGTATGTAGCGGTTCGTGCTGTATTAATTGCGGAAATCAAAAGAAGAAGAAGAAGAAGAAGTTAGCAGCGTTCAAATTACAATATAGTGTTTTTTTCAAACCACTATAATGAGGTGTACTCTGGCTGGAATTCAGCTGACACTGGAATGGAATGTCTGTCAGAGCTGTCAAGATATGTAGAGAAGCTGATTTTTATAACACCGTGCAGTGGTCTCTTAATTTTTGCCAGAGCTGTATATATACAGTGGGGAAAAAAGTATTTAGTCAGCCACCAATTGTGCAAGTTCTCCCACTTAAAAAGATGAGAGAGGCCTGTAATTGACATCATAGGTAGACCACAACTATGAGAGTCAAAATGAGAAAACAAAGTCAGAAAATCACTTGTCTGATTTGTCAAGATTTATTTTGCAAATTATGGTGAAAAATAAGTATTTGGTTACCTGAAAACATGCAAGATTTCTGGCTCTCACAGACCTGTAACTTCTTCTTTAATAGGCTCCTCTGTCCTCCACTCATTACCTGTAGTAATGGCACCTGTTTGAACTTGTTATCAGTATAAAAGACACCTGTCCACAATCTCAAACAGTCACACTCCAAACTCCACTATGGTGAAGACCAAAGAGCTGCCGAAGAACACCAGAAACAAAATTGTAGCCCTGCACCAGGCTGGGAAGTCTGAATCTGCAATAGGCAAGCAGCTTGGTGTGATGAAATCAACTGTGGGAGCAATAATAAGAAAATGGAAGACATACAAGACCACTGATAATCTCCCTCTATCTGGTGCTCCACACAAGATCTCACCCTGTGGAGTCAAAATGATCACAAGAACAGTGAACAAAAATCCAAGAACTACACGGGGGACCTTGTGAATGATCTGCATAGAGCTAGGACCACCGTAACAAAGGCTACCATCAGTGACACACTACGCAGCCAGGGACTCAGATCCTGCAGTGCCAGACGTGTCCCCCTGCTTAAGCCAGTATATGTCCAGGCCCGTCTGAAGTTTGCTAGAGAGCATTTGGATTATCCAAAAGAGTATCAGGAGAATGTCATATGGTCTGATGAAACCAAAGTAGAACTGTTTGGTAGAAACAAAACTTCTTGTATTTGGAGGAGACAGAAAGCTGAGTTGCATCCAAAGAACACCATACCTACTGTGAAACATGGGGGTGATAACATCATGCTTTGGGGTTATTTCTCTGCAAAGAGACCAGGACAACTGATCCGTTTACATGAAAGAATGAATGGGGCAATGTATCATGAGATTTTGAATGCAAATCTCCTTATATCAGCAAGGGTATTGAAGATGATCGGTGGATGGGTCTTTCAGCATGATAATGATCCCAAGAACACCACCAGGGCAGCAAAAGATTGGATTCATAAGAAGCATATGAAGGTCCTAAAGTGGCCAAGCCAGTCTCCAGATCTCAACCCCATAGAAAACCTTTGGAGGGATTTGAAAGTCCATGTTGCCCAGCGACAGGCCCAAAACATCAGTGCTCTAGAGGAGATCTGCATGGAGAAAAGGGCCAGCATACCGCCAACAGTGTGTACAAACCTTGTGAAGACTTACAGAAAACGTTTGACCTCTATCATTGCCAACAAAAGATATATAACAAAATATTGAGATGAACTTTTGTTAATGACCAAATACTTATTTTCCACCATAATTTGCAAAATATATCTTCTTGTCAAATCCGACAAGGTGATTTTCTGGATTTGTTTTCTCATTTTGACTCTAATAGTTGTGGTCTACCTTACAATTACAGGCCCCTCTCATCTTCTAACCCCTTCACCCCCAAGGGTGGTTTGCACGTTCATGACCGGGCCAAATTTTACAATTCTGACCACTGTACTTTTATGAGGTCATAACTCTGGAACGCTTCCATGGATCCCAGTGATTATGACATTGTTTTCTCGTGACATATTGTACTTCATGTTAGTGGTAAAATTTCATTCAAATAACTTGCGTTTATTTGTGAAAAAAATGGAAATTTGGCAAAAATTTTGAAAATTTTGCAATTTTCCAACTTTGAATTTTTATGCCCTTAAATCACAGAGATACGGCACACAAAAAACTTGCTAAGTAACATTTCCCACATGTTTACTTTACATCAGCACAATTTTGGAACCAAAATTTTTTTTTGTTAGGAAGTTATAAGGGTTAAAATTTGACCAGCGATTTCTCATTTTTACAACACCATTTTATTTTTAGGACCACATCACATTTGAAACCACTTTGAGGGGTCTATATGATAGAAAATACCCAAAAGTGACACCATTCTAAAAACTGAACCCCTTAAGGTGCTCAAAACCACATTCAAGAAGTTTATTAACCCATTAGGTGCGTCACAGGAATTTTTTTGAATATTTAAAAAGAAATGAACATCTAACTTTTTTTCACAAAAAAAATACTTCAGGCTCAATTTTTTTTATTTTACCAAGGGTAACAGGAGAAATTGGACTGCAAAAGTTATTGTGCAATTTGTCCTGAGTACGCTGATACCTGATTTGTGGGGGGGAACGACTGTTTCGGCGCATGGCAGAGCTCAGAATGGAAGGAGCGCCGTTTGACTTTTTCAATGCAAAATTGGCTGGAATTCAGATCGGACGCCATGTCACGTTTGGAGAGTCCCTGATGTACCTAAACAGTGGAAACCCCCTACAAGTGACCCCATTTTGGAAACTAGACCCCCCAAGGAACTTATATAGATATGTGGTGAGAACTTTGAACCCACAAGGGCTTTACAGAAGTTTATAACGTACAGCGGTACAATTAAAAAATCATATTTTTTCCACAAAAATGATCTTTTCACCCCAATTTTTATTTTCCCAAGGGTAACAGGACCCTAAAAGTTATTTTGCAATTTGTCCTGAGTACGCTGATACCCCACATGTGGGGGTAAACCACTATTTGGGCGCATGGCAGAGCTCGGAAGGGAAGCAGTGCCATTTGACGTTTTTCGCTGGAATTGAGATCGGACACCATGTTGCGTTTGGAAAACCCCTGATGTACCAAAACAGTGGAAACCCCCCACAAATGACACCATTTTGGAAACTAGACCCCCTAAGGAACTTATCTAGATGTGTGGTGAGAACTTTGAACCCCCATGGGCTTCACAGAAGTTTATAATGCCCGGGCGTGAAAATAAATAATTCGTATTTTTTCCACGAACATGATCTTTTAGTCACCATTTTTTTTTATTTTCCCAAGGGTACCAGGAGAAATTGGACCCCAAAAGTTGTTGTCCAATTTGTCCTGAGTATGCTGATACCCCATATGTGGGAGAAAACTACTGTATGGGCACACGTCGGGGCTCGGAAGGAAAGTAGTGACGTTTTGGAATGCAGACTTTGATGGAATGGTCTGCGGGTGTCATGTTGCCTTTGGAGAGGCCCTAATGTAACTAAACAGTAAAAACCCCCCACAAATGACACCATTTTGTAAACTAGACCCCCCAAGGAACTTATCTAGATGTGTGGTGAGCACTTTGAACCCCCCAGTGCTTCACAGAAGTTTATAACGCCCGGGCGTGAAAATAAAAAATTCGTATTTTTTCCACAAACTTGATCTTTTAGTCACCATTTTTTTATTTTCCCAAGGGTACCAGGAGAAATTGGACCCCCAAAAGTTGTTGTCCAATTTGGCCTGAGTACGCTGACACCCCATATGTGGGAGAAAACTACTGTATGGACACACGTCGGGGCTCGGAAGGGAAGCAGTGACGTTTTGGAATGCAGACTTTGATGGAATGGTCTGCGGGTGTCATGTGCGTTTGGAGAGCCCCTGATGTACCTAAACTATTGAAACTCCCCACAAGTGACCCCATTTTGGACACTAGACCCCCCACGGAACTTATCTAGATGTGTGGTGAGCACTTTGAACCCCCAAGTGCTTCACAGAAGTTTATAACACTCGGACGTGAAAATAAAAAAATCATTTTTTCCCACAAAAATGATATTTTTGCCCCCAATTTTTTATTTTCCTAAGGGTAACAGGAGAAATTGGACCCCAAAAATTGTTTTGCAATTTGTCCTGAGTAGGCTGATACCCTACATGTGGGGGTAAAACACTGTTTGGGCGCATGGCAGAGCTTGGAAGGGAAGGAGCACCATTTGACTTTTTCAACTCAGAATTGGCTGGAATTGAGATCAGACGCCATGTTGCATTTGGAGAGCCCCTGATGTGCCCAAACAGTGGAAACCCCCAATTATAACTCCAGCCCTAACCCTAGCCCTAACCCTAAGGCTGTGTGCACACGCTGCGGATTTTGCTGCGGTTCCGCAGCGGTTTTGGCTGCTGCGGACCCGCAGCAGTTTCTGCTGTGGTGTACAGTACCATGATTCCCTATGGGAATCAAAAACCGCAGTGCAGACGGTGCGGAATTTTCGGCGCGGATTATCTGCGGTTTTCAATTCGCAGAAAGAATTTACACGTCAATTCTTTCTGCGGATTCTCCTGCGGTTTGCCATCTCCTCTATTGAGGAGATGAAAAACCGCAGGACAAAACCGCAGAGCAATCCGCAGGTAAAACCGCAGGTCTTTTGACCTGCGGTTTCACCTGCGGATTTTACAAAATCCGCGCGGATGAATCCGCACCTAATCCGCAGCGTGTGCACACAGCCTTACCCTAACGGGAAAATGGAGATAAATACTTTTTTTTTAGTTTTATTATTTTTCCCTAACTAAGGGGGTGATAACGGGGGGTTTGATTTACTATTTATGGCGGTTTTTATGTTTGGCGACTGTCACACGCTAAAAGACGCTTTTTATTGTAAAATAGTTTTTGCATCACCACATTTTGAGAGCTATAATTTTTCCATCTTTTGACCCACTGAGTCATGTGAGGTCTTATTTTTTGCGAGACGAGTTGACGTTTTTATTGGTACCATTTTCGGGCACGTGAAATTTTTTGATCGCTTTTTATTCCAATTTTTGGGACGCAGAATGAAGAAAAACCAGCGTTTCATGAATTTCTTTTGGGGGGGTGCGTTTACACCGTTCCGCGTGCGGTAAAATTGATAAAGCGGTTTTATTCTTCGGGTCAGTATGGTTACAGCGATACCTCATTTAGGTCGTTTTTTTATGTTTTTGTCGGTTTTATGCAATGAAAACTATTTTATATAAAAAATAATTATTTTTGCATCGCTTTATTCTGCGAGCTATAACTTTTTTATTTTTTCGCTTATGATGCTGTATGGCGGCTCGTTTTTTGCGGGACAAGATGACGTTTTCAGCGGTACCATGGATATTTATATGCGTCTTTTTGATCGCGCGTTATTACACTTTTTGTTTGGCGGTATGATAATAAATCATTATTTTTTGCTTCGTTTTTTATTTTTATTTTTTAAGGGGTTCGCTAAAAGGGTTAACTAATGGGACAGTTTTATAGGGCGGGTTATTACGGACGCGGTGATACCTAATATGTGTACATTTATTGTTTTTTTTTTTTTTATTATTTCCAAAAAATGGATTTATTGAGGGAATATTTTTTTTTTTTTTTTTTCTAATTTATTTGGCGATTTTTTTTTTTTTAATTTATTTTTACATTTTTTTTTAATTTTTTTTCTACTTTATTACGTAGTCCCAGGTGGGACATCACTGTCCTGTGACAGATCGCTGATCTGTCACATCACAGATCACTGTGACAGATCAGCAATCTGTCACAGGCATTGAAGAAGACTTCCTCTTGCCTGCGCTTTGCAGGCACTGAGGAAGCCAGCTTCCTCAGGTCCCCGAAGGCCCCCATCGCCATCTTGGATCCGGGGGCCTGGAGGATAGGAGCCCCCGGCAGCAGCGCTGCACATTGCGCTGCCGTGGGGGGCTCAGGGAAGCACGGAGGGAGCCCCCTCCCTCCCGATGCTTCCCTTTAACTCCCGGTACACCGCGATCATGTTTGATCGCGGTGTGCAAGGGGTTAACGTGTCGGGGGCGGTCCGTGACCACCCCTGACACATAGTGCCGGGTGTCAGCTGTGATAATCAGCTGACACCCGGCCGCGATCAGCGGCGCTCACCACGTGGGCGCCGCTGATCGCGGTAGACGTACTATCCCGTCCACGGTCATACGGGCCCGGGTACCGTGGACGGGATAGTACGTCGGATGTCAGGAAGGGGTTAAAGTGGGAGAAGTTGCACAATTGGTGGCTGAATAAATACTTTTCCTCACTGTATATTATATCTAATATATAAAGCTCAAACTGTGTATGTATGTATGTATGTATGTGTGTGTGTGTGTGTGTATGTGTGTATGTCCGGGATAGGCATCCGCACCGTCACAGCTACAGCCACAAAATTTGGCACAGTCACACGTCTGGACCCCGAGAGCGTCCTAAGCTATGTTGTGAGGCAAAATTTTAACCCCGCGCGTTCCAATTCACCAAACAATTTTGCCCCCGTCTACATACTGGGGGAAAAAGTGTGTGCGCGTCAAGCCCCGCCCCTCATTGTGATGTCACAATGCCCCTATTTGCATACTGGGGAAGCAGTGTGTGCGTATCAAGCCCTGCCCCTCATTATGATGTCACAATGGTTGCCATGGCGACGCTGATGTCATCATAGGTTGCAAGCCCTGCCGCCGCTCATTAAGATGTCATAATGGTTGACTATGAGATGGAGGATGTGTGATGGGTATATGGGCACTGGACTATGGGATGGAGGATATGTATGACGGGTATATGGGCTCGGGACTATGGTATGGCGGATGTGTATGACGGGTATATGGGCACTGGACTATGGGATGGAGGATATGTATGACGGGTATATGGGCACGGGACTATGGGATGGAGGATATGTATGACGGGTATATGGGCACGGGACTATGGTATGGAGGATATGCATGATGGGTATATGGGCACGGGACTATGGTATGGAGGATATGTATGACGGGTATATGGGCACAGGACTGTGGGATGGAGGATATGTATGATGGGTATATGGGCACGGGACTGTGGGATGGAGGATATGTATGTCGAGTATATGGGCACGGGACTCTGGGATGGAGGATATGTATGACGGGTATATGGGCACGGGACTATGGGATGGAGGATGTGTGACGGGTATATGGGCATGGGACTATGGGATGGAGGATGTGTGATGGGTATATGGGCACTCGACTATGGGATGGAGGATATGTATGATGGGTATATGGGCACTCGGCTATGGGATGGAGGATATGTATGATGGGTATATGGGCATGGGACTATAGGATGGAGGATATGTATGATGGGTATATGGGAACGGGACTATGGGATGGAGGATGGGTATATGGGCACTGGACTATGGGATGGCGGATATGCATGACGGGTATATGGGCACGGGCCTATGGGATCGTGGATGTGTGATGGGTATATGGGCACGGGACTATGGGATGGAGGATGTGTGATGGGTATATGGGCACTGGACTATGGGATGGAGGATATGTTTGACGGGTATATGGGCACGGGACTATGGGATGGCGGATATGTATATGGGCACCGGACTATGGGATGGAGGATATGTATGATGGGTATATGGGAACAGGACTATGGGATGGAGGATGTGTGATGGGTATATGGGCACTGGACTATGGGATGGAGGATATGTTTGACGGGTATATGGGCACGGGACTATGGGATGGCGGATATGTATATGGGCACGGGACTATGAGATGGAGGATGTGTGATGGGTATATGGGCACTGGACTATAGGATGGAGGATATGTATGATGGGTATATGGGCACGGGACTATGAGATGGCGGATATGTATGATGGGTATATGGGCACTCGACTATGGGATGGCGAATATGTATGATGGGTATATGGGCATGGGATGGAGAATATGTATGATGGGTATATGGGCATGGGACTATGGGATGGAGGATGTGTGATGGGTATATGGGCACTCGACTATGGGATGGAGGATATGTATGATGGGTATATGGGCACGGGCCTATGGGATTGTGGATATGTATGATGGGTATATGGGCACGGGACTATGGGATGGAGGATAATTATAATTTTCTATAACGAACCACAGTTAGGCCTCTTTCACACATCAGGTTTTCTGCTTCAGGCGCGATCCGGCGCTTTTGACTAAAACCGGATCCGTCGAAATGCAATGCCGGATCCGGTTTCCCCCCCATTGACTTGCATTAGAGCCGGATCGAGCCGAATGGCCATGCGTTTCAACCGATTTTCGCCGGATCCGGCAATGTGACGCGATCCGGCGTCTGGAAAAAACGTTGACTGTAACGTTTTTTGTATCCGTCGAAAAAGGCGGACACGCCGGATCCGGCGCATCCGGCTTTTTCATACAATGAAAGCCTATGAGCGCCGCAATGCGCCGGATCCGGTTTCTTTGGTCTGAGCATGCTCAGTAGCTCTGCCCACAGGACATATATAAAAGCAAGACAATGGGACCCTCAGCCACACCCAACATGCCACCCAAGCCAAGAACCAGGAGCAGGAGAAGGCAGCAGACATCTGCAGCAGCAGCACCATCAGCACCACCCCAAATGGAGCAGCATGCTGAACAGCGGGAGGGGAGTCCAGCAGCAGATGAGAGACGGTAATTATCAAATCCCCCATTCCTCCAAACTAGGGCTATGGAATATCAAGATATTAATTGGCCCGTTGTTTCTCTTTATTCAACAGCCGCCCAATAGATGCAGCAGCAGCAATGGAAGCAGCAGAAACACCACCCACAGCCATGGAGTCTGGCCATGAGGAAGACAGCACATCTTCAGGGAGCCCTCCCTCGCATCGTCAGCGTTTGACGGTAAGTTTTTATTTCCAAAATCCATCATCTCTGTAATATATGTCTATTCATTGCCTTTTATTTCAAAACAGGAATCACAAGATGAAGAGGAGCTCCCAGAAGAAGGAAGGGGTGGACAGACACTTGGAGTGGGCTCACAATTGGTAAGTTTTTTGCATCAAACGCAGAAACACATCACACTACACACAACACATAGAAAACAATGTTCTGCAGACCACACACAGCAAACAAATGCCTACATCCAAAGACATAACATTTTTTGTTTTCTTCTCTAGTCTTCCCAATCTGGTGCTCGGCCAAGAGGTCCTCGCAGGGCCTCCCAGGGTCGTCGGCGACAGCAACGCGGCGGTCACCAGCGTATAAGTATAAATATTTTTGCTTTGTTTTTTTTGCACTTTTTATTTCATTTCTTTTGTGGAGGCTAATTATGTTATTTTTGTCTTTTTCTTTAACAGCCTTCACAGCGTGCTCCCGACTCTGACGGTGAGGATGGAGGGATTGATGTGGACCGCCTCATCGATCTCGTCAGAGAAAGGGAGCCGCTCTGGAATATGGCTGACCGACGCCACGCTGACCTGATCGTTACCCGACGACTCTGGGAGGAAATCTGTTCGCTCCTTGTGGACTGCTGGGAGGACCTCGAAGCTCGGGCCCAGATTAAAGAGCATAAGTATATACAGTACCGGTTGCTTGATTTAAACCAGTGTTTCCCGAACTCCAGCCCTCGTGGTCCCCACGGATCATGTGTTCAGGATTTCTATTTACTTTGGAAATCCTGAAAACATGACCCCTGGGGACCATGAGGACTGGAGTTTGGGAAACACTGATGTTGTATACTAACCACTTTGTCCTTTCTCGTTTCAGGGGAGAGAATTGTGAAGCGGTGGCGGTCTGTGATGGATCATTTCAAGAAGGAGTTCAATAAAGAGATGCGGGCCCCGAGTGGATCTGGAGGACGCAGGAGCAAGTACAAGTACGCACGAGCCCTGTCGTTCCTCCAGGAGACAATGCTCACCAGAAGGTAAATATTACACACCACATGTGACAAAAAAATGTTTAGATGTAACTTTTTTTTTTTCAGCCAGGGCCATACCATGTCACTATTTTAATTGTTTTTTTTTCTCTTTATTCCACAGCACGGTGAGCAGCACTCGGGAGCCTGCACGATTGGACCCTTCTGAGGCGATCCCTGAGGAGACCGGCACCGAGGGACACTTCGACCGCCCCGGTACATCTGCACCTTCCCAGCCTTCCCACACATTCGACCCATCTGTCCCATCCACCAGCACAGGAGCATCGTGGCCGCCTACATTACATGAAGCTGCTGGTGAGGAGATCGCTTTCCCTTTACCCCACCCTTCTGCCCCTGCCACCTCTAGTACACCTGCGGGTACTGGGCGGCAGCGGCAGAGGGGTCAGGAAAAGACTTATGCGCCAGAGTTCTTGCATCTGAATGCATCTTTCCAGAACTGTCTAAAAGTCTTGTCAGAGCAAATCTCCGCAGGCTATCAGCAGATCAACTCCAGCATTCTGGAGGTGAAGACACTTCTGCAAACCATGCATTCAGAAGCAAGATCTTCGCCAAACCACACCTTTTTCAGGTCTGTTGTGGAGCGCATGGAAACGCTCTCTCCTGCCCAGCAGATGCATGTAATGCATTCATGCCACGCTGCTCTCCAGCAAGTTACCTCCCAACCTCCTCCTCCCACCACAGTAGTTCCTCCACCTGCACCCCCTCCAGCCACTTTCCATCCTCCCCCTCCTATTACATCTACACGCCCTCCAGCCACTTTCCATCCTCCCCCTCCTATTACATCTACACCCCCTCCAGCCACTTTCCAACCTCCCCAGCACCATCCACCTCCCCAGCACCATCCACCTCCCCAGTACCAGCAACCTCCCCAGTACCAGACATCTCCCCACTTCCAGCAACCTGCCCCGTACCAGACATCTCCCCACTTCCAGCAACCTGCCCCGTACCAGACATCTCCCCACTTCCAGCAACCTGCCCCGTACCAGACATCTCCCCACTTCCAGCAACCTGCCCCGTACCAAACTCCTTCCCCATACAACTTGCCATCAACATCATCTGCTCCTACAGTCCCTGCCCAACCCTCCACTCCACCACCCACCACCTCTTCTGCTTCCCACATGTCCACCCATTCTGTAGTTTTTTCCACACCTTCACCTCTAACTGTTCCTTCCCCACCACGATCCCAGTCCTCTCTCCACACTCCCAGTGTCGAAGTGTCCCGCAGTCCCTACAGCAGTATTTCCACCACACACTACACAGATTTATAATGTGTGTATTTAAATAAAAATGACCAGTTTTATGGTTTCAAAGCTTTATTAAACAAGTTTATCAAAATTTTAAAAAAGTTTACTAAAAAAAACATTTTTCAATAAAAGTTAAATTATTTTACACTGGTGGTCTGTCATTTCTTTCTGCGGCGAAAAAGGTTAAATACAGGGTATTTAAAAGGTGAAATGGTATTCAAAACTAGGTATATAACTGTGGGTAAATTTTAGCTTTTTGCCACAGTTGTGTTCCTGGTTGTGTTTGAAGCAAAGTATTTCACCTAAAAAGTTGTGTTTATTATTGGTGATTTCCTACCAATGTACACAACTTTTGTTAAAAGGTGAAATACTTTGCATAAAACACAACCAGGTACACACCTGTGGCCTAAAGCTAAAAATAGAGACCATGAAAAGATAGCCAACTTTGGTTGGCAAAGGTATATACTGTTGGTACAGAAGGTACACAAGTTTGGTTGGGCACAAATCTTTCACACTCTGTCATCCTGCCAGTGTACTCTGCCTTGAGGTGACATAAAGTATAGTGCAAAATTGTCCCTCATTACTGAAACCGTCACAGAACTTCTAGTGGTAATGTCATGGTAATCTTGCAAGGTGGTTTCTTCAGAGGTGTCCTCAATGGAAATGGGTTCCTTGCAGATAACAAAATTGTGGAGTACCACGCACGCTTTGATCACCTCATCCACAGTTTCTGTCTTGAGGTTGATCACAGTCAATAGGACCCGCCATTTGGCTGTCAGAATACCAAAGGTACATTCAACCATTCTTGTGAGGCGGTAATTAAAAATGCGTTTTGGTCTTGTCAATCCTCTGCTAGAGTACTGTTTCAAAAGGTGTTCTGACAGCTGGAAGGCTTCATCCCCTACACAGACAAATGGCATAGGTGGGCCAGATGTTTGCGGCAGCGGTCTAGGTGGTGGGAACTGGAAGGTGTTTCCATACAGTTTACGCCCCATGGCAGACAGTTTGAAAACTTGAGAGTCATTGGAGCGGCCATAGGCCCCAATATCAACCGCAATAAATTTGTATTCCGCGTCAGCGATGGCCATGAGGACAATTGAAAAATATTTCTTGTAATTGAAATATTCCGATCCCGATCCAGCTGGCTTTACAATGCGGATATGTTTCCCGTCCACAGCGCCCAAGCAGTTGGGAAACTGACATATCTGTTGAAACTTGTCAGCAATTTCAATCCACCTCTCTGTTGTGGGCTCTGGTAAAAACTCTTCAGCTAAGGAGTCCCACAGTGCACGGCATGTGTACTTCACTATTCCAGATATGGTGGAAATCCCGAGTCTGTACTGGAAATGCAGTGACGAAAGGGATTCTCCAGTTGCAAGAAATCTGTGGGGAATTAAAAAACAATAAATTAGTTTTAAATCACAACATTACATACCAAAACTGAGCTATAACACTTGGAGATACAAACTACCACCAACAAGATTGCAGTGAAAGTGTGCTCTGATGCGATCACATCCAATAAATGTGGCTTACCTTAAAGTCCCCATCAGACGCTCTGTGGGTGAAACAGAGAAGCGGCAATAGGTGTCCGCTTTTCTTATGAGGTGTGCAATGCGCTCCACCAAGTAATCAAAATTCTCCATTTTCATCCTAACATATCCAAAAAATTTATCCGGGTTTCGTCGAAGGTCCATGCAGAGTGTAGAATAGACCCCACGCGTCATTCTCTTGGCTGTGATGGGGTGGATCCACAAACGTCGTCTACGATGCCTGAGGCGCTGCTATCTCGCTCTCTCCTTCTCCAGAACAATCACCCTCAAACGATTCGCCTCCGCTATAAAATCCGCCAAATTCTTCAAAATATTTCCAATGACAACATCCATCTTCGCCAGTAACTTGCTCTTCTCTCCAACCTGCACTTTCTCCTCTACAACCTGTCAAAGAAGGGCTGTAGGAACATGCTATATATAGTTTTCCAGTAGCCAATCCCGTTCGGAAGGCCACAAGGGTCAATTTTAAAAACCGGATCCGGCGTAATCCATCGAAAAACGGATAGCCTTAGGCTACTTTCACACATCAGGTTTTCGGCGTCAGGCGCGATCCGGCGTCATGCCGGATCCGGCAAATGTTTTGTAAAACCTGATGTGCCGGATCCGGTTTTCTGCCGTATCCGTCTTGTTCTTGACAGACAAAACCGGATCCGTCTCATCCGGTTCATCCGTTTTTCTATCCGTTTTTCGACGGATTACGCCGGATCCGGTTTTTAAAATTGACCCTTGTGGCCTTCCGAAAGGGATTGGCTACTGGAAAACTATATATAGCATGTTCCTACAGCCCTTCTTTGACAGGTTGTAGAGAAGAAGGTGCAGGTTGGAGAGAAGAGCAAGTTACTGGCGAAGATGGATGTTGTCATTGGAAATATTACCACTAGAAGTTCTGTGACGGTTTCAGGGACAATTTTCCACTATACTTTGTCACCTCAAGGCAGAGTACACTGGGATGACAGAGTGTGAAAGATTTGTGCCCTAACCAAACTTGTGTACCTTCTGGACCAACAGTATATACCTTTGCCAACCAAAGTTGGCTATCTTGTCATGGTCTTACTATTTTTACCTTTAGGCCACAGGTGTGTACCTGGTTGTGTTTTATGCAAAGTATTTCACCTTTTAACAAAAGTTGTGTACATTGGTAGGAAATCACCAACAATAAACACAACTTTTTAGGTGAAATACTTTGCTTCAAACACAACCAGGAACACAACTGTGGCAAAAAGCTAAAATTTACCCACAGTTATATACCTGGTTTTGAATACCTTTTTACCTTTGAAATACCCTGTATTTAACCTTTTTTTTAAACATAGTTCGCCGCAGAAAGAAATGACAGACAACCATTGTGAAACGATAATTTAACTTTTATTTAAAATTTTTTTTTTTTTTGTAAAATGTTTTTAAAGTGCAAAAAACTTTTTTAATAAAGGTTTTAAACCCAATGGGCATTTTTATTACAAAAAACACACATTACAAATCTGTGTACTGTGGGGTGGAAATACTGCTGGAGGGGCTGCGGGACACTTCGACACTGGGTGTGTGGAGAGAGGACTGGGATCGTGGTGGGGAAGGAACAGTTAGAGGTGAAGGTGTGGAAAAAGCTACAGAATGGGTGGACATGTGGGAGGCAGAAGAGGTGGTGGGCGGTGGAGTGGAGGGTTGGGCAGGGACTGTAGGAGCAGATGATGTTGATGGAAAGTTGTATGGGGAAGGAGTTTGGTACGGGGAAGGAGTTTGGTATGGGGCAGGTTGCTGGAAGTGGGGAGATGTCTGGTACTGGGGAGGTTGCTGGTACTGGTGAGGTTGCTGGTATGTAATAGGAGGGGGAGGATGGAAAGTGGCTGGAGGGGGTGCAGATGTAATAGGAGGGGGAGGATGGAAAGTGGCTGGAGGGGGTGCAGATGTAATAGGAGGGGGAGGATGGAAAGTGGCTGGAGGGGGTGCAGGTGGAGGAACTACAGTGGTGGGAGGTGGAGGTTGGGAGGTAACCTGCTGTAGAGCACCGTGGCACGAATGCATTACGTGCATCTGCTGGGTAGGAGATAGTGTTGCCATGCGCTCCACAACAGACCTGAAAAAGGTGTGGTTTGGCGAAGATCTTGCTTCTGAATGCATGGTTTGCAGAAGTGTCTTCACCTCCAGAATGCTGGAGTTGATCTGCTGAAAGCCTGCGGAGATTTGCTCTGACAAGACTTTTAGACAGTTCTGGAAAGATGCATTCAGATTCAAGAACTCTTGCGCATAACTCTATTCCTGACCCCTCTGCCGCTGCCGCCCAGTACCCGCAGGTGTACTAGAGGTGGCAGGGGCAGAAGGGTGGGGTAAAGGGAAAGCGATCTCCTCACCAGCAGCTTCATGTAATGTAGGCGGCCACGATGCTCCTGTGCTGGTGGATGGGACAGATGGGTCAAATGTGTGGGAAGGCTGGGAAGGTGCAGATGTACCGGGGCGGTCGAAGTGTCCCTCGGTGCCGGTCTCCTCAGGGATCGCTTCAGAAGGGTCCAATCGTGCAGGCTCCCGAGTGCTGCTCACCGTGCTGTGGAATAAAGAGAAAAAAAAACAATTAAAATACTGACATGGTATGGCCCTGGCTGAAAAAAAAAAGTTACATCTAACATTTTTTTCACATGTGGTGTGTAATATTTACCTTCTGGTGAGCATTGTTTCCCGGAGGAACGACAGGGCTTGTGTGTACTTTTACTTGCTCCTGCGTCCTCCAGATCCACTCGGGGCCCGCATCTCTTTATTGAACTCCTTCTTGAAACGATCCCTCACAGACCGCCACCGATTCACAATTCTGTTCCCTGAAACGAGAAAGGACAAAGTGGTTAGTATAAAACATCAGTGTTTCACAAACTCCAGTCCTCATGGTCCCCAGGGGTCATGTTTTCAGGATTTCCATAGTAAATAGAAATCCTGAACACATGATCCGTGGGGACCACGAGGACTGGAGTTCGGGAAACACTGGTTTACATCAAGCAACCGGTACTGTATATACTTACGCTCTTTAATCTAGGCCTGAACATCGAGGTCCTCCCAGCGGCCCACAAGGAGCAAACAGATTTCCTCCCAGAGTCGTCGGGTAACGATCAGGTCAGCGTGGCGGCGGTCAGCAATATTCCAGAGCGGCTCCCTTTCTCTGACGAGATCGATGAGGCGGTCCACATCAATCCCCCCATCCTCACCGTCAGAGTCGGGAGCACGCTGTGAAGGCTGTTAAAGAAAAAGACAAAAATAACATAATTAGCCTCCACAAAAGAAATGAAATAAAAAGTGCAAAAAAACAAAGCAAAAATATTTATACTTACACGCTGGTGACCGCCGCGTTGCTGTCGCCGACGACCCTGGGAGGCACTGCGAGGACCTCTTGGCCGAGCACCAGATTGGGAAGACTAGAGAAGAAAACAAAAAATGTTATGTCTTTGGATGTAGGCATTTGTTTGCTGTGTGTGGTCTGCAGGACATTGTTTTCTATGTGTCGTGTGTAGTGTGATGTTGTGTTTCTGCGTTTGATGCAAAAAACTTACCAATTGTGAGCCCACTCCAGGTGTCTGTCCACCCCTTCCTTCTTCTTCTGGGAGCTCCTCTTCATCTTGTGATTCCTGTTTTGAAATAAAAGGCAATGAATAGACATATATTACAGAGATGATGGATTTTGGAAATAAAAACTTACCGTCAAACACTGACGATGCGAGGGAGGGCTCCCAGAAGAAGATGTGCTGTCCTGTTGATGGCCAGACTCCATGGCTGTGGGTATTGCTGCTGCTGTTGCTGCTGCCAGTGATGCCATTTCTGCTGCTGCTGCTGCATCTCTTTGGCGGCTGTTGAATAAAGAGAAACAAAGGGCCAATGAATATCTTGATATTCCATGGCCCTAGTTTGGAGGAATGGGGGATTTGATAATTACCGTCTCTCATCTGCTGCTGGACTCCCCTCCTCAGCATGTTCCATTTGCTGCTCCATTTGGGGTGGTGCTGATGGTGCTGCTGCTGCAGATGTCTGCTGCCTTCTCCTGCTCCTGGTTCTTGGCTTGGGTGGCATGTTGGGTGTGGCTGAGGGTCCCATTGTCTTGCTTTTATATATCTCCTGTGGGCAGAGCTACTGAGCATGCTCAGACCAAAAAACCAGATCCGGCCGCCGGATCCGGCTTTCGCCGGATCCGGCGCATTGCGGCACTCATAGGCTTTCATTGTGTGAAAAAGCCGGACGCGCCGGATCCGGCGTGTCCGGCTTTTTCGCCGGAGACAAAAAACGTTACAGTAGCCGTTTTTTCCAGACGCCGGATCGCGACACATTGCCGGATCCGGCGAAAACCGGATGAAACGCATGGCCATCCGGCGCGATCCGGTGCAAATGCAAGTCAATGGGGGGGAAACTGGATCCGGCATTGCATTTCGCCGGATCCGGTTTCTGTCAAAAGCGCCGGATCGCGCCTGACGGCGAAAACCTGATGTGTGAAAGAGGCCTTAGTTACTATTCCCGGGCAGCGCCGGGCTCTTCAGCTAGTAGTAAATATAAGTATATTACTTATAACGTAAATAATTCTCTAAAGGTACTATTGATATGAAATTCTCATCATATGTCATTAACAGCCATCCAATCCACACAGGCAAATAAATCAGTCCATAGATGTCTTTAAGTTATTATGTGTAATAATGAGAAATGCTGAACAGTAAATATATAAGGTGCACTTCCAATTGGGTAATACTAGCTGATAGGGTGCTGCATAATGCATTGTACAAATAGCAAGGACAAAAGCAAGGGAAAAGACCAATGCATAAAAATAGCGCACACCTAAATATGAAAATATCGAATATATAAAGCTCAAGTGTGTGTATATGTTTGTATGTATTTACAGTATGTGTGTATGTCCGGGATTGGCATCTGCACTGTCGCAGTTACTGCCACAAAATTTTGCATAGTCACACATCTGGACCCCGAGAGCGTCATAGGCTATGTTGTGAGGCAAATTTTTAACCCCGATTGTTCCAATTCACCAAACAATTTGGCCTATTATTCTTATCATTTCTATGGTGTTATCGTCCTTCTGTAAAGCTGGAAATAACACAATTTATTACCGTGTCAACACAGACCACCCTCTGACACAGACTGCAGGGGGAGCCCAGTATCACACAGGATAGGATTAAATACACGGCTCAGCAGTCAGTATCACACAGGAGAGGATTAGATACACGGCTCAGCAGTCAGTATCAGACAGGATAGGATTAGATACACGGCTCAGCAGTCAGTATCACACAGGATAGGATTAGAAACACAGCTCAGCAGTCAATATCACCCAGGATAGGAATAGATACACGGCTCCGCAGACAGTATCACACAGGAAAGGATTAGATACACAGTTCAGCACACAGTTTCACACAGAATAGTATTAGATACACGGCTCAGCAGACAGTATCACACAGAATAGGATTAGATACACGGCTCAGCAGTCAGTATCACACAGGATAGGATTAGATACACGGCTCAGCAGTCAGTATCACACAGGAGAGGATTAGACACATGGCTCAGCAGTCAGTATCACACAGGATAGGATTAGATACACGGCTCAGCAGTCTTCTTTGTTCCATATGTATTTATTATGGGACTTGTTTATAATATGTCTGTGTCATGTATGATCAGGTTTATGCACCACCTGTTATAAGGTGATGTGTTATTGTCATTGTAGGACCTTGGGTGATGTGTTATTGTCATTGTAGTTTTTTAATGGTGTTTTTCATGTATGTGTCTTTTTGTGGTCTAATAATGAGAAATGACACAGGGAAAAAGTATTGCACATGCTTACTGAAATCTAATTAGTACTTTGTACAAAAATCTTTGTTGGTGATGACAGCTTTAAGATGCCTCCTGTATGGAGAAACTAATTGCATGCATTGCATAGGTGTGATTTTGGCCGATACTTTAACACAAAACTCATGAAATCCTTAAGATTTTTCAGGATCCCACCATGAACTCTGAGCTTTAGTTCCTTCCATAAATTTTCTATTGAATTCAGGTAAGATGATTGGTTAGGCCATTCTAGTAGTTTTCTTCTTTTTCTGAAACCAATTGAGAGTTTCCTTGGCTGTGTGTTTGGGATCATTGTCTTGCCAAAATATCCACTCTTTTTTCGTCTTCATCACTCTGGCAGATAACAGCAGATTTTTATCAAGAATGTCTCGGTACATTTGTCCATTCATCATTCCTTGAATTATATCATGTTTGCCAGTGCCATATGCTAAAAAACAGTCTCATACCATGAAGTTTCCATCCCCGAACTTTACTGTTGGTATGGTGTTTTAGGGTGATATGCAGTGCCTTTTGGCCTCCAAACATGGTGTATATTAAGGCATTTAAAAAGTTCAACTTTGGTCTCCTCTAACTAGACTATATTCTCCCAGTATTTCCCATGTTTCTCTAAATGTTTTTACAGAAACCTTAACTTTTCTTGAGCAGGCATTTTGCTCAGCAATGGAGTCTTACAGGGTGAGCGTACAAATAGGCTATGAAGGTGAAATGCATTATTTATTGTTTTCTTTGAAACAATTGTACCTGCTGATTCCAGACCTTTCTGTAGCTCGCCACAGTGGCCCTTTGCTCTTGGCCAAATCTTATGATAATTCTTTTCACTCCTCTGTATGAAATCTTGCAGGGAGCACCTGGTCATGGCCAGTTTATGGTGAAATGATGTTCTTTCCAATCTCAACAAGGTTTTGCTATATGCAGCAAGGGCCAAAAGTGTTGGCACCCTTTCAATTGTTCCAGAAAATGAAGTATTTCTCCGAGAAAATTATTCCAATTCCACATGTTTTGTTATACACATGTTTATTTCCTTTGGGTGTATCAGAGAAACACAAAAAACATAGAAAGAAAAGGCAAAATGGACATAATTTCACACTTTGAAATAAATAACTGCAATCAATCACTTCTATAACCATTAACAAGCTTGATATGCCTCTCAACTGTAATTTTGAACAATTTTTTTGCAAATTGCTACAGGTCTCCTATTTGAAAGGTGTCTACTCCCAGCAACAATTTTAAGATCTCTCCACAGTTGTTCATTGGTATTTAGATCCAGACTCATTGCTAGCCACTTCAGGACTCTGCAGCACATTGTCTCCATCCATTTCTGTGTGCTTCTTGAAGTATGTTTGGGGTAATTGTCGTGCTGCACCCATGACATAGGATGCAAAACCTGTTTTTTTTGCACAGGGCACTACATTGCAACCCAAAATCCTTTGATCATCTTCAGATTTAATGATGTGTTGCACACTGTCAAGGCACCCAATACCAGAGGCAGCAAAACAACTCTAAAACTTCTTTAAACCTCCTTCATATTTTACTGTAGGTACTGTGTTCTTTTCTTTGTTGACCTCATTCTGTTTTCGATAAATAGTAGAATGATGTGCTTTACCAAAAAAGCTCTATTTTGGTCTCATCTGTCCACAAGACACTTTCCCAGAAGTATGTTAGCTTACTAGCCTAAATATTAGCAAACAGCAGTCTAGTTTTTTATGTTTTGTGTCAGCATTGTGGTCATCCTGGACCTCCTGCAATAGCATTTAATTTCACTGATATATTGATGGATAGTTTGTGCTGACACTGATGCACTCTGAGCCAGCAGGATAGCTTAAATTTAAACATAGGGATAGTCCAGGAGAAATGCATAGTAATAATGAAAATAGACTGTGTAAAGAAAAGAACTGAATTAAGGAAACAATTAACAAGAAGTACTGTGCCTAATATTTCGTTTTACAATCTGATAAACTTGAACTGTCCAGTATACTGTTGTTGGTTAATACAAACTGTGTGTCCTGAGTTATGTGTGACGGCCCCGGAAGATGGAGGCCTGGAATTTTTGAAGGCTTGTGGCATACACGTGAGTGTGATGCACCCAACACTGTGCAGCATTAGGACTGGGACAAGATTTATCTGTAAAGTGCCGGGCATTGTGAAGCAGCAGCTTGGTCATGACTACGACGTGTGGTTGCTTTACATTTCTTCAGAATATATGTCAAAGTGCATCTAGAAGAACTGATGCTTTTATGCTGTTTTGAAGGCAAAGTGTATCACATCAAATATTGATTTAGATTTTTATTTGCTCACTTACTTTGCATTTTGTTAATTGCAAAAAATATACTATTAACACTTTAATTTATGATAGCATTCTTACTTAGTAGCATTTTTATCCACACTTTGCTAAAATTTTCAATGGCTATAACTAGCAGCAAGCCTGGTGTATGGGAATGTGTCCTAATAGAACATAATTAGGATGGCTTTGTCACAATTATAATCATTTTATTGTCAGTCATTATTGGGGATGAGCAGATCTTTTGAAATTCAAATTCGCCAGATTTGAGAAAATTTCCCAAAAGATTCAAATTTCAGTGAATAAATTTGCAAGTATCTCAATACTGGAGAGCTTTTAATTGCTAGTAAAACATATGTGAGGGAGACATGACAGACAGAGCTCCACTGAACATAAGAGATTACAATTTATAGGAGAGAAAAAGGATCTTGCTAACTATTAGAGCTTACAATCTGCAGGAGAGAGAGGACTACCTTGATCGTAATATCTTGCACACTACAGGAGAGAGGACCTCACTGATAGTAAGAGCTTACACTCTACTGGAAAGAGGGAAAGGAACCTACTGATCATTATAACTTACACTCTAGAAAGGAGAGGACCTTCCTGACCATAAGAGCTTACACTCTAAAGAAAAGGCACCTTTGCTCAGTTACTCTGTAGTTGGAAAGTGACTCTACTGTACTTGTAGAATCTGTATTCTACTGGGAACCGCTGATTTGTGATTGCCCTGGTACTGACCACCACTGTGCAAGGTACGATAATCTTCTAGACGTCATCGCTGCTGGGCATTATGTTGAAACCCATGTGACCATAAAAAGATATTAGCCCACTCAATAATGCTTCAACAGTGTGGGAAATGGTGACAGTCAAGTTTTTATGGCATACGGAGAGTTGAATTTCAAAGTGTTTGAAGCTGTGAGTAACAGTGAATTTCAGGAAACATGACAACTATAACTCAATCTTCCATGGATCAATCCGCTTATCTCTAGTCATGCTGCTTCCAAAGGCAAATTATTATATGCCTAGTTTCTTCAAGTGTTTTCTTCTTATCTACTGTAATATAGTACATTTGTTGTTGATATACAGGGCGGGCCATTTATATGGATACATCTAAATAAAATGGGAATGGTTGATGATATCAACTTCCTGTTTGCGGCACATTAACATATGTGAGGGGGGAAACTTTTCAAGATGTGTGGTGACCATGGCGGCCATTTTGGATCCAACATTATTGTTTTCTATGGGAAGAGGGTAATGTGACACATCAAACTTATTGAGAATTTCACAAGAAAAACAATGGTGTGCTTGGTTTTAATGTAACTTTATTCTTTCGTGAGTTATTTACAAGTTTATGATCACTTATAAAATGTGTTCAAAGTGCAGCCCATTGTGTTGGATTGTCTATGCAACCCTCTTTTCCCATGCTAGCACATGCTTCCAGTATCCATTGTTTCAGATGCTGCACATCTCGTATCTTCGCAGCATAGACAATTGCCTTCAGATGACACCAAAGATAATAGTCTAAGGGGGTCAGGTCAGGAGACCTTGGTGGCCATTCAACTGGCCCATGATGACCAATCCACTTTCCAGGAAACGGTTGATGTAGGAATGTTCGGACCTGACACCCATAATTGATGGTATGGTGTGGTATATGGGGTACAAAGATAGTGGGGCCAGTCTTCATCAATGTAAACCTCAATGCTACTGGATATCTGAAATTGCTACATGATGATGTTTCGCCCTCTTTATGCACAGAAGATGGCACGTTCCCTGAGTTTTTCCAGCAAAATGGTGAACCACCACATATGGGTGTCAGGTCCGAGCATTCCTACAAGGAATCTGACCCCCTTAGACTAGCATTTCTTCTGCGGTGTTGCTATCAGTATGTCAAGAGTGGGAGTAGAGGGTTGCATTGACAATCCAACACAATGGGTAGCACTTTGAACACATTTTATAAGTAGTCATAAACTTGTAAATAAGTTCTTTCTTGTGAAATTCTCAATAAGTTTGATGTGTCACATGACCCTCTTCCCAATGGGAAAAAAAAAATTGAATCCAAAATGGCCACCTTCAAAATGGCCACCATGGTCACCACCTATCTTGAAAAGCTTCCCCCGTCCCATATACTAATGTGCCACAAACAGGAAGTTGGTATCACCAACCATTCCCATTTCGTTTAAGTGTATCCATATAAATGGCCCACCCAGTAATTGTTCCTCTTTAATTTTAATGCAATGTATAATTTTGATTTGTGTAAAACAGTTAAGGATGGTTCTATGTTAAGAATTGGTTTGTATGGCTGTTATCTGTTAAAATCACTTTTTTGGCAGATTCACTGTGACACTTCGGGGTTTTGGCAGCGTCCGAGAGTGGACCCTCTGGGTCGCGGAACTGAGGCCCCCGGGGCGAGTGCACCAGGTGGAACCGACCCCTATACAGGGACCGTTTGGGGCAGGCCCATGGGGGATCAGACACCGCGACAGCTGAAACCAAGAGGGGCGGCTCAAAGGACCGGAGTGACCACAGGCAGGACTGGGAGATCGCACCGAGACCAAGGTGCGAGACGAGGAGACGTACACAGCAACAGTAACCAAGAAGACAGGGAAGACAGGAGGACCACAGGCTAGGAAACTGGACAGGAAGGGAACCAGACACAGGGAGTGGGTCAGAACTGAAGACTAGGAGACACAGACCAGCAGGGCGGAGGGCGGACAGGGCAACCAGGAGAGGGAGAGACGAAAAGACTAGGAAGAGTATAAGACAGGAGGAAAACCTATAGAAACCCTATAGGCGGCCAAATCAATGTATGGGCTTCACACAATAACCAGGCGTCATCCCATTATGGGAGACGCCTGATATATCCCCTGCTGGCAGGTGATTGGCTAACCGCTAATCGGCCGCCACCCACCGCAGGGTTAACCGTCAGGACGGGCGCGCACCCGTGCCCTAGTGTGCATGTGAAGGCGGGGAGCTGCCCGGCGGCCAGGAAGAGGAGAAGCACGTGAGCAGGAGGAAGGAGGGAGCGCGTGCGCCGCCGGGTGAGTGAGAGCTGCGGAGGGAGCCGGTGCCCGTGGGACGGCGGCGGCCATGGCCGTTGTTGTCACAGTACCCCCCTCCTTACATCTCCCCCTTCTGAAGTCGGCAAAAAACTTTTTCAGAATTTGCGGGGCATTTATATTCTCCCGGGGCTCCCAGGACCTCTCCTCGGGACCAAATCCCTTCCAATCGATAAGAAAGAGGGTCCTTCCTCTGACCTTTTTCATGGCCAAAATGTCCTTAACTTCAAAGACGTTATCATCCCCAATTGGCTGAGGGGACGAGATAGGAGCAGGACAGAACCGGTTAAGGATGACAGGTTTAAGGAGCGAGACATGGAAGGCGTTAGGAACTCAGAGTGAAACCGGCAATCTCAATTTGTAAGCAGCGTTGTTAATGCGTCCAAGTACCTCAAAAGGTCCAGTATAATGGGGACTCAACTTGTATGAGGGAACTTTTAGACGGATGTGTTTAGTCGAAAGCCAGATTTTGTCACCAGGATGGTATGGTGGAAGATCCCTTCGTCTTTTGTCCGCATGTTTTTTCATCTGGGTACTGGACTTCACGAGGGCTTCTTTGGTCTCCTTCCAAATTTGCGTGAAGTCAGCGGCGAGAGCATCTGCCGCGGGCACGCCCGAAGACGTGGAGATGGGCAGCGGGATGCCAGGGTTTTGGCCTGAGACCACAAAAATGGTGATTTGGAGGAGGACTCATTAGGATGATTATTGTGGGCAAATTCCGCCCAAGGGAGGAGCGAAACCCAGTTGTCCTGGTGGGCGTTGGAAAAGTTGCACAGGAAGGTCGTCAGAACTTGATTGACTCGTTCCACTTTCCCATTGGTCTGTGGGTGGTAGGTGGAGGAGAAATCCAAAGACGTACCCATGTGCCGACAGAGAGCTCTCCAGAATCGGGAGGTAAATTGAACTCCCTGATCAGACACGATCCGTTGAGGGAGTCCATGCAGTTTGAAGATCTGATGGATAAAAATCTCGGCCAACTTAGGAGCCGAAGGCAAGCCGGGTAACGGGATGAAATGGGCCATTTTGGAGAAGCGATCTATTACCACAAGGATAGTAGTGCACCCAGAAGAGGAAGGCAAGTCTGTCACAAAATCCATGGCAATTTGCTGCCAGGGGGCCTCTGGAACAGGTAGCGGATGAAGGAGGCCGGAGGGCAGATCCCTAGGCACCTTGTTCTGTGCACAGGTAGTACAGGATACTACAAAATCCAACACGTCCTGGTGAAGAGAAGGCTACCAATAAGTAGCGGGAGAGAAGCAAGCGGGTCTTCTTGGTCCCGACGTGTACTGCGATTTTGGACGAGTGCCCCCAGCGTAGCACCTCCAGTCTTTTGCCCTGTGGAACAAAGGTCCTGCCTGGCGGAAGGGTAGAGAGGTTCACGGGAGCCACGGTAATAACTTTCACAGGCTCGATGATATAAGAGGGAACCTCCTCCGTTTCTGGTGTCTGCAACGACCTAGAGAGCGCATCCGCCTTGGCATTCTTGTTCCTGGGTCGAAAATGGAGCTTAAAATCAAAGCACGAGAAGTATAGGGACCACCGGGCTTGCCGAGCGTTGAGTCTTTGGGGACACTGAAGATAGGCTAAGTTTTTGTGGTCCGTGAAAATTGTAAAGTGGTGAACTGCCCCCTCAAGCAGGTACCGCCATTCCTCCAGGGTCATCTTTATAGCGAGCAACTCCCGGTCTCCAATAGAGTAGTTGCATTCGGCAGAGGAAAAGGATTTAGAAAAAAACCCACAGGGTACCAGATGTCCGGATGAGGCCCGCTGGGAAAGTACTGCCCCAGCCCCTGTGGATGAGGCATCGACTTCAAGAATGAAGGGCCTAATTGCTACAGGACGATGTAAGATTGGTGCTGAAGCAAAGCAGCGCTTCAGGGCAAGAAAGGCCTCTTCAGCCTTGGGAGGCCAGGTGTTTGATTTGGTTCCTTTTCGGGTCAAGAGCGTGAGGGGCTTAGTCACCGAGGAGAAATGAGGAACGAACTGTCGGTAATAATTCGCAAATCCCAGGAAGTGCTGAATGGCCTTCAAGCCGGCAGGATGAGGCCACTTGAGGACAGCAGAGAGTTTCTCGGGATCCATCTTCAGCCCAGAATCCGTGATGATGTAACCCAGGAAAGGCAACGAGATTTGTTCAAACAGGCATTTCTCCAATTTTGCATAGAGCCGGTTCTCCCGAAGACGTTGCAGGACCAGGCGAACATTTCTTCTATGCGAGGAAAGATCGGGTGAAAAGACGAGAATGTCATCTAAGTATACCACCGCGCAGGAGTATAATAAATCCCGAAAAACCTCATTGACGAACTCCTGGAACACTGCTGGGGCATTGCAGAGTCCGAACGGCATGACCAAATATTCATAATGGCCATCCCGAGTATTGAAAGCCGTCTTCCACTCATCCCCAGCGCGGATTCGGATCAAATTATAGGCTCCTCGTAGGTCCAGTTTGGTAAAGACCCGGGCCCCTCTCAGCCGGTCGAAGAGCTCTGGGATCAGCGGTAGAAGATACCGATTTTTAACGGTATATTATTCAGGCCTCGATAGTCAATGCATGGCCTGAGGGATCCGTCTTTCTTCCGAACAAAGAAAAAACCTGTGCCTGCAGGAGATGAAGATTTCCGAATAAAACCCTTGGCCAAGTTTTCGTGTATATACTCTTACATGGCCGAGGTTTCTGCTGGAGACAAAGGGTACGTTCTCCCCCTGGGGGGGTGGCTCCCGGAATCAACTCGATGGGACAGTCAAAGAACCGGTGTGGTGGCTAAGACTCCGCCTCCTTCTTACTGAAGATGTCGCATACGCGTGATATGGTGCCGGGAGTCCCGGAAGATCGGCTGGTTCCTGTGGCAGATGAGAGTGGGCCATTGACAACAGACAGCATTCCTGGCAATTATGGCCCCAGCGCAAAATCTCCCCAGAGTGCCAATCCAGAGCCGGTTCATGCAATCTGAGCCAGGGTAATCCAAGGAGGACACCATGGGACAAATTGGGCAGCACGTAGAAAGCTATCTTCTCCAGATGAAGAGCTCCCACTTGAAACTCAACTTTGGCAGTAACCATGGTGATGAGCTCAGGAAGTGGTCTGCCATCCACAGACGCAATCGCACGTGGGTTCTCCAAGGTAACCACAGGAATCTGGAACTTGTTAACCTTCTCTAGCCGAATGAAATTGCCAGCCGCACCCGAGTCCACATACTCCTCCACAGATCTACGCTCTCGACCTAGAAGAATTAAAGCCGAAATGGTAAGGGGCAGAGAGGAATTAGAGTCACCTAGGGAAGCCTCTCTTACCTGGCCTAGGTGGAGGCGTTTCCCGGTCTCACAGGACAGGTGCGCAAAAAATGATTGGCACCGCCGCAATACAGACAAAGGCTCTCCGTCATTCTCTCCCTGCGCTTTTGTTCAGACAACCTAACACGGTCTATTTGCATGGGCTCGGGGGCAGAGCTGGCAGGGGGTATGGAGTAACGTGGAATGGGGGCTTGATAGAGCCTAAAGGGTCTCCTCTCTCTGGCAGCCTCCCGAGAACGTTCGAGAAACCGGAGATCTATACAAGTGGCCAGGGATATGAGATCTTACAGGGTGGTAGGCGTATCCTGTCTGGCAAGCTCGTCTTTTATCTTGCCAGAAAGACCCCTCCAAAAGGCTCCCACCAGGGCCTCATTATTCCACCCAAGCTCCGAAGACAGTGTCCGGAAGCGGATGGCGTACTGCCCCACGGTGAGCGAACCCTGACGGAGGTTAAACAGAGCCTCCGTAGTAGAAGCCAAGCACCCGGGCTCGTCAAATACCTTGCGAAACATGTCAAGGAAACTCTGAATACTAGCGACTACAGGATCATCCCTCTCCCACAAAGGATTCACCCAGGCCAAAGCCTCTCCCTCAAGGTGGGACACGATGAACGCCACCTTGGCATGGTCGGAGAGGTATTGCTGGGGTAACAGCTCAAAGTGCAGTCTGCACTGGTTCAAGAAGCTCCGGCATAGTTTTGGATCTCCGCTATACCTGGGGGGCTTTCCCAGGCGAGGTGGCGGGTGAGATGCCGGATCCCGGGGTTGGACAGAGGCGGCCGCCGAGGACTGTAGAGAAAGTAAACGGTCATCGATGGACGGCATGTAGTTTAGGATGTGGGACTGGGCACCGCGCTGCTGCACGAGCTCCTGCTGGATGCCGGCTAACATGGGAGTGTGCCCTGGATCGGTGGTTTGAAGGGCGGATAGCCGGGTGTCCATGGACTTCATAAAGGACATTATCCGGGTCTGGTTCTCCTGCAGAAATAGTAACTCTTTTTGCGGAGCGGCCTCGGCTCCAGCGGGGTCCATGGCCTGGTTATACTGTGACGCTTCTGGGGTTTTGGTAGCGTCTGAGAGTGAACCCTCTGGGTCGCGGAACTGAGGCCCCCGGGGCGAGCGCACCAGGTGGAACCGACCCATATACAGGGACTGTTTGGGGCAGGCCCGTGGGGGATCAGACACCGCAACAGCTGAAACCAAGAGGGGCGGCTCAAAGGACCGGAGTGACCACAGGCAGGACTGGGAGATCGCACCAAGGTGCGAGACGGGGAGACATACACAGCAACAGTAACCGAGAAGACAGGGAAGACAGGAGGACCACAGGCTAGGAAACTGGACAGGAAGGGAACCAGACACAGGGAGTGGGTCAGAACTGAAGACTAGGAGACACAGACCAGCAGGGCGGAGGACAGACAGGACAACCAGGAGACGGAGAGATGAAAAGACTAGGAAGAGTATAAGACAGGAGGAAAACCTATAGAAACCCTATAGGCGGCCAAATCAATGTATGGGCTTCACACAATAACCAGGCATCATCCCATTATGGGAGACGCCTGATATATCCCCTGCTGGCAGGTGATTGGCTAACAGCTAATTGGCTGCCACCCACCGCACAGTTAACCATCAGGAAGGGGGGGCGCCCGCGCCATAGTGTGCATGTGAAGGCGGGGAGCTGCCCGGCGGCCAGGAAGAGGAGAAGCACGTGAGCAGGAGGAAGGAGGGAGCGCGCACGCCACCGGGTGAGTGAGAGCTGCGGAAGGAGCCGGTGCCCGTGGGACGGCGGCGGCCACGGCCGTCGTTGTCACGGTCATATACAGTAAAATAGGCTGGAAGAGCTACTGTTTTAATTGAAGATGATGATATTACTGACTATACAGGTCTGAGCTTTAAGGAACAGACCTCCATATTGACTTTGTCTGAATTACAAAGTGGTTCTAATGTACCTTTGAAGACTTCTAATCCAAGATTAAATCAGAACTTAAAGCTCTCCATAAAGAATCACCAATTCTCCTCATTCTTGTCAATCTAGAAATTTGACATATTAAACAAAGAGCCATTCACGAACTTAAAAAGAATATCAATATTGAAATTTATTAAAAAAAAGAAAAAAATATGCACACTTTTTGTATTAAATTAATGTACAGGTACACAATTACGCTATGTGGCCAATGTAAAAATTGTAAAAATATTCATACACAAAGTGTTAGCACATGAATATTGAACACATGAATTACTGTAAATGTTAAAAAGTTAAGGAACTTAGTCTTTCTGCTTTAGTCCTTCCAATTGATATCAGTGTGCAACAGATTTATTATGTTTCACATTGTACTAAATAGTTAAGATAAACTTTTTCTTTATAGCTAATGAATGGGTGTTCAGATTAATTTAGTCTGGTGGGTTCAATGTACGGTACCACATTCTGACATTAATCATCTTGCTTTTTTTCTTCTATAATTACCCATAGACACAAATTTCAACTTTGATTTTTGCGTCTTTACTTAAATGGACTGTGTCAAATGTATTTCACTGTCCTGAAAATTAAAACAACATTACAGTTAATTCTTTATTTTTTCTTTAATCAAACAACCACAGTTTTAGTTTGTAAAAAGAACGTTGTACAAAGCCAACAACACTCTATCCTCTCTTCGATGCCACAATTAGCAGTTCAGTAATTAATAGCCTCTGGTGTACTTCCACCAAAAAGATTACTGTCTGTAATAAAGAATGTGTCACTTTCCAAAAATATTAATAATAAAAATAGCAATATATTCCAATGATTACTTTTAGTATTAGTTACATTGTTACATAGTTAACCCCTTAATGACCGGAGCTTTTTTCTATTTTTCGCATTCTTTTTTCGCTCCCCTTCTTTCCAGAGCCATAACTTTTTTATTTCTCCGTCTATATGGCCACGTGAGGGCTTATTTTTTGCGGCACGAGTTGTACCTTTAAATGACACCATTGGTTTTACCATGTCGTGTACTCAAAAACGGGAAAAAAATTCCAAGTGCGGTGAAATTGCAAAAAAAGAGCAATCCCACACTGGTTTTTTGCTTGGCTTTTTTGCTAGGTTCACTAGATGCTAAATCTGACCTGCCATTATGGTTCTCCAGGTCATTATGAGTTCACAGACACCAAAGATGTCTATGTCCTCTTTTATCTAAGTGGTGAAAAAAATTCCAAAGTTTGATAAAAAAAAAAAAAAAAAATTGCGCAATTTTCCGAGACCCGTAGCATCTCCATTTTTCATGATCTGGGGTCGTATGAGGGCTTATTTTTTCCGTGCAGGGCTGACGTTTTTAATAATATCACATTTGTGCAGATACGTTCTTTTGATCGCCCATTATTGCATTTTAATGCAATGTCTTGGCGACCAAAAAAACATAATTCTGGCGTTTTTAATTTTTTTTCTCGCTACGCCGTTTAGCGATCAGGTTAATGCTTTTTTTTCTTGATAGATTAGGCGATTCTGAACATGCCAATACCTAATATGTGTATGTGGGATTTTTTTTTTACTGCTTTATTTTGATTGGGGCGAAAGGGGGGTGATTTGAACTTTTAGGTTTTTTTAATTTTTTTGATTTTTAAACATTTTTTTTTTTACTTTTGGCATGCTTCAATAGCCTCCATAGGAGGCTAAGATACAACAAGAAAACAAAGAATGACAGATTTGCAAAAATACTCTGCAATAAAAAATGGCAGTAATCAGCAAGTGCATGATAACAAATACAGGGTATTTAGTCGATACTTTTTTTGCGCAAAAAATGTACACCAAGCTGCTCCACCACGTCAAGGTAACCCCTATCGAAGCAGTCCCTATCTAATGTATTAAAAACCTGAACATGTGAACAGTGTCTAATATGAACAGGATTCAGAAAGGCCGCTCCCTGGCATGGGCTTGTGGTCTGAGACAACTCTTATGTGCACGTCACACAAGAGAGGGGTGAAGTCTCCCAAACCATGCTAAGCAAGGAAAAAATGGATTAAAAACACACATGTAGCATGCACAATTGTGAACACGTCGATCAGACAATGCTCACACCACCCACTAACTGAGATACAACAAGAAAACACAGAATGACAGATTTGCAAAAATACTCTGAAATAAAAAATGGCAGTAATCAGCAAGTGCTGGATAACAAATACAGGGTATTTAGTCCATACTTTTTTTGCACAAAAAATGTACACCAAGCTGCTCCACCACATCAAGGTAACCCCTATCGAAGCAGTATTACTAAGAACTCTGTATGATTTAAATGCACTTTTGCTTTTTACTTATTTAATTATAGCAGGGGTTTTTTCATTTGTCTTTTGTAGGTTTTGTATTCTCATTCTTATTAGACCTATCTATATACTGGTATAAATGATTAATTTTTAATATTCAATTAATAAAAAGTATTTTTAGCTAATATTTTGGCTTGGTGGTTCTCGTTACTCCATCTTTCCGATGCTTTTGTTTGTTCTTATGGTATGGGAGTGCTCCAGCCTTCATTTTGATACATATACTTGGAGGGGAAAGGGTTATTGTATATATATCTTTTTCCTGACCCAGACTTATATTTTGTGTTTTTTAACATTATTGTTCTAATAATACACTAGTTTGTTGTTAGAGTGTAGTTTGTTGTTAGAGAGTAGTTTGTTGTGAAGTCAATAGCTTGTTGTACCCTCTAGGCTTCAGGTACAATATGAGAGATAGAACGCAGGTCTATAATTATGCAGAGTATAAACAAGACTATCCCTGCCCTGGTAATTGCACAAGACACAATTTCCTTTAGGGCTCATACTCATCTGCCAGTAAAATGGATGAGTGCAATCCGATAAAAATCATATTGCACTCTGAACAATGACAATGTTTACCTACGAATCCCTGCTCATCTGTGATTTTTTTTCCTGAGCTGAAATTAGATTGAAAAAAAAATGTACACATGCTGCGATTGTCCTTGTATCTTGGATGAGACTCGCCAATGCAAGTCAATGGATGTGATAAAAAAATCCCATGGCACTTGGACAATAGGAGTGCTATGCAATTTTTACACACCCATTTCCTTGAAAGCCTGACAATTCAGCAGTCACATACAGTAAAATCACAGCATGACTTGACAAAATAGAATAGATAAATACACAAAGAATAGATAGATATAAAGATGTCAGTCACATATTTATTTAGTACAGTTCTTGTATAGCTTACTATACATGTATTAATAAATAACTAAATATCTGACAAAAATGGCGTGGAATCCGCTGACATTTTATTAATCAGCAGAGGGAAAGCAGACAACTTGGAACAAATGTTTATAGCCTTCAAAGAGGATAATATCCGTGGAGCTTCCCAGGCTAGTAATATGAGCTCTCAGCTGTATACTTAGTCTATCCTTATTATTAAAATGGGGGCCCCCAAAAAAATTTGCCATAGTAACACCTTGTAAGTAGTATTGAGCGATACCATCCGATATTCAGAAATATCGGATCGGATTGGATCGGCCCGATACACAAAAAGTATCGGGTATCGCCGATTCTGATACCGGAAGTCCCATTCAAGTCAATGGGACAGAAATATCGGAATTAAAAAAAACCCTTTCTTGCCTTGTACATCCTGCTCGGGAGAGGGGAAGAGTGTGGGCGGTGCGTGGGCGGACACTGTGTGTGCCTGTGTGTGCGGGCGGGGTCTGTGTGGGCCTCTTGGGGGTCTGTGCCGACTGTTGGGGGCCTGTGCCAGCTGCCGGTGGTCTGTACGGGCCTCTCGGTGGTCTGTGCCTACTGTTGGGGGCCTGTGCCACCTGCCGGTGGTCTGTACGGGCCTCTCGGGGGTCTGTGCCAACTGTCGGGGGCCTGTGCCGGCTGCTGGTGGTATGTACGGGCCTCTCGGGGGTCTGTACAGGCCTGTCGGGGGCCTGTGCCGGCTGCCGGTGGTCTATATGGGCCTCTCGGGGGGCCTGTGCCGGCTGTCGGTGGTATGTGCAGGCTGCCGGGGGCCTGTGCCGGCTGCCGGTGGTCTGTGTGGGCCTGCCGGGGGTCTTGTGTGTGTGCAGGCATCGTCCGATGGGACTACAAGTCCCATCGGGTGATGCCTGCTACAATGACAGTGATTGACACATTAGCCAATGATGGGACAGTAGTAGTCCCATCATCCAGCTAATGTGTTGAATGTAAAAAAAACAAAAAAAACAAAACATACTACATGCATACTACATACATACTACATCCATACAACATACATACATACTACATACATGCTACATATATACTACATTCATACAACATACATACATGCTACATACATGCTACATATATACTACATTCATACAACATACATACATACTTCATACATACTACATATATACTACATTCATACAGCATACATACATACTACATACTACATACATGCTACATATATACTACATTCATGCAACATACATACTACATACATGCTACATATATACTAAATTCATACAATATACATACTACATACATGCTGCATATATACTAGATTCATACAACATACATACATACTGCATACATGCTACATATATACTACATTCATACAACATACATACTACATACATGCTACATACACTCACTGGCCACTTTATTAGGTACACCATGCTAGTAAGGGGTTGGACCCCCTTTTGCCTTCAGAACTGCCTCAATTCTTCGTGGCAGAGATTCAACAAGGTGCTGGAAGCATTCCTCAGAGATTTTGGACCATATTGACATGATGGCATCACACAGTTGGCGCAGATTTGTCGGCTGCACATCCCTGATGCGAATCTCCCGTTCCACCACATCCCAAAGATGCTCTATTGGATTGAGATCTGGTGACTGAGGAGGCCATTTGAGTACAGTAAACTCATTGTCATGTTCAAGAAACCAATCTGAGATGATTCGAGCTTTATGACATGGCGCATTATCCTGCTGAAAGTAGCCATCAGATGTTGGGTACATTGTGGTCATAAAGGGATGGACATGGTCAGCAACAATACTCAGGTAGGCTGTGGCATTGCAACGATGCTCAATTGGTACCAAGGGGCCCAAAGAGTGCCCAGAAAAAATTCCCCACACCATGACACCACCACCACCAGCCTGAACCGTTGATACAAGGCAGGATGGATCCATGCTTTCATGTTGTTTACGCCAAATTCTGACCCTACCATCCGAATGTCGCAGCAGAAATCGAGACTCATCAGACCAGGCAACGTTTTTCCAATCTTCTACTGTCCAATTTCGATGAGCTTGTGCAAATTGTAGCCTCAGTTTCCTGTTCTTAGCTGAGAGGAGTGGTACCCAGTGTGGTCTTCTGCTGCTGTAGCCCATCTGCCTCAAAGTTCGACGCACTGTGCGTTCAGAGATGCTCTTCTGCCTACATTGGTTGTAACGGGTGGCAATTTGAGTCACTGTTGCCTTTCTATCAGCTCGAACCAGTCTGCCCATTCTCCTCTGACCTCTGGCATCAACATGGCATTTCCGGCCACAGAACTGCCGCTCACTGGATTTTTTTTCTTTTTCGGACCATTCTCTGTAAACCCTAGAGATGGTTGTGCGTGAAAATCCCAGTAGATCAGCAGTTTCTGAAATTCTCAGACCAGCCCTTCTGGCACCAACAATCATGCCACGTTCAAAGGCACTCAAATCACCTTTCTTCCCCATACTGATGCTCGGTTTGAACTGCAGGAGATTGTCTTGACCATGTCTACATGCCTAAATGCACTGAGTTGCCGCCATGTGATTGGCTGATTAGAAATTAAGTCTTAACACACAGTTGGACAGGTGTACCTAATAAAGTGGCCAGTGAGTGTATATACTACATTCATACAACATACATACATGCTGCATACTACATACATGCTACATATATACTACATTCATACAACATACATATATACTACATACATACTACATGTATACTACATTCATACAACATACATTCATACTACATACATGCTTCATATATACTACATTCATACAACATACATACATAGTTCATACATACTACATACATACATACATACAACATGCTCGACATACAACATACATACTGCATACATACTACATACATACTGCATACAATAAATTCATACAATACATACTACATACAATACATTCATACAATACATACATATAGACATACAGTACATATAACATAGAGTACATATTCACCATCACTTGTCACTTTGATCCCCGAAGCCAGTGTTATCTGTGGAAAAATATGAAAATAACAAACAAACAATATACTCCCTGATCCGCAGAAATCCACGCATTTCCCACACCAATCTCCCATGGAGAACAGCAGCATCAGCTGATGCGACCGCTCTCTACGGGGCTCCAGGAATCCAGTGACGGGAGGTAGGTATCCTTCCGCACTGTATTCCTCCACCACTGTAAAAAAATAATCCCTGGTCTCACTTTATAGCAAAATCTGCATGGGAACTTTCTCACACAGCAATGCCAAAAGTGAGACTAGGGACTATTTTTTTTTACTGTGGGGGAGGAATACAGTGCGGAAGGATACCTACCTCCTGTCATTGGATTATTGAAGCCCCTAGAGAGCGGTCGCATCAGCTGATGCTGCTGTTCTCCACGGGAGATCGACGTGGGACCCTCATGGATTTCTGCGGATCAAGGAGTATATGGCTTGTTTGTTATTTTCATTTTTTTTCATAGATGACACTGGCTTCGGTGATCAAAGTGACAAGTGATGGTGAGTATCTTCTCTATGTTATATGTACTGTATGTCTATGTATGTATTGTATGAATGTATTGTATGCAGTATGTAGGTAGTATGTATGCAGTATGTAGTATGTATGTAGAATGTACTATGTATGTATGTTGTATGAATGTAGTATATATGAAGCACATACGTAGTATGTAGTATGAATAAATGTGGTATGAATGTAGTATATATGAAGCATGTATGTAGTATGTATGTATGTTGTATGAATGTAGTATATATGTACCATGTATGTAGTATGTATGTATGTTGTATGAATGTAGTATACATGTAGTATGTATGTAGAAAAAAGAGGGGGAGAAGCCAGCGCTGCTTGTGGTCAGAACGTAATACAAGAAGTGTGAAAACACACATAGGTTTCAATCTGTATTCAAAAATGAGACATTTAGCAAAAAATTGATCAATTGTTTGAGCTACCCCGCCACGTCAAGGCAGTCTCGTATGGGGAGTCCTACTCTACGTTTTTTATATTCGCTGTGCCATTACGGCCTCCTAAATGTATAAAAGCAAGACCTCATTACATGCACACTGTACCTCAAGCATTTCAGAATCGCTCCTATGGCACCAGAGAGGACAAGCGCAGATAAAGATTAGCCAGGTCCATGCAGACATTTCAGGTCCAACCTCCACACTGCCTGTCCAGCACCACATGATAAAGGACGATCCAGGCCCAGATACAGGTGCGTAATCAAATAAAGCCTAGGGCAGGGCAGGGCTGCCGTTTAATGTGAACAGCAGCCTAGATCAATCACTGAGAAAACAGAAAGAATGGCGTACCTGACCCAGCGCGCACGGCTACAGTGGTGGTCAGCCACAAAACCAATATCAAGAAAAAAGAGGGGGAGAAGCCAGCGCTGCTTGTGGTCAGAACGTAATACAAGAAGTGTGAAAACACACATAGGTTTCAATCTGTATTCAAAAATGAGACATTTAGCAAAAAATTGATCAATTGTTTGAGCTACCCCGCCACGTCAAGGCAGTCTCGTATGGGGAGTCCTACTCTACGTTTTTTATATTCGCTGTGCCATTACGGCCTCCTAAATGTATAAAAGCAAGACCTCATTACATGCACACTGTACCTCAAGCATTTCAGAATCGCTCCTATGGCACCAGAGAGGACAAGCGCAGATAAAGATTAGCCAGGTCCATGCAGACATTTCAGGTCCAACCTCCACACTGCCTGTCCAGCACCACATGATAAAGGACGATCCAGGCCCAGATACAGGTGCGTAATCAAATAAAGCCTAGGGCAGGGCAGGGCTGCCGTTTAATGTGAACAGCAGCCTAGATCAATCACTGAGAAAACAGAAAGAATGGCGTACCTGACCCAGCGCGCACGGCTACAGTGGTGGTCAGCCACAAAACCAATATCAAGAAAAAAGAGGGGGAGAAGCCAGCGCTGCTTGTGGTCAGAACGTAATACAAGAAGTGTGAAAACACACATAGGTTTCAATCTGTATTCAAAAATGAGACATTTAGCAAAAAATTGATCAATTGTTTGAGCTACCCCGCCACGTCAAGGCAGTCTCGTATGGGGAGTCCTACTCTACGTTTTTTATATTCGCTGTGCCATTACGGCCTCCTAAATGTATAAAAGCAAGACCTCATTACATGCACACTGTACCTCAAGCATTTCAGAATCGCTCCTATGGCACCAGAGAGGACAAGCGCAGATAAAGATTAGCCAGGTCCATGCAGACATTTCAGGTCCAACCTCCACACTGCCTGTCCAGCACCACATGATAAAGGACGATCCAGGCCCAGATACAGGTGCGTAATCAAATAAAGCCTAGGGCAGGGCAGGGCTGCCGTTTAATGTGAACAGCAGCCTAGATCAATCACTGAGAAAACAGAAAGAATGGCGTACCTGACCCAGCGCGCACGGCTACAGTGGTGGTCAGCCACAAAACCAATATCAAGAAAAAAGAGGGGGAGAAGCCAGCGCTGCTTGTGGTCAGAACGTAATACAAGAAGTGTGAAAACACACATAGGTTTCAATCTGTATTCAAAAATGAGACATTTAGCAAAAAATTGATCAATTGTTTGAGCTACCCCGCCACGTCAAGGCAGTCTCGTATGGGGAGTCCTACTCTACGTTTTTTATATTCGCTGTGCCATTACGGCCTCCTAAATGTATAAAAGCAAGACCTCATTACATGCACACTGTACCTCAAGCATTTCAGAATCGCTCCTATGGCACCAGAGAGGACAAGCGCAGATAAAGATTAGCCAGGTCCATGCAGACATTTCAGGTCCAACCTCCACACTGCCTGTCCAGCACCACATGATAAAGGACGATCCAGGCCCAGATACAGGTGCGTAATCAAATAAAGCCTAGGGCAGGGCAGGGCTGCCGTTTAATGTGAACAGCAGCCTAGATCAATCACTGAGAAAACAGAAAGAATGGCGTACCTGACCCAGCGCGCACGGCTACAGTGGTGGTCAGCCACAAAACCAATATCAAGAAAAAAGAGGGGGAGAAGCCAGCGCTGCTTGTGGTCAGAACGTAATACAAGAAGTGTGAAAACACACATAGGTTTCAATCTGTATTCAAAAATGAGACATTTAGCAAAAAATTGATCAATTGTTTGAGCTACCCCGCCACGTCAAGGCAGTCTCGTATGGGGAGTCCTACTCTACGTTTTTTATATTCGCTGTGCCATTACGGCCTCCTAAATGTATAAAAGCAAGACCTCATTACATGCACACTGTACCTCAAGCATTTCAGAATCGCTCCTATGGCACCAGAGAGGACAAGCGCAGATAAAGATTAGCCAGGTCCATGCAGACATTTCAGGTCCAACCTCCACACTGCCTGTCCAGCACCACATGATAAAGGACGATCCAGGCCCAGATACAGGTGCGTAATCAAATAAAGCCTAGGGCAGGGCAGGGCTGCCGTTTAATGTGAACAGCAGCCTAGATCAATCACTGAGAAAACAGAAAGAATGGCGTACCTGACCCAGCGCGCACGGCTACAGTGGTGGTCAGCCACAAAACCAATATCAAGAAAAAAGAGGGGGAGAAGCCAGCGCTGCTTGTGGTCAGAACGTAATACAAGAAGTGTGAAAACACACATAGGTTTCAATCTGTATTCAAAAATGAGACATTTAGCAAAAAATTGATCAATAGTTTGAGCTACCCCGCCACGTCAAGGCAGTCTCGTATGGGGAGTCCTACTCTACGTTTTTTATATTCGCTGTGCCATTACGGCCTCCTAAATGTATAAAAGCAAGACCTCATTGCATGCACACTGTACCTCAAGCATTTCAGAATCGCTCCTATGGCACCAGAGAGGACAAGCGCAGATAAAGATTAGCCAGGTCCATGCAGACATTTCAGGTCCAACCTCCACACTGCCTGTCCAGCACCACATGATAAAGGACGATCCAGGCCCAGATACAGGTGCGTAATCAAATAAAGCCTAGGGCAGGGCAGGGCTGCCGTTTAATGTGAACAGCAGCCTAGATCAATCACTGAGAAAACAGAAAGAATGGCGTACCTGACCCAGCGCGCACGGCTACAGTGGTGGTCAGCCACAAAACCAATATCAAGAAAAAAGAGGGGGAGAAGCCAGCGCTGCTTGTGGTCAGAACGTAATACAAGAAGTGTGAAAACACACATAGGTTTCAATCTGTATTAAAAAATGAGACATTTAGCAAAAAATTGATCAATTGTTTGAGCTACCCCGCCACGTCAAGGCAGTCTCGTATGGGGAGTCCTACTCTACGTTTTTTATATTCGCTGTGCCATTACGGCCTCCTAAATGTATAAAAGCAAGACCTCATTACATGCACACTGTACCTCAAGCATTTCAGAATCGCTCCTATGGCACCAGAGAGGACAAGCGCAGATAAAGATTAGCCAGGTCCATGCAGACATTTCAGGTCCAACCTCCACACTGCCTGTCCAGCACCACATGATAAAGGACGATCCAGGCCCAGATACAGGTGCGTAATCAAATAAAGCCTAGGGCAGGGCAGGGCTGCCGTTTAATGTGAACAGCAGCCTAGATCAATCACTGAGAAAACAGAAAGAATGGCGTACCTGACCCAGCGCGCACGGCTACAGTGGTGGTCAGCCACAAAACCAATATCAAGAAAAAAGAGGGGGAGAAGCCAGCGCTGCTTGTGGTCAGAACGTAATACAAGAAGTGTGAAAACACACATAGGTTTCAATCTGTATTCAAAAATGAGACATTTAGCAAAAAATTGATCAATAGTTTGAGCTACCCCGCCACGTCAAGGCAGTCTCGTATGGGGAGTCCTACTCTACGTTTTTTATATTCGCTGTGCCATTACGGCCTCCTAAATGTATAAAAGCAAGACCTCATTACATGCACACTGTACCTCAAGCATTTCAGAATCGCTCCTATGGCACCAGAGAGGACAAGCGCAGATAAAGATTAGCCAGGTCCATGCAGACATTTCAGGTCCAACCTCCACACTGCCTGTCCAGCACCACATGATAAAGGACGATCCAGGCCCAGATACAGGTGCGTAATCAAATAAAGCCTAGGGCAGGGCAGGGCTGCCGTTTAATGTGAACAGCAGCCTAGATCATTATTACATTTAGGAGGCCGCAATGGCACAGCGAACATAAAAAACGTAGAGTAGGACTCCCCATACGAGACTGCCTTGACGTGGCGGGGTAGCTCAAACAATTGATCAATTTTTTGCTAAATGTCTCATTTTTGAATACAGATAGAAACCAATGTGTGTTTTCACACTTTATGTATTACGTTCTGACCACAAGCAGCGCTGGCTTCTCCCCCTCTTTTTTCTTGATATTGGTTTTGTGGCTGACCACCACTGTAGCCGTGCGCGCTGGGTCATGTACGCTATTCTTTCTGTTTTCTTAGTGATTGATCTAGGCTGCTGTTCACATTAACAGCGGCCCTGCCCTGCCCTAGGCTTTATTTGATTACGCACCTGTATCTGGGCCTGGATCGTCCTTTATCTGTGGTGCTGGTCAGGCAGTGTGGAGGTTGGACCTGAAATGTCTGCATGGACCTGGCTAACCTTTATCTGCGCTTGTCCTCTGGTGCCATAGGAACGATTTTGAAATGCTTGAGGTACAGTGTGCATGTAATGAGGTCTTGCTTTTATACATTTAGGAGGCCGCAATGGCACAGCGAACATAAAAAACGTAGAGTAGGACTCCCCATACGAGACTGCCTTGACGTGGCGGGGTAGCTCAAACAATTGATCAATTTTTTGCTAAATGTCTCATTTTTGAATACAGATAGAAACCAATGTGTGTTTTCACACTTTATGTATTACGTTCTGACCACAAGCAGCGCTGGCTTCTCCCCCTCTTTTTTCTTGATATTGGTTTTGTGGCTGACCACCACTGTAGCCGTGCGCGCTGGGTCATGTACGCTATTCTTTCTGTTTTCTTAGTGATTGATCTAGGCTGCTGTTCACATTAACAGCGGCCCTGCCCTGCCCTAGGCTTTATTTGATTACGCACCTGTATCTGGGCCTGGATCGTCCTTTATCTGTGGTGCTGGTCAGGCAGTGTGGAGGTTGGACCTGAAATGTCTGCATGGACCTGGCTAACCTTTATCTGCGCTTGTCCTCTGGTGCCATAGGAACGATTTTGAAATGCTTGAGGTACAGTGTGCATGTAATGAGGTCTTGCTTTTATACATTTAGGAGGCCGCAATGGCACAGCGAACATAAAAAACGTAGAGTAGGACTCCCCATACGAGACTGCCTTGACGTGGCGGGGTAGCTCAAACAATTGATCAATTTTTTGCTAAATGTCTCATTTTTGAATACAGATAGAAACCAATGTGTGTTTTCACACTTTATGTATTACGTTCTGACCACAAGCAGCGCTGGCTTCTCCCCCTCTTTTTTCTTGATATTGGTTTTGTGGCTGACCACCACTGTAGCCGTGCGCGCTGGGTCATGTACGCTATTCTTTCTGTTTTCTTAGTGATTGATCTAGGCTGCTGTTCACATTAACAGCGGCCCTGCCCTGCCCTAGGCTTTATTTGATTACGCACCTGTATCTGGGCCTGGATCGTCCTTTATCTGTGGTGCTGGTCAGGCAGTGTGGAGGTTGGACCTGAAATGTCTGCATGGACCTGGCTAACCTTTATCTGCGCTTGTCCTCTGGTGCCATAGGAACGATTTTGAAATGCTTGAGGTACAGTGTGCATGTAATGAGGTCTTGCTTTTATACATTTAGGAGGCCGCAATGGCACAGCGAACATAAAAAACGTAGAGTAGGACTCCCCATACGAGACTGCCTTGACGTGGCGGGGTAGCTCAAACAATTGATCAATTTTTTGCTAAATGTCTCATTTTTGAATACAGATAGAAACCAATGTGTGTTTTCACACTTTATGTATTACGTTCTGACCACAAGCAGCGCTGGCTTCTCCCCCTCTTTTTTCTTGATATTGGTTTTGTGGCTGACCACCACTGTAGCCGTGCGCGCTGGGTCATGTACGCTATTCTTTCTGTTTTCTTAGTGATTGATCTAGGCTGCTGTTCACATTAACAGCGGCCCTGCCCTGCCCTAGGCTTTATTTGATTACGCACCTGTATCTGGGCCTGGATCGTCCTTTATCTGTGGTGCTGGTCAGGCAGTGTGGAGGTTGGACCTGAAATGTCTGCATGGACCTGGCTAACCTTTATCTGCGCTTGTCCTCTGGTGCCATAGGAACGATTTTGAAATGCTTGAGGTACAGTGTGCATGTAATGAGGTCTTGCTTTTATACATTTAGGAGGCCGCAATGGCACAGCGAACATAAAAAACGTAGAGTAGGACTCCCCATACGAGACTGCCTTGACGTGGCGGGGTAGCTCAAACAATTGATCAATTTTTTGCTAAATGTCTCATTTTTGAATACAGATAGAAACCAATGTGTGTTTTCACACTTTATGTATTACGTTCTGACCACAAGCAGCGCTGGCTTCTCCCCCTCTTTTTTCTTGATATTGGTTTTGTGGCTGACCACCACTGTAGCCGTGCGCGCTGGGTCATGTACGCTATTCTTTCTGTTTTCTTAGTGATTGATCTAGGCTGCTGTTCACATTAACAGCGGCCCTGCCCTGCCCTAGGCTTTATTTGATTACGCACCTGTATCTGGGCCTGGATCGTCCTTTATCTGTGGTGCTGGTCAGGCAGTGTGGAGGTTGGACCTGAAATGTCTGCATGGACCTGGCTAACCTTTATCTGCGCTTGTCCTCTGGTGCCATAGGAACGATTTTGAAATGCTTGAGGTACAGTGTGCATGTAATGAGGTCTTGCTTTTATACATTTAGGAGGCCGCAATGGCACAGCGAACATAAAAAACGTAGAGTAGGACTCCCCATACGAGACTGCCTTGACGTGGCGGGGTAGCTCAAACAATTGATCAATTTTTTGCTAAATGTCTCATTTTTGAATACAGATAGAAACCAATGTGTGTTTTCACACTTTATGTATTACGTTCTGACCACAAGCAGCGCTGGCTTCTCCCCCTCTTTTTTCTTGATGTAGTATGTATGTAGTATGAATGTAGTATATATGTAGCATGTATGCAGTATGTGGTATGTATGTTGTATGAATGTAGCAAATATGTAGTATGTATGTAGTGTGTAGTATGTATGTTGTATAAATGTAGTATGTATGTAGTATGTATGTATGTTGTATGAATGTAGTATATATGTAGCATGTATGTAGTATGTATGTTGTATGAATGTAGTATATATGTAGCATGTATGTAGTAGGTATGTATGTTGTATGAATGTAGTATATATGTAGTATGTATGTATGTTGTATGAAAGTAGTATATATGTAGTATGTATGTAGTATGTATGTATGTTGTATGAATGTAGTATATATGTAGCATGTATGTAGTATGTATGTATGTTGTATGAATGAAGTATATATGAAGTATGTATGTATGTTGTATGAATGTAGTATATATGTAGTATGTATGTATGTTGTATGAATGTAGTATGTAGTATGTATGTATGTTGTATGAATGTAGTATATATGTAGCATGTATGTAGTATTTATGTATGTTGTATGAATGTAGTATATATGTAGTATGTATGTATGTTGTATGAATGCAGTATATATGTAGCATGTATGTAGTATTTATGTATGTTGTATGAATGTAGAATATATGTAGCATGTATGTAGTATTTATGTATGTTGTATGAATATAGTATATATGAAGTATGTATGTTGTATGAATGTTGGATATATGTAGTATGTATGTAGTATGTTTTTTTTTTTTTGTTTTGTTTTTTTTTTACATTCAACACATTAGCCGGATGATGGGACTACTACTGTCCCATCATTGGCTAATGTGTCAATCACTGTCATTGTAGCAGGCATCACCCGATGGGACTTGTAGTCCCATCGGACGATACCTGCACACACACAAGACCCCCGGCAGGCCCGCACAGACCACCGGCAGCCGGCACAGACCACCGACAGCCGGCACAGGCCCCCGAGGGGCCCGTACAGACCACCGGCAGCCGGCACAGGCCCCCGGCAGCCAGCACAGACCACCGACAGATGGCACAGGCCCCCGAGAGGCCCGTACAGACCACCGGCAGCCGGCACAGGCCCCCGACAGGCCTGTACAGACCCCCGAGAGGCCCGTACAGACCGCCGGCACAGGCTCCCGAGTGGCCCGTACAGACCACCGGCAGCCGACACAGGCCCCCGACAGGCCTGTACAGACCCCCGAGAGGCCCGTACAGACCACCGGCAGCCGACACATACCCCCGACAGTCGGCACAGACCCCCCGCAGTCGGCACAGACCGTGCATCATGATGCGCACAGACCGCGCATCATGATGACATAATTTCAGCAGCCAATCACAGCCACAACAGTGCCTCATTGCATTATGGGGACTTCCTATTCCGGTATCCGATATTGAAAAAATATCGGCACTCGGTATCAGAATTCTGATACAGCGAATATCAGCCGATACCCGATATTTGCAGTATCGGAATGCTCAACACTACTTGTAAGTAATAACCAGTAAAGGCAAGGAAGACAGCTGCAGGCTGATATTAATAGCCTAGAAAGGGGTCATGGATACATGGATATTGACCCCTTTCAGACAAATAACATCAACTTTCAGCTGCCATAGTAATAGCACATCCATAAGATGCAGCATGTATGAAAACCTTGAACAGCCGGTCGAGGGTGCATACTGCTGTGCGAGATTTGAGCACGTTGTGCATTTGGAAGCCCAGATACTGGATCTAAATGTGCAGCTGGCATCACTGAGATCCATAGACAATATGGAAAGGAGTCTTCTGCTCACTGAGCAGACCCTCAATGGGATAGATGAGGGGGGTATGCTAGGTAGGAGCTGCAGGACAGCGAAACAGCTGGCTGGGTGACAGAAGGTGGGGTAGAGGGAAGAGCACCAGGGAGGCTAGTCCTGATCTGGCACACCCTAATAAGTTTGCTAAGGCTGGTTTCACACTTGCGTTTTTTGCACTGCGTTTTTGCGCATATATGTGCATGCGTTTTTTTTCTCCTATATTTAACATGGGTGCGTATTGTCATGCGTTTGTACGCATTTGTATGCGCATTTGTTTTTTTGTAGTGTGCACCCAGGTGCACAAAATGCAACCTGTTGCATTTTTGGTGAGTCCGACCTGTCTCAAAAAAATGCACGTGCAAGCAATGAGCACGGAATTCACCCAAAAACACATTAAAGCCTATGGGTGCGCTGACGTGCACATGGTCATGCGCACGTCAGCATTTAAAAACGCATGCTTTTTTTGTAAAAACCATGCACCTCCCATCTTCTAACAGTGACGTCCTCTTTTTCACTGCCTGTCATGGCTCCTGCGCAGGCACACTGCTCTGTCCTGTTGAGGGCAGAACAGAGTACTGCAGTGTGCAGGCACCGTACCTCTCCCAGCACCTGTGCACTGCAAGACTCTGCTCTGCCCTCAACAGCGCAGAGCAGTGCGCCTGCGCCAGAGCCACGACAGGCAGCAAAAAAGAGGACGTCACCATATGAAGATGGGAGGTGCCAGACCGGATGGCGACATCCATTGGACCGGACCGAATGCCGGAGTGAGTATAATCTAACTTTTTTCTTATCTTTCAGGTTACATTGGGGGCTTATCTACAGCATTACAGGACCTGTTGAAGCGTATTAAGCGCGAAATGGCTGTTGTCCGTCTTCCAGCACATTGCTCCCGTGCCTATGCCGATGCCCTGTGTATGTGAAATAAAGTGATTTGATTCACATGAATGGTGAGTGCCATCCTGCTTTTTCTATTTCTTTGCAACGAAATTTTCAATTACTATGTTGCTCTGCCCAGTCTCAGAGTCTTCGTCACATGTGTTTTTCTTTCTTGTTCCTTGTAGACTCTGCCATGTTGGTGTTCTGGATTGAGGCCTTTTTCGGATTTCTCCAGTCCCGCTTTTTTCCTGTTTCGGATTTCCCCTGTTCTGCTGTCCCGGTGTTGTGCTGCTGTCTTAGTGTTGTACTGCTGTCCTAGTGCTGTGCTGCTGCCCGGTTCTGTACTGCCTGACTGCTGTGCTGTTGGACTACTGCCTGTAATGTAGGCGTCCATTGTGTTTTTATTTTTTTTTCTTTGCTTCACTGTTGGCTTTAGTAAAATATTTATTTTCTGTTCTTTTCTACTTTAGTGTTTCACTTGACTGCTGCCTGCTATTCCAACATGTCCTTCAGTGAAGACCAAAATGCTTCCCAGAGTGGACATGACAGAGATTACGTAATCATATTTGATATGCTGATTGTTATGTAAGTGTAGGAGGAGGAGTCCCCGCTCTGTATCCAGGCTGGAACCAAGGGGTCCGTCACCAAGGTTCCTAGGGAGACTGTTTTCGGGGGACACAATTGGGGGATGGATCACAGAGACTTCTAGAAAGGTTGGGGGAGGAGCTACTATAAAAGGGGCTGAGGACGCCAGAGAGCCAGTCGATGCAGCAGGAGAGGAGAAGCGAGGAAGCTAGAGGGCACCAGAGAGCCAGAGCGAGAGCTAGAACCAGAGCAAGGAGGGCAGAGCAGCGACAGGAGAGACTGAAGGGAGACTCATCGCTAGCACAAGGGAGATGGCACCGAGCCGTCCAAAGGAGAGAAACCACCCGGCTCCGCCCCGCAGGTGTGGCCTGTCCGCTGCCACCCGCGGCCGCCACCGCCCAACTCCAGCCTGCGGGTGCGGCCCATCCGCTGCTGCCCAAGGCCGCTGCTACTCCACTCCTACCCACGGTAGTGGCCTGTCCGCTGCCGCCTGTGGCTCCCGCAGCTCAGCTCCGGCCCGTGGCTGCGGCCTACGCCATCTGGACCCCGGGCAACGCCATCCCACCTCTGCCGGGAGATGCTGGGGCATAGGAACGCCCGAAGTCTCTGCCAAATCTTTGTTGGCTGGGCCCAGTGGCTGATACGTTGAAGTATCATTGACCATCGCTCTGCCCGACATCTGAGAGGATAAGTAACAGGTTGTAGTTAACATTCTGGACCCGTAGTCGGCCATACCGCGGCCCTATAGTGACTGGTCTTTGCCTGGTTAGTCGTGTTTGTGTCACCAGTGTATTCTTGTTTTGATTCCTGCGAGGATAACTGCTGTTTACTTGTTTGTTTGCTCCAGATAGCCCCTATAGGCATCTATATTTATATAAAAGTTACATCTTAAAGTTCATCCCATCTCGTCACTGCATCCCGCGTACCTGCGATTACTACATTTGGCATAGTCAGCAGGATGCAGTCTCCAAGCGCGAGCGGAGATGGTGTGGGCAAGGGGGGCAACGGTGGGCCCCGGCCCAGCCTATCATTGGGGGCTATGCTGAGCAATCTACCCAGGTTCTCCGGCAGCAATACTATGCTGTGGAACTGGACAGAGCGAATGCGAGGGCTATTTAGGATGCATCCGCTGACCCCTGACCTAGAGGCAGAAATGGCCCTAATGACGTTGGACGGGAAGGCCCCGGATTCCATAATGTTGAGGCCCCTGGGCAGCGAAATACCTTCGTCAGGGTGTTACAATCTTAGAGGAGACCCATGGGGACCCGACTGATGTGGGAGAACTGAGAACACGGATGTTTAGTCGCATGCAGAAAGAGGGGAAAACAGTGATGCAATATATGAATATTTTGCAGGAATTGTTTGTAGCCATTGAAAGGAAGGACAGGATCGGCGTGGACGTAACATTACATGATCTTTTAGTGACCGGGCTACGAGACACCCTGACGAAACAGGCTCTGCGAGAGCGGGTGCAAGTGGACCCGCATCTGACTTTATCGGAGATAGAAAAGGAGGCACGCGTTCGGGAACAGGAGCAAGGGGTGACGGTCCCTGTGGGGATGACTCGGAGTATCGAAGGCAGGTGCCAATGTCAGAGGAAGACCGTGCCAAGACCGCGTTCATTTTCCCCATGGCACTGTTCGAATTTAATTGTATGCCGTTCGGGCTGGCTAACGCCCCCGGGACCTTCCAACGGCTGATGGAGCGGTGTCTGGGAGATCTCAACTTCAAGGCCACGTTGATATACCTGGATGACATCATCATCTATGCCGCCTCATTTGAGGACCACCTGCGATAGTTGTGGCAGGTGCTCGGGTGGCTGCAGAAGTACGGATTGAAGGTAAAGCCCCAGAAATGCCACCTGTTTTGTACACAGATCGAATACCTGGGACATACCGTCTCTGCCGAAGGAGTTAGACCATCCATGGAAAAGGTCGCCATGATCCAAGGGTGGCCTACTCCCAAGACAGTAAAGATGTACGAGCCTTCCTGGGGTTGGCTGGATATTACTGTCGCTTCGTAAAGAACTTTGCATGTCGAGCCCGAGCCCCGCAAGTCCTGTTGAAGGGGCCCCCTGCCGGAGCGAATGGATGGAAGATTCAGTGGCGAGAACTGCAGGATAAGGCCTTCCAAGAACTCAAAGCCGCACTCTCTGAAGCCCCGGTGTTAGCTTATGCAGATTTCTCGCAGCCGTTCATACTGCACACTGATGGGAGCCTACACGGACTAGGAGCTGTATTGTCGCGAGTCCAAGACGGCCGGGAAAGAGTGATCGCTTACGGCAGTCAATCACTCCATGACTCCGAACGTAATCCCGACAATTACAGCTCCTTTAAGCTCCAGCTCCTCGCAGTAGTGTGGGCCATGACGGAGCGGTACGCAGAGTACCTGGCGGGCTCCGAGGCGGTGGTACGAACCGACAACAATCCGCTGGCCCACCTCAAAAACACCAAATTAGGGGCCCTGGAGCAATGATGAGTGGCCCGGATGGCGAAGTTCAAGTGCAAGATCATCTATAAAAGGGGAGCGGAGAATGTACATGCTGGCGCCCTCTCCAGGATTCGACGTACAACCCCAGGGCACAGTCGAGACGACAAACTGGAAGGAGAAGAGACACCGTTCGCTCTGACCCCTGCTGGACTCACTGCCACGACCCGAGAACAATCCCACATATGACTCACTAGAGGCATGCTAGAACAATCCCGGGAAAAGTGGATCCAGCAACAAGAAGATGGAGAGATTGGGGCCCTGCACCAATGGGTGGACACCGGCTGTGACGAGGTCAACTTACGCTGAGTCAACTTTTTCTTTAGCGTGGACCCTCTGGGTCATGACACCCACCCACCTAGGGCGAGCTGACCTTGTGAGGAACCACCCCCTATACAGGGAGTGTCAGGGGCAAGACCAAGGGGGTGAGCCACCATGACTGCTGTCACCAGATGGCCGGCTCAAGTAGACACCAGTTATGAGAGTCTGAGGACCAGGGACGAGCAGGAAACAAGACAAGACAATACATGAATTCAAGGTTTCTTCATTAAGGCAAATTCAGGATAACATAAGTGCAAAACAGGATAACAGGCAAACACAGAAAGGTGCGTGCGTGGCACGCCAAGGTCCATGGAATAGTACGTGCTAGAAGACAAGCCCGGTTACCGGCAAGGACACGATGGCATCGGACTCCGGACAGCTGGCATGGATCAGGGCATCAGGCTGTAGTCATCATGCTTACGATCTCTGGCAGGGATGGCAGGTTCTAGGAATCCAGCAGGCAAACCAGGGTATAGGCAAGGAGGCACGACAGATCTCCAGGCATGGTACATGTTAGGGAACACGACGAGGTCCAAGGCAAGATTCCAGGCAGGGTGCGTGCTAGGTGCACATCAAGGTCCAGGGCAAGGTGCAAGGCAAGGTGTGTGTGTAGGGGACACGCCAGGTTCAACGTGCAAAGGACGGTGCGTATGTAGGGGACATGCCAGGGTTCAAAGATCAACATACAAGACAGGGTCCTGCACGTGCCGAGGGACACGCCAGGGTCAGGGTACAAAGCGGAGTTCTGCGCGTGCCAAGGGGCACGCCAGGGTCAGGTTCAAGGCAGAGTTCTGCGCGTGCAGGTTGCACGCCAGGGTCAAGGTACAAGGCAGAGTCCTGCACGTGCAGAGGGGCATGCCAGGGTCAAGGTTCAAGGCAGAGTCCTGCACGTGCAGAGGGGCACACCAGGGTCAGGGTTCAAGGCAGAGTCCTGCGCGTGCAGAGGGCACACCAGGGTCAGGGTTCAAGGCAGAGTCCTGCGCGTGCAGAGAGCACACCAGGATCAAGATTCAAGGCAGAGTCCTGCGCTTGCAGAGGGCACACCAGGGTCAGAGGCAGAGTCCTGCGTGTGCAGAGGGGCACACCAGGGTCAGGGTACAGGCTAGGACCTGTACGTGCTAGAGGGCACAAGAGGGTACATGGCTAGACCTGGGGGCACTTTTACAGAAGCACTGGGAGGTATGCCACGGGGCAGGCGAGGGCCTGCGCGTGCTAAGAGAAGCACGGAGAGCACAGTGCAGAGACAGCGTAGGTGCAAGGAAGCACAGAGAGCATGGCTGGGCACTGGCTAGCTGGTCGGGCTGCAGCACAAACAGGCGGGCAAGACTCCAGCGAACCCGGCTGGGGCATAGCAGGCGACACAGCTGTCACTGACCGACGAGCACAGCTGAGGCACAAGCAGGCGGGCATGACTAGGGCGGGCACAGCTGAGGCACAAGCAGGAGGCTAGGAAGTCCAGGCGCATGCAAAGGGCACACGAAGAAACAAGGCGAGGCAAAGCGAGAAGCAAGGCAAGGATAAACAGAGTACGGAACATGGAGCGGAACATAGGCAGAAACACAGAGTCATGTCAGAATGAGAACAGAGCTAGCAGCGGAGCGTAGGCCGAAGCCCAGAGCTGGGTCAAGGGAGAACCTTGAAACTAGCCTGGAAATGTGCAAGAGAGCACCATAGGTAAGAGAGGAGGAATGGTGCGTGTGCCAGGAGGCACTACAGAGCACCATAGGTAAGAGAGGAGGAATGGTGCGTGTGCCAGGAGGCACTACAGAGCACCATAGGTAAGGGAGGAGGAATGGTGCGTGTGCCAGGAGGCACGACAGAGCACCATAGGTAAGAACAAGGAAGAACAAGCAAAGACAGAGAACATAGGAAGGACCACAAGGCAGAGCATAGCAAAGGCAAGACATGGCAAAGCAGGCAAGGCAGAAAACATCAGAAGGACTACAAGTCCAAGCATAATAGAGACAAAACATGGCACAATGGACGAACACAAGACCAAGCACGGGACAAGAGGCAGAGTACAAACTCAGAGCATGTGCAGAGATGCACTACAAGGCAGATAGCAGGGGCACAGAATACAGGGAGCTACCGAGCAGACCAAGCAGCCATGCAGGGAAGCAACACGATACTCAGGCCCTGACCATAGGAAGGGGCAGTCTGATATAGCACCATAGCACCTGCACTTCCGGGTCAGGACCAGGGAACGACTTCCGGTTCAGTTCCTCCAGGGTCATAGAGAGCGTTGCTAGATCATACTGGCTGGACCATAGGGAAGGTTACATGATCAGGGGCTCCAGGAATACAGAGGATTGCAGAATCAGACAGTGCTGGAACATAGGAAAGGCCACATGATCTGGGGCTCCAGGAATACAGAGGATTGCAGAATCAGACAGTGCTGGAACATAGGAAAGGTCACATGATCAGGGGCTCCAGGAATACAGAGGATTGCAGAATCAGAGCAGAGATGGATGGTTACCTAGCAACGGCGTGCAGCTATGAGGTAAGGCGCGCGTGCACACTGTTCCAGGAGTCATGTGGCATATCAGACATGGCAGGCATGACAGTCAAAACATACATGGTGGGCATGACACTGCCAAAATACCTAACGACACTCAGAGACAAACTTTGACTCAGGACACTTTGCTAATGCTACGCCAATGGGAGAAATTGGTAATCAAAGGAGGACTATTGCACCCAAGGCAGTATGGCGGACAGCATCAGCAATAGCTTGGCAAGTAGTCGTACCAGGAGCCCAACTTAAAGAACTAGCTCTAGAGTCCCATGAAAAAGGGGCTCATTTTGGGGCTCAAAAGACTTTTCAGTGGTTACAACAAATAGTTTACCATCCTCGCTTGCAGACTGCAGTGGAAGAAGCTTGCCGTGCGTGCCGCCTATGTGAGCTAACTAAACCACCCGCACAACAGGCCCCAGTGCGGACCATAGTAACATCAGCACCCCTCAAACTCTTGATGATTGACTATTTGACCATTGGCCCCATGCACCAGGGGTATGAACATTGTCTCGTCATGGTGGACCATTTCACCTAGTTTGCCATGGTAACCCCTACTCAAGATCAAACTGCGGAGTCGGCCGCCTACGCGATTTGTAAAAACTTTATCCAAGTGTACGGCTGCCCCCAACTATACATTCATTTCTGGGTGCGTGCTTCCTGGGAAAAGTCATGGAAGAACTACACCATCTGTATGGTATTGATAAATCCCAGACCACTCCGTACCACCCACAAGGGAATGGGGCCTGCGAACGATTTAATCGGACTCTAATCCAAATGTTATGCACCCTAGAGAGTGACCGGAAGGCCCGCTGGCCAGAGCACTAGAGTTGAGCGACTTTGGTCGGATCGGGTTTCATGAAACAAAATTTGAGTAGGATGAAACTGGTCCGACTAGGGCAAAAAAAGTCGGAATTAAATCCGGAAGAGCAACAACCGTGGACAGGCGTCTCGTCGTGGGTCAGGAACCACCGGCATCGGCTACAAACCCTGCACCGAATCGTCCACACAAAACTCCAGGACCTGGAACATCCAGGGGGACTCTGCCTCAACCCATCAACCTCCGGGCCGGGGATCGGGTACTCGTACAAGATCAGCGCGCTTAGAACAAGCTGGAACCCCGCTGGGAAGAGAGTCCATATCGAGTGCTGCGCCGAGTAAGCCCCGATGTACCAGTGTACGAAATACAACCTGAGAAAGACGGGGATCTCTCTACCCGTACCGTGCACCATATTATGTTACGTCCCTGTACTTCCACTGACCCCACACGACCCGAGACCACGCCTCAGGTCTCAAAACCTCTGCCAGCAGTATGGGATGAGGATGACGAGGAAGACCTCCCAGCAGTACAAGCGGACACTTCAAGGAATAATATCCCAGCAGACCCAGTCGACCCACCAGGCCCGACCAATGCGCCACCTTCCACCACCCCAGAAGACACAGTTGAACCAAGACGCTCCAAGCGGTCAACAGCTGGCAAACCCCCGAATGCTACGAACAGGATCAGTTCGTATGGCAAAGGAAACTTTCATTTTGAGACACCGACCCAGACCTCCCCAAGCCCTTGCCCGAGGACTGGCAAGCATACAGGATGGGGGAGTGTAGTAGGAGGAGTTCCCAATGTGTATCCGGGCCAGAACCAAGGGGGCCATCACCAAGGTTCCTAGGGAGACTGTTTCCGGGGGACACAAGTAGGGGATGGACCGCAGAGACTTCTAGAAAGGTTGGGGGAGGAGCTACTATAAAAGGGGCTGAGGACTCCAGCAGGAGTCAGTCGACGCAGCAGGAGAGAAGTGAGGAAGCTAGAGAGCCAGAGTGAGAGCCAGAACCAGAGCAAGGAGAGCAGAGCAGCGACGGGAGAGACTGAAGGGAGACTCACCGCTAACAGAAGGGAGATGGCACCGAGCCGTCCAATGGAGAGAAACCGCCCAGCTCCGCCCAGCGGGTGTGGCCTGTCCCCTGCCACCCATGGCTGCCACGGCCCGACTCCACCCCGCAGGTGGGGCCCATCCGCTCCCACCCACAGCAGCCGCCGCCCGACTCCACCTAGTGGGTACGGCCCGACCGCTCCCACTTGCGGCAGCCGATGCCCGACTCCACCCCGCGGGTGCGGCCCATCTGCACCTGCCTGTGGCAGCCGCCCGACTCCACCCTGTGGGTACGGCCCGACCGCTCCCGCCCGTGACAGCCAATGCCCGACTCCACCCTGTGGGTGCGACCCGTCCTCTCCCGCCCACAGCCACCTCCTGCAGTTGCGGCTTTTCCGCTGCCGCCTGCGGCCCCTGCAGCTCAGCACTGTCCCGCGGCTGTGGCCTACACCGTCCGGACCCCGGGCAACGCCGTCCCACTCCCAACGGGAGGTGCGACACAGAGGAAATCTTCAGGGGCCTGCTGTGCCCCCACTTCGCCGGGGCGAAGGAACCCCCGAAGTCTCCGCCAAATCCTCATCGGCTAGGCCCAGCGGCTGATACACCGAAGCATCATCGACCATCTCTCTGCCGGACATCGGAGAGGATAAGTGACATGTTGTAGTTAACATTCTGGACCCGTAGTCGGCCATACAGTGGCCCCATAGTGACCGGTCTTTGCCGGGTTAGTCGTGTTTGTGTCACCAGTGTATTCTTGTTTTGATCCCTGTGAGGATAACTGCTGTTAGCTTGTTTGGTTGCTCAAGATAGCCCCTATAGGCATCTATATTTATGTAAAAGTTACATCCTAAAGTTCATCCCGTCTCCAGTCTCATTACTACATCCCGCGTACCTGCGATTACTACATATTGACTGAAAATATACATGTGATAAATCATGTATTTTCTTTACAGGAACCTTCCAGTGCAGAAGAGCAGGAGCAGTCAAGTGGAAATGAAGCTTCCCAGGGTCGTCGGGCTCAAGTTCCTGAGGAGGAAAGACGGTGTAGTCTTTTCATTATCAGAGTTGTAATTGAATGTGGTTTCAGTTTTGTATCTTTAAAACTATATGACTTGTATTTTTTTTCTTTCTATTTTATCTATAGGTTCCACAATGTGAGGAAGGCAAACCCGTGATTGACAACGACAAGCTTATTACTCTTGTGCAAGAGCGAGTAGCATGATCGTCACCATTCCGACTCAGGATTGATTCAACGACTCTGGGAAGAAGTGGCCAGATCGCTCTTGGATGATTGGGACCATGCTACCCCACAAGACAAGGACTTTTGTAAGTATTGCGATGTCATCTGACATGTCTGTTTTCCTGTAAATGTAGCTGCCTTTTTTAAAAATGCATTTATTTATTCTTCCTCATTCACAGTGAAGAAAGTAAAAGTCCGTTGGCGTTCGATGAAGGATCGCATCAACAAGGATATGAGAGAGGAGATTGGTGTTTGGAGTGGCGAAGTGGTGCTGCTCCAAAGGTCTCAAAATATAAATACCATTGTATGCTATCTTTTCTGAGGCCTGCGGTTGCTCATTGAACGTGAGTATCTTTTGTGTTGTGTTACTATTACCTTAACTATTTTATTTTTTTAGTAATGTTTGTAATTTATTTTCCACACAGAACCTGGAGGAGCACTACACAACCTGGATCGTTTTCAATTGGAGCGGCCCCTAATCGAACAGCCAATAAACAGTCCCAATCATCCACCAGCAATGGAACAACCAGGCAGGCTTCACAGGCTGAGGAACAGGCAGCCGGTCCATCATGTTTTCCCCTCTCCCAGCCCTCTGCCATTGGTTTTGTTGGGTCTGCTCGCCAGTGGCAGAGAGCCTGGGAAAGGTCAATCATGCCAGAGTTGTTCACTTAAGCTCGGTCTTCCAGGATGGGATGAAGGTGATTGAATCCACTGTCCAGTCTATCTCCACTCATGTGAACACACTTTTCCTGAAAGCTGACCTTCAGAGACCAGCGGGACATTTTATTTTTCGCAATAAAGTGGGGGGTGTCAGAAAACCTGCCGCCTGACCTCCAGCTGTATGTAAAGAAGGCCTGTCAGGCTGCTTACACAGAGGCCATGCAGCAGTCCCAACTGCAGTCAAGATATCACCAGCTGCCACACATTTTGTTTCCTACACGGCAACAAGGGCCAGCACAGCACCAGAGGCAGAATACGCCAGCACCACAAGGACTTGGATACCAACAACTGATGACAGCGCAAGTGAACTATCCCCCACCACCACCGCTGGACATTACGGCAGTTCCTAAAGTTCCCAGCTACACCACGCAGCTGAGTGCAGCACTACTGCAGCAAGCAGCACCCTTCACGCACCCGATTGGAGCACCCCTGCAGCATGCAGCACCCATCACACCGCCGAGTGCAGCACCTCTGGAAATGGAAACCAAAAAGCGCAGAGGGAACAAAAAAAGGGGCCCACTTAGCACTCAAAACAAAAGCCAGGGAAAACAGGGAAAAGGAAATTTTGCCAAAAAAATTTACCCTCCACCTACATGCTCCCCTCCCAATGTGTCTCTGTTTTCCAATCTGTTTACACCTTCCCTTGTGTCTCGCCCTTCCAATGTGTCTATCCCTTTATCCCTTCCAATTTGTATTACACTCCTAATGTGTCTTTTTCCCCTAGTGACCCAATCCTCCATTTTGCTGCCACTTCCCCTGTAACCACTTCCTCACCCACTCCTACCCAATCATCCCAGCCCGACATCCTCCAGGTTCAAAATATCACACCATTGAACAAACCTCGATCCTAAACCCCAATTAAAAATTGCATTTATTTTTGTTAAAAAAATCTTTTGTTTTCACAATCACTCTGTTTATCTCTTTGTTTATTGTTTTTGAGTTTAATAATAATAAAACCTCCACTGTAACACCCGTTTTACAGTGGAGGTTTTATTATTATTAAACTCAAAAACAATAAAGGTACATTTACAAGCAGATTAAACCATTTTGTCTTGCCTTGTCGTCCAATATCAGAAACAAAGTAATCAGCAAAGTTATCCCTCATTTGGATAGATTCCAATGTAGTCCTCAGAGGTTGATATTGGTAATTATGCAATGTGCTAGCTACATGTTCCTCAAGTTCTAAGTAGTGTCGCACTTTCACCAGGATGTAACTGTGCAGAACAGTACACGCTTTCACTACATCATCATCAGTTGTCTGTTTTTTGGCTGTTCCCAAAATGCACCATTTAGATGCCAGCAATCCAAAGGCACAGTCCACAGCTCTTCGTGCCCTTGTCAATTGGTAGTTGTAAATCCTTTTCGTGTGATTGAAGTCCCGACTTGAGTATGGTTTTATGAGGTTGGCACACATTTGAAACGCCTCATCCCCAACCACAACAATTGGCATTGGCGGTCTTTCAGTGTTCGGAAGAGGTCGTGGTGTTGGAAAATTGAAATTATTCCCATACAAACATTGGTTCATATCCGAGTCTTTGAAAGTCTGAGAGTCATTTGCTCATCCAAATGAACCAATGTCCACAGCGACAAATCGACAGTCAGCATCTGCAATCACCATGGTTTCAGAATCCAAATGTGTTTGACGTCCAGAAACAATTTGGAAAATTACAAAAGTCCTTGAATTTTGCAGCATTTACCTGCCAGAGTCCAGTTGTGGGTTGGGGGAGGAATTTATCACACAGAACGTCACATAAAGCATGGCAAGTGTCTGCAACTATCCCAGAAAGGGTGGATACTCCAATCCGGAATTGAAAATGTAGAGATCTTAAGGTCTCTTCGATAGACAGGAATCTGCGGAGCAGAAAATGGAAAAAAAAAATCAGTAGATGGCTTTTATAACAATAATAATAAAGACATTTGTTTCTTTTTCAAAATTATCTACCTCAGGGTCACCAACAGATGTTCCTCAGCAGGTATTGCTGGACGTAGTTGTGTGTCCTGCCTGGTGATAGATCCTCAGACTCGTTGCAGCAAGTCATTGAAGCTTTGTTCCGACATCCTCGTGTAGTTGTAAATCTTCTCTGAGTTTTCACACAGCTCGGTGTACAAAGAGTAGTAGGCTCCACGGCTTTCTCGGACTTCAACGATGGGGTGTTGCCAATAGCAACGATGACGTCTTCACCGTCTTTCTCTTCTTATTTCTTCTTCACAAGCTACAGCAAAGGCAAAAGCCAATTTCAATGCCAAATCCAGATTACAATAGAAGCTCTCCATGCCAAGATCCATCTTGAAGCTGTATACAGCAGCAAAAGATGAGGATTTCATCTGCACAGGGTCTAAATATAGAAATCCCATGAGACACGCCTATTGTGTGTGGCTTATGTCAAGGAAATTCTTCTGGAAAAGCATTGTCTGCATACCTAAATTCCCATGGAAATATTGAATGCATGGGCATAAACAAGCAAATGCATACAAAAGCACATACAAACGCATGCACATGCAGCTTTTTTTGGCGTCATACGTAAGCTGATTCGGATAAAAAAAACGCAGCGTAAGCATGCATTTAAATGTGTTTTGGCATGCATTTGCGCATGTAGTTGAAACACATACACTAATGTGAACCCAGCCTTAGGCAGTTAGAACGGTTAAAAGTTTATCAGCAATTTCTCATTTTTACAACAAAATTTAGAAAACCATATTTCTTAGGGACACATCACTTTTTAAGTGACTTTGAGGGATCTATATGACAGAAAATACCCAAAAGTAACACCATTCTAAAAAGTACACCCCTCAAGATGCTCAAAACCACATTCAAGAAGTTTATTAACCTTTCAGGTGCATCACAGGAATTGAAGCAATGTGGAATGAAAACATGAACATTCAACTTTTTTTCGCAAAAATTTTACTTTACACACCATTTTTTTATTTTCGCAAGGGTAACAGGAGAAAATGGACCACGAAATTTGTTGTGCAATTACTCCTGAGCACGCAGACACCCCATATGTGGGGGAAAACCATTGTTTGTGCACACAGCAGGGCTTGGAAGGAAATGTGTGCCATTTGACTTTTTGGATGCAAAATTTGCTGGAATCATTAGCGGATGTCATGTCACATTTGTACAGCCCCTGATGTGCCTAAACAGTGGAAAACCCCCACAAGTGACCTGATTTTGGAAACTATACAAATCAAGGAACTTATATATTTATGTACTTATAACCCACAGGTGCATCACAGAAGTTTATAACATGTAGCCATGAAAATAAAAAAAAACACATTTGTCACAGCACATGCATGGAGAGCCTGTTTGTTGGACTCTCTATGCATGTGCTGTGACTGTGACACAGCTGCGACACATGCAGCTGCGGTGCCGATCAGCTTATGAGCCAGCACAATCCTGGAAGCAGGGTTCCCTCTGCAGCTTATTCGGTAAGCGCTATAGCTTGCTGAATAAGAGGGAACCCGAACAAATTTGCTCAACTCTAGCTCAGAAGTGAGGAAGCGCAATATTGGAGTTCAGATTTTGCTGGTTCAGATTTTGTTTGAGCGTGCCATGTCACATTTGTAGAGCCCCTGTGGTGCCAGAACAGCAGAACCCCTGTTGTGGCTGTGATTGGCTGCTGAAATGATGTCATCATGATGCGCAGTCTGTGCGGGCCTGCCAGGGATCTGTGCGGGCCTGCCGGGGGTCTGTGCGGGCTGCCGGGGGTCTCTGCGGGCCTGCCGGGGGTCTCTGCGGGCCTGCCGGGGGTCTGTACGGGCCTGACGGGGGTCTGTGCGGGCCTTGCCGGGGGTCTGTATGGGCCTTCCAGGGGTCTGTGCGGGCCTGCCGTGGGCCTGTGCGGGCCTGACGGGGGTCTGTACGGGCTGCCGGGGGTCTGTGCGGGCCTGACGGGGGTTGTGTGTGTGTGCAGGCATCGTCCGATGGGACTACACGTCCCATCGGTCTATGCCTGCTACAATGACAGTGATTGACACATTAGCCAATGATGGGACAGTAGTAGTCGCATCATCTGGCTAATGTGTTGAATGTAAAAAAACAAAAACATACATACTACATACATACTACATACATACTACATATGCACAGACCCCCGGCAGGCCCGCACAGACCTCCGGCAGGCCCGCACAGACCACCGAGAGGCCCGTACAGACCCCGCCCACACACACAGACTCGCACAGTGTCCGCCCACGTACCGCCCACACTCTTCCCCCCTCCTTAACTGGATGTACAAGTAAAGAAAGGGTTTTTTTTAATTCCGATATTTCTGTCCCATTGACTTGAATGGGGTTTCCGGTATCGGAATTGGCGATAACCGATACTTTTTGGGTATCGGTCCGATCGATCGGACCAACGTTTACACGAAACTTGTGAGTAAAAACCCAGAAACTGCACCCAACCGTGTCCTTTGAGTTATTTTACAACGGGCTGCCTCATACTGCAAACACTACCATCAGTCACCGGCTCAACTGCCCTGGGACACAGCTTTACCCTTGTAGAGCTTCACCATCTTAGCTGTTAAATCATCATCCCAGAGGGTCTGCATCGCAGCGTCGCCTATCCTAGCCGAGTACCACCGGTGGCGTCACTATTCCCCTTTTCCTAATTCATTTTCCTACCATCTTCCCCTTCATCTGAACTTCCATCATCTACACTGGACACCCAGGGCCACGGACTGGGTCACTATCACCACCTTGACACACTTCCCCTTTGAAAGAGCCTGACCGGCCCGGTACCGAGTACCCCCTGGCCCGGCAGGGCGTTCCATAAACAGACAATCAAACGACCGCCAAATGGTAAAAGTTTACCAATTGGGGGTAGTATTGTGCTCCCGTTCATTCTATGTATACGAACCCTTAAAGGCAATCTCTCGGCAGGTTTTTGCAGTGTAATCAGCGGAGAGCATGAGATATGGGTTAAAACACAGATTTCAAGATGTGTCACATGTCAGCTTATATGCCGTTGTTTACTTATACTGAAGGTTTTATTACCTGGTGATTATCATCGTCTGGACTATATTAGTTACAGCAGTGTGTGCTTGCTAGTCTAATTCAACCCCCTTCTGTGATAAGCAGCTCACTGTCTATAGACAATGTATATACACAGCCTGGTGTGGGCGAGGTTAGCTTTCTCAACTCTGCTGCATTGCTAAATATAAAAATTCTGGTTGTCAGAACAGCTGCACAAACTAAACTGATACATCTTTGTACACACTGCTCTCAGATCAGAAAGCAAAAAAACTGCTGACAGATTCCCTTTAATCTCTAGAATAAATAGGGAAAGGTGTCTAAGTTGTATTGGCACAACATAGATTCACATTACATGGAGACATCCATAATCTCTGCCTTAATGAAGTAAATGCATTATCCGTAATGAAAAGAATGCGTTAATGGAAACTGAAAATTAACCCCATTCTTTTACTTTTCACCTCCAAGGAAAGTTAGCAATGTACACGATCTACATTGAAAGCTATTCCTTTGATCCTATTATCTATAGATGATCTTTATGTTAAGATATCTCGCCGCAGCTATACAAAGTTAACTTTTACTATCTTCTGGGAAAAGAATGAGTATCATTTAATTTGCATACTGATTAACAATCTATTGTGTCTTTCTAATTTTCTAAATTCCCTCTAATTACAAGCTCTGTTTCCATAGTAACAATTTATATGCTCATTTCATAGCGGATTTCTTGCCATTTATTCTGTCCATTTCATTTATCTGCTTTATTTGCCACATCAATAACACACAAACTTCAGGGGAGCTTTTCTTTTTTACTGTCTCTTTGAAAAAAAATGAAAGGGATAGATTAAAGTGTTTAGCATGCAGTCAGTTCAATTACTAAGAAATATCATTTTAAACTTCCTTCCTTATATTGATGATGAAGGTCCTTGAAGCAACTGTGTGTGTGGAATCGGCTAATTTATCCCGGCTGCATCCCACATTATATAAAAGGCAACTGTTTAGCATCATCATCACTTTAACTAACAGCCATAATGTTTACAACAAACACTAGCAATAGATCAGAGAAAAATACATCTTTAAAAAACCAAATCCTGGTCCCTGCTGTTGAATATATAAATTCACAGTTTAATTACATTTTATTAAAAAGAAGTTTTTCTATTTTAATAGTGATTGCATGTGTTTACTTTTCTATGAGGATCTCATTTAATTGCTGTTAAATGAGTTCATGAAAATATTGAGTTCGGCTAAGGCGAGCTTTTGTGTCTCACAAAATTCAACACAAATATTCTTTCTTACCTAAAAGATTTTAAGGCTTAAAATGTTTCTTCAAAATTAATCTCAGTTTACATTGGTTATTAGATATATTTTGTAATAGTTTTAATAATTGGGCTTACTCATAATGAAGGAACAATGTAGCAAATACATAATGCTCCCTTTCTCCTTGCCCAGCATTATACAGTACATTTGCGTTGAATTGAGCAACATCTTAAACATGGTTTATGAACGTCACTTCAGAACATCATAAGAACGTTTCAAGCTACTTTTATGATGCCTTATTATGCTCCAGTGGTTGACGTACCATAGGTGCAACAATTGCAGCCACACAGGGGCTAAAAAGTTAAGGGGGGCTCGTTTCCACCTCCAAAAATGCACATATATTGGTACATTTTGAAGAGCTAATTGACTGCAAAGAGACGATATACTACTCCTGCATGATGGCACTTTATGCCTTACGTTTAGCAATTAAATAGGCATGTAAATTTTAGACCTGGTGCATTTGGCAGGATCAGGTCTGGAGAATTTATGCCCCAAAGATACTGTATATGCAGTTAAGTATGTATGTCATTGACTATCGTTAAAAGGAATCTGTTATCAGATTTTTGTTACCTTGTCTGAGATCAGCATAATGTAGGGGAAGAATTCCTGCTTCCAGCAATGTATCATTTACTGGGCTGCTTGGTGTCATTTTGATAAAATCACTGTTTTATCTGCTGCTGATGTACCAGTTCTCCTAAACGGTCTGAAATATAACTTAAATTTCTTCCTACATACCTATCTATTTCATGCCATAATCTAAACTATTTTCTATTATAATTAATATTTAAGGAATTCTATTTTTCACTCAATACACTAACTTTTTTTTTTTTTTTTTACAACTTCTTCTTTTTGATGATGCTTTGTTGGAGAGTGCATGCTGCGATACCCAAACAAAGCATCATCAGGGATAACGGCTGCTGTCCTCTGCTCCCTTACTGAAACAAAGCGTTATCAGTTGCACTTGTTTCAGGGGCTGGGCAAGTGCCTGTAAGATGTGTACAAAGACAGTGCACTCTCTCCCGTGCTCAGATCAGCAGTAGCAAGCTGGTTCCAGAGTGCAGTGTCAGTGTGTGTTGTAAGAAGACAAGTGCCACCACCACAAGTGACGTCACTTGGGGGGGTGGCACTGGTTTCTGAACACCGAGTAGTCTTACAACTTGCACTGACTGAACACGTTGTTGCTTTGTTGACAGATCCTTTGGCTGAGCTGAGCCATCAAGAAAGTGTACAGTTTTTGTGCACATTGCACAGTGCATGTCACACAGGTATTAGCCTAGCTGATGAAATGAGAGTCACTGATAATGCTGTATTCCAGGGAGACGCAGTGGCTGTGGCAGCAACCACATCCTCTGCCTCCTGATGATATTTTGCTTGAGTATCTCAGCATGTATTGGGATTCTCAAACAAAGCAGTATCAAAAATGAAGTTGTGAAAAAAAAGAAAAGCAGTTAGATTGTGTAGTTAAGGAATGGAAGAGAATAGGTATGAGCAAATGTGCTTGGAAAAGGTGTTATCTGAGCATACTCATATGCTAACCAAGTGTCTTTGGCATGCTCAAATAATATGTTAAAGTCTGTGCTGGAGCATTTCTTACAGCTGTTCGACAGCCACAATACATGCAGGGATTGCCAAAAGATCAGGCAATCCATGCATGTGTTGCAGCTGACGAGCATCCATGAGACATGCAGGTTCTTGGACTTGAACATATTTTTTGAGCACTGAGGTTCTGGGTTCAGTTGAAACCATGGATTGAAGCTTGAGGAGGACAATTTGCTTATTCCAGGTGCATTCTGGGAAAAGCAAAGAGTCTTCCTCAGCAAGAATATTGTTGGGTACAGTCGGTACCAGCTGCTTGGAAAGCATTGCCAAACCTGGGATTGAAGCTTGAGGAGGACAATTTGCATATTCAAGGTGCCTTCTGGGAAAAGTGAAGAGTCTCCCTCAGCAAGAAGTTCATTGGGTACAGTCGGGACCAGCTGCATAGAAAGCATCACCAAACCAGCTTGTAAATTTTTGCCTCTAGGACATTACTGCAAGAAAGTTTGGCTGTTTGAGTAGATTACACAAGAAATTTACACACAGTAGATTACACAAGAAGAAATACACACAGCAAGTCAGCAAAATCTAGAAGCAACATGGCAGATGTGACAACCTACATGGTGAGCTGCAACATGTGCTACATGTTCACAGATCAACCAAAAGAAGAATCCAACTTCACTTGACAGAAGTGTAGACTACTGGCCCTTTTAGAAGAAAAGGTGTGGGGTCTGGAAGAAGGAATTGCGATGTTGAAACTCAAAGAAAATGAAGACTTCCTAGACAGAACAGAAACATCTCTACAGGTCACAGAAGGTTAAGAAAGTGTCAGAGAACCTCCAAAAGCAGATGAGTGGAAGCATGTGACCAACAGAAGCAAGAGGACCATGGAGCAATCCCCAATCACACAACTGAGAAACCGATACCAAGGCCTTGTGGAAGACGAAGATGGCACACCTAAGGATGAGGCACTACCAGCAAGCAAAGAAGAAAAGATCACACATCAACACTCAGAAATGACAACAAAAAATACAGCCAAGAAGCTAAGAAGAGTGGTAGTGGTGGGAGACTCACTACTGAGAGGCACAGAAGCAGCCATCTGCAGACCAGACATAACTGCAAGAGAAGTATGCTGCCTCCTAGGTGCAAAGATTAAGGATGTGAACGATAGGATACCAAAGCTCATCAGTTCCAAGGATGTCCACCCATTTCTTCTGATACATGTTGGCACCAATGACACGGCAATTAAGGACCTACCGACAATCTGAAAGGACTTTGAAGAGTTGGCAAAGAAAGTAAAGGAACTGGATGCACAGGTAGTTTTTTCTTTTATCCTCCCAGTAGAAGGGCATGACACCAGGAGATGGAACAGGATCCTTGATGTGAACAACTGGCTAAGATGATGGTGCAGACAACAAGGATTCAGATTCCTGGACCATGTTGTGAATTACCTGTACGATGGACTCGTCGCCAGAGATGGACTACACCTCAACAAACCTGAGAAACACACATTCGGCAGAAGACTCGCTACACTCATCAGGAGGGCGTTAAACTAGAAGAGGGGATGGGAAGAAAAAACATTAGACTCGAACATAAAGCCAGAAAATATACTGATGAAGAATATGAGGTTCGGCAAAGAAGACCCAAGATAACATACTCGGAAGGGAGGTAAGAAAATTTCTAAAACAAAGTCCTCTAACTTGCATGCTCGCAAATGCCAGAAGCCTGACAAACAATGACAAACAAGATGGAAGAACTAGAAGCAGAAATATCTACAGGTAACTATGACATAGTGGGAATAACCAAGTCATGGTTAGATGAAAGCTATGACTGGGCAATTAACTTACAGGGTTACAGTCTGTTTAGAAAGGATAATAAAAATCAGAGAGGATGAGGGTTTGTGTTGTGAGTTCATTTTCCCCTTCACCATTGAGGTCTGATGAACTCCCTCTTCTGGTGAAGGAAGGTAGTGAGGCTGATTAACAAGCATCTGGGCAGGATGATGATGACTGGGTGATGGGAATTGCTGACTGGATATAAGGCAGCCGACGCCCTTCTGCCTTGCTGGTGATCTCTCTGAGGGATTCTAGGAGACTTGTCTGATTCCTGCTCCTCAAAAGCTAAGTTTTCTGCTCTGCTTTTTGCATTTGTGTTTTGGTTTTGTTTTTCCTTGTTTTTCTGGATTTCTGCCATTCCCTGCTGGGGTGTGCTGAATTCCTTTTTGCTCTGTCTTCAGAAAATACCTGAGTACTGATATAGTCTTTTTGAAGCCTAGCGTCTTCAGGGCTTTTTTCCCTATCAGCTGTTGGCTCTTGTTTTGATAGGGTTTTGGCGGATTACAGACAGCAGCTTTTCTATCCTGTCCTATGTAGTTAGCTTTGGCCCCATCGTTTGCTCAGCCTATCTTACTATCTGTGTGAGTGTTTTTTCATCTTGCTTCACCGTCATTATATATTGGGGGCTGCCTATTGCTTTGGGGTCTGCTCTGGGGCAGTTTAGATTTCCCTTTCTGTCTTTAGGCTATGCAGTTCTCCGGCTGTGATCGAGGGGTCTAGGGCACTGTAGGAACCCCCCACGGCTACTGCTAGTTGTTGTTGATAGGTTCAGGGGTCTGTAATCCGATAGCTGCCAACTTCTCTGGTTTTCTGGACTTAGCTAGCATTTCTGTTTTTGCCTCCTAAGGTGACTCATTTATAACTGAATCACCAGCCATACCGCAGATCCTAGGGTACTCAATGGCAGGAAAGAATTGTAAAAAAAAAAAAGTGTGTATATTTTTTCCTCTATATCTCTGAGGCCATAGGGGGAATTTTTTTTCTCTCAATGGAGCTAAAGCAATTGTCTGATCGTGTGGAGCAGCTCGCTGTGGAAGTGCGGGGAATTTCCGCCTACCTTGCTCATTCACATGCTGGTGAACCAAAGATCCCTACTCCTGATGTGTTTTTTGGGGATCAGTCTAAATTTTTGAATTTCAAAAATAATTGTAAATTATTTTTTGCCTTGAGGCTAACTCATCAGGGATCTCCGCGCAGCAGGTTAAAATTGTCATCTCTTTGCTGCGTGGCGATCCCCAGGATTGGGCGTTTTCTTTGAAACCAGATGATTCTGACTAATGTGAACGCACTTTTTCAAGCCTTGGGGTTGTTGTATGATGAACCTAATGCTATTAATCAGGCTGAAAAGACCCTGTTGGCTTTGAGCCAGGGTCGAGATTCTGCAGAATTGTACTGTCAAAAATTCCGAAAGTGGGCGGTCCTTACTACCTGGAATGATAATGCCTTGGCAGCTCTCTTTCGGAAGGGTTTGTCAGAAGCCGTAAAAGATACTATGGTGGGATTTCCTGTTCCCTCTGGTCTTGATGATTCTATGTCATTAGCCATTCAGGTTGATCGGCGTTTACATGAACGCAGGACTGCACGAGAGGTGTTGCCACCTGTTGAACAAGTGTCTGAACCTATGCAATGTGATAGAGTTTTGTCCAGGAAGCAACGTCAGGAGTTCAGAAGGCGTAATAAGCTGTGTTTTTTTTGTGGAGATGCCTCGCATATTACTTCTGTCTGTCCTAAACGAGAGAAACGTTTTGCACACACATTTTCTGTGGGTGGTGTTCAACCTAAGTTTCTTCTGGCAATTACTCTGATCTGCTCCCTGTCCACATTTTCCGCCAAGGCTTTTGTGGATTCGGGAGCAGCCCTGAACCTAATGGACTTGGATTTTGCTAAACGTTGTGGATTTCTGATGACACCTCTGCGGACGCCTATCCCTTTGAGGGGGATTGATGCTACTCCTTTGGCGAAAAATAAACCTCAGTTTTGGACCCAGGTGGTAATGCGGGTCGCCCCAGACCATCAAGAAAATTGCAGATTTTTGGTGTTGCATAATTTGCATGATGCCATTGTTCTGGGGTTTCCCTGGTTGCAAATTCATAATCCAGTTTTGGATTGGAAATCTGTGTCTGTGGTGAGTTGGGGTTGTCGGTGTGCCCTTAGTGAGGCTCCGTTTATTTCCACCTCACCTCAGTCGCATGATGTTCCTGACTATTTGGCGGATTTTTATGATGTATTTAGTGAGAATGAGTCTGCGTCTTTGCCTCCTCATAGGAGTTATGACTGTGCAATTGAACTGAGCCCGGGGTGTAAATTTCCCAAGGGTCGGCTCTTCAATTTATCTGTACCCGAGCACGAGGCTATGTGATCCTATATTAAGGAGGCGTTGGAGAAGGGTCATATTAGACCATCCTCTTCACCCTTAGGTGCTGGTTTTTTTTTTGTGGCAAAAAAGGATGGTTCATTAAGGCCTTGTATTGATTATCGTGCCCTCAACAAAATTACTATTAAATATCAGTATCCGTTACCCATGATTTCGGATCTATTCTCCAGAGTTAAAGGTGCTTGCTGGTTTACCAAGCTTGACCTCAGGGGGGCGTATAATCTTATCCGCATTAAGCATGGGGATGAATGGAAGACGGAGTTTAATACTCCGGAGGGACATTTTGAGTACCTGGTAATGCCTTTTGGGCTCACTAATGCCCCTTCTGTCTTCCAGTGCTTCATGAACGATATTTTCCGAGACTTTGTGGATAAATTTTTGATTATCTATCTGGATGATATTTTGATCTCCAAGGATTGGGATTCTCATGTAGAACATGTTCGGACTGTGTTCCGGATCTTGAGGGAGAATTCCCTGTATGTCAAAGGATCGAAATGCCTTTTTGGGGTACAGAGGATTTCTTTTTTGGGATTTATTTTGTCTCCGTCAACTATTGAAATGGACCCGGTCAAGGTGCAAGCCATTTATGATTGGGTTCAGCCCACTTCTTTGAAGGCCCTCCAGAAGTTTTTGGGTTTTGCTAATTTTTATCGGAAATTTATAGCAAAATTTTCTAGTATTGCCAAGCCATTGACTGATCTGACTAAGAAGGGTGCTGATTAGTGTTGAGCATTCCGATACCGCGGGTATCGGCCGATATTCGCTGTATCGGAATTCCGATACTTAGTTCCGATACTTTTTTCATATCGAATACCGGAATCGGAAGTTCCCATAATGCTAGGAGCCCGCTCGATTTGATTCAGCCAATGGGGATCCTCAGAAGTGTGGGCACATCCTGTTAGGCATGTAGGCATGTTAACTACTGGCATGGCTGTGATTGGCTGCTGAAATGATGTCATGATGCACTATAAAAACCGCTGCAGCCACCATTTCTGGTCACTCTGCTGTGAATTCAGTTAGGGACAGGCTGCTGTTGAATACTGTGAGGGACAGTTAGAAATAGCGATCATCAAAAATATCTATTGCTCTACCCAGGCTACATAATCCACCACTGTAGCATTTTTGTAGCCCAGCAGCGCTGTTTTAATAGCTGTCTGCAAGGGCTGTGTGAGTGCAGACCCATGCTGTGTAGTGTGTCCTGAAGTCACGTCTGCTTGTAGGCCGCCCAGCGTGTGTCTCTGCCTCATACACATTTTTCTTTTATTGCTGCTTTTTTTTCTCCTCTATAGTGTGCTTCCATACGTATCCATATACGTTGGTTGCAAACACTAAAGGAGTGGACAGCGGAGCCTTTCAGCAGCCTTTCAGTGCTATAGCCCATTTCTCTGCACTGTTTTTGGCTGTCTGATAGGTCTCTCTGTGTGTGAGTGCAGCTCACGTTGCAGTGTGTTCTACAGCCACCGCTAGCTGTAGTCCGCTCAGCGTGCGTCATTGCCTCATACATAGTCCTTTTTTTGCAGCTAATTTATCCAGATTTTTGCTCCTATATTAGTGTGCTTCCAACCGCATCCATTGTCATTGATTTGTTGCAAACACTATATAGGATTAGCTAGAGGAGCCTTTTTGCTGGCTTGTGCCCTTCAGGGCCAGCCAGACTAGTATCACCCTATTTTTTGGAGCCTCATCAATTGCATTGTAGGTTAGCTTCCTGCATTGTAATCGCTCCAAAAAGTTTGTGATACTATAGCTTTCAAACTTTGGTCACATCCTTTTCTTTCCCCCCCCCAAAAAAAAAGGAAATAAAGTTCACCAAACACTCCACTTTACAGTTGTCTAGGCCACATTAGATCATATTAAAGTGTAGTACACACACTCTTAGCAAAATTAGTGTTTCTTATACTGGTTAGCAGGTGTTCAGGAATAAGAACAAGATGAAGAAGGCAGGGAGTAAGGCACGTGGTCGTGGCCATGGAGTTTCAGCAGGGAGAGGATGGGGGGATTCAGCAGGGAGAGGACGTGGGGATTCGGTGTCTGCTGCGGCCACCAGTGACCCGGCATCCCCCACTTTTACCAGGCAACAGTCCTTCATGCGCAGCTTTGTAGGACCTCGTCGTACCCCACTGCTGCGTGATGAACAAATTGAAGCCATTGTCGGATGGATGGCAGCTAACGCATCCACTTCAGTGACTTCCGCATCCTCCCAAGGCCAGAGCACTGAAGAGCAACCATCTGTCTCTTCACCACCTGCCAAATTGCCCAGGCAGTCTGAGAGCCCTGGACAGGAGCCATCTCAATCTTTACTTCTGTTCTCAGAATCTGTTGGCTTGGAAAGAGGTGGCCAGCCAAGCAGCATTCTAGAGCGTGAAGAAGAGGGAGTATGCAGTGATGCGCAACTGCTTTGTCCCTCTGAATCTGAAGAGGCGGGTGGACCAGTGGCTATTGTCAGCACACCTCAGTGCTCATCTGATGATGATGAGACTCAGTTGCCAATTTCTGGTGCGTACGGTGCTGGCGAGACAACCCAGGACAAGCCGGTGCTTGAAGAGGGGAGTGGAGATGATGAGGTCCTTGACCCATTATGGCGTCAGCCACAGGAAGGTGGTGGGAGCAGCTCTGAGGAAGAGATTCCCCGAACGGCCAAAAGAGGAGGGAGAGGGCGGGGGCAGACTTGGTTGCCTGTAGCCTCCACTTTGGCACCCGTGAGGAGCAATCCTCTTCCAAAACACAAAACGGGCGCTCCCAGGACTTGCAGTGCGTGGTCTTTTTTTGACACAGTTGCAGATGACATTTGCTTTGTCATATGCAAGCTGTGTCATCAGAAAGTGAAACGAGGGAAAAATGTGAGCAACCTCAATACCACAAATATGTGGAAACATGTGCGTACCAAGCACGAGGTGGAGTTACACAGACACACTGAAGATGTAGGCCAACCTTCAGCAGCACCTACCACCTCTTCAGCTCGTGTTGGGGCCTCTTCCTCCAGCTCACACACAGCTGGTTCGGCTTCCTCACTGGAACGCCATGGAAGAACCACTGCCACTGTTGTCCAGAGACCCAGTGAAATTCCACCCACTGAACCACATTCGCAGTCATCAGCACACTCCCAGGCCACTCACCAGCAATCGGTAGCACAGGCATGGGAGAAAAAGCGGCCATACTCGGCAAACCATCCCCGAGCACTGGCTCTGAATGCCGGCATTGCCAAACTACTGGCCCTTGAGATGCTGACATTCAGGCTGGTGGAGACTGACACCTTCCGGAACTTTATGTCATTGGCAGTTCCACAATACAATTTGCCCAGCCGCTTTTATTTCAGCAGGCAAGCCGTCCCTGCCCTGCAAAAGCATGTGGAGGGAAAAATTAAAAATGCGCTACTAAACGCCGTCAGTAGCAAGGTCCACCTGACCACCGATGCGTGGACCAGTAGCCATGGACAGGGACTAGAGTTGAGCGACTTTTGGTTTTTTAGGGTCGCGTTTCGTTTCGTGAAACCCGACTTTTCCAAAAGTCGGGTCGAGCAAGATCGTCCGATTATAGGGAAAAGTCGGGGTCATCCCGAAACACGAAACCAAATGTAAGTCAATGGGGAATAAATGTCGGCAGTGAGAGGAGGACAGGAAACACACCAACAGTGCCCATTTGAATGCCAAAAGCATCAATTCTTCTTACTTAAGCTTGTCAACCTTAATTAACTTCATAATACAAGTTACGCACTGAAAAATGGGGGTTATTTGGCTACAGACTGTGGGGGGGGAGGGCTGGCTCCAGGTTTTCATGTGCCCTGGGCGAAAGAGCGCCCCTTTAACACATACCACAACTCATCATGCTCCGATACGGCAGAGAAATAGCGGTATAGTACAATGAAAAATACCTCACTTTTTACATCTCATGACGAGGCCCATCTATTTCTCCATACAGAATCATTGGTCCCATATAATGTTTGAAACAGTATATGATGAGCTCCACATAATGCTACAGTATATGTTGGTCCCCATGGATGAAGCTCCACTGTCTTATGGGCCCAAATAATGCTCCAAACATAATGGGCCCCATTTCTAATGCTCTAGTGTATAATGGGCCCTGTAAATGCTGCTCCAGTGTCTGATTTCCACCTTTGGAATGTTCCAGTGTATGGTGGGCCCCATCTATAATTCTCCAGAGTATAGTGCTCCCCAAAAATTGCTGTCCCAACATTGAAAACAATCAAATAAGTCTCCTCGCTAGGGAATCCCTGTACTTGTCTGGACTCCTCGTCGTCCCCATCTTCCATCTCACTGCACAGTATTTCAACTTTGCAAGTGCTGTGATCCTGGGCAAGCAGGGGGGGCCCACTCGTTGGCGATGGCACTGGCACAGGGCCCCTGATAGTACGGTGGTGTGTCTGATGGCGGGTGGGCCGAACCTGCACTTTCATCTGCAGCTTCCTCTTTGTCACCGTGTAAGATGGAACTGTATATGGGAAGGGTAACCTGAGTTTCATCAGGGTCAGATTCAGGTCGTGTAGCGTGCGAGGGGAATGTAGTGGTCTGGGTCAATGTACCAGCAGATTCATCGAGCAGTGGCTGGGCATCAGTGCACTTGTGTCGCCCCCAGGAGTACGGTCGCCACAGTGGCATTACCTTCTTCCTAGGGAGTGTGATGTCATGCTTGGGAGCAACGAAGGATCTCTCTAGCAGGTTATCTGATTGGGCGGCGTTATTCCAACGAGTCATGACCCTCCAAACAGCGTTCATGAAGGCAAAGTGTTTGTTTTACGTGGGCAGTATGGTTGCAAAGCTGAACCTTAAAGGAATGTCCAGAAGGGCACCACCAGGAGTGGAGCCTACAGTTAAATTCGACTCCACCTGGGAAACCTCAACCATGCCAGCTACAGAACAGATGCACACATTGCAAGCTTAATTCCGTTAACGAACGAGACTCCGTCATGCCCCGCGGTCCGAGTCCGGCTTACTAGAGGGACACGTGAGGCTCTGGCACATGAGATTGGCCAATAACTGGTGTGTCATGCCCTTACATGTCAGTGGCTGCATGTGCGCTACACTGAAAAGGCCAACGTTTGTCGCTTACAGGTGCAGATAACCCGCTGAACAACGTTAGTGATGGGGATCACTGATTACAATTATTACCCGCGAACAATGATTTCCCAGTAAGTGCAGGTCAACCGCAGTTCCGGAATTAGGCCTAACCGTCATTCCTGAAAAAATGAAAAACTTACGTGTGCAAACCACAGGTGCTGTAGCTTGCTTAACAGCTCGCCAGCCGTTCTCACGCCCAGTATGGATTACACGTGATTGCACAAAGGTTAGAAAGGGTACCGTATCCCCGGATAACATGTATGGATAGCGTACACATTCAAAATATATGTCTCAGGAGGCAGGCTCAGATGGTGTCAGGCCCAGTATGGATTGCACTTGATTGCACAAAGGTTAGAAAGGGTACCGTATCCCCAGATAACATGTATGGATAGCGTACACATTCAAAATATATGTCTCAGGAGGCAGGCTCAGACGGTGTTAGGCCCAGTATGGATTGCACGTGATTGCACAAAGGTTAGAAAGGGTACCGTATCCCCGGATAACATGTATGGATAGCGTACACATTCAAAATATATGTCTCAGGAGGCAGGCTCAGATGGTGTTAGGCCCAGTATGGATTGCACGTGATTGCACAAAGGTTAGAAAGGGTACCGTATCCCCGGATAACATGTATGGATAGCGTACACATTCAAAATATATGTCTCAGGAGGCAGGCTCAGACGGTGTTAGGCCCAGTATGGATTGCACGTGATTGCACAAAGGTTAGAAAGGGTACCGTATCCCCGGATAACATGTATGGATAGCGTACACATTCAAAATATATGTCTCAGGAGGCAGGCTCAGACGGTGTTAGGCCCAGTATGGATTGCACGTGATTGCACAAAGGTTAGAAAGGGTACCGTATCCCCAGATAACATGTATGGATAGCGTACACATTCAAAATATATGTCTCAGGAGGCAGGCTCAGACGGTGTTAGGCCCAGTATGGATTGCACGTGATTGCACAAAGGTTAGAAAGGGTACCGTATCCCCGGATAACATGTATGGATAGCGTACACATTCAAAATATATGTCTCAGGAGGCAGGCTCAGACAGTGTTAGGCCCAGTATGGATTGCACGTGATTGCACAAAGGTTAGAAAGGGTACCGTATCCCCAGATAACATGTATGGATAGCGTACACATTCAAAATATATGTCTCAGGAGGCAGGCTCAGACGGTGTTAGGCCCAGTATGGATTGCACGTGATTGCACAAAGGTTAGAAAGGGTACCGTATCCCCAGATAACATGTATGGATAGCGTACACATTCAAAATATATGTCTCGGGAGGCAGGCTCAGACGGTGTTAGGCCCAGTATGGATTGCACGTGATTACACAAAGTTTAGAAAGGGTACCGTATCCCCGGATAACATGTATGGATAGCGTACACATTCAAAATATATGTCTCAGGAGGCAGGCTCAGACGGTGTTAGGCCCAGTATGGATTGCACGTGATTGCACAAAGGTTAGAAAGGGTACCGTATCCCCAGATAACATGTATGGATAGCGTACACATTCAAAATATATGTCTCAGGAGGCAGGCTCAGACGGTGTTAGGCCCAGTATGGATTGCACATGATTGCACAAAGGTTAGAAAGGGTACCGTTTCCCCGGATAACATGTATGGATAGCGTACACATTCAAAATATATGTCTATACATCAGGAGGCAGGCTCAGACGGTGTCAGGCACAGTATGGATTTGACGGCCCAGATTACACAGCGGATCAGCAGGGAGAGGTAAAGATTGCAAATGCTGGGGCCCTGCCCAAGCAAGGGGGGCCCACTCGTGGGCGTCGGTACTGGCACTGGGCCCCTCATAGTACAGCGGTGTGTCTGATGGTGGGTGTGCACCACCACCGTCAGAGACACTTGATTGCACTATGAGGGACCCTGTGCCAGGGGCCGCGCCCAAGAGTCGGCCTACCCACCTGTCCAGGGCAACGGCACTCGCACGGTGTCGTGCGCTAGGTGGTGACCCCGGCCATGGGGGGGAGGCAGCACAGTTAGGGAGTTTTAGAAAGTGGCATATGTTGATGTTGGACATTCAGCTGATGCAAAAGGCGAAATAGGTGAAGTACCAGGAAGAGGTGGACCAAAGCAAGCCATTTTTCTGTCACCCTATGTGTCATCAGGGGAAGGTGGGACAAAATCCTTGGAAACCCATGCGTGGTTCATTTTAATGAAGGTTAGATCATCCACATTTTGGGTTGACAGACGGGTCCTTTTTTCTGTCAGGATTGATCCAGCTGCACTGAAGACTCTTTCCGATAGCACACTTGCAGCTGGGCAAGCGAGCTCCTGTAAGGCATATTGGGCCAATTCAGGCCAGGTGTCCAGTTTAGCGGCCCAATAGTCAAAGGGGAATGACCTGTGTGGGAGAACATCGATATGGGAGGAAAAGTAGTTTGTAACCATAGTTGACAACTGCTGTCTCCTGTCACTTTCCATCGATGCAGTATTACCAGTTGTGTGAGCGGTATTTGAAAAATCAGTCCACAACATTGTCATGAAACCCCTGTCTCCAACGCCACTTCTGCTGTGTGCACCACGAACACCTCTGCCATGCTGCCCCCGGCCCGTACGGCTCGTGTGAGAACCATCACCGCTGCTGTGTGCTGGGAATGCCTCAAGCAACCGATTTACCAGAGTTGCTTGTTTATTAGCCAATATTAGGTCAAGGTTCTCCTGTGGCATGATGTTTTGTAATTTGCCTTTATAGCGTGGATCCAGGATGCTGGCCAACCAGTAGTCGTCATCGTTCATCATTTTGGCAATGTGGGGGTCCCTTTTTAGGATCCGCAAGGCATAATCTGACATGTGGGCAAATGTTCCCGGTGTCAATGATGCACTGCGAGTGCTGGGTGGAGGAGCACTTTCTGGCAAATCCACATCCCTCCAGTCACGCACAAACCCTGTACCAGACCTTGCCACGCCAACATTTTCACTTGCCCCACGAGATGCATCCTCCTCCCCTAAGTAATCATCCCCATCATCATCCTCCTCCTCCTCTTCTTCCTCCACCTCGTCCAGGAGAGGTCCCTGAGCAGACAATGGCTGAATGTCATCAAGGATTCCCTCCTCCTCTTCCTCCTCATCAACATTGGCTGCAGATGCCTGCTCCTTAAGGTGCGTCAAAGTTTGCATGAGCAGACGCATAAGTGGGATGCTCATGCTTAGGATGGCGTCGTCTGCGCTTACCAGCCGTGTGCATTCCTCAAAACACTGAAGGACTTTACAAAGGTCTTTCAGCTTCGACCACTGCACACCTGTCAACTCCATGTCTGCTCTCAAAGTGCCTGGCCGTGTATCCTCCCACAAATGCATTATGGCCTGCCTCTGCTCGCACAGCCGCTCCACCATGTGCAGGGTGGAGTTCCACCTTGTTGCAATGTCGATAATGAGGCGGTGGTTGGGAAGGTGGAGCAATCGCTGCAGCTTCTGCATACGAACGGAGTGTACAGGCGACCGGCGGATGTGCGCGCACAGTCTTCGCACCTTCTGGAGCAGGGCTGTTAACTCCGGATAATTTTTGAGGAAGCACTGCACCACCAGGTTCAAGGTGTGAGCCAAGCAAGGTATGTGGCTGAGTTTTGAAAGGGCTATGGCTGCCACAAAATTACGGCCGTTATCACTAACTACCTTGCCTGCCTCAAGATGTACACTGCCCAGCCATGACTCAGTTTGTCGCTTCAAGTACTCGGCCAGCACCTCGGCGGTGTGTCTGTCGCCCAAACACATAATCTGCAACACAGCCTGCTGACGCTTTCCACTAGCTGCTCGATAGGGGGACACATCGTGTGCAACAGTGGCAGCTGCAGATGGAGTGCTCGTACGACTGCGCTCTGTGGACGAGCTTTCGCTTCTGAAGGAGGAGGAGGAGGGTCGAACGCCTACAGCCAACTGTTTCCTATACCGTGGGCTAGGCAGCACTGTCCCACCACCGCTGTCCCCTGTGGACCCTGCATTCACCACATTAACCCAGTGCACAGTGATGGACACGTAACGGCCCTGGCCATGCCAACTGGACCATGCATCAGTTGTGAGGTGCACCTTTCCGCTCACTGACTGCTTGAGTGCATGGACAATGCGGTCTTTCACATGATGGTGGAGGGCTGGGATGGCTTTGCGAGAGAAGAAGTGGCGACTGGGTAGGTCATAGCGTGGTACTGCATAGGCCATGAGTTCGCGGAAAGCTGTGCTTTCCACCAACCGAAAGGGCATCATCTCAAACGAGATTAGTTTGGCAATGTGGGCGTTCAAACCCAGTGTACGCGGATGAGAGACTGAGTACTTTCTTGACCTACTCATAGTGTCTGGGAGGGTGAGCTGGACTTGAGAGCTGCATATGGTGGAAGTAGCGGTGGACAGGGCGGACTGAGAGAGGGTTGATGATGGTGATGGAGTTGGTGTTCTTTCTGATGGCCTAGAATCAGTCTTTCGTTGATATAACAGTGGGATTCCCTGACTGCTGTGGTCTTGCAACGACACCTCAACATTTGCTGCTGTGCTAACCGGTGGGCTTACAGTGGGGGAAACAATGTAGCGTTGCTGACTACCTTCGTTGTGATCAGTTGCACATGTGACACTTGAGGTTTGGTGTTGTGTCCTCGCTTACAAGTGCATGCTGGTTAAATGTCTAAGCATGCAACTGGTATTCAAATTTTTCAGATTTTACCCTCGGCTAAAGGTCTTTGCGCACTTCTTACAGATAACCTTGGCCTGATCATGAGGATTTTGGTCAAAAAAGTGCCACACTGCACTCTTCCTACTTTGGCAGACATTTTGCGGCCTAGCACGCTGTGATCTTTTGACCTTCTGGACAAGCTGTCCAGCAACTCTTTTGATGTTTGGAACCTGTCTTTGGAGTGCTCCGGGCATGCCAGATAACAGCTGTTGCGATGTCGATGTCTGCTGTGGATGCTCCTCATCTGAGCTATTGGAAGCAGCACCCTCTTCCCCCAATGGATGCCAATCTGGGTAAACAACTGGGTCATCCATCACCTCCTCTTCTATGTCATGTGCACCTTCCTCTGTGTCACCGTGTATGGTGGTATAGTGTGCGGGAAGGGGCACCTGAGTCTCATCAGGGTCAGAATCTGGCTCTGTACACTGCGAGGACAATGTAGTGCTCTGAGTGAATGTACCAGCAGAATCATCCATCAGCGGCTGTGCATCAGTGCACTCCATGTCAGATTCATCTTGGCCTGGGTAATTCACCATTTCACTTGATAATCCAGGCATGGTATGTGAAAACAGCTCCATGGAGTAATCAGTAGTATGGCCTGCGTCATCCTTCAATCTTGGTTGGGGTGAAGGACACAAGGAAAGGTGTGGTTCATGAACATGAGCCTCCAATGACGACTCAGTGCTTTTACTTTTTACAACTGAAGAAGAGGAGGCGATAGAGCTGGAGGCTGAGTCAGCAATGTAAGACAAAATTTTTTCCTGATGCTCTGGCTTTAAAAGCGGTTTGCCAACTCCTAGAAAACTAAGCGTTCGAGGCCTTATGTAGCCAGACGATGACGCAGGGTCAGCACCTCCTGCATTCGGTCCTATTTTGCTCTTGCCACTACCATCAGATCCACCACCAACACCATCATTACCAGCTGCCAACCCCCGCCCAATTCCACGGCCTCTTCCACCAGCCTTCCTCATTTTTGGTAGAAATGTAGACAAAATCCAACAAACTATATAGTAATGTAAAACAAGGTACAAGGTGTCTATAGGACAGGGGAGATTTTGAATTTCTGCAGACACTTGTGGACACTGGACACTTTTGGATTGTGTGAGGCCCACTGATATCTGAGCGCTATGTGACAGGCTCGATGGCACAGCTGTGACCAAAGTGACTAGAGGATAAGGGAGATTTTGAATCTCTGCACACACTTTTGGACACTGGATGGACACTTTTGGATTGTGTGAGGCCCACTGATATCTGAGCGCTATGTGACAGGCTCGATGGCACAGCTGTGACCAAAGTGACTAGAGGATAAGGGAGATTTTGAATCTCTGCACACACTTTTGGACACTGGATGGACACTTTTGGATTGTGTGAGGCCCACTGATATCTGAGCGCTATGTGACAGGCTCGATGGCACAGCTGTGACCAAAGTGACTAGAGGATAAGGGAGATTTTGAATCTCTGCACACACTTTTGGACACTGGATGGACACTTTTGGATTGTGTGAGGCCCACTGATATCTGAGCGCTATGTGACAGGCTCGATGGCACAGCTGTGACCAAAGTGACTAGAGGATAAGGGAGATTTTGAATCTCTGCACACACTTTTGGACACTGGATGGACACTTTTGGATTGTGTGAGGCCCACTGATATCTGAGCGCTATGTGACAGGCTCGATGGCACAGCTGTGACCAAAGTGACTAGAGGATAAGGGAGATTTTGAATCTCTGCACACACTTTTGGACACTGGATGGACACTTTTGGATTGTGTGAGGCCCACTGATATCTGAGCGCTATGTGACAGGCTCGATGGCACAGCTGTGACCAAAGTGACTAGAGGATAAGGGAGATTTTGAATCTCTGCACACACTTTTGGACACTGGATGGACACTTTTGGATTGTGTGAGGCCCACTGATATCTGAGCGCTATGTGACAGGCTCGATGGCACAGCTGTGACCAAAGTGACTAGAGGATAAGGGAGATTTTGAATCTCTGCACACACTTTTGGACACTGGACGCTTTTGGATTGTGTGAGGCCCAATGAATATCTGAGCGCTATGTGACAGGCTCGATGGCACAGCTGTGACAAAAGTGACTAGAGGATAAGGGAGATTGGATTGCTTTTAAAAAAGCAGTTTGCGGAGCAGTGGGTAAACAGCAATGCAGGAATGTCAGGAAGCCTTAGAAGGCAGCCCAACAACCAACACCACTGATACACCACTATATAGCCTCCCCTTGCACTGCACACACAGTGACTGGTGTGTTGTGCAGGCCAAATTGCTAGCAGCAGAAGCAGTTTTTTTTTCTTCTCAGCAGGACAAAAAAAAAAATTGGGATTGCTTTTAAAAAAGCAGTTTGCGGAGCAGTGGGTAAACAGCAATGCAGGAATGTCAGGAAGCCTTAGAAGGCAGCCCAACAACCAACACCACTGATACACCACTATATAGCCTCCCCTTGCACTGCACACACAGTGACTGGTGTGTTGTGCAGGCCAAATCGCTAGCAGCAGAAGCAGTTTTTTTGTCTTCTTCCCTGCCTAACTCTCTCCCTACAGAATCAGCAGCAACCTCTCCCTATACTAAGATCGGCAGAAGTAAGATGGCGGTCGGCGTGCACGCCCTTTTATACCCCCTGTGACGCCCACCAAAGCAAGCCAATCACTTGCATGCCCTTCTGAAAGATGGTGGTGACCCATGCCTATGTCATCACGTTGCCCACAGTGTCCGTGGATCCTGATTGGCTGAAAAAGAGCGCAAAACAAACTTTTGAAACGCGACTTTGGCGCGTAAGTCGCCGACCTCGTGGCCGACCTCATCCTAGGGTCGGGTTTCGTTTCATGAAACCCGACTTTGCCAAAAGTCGGCGACTTTTGAATTTTTTCAACCCGTTTCGCTCAACTCTAACAGGGACGATACTTTTCCCTCACTGCCCATTGGGTCAATGTTGTGGAGCCGGGTACAGATCTGGAGAGTGGCTCTGTACGTATTCTGCCAACTCCAAGGATTGCAGGAATGCAGTCTGTACATATTGAGTCCTCCTCCTACTCTAGTTCCTCCGAATCAGCACTGCATGAGCCTGTTAGGCCAGATATGAGCACAGGTGTGGCCAAACGTCAACAGGCCATCCTTAAATTAATTTCTTTGGGGAATTGGAGCCACACAGCACAGGAGCTCTGGAATGCCATCAAGCAGGAGAGCGATGTGAGGTTTGTGCCAGCGAATCTCCAGCCAGGTTTGGTAGTGAGTGACAATGGCCGAAATCTAGTGGCAGCTCTGGGCCTAGGCAACCTCACTCACATACCATGTCTGGCACATGTGCTCAATTTGGTCGTGCAGAGCTTTCTGAGGGACTATCCGGATCTTGATGCACTGCTGCACAAGGTTCGCCTAGAGTGTGCTCACTTGCGGCGTTCCAGCATGGCAAGATCGCGCATTGCATCTCTGCAACGCCGATTCCGCCTGCCAGAACATCGCATCATATATGACCTCCCCACCAGGTGGAATTCAACGTTACATATGTTGGAGCGGTTGTGTGAGCAGCAGGCAGCAGTAATGGAGTACCAGCTGCATCAGGCGCAAACAAGTCGCACTGTGCGCCGGACACACTTCACCACCACTGAGTGAGCCACTATGAGGGACATCTGCCAAGTTTTGCGTGCCTTCGATGACTCCACGCGGATGGCCAGTGCAGATGATGCACTAATCAGCATGACTGTCCCCCTCATCTGTCTGCTTCAAAAAACCTTACAAGCACTAAGTGAGGAGGTTTTTGAAGAGGTCGAGGATGAGCAGTCAGAAATGCCATCTGCTTCTGGCAAGTCTGCGCAACGTGCTTCCACACAAAGGCCCAGGCAGGGGACACTTAGTGAGGAGGATGACGAGGAGTCAATGGAGGAGGAGGAACACATCTCTCCAGAGGAGGGAGGTACACAAGGCTCTAGTAGTCAGTGTGTACAGCAAGGGTGGGGTGATGCTGAGCAGGCAGAGATGCTGCCTCAAGCTGGGGACAGCGTTTCCGGTCCAGTTTGCAGTCTGCAGCACATGGTTGATTTCATGCTGCAGTGCTTGTTAAATGACCGCCGCATCGCCAACATTCTCCACACGGCTGATTATTGGGTGTACACCCTCCTAGATCCTCGCTACCGGGACAACTTACAAAGCCTCATACCACAGTTGAACCGGGAGCGAAAAATGCGGGAGTACCAAGAAACACTTGTGCAGGCCATCATGTTCTCCATTCCCCCCGCAAGTGTTGCTGGTAGTGCTTTTCAAAGCAGCCATGTGGGTAGAGGCAGTGGAGGAAGCTCTGCACAAAGAGGTAGCAGAGGCAGTGCCGCAGGACAAGGCAAGGCCAGTATGGCCCAAATGTGGAAAAGTTTTGTGGGACCGCCACAAATGGCTACACCATCACAGACGGCTCCAGTCAGCAGGAGGCAACGTTTCCGTCAGATGGTGACAGACTACTTGTCTTGCCCTGTTAGTGTACTCCCAGACGGCTCTTCCCCGTTCAAGTATTGGGTCTCTAAGCTGGATACATGGCCAGAGCTTAGCCAGTATGCATTGGAGGTGCTGGCTTGCCCTGCTGCCAGTGTATTATCGGAACGTGTCTTTAGTGCTGCAGGCGGTGTGGTAGCAGACCGTCGCACGCGACTATCGGCCGATAATGTTGACCGGCTTACTTTTCTGAAAATGAACAAGGCCTGGATCTCACCTGAATTTGCCAGTCCTATTCCAGAATAAATAATTGGCTAGCAACAGGATCCAGGTCTCCTGTTGTGTTCATGTTTCTATGACCTGAACTTTATTTCCTGGTCTACAGCAACGCCCGTTGTTGCTCAGAAGTGCTGTCCACACAGACAAAACACTCGCTCATGTGTTAGTGGGGTTCGGTAATGTCAGCTGATCCCCTGCTGTGTGTATGGCAAAGTGTCCTGCTCCCTCCACAATCAAGCAACCTCAGATTTACACCTGGCTCCAAGTAGGCCTCGGCCTACTACCCAATTTTCCCTGGGCTCCGACACCGCCAGTTGTTGCTCAGAAGTGCTGTCCACACAGACTAAACACTCGCTCATGTGTAAGTGGGGTTCGGTAACGTCAGCTGATCCCCTGCTGTGTGGAGGGCAAAGTGCTGCTGCCTCCAAATTGTAACTACTTCAGATTTAAACATTCTCTGATTTGGCCTCTGTCTCCACTCTGTCTTTAGTATTTCCCCTGACCTCCAACACCGCCAGTTCCTGCTCACAGTTGCCGTCCACGCATTCCACACTTGTTCCTGTGTTCCTGGTGTTCTGTTACGTGAGCAGATCCCCCAATGTGTGTCCGGCACTGTCTCCTGCGCTGTTCACCTTCCCACTGAAAGCGGTGGGAATGTGGTCAGAGCAGGAGACAGTGGCAGACACACATCAGGGGCTCTGCTGACATTACAGAACCCCAGTAACACAGGAACATGTGTGGATTGGGCAGACGGCTGCTGTATGCATAAACTGGCGGTGTTGGTGGTCACGTGAAATCCTGGAAACAGATTGGAGACAGATGCCTAATTGGAGCATGTTGACAGTCTGTTGTAGCCTACAAACAATCTAAAACTGCCACCAAGTAGGCCTCGGCCTGCACCCTGGTTCTCCCTGGGCTCCAACAATGCTAGTTGGTGCTCGGAAGTGCTGTCCACACAGAAAAAAACACTTGTTCATGTGAAAGTGGGGGTCAGTAACGTCAGCTGATCCCCTGCTGTGTGGAGGGCAAAGTGTCCTGCTCTCTCCAAAGTCAAAATACCTCAGCTTTACACCTGGCTCCTGGTAGGCCTCGGCCTGCACCCTGATTGTCCCTGGGCTCCAACAATGCTAGTTGGTGCTCGGAAGTGCTGTCCACACAAAAAAAAAACACTTGTTCATGTGAAAGTGGGGGTCAGTAACGTCAGCTGATCCCCTGCTGTGTGGAGGGCAAAGTGTCCTGCTCCCTCCAAAGTCAAAATACCTCAGCTTTACACCTGGCTCCTAGTAGGCCTCGGCCTGCACCCTGATTGTCCCTGGGCTCCAACAACGCTAGTTGGTGCTCGGAAGTGCTGTCCACACAGAAAAAAACACTCGTTCATGTGAAAGTGGGGTTCGGTAACGTCAGCTGATCCCCAGCTGTGTGGAGGGCAAAGTGCTGCTGCCTCCAAATTGTAACTACTTCAGATTTAAACATTCTCTGATTTGGCCTCTGTCTCCACTCTGTCTCTAGTATTTCCCCTGACCTCCAACACCGCCAGTTCCTGCTCACAGTTGCCGTCCACGCATTCCAATACGTGTTCCTGTGTTCCTGGTGTTCTGTTACGTGAGCAGATCCCCCAATGTGTGTCCGACACTGTCTCCTGCACTGTCCACCTTCCCACTGCAAGCGGTGGGAATGTGGACAGAGCAGGAGACAGTGGCAGACACACATCAGGGGCTCTGCTGACATTGCAGAACCCCAGTAACACAGGAACACGTGTGGATTGGGCAGACGGCTGCTGTACGCATAAACTGGTCTCCAACAACGCTAGTTGGTGCTCGGAAGTGCTGTCCACACAGAAAAACACACTCGTTCATGTGAAAGTGGGGTTCGGTAACGTCGGCTGATCCCCTGCTGTGTGTACGGCAAACTCTCCTGCTGCCTCCAAAGTCAAAATAACTCCGATTTACACCTGGCTCCTAGTAGGCCTCGGCCTGCACCATGATTGTCCCTTGGTATCCGAAGGTCCAGCACCATCAGCTGGTCCTTGGTAGTCCTTTCTACCACAGGTACCTCCTGCCTAGTAACCGTGGTCCATCACCGTCAGCTGTTCCTCGGTAGTGCCATTGGCTCTTGTAGCTTTTGCTACCCATCTGGGTTCCAGCACCGTCAGCTGGTTCTCGGCAGTGTCTTTGGCACGGTTACTCCCTGTTGCCCAGCCTGGTTCCAGCACGCCAGCTGTTTCCGGGTAGTGTCAAGGTCACTATGCCACCAATCCGTTGTCCTGTCGTCTTGCGGCCGGGTTAGCCGACTCTACGGTGCCTGCAGTTTAGGTGACTCCTATGTGGGCTGCGGGAACTGGCACTGAAGGCTGGATCCGTAGTGCCAATGGGACATGGACCCCCTGTAGGACTGTGGGTTTTGGTAACTGCGGCCGGCTTGCGGCCTGGTTACTTTGCTTTGAATGGGTACCTTCTGCTACCCACCCGGGTTCCGGCATTGTCAGCTGGTTCTCGCCAGAGCCTTTGGCTTAGGTGCCTCCATCTTGGTATCCGAAGGTCCAGCACCGTCAGCTGGTCCTTGGTAGTGCTTTTTAGCACAGGTACCTTCTGCTTAGTAACCGTGGTCCAGCACCGTCAGTTGGTCCTCGGTAGTGCCATTGGCTCTTGCTCCTTCTGCTACCCATCCGGGTTCCAGCACTGTCTGCTGGTTCTCGCCAGAGCCTTTGGCCTAGGTGCCTCCATCTCGGTATCCGAAGTTCAGCACCGTCAGCTGGTCCTTGGTAGTGCTTTTTAGCACAGGTACCTTCTGCTTAGTAACCGTGGTCCAGCACCGTCAGTTGGTCCTCGGTAGTGCCATTGGCTCTTGCTCCTTCTGCTACCCATCCGGGTTCCAGCACTGTCTGCTGGTTCTTGCCAGAGCCTTTGGCCTAGGTGCCTCCATCTCGGTATCCGAGGTCCAGCACCGTCAGCTGGTCCTTGGTAGTGCTTTTTAGCACAGGTACCTTCTGCTTAGTAACCATGGTTCAGCACCGTCAGTTGGTCCTTGGTAGTGCCATTGGCTCTTGTTCATTCTGCTACCCATCCGGGTGCCAGCACTGTCTGCTGGTTCTCGCCAGTTTCTCAGCCTTCTTGTACCTTCTGCTACATTTCCAAGATCAAACTTTTTGAAATTGTCTTTGGTAATCCTTATTGATCTCCATGACGACCCTGATGACGACGACCCTGAAGACCACACCAAAGAAGACCTGAAATATGACCCTAAATAATAAGACCAAGAGGACAAAGAACATGAAGACAACCACCAAGATACAGAACAAAAGACAGAAGAACAAGAAGCAGAAGAAGCAAAAGCAGAAGAACAGAAAGCAGAAGAACATTAAGCATAAGACTAAAAATAAGCATAGAAGAAATCAAAATTATAAGCAGAAGAAGACTAAGCAGTAAATGGGGGTGAGTCCGTTCCTCCTCGTGGTGCCCCTGGAAAATGCCTGCTGCTGCAGGCCAAACTGAACGCGGACAAATCCTGTTGTAAATCTTTAGTGACAGGCAGAACGTAAGGTGTAATTTTATAACTTTTATAGATAAGTACTACAGGAATGCCTGTCACCATAAGAAAATGAAGACAAAGAAGAATAGGAAGAAGATGAAGAAATAGCATATTAAAATTAATAATAGCTGAATAAGAAGAATATGAAGAATGGAAAAAAAAATTAATGGGAAGAAGATGAAGAAGAAGAAGATGAATAAGGTGAAGAAAAAGTTGATGAAAAAAATGCTACTGCTGCGGATCATGAAGGAGAAAGTGTGGGAGAAGTACAAAAGAAGGTGAAGAGCATGGAAGTTGTGAAACATACATATCTGACAAAATATTAAAAAGGTTAACATAGTCAATATCTTTTTAACTACGAACGTCTTAAAAAAAAAAATTGGAATTAATGCTGTGCCATGTGATTTGAATAAACCACTATGCCTTTAATGTCTCCTCCACCTCCCACAATACATTCTACATGATTCTTATTTGTTTTCAATTATGTAGAATTAGCCAACAAGGAAATAAAGGGCTTTTTTAAATTCCGATACCGGAAGTCCCATTGACTTGAATGGGACCTCCGGTATCGGAATCGGCGATACCCGATATTTTTTTCGTATCGGGCAATACCATCCAATACGATATTTTTGGGTATCGAACGGTATCGCTCAACACTAGTGCTGATGTGTTGAATTGGTCTCCGGAGGCTGTTTCTTCCTTTCAGGATCTGAAGCAAAGATTCACTTCTGCCTCGGTTTTGCGGCAACCTGATATCTCACTACTGTTCCAGGTAGAGGTGGACGCTTCTGAGATTGGTGCAGGAGCTGTTTTGTCCCAAAAGGATCCTGTAACATCTAAAATGAATCCCTGTGCTTTCTTTTCCCGAAAGTTCTCTCCATCTGAACGTAACTATGATGTGGGGAATCGGGAACTGTTAGCCATGAAATGGGCATTTGAGGAGTGGAGACATTGGTTGGAGGTTGCTAAACATCAAGTCGTGGTCCTCACTGACCACAAGAATTTGATTTACCTGGAGTCAGCCAAGCGCTTGAACTCTAGACAGGCTAGGTGGGCCTTGTTTTTTACACGTTTTGATTTTGTGGTCTCTTTTCTACCTGGCACTAAGAATGTCAAGGCTGACGCTCTCTCTAGGAGCTTCTTTGCTGATTCTCCTGTGGTGACCAAGCCTGCTACCATCTTAGGCGAAGGGGTAGTTCTTTCTGCCATCTCGCCCGATTTGAGACGTGCTCTGGAAGAGTTCCAGGAGGACAAACCTGAGCGTTGTCCCAGTGGGAAGTTGTATGTTCCTGACCAGTGGAAGAAGAGAGTGATGTCTGAAGTTCATTGCTCTGCATTGGCTGGTCATCCAGGTATTTTTGGTACTAGAGATCTGGTGAGTCGGTCATTTTGGTGGCCAGCCTTGTCTCGTGATGTCAGGAATTTTGTGCAGTCCTGTGGGACGTGCACCCGGTCTAAACCTTGTTCTCGCTCTAGTGGGTTGTTGATGCCTTTGCCGGTCCCCAGGAGGCCATGGACCCATATTTCAATGGATTTCATCTCTGATATGCCTGTCTCTCAGAGAATGACTGTTATTTGGGTGATTTGTGATAGGTTATCTAAAATGGTTCATCTTGTACCACTCCCTAAGTTGCCATCTTCCTCTTAGTTGGTGCCCCTGTTTTTGCAACAGGTGGATCGCTTGCATGGGATTCCTGAGAACATTGTATCTGACAGAGGAGTTCAGTATGTGTCTAGATTTTGGAGGACTTTCTGTTCCAAGCTGGGAATTCAGTTGTCCTTCTCCTCTGCTTTTCACCCTCAGACCAATGGGCAGACGGAGAGAACAAACCAGACCTTGGAGTCGTATTTGAGATGTTTTATTTCCGCTGATCAGGATGATTGGGTTTCATTTTTGCCCTTGGCCGAATTTGCTTTAAATAATAGAGCTAGTTCTGCCACTTTGATGTCACCTTTTTTTTGTAACTTTGGGTTTCATCCTCGATTTTCTTCAGGGCAGGTGGAGCCTTCTGCCTGCCCAGGTGTTGACACTGTGGTGGAGAGAATGCACCAGATCTGGGACCAAGTGGTGGATAAGTTATCTCTCTCCCAGGAAAAGGCCCAGCGGTTTTCCAACCGACATATGACCATTGGTCCCCAGTTTAAGGTTGGTGATATGGTTTGGTTATCATCAAAAAATATCGCTATGAAGGTGGCTTCTCCTAAGTTTAAGCCTAGATTTATTGGACCTTACAAGATTTTGGAGATTATTAATCCGGTCTCTTTTCGCTTGGCTCTTCCTGTCACATTTAAAATCCATAATGTGTTTCATAAGTCCTTGTTGAAGAGGTTTGTTGAACCAGTAGTTCCTGGGGTGGCACCTCCGGACCCTGTATTGGTTGAAGGTAACATGGAATATGAGGTAGAGAAGATACTGGACTCCCATCTGGCTAGACGGAGACTCTAGTATTTGGTCAAGTGGAAGGGTTATGGTCAGGAGGATAATTCCTGGGTCTCTGCCTCTGATATTCATGCCAAAAGATTGGTGCGTGCCTTTCATCGGGCTCACCCTGATCGCCCTGGTGGCATGGATGAGGGTTCGGTGACCACTCCTCAAGGGGGAGGTGCTGTTGTGAGTTCATTTTCCTCTTCACCATTGAGGTCTGATGAACTCCCTCTTCTGGTGAAGGAAGGTAGTGAGGCTGATTACCAAGCATCTGGGCAGGATGATGATGACTGGGTGACTGGAATTGCTGACTGGATATAAGGCAGCTGACGCCCTTCTGCCTTGCTGGTGATCTCTCTAAGGTATTCTAGGAGACCAGTCTGATTCCTGCTCCTCAAAAGCTAAATTTTCTGCTCTGCTTTTTGCATTTGTGTTTTGGTTTTGTTTTTCCTTGTTTTTCTGGATTTCTGCCATTCCCTGCTGGGGTGTGCTGAATTCCTTTTTGCTCTGTCTTCAGAAAATACCTGAGTACTGATATAGTCTATTTGAAGCCTAGCGTCTTCAGGGCTTTTTTCCCTATCAGCTGTTGGCTCTTGTTTTGACAGGGTTTTGGCGGATTACAGACAGCAGCTTTTCTATCCTGTCCTATGTAGTTTGCTTGGGCCCCATCATTTGCTCAGCCTATCTTTCTTTCTGCGTGAGTGTTTTTTCATCTTGCTTCACCGTCATTATATGTTGGGGGCTGCCTATTGTTTTGGGGTCTGCTCTGGGGCAGTTTAGATTTCCCTTTCTGTCTTTAGGCTATGTAGTTCTCCGGCTGTGATCGAGGGGTCTAGGGCACCGTAGGAACCCCCCACGGCTACTGCTATTTGTTGATAGGTTCAGGGGTCTGTAATCCCATTGCTGCCAACTTCTCTGGTTTTCTGGACTTAGCTAGTATTTCTGTTTTTGCCTCCTACGGTGACTCATTCATAACAGGTTTGTCTTTATGTAAAGTCTTGTCTAAAGTCCACTTTAAGGGAGGATATTAGCGAAGGGAATGAGGATGTCGAGTCCATATAGGTCAAAAAACATGGAGGGTAAAATAGTAACAAAATTCTCATTGGGGTCTGTTACAAACCCCCAAATATAACAGAAATCATGGAAGGTCTACTACTAAGGTAGATAGATGAAGCTGCAACCCATAATGAGGTCTTTGTTATAGGGGACGCTCCCTCTCCCACACCACCTACTCACCTCACCCCCTGTCTGTCGGTGTTCCCCAAGGCTCAGTTCTAGGACCCCTACTCTTCTCCATCTACACGTTTGGCATGGGACAGCTCATAGAATCCCTCGGTTTGCAGTATCATATCTACACTGTTGACACGCAGCTCTACCTTTCTGGACCTGACCTCACCTCTTTACTGACCAAAATCCCACACTGTCTGTCTGCTATTTCAGCTTTCTTTTTTGCTCGCTTTCTAAAACTGAACATGGAAAGAACAGAATTCATCATCTTTCCCCATCTCACTCTACCCCTCCACCAGACCTATCCATCAATGTCAATGGGTGCTCACTTTACCCAATCCTGCATGCTTGATGCCTCTGGGTGATCCTCGACTCTGCCCTCTCGAGCTACATATCAAAGCCCTTGCCTCCTCCTACTGACTCAAACTCAAAAATATTTCCTGGATCCGTGCATTCCTTGACCATGAAACCAAAAAACACTAGTGCACGCCCTTATCATTTCTCGCCTTGATTACTGCAACATCCTACTCTCTGGCCTCCCCTCTAGCACACTGGCACCACTCCAATCCATACTACACTCTACTACCCAACTAATCCACCTATCTCCCCATTATTCCCCAGCCTCTCCTCTATGCCAAGCCCTTCACTGACTTCCTATTGCCCAGAGGCTTCAGTTCAAAACTCTGACTATGACATACAAAGCCATCCATCTGTGACATGGTCTCCTGGTACTTACCTACATGTAACCTTAGATCCTCTCAAGATCTCCTTCTCTACTCCCCTCTTATCTAGTCTTCACACAACCACATACAAGACTTCTCCTGTGCTTCCCCCATACTCTGGAACTCTCTACCCAACATATCAGACTTTCCCCTACCACAGAACCCTTCAAAAAGAACCTGAAGACTCACCTCTTCTGACAAGCCTACGACCTGCAGTGATCCTCAGTCTACTGAACTGCTGCACAACCACCTCTACCCTCTCCTAGTGTATGCTCACCTGTCCCCTGCAGACTGTGAGCCCTCACGGGCAGGGTCCTTTCTCTTTCTGTGCTTGTGTGTGCCTTGCTTTGCTCATATTTATTGTACTTGTCTATATTTGCCCCTTTCACATGTAAAGCGCAATGGAATAAATGGCGCGACAAAAATGTATAATAATAATTATAACTACCAGATATTAACTGTGAAACAGAGACCTGCAAAACCCATAAAGGCAACAGATCTCTGCTAATAACCAAGAAAAATTATCTTTCACAATTGGTGCAGAATCCAACCAGAGGAACAGCAGTTTTAGACCTAATACTATCTAATAGACCTGACAGAATAACAAATCTGCAGGTTGACGAGCATCTAGGAAATAGCGACCACAATATTGTACAGTTTCACTTGTCTTTCGCTAGGGGGACTTGTCAGGGAGTCAAAACAGCACTGAACTTTAGGAAGGCAAAGTTTGACCAGCTTAGGCTAGTTTCACACTAGCGTATTTTACATGCAGCGCACGGCGCCGCTAAGCCCCGACCCCTGCCCGCCACATCCCGTCATCTCCTCCTACTATTGCACACGGCCGCATGCGATCTGCGCACCCTATCTTTAGCATAGGGTGCGCAGACCGTGCGCTGCCCGTGTGCTAGTAGGATTTTTGCGTGCGTTGCACACTTTTGAAGGTGCCAAAATTGAATGTAAAAAAAAACCAACATGCTACATATATGCTACATTCATACAACATACATACATACTACATATATACTACATTCATACAACATACATACATACTACATACATGCTACATTCATACAACATACATACATACTACATACATGCTACATATATACTAGATTCATACAAAATACATACATACATGCTACATATATACTACATTCATACAACATACATACTGCATACATGCTACATATATACTACATTCATACAACATACATACATGCTACATATATACTACATTCATACAACATACATATATACTACATACATACTACATTCATACAACATACATACATACTACATACATGCTACATATATACTACATTCATACAACATACCTACTCTCTGCACTGAGGCTGCTGGAGGGGAAGAATTTGTTACTGTGTGAGGAGGGATAGGCTTCTTTATTTGGACAGGGAGGGTTTGTAGCTATGGAGGGTGGGGTTGTTGCTATAGAGGGCATGTTTGGAGCAGAGCAGGAGGTTACGACTAGTTCTTATTTCAATGCCATAACACATCCCCCTTGCATGTTCTGTTCAGAATATCTAGAAAACCATGCAAACTAGTGACAGAAAGTAAATTACTTATTGTCATAATTCTGCAGCCCAGATATGTACTGAGATTATGTAAAAAGTCCGGACAACCTCTTTAAATTGAGGTGTAATCTTTAGTGGGCCTGAGATAATAGTTCAGCCTCCTAAAATCTCTAGGGAGCTTCCAATTCTCCCCAATACTATATACACCATGTACCTTGTTTTACAGTACCATATAGCTGGTGGTATTTTGGGTACATTTTTCCAAAAATGGGAAGTATGGTGGAAGAGGCCGTGGAAGTGGGCTGGGGTTGCCAGCTAGTACTGGTGGTGGTGGTGGTGCATCTGCTGGTAGTGGCAAAAGCACAATAGCACCTAACACAGGAGGTGTTGAGCCTGCATCATTGTCTGGCTCCACAAGACTTTGAAGGCTCCCTTTTCTTGGAGTAGGTAAACCGCTTTTAAAGCAGAGCTTCAGGAACAAGTTTTGGCTTACATTGCTGACACAGCCTCCAGCTCTATCGCCTCCTCTTCTGAAGTTTCAAAAAATAAAAGCACTGAGTCGTCAGTGGAGGCTCCTGGTCAGGAACAACACCTTTCCTTGGGTCCTTCACCCCTACCAAAAGTGAAGGATGCAGCAGGCCACACTACAGATTACTCCATGCCTTGGTTATCAAGTCAAATTGTGAATTCCCCAGTCCAAGATGAATCTGACATGGAGTGTGGGTGGCCAGCCAGGGCAGTGGGGTTAATCGGTACCGGGTCGGTGTCTCAGAGGGATGTGTCACGGTGGTGGTGACCCGGTCCATGGCCCTGGGCATCTATGCAAAGGGGTGAATAACGTTTATAGGTGAATGATACGTGACGCCACCTGTGGTTTCTGATCAGATTGACCAGTGCTGCAGTGTCGCTTCTCTGGGACAGATGTTGTCGTGCAGCTAAGATGTAGAAGCCCTGCACAGGTAGGGCCATAGTCGCAGGGCAGATGAAAGAGTTGGTAGATGGTGTGCAGTGCAGGATGTAGCAGAGCCGTGCGACAGGCGCAGGAAAAGGTGACAGACACAGTCGTGCAGTTCCTTTACCTGTACTTGGCAAGTGCCGTCCAGGACCGAGAGTACATATGGAGAAAGTGTTGGTCAGCCTGGAAGCAAATTAGGAATTCTCTCTCTGCAGATAGGTAGTGTGGCCTCCGTTCTAGCGCTTATCTGAGGTAATCGCAGTACTGAGTTCACTGAAGTTCCCCCTGTTGACCCTCTTTTGGAACTTTCTCGTATGGCAGGCAGCCGTAGCCTTTTCCTTCTGGCTCACACAAGTCGCTGCTGGGGCCTCCGAGCCTTAGTTGGGAACAGAGCATTTACAGCTTCCTCCAGTTTCTGCTGCAGGACCGTCAGTGTCCATACAAACTCAGAGACCAGAATCCGGACCATGCGCTCCAGCTAGGAGTGAGCCTTAACTCTGCTCATCCTCCAGCTCCCCTTCTCTCGTCCACACACTTCCCCTTCCCTTCACAGACTGCCCTAACTTCCCTCCTCCCGACCACAGAGAGCAGCTCCTCAGCAGTCAGGTTCAGAGCTCTCCCTGCTGGCCTGGAGAGGGAACTGTGTTGTGTGTTGGTTTAACAGCTAGAGAGATCCTTCATTGCTCCGAAGCATGACATCACACTCCCTAAGAGGAAGGTAATGCCACTGTGGCGACCATACTCCTGGGGGCGCCACAAGTGCACTGATGCCCAGCCACTGCCAGATAATTCTGCTGGTACATTGACCCAGACCACTACATTCCCCTCACACTCTACACAGCCAAAATCTGACCCTGATGAATCTCAGGTTCCCCTTCCGCATACTATACCACCTTACATGGTGACAAAGAGGAAGGTGCAGATGAAAGTGCAGGTTCCTTGAGCTGGTGGGGGGCATACTCATGGGCAATGGCACTGGCACAGGGCCCCTCATAGTACACAAAAGTGTCTCTGCCGGTGGGAGACCCACCGTCTGACACACTGCCATACTATGAGGGGCCCTGTGCGAGTGCCGTCCCAACGAGTGGGCCCCCCTGCTTGCTCAGGATCACAGCACTTGCAAAGTTGAAATACTTACCTCACCCTGCTCCACCGCCGTGACGTCTTCCACGTTTCCAGACAGTGACATTCTGGTCAGAGAGCGTGATGACATCACGTCTGTACGCTCTTTGCCTAAACAGTCCAAGTGCAGAGAGATGGAAGATGGGGACGATGAGGAGTCCAGACTAGTACAGGGATTCCCTAGCGCAGAGACTTATTTAATTGTTTTAAAGGTTGGGAGCAATTTTTGGGCAGCACTATACTCTGAAGAATGATATATGGGTCCCACCATACACTGGAGCATTCCAAAGGTGGACATCAGACACCGGAGCAGCATTTACAGGGCCCATTATGCACTGGAGCATTAGAAATGGGGCCCATTATATATGGAGCATTATTTGGGCCCATAAGACAGTGGAGCTTCATCCATGGGGACCAACATATACTGTAGCATTATGTGGAGGTCATCATATACTGTATCGAACATTATATGGGACCAATGATTCTGTATGGAGAAATATATGGGCCTCATTACTCTCTATAGCGCACTATGCAGTGGCCATAATACTGTATGGAGTAATATACTGTCCGTTTTTGGAGCTATTGGAGAATTTAAAATGGATATCAGTCATGTGATGTAAGAAGTGAAGTATTTTTCATTGTACTATACCGCTATTTCTTTGCCGTATCAGAGGATCATGAATTGTGGCATGTGTTAAAGGAGCCCATTGACACTCTTTGGCCTGGGGCCCACGAAAATCTGAAGCCAGTCCTACCCCCCCCACTACTTTAGCCAAATAACCCCCAGTTTTCAATGCCTAACTATTATTATAAAGTAAATTAAGGTTGACAAGCTTAAGTAATAAGAATTGATGTTTTTTGCATTAAAATGGGCACTGTAGGTGTGTTTCCTGTCCTCCACTCACTGCCGACTTTTCTTCCCCATTGACTTGCATTGGGTTTCGTGTTTCAGTCGGCCTTCGATTTTTCACGATAATCGGCCTATTGCGTTCGACCCGACTTTTGCGAAAGTCATGTTTCATGAAACCCGACTCGACCCAAAACAAAACAAAGTCACTCATCTCTAGTAGTAACTCATAACAGGCTATAATATGTGTCATTTTAGAGATGCTCTAAAAGAATTGTCAAGCCATCACATTTTTTCCCATGTCGGAGCTTAAAAACGTGGTCAACTGCAATCCTTATTGTGCACATTGATTTAAACCTCTGAAATAATTATTACTTTTTTTTCATATTTGACTGTGAGTGGTGCTATCTCTGCCCGCTCATAGTCGATCACATGATCCCTCCAGCTGCTGCCGTTGCTGATAACCGGTGATGTTACATCAACTTCCGGACTCTGGAAGCTGAGGCTGCATCACCGAGGCATGATCCAGTCTCATGAAGACTGCGGCCACTCCCCCTGATTGACTGGGCTGTGAGCGGTGTTTCTCCGCATATCCTAGTCCAGCAATGATTATGCGCTTTAGAAGATTTTCCTCTCTTGTTCTCTACTTTCATTGGCACATGCTTGCAGAGCTCTGCTTATGAAATTAGAGAAGGAGAGAGGAAAATCTTTTACAGCTTGCACTCAACACTGTGCTGTGATGTGCGATGAAAGTCTGCCCACAGCCCAGTCTATCATGGGGAGTAGCTGCCTGAATGAATACTTATTTCAATAGTTCAAATCGATGTGCACAAGATAGATTAAATGTTTTTTCTCCCCTCTTTCCATGAGCTGTAACTTTTTTTATTTTCCTGTCCACATAGATATTGAAGGGCTTGTGTGATGAATTATACTTTTGATTAACATTTTACCACATAATGTACTGGAAAAATGGGAACAAAATCCAAGTGAAATTTTGAAAAAAAAAACCCACAATTCTGATAATGATTTTGGGGAATTTTTAAAAGGGACATGTTAACATCATTTTTCTTGTCAGGCTAAAACTATAATCAAAAAGCACAATTTCTGCAGCAGGGCTGAAAGCAGGTATAGCCCTCACAATATATGAGTAGTTTTATTGATACCATTTTAGGATAATTTTATGAGTTTTAATTTTTTTTTCTGTTCATGTTGTTTACCAATTGGATAAATTATTTTATATTTTGATTGATGCTGGTGCAGGGAGCTGGTAACCAAGGTAAACAGCGGGATTCTAAGCGCCACGCGGCGCCACTGTCTCATTTGAGTGAGCTCCCCATCTCCTACTGTAACTGGACCCATTCATCACAGGACCGTCCCAGTATGCATCCTTGGGACACTGCCTGTACCTCTTCCTGCGTAGCTGCCAACGCCCTGACAGAATCCCGGAACTCAGGGACCTCTTTAGCTTTCAGTTCTTCATCTCGGCTGGGCCCAGGTTTCTTGTGCATCACTCTGGATAAGACATCTGCGTGAGTATTCTCAGCTCCCCTCTTGTAGAAAGTTCTATATCTCTACTTTGCCATTCGAGCCACCAAGCGCTGCTCCAGGGCCCCTAGTTTTGCGTTTTTCAATTGGCCAAAGGGTTATTGTCAGTGCGTACCAGAATTTCAGAGCCAGACAAGCATTCTGCAAACCTTCTTCATCATGGCCCACACTAATGCCAACAGCTTCAATTTGAACAAATTGTCTGGATTCCGTTCAGAGTCGTGGAGGGACCGACTAGCGTAGGTGATCACTTGCTCTTTTCCATCCTGTATCTGAGACAACACAGCTCCAAGTCCATGCAGGCTTCCATCAGAGTTGAGAATAAATGGTTGGGAGAAGTCGGCATAGGCTAACACTGGGGCTTCAGTCAAAGCCAACCTTCAGAGCTCAAAATGCTTTCTCCTGGTGATTGCCACACAAAATAGTCCTGTTTTTTGCACCAAATGGTACCTCTTTCAACAGTTCCAACAGTGGGTTCACAATGCGAGTAAAGTTCTTTATGAATCGCCGAAAATAATGAGTAAGCCTCAAGAAGGCCCCTACATCTTTCACAGTTTTCTGGGTACAATCTTGTACTGCAGCAATTTTTTCACGGATGGTCTCACCCCCTCAGCAGAGATGACTTGTCCCAAGTACTCTATCTGGATGCAAACAGATGACACTTCGGAGGCTTCACTTTCAAACCGTGTCTCTGAAGATGGCTCAACACCTGTTCCAGTCTCTGCAGATGTTCCTCGAACAAGGCAGCATACATGATGATATCGTCCAGATAGATGAGATTGGCCTCAAAGTTCAAGTGACCTAGACACCTCTCCATCAGTCATTAGAAAGTGCCTGGAGCGTTAGCAAGGCCAAACGGCATTCAGTTGAATTTGTACACACCTATAGGTAGTATGAAGGCCGTCTTTGCTTGGTCATGCTCAGACATCGGTACTTGCCAATAGCCACTAGCTGAATCCAATGATGACAAGAATTTCACGCTTCCAAGTGCAGACGATTCCTCAGTCCTTGGTAACGGATTTTAGTCTCGCACAGTGCAGGCATTCAGTTTACAATAGTCCACACAAAAACGAAAAATTCTATTTTTATTTCGCACCAGCACGATGGAAGCAGCCTACGGGCTCTGACTCTCCCATTTAACGCCATTCTGTAGCATCTGTGTCAGCATTCCCTTCACCTCTTGGAACATTTGTGGTGGAATTTGCCGGTATTGTTCTCTTATGGGCACGGCATTTCCAGTTGGAATCTCATGGGTGATTGCTGTAGTGCAGCTGAAATTGTGCTCATGCTGAGCAAACACATCCTGATATCATCCTAATAGAGCTTCTACCTGCTGGACATGTTGTGGTGTAAGTTCTGTTAATTCGGCCGGTCTTTGTTCCAGTATACAGCACCCCTCCTGCAGGTGCTGGGGTACTGGTACCGAAGACGTGTCTACAGCCAAGGTCCAAGGATCTTCCTGTTTCACTGTCAATTGTACAGCCTGTGGTGGCATCAGTTCTTATAGCATGCCCAGAATTTGCGCTACTTCACTCTGGAGTGGGAGGGTGATATTACCTTCTCCCAAATTAACACATAGCACTGGGACCGTCCCGTTGTGCACAGTAGCTAATGTCTGCGCATCAAGGAGCCCTGGAGGTAGTTGCTCCATAACAGCTGTTTCTATATCTGTATCTTGACTCCTTACAGAGGGGTGCAAGCCCGCATAGCAGAGTAAGGTTTGACCCAGTGGCAGGACAAGGTTGGCTGAGGCTGGAACGATCACTTTCCCCAAAACCTTCCCATTACTAGAGGTTTCTTGGGCGTGGGCCATATGGAATGGCTGCTGGAACACTCTCCTTTGGGGAGTGCGAGGGCGCCACTGTTTCAGGAACACATCTGGGGACTTGTTGATGAGAAGACTTCCGAATTTCTTCAGCACGTTCATCCCCTCTGGAGGGGTGACAAAATTGAAATTAGTGCATTTATTGCATATCCCAATAACAATCCCTGCAGTATGACTTTCAGCTTTGAATAAAATCCACACACTATTTCCTTCTTGGATCTTCAACTCACGGGTAATTCCCATGAGAAAAAGATCAGCTGTGGTCTCTATAGGAAACCAGTGTGTGGAAATTCCCTCTTACATGCAGCAAGCGATAATCCAAAGCATATCATTAATAATGATATTATTAAACTTCAGGACATTAAACTTCAGGAAGGCAAATTTCCAACGGATGAGAGATGATCTTGGTGTCATTAACTGGGATGATATCCTGAGACATAAAAATACACAAAGAAAATGGGAGACGTTTATTAGCATCCTGAATAGGACCTGTGCACAATATATACCATATGGGAATAAACATGCTAGAAATAGGAGGAAACCACTATGGCTAAATAGAGCTGTAAGGGGCGCAATAAGGGACAAAAAGAAAGCATTTAGAGAATTAAAGCAAGTAGGTAGTGATGAGGCATTAAATAAATACAGAAAATTAAATATATTCTGTAAAAAGCAAATCAAGACAGCAAAGATTGAGACAGAGACTCATTGCCAGAGAAAGTAAAAATAATCCCAAAATGTTCTTTAACTACATAAATAGTAAGAAGCTAAAAAATGATAGTGTTGGCCCCCTTAAAAATAGTCTGGGTGAAATGGTGGATGAGGAAAAAGCCAATATGCTAAATGACTTTTTTCCAACAGTATTTACACAAGAAAATCCCATGACGGATAACATGATCAGGGATAAGAATTCTCCATTAAATGTCACCTGCTTAACCAAGCAGGAAGTACGGCGGCGTCTAAAAATCACTAAAATTGACAAATCCCCGGGCCCGGTTGGGATACACCCCCGAGTACTGCAGGAATTAAGCACAGTCATAGATAGACCATTATTTTTAATCTTTAAAGATTCCATAATAACAGGGTCTGTACCACAGGACTGGCGTATAGCAAATGTGGTGCCAATATTCAAAAAGGGGACAAAAACTGAATTTGGAAATTATAGGCCAGTAAGATTAACCTCAACTGTGGGTAAAATCCTGGAGGGCTTTCTAAGAGATACTATACTGGAGTATCTGGAGAAGAATAACCTCATGACCCAATATCAACATGGGTTTACAAGGGACCATTCCTGTCAGACTAATCTGATAAGCTTTTAAGAAGAGGTAAGTTCAGGACTGGACCAAGGGAATGCAGTGAAAGTGGTGTACATGGACTTTTCAAAAGCTTTTGATATGGTGCCACACAAAAGGTTGATGCATAAAATGAGAACAATGGGGATAGGGGAAAATATGTGTAGGTGGGTTAAGAGCTGGCTCAGGGATAGGAAACAAAGGGTGGTTATTAATGTAGCAAACTCTGACTGGGTCATGGTTAGTAGTGGGGTACCACAGGGGTCAGTTTTGGGCCTGCTTCTTTTTAACATATTTATTAGTGACCTTGTAGGGGGCATAGAGAGAAGAATTTCAATATTTGCAGATGACACTAAACTCTGCAGGGTAATCAGTACAGAGGAGGACAATTTTATATTACAGGAGGATTTATGCAAACTAGAAGCTTGGGCTGATAAATGGCAAATGAGCTTTAATGGGGATAAATGTAAGGTCATGCACTTGGGTAGAACGAACAAGATGTACAATTATGTGCTTAACTGTAAAACACTGGGCAAAACTGTCACTGAAAAAGACCTGGGTGTATGGGTGGACGACAAACTCACATTTAGTGGCCAGTGTCAGGCAGCTGCTGCAAAGGCAATTCAAATAATGGGATGCATTAAAAGAGGCATAGATGCTCATGAGGAGAACATAATTTTACCTCTATATGAGTCACTAGTGCGACCATACTTAGAATACTGTGTACAGTTCAGATCTCCAGTGTATAAGAAAGACATAGCTGAACTGGAGCGGGTGCAGAGAAGAGCGACCAAGGTTATTAGGGAACTAGGGGGTCAGCAATACCAAGACAGGTTATTACACCTGGGGTTATTTAGTTTGGAAAAATGAAGGCTTAGGGGTGATCTTATTACAATGTATAAATATATGCGGGGACAATACAAAGACCTTTCTAATGATCTTTTTACTCTTAGACCTGTGACGGGGACAAGGGGGCATCCTCTACGTCTGGAAGAAAGAAGGTTTAAGCATACTCACAGACACGGATTCTTTACTGTAAGAGCAGTGAGACTATGGAACTCTCTGCCATATGTTGTTGTAATGAGTGATTCCCTAATAAAATTTAAGAAGGGACTGGATGCCTTTCTTGAAAAGAATATTACAGGGTATATACACTAGTTTCCTTAATATTGCGTTGATCCAGGGAGCTAGTCTGATTGCCGCATGTGGAGTCGGGAAGGAATTTTTTTCCCCAATGTGAAGCTTACTGTTTGCCACATGGGTTTTTTTTGCCTTCCTCTGGATCAACATGTTAGGGCAAGTTAGGATAGGATATGGGTTGAACTAGATGGACTTAAAGTCTAACTTCAACCTTAATAACTATGTTACTATGTTACTATGTTACTGGAGAATATATTAGAGCTAAACGCTGCTGCACAACAGAGGCTTTATATTCTGCTGAATGCCAAATTATTGATAAACGTTTTTTATGCAGAGGATATAAAAAATCAATATTGGAGAATGCCAAGAGAAAAACTAATATAAGGAGTAGGGAGGATTATTTAAGGGATAGTGCACACACGCAGAATTTAGATATTTCTCCGGTTCCTGAAATAGTTTTTTCTAGTACATACAGTAATCAATTTAACAAGATAGTGGCAATTGTAAAGAAGTACCTTCCCATTTTAAATACTGACTAGTGTTGAGCGATACTTTCCGATATTGGGAAATATCGGATCGGATTAGATCGGACCGATACCCAAAAAGTATCGGGTATCGCCGATTCCGATACCGGAAACCCATGCAACTTAATGGGACAGAAATATCGGAACTAAAAAAAACCCCTTTCTTTACTTGCACATCCAGTTCGGGAGGGGGAAGAGTGTGGGCGGTGCGTGGGCGGACACTGTGCATGTCTGTGTGGGCGGGGTCTGTACGGGCCTCTCGGGGGTCTGAGCGGGCCTGCCGGGGGTCTGCGCGGGCCTGCCGGGGGTCTGAGCGGGCCTGCTGGGGGTCTGCGCAGGCCTGCTGGGGGTCTGTGTGGGCTGCCGGGGGTCTGTGCGGGCAGCCGGGGTTCTGTGTGGGCCTGCCGGGGGTCTGTGCAGGCCTGCCGGGGGTCTGTGCGGGCTGCCGGGGGTCTGTGCGGACCTGCCGGGGGTTGTGTGTGTGTGCAGGCATCGTCCAATGGGACTACAAGTCCCATCGGGCTATACCTGCTACAATGACAGTGATTGACACATTAGCCAATGATGGGACAGTAGTAGTCCCATCATCCGGCTAATGTGTTGAATGTAAAAAAAAAGCATACATACTACATACTACATACATACTACATATATACTACATTCATACAACATGCATACATACTTCATATATACTACATTCATACAACATACATACATAGTACATGCTACATATATACTGCATTCATACAACATGCTATAGACCTACAACATACATACTGCATACATACTACAAACAATACATTCATACATCCATACAATACATACATATAGACATACAGTACATATAACATAGAGTACATACTCACCATCACTTGTCACTTTGATCCCCGAAGCCAGTGTCATCTGTAAAAAATATTAAAATAACAAACAACCGATATACTCCCTGATCCGCAGAAATCCACGAGTGTCCCATGACGATCGCCCGTGGAGAACAGCAGCATCAGCTGATGCCACTGCTCTCTAGGGGCCCCAGGAATACAATGATGGGAGGTAGGTATCTTTCCACACTGTATTCCTCCACCACTGTAAAAAAATAGTCCCTAGTCTCACTTTTGGTATTGCTGTGTGAGAAAGTTCCCACGCAGCTTTTGCCATAAAGTGAGACCAGTGAACTATAGTAACCTCTCAGTGATGCACTGCAGGAGATCGTCGTGGGACACTCATGGATTTCTGCGGATCAGGGAGTATATAGGTTGTTTGTTATTTTAATATTTTTTACAGTGAGATGACACTGGCTTCGGGGATCAAAATGACAAGTGATGGTGAGTATGTACTCTATGTTAAATGTACTGTATGTCTATATGTATGTATTGTATGAATGTATTGTATGTAGTATGTATGTAGTATGTATGTTGTATGAATGTAGTATATATGTAGTATGTATGTAGTATGTATTTTGCATGAATATAGTATATATGTAGTATGTATGTATTATGTATGCTGCATGAATGTAGTATATATGTAGTATGTATGTATTATGTATGTTGCATGAATGTAGTATATATGTAGTATGTATGTATTATGTATGTTGTATAAATGTAGTATATATGTAGTATGTATGGTAGTATGTATGTATGTATGTTGTATGAATGTAGTATATATGTAGTATGTATGTAGTATGTATGTATGTATGTTGTATGAATGTAGTATATATGTAGTATGTATGTAGTATGTATGTATGTATGTTGTATGAATGTAGTATATATGTAGTATGTATGTAGTATGTAGTATGTATGTATGTATGTTGTATGAATGTAGTATATATGTAGTATGTATGTAGTATGTATGTAGTATGTATGTATGTATGTTGTATGAATGTAGTATATATGTAGTATGTATGTAGTATGTATGTATGCATGTTGTATGAATGTAGTATATATGTAGTATGTATGTATGTTGAATGAATATAGTATATATGTAGTATGTATGTAGTATGTTGTATGTATGTTGTATGAATGTAGTATATATGTAGTATGTATGTAGTATGTATGTATGTTGTATGAATGTAGTATATATGTAGTATGTATGTAGTATGTATGTTGTATGAATGTTGTATATATGTAGTATGTATGTAGTATGTAGTATGCATGTATGTTGTATATATGTAGTATGTATGTATGTTGTATGATTGTAGTATATATGTAGTATGTATGTATGTTGTATGAATGTAGTATATATGTAGTATGTATGTATTATGTAGTATGTATGTTGTATGAATGTAGTATATATGTAGTATGTATGTAGTATGTAGTATGTATTTTGCATGAATATAGTATATATGTAGTATGTATGTATTATGTATGCTGCATGAATGTAGTATATATGTAGTATGTATGTATTATGTATGTTGCATGAATGTAGTATATATGTAGTATGTATGTATTATGTATGTTGTATAAATGTAGTATGTATGGTAGTATGTATGTATGTATGTTGTATGAATGTAGTATATATGTAGTATGTATGTAGTATGTATGTATGTATGTTGTATGAATGTAGTATATATGTAGTATGTATGTAGTATGTATGTATGTATGTTGTATGAATGTAGTATATATGTAGTATGTATGTAGTATGTAGTATGTATGTATGTATGTTGTATGAATGTAGTATATATGCAGTATGTATGTAGTATGTAGTATGTATGTATGTATGTTGTATGAATGTAGTATATATGTAGTATGTATGTAGTATGTATGTAGTATGTATGTATGTTGTATGAATGTAGTATATATGTAGTATGTATGTAGTATGTATGTATGCATGTTGTATGAATGTAGTATATATGTAGTATGTATGTATGTTGAATGAATGTAGTATATATGTAGTATGTATGTAGTATGTTGTATGTATGTTGTATGAATGTAGTATATATGTAGTATGTATGTAGTATGTATGTATGTTATATGAATGTAGTATATATGTAGTATGTATGTAGTATGTATGTTGTATGAATGTAGTATATATGTAGTATGTATGTAGTATGTAGTATGCATGTATGTTGTATATATGTAGCATGATTGTAGTATATATGTAGTATGTATGTATGTTGTATGAATGTAGTATATATGTAGTATGTATGTATTATGTAGTATGTATGTTGTATGAATGTAGTATATATGTAGTATGTATGTAGTATGTATGTATGTATGTTGTATGAATGTAGTATATATGTTTTATGTATGTAGTATGTATGTATGTTGTATGAAGGTAGTATATATGAAGTATGTATGCAGTATGTGTGCATGTTGTATGAATGTTGTATATATGTAGTATGTATGTAGTATGTATGTTTTTTTTTTTTTACATTCAACACATTAGCCGGATGATGGGACAGCTACTGTCCCATCATTGGCTAATGTGTCAATCACTGTCATTGTAGCAGGCATAGCCCGATGGGACTTGTAGTCCCATTGGACGATGCCTGCACACACAACCCCCGGCAGGCCCGCACAGACCCCCGGCAGCCCGCACAGACCCCCAGCAGGCCCGTACAGACCCCCGGCAGGCCTGTACAGACCCCCTGGCAGGCCCGCACAGACTCCCGGCAGCCCGCACAGACCCCCGGCAGGCCCGTACAGACCCCCGGAAGCCCGCACAGTCCCCCGGCAGGTCCGTACAGACCCCCTGCAGCCCGCACAGACCCCCGGCAGGCCCGCACAGACCCTCGGCAGGCCCACACAGACCGTGCATCATGATGACATCATTTCAGCAGCCAATAACAGCCACAACACTGGCTCATTGCATTAAGGGAACTTCCGATTCCGGTATTCGATATTGTAAAAATATCGGTACTCGGTATCGGAATTCCGATACAGCGAATATCGGCCGATACCCGATATTTGCAGTATCGGAATGCTCAACACTAATACTGACCCCACTACACAGAAAATTCTTTCAAAGGGTGTTAAATTTGTATCAAAACATGGGGTTACTATTGGCAACTATCTTTCGCCCAGTGATCATTCGTCTAATAGGAATTTTCATAGGGAAGCCCAATCTACATGTCTTGCCACATTGGGCTCATATCGTTGTGTCCATAAAACATGTGGCGCCTGCAAATATATGGTTAATTCCAAAAATAAAAAAATAGAGTATACACGGGTTCTACCTATCTAAACAAAACCTCAGATGCAGCTGATGAAAGAGACAGGACTGTGTCAGCTCCTGTTATAAAACCTAAATAGACTGTAATTGTGTAATCCACCGCGCTATACTGAGTAGGTTTATAAATACCCCCTTTTTGTATTTATAAACCTACTCAGTATAACGCGGTGGATTACACAATTACACAGTCTATTTAACTCCAAAAATGTTTCTTCTTTTCAGACAAATAAGACCTATGATATAAATTTTCTTATAAATTGCAGTAGTACTAATTTGGTGTACCTCATTTGCTGCGAACAATGTCGTCTGCAGTATGTGGGATACACCACACGTTCGCTCCGTAAACGTTTATCGGAGCATATTTATGATGCTCAAAATTGTACTACACGTACTCCCTCGGGTGCATCTCGACATTTATTCGGACTCCCATGACAGCACCACGAGAGAGGGGATCCGCCCTTTAGGAACAGGAAACCTACAGATACAAAAAGGGCGGCACCTCTCCCACGCATCAGTTATTTTCCTGTTCCTGAAGGGACGGGATCCTACAGAAGACCAGGATCCCAGGCCGGCCGGCCGATACAGGTAGCGGGGGGGTCTCCTACCTCGGCCTGGTGCGGATCCCTGGAAGACGCCACGGTGGCCCAGGATGGGTAGCACGGCGGTGGCGTAGTCAGCAGGGAGCGGCGTCCGGAGGATGTCTGACTCCGCTAGTGCGGTGGCCGGCGCGCTGCGGGGGAGGCTGCGACCGGGGAGCGCAGTATTCCGAAGCTCCCGGGCGTCCCGCGTGACTTCCGGTCAGGCGGGGTCGCGGTGACGTCAGGGGGCGGCCGGAGGAGGTGCTTCCGGGTCGGCGGCGCCACTGCGCATGCGCGAGAAAAACAAGATGGCGGCGCCCATCGCAGACGCCGATGAGCGTCGGCTCTCCGACCGGGTGCGGCGCCAGCTGGGGAAGGGGGCCCGGTTAGGGGGGGAGGGGCGCGGCACGCATACTGCTGTCCGGAGGAGGGGTATAAAGGCAGGACCCTGGCAGGGTGCCTTGCCTTGGCCACATTATTGCGAGCAGTAATGGAGAGCGAGCAGCAGCAGCAGCGGCGGCAACAGCAGCAACGACGGCAGCAGCGACAAACATCCCTGCCGCCCCTGGATGACCTTCGGGGAGTCCGATTCCTCGGCAGAATGGAGGAGAAGTAGAGACTCCCAGGCTTCATCTCCCTCGTCCTCCTCAGGAGAAGAGGACTCTGGGCGGTTTTGTCTGCCTCTTGACTGGGTAGACAAGCTGGTCAAAGCAGTCAGAGGGACAATGGAAGTAGAGGAGCCTAAGCCCCAATTATCCATGCAGGATGTCATGTTCAGGGGGCTGGAGCAGAGGAAGCATAGAGTCTTCCCGTTAAATCAGAAGATCCAAGATCTAATCCACAGAGAGTGGAAAAAACGGATAAAAGAGGGTCGCTACCACCAGCCCTCAAACGCAGATATCCCTTCGAGGATCCGGCAGTAAATACTTGGGACAAGGCCCCCAAATTAGATGCGGCCATTGCAAAGGCATCGAAAAGATCCTCGCTGCCCTTTGAGGACATGGGATCCCTTAAAGATCCCCTAGACAGGAAGGCAGACACCTTCCTTAAGAATACTTGGGAGATGGCAGCCGGTTCCTTAAGACCAGCAGTGGCGTCAACATGCACAGCCAGGTCCATGATGGTCTGGTTGGACCAGTTGGAGTCACAATTAAAACAGGGTACGTCAAGACAAACAATTCTTGGGGCCCTACCAACAATCCAAGAGGGAGCAGCCTTCCTTGCAGATGCCTCGGCGGATGCAGTAAGAATGGCAGCCAGAGCAGCAGGTCTCTCTAATGCGGCTCGTAGAGCCCTGTGGCTAAAGTGCTGGCAGGGAGACATTCAAACCAGGGCGAAGCTTTGTACTATTCCGTGTGAGGGGGAATATTTGTTCGGCGCAGTCCTGGACGAACTGCTTGAGAAGGCTGGGGACGACAAGAAAAAATTTCCAAATCTCTGGCCTACATCCTACCGACGCCCATTTGGTAGAAGGAGATTCCGTCTGGGGAGAAGGCGCAATTCTTCGCCTACTAGAGACCGTCCCAGATGGGAAGATAGAAGGAGAAGAGGTATGGGCTACATGTTTGGACGCTCGTCTAGAGATCAAAAGAGACAAGATCAATGACTAGCAATTCCCGTGGGAGGTAGACTATCACCCTTTCTTCCGGCATGGTCACAGATTACAAATAGTGACTGGGTGCGCAATGTAATATCCACCGGGCTTAGATTGGAGTTTACCCAGGTCCCGCGGGATACCTTTAAATCTACTCCGTTAAGATCTTCACCCCTCGAACAAACAGCTTTAGAAGCGGAGGTCTTGAGCCTATGCCAGAAAAACGTCCTGATAGAGGTTCCAGAAGCTGAGAGAGGAAGAGGGTTCTACTCTCCCTTATTCCTGATCCAAAAACCTGATAAGACATTTAGAACGATCATTAACTTACGTTTCCTTAATAAGTTTTTGGTAAACCGTACTTTTAAGATGGAGTCCATCAATACGACAATAAAAATATTGTTTAAAGGGTGTTTTATGGCAGTCATAGATTTGAAAGATGCGTACTATCATGTACCTATCCATACAGACTTCCAGCAGTTCCTGAGGGTGGCGGTTTCAATAGACGGCACAGTCCGTCATTATCAATATAGAGCCCTTCCCTTTGGTCTCTCAGCAGCGCCCCGGGTATTTACAAAAATAGTGGCCGAAGTGATGGCGCATTTACGGGAAGTGGACATCCTGATTGTTCCATATTTGGATGATTTTTTAATTGTGGGAAAATCAGTGGGCCATTGTACATCCCAGATAGAAAGAGCTAAGTCCAGGTTAGGAAACCTCGGATGGATATTAAACTACGAGAAATCCCGACTCCAGCCCTCAAAAATACAAAAGTTTCTAGGCTTACTATTAAATTCAGAAACTCAGCAGTGTCTGTTGCCATTGGATAAAATGCAAAAGATACAGCAGCAGGTTCTTCGGGCGGTTGATAATCCTTCTATGACCCTCAGACAGGCCATGTCCCTGTTGGGATCTCTAACCTCATGCATCCCAGCAGTTAGGTGGGCACAATTCCATACTAGAGCCCTTCAGAAGGATGTCCTATTTAATAGCAGGGCCTTAAGACACTCCTTACAAGGTCAACTGTTGCTAAGCCCCTCGACTGTCACATCGCTTAGATGGTGGCTCGATGATAAGAACCTAGCCTCAGGGGTGCCCTGGATAACGCAGATAACCCGTGTTATAACCACAGACGCTAGTCCCTTCGGTTGGGGGGCCCATATGGGGGACATAGTGGTACAGGGACAGTGGGATTCGGATACGGAGATCTCATCCAACCAAAGAGAGCTACTGGCGATAGAGCAGGCAGTCAAAAAACTCATTATGTACCTACAGGGCCATCACGTGAGGATACTCTCGGACAACCAGGTAGCGGTAGCATATATCAACCACCAAGGTGGAACCCGCTCCGACGCCCTGATGCGGACAACAGAACGTCTCCTTCAAATAGCAGAGGGAAGTTTTCTATCTTTGACGGCGCTCCACATCAGAGGAAAGGACAACGTAAAGGCAGACTTTCTAAGCCGCAAGACTCTAAAGCAAGGAGAATGGGCTTTGAACAGGGATATTTACCACCAGATTGTCCGCAGATGGGGTCGGCCAGAGGTAGACCTCTTTGCCACCAGAGAAAACAGAAAAGAAAAATCGTTCTGTTCTCTGAATCCCAGGGAAAATCCACTGGCAGTGGACGCCCTCCTGATAAGATGGAACTTTTCTCTGGCATACGCCTTCCCGCCATTAAATCTTCTACCTCTGGTAGTAAGGAAGATCAGGGAAGATCGGGCAAGAGTTATATTAATTGCCCCCTTTTGGCCCAGGAGGACCTGGTTCGCGTGGTTGAGGACCATGTCTGTATGCGATCCCTGGGTGCTGCCGAACCTTCCAGATCTCCTCTACCAGGGGCCAGTCAGCCACCCACAAGTAGCGAGACTCCATTTGACGGCGTGGTCTTTGAAAGGTCACTGTTAGAGGATAGAGGGTTCTCCAACAAGTTAATTGATACCCTCCTAAAAAGCAGGAAATTGACTACCACTAACATTTATGCTAGGACCTGGAAGCGATTCCTGTCCACCTTTCAGTTTGACGCCAGAGACGGAATTCCCACGAAACATATTCTGGAATTTCTCCAGAAGGGTCTCGAATTGGGTCTCTCCACAAGTACATTAAAAATACAAGTTTCAGCCTTAGGGGCCTTGTTTGCATGTGATATTGCCAATAACTATTGGGTAGCAAGGTTCATCAAAGCAGCGGCTAGATCGAGACCCATACACAAAGACAGATGTGTACCTTGGGACTTAAATTTAGTCCTTACGGCCTTGACAGAAAGACCATTTGAACCTCTGGATTCGGCCTCATTAAAGATTATATCTCTTAAGGCAGCTTTTCTGGTGGCGATAACATCCGCACGTAGAGTGAGCGACATACAGGCACTTTCCAGATTGCCCCCTTACACAGAGTTCTTACAGGATAGAGTAATCCTAAGGCCAGATCCAGCATACCTTCCCAAGGTAGCATCACAATTTCACAGGACACAAGAGATAGTTCTGCCTTCCTTCCTCCCTAATCCGACCAACCCTAAGGAGCAAAAACTTCAGGCATTAGATATTAGGAGATGCTTACTTAAATATTTAGCAGCCACGGATCCTTGGAAGAAGGAGAATGCATTATTCCTATCCTTCCAAGGTCCCAGGAAAGGTTGTAGAGTATCAAAACGCACATTAGCGAGGTGGATTAGGGAGGCTATCTCTCTTGCCTACACAGCAGGTGGAGGTCCGGCTCCGCAGAACCTGAGGGCGCATTCCACTCGTGCCATGGCATCGTCTTGGGCAGAAAGATCTGGAGTGTCAATTGATCAGATATGTAAGGCGGCCACCTGGTCATCTCCTTCCACCTTTTTTAACCACTATCGATTAGATATGGGTGCCTCTTCAGATCTCACCTTCGGGCTAAGGGTGCTGCAGGCTGTAGTCCTGCCCTAAGTTAGTTTACATCTCTGTAATTCTCTCGTGGTGCTGTCATGGGAGTCCGAATAAAGTATTAAGTTACGTACCGGTAACGGTATTTTTCGGAAGCCCATGACAGCACCCTTAGTTCCCTCCCTTGTTCACATATAGGGGTGCACTCCTTTAGAAGATTGTCCACAATTTACGGTATGTGGGAGATGGTGTAAAAGAAAAAAAAAAAAAAAAAGAAAATGTTTCTGCTATATAGGGTAGATAGGTTGTATATATTATATGTTGTGTACTAACCATGGTAGCCTCTCAAGCTCTGTAAACCAACTGATGCGTGGGAGAGGTGCCGCCCTTTTTGTATCTGTAGGTTTCCTGTTCCTAAAGGGCGGATCCCCTCTCTCGTGGTGCTGTCATGGGCTTCCGAAAAATACCGTTACCGGTACGTAACTTAATACTTTTTTGCAAATGCATGGGGGTGATGTATCTAATTTAAAAGTTATGGCTATTGATAAACCAAATCTAAAATTCAGAGGAGGTAACATAATATATGAACTACGAAAATGTGAGGCGAAATGGATTCTGTGTTTGCAGACAAGAACTCCTGGTGGTTTAAATTTGAAAAATGATCCAAGTTTTTTATATTGAAAAAAAATATTTTTTTTTTGGGGTCTCATGCATTACAATTCTGTTCATAATATATACTGGGTTGGTTGCCTTTATATATAGATGGTTTGATGGTACTTTGTGCAAGCATATGATCTTTTGAGTTTATTAGCGGTTCACATTGAGTTAACTCATCAGGTGCATACTGATTTGTCTTCAGTTCCTAGCGCAGTATATATGGTTGGGAATTTTTAGTATGTGGTCATTATGAGTAAGACTCTGTCGAGTCGAAACGCGTAAATGCCTGTCTTCACCATGGTTTTTTAACCTGTATCCTGCGTTTGGATTTTTTAATGAAGATTTCTCAATAAAGATTCTATTTTTAAGTAAGACGATGTACTGGAATATTTGGACCCTAGAGTGACAGTATACCTGTTACCTGCATCATTGGCAGTCAGCATCACTCCCTTCTGACCTAGGTCTTTACCATAGATAGTGATTTGCATCCAGACCACCCCTGCGACTGGGATGGGAAAGAGATAGGCAGCCATCAACTTTATCACTGGACCCCATTCAGGACGCATCGCTTCGGGGAAATGTCGTTGGAAGTATGTTTCAGGCATCATGGTCACCTGCAAACCAGTGTCTAACAAACAACGGATGGCCAGACAATCCATTACGGCCCAGATGAGAGGACACATGGAAACTAGACTTTTGGGACTTCTGATTCTCCTTCTTGACTGTTCAGGCTCTGGGTGGCGTCCCCAAGCCTTGGAGCCTCCTAGTTTAACGGACGGCACTGAAGGGGCCTACTTTGTCATACACAACCCCGAGTCCAATCTCACTGCTGTTGTAGCATGTAGGGAGTTCTCTGCAGGACATTCTTGTTTTGCGACGAGGTTCAGGACCAGTTCTACACCCAAGTGGGTTTGATGTTACTGCTGGTTTCTTCTTTGAATCAGCCAATTCCTCTCGTATATCCTTGATCTCTTTCCGCAACTCATCCATCCATCTTGGTTCGGTGGCCATTGTCACAGATACCTCTCCACTCCGGACCTTACCCGCCGGGACTGGCACCACTGCTCCTGCTCGCACGTGCACGCTTCGTTCCCCACTTCTGAAAAGGTCATGCGTGGATTTACCTGCAAGTGCTCTCTCAAGGCCTGGTTCAGCAGCACATCTTGCAAGCCTGTAACAAACTTATCCTGCAGTCCTATATCAGTAGAACCTATGTCTATGCCATCTTTTCTAGTAATGGTCGTATGGATCTCCTGTAACACGTTCATGTACTGGGTCACCGTCTCCCCCTCCCTGTGAACCCGGCCAAATAAACACATGCGTAACTCCCCTACGTCCGTGGGGTCTCCGTGTGTTTCCTCCAGTATTTGTAACACCTTATTAAAAGTGTCCCCTTCTCTATGGGTTCGTAACATGACAGAATCCCTCGCCTCTCCGTCTAAAGCCATCATGGCAAACTCTACCTCTAATGCAGAGGTCATGGGATGCATCTTCATCATTCCCCAGATCCGTTCAGTCCAGCTCCATAGCATAGTATTGCTCCCAGTAAACTTCGGGAGGTTGCTCAACATCGCTCCCAGGGATATGCTGGACCTAGGGCCCACCCCAACTGCTTGGTCTGCCACCTCTGTGCTGTTGGATTGCATCCTGCTGACTATGCCAAGTGTGAGCAGGCTGGCGGATGCAGTAAAGGACAACAGGCAGAGCAAGGGTTAATGATGATTTTTACGTAAACATGGAGACACTCCACGCAGGGAGGGGAAGGGAGAGGCAGGGGTAAGGCAAATTATATGAGCACAATAGGCGTGCAGAGTAAGGTAACAATGGTAATAATTATAGCAACTGTTCAAGAAGGGTTAACATGTCAGTCCGATAGCTTCCTGACTGCTGAGTCTTAGGTTCAAATAGTGGCGCCAATGCAATTGGAGCGTGATGATTCTAGAGTTGTCCTGAGGAAGATGATGATCTGGCGGTGAGTCCTCAACATCTTGTTCGGGGTCCTGGGCCCAGGATTCGCTGTGCAAAGTGAAATATACAGTCTCCTACACTGCCGGTAACTACTGGCCTGATGCATTTGGCACCTTCATTTGCAGGAGCCAATGGACACACGGAAGATCTCTGGTCACAGTCATGGCACCAGGCCGCAGGGAATCTAAGCGCGGGCCTGCGCTGTCACGGTGCTCAGAGGATGTTGCACCAAACTTCCCCTGCTGCGTGCTGCATCTTCCCGCCAAGTCTCCCTCATCTTTCCCATGTCCAGGCTTTTTTTAATCTTAGCCACGCCCCCTGCTGACCAGTACAAAGGTCAGTCCGGGTTGCAAAGCTTTCCCCCGGACAACAAAGGTGACAGCCCCGACAGTTCTGGAACCAGCACAAGAGAGGTGCCCCCGGTCTGGTCCTGCTTCTTACACCAGGATCCACAACTGTAGCAGCATTTCAGGACATTCCCCTTTCTCAAGCTTCTGCAAGCTCTTGAGTTCAAAGGATATGAGCTGAAGCAATCATTGCTATGGAAATGCACTATGGTAATTATCCAATTGTACTATAGGATGTGGATCGCCCGCCAGGGCAGTGGAGTTACTCGGTACTGGGCCGGTGTCTCAGAGGGACATGTCACGATGGCGGTGACCCGGTCCGTGGCCCTGGGCGTCCATGCAAAAGGGGTGAAACGTGGCTGAGTAAAGTTTATAGGTAGATGATACGTGACGCCACCTGTGGTACTCGGCAATGAAGGTGTTAAGCCAACGCTGTGGTGCAGATCCTCTGGGACAGATGGTATAAGGCAGCAGAGATGTAATAGCTCCCCACAGGTAGAGCTGTAGTCCCAGGGCATTAATAGTAGAAGTTGAGGTAGATGGTGTAGTGTTAGGCACAGAGATGTAGCAGTGCTGAGTGGGTTGGCGCAGGAAGAAGGCAATTACACAGCTGAGTGCAGTTCTGATGGTTTACTCACAGTTCAGTTGCATGCAGATGCCCACTTGGTGCTGTGTCCTTCAGGCCAGGAGTCCAGCAAACTTTCCAGGTGGATAGAGTACACCTTTCCAGCACTCCCCTCAATATGTACCTTTCCTGGCCGTCTCACTGTGTTGCTTTTCCCGCCTTCCCATACGCAACACCTCACAGTCAGTGTCCCAGGCTAGCAGCTGCGGATCCTGTCGGATAACGTGCACAATGGGTTTCCTTGATCCTACTCCTTGCTGCCTTTCCGGCGAGATAACTGTGGATATTGGCTGTGGTCCCTAAAGTGACCACAGCTGTCGGCTTTGCTAGTTAAGTCCTTAGTTCCACTCCACTAGGCTAAGGGGTCGAGACCCTTCTCCGACCTGATTCCTCCACCTGATGGCTATCAGCGTGGAACAAGCCCCACAGGTGGCCTCTGCCTATCCCGTGCCTCTAGAATCCCTTCCCTCTTCCAGGGAACCTTCATCCAGTCCTTATCTTCCCTCAGCAGCTCCTCCAGCATAGGAGTTGCTGGACCACATGTCTGTTCACTTCCTCCCCCTAAGGAGAATCTCACTTTCCCTTCTGCTCTCCCGCTCAGCCTACAAGCTCCGCCCACCTCCCAGCACCCATTCCTATCCAAACAGGGCAAGTCAATCCCTGTCTGGCCATAGTGTAAGTGTGAGGTGAGTGTCAGAGTACTTGTCAGGTGTTCTGAGTGTGGTTGGGTGTCTCTCCCTTACCTGGGAAGTGTGGATGCCACACCTCTGGTTGAGATGCAGTACCTCTGTGGCGACTGAACCCTCAGGGGCGCCACATATGCCTTATCATTGCTTGTAGTTATGGACATGACTAGATTTATTAAAGAAGCATTTAAAAAATAAATTCTGCATGCATTCACCAGTTTGTTTATGAAATGTTCTGCCTGTGTGACACACCCATTATCTGTCGTGAGACCGTTTCATACACCTGCTCCCGACTTGAGCCGTATATGTATGGCAGATGATGGTAAGGGGTTAATCTTTTCTTTTTTGCATTTTTTGAACTCTAAATACTGGATATTTTATTATACAGGTAAGCTGAACTACAAATAAGAAATAATTGCAAGCAAATAGTGGTCGGCAAGACTCTCTTTGAAACAACTGTGCTAGAATTAGACATTTATAGTTTGTTTTTCCTACTAGTTGGTGTAAATCTTTAGTTATGGAGTTTCAGTATATGATTTCAGTGCGCAACAGAACAGGAAAAATATACTGTACATAAAAAGACCAAATGTTTAAAACATGAAGTGTGTATTCATTCTAAAAGTGTAAAGTCAGAAGAAGCATATTCACAGCTGGCTGTAAACGTGAATGTGAAGCAACCCTGAAGCAACGTGATGGATCCACAGAATACTTATTAAAGTCTAAACCAGTGTAAGAATACAAATGACCTCATAAGCCTGAAAAAGCCCAAAGGGTCTCTATTTTCATATAGGAGATAAACATGTCTGTACGTACAGTGGTCCTTTCATTCTTTATGTTAATGTCAAGCCAAAGGCAACGTATAAAACTACAATAGTCCATCATTTTTACAAGGAACGGTCAAGTATCGTTGACCTATAAGCTGCAGAGTAAAGTAGCAAAACACTCATAATGAATGTAATTTCAAATAAAAGCTTGCTCATAGCCTAATTTAAAGGTAATAATGTATTAGATACAGTTTAATCCCCTTTCAGAAGGCAAGCTAAGTGGGCTCATTCAACTGAACTGCATTACATACATTTTTATAATCTACTAAAGTTGTAAATCAGTAGCAAATATCACACCGCCCCTTTGGCATCGTTTTTCTTTTTTAATCTTTATCATGTTAGATAAAACTGTTTCCATTAAAAGAACCTGTCTGCAGATTTTTTACATTTTAATGTGAAAGTAGCATGATGCAAGGGCAGAGACCCTGATTCCAGTGAGTCACTTACTGAGGTGTGTGTTGATGTTTCAATAAAATCAATGCTTTTATCAGCAGGAGATTATCAGTAGAGGACTAGTTAACCTGCAGCCATTTAGTCCTCATTCTCCATGTAATTCCGCCCCCAACACTGATTAGCAGCTTTCTGCCAATATAGCGTGTACACAGAAAGCCGCCAATCAGTGGTGAGGTTGGAGTAATACTGGACTCAACCAAAAAAAGACAAGGAAAGAAGCGCAACAGTGATGCACACACAGCCCAATACTGAATGAAAAATGGCTTTATTAATACAATGCCAGACAGACAAGAATAATTAAAAACATTTATAAAAACATGCAGCCAATAACATGTAAAGACAGTGCACAGCAAGGATATATGACAACAAAAATATTAAGAGTATAATACTCAGATAGAACCACCACCCAGTAGGTAATTATGTAAATATCATGCTGAGAGGGACCCTCATGAATCCAATCTCATAAGGGACAGCAGATAGCATATAGATAATAAATAGATCCTATAACACAGGAATATATAAGCATATATGTACTATACCGAATTCGAACACATAGATGTGCTAATAAAATAATACATGAATTTTTGGCCCAAAAGGATTGCCACATATTGGACTTTAGCACCCATATACACTCACTGGCCACTTTATTAGGTACACCATGCTAGTAAG